>NC_060138.1:1216552456-1218952456 GCF_021461385.2 Schistocerca piceifrons
TGTCAACATATAAATTTTACTGCTCTCTTTTTTGCGATCAGTACTTTCTTTCTAAGTGATGAGTTACTCCAGCAAATTATTCCGTACGACGTGATTCAGTCGAAATATGCAAAACACCTCAGGAGTTGGAAACATTTATTTCCAAGATTAGCAATTATACAAGTATCTAAACTTAACTGTTTCAGAAGTTCACAAATGTGTTTCTTCCAATTCAAGTTTTCATCAATGTGTACACACAAAAATTTGAAGCATTCTACCCGGCTTGCTGACTTCGGCTCATCTACTACATCAGTTGTTGGTATGTCTCTATTTATTATACAGAACTGAGTGTAGTGTTTCTTTTTTTCCTTTTTTTCAAAATTTAGAGTCCATTTTCAGAGAACCAGTGAATAATTCTTCGGAAAATATCATTTACCAACTAATCTGTTGCTTTCTCTCTATTGGGTTTTGTTATGACACTAATATCGTCTGCAAAAAGTACCAATTTTGCTTGTTGAATTGCAAGTGGTAGGTCATTCACATTTATAAGGAATAGGTGTGGACCCACCATTAAACCCTGTGGGACAATCTTTGTGATTCTTTTTTCCTCCAGTCACTAAAATTTTCTACCTTTCTGACATTGTATCAATTATTCAGAACAACATTTTGCATTCTGTTTCTCAAGTATGATTCAAACCAGCTATGTGTAAAGCCAAACTTACAGAAAATACCTAAGAAATCTTATTTGAGCTGTCTATACCTTTCTTTTTTATCGCTTGTAAATGACTGACGATTAACTTCCGTAGTGTGTGTAAGGCCACTAGTTTTTTGTCTTGTTTCTAACTCACGTCTTCAGTTCTCCATTTATATATATCCTAATTTGCCACCTGTTTTTCTCTACATCGTTGCTGTACTCCTATTTGATGTCACATCCCAAATAATTAAAATAACTCACCTGTTCTACTACTGTATTCTTCACGACTTTGTCCTTATGGGGTCCGTTCCGTTTTCTTAGTGCATGCAATCACATTGTAGTCTTCGACTATTTGACTTAAAAAAAAAACAAAAAATGTATTTAAAGTAGCTGCTTGGTTCTATTTCAATTTCTGGATCTGCTAAGCTAATAGTTTTATTGATTCCCTTTAAGAACTGAAGCAATTAACGCACAAAACGAGATTTCTATGAAAGCTATAGAAAAACCTAGCATAAAAGTTACTAATTTACTATAAATGCAGACAATATACAGCCCTGTTGAAATGAAAAACTGAATAATTGAATACATGCTATGTTAGTTATAATACTTGCTATAGTAAATAAACCACAAACGCAGGTTTGCTACGAAATAGATTATGCGCCACAACTTCCGTAACTATCGAAAATTCTCAGTAACGTCGGTGTATTCTAATACATACAACTCGAAATGAATTATTTTGTTTTTGAGCGAGAATACTACTGCTAAAATTGTACAAACGCACAAATGTTGTTTACAGCTGATGCCACAGAAATAAATACGATTTCCGCGGTACTCAGAGTACGATAACACAATATATTACAATTCAGAGGCGAGTTTTGAGACAAACAACACGAGAAAACAGCTTTAAATTTGATGTGAAATTTCTGGACCTAGGTTATCGAAGTGAATTTATCTGACACACGTGATTTTACACGGACACGAAGGAAATCCGGTGTTGGATCTTGCCCACTCGTCGCTTATAGGGTGCCTAAAGGATGCTGCGTTCTCGGAATGCTATAGGACAATTCAAACAAATAAAATTAGTAGTTTTATTTCTATAAAGCAAATTGACAATATTTAACTTGTATTTACAAAGGTGTCGCAGGTAACATGCAAACAGTAATAGCCATCGCTATAGGCAAAGTCCCTGCTAGTTGTCACACGTCACTGATAACTGCCGACCGCGACACAGTACCGAGTCTGGCAGGAGCGGCGCTTATGTTTACTTCTTGCAGGGAGCGCTTCTGGCTCAGCGAGGTCCCTGTCAGCGGGCAGTTGGCTCACGTTTCCTCACGTTTCCTCTGGCTTTCCGTTCTTCGTCTTCGTTCCGGCGCGTGTGGTTACGCCAGAACATCTGGAAATGGGCTTTTACGTAAATACTAACAAATAAACGTGGTCATATCACGGATTTCGCACTTTGCTGCTTTTACGTCACCTTGTATACTGGCATAGCAAAAATGAACAGTGTAGCGGCATTATTTCCCACAAAAACGTAAAATGTGGAGCCCGAAAAAGGGCGTCTTCGGTCTGGGGCAGCTGACAATGCAACAGTATGTTGCCTTACTCCTCTTGGAACGTACTCCCTCGGAATTCTAACAGCGCACCATACTCTGTGAGATGGATTTGCTGTTTAATACTCTCAGTATAATTCAGTAATGCTTATTTCTTTTTTCTTACGTCTCCAACCAATTATTAGTTTATTTTTTGGAGTTTAGGGCAGTACCACCTTATTTTACACATGTCTTAAATTATTCAGTACTAATTACTGAGTATCTTCTTGGATTGTTGTTGTTGTTGTTGTTGTGGTCTTCAGTTCTGAGACTTGTTTGATGCAGCGCTCCATGTTACTCAATCCTATGCAAGCTTCTTCATCTTAGAGTACCTACTGCAACCTACATCTGCTGAATCTGCTTAGATTATTCATCTCTTGGTCTCCCTCTACGATTTTTACCCTCCACGCTGCCCTCCAGTACTAAATTGGTGATCCCTTGATGCCTCAGAACATGCACTATCTCTTCTTCTAGTCAAGTTGTGCCACAAACTCCTCTTCTCCCCAATTCTATTCAATACCTCCTCAATAGTTATGTGATCTACCCATCTACTCTTCAGCATTCTTCTGTAGCACCACATTTCGAAAGCTTCTATTCTCTTCTTGTCTAAACTATTTATCGTCCATGTTTCACTTCCATATATGGCTACACTCCATACAAATACTTTCAGAAACCACTTTCTGACACTTAAATCTATACTCGATGTTAAAAAATTTCTCTTCTTCAGAAACGCTTTCCTTGCCATTGCCAGTCTACATTTTGTATCCTCTCTACTTCGACCATCATCAGTTATTTTGCTCCCCAAATAGCAAAACTCTTTTACTATTTTAAGTGTCTCATTTCCTAATCTAATTCCCTCACCATCACCCGACTTAATTCGACTACATTCCATTATCCTAGTTTTGCTTTTGTTGATGTTCATCTTATATCTTCCTTTCAAGACACTGCCCATTCCGTTCAACTGCTCTTCCAAGTCCTTTGCTGTCTCTGACAAAATAACAATGTCATCGGCGAACCTCAAAGTTTATTTCTTCTCCATGGATTTCAATAACTACTCCGAATTTTTCTTTTGTTTCCTTTACTGCTTGCTCAATATACAGATTGAATAACATCGGGGCTAGGCCACAACCCTGTCTCCCTCCCTTCCCAACCACTGCTTCCCCTTCATGTCCCTCGACTCTTATAACTGCCATCCGGTTTCTGTACAAATTGTAAATAGCCTATCGCTCCCAGCATTTGACCCCTCCCACCTTCAGAATTTGAGAGTATTCCAGTCAACATTGTCAAAAGCTTTCTCTAAGTCTATAAATGCTAGAAACGTAGGTTTGCCTTTCCTTAATCTAGCTTCTAAGATAAGTCGTAAGGTTAGTATTACCTCACGTGTTCCAATATTTCTACGGAATCCAAATTGATCTTCCCCGAGGTCGGCATCTACCAGTTTTTCCATTCGTCTGTAAAGAATTCGCGTTAGTGTTTTGCAGCCATGTCTTATTAAACTGATAGTTCGGTAATTTTCACATCTGTCAACACCTGCTTTCTTTGGGATTGGAATTATTATATTCTTCTTGAAGTCTGAGGGTATTTCGTCTGTCTGATATATCTTGCTCACCAGATGGTAGAGTTTTGTCAGGACTGGCTATCCCAAGGCTGTCAATAGTTCTGATTGAATGTTGTCTACTCCTGTGGCCTTGTTTCGACTTAGGTCTTTCAGTGCTCTGTCAAACTCTTCACGCAGTATCATATCTGTTTCATCTTCATCTACATCCTCTTCCATTTCCATAATATTGTCCTCAAGTATATCGCCCTCGTATGGACCCTCTATATACTCCTTCCACCTTTCTGCTTATCCCTAGCGAGATAAGCCTCTACATCCTTACATTTGTCCTCTAGCCATCCCTGCTTAGCCATTTTGCACTTCATGTCGATCTCATTTTTGAGACGTTTGTATTCCTTTGCCTGCTTCATTTACTGCATTTTTATATTTTCTCCTTTCATCAATTAAATTCAATATTTCTTCTGTTACCCAAGGATTTCTACTAGCCCTCGTCTTTTTACCTACTTGAATATCTGCTTCCTTCACTACTTCATCCCTCAAAGCTACCCATTCTTCTTCTACTGTATTTCTTTCCCCATTCCTGTCAATTTTTCCTTATGCTCTTCTTGAAACTCTGTACAACCTCTGGTTTAGTCAGTTTATCCAGGTCCCATCTCCGTAAATTCCCACCTTCCCTTCTTGGGTAACACATAATATTTTTGGTTGATTACCTACAGACCTGCGTTGTCAACCTTTTGTCAGCCATTCTGTATGAGTAGAATGGCTACGGGGAACTTGGCCCACTTACTGCGGATATAAAAATCAACAAGTGGAGTCCTCAAGCTACGCCTTCGTTATCTATGAAGTCATAATGTCGACGTGACAAACGACAACTTTATGTAACGTCACCTTGGCGGGAAACTCAATAAATACTCACGAAACAGGCCAAATAGTATTGATACGTCAAAGTTGCTCCATGTTCAAGTCTGATACGAAGCAAACATATGTAATCTTCACCTGAAATGCTTAAAATGGCGTCATGTTCAAAAATATCATTGTGACCTGAATAATAAATAAAAGAAAAAAGTCACACACACACATATTTTATTATTATGCCTACTTCAGGCTACGTTACTCATAGTACAAAAATCAAACCATGATCGCATGACTTTTTAGAAGTTTTTGAGTAATGTCTTACCTCACCAGGCACCATGTCATGGGGAAAAGATAATGCATCATGTTGCAGGCTGAAAAAAATATAGCCGAACTGAACAAAACTATTGTGGCCAACGGTAATATGCTAAGCAGGCAATTGACACTTCATCCCAGGTTTGAAGCCATGCGCAAAAACAAAATCAAAAAGCTTGGGCAAAGTATTACACTAGGAAGCAAAGCGGTGATGGCAGATAGAAACAGGCAGTCTGAATTACTGTCCTATGACTGTCAGCTGCAGGGAGAGTGTAATTAACATGTAACTTGCACTTGACGCGTAAAAATGACTGTGGACTCTCAAATTAACTGCCAAAATCCAGTGTGTGAATTGTTTTATAACGATACAAAACACATGTGACTAAAATTAACGTGCTATGCAAGCAGCTGACTCTTCATTTTTAGGCATATTGAGGCTATGTACAAAAAGGAACCTGTTCAGCCTGTAACTGTAAAAAACACTAAGCAGACAAGCAATGATAGCTGACAGAATGCAACAGACAGTGTGAATTGCTACTGAATAATTGTCAGCTACTGGATGAGTCAAGTATCACAGTGTCGTTGCCACATCTCGCCACAGCCCTAAACCATGACTGAGAATACTAAAATTAAGTCCCACGATGCTAATTCTGTGTATAGCCTCTAAATATGAAAAGAGATTGACTTTTCGATCTTCAGCCTATCTGAGAGTATGTTATTGGTTGTACATTGACCGAACTTTCATTACCTGATGTTTTCAAAAGTTTTTCAATAATGCTTCTTCTCGCCAAGTACCATCCTCGAGGGAGATGGAAGAAGATAATGCATCACGTTCTACACCGGAAAAATATAACTGACACTACTGCATGACTAAACTATTTTTTAATTAATTTTGATCCTGAACGTCCCTGCAGTTATGTTCCACTTGAGAAAGGCTGCAATCCCTTCGCCTTGTCTCTTTTCATTTACTCACCTTTAGTTATGGAAATGTACTGGAGTTGAATTGGTTTGAGATTCATGAGAGCACAGTGGCTGTATGAGCTGATTTCATTTCCTCTTCTTTATCTTGTGTTAGCTAAAACGGTACTGTTTGTATCAATTTGCTTTAGGGGCAAGCTTTCAGAGTGCCGACTGCTGTCAACATGAGGCAGGCGACTTGTAGCCAGGCCCAGCGATACGAGCCACGGGGAGCCGTGGGCCCACCAGCCTTCGCAAAACCATACGGAGGAGAGGAGCAGGTACAGCTGCCACGCCATGTCGAGGGGTAGACATCCCGGACCTTAGAGGTGAACAGACTGGTAATCTGTAAGTTAGATTACTAGTGATACATTTATTCTGATAAATAACAAAGGACTCTTTTATTTCGTTAAAATGTAGTACAATGATCAAACTGTTCTGGTCGACAAGTGCACTATAACATGTTACTTAGATCAGCAGTAGCGTCCTTGCATGTACTGCAATGTTATAGAACAAATCTTTACAATTTTAATAAATAATCACATAATTCTGAATTCTTGAAACTGTGGTACAGAGAACAAACAAAGCTAGTCAACTAATCTGCAAGTTTCATCAGCAAAGCCAATAACTGAGTAATGTGTATTTTAAAAAGTAGTATAGACAATTTAGAAGTGGAAATATTTGAGCTGAGGGTGCATAGTGCCTTGGTTAGTGTGCTACAAATATCAAACTTGAGAAATCAACAGGTGTAGCTTAACTTCTAAGTTATATCAGTCTTGCCAATACATGAGCCACATACTCTTATTTTCAACAATTAACGTTGGTAGCGCCACATATGTTTCGTACTCGAAATCTTACATATTTTGATACACAATTTTATTTTGGTGCAATAGCGTATTTTCGTTCATGGTCAGAGATATGTAATTATCTGTATATCCATCGTTTTATAGATAGTTGCGGGACTCGGCTGTTCGATACAGGCTGTGAAACACCTTTCAGCCGTCTAGTTTCCAAGCTTATTTTATTTGCCTCTCAGTTTCAGCGTTTTACTACACGATCTTCAGGCCCCTGACCGACGTGTAGCAAGGTTCTACGTCGGTTCTGATTGAATCAGAGGCCAGCAATGCTGGTATTAGCAGATTTTGCTTTAGCGATCAAGTTAGCCATCATCTACCACTGTTAGATAAACACCAAGAGTGGGCAGACGATGGCTGACGTGATCGCTAAAGCAAAATCTGGTAATACCAGCATCGCTGGCCTCTGATTCAATCAGAACCGACGTAGAACCTTCCTACACGTCGGTCAGGGGCCTGAAGATCGTGTAGTAAAACGCTGAAACTGAGAGGCAAATAAAATAAACTTGGAAACTAGACGGCTGAAAGGTGTTTCATTTGACATTTGTAATTACAGTTGTGTATTACAATGAGCAACCGGTGTGTGTTTGAATAAACAGTGTCATTTTGGTGGAAAGATCACATTTTTGAGGTATCAAACATTCCTCCGTGTATGTGAAACCTTGTCAATCATTGTTTTGACTGTGTTGTGCTGTGCGGCAATTTTGTGTATTTACATCTCGTACCTGCAATATTTGCATATTATGAATGTATAGTTTAAGTGATACAATGCATTGAATATCTTGTCAAAATACGTCATTGCGGGACAGTTTGTTGTGCTAAAGTGTCAGAAAATGTGACGCTGGTGTGAAGAACAACAGTGAAACAAAACTGCAGGTATGTTTAGGATCGAAAGTAATTAAATAAGCTGTTTTAGCCAGGTAATGGAGTCAGCTGTATTTTTTCTATTGCAGAACATTTTCTTTCCCCAAAATGCAACTTGGTGAGGCGAAGAATTCCTGAAAAACTTCTAAAAACGTCAGGTAATCATAGTCTGCCAAATTCACCATCAACAGCAAAGTCACAGATAGGCATAAGATCAAAATGCCAGTATGTTCGTAATTTACAGATACTTTGAACACTGAATTAACATTGTGGCACTTAATTTGAGTATTAACAATCATGTTGTAGGCCCTAGTGAGATGTGCGAATAACAGTATGGCACTTGACGCTTCCAGTTACTGATAGGTATAGAATAATAATTTAGACTATTTCTTTATGTCAGCTAGCCGGCCGAAGTGGCCGTGCGGTTAAAGGCGCTGCAGTTTGGAACCGCAAGACCGCTAGGGCCGCAGGTTCGAATCCTGCCTCGGGCATGGATGTTTGTGATGTCCTTAGGTTAGATAGGTTTAACTAGTTCTAAGTTCTACGGACTCAGATGTTAAGTCCCATAGTGCTCAGAGCCATTTGAACCATTTTTTTTTATGTCAGCTATCATTGCTTGCCTGCTTAGCACAGTATTTTAGTAAATGTTTTCTGTAGACTTCTAGACTGTACAGTTTCGTTTTTGTATACAGCCTCATTTATGCATAAAAATGAAGTGCCACTAACTGCTTAGCCTCAATTAGAGTTAGGATGAAAAGTCAGCTGCCTGATTACACTATTATTTTAGCAACATGTGTTTTGTACAGTTCGGTTACATTTTTCTAACGTAGATGACAAAAATGTTGCTCGGCGAATTGAAGCATTACTGAAAAACTTCTAAGAATGTCAAGCGATCATAGATTCACAATTTAAAGCCACACTGACTGTAAATCGACCGTACTGATTCAAAAAAATTAAGAGGTCCTTCAAACAGCGCTACACTCACAAAATTCGTTGACACCTAAAATTATTTAATTAGTAACATGTTTTGAGGATAGACATCTTCATCAGGCTACAGTGGCGGAACGAGAAGATTGTGTTAAATGTTGTGTGAAACGTTTTCGTACCGCCGATGGGGCCTAATGATGAGTTCTAACGCCGAAACAGGTTGCTAATTAAATAATTTAATAAGTCAACGAATCTTGTGCCTGGAAGCGGTATCTGAAAAACTTTTTCAGATCATAGTTTGATCTTTGTGCAATGGCTAAGATAGCTTCAAGCAGGCTTAAAATCAAAATGGTTTGTGTGTGTGTTTGTATGTGTGTACATATACTGTATCACTTTTTGTTTATGAATAATTCAGGTCGTTTGGATACTTTTGAAATCAGCCACGTTTTTCGCTACCTTTGATAAATAACTATTCACTCAAACACTTTTGACCACGACGTGAAATTCATATCTTTTGGATACTTTTAAATACAACTGCTGCGTACCGTTTAGCCTGTTTCGTCAGTATTTTTTGAATTTCTTGCCAATGTCACGTCATGTAAATTCGATGTGGTCTGCGATGTTGTGATTATCATATCATAGGTATGGCAATGGCTTGTGACGTCATCATGAGACTTCATAAATAAGGGGGGCGTAGCTTGTAGGTTATATTTGGTGATGTTTCCACGGCAGTTGTACCAGTCTGCCTTTAGCGATTCTTTTTGTAGATGTTCCGCCCCTATCGGTCTTATGTACCCATTATCATTTACGTATTGAACTACTTCGTTATTTCTCGTTAATACCGCACAGTATTTTCAAAACAATTCTTATAGGTAATATTTCCGGCCGATAGAGGCTACTTGCAAGTATCCTGAGTAGTAATGTCTTCCTTTGCGTTTTATACATAAATAGCGACTTTCCTGTTTTATGCTTTCTTTCGCCTCTCTAGCTTTCCAAACTATATTTGATTACTTCTTGATGGAACCCTCTGATGATCCTTCCTTCGCTTCCTTCCCTGCTTTTACGCAACATCGACCTGTAAGCAGTCTGCGTAACAAACAGTTCCACAAGAGCGAGGGCTCGCGTTTTGGCATTTGGGCCCGCATGCGCAGATGGCATCTGCCCGCTTTTGGCGCACCCGAGGCGACCACGGAGAAAGCCCCGCCATGCCGACAGATAAGTCGCTCCCTCCCCCACACTCACCTCCCCCCCCCCCCCCCCCCCCCAGTGTACCGTACTAATAACCCGCGCCGACGGGCCCCGCGAGATTAATGGGGAGAAGGAAAGGCTCTCTAAATACTGGAATCGCCGATGGGCCGAGAGATACCGGCTGCCCGCCCGCTCGGTTCCTACGTCATATCTCGTTCTGTTCGGGCTCAAAACGAAAGGTGATTAGTTAGCGCGCCGCCCCGTGCCGACGCGATTCTCTCGCACCTCCTTCCACCTGGAGTCGTGGCATTCCACCGCTGCCTTACACAGATATCAACACTGAGTGCTCTTTAGAGTTTGTGCTAAAAAAAAATCAGCTTTTAGAACTTCAGTTGTGCTTCGTTACGTAAATTGTAGAAATCGAATTTCTGTTAACTATGTAATGATATTTTTTCTAATCGCATTCATCGACCGAGGTGCAGTAGTGGTAAAGAATGAAAGAATGGCAGCTCTCTTTAAATGAAGGCGTGGATCGGTTTTGGTAGAGGCCGCACTTTGCTTCTGATTCATAGGCATTTTCAAAATATTTTATCTTTAGTGTCTTTGTTGATAGGAGGGGGAATGGGAGTTTAGCCTCCCAGATTTCTTTTACTGCTGCACCTACTTTCACTGCAGATTAATGTTGATTATCCATACCCCCAATTTCTACCTCTCCCCTCTCCTCCCCACCTATGAGATATAAGTTGCCTCTACCCCAAGTTTTAATACGCCAAAGATGCTTAGGATTTTAATTATGATAACAATAACAGTCAACTACATAAAATGTTTATATATGATCATATATTTCCGCCAATGCTGAGAACAAGGTTATACTTCGAAGAATTTTATTTATTTTGTTTTTCTGTTCACGAAAACTTGGAACGGCCGGTAGAGCGGTGTGCTACCCACATGACCCTCCATATCTGCACCCAGTGATGCGTATGGGCGAGGATAACACGGCGGTCGATTGGTGCTGTTTGGTTCTTATGGCCTGTTCGGACGGACTTTTAAAGAAATTTAAATTCAGGGAAATACATCTTCTGAAAAGTACTGGTCACAAAATTTGACACATTCATGCGTCATGCAGTGATTTAAGAAGTCTAATAGCAGAAAACTTTCGCTCCTTTGGCAAAGTCATAATTTACACGATGCAAAAATCGAAGCATATGATTTAGTACTGCGATCTCGAATACACATCTGCAGATGGTTGCTAAGCAAACGTTCCAATGGTAAGTAAGCTTGATCGTTCCTACATTTATCTGGACAGGTGAAATCTTTCTGTTACTATTCATTTAGTGAAAGACCATGTCCTATCTCTCTTGCTTTACTCAACTTCCATGGACTCAGAACGTGAGTTTGTTGTTGGCAGGAGGTATGGTCAGCTTGTGCACTGTCTGACTCGAATGTTTTTTGCGCCCAGTCAAGCTGCAGGCCCATCGAGCAAACCGAGATAAAGTGAATTGCCCTTCTGTTATCAATATCCTTAGTTTCCATACATCAAAAATGGTTCAAATGGCTCTGAGCACTATGGGACTTAACATCTGAAGTCATCAGTCCCCTAGAAATTAGAACTACTTAAACCTAACTAACCTAAGGACATCACACACATCCATGCCCAAGGCAGGATTCGAACCTGCGACCGTAGCAGTCGCGCGGTTCCGGACTCAAGCGCCTAGAACCGCTCGGCCACCAGCGGCCGGCTTCCAACATCATTATACCCTATAAATAGGCTAAACCTTTTGGAAACTGAAGAACCAAATTAGTAAACTGTTCTTCGGTGGACGGCCATGAACACTATGGCGGTTAACTTCGGTCTGTGGCACTTTAAATGTGGGTACATGAGAGTTAATTCCCATAAATAATTCCTGTAACAGATTCGAAGAACACAGTAGTATCAAATTTGCGGTGAAAGTCTGGAGTATGCCATCTCGTTCATATATTTAGGCGTACTACAGTATAAAAGTCTGGTACGGCGTCGTTGGTTCGAAGACTTATAGGGGTTGCTTAGTCGCCTAATCGGAAAACATTTTCCAAGCACAACGGTTCCTTTCAGTGAGGGCGGCGTGTCGTAAGTACATATCCTGGGTGTAGGTGACTGCAATGGCTGTGTGCGTAGTATGGTGCCATGCTTGTGTTGTGACGATGTGAGAAGGGAGGAGATGAAACCCGGTTCTGGAACACAGGCTACACCTCCAGAATAGCATCAAGTGGGCAGAGGGCTTTGCTTGAAGTCTGGTATTCAGTAACTTCGTGCTATCCCTATCTTTCCTTTGTCGACCAAATACTGATGGTGCGTCAGCTACCTCGGCTATTGAGGTGGTTCAGGGATGATACTAAGAAGCGATATGAAATGTCATGATCTTGTAAATCCTACAGCAGGGGAGGCTAATCGAAGACTTGATTTCTTAGGAGAAAGTGTGGTACATTTGTAAAGTGAATTGCTTACAAGACGATAGTGCGACCAGTTTTTCAGAACTGTTCCTGTGTTCGGAGTCCTTATCGAGTAGCGGTTGTGAAAGCTCTCGAGCAATTTCAGACACACGCTGCTGCGATCTTAACAGGTCGGTATAACCAATCAAACGAAAGATGTAACTGTGACTCTTTGAGAACGTAAATGAGAATTTCTGTATCCACGAAAACTTCTTCAGTAACTTTAGAGAATAGGGTTCTGTGGAAGACTGCGCACCTGTACTGTTCTGACCGACGTATACCTCGTGCAGAGCCCACGAGAAGAAGGTAAAAAATGTCAGACCGCGTAAAGAAGCATGCAGACAGTCATAGTATATTTCAGATCTGCTAGGGACACTCTCAGTGACGTTTCTGAATGCCTGTGTATGAACTGTAACCCATTTCTCCTCAAGAGCCGAAATCGGTACTGGTGGGTCTGGAATGAATTCAGAGTTCTAAGTCATCCCATGTTGATGCAACCATCGTCTCCGAAAAGTTTCTCTGGAGTACGCGGTACACAGCGCTGTAAAAAGTATCACCAGCCTTCCATATTTAGCGTTTTTGTAAACACAATACGGGTACAACCTCCTAACCAGCCCCATACCACGACATCACCTTTTCCACACTTCAATGTTGTCACTACACATGTCGCCTGGTAAAAATCTCCAAGCATTCGGCAAAACCAAACTCTTTCATAGAATTGGCACAGGGTGTGGCGTCATCCATCACTCCAAACCACTCGTTTCTAGTCTCCCTCTGTCCAGTGACGTCACAGAGTGAGGTGGCGCAGTGGTTAGCACACTGGACTCGCATTCGGCATTACGATGGTAGCTGGCACGGTAGCTCAGCGTGTTCGGTCAGAGAGCTGGTTGGCCTCTGTAATAAAAAAACCGAGTGAACGGATCAACAAAACGAACTTGAACGGAAGTCATGTGACGTCCGCAACGACCAAACACAACGATCAAAAACGAACAAAATGCAAAAAAAAAAAAAAAAAAAAGTTCAAACACGCGTCCGGCCATCCTGATTTCCATGATTCCCTTAAATCGCTTCCGGCAACTGCCTGGATGATTCCTTTCAAAGGGCACGGCCGATTTCCTTGTCCATCCTTCCCTAACCCGAGCTTGTACTCCGTCTCTAATGACCTCGTTGTCGACGGGACGTTAAACACTAATCTACTCCTCCAGTGACGCCGCCCTTCACGCCACCCCAAGAGTCATTTGAAACTGACTACAGAAGTTTCTGGTTTATAAGGAGCTTCCCGATCATTGTAAGCCTTTCCTTTTAATACTCAAACACAGCCGTTGTCCAAACCGTACTTCTGGTAGCACTTTGGAACTGCTGAGTGATTTCTTCCATTGGTTTAATGCCATTCTTTACAGCCACCCTCCGAAAACAGCAACGACACGTGGTCTGTCAGTACATAAGATCAACCTTGTCTTAGTTTAGCGGTGATTGTTCCTTCGCCTTTCCACTTGTCACTAACATCGCTAATAGTCTGCTTGCGCAACTTTAGAAATACTGAAATGTCCCTGATGTTATTTGTTACTTAGGTTACATCCAATGACTAGTCCATGTTCGAAGTCACCGACAGACCCATTCTGCCGTTATCACATACATCCCCTCCTCTCTCCTTTTTTTACTGGCGTGTTGCCTCTCGTTATGTATGGTGGTCAAATTCGCTGTACATAGGGGTATCAGGATACTTTTGAAAAAAAAAAAAAAGTGGTTCAAATGGCTCTGAGCACTATGGGACTTAACACCTGAGGTCATCAGTCCCCAAGACTTAGAACTATTTAAACCTAACTAACCTAAGGACATCACAAACATCCATGCCCGAGGCAGGATTCGAACCTGCGACCGTAGCGGTCTCGCGGTTCCAGACATATTTTTGATTAGGTAATGTATGTACGTTAGTCAATAAGCGAATCCAGTACTCTCGTTGGCGTACGGCATCATTTTCCACGCACTTCACAGTGACTCGACTACTGGAAATCGTCATTAGCTATATCAAGAGGCTCTGCGAGGCGTGGAAGCAGTAGTGTAGGCTGCAACCAGTGCTACACGAATTACTGAACTACTCTTTCTACAAAACCATCACTTCAAATATACTGCAGCCTTTTTGTCAGAGAAATATAGTTATTGCTTGCTGGGCAATGCAAAGAACTCAGAAGTAGCGCGTCTGTTGACACCTTTATTTGGTGTTTCTTTTGATCAAGCAGAGTCTCTTGATGTAATTCTTTCAGACTTTAGGGATTCCAATACAGACTGTTCTGTGTGTTCACGTATCCCGATAAATACACCCATGCTTAACCAGAACAAAAGAGCACTTTAGGATCTACCTCCGCAGAATACAAAGGCCGCAATAGCCCGTAGTAACACCAATGTTTCAATGTGAGATTCTCCACAGATATGTAAGCAGATGCCACTATTACAACAGCCTGACGTGCTGAATGGCACAGCGTTTTCCTCGAACTTCTTGCCGAGGCCGATCTTATTCAGCTAAAACTGAGACGTCACCAGGAAAAGTCCGAGGAACGGGCTTGAATGAATGCAGCCATCGGAGGCTGCCTGCCTCGTACTGCACATTCCCTTCGCGTGGGACTTGAATCAGAATGGTGTTTTGTTGTCGTCAGAGTACTGGACAGCACCCGAACCAAAAAAAGTTCTCACTTGCATGATGACCATCGCAAAAAATTCTACTACTTTCTCTGTGGAAACTTAGTTTGTTATCTTGGATTCACGGGATACGTGTTTGTGGGTCTGCGATGTTGTCCATACGACAGGGTGCGATCACTCATTAATATGGTCCCTTCTGGGAGGTAGTAGACAGTGGCTTCTGAATGATAATTAATTAGAGCAAACCATGGAGAAAAGCCTATGGTAGATGACATGGAATGTTGTCGCAAGCACACTATTGTGATGTTACTTTTATTTTATAGCTCTGACTACGTTCTTTTTAAAGAATTTCACCTTTTCATAACTCTGCTGTGGTATATCGAGAGGTTGTAACAATGGAAAAAATGGTTCAAATGGCTCTGAGCACTATAGGACTCAACTGCTGAGGTCATACGTCCCCTAGAACTTAGAACTACTTAAACCTAACTTACCTAAGGACAACACACACATCCATGCCCGAGGCAGGATTCGAACCTGCGACCGTAGCGGTCGCGCGGTTCTAGACTGAAGCGCCAGAACCGCTCGGCCACCAGCGGCCGGCCGTAACAATGGAAAATTGTACTGAAATGAAGGAGGATCTGCAACGAATTGACGCATGGTGCAGGGAATGGCAATTGAATCTCAATGTAGACAAGTGTAATGTGCTGCGAATACATAGAAAGAAAGATCCTCTATCATTTAGCTACAATATAGTAGGTCAGCAACTGGAAGCAGTTAATACCAGAAATTATCTGGGAGTAGGCATCAGGAGTGATTTAAAATGGAATGATGATATAAAGTTGATCGTCGGTAAAGCAGATGCCAGACTGAGGTTCATTGGAAGAATCCTAAGGAAATGCAATTCGAAAACAAAGGAAGTAGCTTACAGAACACTTGTTCGACCACTGCTTGAATATTGCTCACCAGTGTGGGATCCGTACCATGTGGGGTTGATAGAGGAAATAGTGAAGATCCAACGGAGACCAGCGTGCTTCGTTACAGGATCATTTAGTAATCGGGAAAGCGTTACGGAGATGATAGATAAACTCCAGTGTAAGACTCTGCAGGAGAGACACTCAGTAGCTCGGTACGGGCTTTTGTTGAAGTTTCGAGAACATACCTTCACCAAGGAGTCAAGCAGTATATTGCTCCCTCCTACGTATATCTCGCGAAGAGACCATGAGGCTAAAATCAGAGACATTAGAGCCCACACAGAGGCATACCGACGATCTTTCTTTCCACGAACAATACGAGACTGGAACAGAAGGCAGAACCGATAGAGGTACTCAAAGTACCCTCCGCCACACACCGTCAGGGAAGGGAGAACCGATAGAGGTACTCAAGGTACTCTCCGCCACACACCGTCAGGTGGCTTGCGGAGTATGGATGTAGATGTAGATGTAGATGTCGTGATTGATGAGATCCGAAGATGATCATTATGCCATGGAAACTAGTTTTTAAGTATGACTGACTATTTGCAGGTGAAGACGTATAATAAATATTTTAAAAAATAGAATAGTTCCGGAAAATCTCATCTTAATATGTCATTCGTTATTACATTTCTTTTCAAATTTTTAAAGCATATACTGTCCCTTGTCTGAAGTGATTCTTTCTCCGGAAATGTTTGTCGTTATTCGTTAATTTGCCTTCAGTTTCTTTAATATAATTTCAGAATATGAGTCATCTTTCCAGATACTGCATATCTCATTGAATTTATCTTCAGGACCACTTTTTATGCAGTCTTACATTCCCACGCCACTGAGCGGTTCGGCATTTTCATCCAGACACAAAGTCGCAATTAAGTTCACAAACATACACGAAAATTTGAACTAAAAGCGAGTACTGGCACTTAATAAAAAAGAAATATCAAAACGACAATAGCAGTGATGACAGACAATAACAGAATGCACTCAAAAATACTGTGTCAAAATGATCGAATGCTTCCGCTCAAAACCGAACACACCGAGAATCATGCGACACCAATTCTCCCGCCCAGCGGTCAAGGAGAGTGCGAACGTGGTTTCAGAGTGTTTGTGGTGATGGCTACAGTAAGGCTTAACTGTGAAATTAAAATACTAATGTGTGAACGTTAAAAAGGAATGCTTTGGAAAAAACATATACTGAACAGAAAAGAATTTAGTGATGGCGCCTTGTCACGGTTCGAGCGGCTGCCCCCGTCGGAGGCTCGAGTCCTTTAGATATGTGCAATGGACGTATCTGTTCTTTCTGTCAGATGTTCGTTGTAAATTCCTTTGTAGAGTCTTGCCATTGTTTCACTCTGTTCTAATCTCTTCTTATGTAACTTGATTGATAAGTTGATAATGCTATCTTTAATGTTTTATGCATACAGGCCTGAAGATGACGCAATGAAGCGTTGAAACTGGTAGCGACAAAATAAAATAAAATCATAAGGACGGCTGTAGGTGTTTTTATCTTTTGTCACAATAATAGAAGACTGGAATAAATACATTTCCGAGCAATGCCAGATACTCAACTTGTAAGTAACAAAATAATCAGTCTAGGTCGCAAAACAGAAGATGTTTTGTTAATGGTCATCGGTTTCAGTCCGTGCGTATCATCTTCAGGCTATAAGATACCTCCTTCAGTGATCCGTGAAGACCAGAGCGGAGAAGAACGCTGCGATCAGGTGGTTACAGTTCGCCTCCGCTCAGCGTCACTTCGAACCGGTGCCTTATGGTCTGTAGATGGCTTTCATAGGCTTAAAATGATCATCATCTTCTGTTCTGGCATAAAGACTAATTATTCTATTATAATTAAATTTCAATCGTTCTTAGTCCATATATGTTGTCAAAGTCATTTTTTTATACTCATCTTTTTGCCCCCAACGATACATCAGCTTAATTAGTTGTTCTTAAATGCATAAGGAAGAATTTAATCAACTACAATATGTTAATCAGTTTTAAATGATAACAAGAGTGGTTTCACTCAGAAGAGTGAGTGGATAGTTAAATCAACTAAAACACGAAAGAGTGGTTTCATTTGAAAGAATGAATAAAAAGGTCAATCGACAGAAAAACTACAGACTGTTTTCAGTTGAAAAGGAAGATCAATAATTCACTCAATTTCCGGAACTAAAATGGACTGCGTCACCTGTTTTCATTTGATTGCTCCCACTCGAAAGAAATGAAGCATAATAATCCAACCAACACGTAGAACCACAACAGACTTAATTAACTGTTTTAATCCGGTTACTCCTACACATTGGTCTCATTGAAATGAACGAGTGAATAATCTAACCTACATGTAAAAACCGCAACCGACTGAAGCGACTATTTTCAATTGGTTGCTCCCGTAGGCTGGTTTCATTCAAAAAAATGAATGAATGAATTAGCCAACACTTAAAACTACAACCAAATGAGCCCATTGTTTTTCCACAACCGACTGAATAGATTGCTTTCATTTGGTTGTTCCCATCGCTATGTATGACCTGCAGGTAGTGCAGATATTATAGAGCTATGCCCAAACTTAGAGTTGCATATGTCATCAGCAGTCTAATGAAAGCCATGTACATTGACCTCGATACTCTGTTGTTTTGAGTGCTTTCCATGATAAGCGTTAGATCATTTCCTTGAGCATTACGTGAGCTCAGTTGACTATGAAATAATTGTCCCCCCCCCCTACGCCCTCCCTTACCAAAGGTCAGTTTCTACTCCTCGCCTGTCTTTCCCCCCGAAACGTGAGGCTCGCGTGTGTAGTGTTATTTGTCTACAGTGTTGATCCTTGTGAGTTATTTCTGTCTATGCGTGAACGGAACTGTTTCGCGTTTATCGACGTTTGACACACCCCTTCTCCAGCTGTGGCTCAACGAACGTGAGTGCAGTCTGTAGGCGTGATTTCATATTTGATGGTTTTCAGTCCTGTTCCAAACCAGCTTTATCAGCAGCGTATGTGGCTGGGTTATGGTTAAAGTAAATGTAATTTTATATGAAGGTTTGGATGAATACAACTGTTAATTTTGTATGACCATTTGTCTTGTAGACACTAGTGATTCTTTAAAATATTCACTGAAGTACTGGGCCTGTAATTTCAAGCATTCCCGCTTGTATTCTTCCGATTTTTACATCTCTACCTCCATGCAGCTGCTTCCCATACTTATCGCTTTTGTTATAAGCATTTCTCGAGTGTTCGAGTCTCCGGCATCCTTGACATCATAAATTATACTAAATAAACCAATATTTTTCTTTGATGTTTTATGGTCTTTTATTAATACATTATATACCTTATCTTTCAATGAATTTTACTTTCACGTTCTGCCTCAGGTAGACTCTCGCGAGGGTCTGAGTCCTTGTCCTATATTACGACTGCTGTTATTATTTCGACTTTATTGTACCTTTTTAAAACTGTTTTCCTCGAAATGTTTCATTCAATTAATTTTTAGGAAGGTTTGAATTTACATAAGTCTTCTGGAATTTTTATTCTGTTTATCTGTCAACGTATAGGTATGTCTTTCTTGTCGGTGTTATATTTTACGCAACTGTTCTTTCTATTGTTCACACTTCGTAAAAGAATATTGTAAATGTTTAATTTTGTAATTTTTTCTCCTTTTGTCGCTACGTGGCACTAGTTCTGTAGTCATCTCCGCCCTCTGGGGGCTTAAATTGACTTCCTGGTTATCATGTTATAGCTATTCAGTTAGTCTCGCATGAGAGCTTCGTGTGTTGCATACTGCCTTTTTATATGTGATCGTTGCTTCAGCTGTTTAGTTTTGATGATACTTGTAGTTTTATACTCTTCTACAGGGTGTTACAAAAAGGTACGGCCAAACATTCAGGAAACATTCCTCACACACAAATAAAGAAAAGATGTTATGTGGACATGTGTCCGGAAACGCTTAATTTCCATGTTAGGGCTCATTTTAGTTTCGTCAGTATGTACTGTACTTCCTCGATTCACCACCATGATTTCATACGGGATACTCTACCTGTGCTGCTAGAACATGTGCCTTTACAAGTACGACACAACATGTGGTTCATGCACGATGGAGCTCCTGCACATTTCAGTCGAAGTGCTCGTACGCTTCTCAACAACAGATTCGGTGACCGATGGATTGGCAGAGGCGGACCAATTCCATGGCCTCCACGCTCTCCTCACCTCAACCCTCTCGACTTTCATTTATGGGCGCATTTGAAAGCTCTTGTCTACGCAACCCCGGTGCCAAATATACTCTTCGTGCTCGTATTGTGGACAGCTGTGATACAATACGCCATACTCCAGGGCTGCATCAGTGCATCAGGGACTCCATGCGACGAAGGGTGGATGCATGTATCCTCGCCAACGGAGGACATTTTGAACATTTCCTGTAACAAAGTGTTTGAAGTCACGCTGGTACGTTCTGTTGCTGTGTGTTTCCATTCCATGATTAATGTGATTTGAAGAGAAGTAATAAAATGAGCTCTAACATGGAAAGTAAGCGTATCCGGACACATGTCCACATAACATATTTTCTTTCTTTATGTGTGAGGAATGTTTCCTGAAAGTTTGGCCGCACCTTTTTGTAACACGTTGTATATCCTTTGTATAGTTACATTTTCTGTGTAATTTTGGTTTGCAGGCAATCTGATAATGGGTTCTATCCGAAATGCGTCAAAGAGAGTCCTTACCAGTTGGTGTCTTCTTATTCAGTGACTAATAAGGCAGCTGTGCAATAGTCCTGTTAATTTGCAATATGATCGCATTCTTCCTGCGTGACATTATATAAAAATTAGATATTAAAAAAAGTGGTCCCAATATGATGCCTTGATGTACTCAGACATATTGTGTGGACTGTTTGTCCTGAACGTCGGGTGTATCACCGAGAGACGAGATGGAATGGCAGGCAGCGGCAGCAACAGGTGCTGGCTGCTGGGAGAGGACAGAGGAGACAGCGAGGCGCCAGAGAGAGGGAGGGAGTGTCAGCGCTGGGCGTCACAAAGCGGGGGACGGGAAGGGGAGGGAAGGGAAGGGAAGGCACCGGAAAGCAACCAGATAGGCGGATCGCCGTGACCGTGACGTCAGCGCGCGTCCAGCGGGCGGCCCGCGCCATTGTGTGGCGCGGTGTCATGCTACACGGGGCGCTCGTGTGCCTGTGACTTTGTTCTGCTACTCTGCTGTTACCTGCGTGTATCGCAACTATCGCGTTACGTTTCCTCGAGAGCAACAAGCTCCTGTTCGTCTGCCTACCGCAAACTTCTCTACTCTGGCAGAAATGTTTGCCACCCTAGTATTCACGGTTACGTTTCGGTTGGCACGCAACAAGAGGAAACTGGCTGAAAATGGGACAATTACATTGTTGTCGTTGTGGTGGTCTTGAGTTGCAAGGTCGGCCAAGGTGGCCGAGCAGTTCTAGGCGCTACAGTCTGGTACCGCGCGACCGCTACGGTCGCTGGTTCGAATCCTGTCTCGGGCATGGATGTGTGTGATGTCCTTAGGTTAGTTAGGTTTCACTAGTTCTAAGTTCTACGGACTCAGATGTTAAGTCCCATAGTGCTCAGAGCCATCTGCACCATTTTTTTGAGTTGTAAGACTGGTCTGATGCTCCTTTCCACTCATGTGTATCCTGTGCTAGCTATTTCATCGCCGAATAATTACTGCAACCTACATCCATTTGAACCTACTTATTGTACTCATCTCTTGCTCTCCCTCTACAACTTTTACACCTCCCCCCCTCCCCCTCTGCAAACTTCACTCCAGTACAAAATTGATGATTCCTTGGGTTTTCAGAATGTGTCCCATCAAGTGGGGAGGAGAATACATGATGACGTGGATGAAGTACATTTTTTATCGTACTCGAAAAGCACAGGTAGAGTATTCCTTGAGGAAACATTGTAGGTTTCTCTGTTGAGCCTGGGTGGAAGAAAATGACATCATACGAAGCAGTCGCGCATAATACCGCCCCGGAAGTTGACAGAAAATCTTGTTTGGTGACGTGATTGCACAATTTCTTGAAGTTTCTCGAGATCCTATAATAAGGAGTAGCAGTAGACTCAAAGTTGAACGTTGTTGGACTCAGCTGGTAATTTCTCCCACTTCTTTATATGTTTCCTACTTCCAACTTTGTTGAATTATTCAGTATAACTTTTTGCATTCTGTATGATTCAAACCTGTTGTGTTTCCCAAGATTAATATGGTTATGAAGAGAAGTAGAAAATGAACCCAGATATGGAAATAGTGTTTTCAAACCGATACCCATTTAATACATTTCATTCTTTTGTGTGAGGAGCGTTTCCTGAAAGTCTGGCCATACCTTTTCGTTACACCCTGTGTTTCTACATTGCGCATCAGAATTAAAGGATTACTTTTTCGAAACCAGTATTTACCATCCGTTTACAACGATCTAGTTTGAAATTTGACACGAAGGTACTACAACCTTCCTCTGCAGTGGTGCAAAAGTGTGGCGCCCTGCAATGTCACCTTCAGGCTCGAGGACTCTTCAAACAGCAAGGTGTTGACACGTCCGAAAGAAAGGGCAGAGCTCAGAAGTTTACATGACGGTCTTTTTTAAGGTGAGCTAATGACGTCACTCTGGCACCAAACGTCACCACAATTCCGCCCAACGCCACCGTGGACGTGTCACACGATGCGAGGGTCGTCAAGTCGCTCTTTCTCAATTTTCACCCCTTCTTTTGACGTCTCTGCAAAGGAGGCTAGAATCGAGGTACTCAGTGTTGGAAGCACGCTGTTATCTAATGAATGCGAGGAAAGTATTCCAGACACTCCACTGCTCATAATCGGCACGAAAAGGTCTCAAGGATGGCATAAAGTACGTCAATGAAACCACCCCATCCCCGCAGCATTGTTTCCCACACATTTCGCGACCGAAAGCCACAGTTTGCAGTGCGATGAGCGACAAGAAAACACAACTTTTGATACTGCGGGCACCCTCGATCGTTTCAACTTTTCTCTAAGTGCATTGTGGAGCTGTTTCCCCATCGAATGTGATCACACCCGTTTGGAGCGAAGCGCGACTGCAGTTTTTTCTCTCATGTATAGGCT
This sequence comes from Schistocerca piceifrons, assembly GCF_021461385.2. Classification (NCBI taxonomy): domain Eukaryota; kingdom Metazoa; phylum Arthropoda; class Insecta; order Orthoptera; family Acrididae; genus Schistocerca; species Schistocerca piceifrons. The sequence continues at coordinate 1,216,575,368 of NC_060138.1, forward strand.
AGAACCACTGGGAATCATTCGACGAAATTCGAACGTGATCCGAAGCAGCAAAGCGCGCTTGTACTTTTTCATCCCTCGTATCCCGCATCCTCCTGTGAAGGAGGCACACTATCCACAAGTTCATCAGGGCACTGTTGGTCCAGATTGTTCCACTCCTCAACAGCGTTTCGGCGTAGATCCCTCAGAGTGGTTGGTAGATGGTGGTGGTGGCTAGTGTTTAACGTCCCGTCGACAACGAGGTCATTAGAGACGGAGCGCAAGCTCGGGTTAGGGAAGAATTGGGAAGGAAATCGGCCGTGCCCTTTCAAAGGAACCATCCCGGCATTTGCCTGAAACGATTTAGGGGAATCACGGAAAACCTAAATCAGGATGGCTGGAGACGGGATTGGACCGTCGTCCTCCCGAATGCGAATCCAGTGTGCTAACCACTGCGGGTTGGTAGGTCTCATCGTCCATAAACAGCCCTTTTCAATCTGTCCCAGGCATGTTCGATAGGGTTCTTGTCTGGAGAACATGCTGGCCACTCTAGTCGAGCGATGTCGTTATACTGAAGGAAATTATTCACAAGATGTGCACGATGGGTGCGCGAATTGTCGCCCTTGAAGGAGAATGCCTTGCCAATATACTGCCGTTATAGTTGAGCTATTGGTTGGAGGATGGCATTCACGTATCGTACAGCCGTTACGGCGCCTTCCATGACCACCACCGGCGTACGTTGGCCCCACATAATGCCATCCTAAAACAGCAGGGAACCTCTACCTTGCTGCACTCGCTGGACAGTGTGTCTAAGGCGTTCAGCCTGACCGGGTTGCCCCCAAACACGTCTCCGACGATTGTCTGGTTGAAGACATATGCGACACTCTTCGGTGAAGAGAACGTGGTGGCAGTCCTGAGCGGTCTATTAGGCATGTTTTTGGGCCCATCTGTATCGCACTGCCTGGTGTCGTTGTTGCAAATTGGACCTCGCCATGGAAGTCGGGAGTGAAGCTGGGCATCATGCAGCCTACTGCGCACAGTTTGAGACGTAACACGACGTCCTGTGGCTGTACGAAACGCATTATTCAACATGGTGGCATTGCTGTCATGGTTCCTCAGAGCCATAATCCGTAGGTAGCGGTGTTCCACTGCAGTAATCGCCCTTGGACGGCCTAAGCGAGGCATGTCATCGACAGTTCCTGTCTCTCTGTATCTCCTCCATGTCCGAACAACATCGCTTTGGTTCACTCCGAGATGCCTGGACACTTCCCTTGTTGAGAGCCCTTCCTGGCACAAAGTAACAATGTGGACGCGATCGATCCGCGGTATTGACCGTCTAGGCACGGTTGAACTACACAGAACACGAGCAGTGTACCCCCTTCCTGGTGGAATGACTGGAACTGATCGGCTGTCCGACCCCCTCTTAGGGCTGGGCTGGTTGGGCTGGTTTAGTGACTGTGCTTGTGATACAATATCCACAGGCAACGTCTATCTTCAGGAGTTCTGGGAACCGGGGCGATTGAAAGTATTTTTTGATGTGTGTGTACCTTCACAGTCGGAACCCGTGTTGGGCGTACCAGGCGCCTGCTGTTAGGCTACCCTGCTGCTCTTTCGCCGGAACACTGTTGCTCTTGTGCCTGATAGCAGGCCATCAAAAATGGGAAAGTGTTTAAGAATTGCTGGTGTGCAAGCGCCTAGAACTTTTTCACGAGGTTTCTCTGTGCAGGTACACTTTTAAAATTTTCAATACAGGTGGGAGAGAGTCTGAGAGGGACTGTCTGGCGTCTTATTCCCGCATGTCTCAGTGTCGCATTCCCTTATGATCACACCACAGGAGGACACGAAGTAGGAGAGCTGAAAATCATGAGCACCCTTAGCTGCTTCGGATCACGTTCAAATTTCAACCAATGATTCTGAATGGTCACTAGCGGTCTTCACCTATAAACGAGAGCAAAAATTACGATCTCGCTTCGCTCTAAATGGGTGCGATCACGTTCGATGGGGATGAAGCTCCATAATGTCCTTAGAGAATGTTGAATCTCCCGAAGGTGTCAGCAGAGTCAAGAGTTGTCAAAAGCGTCTCCCTGTTGCCCAAATTCGATAAAATCTAGCGAGGTTATCACGGATTCCGAATGCGAATTAATCTGGGTGAAACTGACTATCAAAAGAACGGTCAAAAATGGTGATCGGATGCTTTTATAGACCACCGGGGTCAGGATCTGTAGTTGTAGAGCGCTTCAGACGAAACTTGCAGAATATCATTAGTAATTTTCCTAATCATGCCGTTGTAATAGGAGGTGACTTCAACTGGCCAGTTGTAGATTGGGACTGTTACGGCATCAAAACTGGTGCCAGAGACAGGGAATCGTGTGGCATTGTTCTGGATGTCTTTCCCGGAAATTACCTTGAGCAGATAGTTAGAGGATCATTCGCGAGGGTAACGTCTTACACCTCCTGACAACAAACAGGCCTGTACTTATCGAATTAGTTAACGTAGAGTGAGGTATCAGTGATCATAAGGCTGTGACAGCATCTATGACGACGGGTCCTGCAGAAAGTTAGGAAGATATATTTTGTGGCGGCGTTCGTAGCGACAAACAATTCGCTGTAGAAACGGCTTACGAAGTCACCGCCACACTTTTAATAGCGGGCCGACCGGTCCGCTGGAACAGTGAACAGAAAGATGAAAACCCAAACACTCTGATTAAATAAAAGTCGGTACTTATCTTTATTGATGAAGATACAGAAACACAATAGTGAACTCCGTGTCTACAGAGATCTGTCTAGTTCGAGTCGGAGCGGCTAGGTCAGCGTCGGCTGACGACAAACAACAACTCTGCTGCGATGAACACACAACTGACTAGCAAGTACACAATTCGGTGGCGAGTATACAACTGAGCGGCGAATACAGAACTGTCCTAGCGCTCGCGACTCCAGCGCTTAAGAAGCCAGAAGCCAGCGGTGGCGCGCGCAGACTTGCGGCGATTTCCTGTATCGCTGGCGCTGCTTATGCGGACGGCGTCCGGACTTTGATGCTGCCAACCTTTTGGCAGCGGGCTCGGTTGGCATTACTGGCTAGGACATAACAATAAATTTGCTCAGCAAGGGTGACAGGATACAAATTTCAGAATATCTAAGCAGTCAGCATCAACTGTCCGGTGATGAGGACGAACATGTGGAGAACGAATGGAAAAAATTCAAAGGTATCTTTCAGTATGTCCTACACAAGTGCATAAGGGATGGGAAAGATGCACCATGGTTTAATAGCCGTCTTAGAAAAGCACTACGTAAACAAAGAGCACTTCATCTCAGATTCAAGAGAAGTAAAAACCTAGCTGACAAACAAAACCTGAACGAAGCGAAAATGAGTGTAAGGAGAGCAATGAGAATAGCGTTCAATGATTTTGGAAGGGAGACGTTGTCAACCGACCTGAGTAAAAGCCCTAAGAGATTTCGGTCGTATGTAAATTCAGTAAGTGGGTCAAAATCATCTATTCATTCTCTCTGCTACCACACCGGCACCGAAACGGAGGATAACAGAGAGAAGCCGAAATACTGAATTCGGTCGAAATGTCAGATATTGAGATAACCGACAGCGGAACTGAAAAACAGTTACAATCGCTTAGTAGTGGAAAGGCTTCAGGACCAGATAAGATACCCATAAGATTCTATAAATATGTTTCGAAAGAAATTGCTCCCCTTCTAGTAGTAATTTATCGTAGATCGCTTGAGCAACGAAAGGTACCTAACGACTGGAAAAAAGCGCAGGTCATTCCCGTTTTTATGAGAGGCCGTAAGACGGATCCACACAATTATAGACCTATATCGTTGACGTCAATCTGTTGTAGAATTATGGAACATGTTTTATGTACAAGAACTTTGACGGTCTTGGAAAATGAACGTTTCCTCTATAAGAATCAACATGGAATCCGCAAACAGGGATCCTGCGAAACTCAGCTCGCTCTGTTCCTCCATGAGATCCACAGAGCAGTGGACAACGTCCCTCAGGCTGATGCCTTGTTCCTTGATTTCAGTAAGGCGTTTGACACCGTCCCACACTGCCACTTAATGAAAAAAATACCAGCTTACGGGGTATCGGACCAGACCTGCGATTGGATTCAAGACATTCTTGCAGATGGAACTCAACACTTTGGTCTTACCGAAACTAAATCGACGTATGTAAAGGTAATATCCGGAGTACCACAGAAAAGTGTGATTGGACCGTTGCTGTTCACATTATACGTAAATGATCCAGTAGAAAGCGTCGGATGCTCACTAAGGCTATTCGAAGATGATGCAATTGTTTGCACCAGAGTACCAACGCCAGAATAGTAAGAATTTGCAGAACGAGCTGCAGAGAATTGATGAATGGTGCAGGCTCTGGCAGTTGACCCTGAACGTAAATAAATGAAACATATTGCGCATATATGGGAAAAACAATCCACTACTGTACAGCTACACCATTGATGACAAACAGCTGGAGACAGAGTCTGCCGTAAAATATTTAGGTGTAAATATACGGAGCTACCTTAAGAGGAATGGCCGTATAAAACAGATAGTGGGAAAAGCAGACTCCAGACTCAGATTCATAGGAGGAATCTTAAGGAAATGTAACTCATCCACGAAAAAAGTAGCTTATAAGGCGCTTCTTCGCTCGATTCTTGAGTATTGTTCATCTATCTTGGATTCCTGTCACGTAGAATTGATAGAGGAGATAGAGAAGATGCAACGAAGAGCGGCGCGTTTCGTCACGGGATCGATTAGCTGGCGAGAGAGCGTTACGGAGATGCTAAACAAACTCCACTGGCAGACGTTACAAGAGAGACGTTGTGCATCACGGAGAGATTTACTATTGAAATTTCGGGACAGCACTTTTCAGAAGGAGTCAGACAACATATTACTTCCCCCCACATACATCTCGCGTATTGACCACGAGGAGAAAATTCGAGACATTAGAGCCAATACAGAGGCTTACCGGCAGTCGCTCTTCCCACGCACTATTCGCGAGTGGAACAGGGCTGCAGGGATCAGATAGTTGTACCGAAAGTACCCTCCGCCACACACCATTAGGTGGCTTTCGGAGTATGATGTAGATGTAGATCGTGCTGCTACCTGTGGATTTCGTTCGCAGCTCGTGGTCTCGCGTTCGCGTTCTCGCCTCCCAAGCACGGGGTCCCGGGTTCGATTCCCGGCGGGGTCAGGAATTTTCATCTGCCTGAAAATGACTGGCTGTTTGTGTTGTCCTTATCATTTCGTGATCATTCATGAAAGTGGCAGATTGGACTGAGCAATGGTTGGGAATTTGTACGGGCGCTGATAACCGCGCAGTTGAGCGACCCACAAACCAAACATCATCATCATCATCATCACCTGTGGATTTCGACCGCGAAATTCGTGGGACTCAGTTGGATGGTGTGGGCTACCTCCTGCGCCCTTTTCGTGGCTATTCTGACCGGCAGCGTGTCTGGAAAGTTTTCCTCGGTCACTCATAAGAATACCCGTGATTTCAAAGCTAAGTTCTAACCACAATCGCAGAGGCATCAATAGAAAGGGTAACATTTGCATGAGAGGGGCTACGATGACTATCCGATTGTGCAACACGTCCACGTTTGCATTGGGCAGGCTAGTGCTGTCATTTGGGTGCCAATGTGACATTGTTAACCGACTGTATCCATCACACGCGCCCTCTTTTTCACACCTTGCTGTTTTAAGCCCTTGGATGACATCGCAGAGCGCCGCCCTTTTGCACCACTGCATAGGAAACCTGTACACACCTTTGAGTCAAATTTCAAACTTAAGCATAGCAATGGGTAGTAATTATTGAGTTTAGAAATAGTAATCCTTTAACTCTGTTGCGCAGTGTAGATACTATCGAATATATTGTTGTCGGACGCCTATACGACAGAGATGGGCAATATCAGTTTGGAGCTCAGGATGACCTCTCCAACGAACAAGTTGTTTCCCATTTCACGACTCATACTGAGGAAAATTCTGCCAGATGGTATTTTCTGTGACGTTGATTGTGTAGTTTACAGTATTCTCTTTAGACGAGCTGATACGTCATGTTATTAGAACTCTTGTTGGTTACTAGAATATTCTGAATGGGAAATAATCAGTGCGCAGATACCACAAGGGTCGATTTTGGTTCTGCTATTGTTCTTGTTATACAGAAATAATCTGACATGGTATATGCAAGAATATGAAATGATTCTATTTCCTAACTAATGGTTTACAAACAAGTCTAACGGAGAAATTTTGGTATACTAAAAAGTGCGCCCACTGAAATTTGCGTCTAGTGAAATTTGCGCCCAGAGAGGGTCGAGGAGGGTCCGATTATCTCCTTGCCCGGCTGGTAGAAGATCTAAGGAACGTTACCTAGAGGTTTCTGAGCTCTGATTTTTATGCGATACAATACAGAACGCTGTGAACTCAGAAGGTCAGTGTTAAGAGCACATCGACAGCTTTCTGCAAGAAACTGACACGCGTTGCAAAACCATGGAACGTGTATGAGATGCTATTTCAGAAACTGGTCATAATACGAAAATCAGTTGAGAATCATGATGAGATTCCTGAAGACGGTATTTTTTCCGAGTGTCCATAACTTCATTTTGGTGTTAAAATTTTTCTTAACTTTGTGTGCTTCGATAGCGTTATGCAAGAGAATTCTTTTTTTTTTTTCAAAAGTAAAATTAATTAAGAATTATTTTCGGTAGACTATGAGTCAACGATTATCTAATTTAGCAGTTACTCATTAAAAATGATCTAGCTAATAATATCGATACTGATGAGGCAATTTCAAAATTTGCAGCCGAAAACAAAGACAAAAATTCTAAGCTACGTGCTAGTCACTTGTCACCAATGAGATCTTTGCTTACTTCTTCTAATTCCTTAACAACCAGTTAAACTATTATTTTTTAATATGCGTTTTACCTGTTCGATTTCATACATGTGTATTTTATGCTTCTGTGAGGCTAGCAATTTGGGGTGGGGAGTAACAAAATTAAAGTCTACACCGCGTACCAAACTACATATTACGCCACTGCGTAAATATCAGTCCGAAACAGAGTAAAATTTTGGATATGTAGGTAACCAAATAGGAAATTCTTTGTACAGTTCTGTACAAGTTCGAAAATTATCACAGGAAATATCGTCAAGTAATTCAGTAACATTTAAATAGCTCATGGGTCTTACATTTACGGTCTTACGAGTTTTATAAAATGAATGACAAGTTAACACACAGAAACAAAGTTTACATTCCACTGATATCTTTAATTCTTAATATCTTTGTTCATCGTCATAACAACCTACCGAAAACAAATTTTGCGTTTGGTGTTTTACGTTGAATTGGTTATTATTATCGTTGCAGGTGTAGCTTTCACCATCCCAGAATTTGCCTAGAACGATCTGAGAAACCACAGAAAACCAAATTCGGTAGTGCCGGCCATAGAATTGGGCGGCAAAAGTAAATTATTGTCATTTAGGTGTTTTTAAAAGCAGATTATAATTATGATCAACATACCTTTTTCTATTTTTTTATTTATAAGTTGCTATTCACAGATCGTACATTCTTCTATCTATATATATCTTCTAATAAATTTAGTCAAATTTTTGTTGGTAGGAGATAGCTTTCAAACAAGCCTTCGTTTCGCCATCTTCGTCGTTCTTTTTTTTTTTTTTTTTTTTGCTTTTTTTTCCAGCCTTTCATCCTGTTTCATCCACACTGTTTTCCTTCCGTTTACTTTCCATACTCAGATCTGCCCTCATTAAAGCGCTAGCACAATTTTCTGCTTCTCATACGCCTAATTACGTCATTGATTTTAGGATTTGGTTTAGCACACCTGTTATTAATTTTGTGGTGCCAGCCTTCCAACGCGTTGGTCGTTCAATGGCGCCGTTTGTAGCAACTCCGAAGGCTGATAGGGTTTTCTTCATTTTCTTATCACCTATCTACAAAGTAGTCAAAAAACTCAGAGAGCCTAGGGATATCTAGTGCCTGTGAATGTATATCGAGCCAACTGTCACATACGTCTTCAGACCGTAGAAACGCTAGCGCAGCACAAATTCGTATTTGTAGCCTCACTTCTTCATTTTATTTGTATTCATGAGTAACTTGAACTTTCATTCAGAGAGATTTTTTCATGTGGAAATAACATCTATGCATTTCGGCTGTCGGTAGTACTACTTCGATAGCAGAAATCTCTGCTGATTCTAAATATACGGTCACGTTTACAGGTTTCCATTCTCGGATATTTTCCACAAAAAATTTCAGAAAACACGGGTGTATTTCTCTTTTCTTTTGTTTGGCAGTCACGCAAAGGCAACTGGATAGATGTTTGTATCATCATTCGTACTCGGTCGGGTTGAATGGTGCATATTTGTGAAAGCTGTTTGCTGCAGCACTTGAACGTACCATCCATAATAAAAAGTCTTTTTTTACTTCTCGGAACCTCGTACAGCCTGATCTTCCGCTAAAATCTATTATACTTTCTCCTAATCTGCCGTCGCTGGTAGAATCAACACTTCGTTGTTTGCTGCTCTGGCATTTCAGTGACAGAATCATACCCTCGGTTATGCAGTAAACCCAGTTCCTCTGAATATACGTATTTTGGAAATAGAAGTCTCTTCCTTTGGTGCCCTTTTCTCTGCCTGGTTCAAAGTCTTCCCTACTTCCAATCGAGCGTCATCCGGAGCTCCACTTCGATTTCTCGAGTGGAAACAGCACTGTTGAATCCTTGGTTTTTAGCATTCCTCGGCAATGGTTTGCTTTCTGTCTTGAACAGCGCCCTGTCACAGTCCCGTCTTTTTCCGTTCTCTTCACTATATAAGAATAATCTTCTTAGTGGCAACATGGCTTACTGCGAATGGTCGTTGAAACTTCCATATTGGAGCTATTGTGACAGAAATGCACAAGTCGCATGATATCAATTCTACGACAGCTAGAACGGTACTAAGGAAACGGTACAAAGGTTGTTGTGCAAACAGTCGGCTACTGTGGTACAGGTGGTCTATCGGGGCGCAATTCGGCCGTGCCTGGGGAGGAGGCAGTTTAGAATAATTACAACGATCCGGGCGTAGGGGAGCCGTGACACAAAGGGAGAACGTGTTACGAGCAGATCTCACGGATTTTTGGTTCAAATGGTTCTGAGTACTATGGGACTTAACATCTGTGGTCATCAGTCACCTAGAACTTAGAACTACTTAAACCTAACTAACCTAAGGACATCACACACATCCATGCCCGAGGCAGGATTCGTACCTGCGACCGTAGCGGTCACCCTGATCCAGACTGAAGCGCCTAGAACCGCACGGCCACACCGGCCGGCGGATTTTTGGTTGCACGCAAATTCCACTGGGCACAGTTTTCATGAATTCGAAATTTCAAGATTCGAAAACATTAATTAAATGTCCTAGAAAATTGTTAACTGATTAATTGCAAATTATCTGTCATTTAACGTAGTTAAGTCACAATATATACAACTCTGTACTGCACAAGTCCGGACCACGCCGTTAAAAATAGTCCACGAGGGAAAAATCTGTAAACGAAAAAATGTATTCTGAATTTTTTGTGCTAGTATTGACAAGAATCTGAATTGAGCTTCACACGTTATAGACAGGAGCGTGTAAGCTCGCAACTTTTACATTGTGGATAATAGCTGAATTGGAAGACGAAAATGTCACATAGTGGACTTTCTTTCCCCATTTCACTGACCAGCATGTTATGGGATGTTGGGAGAGGAGTAAGAAAGAATGTTCTTGTCATAAGGACCGTGTAATAAGGTTATTGCCTAGTGCCAGCCTCGTAGCTCTTTTAGGCAGCTGTTTAAACAGTGAGGCATACGGTCAACAGACTCACAGTACGTTTATTAATTTTTGTCTCAAGAATTAGTCGGTGTAACTTTCATAAATATAATGCTGGAGGGGAAATAACTTAAAGTGTACATCATTTGAACTTAGTGTGACACAGAGTTGGGTGAGGTATTCCGTCATAAAAGTCTTCGAGCACTTAACTAGTGATATGAAGAATCTACACTACTGGCCATTAAAATTGCTACACCAAGACGAAATGCAGATGATAAACGGGTATTCATTGGACAAATATATTATAGTAGAATTGACATGTGATTACATTTTCACGCAATTTGGGTGCATAGATCCTGAGAAATCAGTACCCAGAGCAACAATCTCTGGCCGAAATAATGGCTTTGATACGCCTGAGCATTGAGTCAAACAGAGCTTGGAAGGCATGTACAGGTACAGCTGCCCATGCAGCTTCAACACGATACCACAGTTCATCAAGAGAAGTGACTGGCGTATTGTGACGAGCCAGTTGCTCGGTCACCATTGACCACACGTTTTCAATTGATGAGAGATCTGGAGAATGTGCTGGCCAGGGCAGCAGTCGAACATTTTCTGTATCCAGAAAGGCACGTACAGGACTTGCAACATGCGGTCGTGCATTATCCTGCTGAAATGTAGGGTTTCTCAGGGATCGAATGAAGCGTAGAGCCACGGGTCGTAACACATCTGAAATGTAACGTACACTGTTCAAAGTGCCGTTATTGCAAACAAGAGGTGAGCGAGACGTGTAACCAATGGCACCCCCATATCATCACTCTGGGTGATACGCCAGTATGGCGATGACGAATACACGCTTCCAATGTACGTCCCCCGCGATGTCGCCAAACACGGAGGTGACCATCATGATGCTGTAAACAGAACATGGATTCATCCGAAAAAATGACGTTTTGCCATTCGTGCACCCAGGTTCGTCGTCGAGTACACCACCGCAGGCGCTCCTGTCTGTGATGCAGCGTCAAGGGTAACCGCAGCCATGGTAGCCGAGCTGATAGTCCATGCTGCTGCAAACGTCGTCGAACTGTTCGTGCAGATGGTTGAACTCTTGCAAACGTCCCCATCTATTGACTCAGGGATCGAGACGTGGTTGCACGACCCGTTACACCCATGTGGATAAGATGGCTGTCATCTCGACTGCTAGTGATACGAGGTCGTTGGCATCCAGCACGGCGTTCCGTATTACCCTCATGAACCCACCGATTCCATATTCTGCTAACAGTCATTGGATCTCGACCAACGCGAGCAGCAATGTCGCGATACGATAAATCGGAATCGCGATAGGCTACAATCCGACCTTTAGCGAAGTCGGAAACGTGAGGGTACGCATTTCTTCTCCTTCCACGAGGCATCACAACAACGATTCACCAGGTAACGCCGGTCAACTGCTGTTTGTGTATGAGAAATCGGTTGGAAACTTTCCTCATGTCAGCACGTTGTAGGTGTCGCCACCGACGCCAACCTTGTGTGAATGCTCTCAAAAGCTAATTATTTGCATATCACAGCATCTTCTTCCTGTCGGTTAAATTTCGTGTCTGTAGCACTTCATCTTCGTGATGTAGCAATTTTAATGGCCAGTAGTGTAATAGATAATTAAACTACTATGGGACAAAATAGAAGTAATAGACGGTCCTGTCACATTAATGTGACCACCTGTCAAAAACTTGGATAACAATCTTTTGCAATGAGGCCCGCTGCGAGAAGAGCAGGAAGAGAACCAGGCCATTTCTGGAAGGTACCGACAGGGATGTTGAGTCACGTCGACCCCAGTGTCACGGCCACCTGCGGCAGATTTCTCAGCTGAGGATCCGTGGGGCAAACAAGGTGATGCCACAGACTCTCGATTGGGTTTAAACTCGATGTGTTTGGTTTCCAATAGGGTATGGTAAACTCATCTTGATGCTTTTAGAACCACGCATGTCCACTGTGAGCCGAGTGGCGCGTTGCGTTGTCCTGCTGGTCATGGTCTCCAACGATGTACGCACACTTTTGTTAATCCACTGTACCTTCCAGAATTACGGGATCACCCAGGGAATACCATGAAATTATTCCCCTGATCGTAACGCTCCGACGATTGTTTGCTTTCAGAACGGTTCATGCAGTACGCGGCAAGGGCCATCAGTCCGGTGAAGCACAAAACGTTATTCACCAGAAATGGCCACCTGTCACCATTCAGTGGACATTCAGTTTCAGTACTGGCGTCCAAACACCATCCTTCGTCGCGAATGATCAGCAGTCAGCATAGGTCCTGAAACGCCGGAAATGCATGTCCTCCTATTTCCATCTAATATACTATGATTTTTTCCTTATTTTGTTACCTGAAGAAATGACTTTTCTGTGTCTTTATATAATGTAATTGTTTTACTATTTGTATATATATATATATATATATATATATATATATATATATATATATATATATATATATATATATATATATATATATATGCATTTATGTCTATGTATAATTGGCCTAGGGAAAACTATGCTATCGAACGATTACATCGATAGGTCGTGTGGAGAACCAAAGTGTTTAGGATCTTTGGTAGTGTTAACTCTGCCGCGTGGAGCGCGGGCAGAGCAGAGACTGGCTGGAATAGGGCGGTGGAGCAGGTGTGTTGAGTGACGCTCCCGCGAGTTACCGCGCTTTCGGGGTTTGGCAGCATGTAATTGCGCTCGACTGGCTATGGTAGTTTCTGACACAGTGTCGCGGACGGGAAGCGTTAGCTGGCACACATCAAGAGCCCGTTTCGGCTGGAGACCGTGTCGACAAGGAGGCGCGCCAACATCCAGCTTCTGCAACAGCGACGGCCGACAATGAGTGACTGTCGCCACCTCCTCGATCGACGACTTCAAACCTTCAATCTACCAGCAAGGAAAACTGGAAGCACGTAAAGTTTTAGGACTGTGTGGCATGCCTCAGCTTTTAAAATTGTTCCATTTGCCTCACAAAATTACAGCAACTTAGCATGAACCTTTGTTGCTCATTGTCCCAATTGCATTACCAAGCAGAGTCCCTTCCTTTTCGGAAATGAACCAGAGTGTCGTTGAAATTCAGACGCCAGCATTAAGGTAATATCATTTCATATCACTGCTTTAATTTCAAAGTTCAGTTAAGGTATTCATAGCTGGCTACAATATTTAGATTACACAAGCACAAATTAAGAGTGTGAGTTTTGTTAGCATATTTTAGCTTAACTGTGACTGCAGCTCAGCTTGGTACGTACTAAATGTTACCATTGTTATTTGTCCAGAATCATTTAATTCAAGTTCAAAGTTAAATCTCTTATTTCTAAATTGCGTAGATTCAAGTAGCTTTTGAAATGAGTGTTGAGGTAGTCCAAGACTAACCGTATTTTACTGAGTTTCGATGTGCTTCAGAAACAAAGCTCACTATTAATTTCAGTCACTAAATTAACTTTCGATTTTCCGGTTTTATTAATTCTTTTGCTAAATTAAGTCAGAGTGTAGCGAAATTTATTACTTCTGACAAACTTTCAGTTTTCACACTACACGTGTCAACCTTCAGTATCCACGCTTCTAGTGCTAGTTATATGTGCAATAACCTTTCTTTTTCAGTTATTATAGTAGTTGTCCATAGCACTGGCGACCGTAATTTTCCCCAAATCTCAAATATCCAATTAACGCCAATTAATTGTTAACGTGACGACCGCACATTTACTTTCTTTATTAATTTTACCATTTTCTCAAAATTAATTGCCACCAACTTCATTTGCATTTTTCCTTTCATTTAGATGTAACCCTTTCCTCCCTCTTTACCGACAGATTAACTTCGGTGACGATTGCTTTTCCCAAATTCCCATTAGGTTCACGCAGTTTAATTTTTCACTGTCATTAAGGTCGATAAGTGAGGGGGAGGTTACAGTCCGTGAACCAGGCGCCTGCATCGGACGCCCGGACGCAGCGACGTTCGCTAAACGGACGTTGAGGAGGCACTGTTGGCAGCACCTCGGTTCAACTGGGCTGTCAGTTTATCAATAGCTGCGAGTCTGTCCGCCCGTACGCATCTCTGCAGCCGTCGCTAACCCCTGTATTGGACCGCAGCTGCCTCAGCGCCGATTTCGGATGGCGCCACTTTGACATGCACTGTATACTTTAACCACGGTGGCAAGCGAACAGTTTACAAACTTATCTGTGTAGGAAACGATTCCACCCTCGGCCTGAAAGCCAATCTTCAGGCCCTCCTGGACGCCAGATAAATCACTCAGTTTCCGCATTAAGACAAACAGCTGCACTGTTCTCCACGTCCTCCCGACGTGCTTTATATATCCTCCACTGTTTGTGCTTCCATTGCCATCTGCGAATGGTTACTGCTCACTGACGTCGAATATAGACGGTGGTCACATTCATGTGACCGGACCCTGTATGTGCCTGACAAACGTTGTTCCATAAAAGAAAGCATCAGTGTAATATACGAGGGCTGGAACTTAAATAGTGGCAACTATTTATTCACAACCAATACAAAAGAGTTACATGTTTGCATCCGTTACTGTCCTTCAAAGTAGCCACCAGCGTTGTGTAGAACCCGTTGCCTTAGCAGAGCCTGGTCTGTTGGTGATGCGATTGGAGCCGTCTACTGCCTGTCGAATCTCTGGAACACTTCTGAAGCGAACGTCACGAAGTGGTTCCTTCATCTTCGGAATCAAATCAAAGTCACAAGGCCATTGTATGTACATTCACTACTGGCCATTAAAATTGCTACACCACGAAGATGAAGTGCTACAGACGCGAAATTTAACCGACAGGAAGAAGATGCAGTGATCTACAAATGAGTAGCTTTTCAGAGCATTCACACAAGGTTGGCACCGATAGCGACACCTACAACGTGCTGAAAGTTTCCAACCGATTTCTCATACACAAACAGGAGTTGACCGACGCTGCCTGGTGAAACGTTGTTGTGATGCCTCGTGTAAGGAGGAGAAATGCGTACCATCACGTTTCCGACTTTGGTAAAGCTCAGATTGTAGCCTATCGCGATTGCGGTTTATCGTATCGTGACATTGCTGCTCGCACTGCCCGAGATCCAACGACTGTTAGTAGAATATGGAATCAGTGGTTTCAGGAGGGTAATACGGAACGCCGTGCTGCATCCCAACGGCCTGGTATCACTAGCAGTCGAGATGACAGGCATCTTATCCGCATGGCTGTAACGGATCGTGCAGCCACGTCTCGATCCGTGAGTCAAAAGATGGGGACGTTTGCAAGACGACAACCATCTGCACCAACAGTTCGACGACGTTTGCAGCAGCATGGACCATCAGCGTGTACTCGTCATTGGCATACTGGCGTATCACCCGGCGTGATGGTACGGGGTGCCATTGGTTACACGTCTTCGTCACCTCTTGTTCGCATTGACGGCACTTTGAACAGTCTACGTTAAATTTCAGATGTATTACGACCCCTGGCTCTACCCCTCATTCGATCCCTGCGAAACACTACATTTCAGCAAGATAATGCACGATCGCGTGTTGCAGGTCCTGTACGGGCCTTTCTGGATACAGAAAATGTTCGACTGCTGCCCTGGCCAGCACATTCTCCAGGTCTCTCACCAATTGAAAATGTCTGGTCAATGGTGGCTGAGCAACTGGCTCGTCACAATACGCCGCTCACTACTCTTGATGAACTGTGGTATCGTGTTGAAGCTGCATGGGCAGCTATACCTGTACACGCCATCCAAGCTCTGTTTGACTCAATGCCCAGGCGTATCAAGGCCGTTATTACGGCCAGAGGTGGCTGATCTGGGTACTGATTTCTCAGGGTCTATGCACCCAAACTGCGTGAAAATGTAATCACATGTCAGTTCTAGTATAATATATTTGTCCAATGGATACCCGTTTATCATCTGCATTTCTTCTTGGTGTAGCAATTTTAATGGCCAGTAGTGTGTGTGTGTGTGTGTGTGTGTGTGTGTGTGTGTTTGAAATAGAGAGAAGTAGAGAGAGGGGGAGGGAGAGAAAAGAGGAAGAAAAGAGAGAGTGTAGAAAGAGTTCGTTATAAATCATAACATAAAAAAGGGGCAGCGTAGACTTCCTGTAAAAGGCAACTTAAATGACGAGGATGATGCCATGTGTTTTAGTGAGGCAGTAGTATATCACAGTTGCATACATATTGACTCGTTACACACCGTAGCGAAAGGTCACAACCATGCATCGTGTATGTATCAAACGCAGTAACAGGGAACGAAAGTTCAAACGCATTAAGTTTTTTTGTGTTTCAATATGTCGTACCTTCAAGGTTTGGTAATGGAGAACTCCCGTGAGATTGCAGGTAGAGAGCGGAAATTGCCCCAGACGCCAGATCACACACGGTGGGTTTGTCTTTTTTTTCTGTCGCAGCCAGATGGGAGCGCTTTACTGCCGCGCTAATGACGTCGTGATGCGAAGCCGAGCCTAACGGAAATATCGCTAACCATTACGCGTAATGAGCACGTGTACAGGATACAAAGTAGCGGTTGTGCGCCACGCCGGAAGCGCTTTGTCGCTCTGCAGAGTTAACAACTCCTGCTTCCTGAGCAGCACCTCTCACTCTTAAGACCGAAAATAAAACTATCACATTAAGTGCTGGTTATTATGACGTAGATCCTCTAATAAACACAAAATTTTGCGAGATCAGTATTGACTGTCATTTGAAGTGGAATGAGCACATAAACATCAGCATGTTATGCTGCAACTCCTGTCACCAATGTGTAAACAGTAAATGCCTCATTTTTACATATCGCTCCTGTATACGTCCATTAAATTCGTACTACGGGAAGAGTCAAAATAATTACATGGGAAAACGATAGTCAGGCACATTGTAAAAAAAATATTGGTTGTATTTTACCATTCATTATCAAAATTAAGAAACGCATTTTATAGTAACCGCTACCCTGCGTAGTATTATAGCAGAAATTTTTATCAAACATCTTGAAAATAAAGTTTTAAACAGTGCACTATCACCAATATATAAATGATACATCCACAGTTTATAGTGCAGCTGCACTATAAACTATGAATTTAACAGAAAATTTATTATGTGGGTCAATACTTTACATTAAATTATTCTGTTTGTCATAGACAATCAAGACATAAAAAAAATAAAAAAAATTACTAGCCATAATGAAATCTGATAAGAAGTAGAGATTGACGATAAATGCATACAGGAAACCTACGTATACAAAAACAGTCACAGAATAGTGTTTCGAAAACACTACTGCAGTATACATTCGAAAGATTCTTAGCAGGCAACGTTAAGTTTCCAAAGACTACTGTAAACTACAAAACGGCCGGCCGCGGTGGCCGTGCTGTTCTAGGCGCTGCAGTCCGGAACCGCGGCACTGCTACGGTAGCCGGTTGGAATCCTGCCTCGGGCATGGATGTGTGTGATGTCCTTAGGTTAGTTAGGTTTAAGTAGTTCTAAGTTCTACGGGACTGATGACCACAGATGTTAAGTCCCATAGTGCTCAGAGCCATTTGAACCATTTTTTTTGCTCATAGCCAAACTACAAAACAGTTCATATCATAAAGTAAATCAGACAAAATAATGGACGTCATAGCTCCGAAAGAGACTTAATTCTCCATTATCCAACAGTTGGCAATTCTAACAGTCTCGCCAACCACAGCACTGACTTACATAAAAAGAAAAACAGAAATTTGCCTTATGTAGGAGTTATCTCAGACTTACCTAAAAAAACAGCATTTGGAATGAAATATTGCTACAACTGAATCGTGATACATAGTGAGTGGATTATTCGTTATGTTCGATAGAAGAAATAGGTCCTCTTTAGAATGAATGCAGACAGTATGTTCTCTTCCCTACAGAGTGCATCCATGAACTTAAAAAATTCTGCAGTAAACTCCCTCAAGATAGAGTCTGACACACCAAGTGGCATATCTGCTAAGAACCGTAAACAGAATGAAACTACTGGTAAAAGTAACATTGGACATTTCAGAGACTTAACAATACTTCACCACAAATCGTAATCCATAAAACGTAGGATACAGCAGTCCGAAGCTGAGACCCAGTATTTGAGTTGTACGGCAGTTTGTACCACTGAGCACTGTGAAGCAACACAGAAATCGAAAATATAGTGTTATCACTGTATGAAAGGACAGATTATTACCGTAGGACTTTTTCAAAGGATGGAATATCAAGCATTCGTATTAGAAAACGAACGTGTTAGACATGATCTTAGTAGTTAGTGAAGAAAACCGCATTGAAATGTTACCTACTGAATTAATATGAAGTAACCTCAAAAAGAAATTAATCATTTTGTGTGCATATCGCTGTGCCAACTGCAAGCAAATGTATAAAACGGTGAAGATCAAGTAAGAGCTTTTAAAAAAATTAAAAGAGAAAATTGTAGAGCTGCAGGAAAGCAAACTATAAGAGAATACCATCACATGAAAGGACTGTGGACACATAACAGATGGACAGTGAAGCACTTACCACCCTACAAGAGAACGAAAACGATATAAAGAGAGATATATAGGTAACATCCTGTTTGCAAACGAGATGAATATTTTAGGCGTGATGGGATAAAAGATCATTTCCTAAGACCGTTCCGAGAGAACAACCATCTGACACAAAAACAGCACAGCTGTTAAAACATGGCACGTATATTTATCATACGAAAGTACTTCTACTTTCCCGGAATTAAAATCGAAAGACTGATAAAAATTATACCAAAACACAGAAGCCCTGAAGTAGACAGTATACTATGCATCTTATAAAACTTTCCGGCCAGTCATGAAGAAAGAGTTCACGGAAATAGCGTGGGAGAAATAACACTGTCGTAATTTACACTCTGAAAAAAGAACCCAAAATTACCGCACTTGTCTCCAAGAAAAAGAAAGCACAAACAACAACGTATTTCAGGCCGATAAAGTTGTTGTGTGCAGGAGCGGCAAGATTATAACAAGCCCAGCAGCATAATTATTGAAAGCATCGTAATGGAATCTGTTCTTAAGGAAACGTGGCCTTCTTCTCTTGGCAGCATCGGGTACAAACTTTAGGCTACCAAACACCGATTTAGAGGTAGACATCATAAGATCTGTGGAATAACAGTAGCATTTTATGACGCATGTTTCTTGATATCTATGGAACAGCCTCCTATTGTTGCACCCACCTACAGAGAGGACAGCCAACATCTAAACACATATTCTGCAAACCAGTGTACATCGTGACAGTATTATCGATTTCCCTTCGATTCCACTCTCAAGCATTGATCGATTAAAAAATGATTGTCTATATGCCTGGATCTACGTACCCTAATCTTCTTTATGACTGCTGTAGCAGACATAGCTTTTTTAACGGTGAGAATATAGGTGGGGGTAGACTTACAGTTCTCCAGAGCAATGATTAATTATACTGTGCTTAATATACTACCTACATGATATCAGATTTCGACTAGCGCAGAGTAGGCCTATATCCCACTCGCCACATGGACACTGTACGAACTAGTCCCCTTTAGTTGGCTGATATTGCAATGTGTGATCTACAATCGTGGAAATTAGTTGACCGAAGAGCCAAAGATACTGGTACACCTGCCAAATAGGCTGCATCCGACGTGGCATGGACTCGACTGACGTCTGAAGTAGTGCTGGATGGAACTATCGCCATGGATCCTGCAGGACTGTCCATAAACCAGTAAGAGTACAAGGGGGTGCCGGCCGCGGTGGCCGAGCGGTTCTAGGCGCTACATTCCGGAACCGCGCGAGCGCTACGGTCACAGGTTCGAATCCTTCTTCGGGTATGGATGTGTGTGATGTCCTTAGGTTTAAGTAGTTCTAAGTTCTAGGGGACTGATGGCCTCAGATGTTAAGTCCCATAGTGCTCAGAGCGATTTGGAGTACAAGGGGGTGGAGATCTCTTGTGAAAAGCACGTTGTTACACATCCCAGATATGCTGAATAATGTTCATCTCGGAGAGGGGGGGGGGGGGGGGCGGGGTTGGTGTCCAACGGAAGCGTTTAAACTCAGAAGAGTGTTCCTGGAGCCACTCTGTAGCAATTCTGGACGTGTGGGGTGTCGCATTGTACTGCTGGAATTGCCCAAGTCCGTCGGAATGCACAATGGACATGAATGGATGGAGGTGATCAGACAGGATCCTTACGTAAGTGTCACTTGTCAGAGTCGTGTCTAGACGTATTAGGGATCCCATATCACTCCAACTGCACACATCCCACACCATTACAGAGCCTTCACCAGCGTGAACAGTCCCCTGCTGACATTCAGGGCCCATGGATTCATGAGGGTGTCTCCATATTCGTACACGTCCATCCGCCCGATGCAATCTGAAACGAGACTCGTCCGACCAGGCAACATATTTCCTGTCATCAGCAGTCCAGTGTCGGTGTTGCCGGGCCCAGGCGCGCCGTAAAGCTTTGTGTCGTGCAATTATCAAGGGTACACGAGTGGGCCTTCGGCTCTGAAAGCTCATTCAGATGATGTTTCGTTCAATAGTTCGCCCACTGACACTTGTTAATGGCCCAGCATTGAAATCTGCAACAATTTTCGGAAGGGTTGCACCTGTCACGTTGAGGATTCTCTACAGTTATCGTTGGCCCCGTTCTTGCAGGATCTTTTTCCGGTTTACCGGATTCCTGATACTCACGGTACACCCGTGAAAAAGTAGTACGGGAAAATCCCTAGTTCATCGCTTCCTCGGAGATGCTGAGTCCCATCGCTCGTGCACCGACTATTTAGGCTAGGCGCAAATTGAGACGCGTATAGCGCGTGCGGCGCGACGCAGCGCAGCGCGCTTTTTTGTAACATCCCAGGTTCAAATGTGACCGCGCAAATTGCGACGCGACGCGAGTGGGACGCGACACGCGCCTGCGCCAGGTCGCGCGGCGTTGTGGTTGAGGCACAGTTCCTCGCGCCGCGCGTTGCGCGTGCCTCGCTAGCACCGTGGGGAATCTGAGGCGGGGAGCGGAAAAGTAGCCCGGCCATATGCTCACATCGGAACGGTGCACACGAGCAGTGGCAGTATTGCCCGTACGATAAATTTTGCCTTGCTGTGTACTAAATGTCATTGCCTTTGGGTAGTGTTTCGTTTTTCGCCATTTAAACGCTCCATCTTTCTTCGTTAGTACATTATACTTTTATGTTATTTATATCTTTATAGTTTTGTTTTGTTTTTCTTCTGTCAAGAAAAATGCATACTTCAGTAACTGATGAGCCAGTAGCCGCTGGAATTGTATCATATGCCTCCGAGATGTTTTCAGATCGCAAGAAGGGACAGAGGGTAGTGAATAAGGAAGCAAGGAATGTTATAAAATCATGTGATTAAGAATCAAGGTAGGAAAGTAAAATAAGATTATCTTCTCGCTGCCTAATATGCTGGCGTATCAGTACGGTCTGTTACAAAAATTTAGAAAGGGATAATCGCCACAGGTGTGATCCCTTTGTGCTCCTGGTAATAAGCGTCCAATAGCTGAAGTATAGAAGTTTCACTGTGATTACTCTGATATGGATGTAATAATGTAATACGACGCACTGTACAACATGCTTGTGAACAACATATTTCCACTGCAAGCTAGAAACAGTCGAAAAGCAGTCACAAATAACAATGTTTTAATTGGTTCGCCGTGATGAGAAAAAGCATTTCAATTGTTGCATGCACATTATTAGCATTAATAAACTAATTATACAACAGGCTATACAAATAAAGAAAATGGTTGGTATTATTACGTAAGTAGGAATATCCTAAAAGAGTGTTATGATTAGATATATTTAATTTGTTGAAATGTGCTGCTGACAAAGGCAGATCTACTTTCATGACAATGTTTTTCCAACTCCAACTCACAAGGCGCACATGGCTAGCTTGTGCATTTCTGTCGCGCGAATTATCCTCCGCTGCTGACAATACACTGACCATTGTGTTGTGCGACAGATCAGTTGTTTATTTTTCTCAATAACAACTATTTTATTCGCGATCACACATTGTCAGTTTGGCAAGCCGTAGGTGGGTAACCAGTATCTGGCATGTGCCTATCATTCCGCCTGAAGGAACGCTCGTCTTTATTTTAATACTGCTCAGATCAAGAGAAGGAATAAAATCCTTTGGTAAATTTCCATTCCAGTCGCTCAGTGTTAAGAATACGATGGGTTACGTGGATTCCACCAAAATTCCAACGGAATTGGCAATCTATTTTTGTGTGAGTTGTTAATCTTTTCTCATTCGGAGAAGCATCAGCATTTATGAGTAAAGGCCACATTTCTCTTGGTGACTGGTTTAATTGTACATCCTTTGTCACAGTGTAATTTGCCAAACTCATCTCACAGCAGCTATTGAGACAGAATTCCGAAACGGAGTGCCACATTAAACAAGTAATTGGCAATCACAGAGCTCAATAGCTTACGAAAAACCTCATGGTGTCGGTTTGCAGTAACATAAAAGAAGAAATTTCATGTTCATTTTCATACTAGGAAGCTCTTGTTTCGCTAGCTGTCGATAACTCTTAAAAAATTACAGTCACTGGAGTGAAATAAATAAAAAGGGAAGTATAAGTACTGATATATCGTCATAGATAAGAAAGTTCCGTGTGTTTAAGAATTGACAAATCACTCTCCTCCTTGTGTGCTATCATTCGCCAAACTTTCGATGTCTCGAGCGGTTTAGGAGATATGAGAGATGTTGTGAGTATTTCATTCTCGCAGGCGTGAGATCGGAAGTGAGCGCGTTACATGGAATCCATTTTCTCGAGATCGGAGGCAGATAGAGACCTCCTCCCAAATCTAAACAAAAATTCAGCATATTAGCTAAATTTCACACATAGCAACATATGGTGTAATACGCACCAAACGCAAAATCATAGCAACCCCTAATTTTCGTTGCAAACTTCTTGAGTTTTGCGTAGTGTCTTACTAAAATGTGTACATCACAATAAGAATGGTCATTAGCGAGGTGATGGGCACTTCGTCACGAAGCTGGCATATAACGCTACAAGTAAGGCAAAAATCTTATATTTTCAGAGAACAGTTTCTGTAAAATCGTTTGAGAAAGATAACAGGTTGCGCGCTCTTCGGTTCAGTCAGCGCGTGCGGAGTATGGTGTACGCGTCGCAATATGCGCTGGACCCGCGCGACCCGTGCGGCACGTGCGTGTCGCGCTGTAGTGCCGTGTCACGTCACACTTGCTATACGCGTCTCAGTTTGCGCCTAACCTATAACACCAAGTTCATACTCACTTAAATCTTGATAACCTGCCATCGTAGCAGCAGTAACCTATCTAACAAATGCCCCAGACACTTTTTGTCTTATGTAGGCTTTGCCGACCGCAGCGCCATGTTCTGCCTGTTTATACATCTCTGTATTTGACGACGCATGCCTATACCAGTTTCTTTGGCGCTTCAGTTTATAAGGGCACGTGACTATTTGTGAAAAAAAAAAAACATGTTTACTTACGCACTTGGTACTGCACGCATTTTTCTCGTACAGTTTGCATCAAAGAAAGAGAAAACAGTGCATTATCATTTTATCATTAGCTTTGCTACTTAAGAAATTTAACGAAACAATAAAACCTTACGGGTGCAAATTGATACAAAGGCACTCAAGAATCGTTGTCAGAATAACCTAACATATACAATATTGTAAGGAGATCACGATAATGGCCAAGTATTTAGTCGAACCTCCAATGTTCTTAATAACCGCGAAAATCCTCTTAGACATTGACTGTGATCTCTTCTCCCGAGACTGAGGTCCACATACAACGTTTCCGTAAATAGGAGAAAGGGGAAACAAAATTTTCTTTGATTAATGTTTGAATTTGTATTTAAGGTACGGGAGGGTGGAAACGTTATAATTAGCAGTCCTGTTACGTAACTACGAAGTACTTAATTTGGCTTCAGGAAGACACAGAGCTGCTAAAAATTAAAATGATTTCTCAGTTGATTATTTTCATTGAAAGCTAGAAGGAAGACTCGTATAATTTTTATCCAGCTTGTCCTCCCCAGGCCTAAAATATATCGTTGGCAGCACATCAATAAGTGAGTACTCACGAGAAATTTAAACTGCCGCGCTGAATGAACACTGGCTTAGAAAACATTTTATTTTTATCTGCTGCACTAAAAATAAATTTACTTTTAGAACAAGATTTATGCTTTAAACAGGTTCGATCTGTGGCTGTCGGCGTCTGATGGAATGTTATAGTCAACGTAATGATACCAAATTCTGATGAGCTACAAAGAGATTCTTATTAACATTTATTAGTAGTATACAATGTCAAATTCCTTGCAATAAAACAATTTATTGCCTGAGTAATATTTTATTCAACTAATGAAATTACACTGGTGGATGAAAGCGGATGCTTACATTCATAGTTGAATATACCGAAGGGAATAGAACAATAGCCAGCACTAGATTTTTATCGCCCATCAAAGATATTATAGAGTTCACTGACGCTAAATCAGTCACATTATGCATCATATATGTTTTTCGATCTTTGACTTTCATAGAATTACAATTCATGTTTGGAAAAATGATAAAACAAATAATTATCGCCGCCCAGTGATTTTGTAGAGAGGTTCTAAGTCCATTTGGAGACGTTACACAGCTCCCTGTTTGACAGTGGCAATGCATTATCTTAGTGTCTTTGGTGTTGCCATATACATGTATCATGTTACATTATAGTTGTCATATGATTCACAATTAGATAACTGCTTCTTATTCACTGTATGAAACACCAACTGAATACATAATTAAACGTATCATCATATCTCTGATAGTGTTTGGGGCATAAAAGTTTCTGTAACGTATCATTATATCTCTGATAGTGTTTGGGGCATAAAAGTTTCTGTAACACATAGTACACTTTTACAGAGGACAATTACTCTAATTTGCGATAATTTCGCTCAAAATAGTATACAGATACCAGTACTACAGTTTTATATAGAAGTATAGTCCCGTAAAACTGAGTTCAAAGTAATGTATAATGCTATACTGGAAACGTAACTGTAGCTCAGTTTTATAAGCAAGTATCTTTGTTATCCAAAATCGTTTAAAAAATCTACAATGGTTTTTTGCTTTTAGTTTGTTTCTATCCCGACTAAGAAATTATGCGTTACCAATTATTAGATTACATAGGGTATGTTAGTGTATTTATAATAAATGCAACATACAGAAATTAGAGAATTTTGGCCTGTTTTTACACAGCAGTTATTCTTGTTTACTGAAGGAACATTTTACAGTTTGGGCTTTTACCAATGACGAAATAGAGCAATGAAGTTTTATAGAGCAAGGAAGCTTTCCTGATATAATAGTACTATTGTCATTCGTCATATATTCATCATTTTACCTTGATAAAGATAGAGTCATGCAAATTTATCTCATTCGTCTGTTTTGATCAAAATTCTCTGAAATTAAAGGTTAAGTAATTTACTTTAATAAGACGGCTATGCAAGACCAAATTTATCAAAGATGTTTAAAATTTTTGCTCAGAAAATGGATCAAATTTATATTACAATAAGGCATTCACACAGATTTCAGCGATTCTCTAGTAGTTTCTATTCAGGTATATACAGTTATGAGAACATAATGTTAACATAATAAATTTAAGACCTTACATTTATGAAATGGATTGTTTTTGGTGGAGGGCTTGTCAGGCAAACTGATGGAGCAAGTGGATGATCATTTAGGCTCTGCACTGTGGGAACTGGTGTCAGAAGTCACATGTGGTAAACACTCAGCAATCTGCATATACTATGGGTTAGGACAGGTTTTCCTCCACTGGTAGCTTGTCTTATCAAAGGAGATTATGACTAGATGCCATCACCACTCGCCATCAGCTGTAGAGTACATGTAAGGTATTATCAGTTCATTAATACTGCATCATAAATATAATTATGCATCAAGAAAAGTTCATTTCATGCTTACATGCATGCTTATCAAGACATGTACACAGGCCAGGTTATACAGTATGGCACATTGTGAGTTGGCCCCCAGCAGGCTGGCCATGAAGGTTGAATTACTCTTGCTGGCACTCTCCGAAAACAGTCTGCCAACAATCACTTTAACTTCACTGCACTTTGTCACCTTCTGTTTAATAACTTTATCCTATGGTGGATTAACAGTGCATGTCCATTATTCATCTATTACTTTCTGTTTAGCATGTTCACAGTGCCCCACTTCACTCACCCTTATAAAGTGGTCCAGATCGTTTGCTGTTCAGTATCGTTCTAGTTCACTGCCTGTATACTTGCGACCAAGCAGCAGGCTTAAGCCTACATATTAACAATTTCTTGCTATACATAGTGATTAGTGGATATTCATTTTTCTCTATCTTATACTCAATACTGTGACAATGTAACAGTTTGCATTAAATAAATTAACCAAGTAAAATAAAACAATACTTAATGAGACAATTACAAGAGATATTAAAAATGCAAAGTAATGCAAGTACCAGTTAAAAGAAAGCCTTAACAAATGAAACTAAAGTCTATATGGATTACACAGACTGTTTCAATAAAATAGAAGAACTCAGTGAATACAGGAAAATGGGGGAATATGTAGGAACAAACAGTGTGGGAAGTAATGAACAGAGAGGATTATGTGAAGTTTAGGAGAGGGTGAAGTGTTGAGCTGTGTCTGGTCATTTTCTCTATCGCATCTGCTTTACAGAGGACATAAATGATCATCAAACTCATCAGCTGACTTGGTATATTGAATGCCATTTTTACATATCATTTATGTATTACTAATCACGGGCTGTCCTGCAGACAGGCGAGGATAACTTCATCTTGGTATCCCTGAGAGTATACATGCATTCACCTGTCACTCTTTTGCCATCAGATATTTACTAACAAACATAAACTACCTACCACAAGCACAATTGTGCTAAGCATGAACCGCAGATTGCTAAATTCATCAGTGAACATAAGGCTGTCACCTCTATCAGGTTCTACTAAGGGAAATTACTGCAAACCTCTGCAGTCAGCGTTAGAAGTTCCTTGGAACAAGAGACACCTCTTCATCTACCTCACATACATTTACAGCTAAAGAAAATACTCTCCTGGTCACATATACATTTACAAAATATCTACTTGCATCTCTGTAATAGTATAGTGCTCTTTTCCTAAGTGTCTCAAGTATTTATCTTTTACTGTATAGCTAAGAATCAGGTCCAAGCATATGTAACAACCTGTTATTTCATATTTTTCATGGAACATTAGTTCCTACAACATAGTTTGAATTAGGTTCAAATCTATGACTTCCTCTTCAAATTACTATATACAGCGTCCAGTGAGAATCATAACTTCTCCCATTCTTCCTCCAATATTACGAAAAAAATCTTAAAGCTAAAGAGAATGCTATTATATGCTTAATGAAAAATCTATTCTACATGTAATATTTACATATTAAGGCTTCATCATTCTTTACTAGATTAGGTAAACAGTTAACATGTAATAATGAAAATCGCTGAAAAAATACACATATTATGCATAATCTTAAGAAATATTGGCTGCTTAACACTACATTATAAGTAATATCTCTTAAGATTCTTAAAGGGATATAGTACTTTCATTTTCTTGGTTTTTGGTAAAGCCAGCATGTAGATATTATCATGTGGTATTTGTGTGATTTCATATGGACTCATGTAATAATTTCCAATTCTTAATTTTTTGATGCCACAAGGAAGATTTAAAACATGTGTTTAAGAGCACAATGTTATCTACAGCATTTATGGGTTTGAGCAAGATGTTTGTCATGAAATTCCTTGCCCAACTTTGCTGCATCAATGGGTGCAACTAGAGATGGCCTTCTTTGTCTTCCCAGGGTATGTAATCCCTAAGAAGCTTCAGAATTGGGTCTACCCATTCATTGCTCTCTTTTACCTTTTCTATGGTTTCAGCTGGAGTCTATATGGTTGAGCTAATCGGTGGTTGGTTTACTATCTCTTCAAACACACCAAGATAATTAACTCATTCTTTCTGTGATAGGCTGCTTAAGTTCTGATAAAACAATTAAATTCCTTAAATACCCTGCAAACTGGGTTCACTGAAAAACGAAACTTGAGATTAGCACATGCCTGATTCCTCATTCTTTTAAAAATTTCTTCCATTTTCCTCTGGTGAAATTGGCCACATTGTCTGACAGTAGCATGTAGGGTTCCCAAGAGTTAAAAATTAGTTATTTGTCAAGCGCCTATTAATGGAAGCTGCTGCTGAGGTCCTCATGTCATAAAGTTTAACATATTTAGAGAAAATATCATAAATGGTTACGATATATTTGACACAACTCCTACTTATGGTGAATGTACCCTGAGACCTACTGACACTGTATTTAGAGGTTTTGTGTGGAGAATAGGGTGCAGTTCATTCTGGGGTGCAGTTCATTCTGCCTACTGACACTGATGAGTTTAGTCTTTTGACACAACAGACAGGCTATCAATGGTTTATGCATATACCTTCTCATCTGTGGGGAATATCAATACAAGATCATTTTCTTTGTACTCTTGTTCACCCTTTAATGGCTCCAAACAAAGTCAATATGCCAAATCAGATTATCTTAACAGACCTCTGGTACACAGTAACACCAACTGGGAGAAAGAACATTACATCTATAGAATACAACACCCTGCTGTATTAACAAATATTTCGTAATTTTACCATCTGGTTCCTGAGTTAACTTGAGCTTTACCTTACACCATTTATTGTCAGAATCCTGCAACTCAGCCACATTGTGACACATCTCAAAAAAATACTCTCCATTCCTGGTATCTGGCATTAACAGTTTGAGGATTTCAGAAACTTGTTCTAAAGAATTAAAGAATTCAGGAAGGTCTTGAGGCAGACAGGATAGGGCATCTGCCACTAAGTTGCCTTTCCTATTGAGATTCCATAGTCATACTCTTCAAGTAGTAAGGACCATCGAGCAAGTCATTATAAGGTGCCAGGAAATTAAGGGCCTGATGGTCACAATACACTTTAATGTGTTTTCCACATACATAATAAATGAATTTCTTAAAGGCTCAAACTATAGCTGAGATCTCTAATTCTGTGACTGAGTAAGGTCGTTCACATTCTGACAATGTTCTGTTTGCAGAAGTTATGGATTTGTTAATTTGATGCCACTGGAACAAATAAGCCCCCAGGCCTGTGGAGGAAACATCAGAGGCAATTCAAAATTACTTGGACATATCAGGGTGATGTAGTATCACAGAATTTTCTTATAATTCTCTGGTATTGATTACTCCATAACCAACAACAAATTTTCTTTAACAAGTTCAGCAGAGCATTAGAATTCAGAATCTAGTCACATAAAACTCTTCTAAAAAAGAAAGCTAAACCTAAAATGTTTCAATTACTTTTTAGATGTTGGGCTCAGAAAATTTTTTATAGGGTTGATTCTTGGTCAGATGTAAGGTCCTCAGGGGAAAAGATATGACCAAGAAATTTATTTTATCCTTGCCAAAATTAGGTTTCATTATGTTAGCTGTCACTCCTGTTTGTGAAAAATTTTCTAAGGTTCTTATCGGTAATTCATTATGTTCTTCCCAAGTCTGGGTGCCTATCAGTAAATCATCCACAAAAGTATTTACTTTGCCTAACAAAACAGGACCTAACACAGTATCTAATGTGTTGATGAAAACTCCTGCACTGACATTAGTCCAATAGGAAGTACCCGAAATTGGTATCTTTCTAGAAAAGATAAAGGTGATATATTTCCTAGACTCAGCCGACAGGACTACCTGCCAGTAGGAGGACAAAAATTGTATGTCATGTAGCTTTTGCAAGCACTCCTCTAATCTCTGAGGCCTAGTACAGACATGTACTATAGTTGTATTGATGTCCCCAGCGTCCAAGACCAGTCAGATTTTACCTTCTGGTTTTGCTACTGCCAGTAAAGGACCATAATAAGGGGACAGAGATGGTTCAGTAACTGCCCATTGAATTATTGGTTTAATTTCTTTACCTACTTCTTCACATTTTGACCAAGGAAAGGAGTAGTTTGTTTTGAAATAGCTCTGATGTGGAATTACATATCCATAATACACACAAATTTTGATGGTCTCTTATTTGTTTCTCAAACATGTGCAGATATTGCAACAACACTTGCTCTAGATCATTCTGTTGGGTCCTATCATTCCCCATAGCCTCTGATACTTTTTCTTCAATGTCATTTTTATGTCCTCTACCTGACTACTGCTACCAGCTATATCCCCAGAGGAGATTATTTCAATTTTTACAAATTTAATCTTTATTCCTCGGTAATATTTCCAATGTAAAGCCTTAGTAGATAAAAGAGCTACTGTATTTTCTTGACCCTTAACCAAAGAAAGGTCAATCTTTAAGTCCCTTTCTCTAAGAAAATCATTCCCAAAAATGCAGCCTGTAATCAGTTAACCTACTACAAGGAACAAGCATTCAATTATTCCAATTTCTAATTTGATCCAGGCTTGCCACTTTACAGATTGTGATCTCTTGCCAAAGACCCCAACAACTTGACAGTTCTGCACTGAATACTTAGGAACTTCATTACTATTATTTATCTGGTCAAATAAATCCTGGGAAATCACACTGGTACTTGCGCCTGTATTGAGAACAACAACTGCAGGGATAGTGCCTACCATTTCTTTAATTTCTGCTAGCACATTACTTTTGGCTTTGTCTACATAGTCGTTATTATCTTGCAATAATTTCTGTCGCATATCAGTATCATGACTGTATTACAAGAGATTAACATCTTTAACGATTTCGCCCTTGCTCCATTTCTTGACCAGCCTGGGAGGGCAGGCTGTGGCTGACCTTACTTTGTTGAATTATGCACCTGAGGATGTGACTCCTCATCCACTTCAGTTATGTTCACGGATGTGTTGGGAGGCTGCCAGTGGCGACTGTAAATGTTGCTCATCACGGGTTATGCCCTTGGTGAACATTGCTGTTTTGTTGTTACATTGTGAATTTCCTTCATGGGGACCCCAGTTTTGATCCTAACTATCATTGTTACATGTCAGGTCGGGATAACATGGGACATGAAGTGCGTAGAAGTAAAGGTGGTGAGAATGGTCACGTGCTTGTTTGGTTAGCAAGCGGATTCGCACTCAGATATGTTAAAAAAGTCTTAATCCGGCAGACAACTGAAGAAACACGCCGTGCATCTGATGAGAATCCACCTATGAAACTGTAAGAATACTTTCTCAGGAAGCAAACGACAAATATTCTTAACCATCTACGGATCTGTCCCACAGAGATAACGTTAAGCAAGTAAACAGAGCGCATGGAGGCATACAAGCTGTTATCTTTCCACGCTCCATCCCAAGAAACAAAACAGGAAGGAACCTTAATATACTGTTAAATAAAAGTACCTCCTGTCCCACACTTGACAGTGATTGACGGTACATAGATGAAGACACATATGCAGGTAAATATCGCAAAACTAAGAGGACTGTTACATGAGAAAGCGAGGCTGGATGAATTCGAGAGAAATATTTTTCTGACGCATAGGTGTCGTACATTGCTGATTCTGTGAATTATTGCACGTTCTGACGGCGACATTGACATTTTATGTGAAATGAAAGAAATCTTCCTTTCTTTTTTTTCGTTTCTGGAAATAGTAATCTTTCCATAGCCTTTAGACTCAATACTGGGCTACATCACTGGCACATTTATTTGCGTCTCAAAGATCTTAAAAACTGTCTTCAGTAAAAAATGCCAGAGATCTTGAAGAATAGGCTCATCACTGAACCGTGTTGCTAGTTCACTATCTTGTGGCAAACTATTCGTTTCGTTTCTCCATTTCGTTTTCTTCTTATAATAAAAGAAAAGCGCTAGGTTACTTTTGTTCTACAGTATTACTTTTATTGTGTTAAACGGTTTTCGGCTTGCAACGCCATCTTCAGACACTTACTGAGTACTGTCACCCTAGAAGTTACGATGTTTGTAAAGAACATTAGAAGATATGTTACATGTCTAGACTGAAGCAGAAAGGTACAGTAAATAACATCTTTTACAATGTGGTGGTAATGCAATATAAAAAGTAAAAAGTTGAATAGTTAATAAATAAAAACGGAGTAAACAGGAAAAAACTTTAACACGTTACAGGGACAGCAAGCCCACATAACAGTTTATATTAATAAACAAAACCAATAAAATTAAATTAGTATCTGACAAGGCTACTTCAGGAATTATAAAAGACGAAGAGTGACACACAAACAATTAAAAGAAGAAAGACTTAGCAATGTAACTACAGAATATATAAGGAACTTAAGCAGTATCAATAACATAAACAAAAATGAATAAATGCAGGAAAATGGAGGAGTGTGAGGGAACGTACAGTAAATGCAATCTTTGAGAGTGTGGTGGTACTGGGTTTTAAAATGTAAAAAAGGCTGAACAATACACAAATACAAAATGAGCAAACAGGAAAAACATTAACTTATACTCAATACTGTGACAATGTAACAGTTTAAATTAAATAAATTAACCAAGTAAAATAAAACAATACTTAATGAGACAACTACAAGAGATATTAAAAATGTAAAGTAATGCAAGTACCAGTTAAAAGAAAGCCTTAACAAATGAGACTAAAGTCTATATGGATTACACAGACTGTTTCAATAAAATAGAAGAACTCAGTGAATACAGGAAAATGGGGGAATATGTAGGAACAAACAGTGTGGGAAGTAATGAACAGAGAGGATTATGTGAAGTCTGGGAGAGGGTGAAGTGTTGAGCTGTGTCTGGTCATTTAGGATCAGATCTGGAGATAGATGTTTGTTATTTTCCAAGGCTTCCAGCAGGTTGAGTTTATGGCCTTTGTTTGTTAAGTGAAGTACATGGGACACTGGCTGGTAGTTGTGACCCTCACTCAGTACATGCTCAGCAAATGCGGAGTCAGAATTCTGCAACCTCCAGCTGTGTTCGTGTTCAGCCAGCCTAGTTGATATTTCTCTGCCGGACTGACCAATGAAAAACTTGTCACAATCAGTACAGGTAATACTATATACATTACAGTTGGCTATAAACTGGATCTTATCTTTGCTATTGAAAATACACTGGGCTGTGATTTTCTTAACATAGTAGGAAAGCATATACTTGCTGGCTTTCAGTGCTTTGGCTACATTCTGTGATACTTCTCCTAGATAAGGTAATGTACACTATTTCTTGCAGGCAGTGGATGGGGAAGCAGATGGAGCTTAGAGGAAGGATAGAATTTTCCGTTTTTGTTTCCTATGCAAGATGTGCTTATTAGGGACTGGACTGTATCCACTGGCTGAGGCAATAAATTTGATTCCATCTAACTCTGTTTTACAATTATCTGTGGACTTGGAGACAGATATGAGGCGGTGCACCATTGAGTGGAAAGATACATGTTTGTGAGCTATGAGGTGTGGTGAGAAAGAAGTTATTACTGTGTCTGTCGTTATAGTTTTTCTATAAATTTTGAAATAATGTGTCTGAGTACTGATGTCAACGGTGAGATCTAAGAAGTTTATGGATTTGTTGCCAATTTCCGTTGTGAGCTGAATATTTTTATGTTGACTGTTGACAGTTTTCAAAAATGTGTTGCGTTGTCATGTAGTACCAGTCCACATATACGGAATATCCAAACCAGTATTTGATATTTCCACACAAAGGTTCTTTTTTCAGAAAATGTTGTTCAGAATGATCCATAAATATGTCAGCCAACAGTGGACTTAGAGGGGAACCCCATAGCTAAGCCGTCTAATTGTTTACAAAGAGTCCCTTGGGAATGGAAATAGTTCTATGCCAAGCATGTCTGAGTAGGCTGTCTGAGGTTGACAATAGACTTGTACATCAGCTCTGTCAGAATATCAATGCATTCCATTATTGGTATGTTGGAAAACAAACTGCAGACGTCAGAGGATACTAATTTATCACTGTGCGAGACAGATACACATTTTATCTTATTTACAAGGCGGACAGAGTTTGAAATACCATGCTTTGGTTTGAATTTACTCTTGTTCCCACTTAAGGTGTCTAGCTTACTAGCTAGTTTGTAAGATGGAGCAGTGAATGATGATACAACTGGACCAATAGTAACATCTTGTTTAAGCAGTTTAGGAGGCCCATACATTCTAGGAGGCACTTGGTTCATATAAGTTAAGTTTTGCTTCAAAATCGGAGAATATGATTTTGTATGAATTGATTGCACATTTTAAATTCTCTTTGAATGATTTAGTAGGGCCTGTAGGAAGGACTCGGAAGCATGTGGTATTCAGGAAATCATTAACTTTATCCACATAATCACGTTAGTTCAAAAGAACAATAGCGTTGCCTTTATCTGATTATGTGGGAATGATATCTTGTTGTGTAATGTCTGTTTTAAGAACTTGAGGGTGTGGATATCAATAGCCCGTGGGATGATGCACTCAAATCTGGTTACTTTCTTTAGTGCATTGGCAACTAAATATCTTGTAGTGGTATCTTTCATTAGAGAATATTCAATATCTACTTTCATAACATCCAGTTGTTTTCTGATGGCGGTTGGGAAGGAGCATATTTAAAATCTTTCTCAAACACTTTTTGCTCATTTGGTGACAGAACCAAGTTCGATAGATTAATTACACGTTGGGAACATTTTTATTTGCAATTTGATATTAGGGGTGCACTCTCACTCCTAATCACATACTTATCAAAACAGAAATGAAGATGTCAGTTACAAGATACAGACTGAATTATTCGAATCATATTGTTATCCAGGGAATTTCTATACATGTCTTTGGAAGCAAACTTCGAGGTTCATAGTGTAACGTGTAATCGTTAGGTCCACTGCCGCAACGCCATTAACTCTATTCCTCCAGAAACGTTTAGCTATGTGTTCCACGAGGTTAAGAACTTGACCTGAGCAGTATTTTTCCGGGTTTGTTTTAGTTGTGGCTAGACATGGGGCTGAATTCTTTCAAGTACTAATGTTTCATATATGAGGTTTGTCCGGAAAATACGTATAAAAGTTGAATAATAACTTTATTTTGCAATTATTCAGGTATTACAATATGGTCTCCTTCAAAGTACTCGCCCTGAGACGCGATACACTTCTGCCAACGCCGTTTCCACACTTGATGACATTGCTGAAAGTCTTCAGTTGTGATGTTGTTCAGTTGCCGTGTCGTTTCCGTCTTGATGGCTTCCGCATCTCCCAAGTGTCGCCCGCGAAGCACCATTTTGCATTTCGGGAACATGAAGAAGTCACGCGGGGCTAAATCGGGTGAAAAAGGCGGGTGGTCTGTCACGGTGATTGAGCTTCGGGGCAAAAACTCGCGCACAACGAGCGACTTGTGAGCGGGCGCATTGTCGTGCTGAAGGATCCACCTGCCCCCTTTTGCCAACTACGGTCGAACTCGGGCCACACCAGCTCTGAGACGTGTCAGAACTTCAACGTAAAAATTTCCGTTCACTCTCTGGCCGGGAGGGACAAATTCCTTGTGAACAATGCCCCTAGAATCAAAGAAAACAATCAACATTGTCTTCACATTTTACCTTGATTTTCGCGACTTTTTTGTTCTCGGTTCTCCTGCTAGTTTCCATTCCTTGCTTTGAGATTTGAGCTCCACATCGAATTCGTAAAACGAGGACTCGTCTCCAGTGATGACTCGGTTGAGAAAGTCCCCTCGTTCCTCTGCTTCCAACCAATCCTCACAGCACTCAACCCTCTTTGCTTTCTGTTCTCACGTCAAGAGCTTCAGTACGATTTTCGCACACAATTTCTTCATTTCAAGTTTTTGTGTCAGGATTTCGTGAACGATTGTTTTGGAGATTGACAGCTCGTCAGCAATGATTCTGACTGTCAGTCTACGGTCTTTGGGAACACAAGCCCGAATTCGTTCAACATTTGCATCGGAACTCGATGTCGACTGGCGTCCTGGGCGAGGGTCATCGTTCACTTCTTCTCGGCCATCCAGGAACCTTTTTAACCACTTGTTCACGGTTGGTTCCATCAGAGAATTGTCTCCGTAAACCTGTTTCAAACACTCAAAAATCTCACGGTCATTCTTGGCTAGCTTTGCAAGAAACTTGATGTTGTTGACGCGCTGTTCCTCAATCAGAGAGAGCTCGATGCCGACGGCAGGTGAAAAAGGGTAACTGTCAACAAGCTGCCGCACACTCCCACCTTCACGCAGAGTGCTCAGACTCGAACTGAGCGTTGATGGGATTGATTACAGCAGTAGACCCACCTGGCGGTGACTGCAGCCTGTAACATGAAGACATTATTCAACTTTTCTACGTATTTTCCGGACAAACCTCGCAGTTTAAAGGTGCCCCAAGCGGAGAGATATGTGTCTGTAACTACCGGACACCGTGGGATCTTGAACAAGAACATTCATATAGAAGAAATAACCTCCTCTATAATGGCGAGAAAGTGCTAATGACAGAATTTGGTGCGGGTGGACGGCGTGACGCGTTTCCCGCGGTCATAAGCCCCGGACGATTGCCGCGTCATCAGAGCGGCCCCAGTTGCCTGGGCGACCGGAAGCTGGCGCCCCCCACGCTGCGGGCTTCGTGACCCGACTGACAGAGCCAGACGTCTTAATGCCGGGGCGAAAAAATCCACCTGCCGGCGCAGCGCGCCGGGATGTTTACCCAGGACGCTTTGATTGGTATCTCAATGGGAAATGGACGCTGATTACATGCGCGGGGACGTCTCACAACCGGCAATTTTGATGGAGAGTTATGGCGTAACGACTCGGCCGGGTTTTCAGTTGGAGCGCGTCTCGGCGCGCCTGTCGCACTAAATCTCCGCGCGCCGCCGTCGATTGCTTTTTCGTCCGCGAGAGCGGCGCGCAGGCGCTCGTGCGCATGCGCGCGCGCCATTACGAGGCAGCGGCGCGCGTCATTCCCAGGCGCATGCGCGGGGAAACGAATGTGCCCGCGCGCCGAGATTTAGAGGATATTCGCGCAGCCCGGCCGCGTCGCATTGAGTCGGCGCCGAGATGCAAGATGCATCTCCCGATTCGCGGCGCAGACGTTGCTTTATGACGGCCGACCGCGGGAACAAATGCGGGGCGCGCGCCGGGGGCGGCCGCTTCTTTTTCCTCGCTGCCGGCTGGCGACATCTGAAGGACGCTAACGAAGATGTAGTTGGCGGCCGGCGGGCTGCGCGCATTAATCCCGGCGTCCGGTCCGGCTTGTCGGCCGCCCCCGGCCACACCTTGCCTCCGCGCTGTCCCACGCCGCGGGCAACGGCGCGCAGGGGGAGGGGGGGGGGGGAGGGGGGGAAGCACCTGGCGGAATGCGGCGGCGCGCTACACCACTTCACACGTCCCTCCACCGAGCCGACACGTAGCTCAGCAACAAGTGGCGTCGACACTAACCTACCGTGACTAAACCTGAGGGAAAACATGGCTTTTATTGCAACTTTCTTAATGGTACTCACTTTACTGCGTTCAAAAATGTCCTCCACGCTTTTAAGGTAACTAGAAAATACGGGAACGTAATACCACAGGTATTTTTTCCACTCCTTTTGTCACTACGAACTTAATTTTTCAATGCTGACTATACGTTTCCATACAGAGCAGCGTCATTAGCAAACAGTATCAGATTGTCCGCCCCCGGTAGCTGAGTGGTCAGCGCGACATAATGTCAGTCCTAAGGGCCCGGGTTCGATTCCCAGCCGGGTCGGAGCTTTTCTCCGCTTAGGGACTGGGTGTTGTGTTGTCCTAATCATCATCGTTTCATCCCCATCGACGCGCAAGTCGCCGAAGTGGCGTCATATCGAAAGACTTCCACCCGGCAAACAGTCCACCCGACGGGATGCCCTAGTCACACGACATTATTATAGTATCAGATTGCTGCTCATCCCGTCCCGTATATCGTGAATGTACATGGAGAGCGGATGTGATCCTACTAGAAATTTCTCTGTGTTAGGCCTGATGTTTCCTTTGTTTCTTATGAATACTGACCGTCCAGGACAACGTACTGAGTTCTATTACTCAAAAAGTCTTCGAGCTAGTCACACATTTGAGTACCTATTTGGGATGCTCGGGCCCTTGTTAACAGAGTGTGGTGTTTTTTCGAACACTTTACGGAAATTTAGGAAGATAGGCTCTCCTGTTCACTTCCATTCAGGGTTCGCATACAATTGTACAAAAAAGAACGAGCAATTTTTTAACGAGCAATGATCACCAGATGCACGCTTATTTCTGGACGGAAGCGTTTTTCACAACAGAATAAATTTTCTGGGATAGTATTTGTTTTGTGAATAACAAAAATGGTTCATATGGCTCTGAGCACTATGGGACTTAACTTCTGAGGTCATCAGTCCCCTAGAACTCAGAACTATTTAAAGCTAACTAACCTAAAGACATCACAACATTCGTGCCCGAGGCAGGATTCGAACCTGCGACCGTAGCGGTCGCGCGGTTCCAGACTGTAGCGCCTAGAACCGCTTGGCCACCCCGGCCGGCTGTAAATAAAAATCGCCTCTTCTTGCTGCAGTGTCCTTCATTTCTCCCAGACGCGCTTCGTCTTTTATTTTAAGGCATCTTCACTGGGATCTAGAATGATAACTTAGAAAGACACTGGTAGTTTTGTCGACATATTATACTGTAACACACTGAGGTCAAGTCGACTTTATGCAGTCCATCCACATTCTGGAACGAAGCGACAAATTTTAACTGTGTCAAGACAAACGTCGTAAAATGGATTGGAGACCTCATGGCTAGAATGGAGCAACGACCCTTCCTTCAGGAAACAATGCTGGAGTCTCGGCCATCAGTGAACTAATGTGACAGGACGGAGCTGGAGGACATTTTGACCTTCTTGCAGGCATCTTTTTGAATAACTCACTCGTTTTCCAGGTCCGGTGTGCTATTTTCGTAGAATAATGCTAGTCACATTTTCCGTGACTGTTATTTTTATTACTAGCAGTAACATTTACCTCTCTCTTTCTATCCTATGATCGCCAGCTTCACGCTTCATTGATACGATTAATGAGAGTTACGTCAGTTTCACACTGTAAGACTCTAAAGTAATGTTGAGTTCAAGAAAGTGTAACACACAGTCCAGATTTCGGCTAGTGGCTGGCCATTCTCAATGCACTATTTTCTATTCCCTGTGCATGTAAGTCCCCGTTGTTCGGGCGTCAGTCACATTTCTTTGAATACTTTGAGTAGTATTCAAAGGAATATGACTGATGCCCGAACAACGGGGACTTACATGCGTCGAGAATAGAAAATAGTGCATTGAGAATAGCTAGCCACTAGCCGAAATCTGGATTTGCGTAATAAAATCTAAAAAAGGACGAGTGATTGCTGCACTCTATAATTTATAAGCCACATAACAGTCGCTGAGTGCACCCACTTTCCGAATAGAATGTAAACTGATTTTATGTAGATTCTTGTCAATAGTATACACCGAAATTGTGCAGTGGTACAACAAAAAATTACAGCTGCAGGCGGGATTAAATCGTTCAAACATCGTCAGTGGATTTCAAATAAGTCAAAAA
Organism: Schistocerca piceifrons; assembly: GCF_021461385.2. Classification (NCBI taxonomy): domain Eukaryota; kingdom Metazoa; phylum Arthropoda; class Insecta; order Orthoptera; family Acrididae; genus Schistocerca; species Schistocerca piceifrons. The sequence goes on from NC_060138.1 coordinate 1,216,614,601, forward strand.
ACAAGCTCTGATAATTAGCCATTTGTATCATCGTGTTCGCGGGACCCAAGTAAGTGCTTTGTCTTATATTGACACTCGTTTCACGAAATAACCGTTGGGAGAAGCAGAATTTTGAACTGAAATTGTTCATACCTGCTTAAGACGGCTGCGCAACGGTATCTGCTAGGCACACACGACTTATTCCCTAATAGCATGGCAGTATACACGTCACAATGGTTTAAAACTACACTGGTGTCCAAAATTAAAGCAACAGAAGGAAATTTTGCAAGATTGCGTTTACTTTGCCACAATACAGTGTAAGCAGGCGATGGTAAAGTATAAACAATGTAAAGAATACAGAACGCTAACGACTGCAATATGCACAATGGTAGACAAAAATGTTCTTCGTTGTTCCCACTTTAACGGATATGCACACATATTCCGACAATTGATTAACATTCTCAGCTTGGGGTGTGACCACCTCTGGTACCAACACAGGCCTGACAACGACGGGGGTGTGGTGGGAATGTTGTCTTAAAAGCCGTGTTGAGGCAATTACGCCCATTCTGCCTGCAGAGCTGCTCACAAGTCTTGAACAGTGGTTGGTGGATGCTCACATGATGCAAGCCGTCTCCCTAGTGCATCCCAGACATGCCCTATGGCATTCAAACTGGGAGAGCGAGCGTCCCGTCAAGGGAGGTACGAATAAAGCATCTGCAACACAGCTCTCGTTGTTCGTTCCGACGCAGCAAGTAGAGGGCATTTGGCACGAATTATCACGCTGTTCGGCAGACGCACTACAGATGCCTCCCTTTACGGAACGACAAGCTGTGGTACTTCGGCATTCGATTCAGGGAGCTCGTCCAACAGGTACCTGAGGATTAGCCACTATTGTAGCGAAATTGTTTCTACGTATTTGATGTAAATATAAAAAAGTACAAAGTACAGCTGTAAGGAAACAGACTTTCATTGTAATAAATATAATCTTTCTGTACTAAATTTAAATCAGTTACAAGAGTAAGGATCTAATCCACAATGTTCAATGTAGTGAGCACCGTTCTGTCACGTAAGTATCTAATACGTCGCATAGCTGCCTCATTTGAGGATATATTGTATTTGTTACTATGGTGTTTGAACTGAATGGCGGGAAATTAAATCTGCAGCGGCCAGGTCATCCTTGTGAACCAGCTTGTAACGGATCCACCAATACTGTGACATCACATTGCTCCTTCTCTCATCACCAGTTCCAGCCTAGCCCGCCGTCCTTTTCCTTCGTAACATGTTGCACCAATGTTTTATTGTACTGAGAACGCATTCAGGATAGGACAATGATGTGGATAAAGAAGTTTGTCAATTAGGTGAGCTAATTATTGGTAATTAACTTCTTATTTTTGGTCTGTTCGTTCCACGGACACAAATAATAAAAGCAAGACTCACGTCCGGTACTCACAGCTTTACTTCTGCCAGTACCTCGTCTCCTACCTTCCAAACTTTACAGAAGCTCTCCTGCGAACCTTGCAGAACTAGCACTCCTGAAAGAAAGGACATTGCGGAGACATGACGTAGCCACAGCCTGGGGGATGATTCCAGAATGAGATTTCCACTCTGCAGAGGAGTGTGCGCTGATATGAAACTTCCTGGCAGATTAAACCTGTGTGCCCGACCGAGACTCGAACTCGGGACCTTTGCCTTTCGAGGGCAAGTGCTCTACCAACAGAGCTACCGAAGCACGACTCACGTCCGGTACTCACAGCTTTACTTCTGCCAGTACCTCGTACCTCGTACCGCGTACCTCGTTGGTAGAGCACTTGCCCGCGAAAGGCAAAGGTCCCGAGTTCGAGTCTCGGTCGGGCACACAGGTTTAATCTGCCAGGAAGTTTCATATCAGCGCACACTCCTCTGCAGAGTGGAAATCTCATTCTGGAAACATCCCCCAGGCTGTGGCTAAGCCATGTCTCCGCAATATCCTTTCTTTCAGGAGTGCTAGTTCTGCAAGGTTCGCAGGAGAGCTTCTGTAACGTTTGGAAGGAGACGAGGTACTGGCAGAAGTAAAGCTGTGAGTACCGGACGTGAGTCGTGCTTCGGTAGCTCTCTTGGTAGAGCACTTGCCCGCGAAAGACAAAGGTCCCGAGTTCGAGTATCGGTCGGGCACACAGTTTTAATCTGCCAGGAAGTTTCATATCAGCGCACACTCCGCTGCAGAGTGGAAATCTCATTCTGGAATAAAAGCAAGCATCATTACCACGGAGAATGTAAGCCGCTGTGTTCATTAAAATCTTGCAAACTGAAATCTTAGACTAATAGCAACCTGGGGTCGACTGTTAATCTAGCCAGCCGGTGTGGCCGTGCGGTTCTAGACGCTTCAGTCTGGAACCGCGTGACCGCTACGGTCGCAGGTTCGAATCCTGCCTTGGGCATGGATGTGTGTGATGTCCTTAGGTTAGTTAGGTTTAAGTAGTTCTAAGTTCTACGGGACTGATGACCACAGATGTTAAGTTCCATAGGGCTCAGAGCCATATGAACCATTTGAACTGTTAATCTAATCTCTAACACTGTATCATAAACAGTAATCATTCTGGTGGTTTTCCACGGTATGCGCACGATCTGCCTGCACTGAACTGGACATTGCTCCCTACAAAACAAATAAAAACTGGTAGACAGAGCGTGAGTGGCAATTCACTTTCAAAATTATTGTCGACGATCGAAGACTTCATTTTCTTGTCCTTTCAGTTGCTGGAATGCACCTTAAAGTAATGCACCGCATTTTTTCTTCTTCAACAGTTCTTTATTGAACATAATGAGAATCACACGCACGAAACAATGGTGTTTTGTCTACACACCCTACTTTTCCACGTAGTCTCCAGTGCGAAACAAGGGCGTATGTGTCCTGTCGATACCAAATCAAAATGATTCAAATGGCTCCGAGCACTATGGGACTTAACATCTGAGTTCATCAGTCCCCTAGAACTTTGAACTATTTAAACCTAACTAACCTAAGGACATCACACACATCCGTGCCTGAGGCAGGATTCGAACCTGCGACCGTAGCGGTCGCGCGGTTCTAGACTGAAGCGCCTAGAACCGCTCGGCCACACCGGCCGGCTGTCGGTAGCAATCCTTGTCTGGGTGACGGAGCCAGTGCTTCACTGTATGATCTTCCTTTGCTGACTGACAGATGTAGTACCAACTGCAGAGTCGTAAAGCGTCTGTCCTCGCGAATGACATCACCTCGCTGCAACATTTCAAATATTAGATGCCAGGTGCATTGCAGCATGATTCTGATTAATAATTTGGCGTCGCTAAGCCATGCAATGAGTTTCTAACTTCTGATTTTTCAGCTAAGTCCTTTAACTATGACAGTAATTTTGGCCCATCACTTTTTACTGTTATCCATTGCAGAACAACAGAATTCACCTAGGGACAAAATAATTCACGCGGAACCACTAAACTGATGTTCACTGCAGTGACTGTATCCTGAGGTCAAGTGCGCATGAAGTTACTGAGGACCTAATCGAACTACAGCGGGTTGCCAACATACTACCGCTGATATTGTGTCGTAGGATATTCTGCCGGCGCCTCCAGATTTGTTACTAAGCGAATCACCATTCGGTTAGTGTCTTTGAACATTCTCCAGTGCTGACACAGGCATCTTCCACACACCGATTATGTTCTTGATACTGGTCACCAAGGAACGCCCGCTACTCAGTAACATGTCACCTCATACTCAAAAGCTGTTGATAAGTGCCAGTCCTTGTCTCACACGTGACAAACAGAAACAGGTGAAATGCCTGATATCTAACTCATTAAAATGCAGGATGTATCCAAAAGAATCGCCCCATTTGGCACTTCTGTATTTCTGAAACTAATAAACGTACATGATCAATTTTGTTTTTTGATGAACGGGAAACTCAAAAAGTTTGTTCCGTAACTTTTCATAGGTGTTCAATATAGCCCCCATGAGATGCACGACATATGTCTGCGCGGTGTTCAAATTGTTCCCACCCTGCAGCGACATGTCTCGAGTTACAGCTTCCACAGCTGCTATTACACGAAGTCTCAGTTCATGCATTGTTGTTGGTAACGGAGGCACATAAATAGAGTCTTTTATAGGCCCACACAAGGAATAATCACATACAGACAGGTCCGGTGACACTGGGGGGTCAATAATGTAAGGCTGAATCATCTGGCCCAATACGACCGATCCATCGTCCAGTAATCCTTTTATTTAAAAATTCCGGAACTTCCAGATGCCAGAGTGGCGGTGCCCCATTCTGTTGGTAAATCTGAAAGAAGATTAATGTTAATGAAGTTAAAATCCACACTTAATGATGATCTTGCTCTCCTAGCCAACACCGTTCAACAAGCCAGGCAACAAGTGAAATCACTACAAGAAATAGCAGAGAAAGTAGGCCTTAGAATATCATTTGAGAAAACGGAGATTATGCTAACTGATCCACCACTTGCATACAAAATTACAATAGGAGAACAGGAAATCAAAATTGTTGATAAATTTAAATATTTAGGCGAAATAATAACATACAATCTAAATGAGAAGCCATCATGGCAAAATAGAATAAAAAAACTGAACTATGCAAATTACATTACCAAAACTACATACAACAAAAAAAGCCTATCTATAGATGCAAAATTAAAACACTATAAAACAGTTACACAACCAGAAATAACGTATGCAGCTGAAACTATCTTCAAAACAACTAATACAGCAGAAATTGACAGAATACTAAAAATAGAAAGAAGAATAATTAGGACATGTATAAATAAACAGTATAAAATAAATGGACATTGGAGAATAGCATCAAATGAAACAGTATATAAGAAAATAGAACCAGTCATGAGCACAATCAGGAAGGAATGCATCTCATTCTTTGGACATCTGATGAGAACTCCAGAAAACAGAATTAGTAAAAAAATAATACAAAAATTGTGGAATAGCAAGAGCGACATTAAATGGATCACAGAAATTAAGGAAGATATAAAAGAACTTCAAATTACAGTAGATGACCTAAAAAACAAGACAGAGAAAACCAGAATACTGCAAGACCCGCAAACCAGACTACAAATGAAAATCAACAAAAGGAGTACAGGAAGAGTTGTCTCAGATGAAGAAATGAAGAAAATTTCTGAAAGAATGAAGTAATATTGGGCAGACAGAAGAGCAAAACACCTTTCATATAAGAATAGCCTCTAATAATTATATTACCTAAATATATTAAGTTATTGTCGAACCAAATTGTATCCATGTGTAACAACTTGTTTAGAACTTTGTATTTTTGACTACAGTGCTCCAATGAAGGCCATAAAATAAATAATAATAATAATAATAATAATAAAATCCACACAGTGGACACCAAATGAAAAAGCTACTACTTATGTTTCAGATCTAGACTAACATAAAAAAATGGGAATGAACTGTTAATTAGAACTCATGGGGAAGTTGTAGTCTAATTGACAATCGATTTATTGATCTTAAACATGACAAAATAATTAAATAAACATCACACAAACATTTTCATTTAACAAACACCTTACCAACATGGGATCTACGGTGGACAAAGTGATTTTCTAGGGATCGTCACACGACACTAACCACAACACTATCGCTCTATCTGACTTCTTACATGAGAGTCCAGGTTATGGCATCAAACTACGCCACCAGCAAGCATCTATATCCTACCACACAAAAAAAAACAAAGAAAAATAAGGCTCGAAAGAACAGGGTGCTGAGAAATAGATATTATATCCCTACGCCGCAGCAGCGAATACTTTACCGCCCTGCTGGTCAAGGCGGCACACCACGATGCGTTCGGCGACTGAGGTCACGAACGGCGGTAATCTGTTATTAAATGCGCGTTCCCGAAAACTGCAAGTACGCGGTCTCGCGTTCGGTTAATTCAGAACGCAGGTACTTCCCTAAGAGCCTCTGAAGCCCCAATGGATTCCAGTGGGCAGGTGGACACGTTTGCTGGTCTGCCAAACCAGTTTGACCCTGTGCCACAACTGAGTGTGTCGGAATAAGTCAAATGTTTACACGGCTGACTCAAGACAAATAAGTACATGCACGCGTCACTCGTTGTGACCATGATGATATAAGCTGTACCTCTGACGGTTCAGAAGGTGACTGACACAGGCTCTAAGTCGCACACTAGGAAAAGACACAAGTCTCACTCTTTACTGAACCTGCAGTTCTTTACTAGTGAAGTGCCCATACAAGAGACTTGTACAAGATTACCCTTTCTTGCTTTCTCCCCATTTCGTCCTCAGCTTTGTTGCAAAAGCACATTTCTCTTTTTTTACTTCCCCCACTTCGCATAAGCCAATCACGAGCTGGAGCCCGGCATTCTAAGCTCGGAAAATGGTCTTTGCACTGCAAACCGATTTGACCAATCAGAGACTTTAAAGTTAATTGGCAGAAAACGGAAAAAATTCAGCTTTGCAGCCTCTTTCCCACACGTATGCCGTGTATTTTGCTAACACAATACAGGGTGGAAACACAGCTCTCCATAAACAGCTTGTTATCTCTCCTGTCGCGTCCATTTCAAAGTTTGCAAAAAATGGCCGTAAACTCTCATTGACAAAACATGTTTTGAAACAGAGTCTGGATGTCTGGGCGTCAGTTTCTCTGTCCCATGGACATTAGCAGAACGTTTACATTTCTTTTGTGGCTTGCTCGCTAACAAGGCTTGCAATGCGCTGTCGGCGACTTTTCGGCGCTAAGCCGTATACCTGGACGTCTGCCCCCTCTCTGGCGCCAAGATAATGTGTTTTGCACAATGCCACCGCTGCATGCTCCCGTCTGGAAATGTCTCCTCATCATTTCCCAGAAAAAACGCGCTATGTCGGCCCACCAATGCCGTGCTTTTACTGCTTTTACTGATCCTTTGAATGCGGGTAAAGTTTACCATATTTCTTTCCCTAGAGCACGCAAATAGGACCATAAACTGCTGCCCACCATTTCATCACAATGTATGAAATTAAATCAACGTAGATCGTATTCCCTACACCGAATCAGAAGTGAGAGTGCCCTGCAACCTCTCAAATCAAGTCGTTCGAATTAGTCTCCAAACGTGGGAAAGGAAAGTACTCAAACATATCGAGACATGTGTTCTTGGCAAAGAAAAATGGAACATACACCTTTTCCCGTGAAACTGCACAAAACACATTAAATTTGGGAGAGTCCCTCTCATGTTGTACAACTTAATGTGGTTGTTCCGTACCCCCATATTTTCACATTACGACCAATCACCTTTCCGTTTAAATGGAATGTGACCTCGTCACTAAACACTAAGCGTGCAAGAAAACTAACATCCTTCATCTCCCCAAGAACGAAATTACAGAACTCCACACGTTGTTGTTGTTTGTCACCTTCACAAAGAGCTTGCAGCTGCTGAATTTTGTATGGTTTCATGTGTAATCGTCGACGCAACACATGCCAGACGGACGTCGTGGTCATGTTGAGCTCCCGAGCTGCACGGTGAATGGATTTCTGTGGACTCCTTGTGAAACTATGGCGGATGGGTTCGACGTCTGTCAGACACTCTGAGAAGGCCCGGCGATTTGCCTTGACATGAACAACCTGTACTCGGAATTGTTTTCGCCATCGCCTACTGCTCTGTGCTGCAGTAGGATCCACACCATTCCTAGTAAGGGAGTCACGCTGAACAGTTATTACTGACCTGCAGTGCGCAAAACGTAGAACACAAAACGCTTCCTGTTGTGCCAACCCCATGTTTACTAGAACACTGCTGCTACCTAGCGAGAGCCATGAAAACTCAAGAGTTTTCTCTTTACAACAGGGCGTTGTTCACGCACATATCTCAAATAACATAACAGTTATGATTTTTTTTGTAAATCAGATGATTCTTTTTGATACACCCTGCATGTATTATTCACCAAGGATTTTAAGCAAAGGTTTTCCGTCTGTTTCCATATTATCAAACGTTTTCTCTTATTTCTAGAGAATATATTAATTATATTAATGATGGCTTCTTCTTTTTTGTTACAGATCTGCTACGGAACCCATGAAGGTTCTGTACAGCTGTAGCTCATCCAGCACTTTCGTTAAAAGGAGCGCTGCGTGACATATATTGTAAATGTGGCTCCCCCCCCTCCCCCATTAAGCAAATTTCCAGTAAACAGCAATAAGCACAGCGTTTGTAGCATCGTAGTACGTCAATGACATGGCGATTATGGGTAACGTTGGGTTCACGCTTGCATCTCAACATGTACAATAGCGGCACGTTTCTTTCATTTCAAGCGTCAACTTCGTTGTACATTTCTTCGTGTGTAATTTATGTACTGCGATGCAACCAACGCCATTCTTTTCGTGATTTTTTCGTTTCATTGACTGCGTAAGGAGTAATAGTGTGTACCCATTTTTTAAAAAAAATGTAAATTCGTGTTGAAAGTAGTATTTGCTTATGTCTTAGGATGTCTTCTAGTATTTACTTTCATTAGCCTCTACCTGACATTCATAGCCACGAAAGTCATTTTTCAATATGTCTTGTTGTTCCGGAGATATATGTTCTGAAACGTGTAAGTCAGCCACCCTGTGTATGCATAATTAAATTTAAATACGGAAATTTAAAACAGAATAATTTCACATTGTTTCAGGAGCAAATAGCAGGTAGGACGATAGAGTTGTCAGCTCTTGTGTATGCACTGTTCGTTAATAATTTTGCTTTCTTTCAGACAGTTCTTTATTGTAAATAAAAATTCTGAGGTTAGTATTAATATACACTCAGGCTCATAAATTAAGGATAATTGCAGAATGTGGTGCCACACAACGTGGCACTACACAAAACTGGCACTAATAGCATAGGCACATAGGGAACACACACGATACAGATCTGTAAGTCCACGGCATTGGTGATAAGTTGAGAAAATCGTCCTGAAATAGATGTGCTACAAAACGCCACTGTTTCCTGCGCATGTACCCCGACATCAATATGGGATATGATCACCATGCACACGTACACAGGCCGCACAGCGGGTTGGCATACTCTGGATCAGGTGGTCGAGCAGCTGCTGGGGTATAGCCTCCCATTCTTGCACCAGTGCCTGTCGCGGCTCCTGAAGTGTCGTAGGGGTTTGAAGACGTGCAGCGATACGTCGACCGAGAGCATCCCAGACGTACTCGATGGAGTTTAGGTCTGGAGAACAGATAGGCCACTCCATTCGCCTGATACCTTCTGTTTCAAGGTACTCCTCCTCGATGGCAGCTCGGTGGGGCCGTGAGTTATAATCCATCAGGAGGAAGGTGGGACTCACTGCACCCCTGAAAAGACGGACATACTGGTGCAAAATGACGTCCCGATACACCTGACCTGTTACAGTTCCTCTGTGAAAGACATGCAGTTGTGTACGTGCACCAATCATAATCCCACCCCACACTATCAAACCACGACCTCCATACAGGTCCCTTTGAAGGACACTACAGGGGTTGGTACCTGGTTCCTGGTCGACGCCAGATAAAAACACGGCGAGAATAACTATTCACACTATACCTGGACTCGTCCGTGAGCATAACCTGGGACCACTGTTCCAATGACCATTTACTGTATTCTTGACACCAGGCTTTACGGGCTCTCCTGTGACCAGGGGTCAGTGGAATGCACCTTGCAGGTCTCCGGGCGAATAAACCATGTCCGTTCAGTCGTCTGTAGACTGTGTGTCTGGAGACAACTGTTCCAGTAGCTGCGGTAAGGTCCCTAGCAAGGCTACCTGCAGTACTCCGTGGCCGTCTGCGGGCACTGCTGGTAAGATATCGGTCTTCTTGTGGCGTTGTACGCTGTAGACGTCCCGTACTGCAGCGCCTGGACACGTTTCCTGTCTGCTGGAATCGTTGCCATAATATGGAGGTAACATTTATGGCGCGCGGAGGGTCCGTGCTACTTCCTGCTGTGTTTGACCAGCCTCCAGTCGCCCTAGTATTCTACCCATCATAACGTCATCAATATGTGTTCTTTGAGCCATTTTCAACACACAGTCACCATTAGCACGTCTGAAAACGTCTACACTTACTCGCTGCACCGTACTCTGTCATGCACCAACACACTTCTACGTATGTGAACTGCTGCCAGCGCCACCGTGCGACGACTGCAGGTCAAATGCACCGCTTGCTCATACCCAGAGGTGATTTAAACCCGCAGACCGCCCACCAGAGCGTTGTTTCACCAAGTATCAGCATTATCCTTAATTTATGAGCATAAGTATAGATTACCTTAATATCATCACTGTCCAGGTGTTCGTCTGAATTTACATCCAAGTCCAACGCTGAACCTCCATCCACAATGAATGCTGCATAACGCCTACCAAGAAACTGTCTATCCAGTCACAAATTTCGTTTCACATCACATATGATCTTCCTTGCGTTATTAATTGTTGATGGAATACTGAGCCAAGTTCTTTTGGGAGGTGAGAGAAACGCTTAATCTAATTGATTACATTGATCCGTGGCCTAGGATGTCACGTGAGAAACGCGCCGTTTATTTTCCGCACGACCTCGAAAGCAGTGGATCTGTCGTCGTCCAGTTACGGTTACCGTGAAATGTTGTAATCCCGTGTCCACCTTAGCGTGTACGGGACTGAAGGGAAGAGCAAGTGTCCGGAGGCTGAGGAGAAACTGTAGCCGCCCAGCCTCGCCGTTTTTTTTTTTTTTCCACGTGGAGCGGGGAAACTGAGCGGGTGGCTACTGGCGGGGTCGCGACCGGAGAAACCTCGCGGCTTTTTCGGATGTCGGGACCACGGGGCGGCCGAGACCGCAGCCTGCGCTGCGCTACGCTTTCGCCTCTGCTTCCGCGTTGCTGCGTGGTACAGTGAGTACCCCGCACCCCGCACGCTACAGCCACGCAGAGGTGACAGCGAAACAGTTCAGCCCGAGTTACGTGTGCCTTTCCGCTCTATACCTGCCACCGGCTTGACAGAGCGGCGCGTGCCTGGAGTAAAGGTCGTAATTCAGTCCTGCCCGCACCAGATACTGTCAGAGATACTGGAACGATAAAGCTATCAAAACTAGCAGACAGTTATCGTTTGGTTACTGTCGACGGGTTATAGGACTTGTATAGGACTTGTATAGCATTTGTAGGGACATTCGGAGTAGCTTTCGAGCAACATCGGATGTCGGGGTCTTCGAACTAAATACTAATTCCTCATATGTTATGCTATAAGCAAAATAACATAGCGCAGCGTAAATGAGCAAACATATACAGGGCTATTACAAATGATTGAAGCGATTTCATAAATTCACTGTAGCTCCATTCATTGACATATGGTCACGACACACTACAGATACGTAGAAAAACTCATAAAGTTTTGTTCGGCTGAAGCCGCACTTCAGGTTTCTGCCGCCAGAGCGCTCGAGAGCACAGTGAGACAAAATGGCGGCAGGAGCCGAGAAAGCGTATGTCGTGCTTGAAATGCACTCACATCAGTCAGTCATAACAGTGCAACGACACTTCAGGACGAAGTTCAACAAAGATCCACCGACTGCTAACTCCATTCGGCGATGGTATGCGCAGTTTAAAGCTTCTGGATGCCTCTGTAAGGGGAAATCAACGGGTCGGCCTGCAGTGAGCGAAGAAACGGTTGAACGCGTGCGGGCAAGTTTCACGCGTAGCCCGCGCAAGTCGACGAATAAAGCAAGCAGGGAGCTAAACGTACCACAGCCGACGGTTTGGAAAATCTTACGGAAAAGGCTAAAGCAGAAGCCTTACCGTTTTCAATTGCTACAAGCCCTGACACCCGATGACAAAGTCAAACGCTTTGAATGTTCGGCGCGGTTGCAACAGCTCATGGAAGAGGATGCGTTCAGTGCGAAACTTGTTTTCAGTGATGAAGCAACATTTTTTCTCAATGGTGAAGTGAACAAGACACAATGTGCGAATCTGGGCGGTAGAGAATCCTCACGCATTCGTGCAGCAAGTTTGCAATTCACCAAAAGTTAACGTGTTTTGTGCAATCTCACGGTTTAAAGTTTACGGCCTCTTTTTCTTCTGCGAAAAAAACGCTACAGGACACGTGTATCTGGACATGCTGGAAAATTGGCTCATGCCACAACTGGAGACCGACAGCGTCGACTTCATCTTTCAACAGGATGGTGCTCCACCGCACTTCCATCATGATGTTCGGCATTTCTTAAACAGGAGATTCGAAAACCGATGGATCGGTCGTGGTGGAGATCATGATCAGCAATTCATGTCATGGCCTCCACGCTCTCCCGACTTAACCCTATGCGATTTCTTTCTGTGGGGTTATGTGAAAGGTTCAGTGTTTAAACCTCCTCTACCAAGAAACGTGCCAGAACTGTGAGCTCGCATCAACGATGCTTTCGAACTCATTGATGGGGACATGCTGCGCCGAGTGTGGGAGGAACTTGATTATCGGCTTGATGTCTGCCGAATCACTAAAGGGGCACATATCGAACATTTGTGAATGCCTAAAAAAACTTTTTGAGTTTTTGTATGTGTGTGCAAAGCATTGTGAAAATATCTCAAACAATAAAGTTAATGTAGAGCTGTGAAATCGCTTCAATCATTTGTAATAACCCTGTAATGCAGCTATCATTGTCCTGTGCATCCGAGCCACCTTACGGTGTATGGTGGAAAGTAACGGGTCTCCGGGAAGTAAAGACGAATTTGAATTTTGCGCAATTTTGTCATATCATGGTTGGAACATGTGGGTTTTTCGCGTTTGTTATCTGCCATCCTTCCCATTAGTAGCCTGACAGCTTCTGTGTGTTGAGCTTGTTGTTTGATATTTATTTCCGTCATGGAGCAGATGACAACTGAGCAGCATATCTAAATGATAAAAAGTACTGCAAAAACATTGTAAGTGGGACGGAAACCGTTCGTGAATTGTGTGCGACACTCGGACGTAATATTGTTCCAAACAGATCGTCAGTTAGGAAGCTGATCCGGAAGTTTTAGACCACGGGATATGTTTCAAACGTTAAGAAAACAGGACGACCGCGTCCTGTTGGAACACGATAAACAATGCTGTCGTGAGAGACTGTGTGACTATAAACCACAGAAAATCGGTTCAGCGACGAGCTCAACTAATTTATCGCCAAATCCACTGCATGCAATCCTTTCAAAAGATCTGAAAATGCATGCGTACAAGATTCAATTTACACAAGAGTTGAAACCTGCAGGTCGTGGAAAGAGACATCGATTTGCTCAAGGGGTCTTCGCTCAACAAGTGGAGAACTAGAACTTCACAAACCTTTCTCAGATGAGGCGCACTTCCACCTCAGTGGGTATGTCAATAAGCAGAATTGCAGAATTTGAGGTAACGAAAATCCGCGGGTGACTGTGGAAGATAGAAATGTATCCACAACGCACGACTATGTGGTGAGTTCTAGGCGGGAGGAGTGATCAACCCGTACTTTTTTGTAAATAATGAGAGAGTTACCGTCACTGTGAACGGTGACCGTCAGCGAAACATCCTTTCTGATTGATTTTCCCTCTTATTGATGAAAAATAACGATTTTTGGTTTCAACAAGATGGTGCGAAATGTCACGCATTCCGTGAAACGATTGGTCTGCTGAATGAAGTTTCCTCAAAAAATTATCTCTTTGTGTGGCAACCAGGAATGGCCTGCTAGATTATGCGATCTTACGCCTTGTGACTTTTTCTGTGGAGATTTGTGAAATCAAAAGTGTACGTCAACAAACTACAAATAGCACACCAATTGAAGTATGAAATTAGAAGGGTTATTGACGGCATCCCAACAGATGTTTGTGAACGCGTCATCGAGAACTTCAATGAACGCATTGCTCGTTGCCACGTGTTGTTGGGTGGTCACATGGAGGATATAATTTTTCATACATAAATGGGTGAATTTATTTAATGTGTTCGAAACAAGTTACCTTTTCAGTAAACTTTATATATTCCACAACACTTCAATATTCGTCCCTATTCCTCGGACACCCTCTACTTGCGGTGCAGAATATCATCTCCTGGCGACATGTGAGTGCTCGTCGTGTTCGCTATAGTGAACGCCGGAATCAGTTTCCAGTATTATTTTTACTGTTGGATTTGCGCAAACCTAACGTTCTTTCATCACTTTTGTGGTTACTACCGTTCACTCCAATGTGTGGTGCGTTTGACCATACATAGAACAAATTTTTGTACATTTCGTTTTAGTGGACGTAGAGATTGTATATATACTTTATACTTCCCAGTGTGGTTCGGAACAGTATCCTTCCCTTCCATCACTACCAACTCATAAGTCAATGAGTACAGTCTATAAGAACCAATATAAACTCATTATGTTATGTGGTAATACAGATCATGCCACAATTTTGCAATAAGCAGGAACCAAGGAAAAGGTACTAATTCCATATGCCGAAGTCTAAGTACTGTATATTTATCATCCAACATAAAAGTATAGTTTCGTAGATTTTTCAGTGACTGAAAATTATTATGGCCTTAAGAGGTGACACCTGATTTTGAAAAAGAAATAAGTATTGAACAGAAGGATGTTCGCCAGTTGTCAACACATCACTCTATTATTCTACCAAAGTAATCAGAAGGAATAATGTATAGTTGCAATTGAGAAATAAATCTATGACTAACCAAAATCTTCATTTGAATATTACAGTGTTATACATGGTTCTGTCGGAGGTCGTAACATAATGACTATTCGAAATGATCTCGAGTGGAATAATCAGATTACACAAGTAACGGGGAAGCCAAACTCTGGTTGGCTGTTTATTGGTAGAATCCTGAAGTGAAGCAGCCCTTCAACAAAGGAAATAGTTTATAATACGTTCGTCCAGTCTTAGAGTATTGTTCGTCTATATGGGACCCTTACCAGTTGGGTGTGATTCAAGAGATTGAGAAGGGTCAAAGAAGAGCGGTAAGATTAGTGACTGGTACATTTAGCCATGGCAAGAGCGTTACAAATCTCATAGAAAGTTTGGATTGGGACACACTTGCGGATATACGGCACGCTAAACGAAAGGGGCTGCTCACTAAATTCCGAAATCCGATCTTCACCGAGGACGAAGAGCATATATTATTAACTCCAACTTTCAAATCGCGCAATGATCACCGTTCAAAGATAAAAGAAATTAGTGCTCTTACTGAGGCGTTCAGACAATCGTTTTTCCCTCGCGCGATCCGAGTGTGGAGCAGAGGGAGGGAATATGACTTTGGCGCAAATTGTGCCCTCCGCAACACACAGCTTGGTAGCTAGCGGAGTATATATGTAGATGTAGATCATTATTATCCCCAGAGGACGGCTGTTTTCTTCTAGATTGGGCAATATAGGCCAGTGTTATCCTGATCCTCCTAAATAACATGTCTCGGCCGAATCTTTGGTACAATATTTTATTCGTCGCTTCAGTCTGCTTGTATATGTAAACAAACATTAACAGACACAAAATCCATTACTATGACAGGAGGGAATTCAGCGAGAATAGAGAAACGATGAATGTTAGCGGCCAACGTCACCATCCCGTGTTTCTGAGCACGCCGAATCTGCAGCTCCGCATTCGGCACAGTGAATTGATCATTAACCTCGCTGATTTGTTTCACACGCAAGAACATGACGCATCCACAACGAGTAGTCGACTTTGGCCAAACAGTCACTCGTATAAAAAGAGCTAGGTTGTGCGTGAATTCTGACTTGGCCCCGACTGAGAATCCCCCTTTGCCACGGCATCTTTGAGGACAGACGGTGGAAACGCTTCAGTGGTACCGCTATGGTTTACTCCCTTACGTGTTCCAAGAATTCTTGTCACAGCGTAGAAAATGACATTTTTAGAAATTTGGGCGAACCACTTTTTAATGAAACCTAACGTTAGAGAGAGGAATTATTTCCCCCGTACCATTCCTCACCTTGCTGCAGTCGTCGCTCAACCTTCCGAAATAATTCTCGTCATCTTGCTTGGTGCTGACAACTCACCTACAGTTTCGGCATCGTCCCAATCAGCTGCTCTGTATGGTAGAAATGTGGCACACACAAGTAATAAGATTTCTTGAAATCACTTTTTTACAGAGTTATTCATGTTCATTTGCGGTACTTCTTCGTATCAAATAATATGAAACTAAATTAGGCCGATTCTAATGTAAATATTCACTAAGTCACATAGGAACGACGTTTAAAGTATTTATTAAAATCTTGCCTAGTGAATAATAGATTACAGGCTACTTGCACAAGAGATAAACTGAACACTGAGTGTAGTAAATTATAGTCCAAAACGCAAAATTAATTCAGACTTTAAAATCAGTTTCCAGATTTAGATTCTGATGAAAAAACATCTACATTTTACAGTTGGAAGAATTATTGCTGTTTATCTTTGATCAGAGCTTCAAAATCTAGCTTAACTGAGCTCAGCTTAACTCTCAAGTCTTCTTCAACATTAAGTTTATTTATGTACTAATTTTTAATGTACAAAGACACAGAAAATCCTCTTTTACACATGTAAGTAGTAACAAACGGCACCAAAAATCGGACAGCTTGTTTGAAAAGAGTATTCCGGTTTTGTTCCCATCCAAAAAGAGAGCTACATTTGCTTGTGAAAGTGTCTTCCAATGAACAGTCGCTAATTATTTCAATGAAAATTTCGCTCGTGATTACTTCTTCCAGTACAGTAATATTGCTGTAAACGGATTTCTCATCTGTTCTTTCCTCTCTTAAAAAAGTTATTAGGAAGGCAAAAAGTATGTGGTATGCAGATAGAATAGCTAAGTCTCAGAATAAAATTAAAACCGTATGGTCAGTCGTAAAGGAAGTGGCTGGTCTGCAGAGACAGGTCGAGGATATAGAATCAGTGCATAGTGGGAATGTCCGTGTTACTGATAAGTCGCATATATGTACAGTATTTAATAATCACTTTCTGAATATATCAGGTGAACTAAATAAAAACCCAGTCCCAACAGGGAATCATATAGAAAAAAGTGTTCCGAGATTGTTACCTGAAATGCTCCTCCATGATACTGACAAGAGGGAGATTGAGTTAATAATTAAATCACTAAAGACCAAGAAGTCTTATGGATATGACGGGGTACCTAGCAGAATACTGAAGTATTGTTCTATGTATGTTAGCCCAGTACTTCGCCATATCTGTAACTTTTCCTTTAGGAGTGGTCGGTTTCCTGGCCGATTAAAGTACTCGGTAGTGAAGCCACTTTATAAAAAGGGAGACAGGGATAATGTTGACAATTATAGACCTATTTCTATGCCATCGGTGTTTGCTAAAGTTATTGAGAGGGTTGTATATACAAGGTTACTGGAGCATTTAAATTCACATAATTTGCTGTCAAATGTACAGTTTGGTTTTAGAAATGGCTTAACAACTGAAAATGCTATATTCTCTTTTCTCTGCTAGGTTTTGGACGGATTAAATAAAAGGTTGCGAACGTTAGGTGTTTTCTTTGATTTAAGTAAGGCTTTTGACTGTGTTGACCACAAAATATTACTGCAGAAGTTGGACCATTATGGAGTAAGGGGAGTAGCTTACAATTGCTTCGCCTCTTACTTTAAGAACAGAAAGCAGAACGTAATTCTCCGCAATATTGAGAGTGGTAGTGATGTTCAGTCCCAATGGGGCACTGTTAAGGGGGGCATTCCCCAAGGGTCGGTGCTGGGGCCACTGCTGTTTCTTTTTTATATAAACGATATGCCTTCTAGTATTACAGGCGATTCAAAAATATTTCTGTTTGCTGATGACACCAGCTTGGCAGTGAAGGATCTTGTGTGTAATACTGAAACATTATCAAATAATGTAGTTCATGAAATAAGTTCGTGGCTTGTGGAAAATAATTTGATGCTAAATCACAGTAAGACTCAGTTTTTACAGTTTCTAACTCACAAATCAACAAGATCTGATATTTTGATCAGACAGAATGGGCATATTATAAGCGAGACGGAACAGTTCAAGTTCCTAGGCGTTCGGATAGATAGCAAGATGTTGTGGAAAGCCCATGTTCAGGATCTTGTTCAGAAACTAAATGCTGCTTTATTTACCATCAGAACAGTATCTGAAATAAGTGACATTTCAACACGAAAAGTAGTCTACTTCGCATATTTCCATACGCTTATGTCATGTGGTATTATTTTTTGGGGTAGTTCTTCTGATTCAAAAAGGGTATTTTTGGCTCAAAAACGGGCTGTTCGAGCTATGTATGGTGTAAGTTCGAAAACCTCTTGTCGACCCCTGTTCAATAGTATGGGAATTTTGACATTGCCCTCACAGTATATATTTTCTTTAATGTCGTTTGTTGTTAGCAATATTAGCTTAGCTTAGGAAGAGTTAGCAGCTTTCACTCAGTCAATACAAGGCAGAAATCAAATCTGCATGTGGAATGCACTTCCTTGTCTCTTGTGCAGAAAGGAGTGCAGTATTCTGCTGCATCCATTTTCAATAAGCTACCACAAGAACTCAAAAATCTTAGCAGTAGCCCAAACACTTTTAAGTCTAAACTGAAGAGTTTCCTCATGGCTCACTCCTTCTATTCTGTCGTGGAGCTCCTGGAAGAGCTAAAAAATTAAGCAAATTCCAGTGTTACATTGTTGATTTTCTTTATTTAAACTTATGACTTGTCGTTTGAATATGTTTATTATATTTCATTTTATCTGTTTCTACAATCATGTTATAATTTCATGTATTGACTCGTTCCATGACCATGGAGACTTCTCCTTAATGTGGTCCCATGGAACAATAAATAAATAAAACACTTTTTTAAGGACCTGTAAATGGATAATGAAGTCTCAAACTAAATCTTCCATTAGAGCTAGCACTTGTAATTGTCGTCTGACCGTGCTTGGCTTGTTACTCTGCTGGTCTGGGGAGGTATCAAGAATGGTGTCCCACAGGGTTCAGTCTTGGGTCCCTTATTGTTCTTAATATATAGTAACGACTTGCCACTCTATATTCTTGAAGATTCAAAGTTAGTTCTTTTTGCTGATGATACAAGTACAGTAATCACAACCAAGAAGCAAGAATCAGCTGAGGAAATTGCAAGTAATGTCTTTCAGAAAATTAAGTGGTTCTCTGCAAATGGGCTCTCACTAAATTTTGAGAAAACGCAGTTTATACAATTCTTCACAGTAAATGGCATAACACCATTGATAAATATAGAATATGAACGGAAGTCTGTTGCTAAAGTGGAATACTCAAAATTTCTGGGTGTGTGTACTGATGAGAAATTGAATTGAAAGAAATACATCGATGATCTACTGAAACGGTTACGTTTAGCTACTCATGCTATTAGGGTTACTGAAAATTTTGGTGATAAACATATCGGTATATTAGCCTACTATGCATATTTTCACTCACTGCTTTCATGTGACATCATATTTTGGGACAATTCGTCATTAACAGAGGAAGTATTCATTGCACAAAAGCGTATAACCAGAATAATAGCTGGAGCCCACCCAAGATCACCTTGCAGACATTTATTTAAGGAACTCGGGATATTCACAGTACCTTCGCAATAAATATATTCACTTATGAAATTTGTCGTTAATAACCCATCTCAGTTCAGAAATAACAGCGAATTGCATAGCTACAACAGTAGAAGGAACGACGATATTCACTATTCTGGATTAAATCTCACTTTGGCACAGAAAGGGGTGAATTGTGCTGCCACAAAAGTCTTTGGTCATTTGACAAATAGTATTAAAAGTCTGACAGATAGCCAACCAACATTTAGCAGCAAATTAAAAGAATTTCTGAATTACAACTCATTCTATTCAATAGATGTATTCTTAGATACGAAGTAGTAACTCTAAAAAATTAATTAATTAATTTGTGTAAAGAAAGAGGCTCGTTCCACATCATTACAAAATGTCGTATTCATGATGTATGGAACAAGGATTAATGTATGTATGTATGTATTGAAACGTCCCCTTTGAACAATTTATACAAGACTGTGCTTATACTGACACACAATGTTTTTAGCGCAACGCAATCTGACTTTCAAAATTCCCTACTAAAGAATGGCCCTGACTAACATTAAACTATACCTTTCACAAATCACTTACCTCACAAAAATCTTCGCTGCTCAAGCTACTGCAATACAGCGAGCGCCACTACTGCCAGCTAAACAAAAGATTCAAACTATGGAAGGCACTAACTACTGATAGGGATAGTTAGCAAATGAAAGATATTAGTAGAGAACAAACAATGTATTTACCTTGATATCATCATATATAAATATAGCAGTTCATGACAAATTACAAAACTCCGCCATCTCTCTCCCCACATCCACCACTGCTGGCGGCTCACCTCCAACTGCGCAACGCTACGCGCTGTTCGCATCCAGCTGCCTAACACTACAATGGCGAGTATTACAAAAATGCAAAGCAGCCACAGACTGCACACAGCACAGCCAGTGATTTTCATACAGAGGTGGCGTTACCAATAAAAAAACCTAAACAGCCTACTTACAGTATGAAGGTACGGAATCAAGTTAATGTTGGCCCCGCTGCAAACGACCCTGTTCGGTGCACATGCAGGTGTACATGCTTGACAACTGTTCCCGTGTGATGACTTCGTTGGTCTGTGTCCTTGCAGTTGTGAATGACAGGTTACGCTTGGCACCTGAAGATGAGACCACTTGCTGTCGAAACAGATAGCATGTTTTGAAAAGAATAGAGCATGTTGGATTGCATTACAGAAGTTGGTTTTGTTATCATTATTCAAGCTCTCTGGAGAGCGGTGGGATGCAAACCTGGTCGTCACCCACCATACTGCCCGCCATCTGGTGGTCTGGTGTGTCATTTCATTTCACAGCAGGACCCCTTTGGTTGCCATTCATGGTTCCCTTACAGCACAACGTTACATCGACGACATTCTATGCCCCATCTTGTTACCCCTCGTGGGAAGCCATTTCAGCAATATAATGTCGCCCGCACACGGCGAGAGTTTCCACTGCTCCTATTCCTGCTTGCCAGACCCTATCTTGTCCTGCAAGGTCGCCGGATCTCTCCTTAAGTGAGAACGTTTGAAGTGTTATGGGCAAGTTCTCCAACCAGTTTGGGAATTTGGCCATGAAATTTGGCACGATATCCCTCAGGAGGGCATTCAAAAACTCTACCAATTGATCCCAAGCCGAATAACTGCTTGCATAAGGGCCTGAGATGGAGGATCGCATTATTGACTTGTGCAATTTGTGAAGATCTTTTCCTTGACTAAATCATCTATTTTTTTCTGAAACTGCAACCATTCGTTTGTCAATACATGTATATCGCATCTACGGATTTCTGAGCCGGCCTGAGTGGCCGAGCGGTTCTAGGCGCTTCAGTCTGGAACCGCGCGACCGCTACGGTCGCAGGTTCGAATCCTGCCTCGGGCATGGATGTGTGTGATGTCATTCGGTTAGTTAGGTTTAAGTAATTGTAAGTTCTAGGGGGCTGATGACCTCAGCTGTTAAGTTCCATAGTGCTCAGAGCCATTTGAACCATTTTTGAACGGATTTTTGTCCCATTCCAAATTACTTCGTGACGTATCAATTTTGTTTGTACAATAATTTCATCAGTTTTCTCTTTTTTTAATTTAGGGCATTTAAGAAAACTACTGGATTTGACATTGAAGGAAATAAACGAAAAAGTGGTTTGGAATGTTGTCAGTAAATTTAAGAGAAATATCGTTACGAATACGTTTTTGAAAAAATATTTATAATCGTTGTATATTTCCAGAATTGAACTATGGCAGATACACATGGGGCTTTGATGGAAATGCTATCAAAAAGTAGGGGCGTTTAGCGAAAAATGGAGAAATACACGCAGGGAATTACTGGGAGAGTCAGCAAAAGCGAACATATCGGTCAGGGGTCAGACTTAGGTGTATCACGTAATTGTGACTGTAAAGGAAGCGAAACCGAAGTGAATGGGACGTTTAAGCAGACAAATGGTCGGTAGAAATGTCAAGAAAGCTCTTTGCTGCATTTGAAGACACAAAAAATACTAAAATGAACACTTAATGGAATGCATCTTCTGAAATTTTTTCGATACAGTAGTATGAATTCAAATACATATATAATACATATATCGTTTTGCTGTGGATTGGCAAGACAGCCAACCCACTATGAGAGGAAGCCGAAAGGCACGCGTTTTAGCTCTCGCAGTCTGGCGTGAGGTCTGGAACAGGTCAAGGAAATGAGACTAACAAAAAACGTACGTAGCTGCTGGAACACTTAACTTTAATCCATAATTGGTGAACATCGCTCTTGATGGTACATGTTTTACAGCATCAATAGTAACTGGTAATGGCGCCTTGTTAGGTCGTAGCAAATGACGTAGCTGAAGGCTATGCTAACTATCGTCTCGGCAAATGAGAGCGTATTTTGTCAGTGAACCATCGCTAGCAAAGTCGGCTGTACCACTGGGGCGAGTGCTAGGGAGTCTCTCTAGACATGCCGTGTGGCGGCGCTCGGTCTGCAATCACTGATAGTGGCGACACGCGGCTCCGACGTATACTAACGGACCGCGGCCGATTTAAAGGCTACCACCTAGCAAGTGTGGTGTCTGGCGGTGACACCACACGTTTTTCTGCCTTCAGTGCTTATGTAGGGTGGGAATATAAAATTGCCCCGGAAAATATCGTACGCTCCCTAAGATAAGGCAGTCATCTTACATAAACTGATCATGAGATGTAAGTTGCGTTGCCTTTCTAAGGGAACATGAAATATTTTCCGGGCTAGTTTTATATTACCACACTATGTTACAATAAATTGCTTGATGACACCTTTTATTACTGTTTTTGCTATGAATTGTGCCAAAAATGCACAAAATGAGTAATTTCGAAAATCCTGTAACGGTCCAAAGCTTCGTAGGTAGCTCAAGCATCCTAATTTGGGTAGTAGATGTCAGTAAAAGTCAACGTACTTCGTGCCTTCTCTCTCTGCCAAACGTTGCTACCTATGGTGAGTGGTACGAATTAAGCCACTTGAGCTATGTGGCACGAAAAGTAGTAGCCAGCACTGCCAAGGTACTTCCCTCTGCACTGCTGCCCTCGCCTGTTCCTTACCCCTTCACCGCAGCCGCCTTTGAGGTGAGCTCAGTATGAAATTTACCGACTGTACACCAACTATTAGTTTACTAGTGAAAATTTTAAGCAACTGTGAATAGGGCATTTCTTTGTGGAAGCGTGTGTAAAATATGGCAACAAAAAACCATCACTTTTACGTGATCCATCACTAATGTGGACAAGGTGCTGCAGCTGGTCATATAGTTGTAGAAATCAAGAATACTAACAACCGTACTTTGTATAAAATAGACTAGTTAGACGAGCGGTTTCGGCACTGCTTTTGTGTCATTTTTTGGCCCCTAAGCAAAATGATTAGTGATATCCAACTATCGGAGCATTAGCACAGGTGCCATTGAAAGGTCTCTGTTGGATTCCTTTCATGTTTAATTTCTTAAATCTGTTGTCATTTACGGCATAAATTCCTCTTCTAAATTTACTGTGGCGTTTCTGACTATCTGGGAGGAGACTGAGTAGTGGAACGTGTTACTTTTACACATAAACAAGAACGATCTGTCACACTACTACACTTTAAAACACAGTTTATATGTAATTCATGTCACACAGTCTCATACGGAACCTACATCTGCTTTCTTTTATATACTGTATATGATAAGATACTGTCATCCCCCTTCCCTTCTGTGTGAGAGGATGAATGAGCAAATGTTTTTCTAGTTGCATGCTTGAGGGTAGCAGACAAGCCTGTCTGCTAGAGAACAGTAGGACCAACGTCGGAACAGGTAGCTACGCTTTCTAAAGGCAGAGAGGTTACCATTCTTAGCATGATCCTGGCCGTCCCTTGTCATGTTGGTATAGGAAGCTGCCCCTCTGGCCACTTCCGTTTGTATCTGTGAGCCACCCTCAGGAAGCACGCTCGGTAGGAGCGCAGGTCAGTCTGTCCGTGGCGAGCGTCTGAAGTGGTAAGATCTCCGGCTAAGCGCATGTCTGCTAAGTCCGTAGGACAATGGATTTCTTAAGTTCAGCCTAACTGAAAATTTAATCACCTTTATTTCAGGTTTAGCTCTAAAATATCTAATGTTATCTTAAACTGCAGCGCAGTGTAATTCTCGTGTGAAGTTCAGATTACTTTCTGGTAGTTGCTTTGTCACTACTTTGTGAGTAAAGTGGAACCACGTGTTGATCAGTAACTCTAACTAAGATCAATCTTAAATGCGAATGCTTGTGTGATTAAAACGTTTCGTCTTGACAATATTTTTCAATATAGCAACTTTTCTTTATATTCAACCCACGTGAGGTGTACTTTGCGAGACCAGAACCTCGTGCTTATATAACTGTTTGACCCGTCAGGTTAACAGTAAGACGTTAGTAACCAGTTCGAGGTTTTTCTTTTGTAAATTGCTTTTCGATCTAATTTATTTTAATTATCAAAATTATTGTGGAGTTATACGCTTTGTGTAAACCAAGTTGACCACGTGAAGCATGTGGTGTAATCATCAAAGTAGCCCTCAGCTATTCTTTTTGGGAAGATTTCACAGAGAGTTAGTATGAATTTAGTATACCAGTGTGTGGTAATTACATGACGGACAGGATTGTGCTACGAACGTAATTTCTTTGGGTGAAAATTTGAATCTGTTGCATACGTTTCAACGTTCTTTGTGTGTTGTTTTATGAATGCAGTGTTGTATGCAGTATCCCAATCTTGGCTCCATATTTGATGTGTTCCGTAAGATTGCAATCTCACACTTTCACAATCCTAAATAAGGCACCAGCTCAGTTATAACTCACGTTTAATATGCTGAAATTTCAATGATCAATCTTAAAATAAATTTCCAAATATAAACTGATTTCTTTCTTTTTATTTAAATTCTCTTATATATATACACTCCTGGAAATTGAAATAAGAACACCGTGAATTCATTGTCCCAGGAAGGGGAAACTTTATTGACACATTCCTGGGGTCAGATACATCACATGATCACACTGACAGAACCACAGGCACATAGACACAGGCAACAGAGCATGCACAATGTCGGCACTAGTACAGTGTATATCCACCTTTCGCAGCAATGCAGGCTGCTATTCTCCCATGGATACGATCGTAGAGATGCTGGATGTAGTCCTGTGGAACGGCTTGCCATGCCATTTCCACCTGGCGCCTCAGTTGGACCAGCGTTCGTGCTGGACGTGCAGACCGCGTGAGACGACGCTTCATCCAGTCCCAAACATGCTCAATGGGGGACAGATCCGGAGATCTTGCTGGCCAGGGTAGTTGACTTACACCTTCTAGAGCACGTTGGGTGGCACGGGATACATGCGGACGTGCATTGTCCTGTTGGAACAGCAAGTTCCCTTGCCGGTCTAGGAATGGTAGAACGATGGGTTCGATGACGGTTTGGATGTACCGTGCACTATTCAGTGTCCCCTCGACGATCACCAGTGGTGTACGGCCAGTGTAGGAGATCGCTCCCCACACCATGATGCCGGGTGTTGGCCCTGTGTGCCTCGGTCGTATGCAGTCCTGATTGTGGCGCTCACCTGCACGGCGCCAAACACGCATACGACCATCATTGGCACCAAGGCAGAAGCGACTCTCATCGCTGAAGACGACACGTCTCCATTCGTCCCTCCATTCACGCCTGTCGCGACACCACTGGAGGCGGGCTGCACGATGTTGGGGCGTGAGCGGAAGACGGCCTAACGGTGTGCGGGACCGTAGCCCAGCTTCATGGAGACGGTTGCGAATGGTCCTCGCCGATACCCCAGGAGCAACAGTGTCCCTAATTTGCTGGGAAGTGGCGGTGCGGTCCCCTACGGCACTGCGTAGGATCCTACGGTCTTGGCGTGCATCCGTGCGTCGCTGCGGTCCGGTCCCAGGTCGACGGGCACGTGCACCTTTCGCCGACCACTGGCGACAACATCGATGTACTGTGGAGACCTCACGCCCCACGTGTTGAGCAATTCGGCGGTACGTCCACCCGGCCTCCCGCATGCCCACTATACGCCCTCGCTCAAAGTCCGTCAACTGCACATACGGTTCACGTCCACGCTGTCGCGGCATGCTACCAGTGTTAAAGACTGCGATGGAGCTCCGTATGCCACGGCAAACTGGCTGACACTGACGGCGGCGGTGCACAAATGCTGCGCAGCTAGCGCCATTCGACGGCCAACACCGCGGTTCCTGGTGTGTCCGC
Source organism: Schistocerca piceifrons (assembly GCF_021461385.2). NCBI lineage: Eukaryota > Metazoa > Arthropoda > Insecta > Orthoptera > Acrididae > Schistocerca > Schistocerca piceifrons. Next base: position 1,216,640,726 of record NC_060138.1, read on the forward strand.
TGTGCCGTACGTGTGATCATTGCTTGTACAGCCCTCTCGCAGTGTCCGGAGCAAGTATGGTGGGTCTGACACACCGGTGTCAATGTGTTCTTTTTTCCATTTCCAGGAGTGTATATTACCGGTTGTTGTATGACTATTAAAAGATTATTATTGATGTTAGTCTGTTTGGGAATTTGGTAAACCTAGACTAGATACCTGGTGAAACAGTTGCTCTGTAATGCAAGGTTAACTTCCCCAGACAGCTCACAGTTTTTAACCCACTTTTATGGTCTTGAATATCAGCACCGCTTTCATCATACCAAATTAAAGTAGCAAACTTACACCATTACATTCATTGGTGTCACGCATTTCTATTTACATTATGTGTATACTGCAGCCATCTAACAACAAGTTTAACTGGTGTGTATGTATCGTAGAAGCGCAAACTTTGGAAAGACTGAGGCAGCGGCAGAAAGCCTCGGCATTGCTGCACACATGTTAGCGGACACTGAGGTGAGAGCCAACAAGACAACACTAACTGCGCGGGCTGTGGGCGTGCCACGGAGAGCGAACCAGTCGGCCCGACGCCGTCTGAGTGACGTCATGCAACACGCACGTGATGCCACCACCCGCATCTGACGTCACAACACGTGTCTGATGTCACTCCTCCGATGGACTCGCTGTCTGCATTGCATCGCGGACACAAACCAACACTCCCCCTTAGAGCACTGCATTGCTCACGTACCCTGTTGCTACGTGCAGAGAGTCAACTTTGTGCCAAGGACTTCCATATGGACAAATAGTACACTAATTGGTGCTGTTTTTATCGAAAAAGAAATGGAAATGAATGGTTACTAACATTTCTTTCCATATGAATGACTACTCCCAATGAAGTAAAAAAGCTAATCGTAGTCATTCAGGAAGCATTGCAACACTCGTTTCTAAAACTTTACTTTTTTGTGTAAAATTTTGTGTTAACATTTGCAACCAAAGAGCCGAAGTTCGTATTAGCGTTACCTATTTAATAAAAGAATATGCAGCCTTGAAATTTTTTAGAGAACACCTTGCAGAACCCGGGCTGTTTATTTTGTAAATTTGTTGTAAGCTACTATGGGACCAAACTGCTGAGGTCATCGGTCCCTAGGTTTATACACTACTTAATCTAACTAAAACTAACTTACGCTAAGGACAATACACACACCCATGCCCGAGGGAGGACTCGAACGAACAAGGGGGCGGGGGGAGAGAGAGAAAGCCGCGCGAACCGAGACAAGGCGCCTAAGACCGCGCGGCTACCCCACCGCCAATCCTGGCTGCTTACTTTTGTCTTGCTTCCAGCTATCCTAATGTAAGCATAGTGGCCTGTAGCTGTTAATTATTCTTAAAATACGATCTTACTTTGAATTAAAAATGCAATATCTTCCATTAATTTACCAGGCCACGTGTTTATCTCAATATTTATTATATTATGAGTTCAATTTTTTCAGCATTTGTAGCAGAGAAGGCGCAACACTTCGATGTGTCATCAATACGCCATTGAGGTGATTGCATTACTAATTTGCAATGTTCATTTTCATTTATTATACGATCAGAACCTGTAGTCATTCGAGTTCTCTGAAATCGATCATACAATATACGAGGTGTGGCTAGAAGAAAACCGGACTAGTACTGGTGAAACAATAAAACGAATGCAATAAGGCTGAAAGTCGCGTGGCCTGTCACGTGACTCTCGCTCCGCCTACTGCTCGAGTTTCATCTGCCTCCTGCACTCAGTCTGCCCGTGGCGTCTGTTTTAAGTAGTTGACGTTTTGTCTGTGCGTCGGAAAATGTTGAGCGTACAGAAATAACAGCGTGTTAACATCAAATTTTGTTTCAAACTAGAAAAATCTGCAAATGAAACGTTTGTAATGTTACAACAAGTGTACGGCGATGATTGTTTATCGCTAACACAAGTGTTTGAGTGGTTTAAACGATTTAAAGATGGCCGCGAAGACACCAGTGATGACACTCGCACTGGCATAACATTGTCAGCAAAAACTGATGCAAACATTGAAAAAATCGGTAAACTTGTTCGACAAGATCGCCGTTTAACAATCAGAGCAGTGTCTGAGTTAACAGGAGTTGACAAGGAAAGTGTTAGGCAGATTCTTCATGAAAGTTTCAACATGAACAAAGTGTGTTCAAAAATGGTTCCAAAGTGTCTCACAATTGAACAGAAGGAACGCCGAAGAATGATTTGTTCTGACATCCTGGAAAACATTGAAAGTGATCCCACCTTCTTACAAAATGTTATTACTTGCGATGAATCGTGGTTTTTTACTTACGATCCCGAAACTAAACGCCAATCGATGCATTGGAAAACTCCTGGTTCTCCACGACAAAAAAAAGCACGAATGTCAAAATCGAAATTCAAGGCAATGATGATTGTTTTTTTTGACATCAAAGGGATTGTGCACATTGATTGGGTACCAGAGGGACAAACAGTGAATCAGCATTACTACATTAGCGTCCTGGCTACCCTACGTGAGCGAGTACGGAGAAAACGGAACGATTTGTGGAGAAGAAAGTCATGGATCCTTCACCAAGACAATACCCCAGCTCACAGTGCGTTGTCAGTGAAGACGTTTTTGGCAAAACACAACATTCCCATCTTAGATCATCCACCCTACTCACCTGATTTGGCTCCCTGTGACTTTTTTCTTTTCCCTAAAGTCAAGTCAGCTTTGAAAGGAACTAGATTTGAGACTGTTGAAGCAGTAAAAGAAAAAGCGACGGAAGTAATGTATGGACTTACCGAAAATGATCTGCAGCATTGCTATGAACAGTGGAAAATTCGTATGGAGCGGTGTAGAGACCGAGGAGGAGAGTACATTGAAGGAGATAACATGAAATTGTAAATAATTGTAAATAAATGTTTTTTCCAGCATCAGTCCGGTTTTTTTCTAGCCGCACCTCGTAGAGTGGTTATCGAATAGCGATATGCAAGTTACATTTTCTAAAATTCCATGAGTCCACAGCTTCTGTTATGCCATTCCCAACACCACTCTGGTCTACTTACAAACTTAATTCCGCTAAAACTTTGAAATATTTTAGTTAGCGGTGGTCGGAGTCAGCTCACAGTCTGCTCGCTGCGCAACGCTGAGACGGCCTGGAGTGGCGCGGTATGAAGCCGTGGCCTTAGTTTACTGCCGTGTCGCGAGAGGCGCTGTCGCATGTTGTGAGGCGCAGTGCTGGTAGCGGCTGCGGCTGCGGCTGCTTTACGGCGGTTCGTGTCGGGACGCTCGTAAACACGGCGGCCGCTGTAAAGCGCCGCGCGACGGGACTCCTAAATCAACGGCGACTCCTTACACAGTTTCACTTCTCGGTCCACTGGGCGACATTTAACTTCTCTCCGATTCCCCTGTAATCAACAGAAGGCTTCAAGTCAGCCCTACACGAAGATGCCCGTAGGAACGTGGATAATGTCACAAATATCAAAGTCTAAAATTAATGTATTCTTAGATGGACGAATTTCTGCGATTCCTCAACAGCTGCTTTCCGAGTAAGTCAATAACAACTGGCACTAATAATAGCCAAAGGACGTCTTGGGTTGCAAAAGTAATCTATTATCCTGCACAAGGTAGGGGAAACTACGTGATTAGGACAAAGAGAGAAGTACGATTAAACCAGTGTTGCGATAAATACTCTGCTCTTTTAAAGGAAGTGATTAAAAAATCGAAAAATCCTCTGTATAACCATTGGACTCGCATTCGGGAGGACGACGGTTCAATCCCGCATCCGGCCATCCTGATTTAGGTTTTCCGTGATTTTCCTAAATCGCTCCAGGCAAATGTCGGGATGGTTCCTTTGAAAGGGCACGGCCGACTTCCTCCCCCGTCCTTCCCTAATCCGATGAGACCGATGACCTCGCAGTTTCGTCTCTTCCCCCAAACAACACAACCAACCAACCTCTGTATATCGTCTGAAATCAATAAAACCTATACGGGGAATAGTCAAAAGATAAACTGCAAAATCAGCTAATCAGTCTTGGGAGTTTCTTATAAAAGAAGACAACAAGATAATAAATTATAGCCATCAGGTGCAATCATATTTAATAAATACTTCCTTGAGACGCACCAGAAGATTGAAGTGGACATTTCAAGAGATAAAGCAACAGAATGCATGCAGCAAGCAATACAATTTCCACATAAATACATCACATTAACTCGTGTTTTGTCAAACAAAGTAAGAATGTAATTAATTCCCGCAAAAGCAAAACCTCTCACTGAGTTGATGATATGTCAAGTAAATTACCAAAATCCTGTTCTTCGTATAACTGTATGCATTCTGTTCACTAACACATGCAATATGTCACTATTAGAAGGGATATTTGCAAATAGTTTGAAATACCCCACCGCTAGATCCCTTCACATGTGTCTGTGTGAATTCCTAAGGGACCAAACTGCTGAGGTCATCGGTCCCTAGACGTACACACTACTTAAACTAACTTATGCTAAGAACAACACGTACACCCACGCCCGAGGGAGGACTCGAACCTCCGGCGGGAGGAGCCGCGCAGTCCGTGACGTGACGCCTCAAACCACGTGGCCACACCGCGCGGCGATCCCTTCACAAAAAGAACACCAAGATAAGTATTAATAATTACCGACCGCTCTCTAACGATCTGCCAACACGTGTTCCCTGTGGTTTATATAAACAATTAATCTGCGCAGCTCTGTTCTGTTCAAGAGAAGAAATTCAAATATTATGGTGTCAGAGGTTGTGCGGGGAACTGATTTCCGTCCTGTCTAAAAGGATGCAGACAGTAACGTACAGGTAAACACAGGCTATGTAGACGACGATGCGCATTTTCAGAATGAGGTAGTCTGTGTTCAACAGAGATCGATGAGATCCACTGGTTTGATATAAATTATCTGCCGTCATACATCGAAGAAGCAGAAATAGTTGTCTTTGCTGATGATACGGGTATTATAGTCAAGCATATTGGAGTAACTTCACTCATGACACTGTAAAAAACATTTCCTTTAAAATTAATATCTCGTTCTCTGAAAATGAATTGTCACTGAATTTAGAAGAAACACAAAACTCGCAATTCGGTACTGCACGAGGACAGGCCACGTCATTGGAAACAATACGTGGAGATAAGTCCGTTAATGATACAGACTATTCTAAATTCTTGGATGTTTATACAGACAAAAACCTGACCTGGAATTCACATGTGACAGATCTTGTTTAACTTCTACGCTCTTTAAATTGTTGAGTTTTTAGAGTGCAATGTTAAGAAATCAGCCTGTTTCCCTGTTGTAATACACTAATATCTTATGACTGCACATTCTTGGGCAACTCGTCATTGAGGAAGAAAGTGGTTGTTGGTCAGAACGATGTAAAAACGATAATAGGTGGTGTCTGCTACTGACGGTAACCATTACTGAGCTTTAGCATGGCACAGACAACTGTGAAGTATTCAATCAAAATAAGTCTTTGACGGCTTGCCCGGTGATGTAAGCAACCTAACAAAGATAAAATTCACTTTGTGTGTTTGTGCTTGTGTGTGTGTGTGTGTGTGTGTGTGTGTGTGTGAGAGAGAGAGAGAGAGAGAGAGAGAGAGAGAGAGAGAGAGAGAGAGAGAAACAGGCAGACCGACAGAAAGTTAACTATAAATCACTGGATGGAGTAAAAGAAAGGAGGTACCTTAGGACAGTCATGTAAATTATTAGCATAATACCATATTTAACACCGAGGACGTCAACTACAATGGCAAAACTGGATAGAAGTCTGAGTTAAGATCCATGGAACACACAAAAGATTAGCTAACTGGTTAATCCTTCAGTCTTTTATCTCTCGACTTCGCTATCCATTTCGGTGTGAAACAAGCAAAACTTAATAAAAGCTTATTCATCTTTTTTTCTTTATAGCAATTACTTCACGACCTATAATTTGCTTATACTCATATATACGATACTTTCTTCACTTTACGCAATACACATACGTTTGTACATACACAAATTAGTATACACGAGAAAAAATATGAATAATGACAATAATATTGAAATACAAGTACAAAATAAATTCAAAATGTGCTCGTATGTTGATGTCTGAGTCTTTTAAGTAGTTTCTCATGAAGTACAGAGTTAATATATTCAGGTCTCTTATGGAATTGCGAAACAAAGCCTTTAGCTAGTTTAATTGGAAGTATAGCTTTCCTTGCTCTCTGCGGTATTTGATGAATTCGGACATGTCCGAAAGAACAGATACCATCTTCATATAGATAAAACCGAGCGAGGTGGCGCAGTGGTTAGCACACTGGACTCGCTTTCGGAAGGACGACGGTTCAATCCCGCGTCCGGCCATCCTGATTTCGGTTTTCCGTGATTTCCCTATATCACTTCAGGCAAATGCCGGGATGGTTCCTTTGAAAGGGCACGGCCGATTTCCTTCCTCATCCTTCCCTAAGCCGAGCTTGTGCTCCGTCTCTAATGGCCTCGTTGTCGATGGGACGTTAAACACTAATCTCCTCCTCCTCCATATAGATAAGGCTAACCGGCCAATGATCTTCTTCAGTGCGGATGCGCTCGCATTGCCCGAACTCTTACGGGAATCGGTAGATTGACTGCCGCGAGTAATGAGTATAATGGGCAGAGCACTATAAATGTAGTGTGTTGACAGTAGTTGAAAGTGTGGGTTTCACGGGGAGCGTGTCGTAGACGAGTTCCTGCAGTCCCACTAGCCACTGTGTCCGACAGAGCGTGTGCCATGTAACCAGAAGGTCCTGAGTTCGAGTCCTCGTCGGAGCACACTTTTTCAGCTGTTCAAGTTGGTATTTATCAACGCCTGTAAGCAGCTAAAGGTCTGGATTTCATTGTAATTTCTATCATACGATAAGTGCTTTAAACCGGTTACTTCTACAGTACAGTATTGGTAGTCAAACTGGTCTTTATGGCCCAGCAGTTGGAGTTCCAGCATTCATGGTGGGCAGTAGGCGGTAGGGCTTTTAAAATAATTTTCTTTAGGTTTTTAAAAAATTGACATAAAGGATTTAGTAAATAATTATTATTGAATGTTTTAATTTGCTGTAACTCTGCATTAAAAATTGTATAAAGTTACTTACCTACTCAGTAAATCACCAATACAGTGGAACCAGTGGGTGGTTAGCACGTTTTACTAGTTGCGTAGAAACGGAAGTGAGCGGTACGCAAAGAAAACGTTGTCTACTTGCGTTCTACACTGCCAGAGAGCCTACAGCACTAATTCTGTAGAGATGATTAAGAGTAAAATCCATGTCTTGTCCGCGCTCATATTACTTCTGCAATCGTTTTGACTCCAAAAAAACCAGGCCGTCCTCAGCGGCACCAGCTGCAAACTCGTTTACATTTCTCTGTGCTTCTTCCTTTGGACGTGTTCCAGTTTTTTTTTTCTCACCTTGCTGCGCCTGTTGGCGTTTTTCCTGCTTAAAACTGCTAGAGGGGAATATTATTTCTTGGAATATGTCTCCTGTAATGTTCTCTTTCGGATTTGTGTCAGATACTTCTTGCGTCTGATGTTCTTTAAAACTTACAAAGTTTACGAGAATGCTGATATTTCTTTATGTGTGAATCGAAATCATTGTATCGCACATATAATCATGTTACTCCCTTTTTGGTATGATGTTTGCATAATTGCTTTACAGCACATAAACTCTTTTGAACTACCATATTGCTAAACCATTGATTGTCTAATAACTAGTACTCCATCTGTAAAATGCGGCGGGCTTCTCAAATTATCCTTCCATATTGTTCGTTAGCGAGTAGTAAGAAATCCATCCCGATGAGTCAGGAGTCTTACAACTGTCCGTGTGGATTTAGACGAAATTTGTTCAAGTAGGTCGTAATTATCGGATTGTACTCTGCACTGTTCTCCGTTGTACACTGAAAGGTCCCCTTGAAAAATTAATGAATTACTGTGCTGGTAAACCCCTTACGTTATTTGATTTTCAAACAGCTGAGCAAAACTGAACGTACTCGGACATTTCTCTCTTTACTTATTCTGATCGTCACTAAACTGATACACAATATTTTTAGCGCAACGCAGTCTGACATTCAATAATCCCTACAAAAGAATGGCCCTGACTAACATTAACTATACGTTTCACAAATCACTTACCTCACAAAAATCTTCGTTACTCGAACTACTGCAATACAGCGAGCGCCAATACTGCCAGCTAAATAAAAGATTCAAACTACTGAAGGCACTAGCTACTGATAGGCATAGTTAGCAAATGAAAGATTTTGATAGAGAACAAGCAATGTATTTACCTTAATAGTGTTCAAAAGTCACAATATATATAGCAGTTCATGGCATCCAGTCTTACAAATTTACTGTCTCTGATGGACACACGTCCAGATCACCCCCTCTCAAAACTCCGCCATCTCACTCCCCACATCCACCACTGCTGGCGGCTCATCTCAAACTGCGCAACGCTACGCGCTGTTAACAGCCAACTGCCCAACACTACAATAGCAAATTCCAACAATGCCACCCAGCCACAGACTGCACACAGCACAGCCAGTGATTTTCATATAGAGCGCTACGTGGCGGTGGCGTTACCAATATAAGAACTTAAACAGCCTACTTACACAACACTCATCCTCTTTATACATCCTTCCATTGCCTTATTGGGGCATTCTTGACTGAGACGGTGCCCAAGGGTTCAGTGCAGGGACCGCTATAGTTTCTTGCTTATACAAACAATATGCCTTCTAATACGAAAGGTGATTTTAAAATATTTCTGTAAAGGATATTATGTACAACATAGCCAATGTATCAAAGTAGTGTATCAAATAGGGCAGTTCAAGACGTAAGTTCATGGTTCATAGAAAAATAAATAGATACTAATCCACAGAAACACAGAATACAATCTATATAGTTTTTAACACACAATCCAACTAAAACTGAAATTTTGGTTACACAGGTGAGCATATGATTAGCAAGCCACAAAATGTAAATTCCTATAATTGCAGATAAATAGTTAGTTGTCGTGGGAAGCCCATGTTCAGGATTTTGTTCAAAAACTGAATGAATACGTAAAAGATTTTTCAATAAATGATAGCCCAATACGAAAATTAGTCTGCTTGTTTTTATTCACTTGATGCATATGGCAATGTATTCTGGGGAACTCTTCCCAATCATAAAGGATATTTTTGGCTCAAAGAAGGGCAGTTCGTGCAGCATGTGGTGGACGCTCGCGAACCCCTTGTCGACTCCCCGTTCAGGAGCCTGCGAATTCTGACTCTTGTTTCTCAACGTACACTATGTGAACAAAAGTATTCTGACACCTGGCTGAAAATGACATACAAGCTCGTGGCGCCATCCAACAGTAATGCTGGAATTCAATATAGTGTTGGCCCACGCTTATTCAGTCAGGTGCTGGAAGGTTTGTTAGGGAACGGCAGCACATTCTTCATGGAGTGCTGCACTGAGGAAAGGTATCGATATAGGTGAGGCTTGGCATTAAGACGACGTTCCACAACATCCCAAAGATGTTCTACAGTAGATTTGTTTATAAGTAACTCAGCTGCTACCAGTCACGATTTTCTTTGTTTTTATTTTCTTTATGGTCCATTCACACACTCTGAACAAATGGACTATAAGGAAACTTAAAGTCAACGAAATGAAGCAGAATCTCGCACATCGACAACATCACATAGGTATGACATAACCAACACAAAAAAACGTACTTAAAAATGGGAATCATTTACCGAAACGCGTCTTGCAAAAAATAAAATAAAGAAAATCGTGACTGGTAGTAGATGAGTTAGTTATAAACAAACCTACTGTTTTCACAGTCACAGCCTCTCAGAACCATTTATAATGGATCAAATCAGATGTTCAATATGGTTCAGGTCAGGACTGTGTGCAGGCCAGTCCATTACAGGCATGTTATTGTCGTGTAACCACTTCGCCACAGGCCGTGCATTATGAACAGGTCCTCGATCGTGTTGAAAGATGCAATCGCCATCCCCGAATTGCTCTTCAACAGCGGGAAGCAAGAAGGTGCTTAAAACATCAATGTAGGCCTATGCTGTGATAGTGCCACGCAAAAGAACAAGGTGTGCAAGCCCTCTCCATGAAAAACAAGACCGCATCATAACACCACCGCCTCCGAATTTTACTGTTGGCACTACATACGCTGACAGATGACTTCACCAGGCATTCGCCTTACCCACACCCTGCGATCGGATAGCCACATTGTGTACCGTGATTCGTCACTCCACACAATGTTTTTCCACTGTTCAGTCGTCCAATGTTTACGCTCCTTACACCGAGCGAGGCGTCATTTGGTTATCAGCGAGATGTGTGGCTTATGAGCAGTAGCTCGACCATGAAATCCAAGTTTTCTCATCTCTCGCCTAACTGTCATAGTACTTGCGGTGGATCCTGATGCCGTCTGGAATTCCTGTGTGATGGCCTAAATAGATGTCTGCCTGTTACATATTACGACCTTCTTCAACTTTCGGCGGTCTCTGTCAAAAATTTGGAAATTTGTGGTAAAGACCATTCTGCTCTCTCACTATGTCTACTGACTACTGATATGGAGTACTTGACAGGAGGTGGCAACACAATGCACCTAACATGAAAAACCTATATTTTTGGAGGTATCCGGATACTTTTGATCAGATAGTGTATACTTTCCTTAATGTCGTTCGCTGTTGATAACACAAACTCATTCCCAAGAATTAGCAGCTTTCACACGGTTAATGCTAGGCAGAAATGCAGTCTGCAGTTGGATCGTACCTGGACGACTCTAGTGCGGAAAGGCGTGTAGTATTCTGCTGCATCCATTTTTTATAATATGCGGCCAGAACTGAAATATCTTAGGACTAATCCAAAAAAAAAAAAAAAAAAGAATTTGCTCATTGCTCCCTCATTTTGGGTGTTCCTGAAAAAGAAATGAGCATACTCCTTAGTTACATTGTTGATCATGCAAGTATATTCTCAACAGTTTGTCGTCTGCATGGCATTTGCGTAAGTTTTTATTTATTGTTAAGTATTCTGATGTCAATTTCATGTACTGTCTCGTTGCTCCTAATATGCTTCTACTGCATCATATGTGTAAAACTAAAAAAAGTTAATAATAATTTAACATGTGAGTTATATAGCCTGTGTTACATACTGCAATATTGATTGTTCGCTACAATTTCTCCATGTCATTAAGTGCCTAACTATCGTCGAAAGTTTAAGATATGTCTCACCAATCCATTTCCTTTCATAACGATTCTCTTCTTTTTGCTACGTTTCCATTTCGTATTTCATTAATCCCGTTAATATTCTACGTCCCTCATAGTATTGTGGTTCAAATACTTCCAGTTTCTTTGTCACCGAATTTATACTAGCCATTTGTAGAAGGAAGATCTATGACGAAATTAAGGGTTTAGGGAAATCGATTTCGTCTGCAGAGGATAAAATAATTTTACAAAAATGTGAAGATTATCTGCAGTACATTCTGACTAAGATATTTTTGTAACATACATCTAACTCTACAAAAATTATGGCGATTATAGAGTGTAAAGGGAGAACTCCAGTGAGATCAGCATTTTCTTGAAACCATATTATCCGTGAACAAATACGTACATTTCACACTTACGATGTAAAATGTCACATCTGAACTCCGAAGTTCAGCAGTAGTAACTTATTTGAGAGAGGGTTCAAAATCGTTCCAATGGCTCTGAGCACTATGGGACTTAACTACTGAGGTCATCAGTCCCCTAGAACTTAGAACTACTTAAACCTAACTAACCTAAGGACATCACACACGTCCATGCCCGAGGCAGGATTCAAACCTGCGACCGTAGCGGTCACGCGGTTCCAAACTGACGCGCTTAGAACCGCACGGCCACACCGGCCGGCGCTGAGAGAGGGTGCGTGCGTCCATACAGTGAATACTAAAAGGAATGAAGTGCAAAGAGCTGAAGTCCTACAAAACTATCCCATTGTGTATCTCAGTGTAATGGGGTGAGGCGTGATATTGGAAACGAGGAACGAAAGCAGAATGCAAGCAGATGTAATAAATCAGCCGGCCGATGTGGCCGAGCGGTTCTAGGCGCTTCAGTCTGGAACCGCGCGACCACTACGGTCGCAGGTTCGTATCCTGCCTCGGGCATGGATGTGTGTGATGTCCTTAGGTTAGTTAGGTTTAAGTAGTTCTAAGTTCTAGGGGACTGATGACCTCTGATGTTAGGTCCCATAGTGCTCAGAGCCATTTGAACCTTTTTTTTTTTTTTGTAGTAAATCAGATATAACCTGCAACTCAGGTACGAGGTAGGGTGTGACATGTCATCAATGAGGAACTCACTCGAGAAGTAGCACAAGTTCGCGGCTACCAGCGGCTAACTGCCATTAGTGTAAGGTATAAGGGAACAGTGACGGCTGCTTCCCTCTGTGTGAGACTGGCTGTTGCCTGTGGGGCAAGGGGCGGCGCGGCCAGCCTTTGTTGTTGGTGCTGGGCCCTCGAAGAGCGCCGTCGCCGTCTGTTGCGTCAGCCACCCAAAGAAACGGCGCACAGCCCGCCAGGATTTCGCGAGGCTCTCGCAGAGCAGTGCAGCTCTCGCCGGCGATGAGTCACCCAGCGTCCAGCGCCTACCGAGCGCAGTCGCTCGTCGTGGAGGACTGACGGTTTCTTCCTCACCAGTGGGTCACCTGCCCCAGAGTCCACACGCGAGGGAAAGAGTGGAGTAAAATGGGAAAAGGTGAAGATTCAACCAATGACAGTAGATTGATGGGAGCCGTAGATTCCTACCAAAAAGCGGGAAAATTTACTAATCATCGTTGTCGTTGACAAAAGGGTGCTCATATTACGTAAAAAATCACACTTATCAGCAAATAGCATTCATTATACTGTAGATCAGACATAGAAAGCGATAATGGAAAACACGTTCACGGGCCAGGTGAGGGCACGTCGTTGGCGACGAACTGATGAGAAAGAGAAATGGAAGGAAAGAGGAAGATAAAGAGGAATGATGTGTGGGAATCTTTCGACACATCGAAATTAAACACATAATCAGTTTGAAGTTGCCACACACTCCTCTATTACAAACATATTGCTCTTATGAAATTAACAGTAGCAACGCTTATAGAAACTTTCAAAATTTGCTTAACCAACTTTCATTAAATAAAACAATATTCATAAAATTATTATTAAGAAAATATAACTGCCATAACCACACTTCACAAGCTTCATAACTTACACTCAAACTGTTTTTCATATAATTCACATCAAAACTCTAAAACTACTTCCACAACTAACGGGTTGCATTAAGACCAACAAATATAGATATTACAAAATTTGCTTAGCCAACTTTCATTAATTAAAACAATATTCATAAAATCACAATAAATCAAATCTGAAACATGCTTCAACTAACATAGAAACTGGTTTACATGTAACTCACGACTCAGCAAAGAACATTAATCCACTTAAGTCCAATAAGCTTAGATCTTTCCAAAATTGGTCTTAAAATTTCTGACAAATTAACAGCATTATAATACATTCAATATAATAATGGCATATGAAATCGTCTTAACATAGGACCTCCTCAATTTTGCGGTAAATTGGTGATGGACGCCAGCAAACTAAAAGGTTCTAAGAGATACAGGAGATGCACGGACCAGAAGGTGAAATAAAAATACACTCAACTCTTGAGTTGAGTTGCCGCACGTTAACAACGTAACCATAGACACCGATGCAGGTCCTTAATTTTCACTCTTCCTCAGTGATACCCTGAGCGGAGCTTGCTCGCGTCGACCACCGCCAATTATCTGAGACATAAACACACCATCGGCAGACAACATTCTGACACAACAGATACACAAGGACATCAACCCAACCAGTTACCAATAAACCTTTAATTCTACACGGCACATATGAACCTCAAGCAGACTTAACATAATTGACAGTGCCTCTTAAGGTTTGATTAGACAACCTCTAAAACAACAAATAAAGTAATAAAATAGAAAAGGAATTAGGAAAAGTATTTCGGCTCGCTTCTGAACGCTAGGCACAAACGTATGCACTATTTGGTACGCATTAAACACGGCTTCGTGTCTATCACGCAGCAAGATCAAAAGTAACTGAAACAGCCAAGATAGTTTTCAGTGAATAGGGGTATTCAATTATCATGAACAGAACCCACCGATGAGCACTTCGACGGCTTCGGTTCACTGACTTTGAATCACATGCAAGAGACACGAAGGAAATCTGTCCTTCACATATCCAATAAACCCCAATCACCGTCGGCAGCGGAACTGCATTACATCGGCTAAGCACGCCGCAGCAGCGGCCCACGCTCCTTCGTCGAACCGACTCGGCCACCTGCCAAGCTGTTTACAGGCACCACGCCACATGTGACTGTCGCTGACAGCTGATACCCGAACTGAAGACCCAGCAGTTAAATAGCCATCGGCCAAAGGTACGAAGCCAAGCAGGCATCGAAAATCGACTCAGACGGTCGTGGTGAGAATCGATGGAGATTGAGATTGAATGAAGAAGAATTAGAGAAGGGCGTGAAGGAGATGGGTAGAAGAAAAATAAGAGCGAAAGAAATTAGTGGAAGAAGAACAAGAAGAAGAAGAAGAAGAAATGAAGAAGAGAGATAAGGAGAGGATGAGGAAGAGAGAAGAAGAGATGCAGAGTAGACGTAGAGGAGAAGAAGAGAGTAACAAGGAAGAAAGAGCCGGTTGCCGTGGTCGAGCGGTTCCAGGCGCTTCAGTCCGGAACCGCGCTGCTGCTGCGGTTTTCAGGTTCGAATCCTGCCTCAGGCATGGATGTGTGTGATGTCCTTAGATTAGTTAGGTTTAAGTAGCTCTAAGTCTACCGAAGTGATGAACTGAGATGTTAAGTCGCATAGTGCTTAGAGCCATTTGATCCATTTGAAAAGAAGAAAAAATGAAAATTTCCCGTGGTCTAGGGGTAGCGTGTTTGATTCATAATTAAAACGTCTTCGGTCCCGGATTCGATCCCCACCACTGCCTAAATTTTAATAAATAATCAGCATTGGCGGCCGAAGACTTCCGGTATAAGAAGTCAGCCTCATTCTGCCAACGGCCTTGTCAAAGTGGGCGGAGGAGCGGATAGAGGTTCAGGGCACTCTCTTGTCCTAGGGGTGGGAAATTGCCCTAAAGGCGGAAGAATCAGCAATGATCAACGACATGAGGATACAGTAGGCAATGGAAACCACTGCATTAAAGACACGTAACGTGTATCCACAGGACATGTGGCCTGTAATTGAACAAGTGTCATGATGATGTCTCCATTGGCAAAAGATTCCGGAATAGTCCCCCATTCGGATCTCCGGGAGGGGACTGCCAAGGGGGAGGTTACCATGAGAAAAAGATTGAGTAATAAACGAAAGGCTAACGTTATACGAGTCGGGTCGTGGAATGTCAGAAGCTTGAACGTGGTAGGGAAACTAGAAAATCTGAAAAGGGAAATGCAAAGGCTCAATCTAGATATAGTAGGGGTCAGTGAAGTGAAGTGGAAGGAAGACAAGGATTTCAGGTCAGATGAGTATCGGGTAATATCAACAGCAGCAGAAAATGGTATAACAGGTGTAGGATTCGTTATGAATAGGAAGGTAGGGCAGAGGGTGTGTTACTGTGAACAGTTCAGTGACCGGGTTGTTCTAATCAGAATCGACACCAGACCAACACCGACAACGATAGTTCAGGTATACATGCCGACGTCGCAAGCTGAAGATGAACAGATAGAGAAAGTGTATGAGGATATTGAAAGGGTAATGCAGTATGTAAAGGGGGACGAAAATCTAATAGTCATGGGCGACTGGAATGCAGTTGTAGGGAAGGAGTAGAAGAAAAGGTTACAGGAGAATATGGGCTTGGGACAAGGAATGAAAGAGGAGAAAGACTAATTGAGTTCTGTAACAAGTTTCAGCTAGTAATAGCGAATACCCTGTTCAAGAATCACAAGAGGTGGAGGTATACTTGGAAAAGGCCGGGAGATACCGGAAGATTTCAATTAGATTACATCATGGTCAGACAGAGATTCCGAAATCAGATACTGGATTGTAAGGCGTATCCAGGAGCAGATATAGGCTCAGATCACAATATAGTAGTGATGAAGAGTAGGCCGAAGTTCAAGACATTAGTCAGGAAGAATCAATACGCAAAGAAGTGGGATACGGAAGTACTAAGGAATGACGAGATACGTTTGAAGTACTCTAACACTATAGATACAGCAATAAGGAATAGCGCAGTAGACACTACAGTTGAAGAGGAATGGACATCTCTAAAAAGGGCCATCACGGAAGTTGGGAAGGAAAAGATGGGTACAAAGAAGGTAGCTGCGAAGAAACCATGGGTAACAGAAGAAATACTTCAGTTGATTGATGAAAGGAGGAAGTACAAACACGTTCCGGGAAAATCAGGAATACAGAAATACAAGTCGCAGTGGAATGAAATAAATAGGAAGTGCAGGGAAGCTAAGACGAAATGGCTGCAGGAAAAATGTGAAGACATCGAAAAAGATATGACTGTCGGAAGGACAGACTCAGCATACAGGAAAGTCAAAACAACCTTTGGTGACATTAAAAGCAACGGTGGTAACATTAAGAGTGTAACGGGAATTCCACTGTTAAATGCAGAGGAGAGAGCAGATAGGTGGAAAGAATACATTGAAAGCCTCTATGTGGGTGAAGATTTGTCTGATGTGATAGAAGAAGAAACAGGAGTCGATTTAGAAGAGATAGGGGATCCAGTATTAGAATCGGAATTTAAAAAAGCTTTGGAGGACTTACGGTCAAATAAGGCAGAAGGGATAGATAACATTCCATCAGAATTTCTAAAATCACAGGGGGAAGTGGCAACAAAACGACTATTCACGTTGGTGTGTAGAATATATGAGTCTGGCGACATACCATCTGACTTTCGGAAAAGAATCATCCACACAATTCCGAAGGCGGCAAGAGCTGACAAGTGCGAGAATTATCGCACAATCAGCTTAACAGCTCATGCATCGAAGCTGCTTACAAAAATAATATACAGAAGAATGGAAAAGAAAATTGAGAATGCGCTAGGTGACGATCAGTTTGGCTTTAGGAAAAGTAAAGGGACGAGAGAGGCAATTCTGACGTTACGGCTAATAATGGAAGCAAGGCTAAAGAAAAATCAAGACACTTTCATAGGATTTGTCGACCTGGAAAAAGCGTTCGACAATATAAAATGGGGCAAGCCGTTCTGAAAAAAGTAGGGGTAAGCTATAGAGAGAGACGGGTCATATACAATATGTACAACAACCAAGAGGGAATAATAAGAGTGGACGATCAAGAACGAAGTGCTCGTATTAAGAAGGGTCTAAGACAAGGCTGTAGCCTTTCGCCCCTACTCTTCAATCTGTACATCGAGGAAGCAATGGTGGAAATAAAAGAAAGGTTCAGGAGTGGAATTAAAATACAAGGTGAAAGGATATCAATGATACAATTCGCTGATGACATTGTTATCCTGAGTGAAGGTGAAGAAGAATTAAATGATCTGCTGAACGGAATGAACAGTCTAATGAGTACACAGTATGGTTTGAGAGTAAATCGGAGAAAGACGAAGGTAAAGAGAAGTAGTAGAAATGAGAACAGCGAGAAACGTAACATCAGGATTGATGGTCACGAAGTCAATGAAGTTAAGGAATTCTGCTACCTAGGCAGTAAAATAACCAATGACGGACGGAGCAAGGAGGACATCAAAAGCAGACTCGCTATGGCAAAAAGGCATTTCTGGCCAAGAGAAGTCTACTAATATCAAATACCGGCCTTAATTTGAGGAAGAAATTTCTGAGGATGTACGTCTGGAGTACAGCATTGTATGGTAGTGAAACATGGACTGTGGTAAAACCGGAACAGAAGAGACTCGAAGCATTTGAGATGTGGTGCTATAGACGAATGTTGAAAATTAGGTGGGCTGATAAGCTAAGGAATGAGAAGGTTCTACGCAGAATCGGAGAGGAAAGGAATATGTGGAAAACACTGATAAGGAGAAGGGACAGGATGATAGGACATCTGCTAAGACATGCTAAGACATGAGGGAATGACTTCCATGGTACTAGAGGGAGCTGTAGAGGGCAAAAACTGTAGAGGAAGACAGAGATTGGAATACGTCAAGCAAATAATTGAGGAAGTAGGTTGCAAGTGCTACTTTGAGATGAAGAGGTTAGCACTGGAGAGGAATTCGTGGCGGGCCGCACAAACCAGTCAGTAGACTGATGACCAAAAAAAGAAAAGAAGGAGTCACAAATGCTAGGAGAGAGGTGGAAGAGCTCAAGAGAGATAGATCAGTGTATGTCCCCAACTTAAGATCTCATAATTCTCTCCTCATGCTCGCAGTAGATAAACATTTTAATTTAGTTACAATCAAACAACGGAGAATCCAGAATGAAACAACGACAATATTATGAAAATATTTGCTACTCTCCATGTAGAGGAGATGATGAGTCCGAGATAGACGTAACAAAAACTCTTCCATAAAAGTTGAGTTTTCGGCTAATTGGCCCTTTTTCTAAAGTAGACAATACAGACACATTCAGGCGCAACACAGTCCACACTCACATGAACCCTGGCGGAGACTTCCAGAGACAATGGTCACGTGTATGTGAGTTGTGCTTGCGTGCATGTGTGTCTGTGTTATCTACTGTAGAAAAAGGCCTTTTTGGCAAAAGCTTAACACATACGGCACTTTTTTGTTGTGCATCAGCGACACAACATGTCCTACACTACTGGCTATTAAAATTGCTGCACCACGAAGATGACGTGCTACAGACGCGAGATTTAACCGACAGGAAGACGATGCTGTGACATGCAAATGATTAGCTTTGCAGAGCGTTCACACGTGCTGACATGAGGAAAGTTTCCAACCGATTTCTCACAGACAAACAGCAGTTGACCGGCGTTGCTTGGTGAAACGTTGTTGTGATGCCTCGTGTAAGGAGGAGAAATGCGTACCATCACGTTTCCGACTTTGATAAAGGTCGGATTGTAGCCTATCGCGATTGCGGTTTATCGTATCGCGACATTGCTGCTCGCGTTGGTCGAGATCCAATGACTGTAAGCAGAATATGGAATGGTGGGTTCAGGAGGGTAATACTGAACGCTGTGCTGGATCCCTACGGCGTCGTATCACTAGAAGTAGAGGTGACAGGCATCTTATCCGCATGGCTGTGACGGATCGTGCAGCCGCGTCTCCATACCTCAGTCAACAGATGGGGACGTTTGCAAGAGAACAACCATCTGCACGAACAGTTCGACGACGTTTGCAGCAGCACGGACTATCAGCTCGGAGACCATGGCTGCGGTTACCCTTGACGCTGCATAACAGCAGGAGCGCCTGCGATGGTGTACTCAACGACGAACCTGGGTGCACGAATGGCAAAACGTCGTTATTTCGGATAAATCCAGGTTCTGTTTACAGCATCATGATGGTTGCATCCGTGTTTAGCGACATCGCGGTGAACGCACATTGGAAGCGTGTATTCGTCATCGCCATACTGGCGTATCACCCGGCGTGATGGTATGGGGTGCCATTGATTACACGTCTCCGTCAGCTCTTGTTCGCATTGACGGCACTTTGAACAGTGGACGTTACATTTCAGATGTGTTACGACCCGTGGCTCTACCTTCATCCGATCCCCTCGAAACCCTACATTTCAGCAGGATAATGCACGACCGTATGTTGCAGGTCCTGTACAGGCCTTTCTAGATACAGAAAATGTTCGACTGCTGCCCTGGCCAGCACATTCTCCAGATCTCTCGCCAATTGAAAACGTCTGGTCAATGGTGGCCGAGCAACTGGCTCGTCACAATACGCCAGTCACCACTCTTGATGAACTGTGGTATCGTGTTGAAGCTGCAAGGGTAGCTGTAGCTGTACACGCCATTGAAGCTCTGTTTGACTCGATGCCCAGGCGTATCAAGGCCGTTATTAGGGCCAGAGGTGGTTGTTCTGGGTACTGATTTCTCAGGATCTATGCACCCAAATTGCTCGAAAATGTAATCACATGTCAGTTCTAGTATAATGTATTTGTCCAGTGAATACCCGTTTATCATCGGCATTTCTTCTTGGTGTAGCAATTTTAATGGCCAGTAGTGTACTTACGTGTTCCAGGCCGGTAAGGAAACTTACCGTCAAGTTAGAGCATGAGTATCTGTTACAGTCGGGTTTGGTTATCATTGTTAGCAATTACTGTTTCATGTCACAAATTTGTCGATTTATTAACGTAGAGAGCCGCGTCCACACCGGCTGCCCCGCGCTGCCGAGCGCCACCCAAAACGAAACATTAAAGAAAGCTTCGGCGCATCCGGCACGGACGTGAAACCGCGCCGCTCTGCCGAACAAGGAACAAGTTCCGCACTGTGTCGATACATCGAAGGAAATGCTTGGTTCGTGCGCAGCTCTGTTTGGACGGCGTTTCTCGTTTTCCATTGTACTTGAGGCGCGCGCGCGCGCACACAGTGGGACCTTGTTGTGCACCTACGACGAACTACTCCATTCTGCCCTTTCTGTGCTGCTCTGCGCCACGTGATTGTGCGCGGCTCAAGCTAAGCACTTAATAACACAAAGTTTCACACTCCAACGTCAGATAAAGTACTCCATAAATATTGTGTTTTCTTTGACTCTTTTACGTTACTGATGGACATGACGAGAGGTCAGGTGCGCATGCATCTTATACCGCTGATGCGCGGCGCACAGCAGCGCAGAACGGCGCAAACGAGGGCAGAACTGCGAAGAGTGGTGCAGCGTTGGTAGGTGCGCAGCCGTGTTCCAGTCAGTGCGAGAGTGAATGGAATTTAAAAACGAGAAACGCCGTCCAAACTTGGCACCCGCGAACAAACCATATGCTTTGATATACCGGCACAGCACATAGCTTACTAGTTGTTGCGCAGGGCGACGCGGTTTGACGTCCACACCACACGTGCACCACTGCACCTAACCTCTTTTCTTGGTTTCGTGCGGAAACAAAAGCGTTGCGTGAGACTGAAACAATGTTGTTGTTGTTGTGGTCTTCAGTCGTGAGACGGGTTTGATGCAGCTCTCCATGCTACTCTATCCTGTGCAAGCCTCTTCATCTCCCAGTACCTACTGCAGCCTACATCCTTCTGAATCTGCTTAGTGTATTCACCTCTTGGTCTCCCTCTACGATTTTTACCCTCCACGCTGCCCTCCAATACTAAATTGGTGATCCCTTGATGCCTCAGAACATGTCCTACCAGCCGATCCCTTCTTCTTGTCAAGTTGTGCCACAAACTTCTCTTTTCCCCAATCCTATTCAATACTTCCTCATTAGTTATGTGATCTACCAATCTAATCTTCAGCATTCTTCTGTAGCACCACATTTCAAAGGCTTCTATTCTCTTCTTGTCCAAACTATTTGTCGTCCATGTTTCACTTCCATATATGGCTACACTCCATACAAATATTTTCAGCAATGACTTCCTGACATGTAAATCTACACTCGATGTTAACAAATTTCTCTTCTTCAGAAACGCTTTCATCGCCATTGCCAGTCTACATTTTATATCCTCTCTACTTCGACCATCATCAGTTATTTTTCTCCCCAAACAGCAAAACTTCTTTACTACTTTAAGAGTCTCGTTTCCTAATCTAATTCCCTCAGCATCACCGGGCTTGACTACATTCCATTATCCTCGTTTTGCTTTTGTTGATGTTCATCTTATATCCCCTTTTCAAGACACTATCCATTCCGTTCAACTGCTCTTCGAAGTCCTTTGCTGTCTCTGACAGAATTACAATGTCATCGGCGAACCTCAAAGTTTTTATTTCTTCTCCATGGATTTTAATACCTACTCCGAATTTTTCTTTTGTTTGCTTTACTGCTTGCTCAATATACAGATTCAATAACATCGGGGATAGGCTACAGCCCTGTCTCACTCCCTTCCCAACCACTGCTTCCCTTTCATGTGCCTCGATTCTTATAACTGCCATCTGGTTTCTGTACAAATTGTAAATAGCCTATCGCTCCCAGCATTTGACCCCTCCCACCTTCAGAATTTGAGAGTATTCCAGTCAACATTGTCAAAAGCTTTCCCTAAGTCTACAAATGCTAGAAACGTAGGTTTGCCCTTCCTTAATCTAGCTTCTAAGATGAGTCGTAGGGTCAGTATTGCCTCACGTGTTCCAACATTTCTACGGAATCCAAACTGATCTTCCCCGAGGTCGGCTTCTACTAGTCTTTCCATTCTTTTGTAAAGAATAGCGTTAGTATTTTGCAGCTGTGACTTATTAAACTGATAGTTCGCTAATTTTCACATCTGTCGACACCTGCTTTCTTTGGGATTGGAATTATTATAGTCTTCTTGAAGTCTGAGGGTATTTCGCCTGTCTCTTGCAATCGCTGCTGCGTCGCATATTGTTTAGACGACGAAAAAGTTATGTATTCAAGAGTAGTCGCACATTCAAGCGAATATGATTTACCCAGCATGTCACAGTTCGGATTCCGGAAGGGTTACTCGACTGAGAATACTATCTACACATTTACACATCAAATAGTAAAAGCCCTGAATAACAAATTATAGCCAGTTGGTATTTTTTGTGATCTCTCCAAGGCATTTGGCTGTGTGGATCATGTCACACTCTTAGAAAAACTCAGGTTTTATGGAATTGAAGGCTATACACACAGCTGGTTTGAATCATACTTAATGAACAGAAAGCAAAAAGTTGTGCTGAATAGCACAAACAATGGTGATGGGGTGGTAAATTCTAGTGAATAGGGAGTTATCACAACAGGAATCCCACAGGGTTCAATTTTAAGTCCTCTGCCGTTCTTTGTTCATGTGCATGACCTCCCACTTAACGTTCAGCAAGCGGAACTGGTACTTTTTGCAGATTACACGAGCGTTATAATAAATCCCATTCCAGGAAAAGAAGCTGAAGATATTGTTAAGGATCTCTTTCAAAGAATTATTAAGTGGTGAGCCGTGGTAAAAAGTGATGTTTTGAAGAGCGCGCCGCAACGCATAATGTGAAGCAGTCGCCCTCCGTTTCTGGTGGTGGCGCCGCTGTGGCAATCGCGACTTTGGTGTCTCCCTCTGGTGGGAAAGGGGAAAGGCAGCCTGTTGTGCATTTAAGGGGCTCTATGACCTCGCCAGCGGTGAGTCTGGAGTCAGTCTGGGTCACTCTCTCGCTCCCCAGCTTGCTACTCTGTCTCTCTCTTCCGAATTTGTGGGGCAGTTAGTGTCTGTCTGTCGTTCGGAGTGATAGTATGCCTGTCGTACGGATCAACCTTTAAAACCGGCAAAATTAGAGTCTTTCCACTCCGCCAGTAAGTGAACTCGGCGAGTGGTCGCCCAGTCGGGGCTTAGTTCCTGCATCTGAGTCTGCGCGTTAGGCCGCCAGTCTGCTCGAGTTGCTCAGGCAATGGTCATTGGCGGTTGGATCGGTCGGTTGGTCGGTCGCGCACTGAGACACAAGATGACGTGTCCGCCTTGAGCGTCGGCGCATGTGAGGTCCCCACGTGAGTCCAGTGGGCCGCGCCGTATAGCGAGGGGTAGTGGCTTCGCGGTCGACACGAGAGCAACAGGAGTCAACCCACGACATCGGTCTGGCCGGTGCGAGCTGCGACGCCGTGAGACGGGAGATCGGCGCGCCTTCCTGCGTCGGTTGAAGCGGCTGGCAGCGGACGGTTCGGGATAGCGATTTCAGGGTGCTGTGCCAGGTCTTCTCCAGAAATCGCAGTTTATTAGAAGTTAAGCGATTGGTGATATGTTGTTTCATTTACTTGTTAAATTCTACTAGTTTTCTTGCTGAGATCAGCAGCCGCTTTGTTTTGAGGTCGACCCACCATTCTTCCCCGTTTGCCCACCTGCGGGAAGGTGGTTATTTATGAATTGGGTGGTCCGTTTTTCCATTGTGGAATAGGAGCGGGTTAGAGCAACCTGCGGTTAGGGTTGTTCTGTAACCTCCCTACCAATCTTCCGTCCGTTAGTAGCTGCCGCTGTCATGTTTGTCGGATTCAGTGTGTTGACGAATTTATTGCTTGGAGTGTAACGGCCTAATTCCTGAAATATGTTTTGATCGTGCCTGTCATCTTTAGAGGCGGTATCTGTGTGCTGTAGAGCATGTTAACTTGTTTCGCCAACCTTGTAAAATTTTAAATAAGATTGCATTTCATGGGCTTTTATTTAAATGGTCATTTTAGTATATAAAGTTGCCACCCTTCCACCGTAAGACTTCTCTTGGAAGAGAAAATCAAGTTGCACCTTCGGTGGCAAAGTTAATATTTTAATTTTAGCGATTTGTACCATTTCTATCCCTCCTACGGGGTGCATAGTTCTGTGCTTGTTTAAATTGTTGAAACTTTAGTTTAAAGTAATCTGGTGTGTTGCAGATTTGCACCAGTGTAGTCTTTCAGAGGTTGTGAGCAGTCGTAACTACGGCCGTGTCAAACGCGAGTGACAAGGTTCTCAGCCCGAATGCTCATACAGTCAAAAATTTGTTTCCTTCTGCCTCTAAATAAATTGTAACTTGATATTTAGAGGGTGCATTCTGATTATAATATTAAATCTTTTTCTTTTAAAAAATGCTTTAGGCACCATTAAAGTGAATAAATCACCATTTTTTAAAAAGGAATTTGCTTATGATTTCATCAGTTACTCCCTGGCAACGACTTCCACCCTCACATAGTGTGATTAAATGTGTTAATGTTCTTGATGAATCGCTAGTAAGTAGAATAAATTCTCAAGAAAATTCTTTGAAAATAAATCACAGCAGATTGATGAATCGCTAGTAAGTAGAATAAATTCTCAAGAAAATTCTTTGAAAATAAATCACGGTTCATTAATGCAGTAATGAACCGTGATTATTGTACAGGTTGGAAAGAAATTTCAATGAATAAATTAGGGGATGTACAACAGTAGTAGAGCAAAGCCAGCATGCTTTGTTGCCAAATTTGTCCAATATGGCGGGATTAGATGTGGCAACGTCACAGCAAGGTCACGGCGGGAAGTTCTAATTTTGGCGAGGAGACAGGTCAATTGTGCTACCTCCAACTAACGTAACACCCTCCCCTCCCCTCCCTCATCTCCAAGAAAATGGCGAGAACTACAAATTTTGGCTGTAAAAAGGTCACTTGGGCTACTTCCACTAATAAGAAAATGTCAGGAAAATTTTGGCGGGAAAAAAGGTCACTTGAACCATCTCCACTAGCCTACATCATCCAACCACCAACTTTTCCTTGAATTGGCGGGAAAAGGACTCAGTCTGTGCTGGGCTGCTGGATAGGATGGACGTAAGTCTTTATTTTGATTGCAGTGTTTATTTGAACAATTTGAATGTTCAACGGCAGTAGTTCCATCGAGTGTTCACCATGAGGTCTGAGCTACCTGCCCTGCTGCAGCAGTGAAAAGAAAGGTACCAGAGGATAAATGCTCCTATGAGAGTACAAAAAACGAGAATATTTTCTGTTTACTTAAAAGATTGTGACTTAAATGTGGAGCGCAGGTGCTGCGGCAAAGAGATGGAAAAGTGATAAATACTGGAAGATAGTAGACAGTAGTTGTGTTGTAGACAGAGCGAAGGAGTCAATCGCAGTGTAAGAGCGAGGGACACAGTGGCAGTGAAATGTGGCTGATACTGACATAAGTATGCTAGGAAAAGAGTGATGGAGACTGTGCCAGGGAGGAGGGGGGTGGAATTGAGAAATGCAAAGAGAGAGAAAGTTGAAATGGATGAGAGCCACTGATAATGAGAGAGAGTTTATGACAATGGCGCCGGCCGGTGTGGCCGAGCGATTCTAGGCGATCAGTCCGGAACAACGTGACTGCTACGGTCGCAGGTTCGAATCCTGCGCTCGGGCATGGATGTGTGTGATGTGCTTAGGTTAGTTAGGTTTAAGTATTTGCTAGTTCTAGCGGACTGATGACCTCAGATGTTATGTCCCATAGTGCTCAGAGCCATTTGAACCATTTTGACAATGGCAACGAGGAAGGGAGACACAGATAGAGACATTGAGAAGAGGCAGCAGCAGTCAGAGGGAAGGGATGAGATATCAGCAGAAGAGAGAGCAAGAGGGAGGCAGTGACAGTGGCTGTGACACAGGAGACAACGCCAAAGAGATAAAGTCAGTGAGTTGGGCTGAATGAGTGAGTGAGAAAGGGAAACTTAGAGTGGATGGGTGTGAGAGACTTACAGCGAAGGATTCGTGAGTGTGCATGAACTACAGTTAGGGGAGCTTATGCGGCTTTGATGGGAGCTGCATGTTAAAAAAGCGCGAATGTGTTCGCACGCCAAATTAAAGATGCTGAGGAAGGTGGAATGAGGCAGCTTGCTACCCCACTTTTCAGTCAGAGCTAAATAGACAGGTGCATATTCGCATTTCTTGTGCTCCAATAGGAACATTTCTCCGCTGGTTATGGTACACCTTATATACATAATACAGTTTTAATACACGCAGCCGGCCGGAGTGGCCGAGCGGTTCTAGGCGCTTCAGTCTGGTACCGTGCGACCGCTACGGTCGCAGGTTCGAATCCTGCTTCGGGCATGGGTGTGTGTGATGTCCTTAGGTTAGTTAGGTTTAAGTAGTTCTAAGTTCTAGGGGACTGATGACCTCAGATGTTTAAGTCCCATAGTGCTCAGAGCCATTTGAACCATTTAATACACGCAGCTGAAACCAGTTGTATTTGTTTACATTACGACACGAGTGACTGTGCGTGTTGGTGGGGTCGCTACGTTCCACGCATTTTGAGCAGGCGCGGCGGAACTATGGAGTCCAAGGCGTGCTGGAGTTGGAACTTTCCCTCGTCCAGCGTCCAGCTGGAGGTTCAACGCCCAGTCGCAGTACGACACAAATCACCTGTCACACGGCCCGGGGGTCGCCGACACGCGGGAAACTATTGCCAGCGTCAGCCGCGGCCCATGTTCCTGGAATTGCTACATACCTGTTGTCTGTTCCTCGCACCGGGCGTCAACTTACTTGTGCAACACGCAGCCCTCGCACAGAATGGTAAGTGCTCGTGACATAACTCTCACGCGTCCACCGCCCTTAACCATCAAATTAAGCAATCGATTCTTATTTTTAATCGATTTCTTGTGACTAAAAGCCTTTCGCTTTTGTAAGACAATAGTTTTACATGAAATGTAACATAATAGACACTATACTAAGAAAATAAGGAAGAAATAAGAAGTAAATGAAACGAAAAATAATAATAGTAAGTAAAATTACATGCTCACTGTATGTATACCGTAGATATGAAACATTTTAAAAAATCGCCAGAATCCTCATACATTGTACTATTAGAACAACCTTTTGCAATAACAATAACTTACGCAACTAGTTACGCTACAACATTTAGAGGAACTCTGGCACACACCCAAAGTCCGGACTCTATATACAGGGTGAGTCACCTAACGTTACCGCTGGATATATTTCGTAAACCACATCAACTACTGACGAATCGATTTCACAGACCGAACGTGAGGAGAGGGGCTAGTGTAATTGGTTAATACAAACCATACAAAAATGCACGGAAGTATGTTTTTTAACACAAACCTACGTTTTTTTTAAATGGAACCACGTTAGTTTTGTTAGCACATCTGAACATATAAACAAATAAGTAATCAGTGCCGTTTGTTGCATTGTAAAATGTTAATTACATCCGGAGAAATTGTAACCTAAAGTTGACGCTTGAAACCTCCGACGTTCAGTTGTTGGCGGTGGACTGAGTCAAAGTAGTGTCATGCGCATACTTCATCGTCACCGCTTTCACCCGCTTCATGCGTCGCTACATCAGCAATTACATGGTGATGACTTTAATCATCGAGTGCAATTCTGTCAATGGGCATTAACAGAGAATGCGTTGCAGTTCTACCTGTTTACTCATGAAGCGGGTTTCACAAACCACGGGGCAGTGAATCTACGGAACATGCATTACTGGTCCGTGGACAATCCTCGCTGGCTCAGACAGGTAGAGTGACAGCGACCGTGGACTGTAAATGTATGGTGCGGAATCATTGGCGACCACCTCATTGGTCCTCACTTCATTGCAGGGGCCCAAACAGCTGCAACATACATCGCGTTTCTACAGAATGATCTGCCAACGTTGCTCGAAAATGTCCCACTGGAAACGCGTCGACGTATGTGGTATCAGCATGATGGTGCACCTGCACATTCCGCAATTAACACTAGGCCGACCCTAGACAGGATGTTCGAC
The DNA here is from genome assembly GCF_021461385.2 of Schistocerca piceifrons. NCBI lineage: Eukaryota > Metazoa > Arthropoda > Insecta > Orthoptera > Acrididae > Schistocerca > Schistocerca piceifrons. Next base: position 1,216,668,898 of record NC_060138.1, read on the forward strand.
GGGCGTTTCATAGGACGTGGAGGACGCATAAATTGGCCAGCCCGTTCTCCTGATCTTACACCTCTGGACTTCTTTCTGTGGGGTACGTTAAGGAGAATGTGTACCGTGATGTGCCTACAACCCCAGAGGATATGAAACAACGTATTGTGGCAGCCTGCGGCGACATTACACCAAATGTACTGCGGCGTGTACGACATTCATTACGCCAGAGATTGCAATTGTATGCAGCAAATGATGGCCACCACATTGAACATCTATTTGCCTGACATGTAGGGACACACTCTATTCCACTCCGTAATTGAAAACGGAAACCACGTGTGTACGTGTACCTCACCCCTCATGGTAATGTACATGTGCGTCAGTGAAAAAGACCAATAAAAAGGTGTTAGCATGTGGACGTAATGTGCTGTTCCAGTCTCTTCTGTACCTAAGGTCCATCACCGTTCCCTTTGGATCCCTACGTAATTCGGTGCTCTCAGATACACACGATCGAACAGCGGAGGAGTGGTACTCAAGCGTCAACTTTAGGTTACAATATCTCCGGATGTAATTAACATTTTGCAATGCAACAAACGGCACTGATTACGTATTTGTTTATATGTTCAGATGTGCTAACAAAACTAACGGGGTTCCATTTAAAAAAACGTAGGTTTGTGTTAAAAAACATACTTTCGTGCATTTTTTTATGGTTTGTATTAACTAGTTACACTAGCCCCTCTCCTCACGTTCGGTCTGTGGAATCGATTCGTCAGTATTTGATGTGGTTTACGAAATAAATCCAGCGGTAATGTTAGGTGACTCACCCTGTATATTGTTTGTACTTAATATCCAAATCAATATATGAGCCAAATAGGACGTACCTTCCAAGTCAGGTTTAAAGAAAAGCTTGCAACACATCTGACAGATCAGCAATAGCAACACATGTCAAAGCAAATATCCTGCAACAGTCGTCGGAAGGTTCCAGGACGGAGGAGGGAGCGTTGTGGTCTGCGGAATGTTTTAGTGACATTCCCTTGGTGATCTCATCATTGTGGAATGAACACAAATATGTATCTATCCTTGGAAATGATGTCTTCTCCTACATGAAGCTTGTTTTTCCTGGGCACGGTGACATTTACCAGCAGAACAATGCAACGTGTCACACAGCCCGATATTAATGTGCGTATTTCCAAGAGCATCAGGAGGAGTTCATCGTACTCCCCTGGCCCCCAAACTCCCAGGATCTAAGACCATTCGACAGTGTGTGGGACCACGTCCATTGGACTGCTAGTGCCATGGATCTTCAACCGAGATATCCAGCCCTGCCGGTACAATGCAGAACCTTTGACTCTGTTCCTGCACGTTTCTCAGCGGTTCGCACTGCAAAATATTGCTTACTCAGGCTTTTGGGAGTTGGGTGCATTAACGTGACTGGGTAGCGTATATTGCCGTATACCTATATATTTTTGAATATTTTTCTACTTCCATCTTCCGTCGATCAACCGAAGCATTTTTTCTGTTATCTTAGGTTTCTTTGATGTTACATTCCTAGTACCTATGTTTGTCTTTCCAGCATCTGTGGTTTCTCGTTTTAGAAATTTCCATTTCTCTTCAACAGAACTGCCTACTATCACAGTTTCCACATCTTTAACGCAGTTCAAAGGCTTCTCATCCTCCCTCAGTACTTTAGTGTCCCATCTCCTTCCACACTGATTGCCCCGTTCGATTCTTTTACACTTCAGTCATCTCTTCTTCGTTACTAAATTGTGATTTCAGTTTTTATCTGTTCCTGGATACACCTCAAAACCGGCCGGCCGGATTGGCCGAGCGGTTCTAGGTGCTACAGTCTGGAACCGCGCGACCGCTACGGTCGTAGGTTCGAATCCTGCCTCGGGCATGTGTGTGTGTGATGCCCTTAGGTTAGTTAGGTTTAAGTAGTTCTAAGTTCTAGGGGACTGATGACCTCAGAAGTTAAGTCCCATAGTGCTCAGAGCCATTTTTGAACCTTAAAACCCAATACCTGATTTCGGAAGCTCTGTCTGACCATTATGTAATCCAGCGGGAATCTTCCCCAGTCTTTGCACTTTTTCCACACGTACCTTACTTGCTGAATTTTATTACAGAACCTAGTCAGTCTTTCGCCTTTCTCATTCCTACTGCGAAGCCCACAATCTCCCGTTATCCTAACTTCCACTTCTTCTCCCACAATTGCATTCCAATCCTACATGATTATTAGGTTTTCATCTCCATTTACGTGCTTAATTACCCGTTTAATATCCTCTTATACTTCATTTGTCTCTCCATGTTCTGCTTGTGACGTCGGCACGCATACCTGAACTATTGTTGTCGGCATTGGTTTGCTGTAGATTCTGATGAGAACAACACTGTCACTGAACTGTTGACAGTAACTCGCACTGCGTACTTCTTCCTATTCATAACGAATCCTACTGCCGTTGTACTATTTTTCGCTGTTGTTGATATTTCCTGTACTGGTTTGACACCATAAATCTTTGTTCTCTTTCCATTTCACTTCACAGACCCCCCCTCCCCCCCCCCCCCCCCCCCGCTATATCTAGAATGAGCCCTACCATTTCTCTTTTAAATTTTCTAGCTTCCCTGCCCCGTTCAATCTCCTAACATTCCACGTCCCGACTCGAAGAACGCTACACTATTCAAACTTTATCTCGTGGTCATGTCTCCCTTGGGAGTAGTCTCCCAGAGATCCGAATGGGGGACTAACTTGAAAACATTCGTCAATGGAGAGATAATTTTGACAGTGGGGTTTAACAATGGCGTATTTGAATGTTTCTTTGCTTTTCAGCAATTACTTCTCATTGCTGTAAAATTTTTCAATTGGCAGAATAACCATTTATTATCAGAGAGTTAACAGGTTTTGTGGGGGATAACGTTCATGATTCATAGACACCCTGCTTCATCTATGAAGAACTGAGAGAAGGGGAGGCTCAACCCCCACTACCACACGTTGTGCCTGTGGCTCGGTACAGCCACCGCCTCCCACCCTGTATACAGTTCGCGACACAAGGCAGCAGAGCGCGCTGTCAGAGGAGGCCCTTCAACTGGGAGGACGTCCGCGTTGTCCATTCCTCTTCCCCATCTTTCCCACCGGTGTTTCTAATTAGTACCTACTCCGTATGACGCTAGTCCTGGATCGCAGACATCTTCCAGTGGGCTGCGACCCTTACACTGTGTGGTGGGAGTCGGTTTTCACCTTCCTCCTCTCAACATCAGACGCTATGTGTCTGCATACGAGAAGAGTTACAATGCCAGTGAGCGGGTAGAGTTACTGCACTGACGTCAACTGCAGGCTTAGCTTTGCAACCTGCAGTGGCTCGTTCACTGCGGTGTCCGCCTGCCTTCACCGCGTGTGCAGACAGGAGCTGAATTCTATGCAGCACGCCGGCACAAAAAGTGCCGTGTAACTGAGGCTCGCAACAGTCGAGGATTCGCAACCCCCATCTCCTGCTCATCAGTGGCCTCATAATGTTGTTCCTGGCACATGTATTGGCTTTCGTGCTGATGCGATGTTGTTTAAACCTCAGGGAATGCTACAGGGTCACACCTTACCCAAAAAAAGTGAAGCACATGGGTATGTAAACGATTAAACCACAATTTTATGTGACCGGTGGATCAGCCACCGGATTACTTTAGCGTTTTCATGTTTAGTGTTGTTCTGAGGCCTACAAGAATAACACACAACAAAAATATTTTACGTCACCTCGGTTCCGAGAGTTCCGGAACCTATACAGAAAATTGAAATAGAGATCAAGATAAACATCATTTCTGCCATTTTCATTACTCACGAAAACCACACATTGTGTGATGTACCACCATACAGTCAGACCTTCAGAGGTGGTGGTTCACACCGGTACCTCTGATACCCAGTAGCACGTCTTCTTGCATTGATGCCTGCCTGTATTTGTCCTGGCATACTATCCACAAGTTCATCAAGGTACTGTTCGTCCAGATTGTCCCACTCCTCAACGGCGATTCGGCGTAGATCCATCAGAGAGGTTGGTGGGTCACGTCGTCCATAAACAGTCCTTTTCAATCTATCCCAGGCATGTTGGATAGGGTTCATTTCTGGAGAACATGCTGGCCTCTCTAGTCGAACGATGTTGTTATCCTGAAGGAAGTCATTCACAAGATGTGCACGACGGGGACGCGAATTGTCGTCCATGAGGACGAATGCCCCGTAAATATGTTGCCGATATCGTTGCACTATCGGTCGGAGGATGGCATTCACGTATGGTACAGCCGTTACCTCGCCTTCGATGACCACCAGTGGCGTACGTCGGCCCCATATGATGCCACCCAAAACAAAAGGGAACCTCCACCTTGCTGCACTCGCTGGACAGTGTTTCTAAGGCGTTCAGCCTTACCGGATTGCCTCCAAACACGTCTCCGACGACTGTCTGGTTGAAGGCATATGGGACAATCATCAGTGAAGAGCACGTTATGCCAAACCTGAGCGGTCGATGCGGCATGTTGTTGAGTCCGTCTGTACTGGTCTGCACAGTGTCGTGGTTGTAAAGACGGACCTCATCATGGACATCAGGAGTGAAGTTACGCCTCAGGCAGCCTACTGCGTACAGTTTGAGTCGTAATACGACGTCCTGTGGCAGCACGACAAGAATTACTCAACATGGTGGCGTTGCTGTCAGGGTTCCTCCGAGCCATAATATGTAGGTAGCGGTCATCCACTGCAGCAGAAGCCCTTGGGAGGCCTGAGAAAGGCATGTCATCGACAGTTACTGTCTCTCTGTATCTCTTCCATGTCCGAACAACATTGCTATGATTCACTCCGAGACGCCTGGACACTTCCCTTGTTGAGAGTCCTTCCTGGCACAAAGTAAGAATGCGGACGCGATCGAACCGCGGTATTGACCGCCTAGGCGTGGTTGAACTACAGACAACACGAGCCGTGTACCTCCTTCCTGGTGGAATGACTGTAACTGATCGACTGTCGGACCCCCTCCATGCGCTGCTAATGCATGGTTTCTTGCATCTTTGGGCGTGTTTAGTGACATCTCTGAACAGTCAAATGGACTGTGGCTGTGACACAATGTCATCAGTCAACGTCTGTCTTCAGAAGTTCTGGGAACCCGGGTGATGCAAAACAATTTTTTGATGTGTATATAAGGGGCGTGCGCCATATGTTGAGTAACCACCGTGAAGTAAATCGAGATGCCACATACTCGTTTGAGGTAGCGTTACTACACCCGATAGAGGTTGTAAGGGCTCTCATTGTGAGTCTCCATTTCATTGGCTGATCGAGTCGTGCAATATCCAGATGTGTAGGCCGCTCGGATGTGACACTGGCCTGATGTTGGACTGCATAGGAACGTGAGGGCAGCCTTACTTGTCCTCAATGATGCAGTCGATGATATTTGATCGCCACAGGGGAGGATTGCTATATTGTGCACCAAGCACATCGTAACCGCACCCCATCTGCGCCAGACAATTGAGAACAAGTGACTGAATCCCTGCAGCGTTCTGTATCACCCCGCACCAGCAGTCCGAGACTAGTAGCTGCTGGAGTAGGGAATTACCTTATTACGCTTACAAGGGGAGGCCGCCAATTGTGAAATTCAGATTCGATTCATACTGCGCATAATAAAAGCTCTTGGCCAGAGGTGTAATGTGGCAAAGCACCAAGATGCACTTCGCAGCCGTTGTCGAGAAAATCGACAGTTAAAAGAAACCGTTGCGGTGAAATACTCTCTACGATTAATAATTTTCTGCAGCGTCGTGGCGCAGCGGTAAGTGGTCGGGTTCGTAATCCGAATGACACCGGATCGAATCTCGCGCCATGCATTTTTTTTATTATTAGTTTTTGTAATTCAAATATATATAAACTATTAATGAATTGCTTATGCATGTTGGTGAAGGCGGATCGCTCTCCAATTGTACCGCCTCCATTTTTCCGTTTTTTTTTAACAGGGTGTACCAAAAGCTCTCCCGTCCGCACTGATTTTCCACGATGTTATAAGTTGCGCTAGGGACCGCATCTACCTTCTTTCGAAGTTAGCAGGCAACTATGCTGTTATGCGGTGGCTCGTTTCGGCCCATTCAACATCTGTCCTTCAAGTGTAACGAGCGAGTAACGGAGTTTATATTTCATACCTGCCACAGCAAATTTGTGTTCGTGGGGTCCCTATTTTAATTCGAACGTTTGACTTACGCTATACGTATTCGCTTCGGAAAATCGTTTCTACGTCTTCCGTTAACTATACGTGGTTAATATTATGAAGACAATTAATAACATTTGTGAAATACGACTTTGTTTGCGGAAAACACAATGATGTTCGAAGTCGCCAGTTTTTCCACGAGAACCGACTTTCAACAACTTATTATATGCATAATTGTTGCAACTGATTGCCGGGAATTAATTATATATATATTTGAATTTAAAAAAATACTAAAAAAGAAGGTTGCATGGCGCGAGATTCGATCCGGCGACCTTCGGATTACGAACCCAAGCGCTTACCGCTGCGCCACGACGCTGTAGAAAATCGTTAATCGCAGAGAGTATTTCACCGCAACGGTTTCTTCTAACTGTCGATTTTCTCGACAACGGCTGCGAAGTGCATCTTGGTGCTTTGCCACATTACACCTCTGGTCATGAGCTTTTATTATGCGCAGTATGAATCGAATCTGAATTTCACAATTGGCGGCCTCCCCTTGTTAGCCAAACGTTAACACCACAACGCATTTGGGGCAGTTCCGTGATCGGGAAGCAAAGACTGCCGATGGATGGAATGCAATAATACTGCACCAATAGCCGTTATTTTAATACTGTTTTATTAGGCAACCAGTCTCGATGTTCCAGTCACGTCATCTTCAGGCTTGTCGCATGAATGACACCAAGTACCAGTCATACATGTGTAAGACAAATCACCAACATTCGTGTGGCCGAAGATCGAATACCTACGGAACCAGATACGAATGAATATTGCTGTCTTGTCTTATAGATTCACTAGTGTACCTCGTGTCATTCATGCGACAGGCCTGAAGATGATGTGACTGGAACGTCTAAACAAGTTTTCTGATAATACAATATGAAAGTAACGGCTGCTGATACAATATTGCTACATTTCATCGAGCAGGAGGTGTCCAATGGTCCTCACCGCAAGATGGAGTTACATTTGTGGAGGAATGGCCTTTCATTATGTTGTGCGGTGAACGACGGTTTTGCGCTATGCTGGATGGCCACCTTCGCCGAGTACTGCGGCCGATCGGTCTCAGCGGTCATGTCGGCAGCTCGTGGTCTAGTGGCTAGCATTGCTCCCACTGGATCACGGGGTCCCGGGTTCGATTACGGCCGAGTTTCGGATTTTCTCTGCTCGGAGACTGGGTGTTCGTGTTGTCCGCATCATTTCATCATCATCATCATCATTCGTGACAATGGCTAGATGGGATTGTGTAAAAATTAAACTGTGTAAAAATTGGGGCTTTGTACTGGCGCTGATGACCGTGCAGTTGAACGCTCCACAACCCAAACATAACCCGTCTCAACGTTCTGAAGTAGCATGCATGGTGGAGTTACTGCTAGCGTTGTTGTGTTGGAAACCTCGGGTATGACTTCACATAAGGATGGTGATGATTGAAGGAACTCTGACGGTACAACGTGAAAGCTCGACGTTCATATTTTAATTTAATAGTGACCTTACGACTTATCTTAGAACAAAGATTAAGGAAAGGCACACTTACGTTTCTAGCATTTTTAGACTTAGAGAAAGCTTTTGAAAATGTTGACTGGAATACTCTCTTTCAAATTCTAAAGGTGGCAGGGGTAAAATACAGGGAGCGAAAGGGTATTAACAATTTGTACAGAAACCAGATGGCAGTTATAAGAATCGAGGGACATGAAAGGGAAGCAGTGGTTGGGAAGGGAGTGACACAGGGTTGTAGCCTCTCCCCAATGTTATTCAATCTGTGTATTGAGCAAGCAGTAAAGCAAACAAAAGAAAAATTCGGATTAGGTATTAAAATCCACGGAGAAGAAATAAAAACTTTGAGGATCACCGATGACATTGTAATTCTGTCAGAGACAGCAAAGGACTTGGAAGAGCAGTTGAACGGTATGGACAGTGTGTTGAAAGGAGGATATAAGATGAACATCAACAAAAGCAAAACGAGGATAATGGAATGTAGTCGAATTAAGTCGGGTGATGCTGAGGGAATTAGATTAGGAAATGAGACACTTAAAGTAATAAAGGAGTTTTGCTATTTGGGGAGCAAAATAACTGATGATGTTCGAAGTAGAGAGGATATAAAATGTAGACTGGCAATGGCAAGGAGAGCGTTTCTGAAGAAGAGAAATTTGTTAACATCGAGTATAGATTTAAGTGTCAGGAACTCTTTCTGAAAGTATTTGTATGGAGTGTAGCCATGTTTGGAAGTGAAATGTGGACGATAAATAGTTTGGACAAGAAGAGAATAGAAGCTTTCGAAATGTGGTGCTACAGAAGAATACTGAAGATTAGATGGATACATGACATAACTAATGAGGAGGTATTGAATAGAATTGGGGAGAAGAGGAGTTTGTGGCACAACTTGACAAGGAGAATGGATCGGTTGGTAGGACATGTTCTGAGGCATCAAGGGATCACCAATTTAATACTGGAGGGCAGCGTGGAGGGTAAAAATCGTAGAGGCAGACCAAGAGACGAATACACTAAGCAGATTCAGAAGAATGTAGGTTGTAGTAAATACTGGGAGATGAAGAAGCTTGCACAGTATAGGGTAGCATGGAGAGCTGCATCAAACCAGTCTCAGGACTGAAGACCACAACAACAACAACGTTTGTTTTTGTGGCCATCTTCCGCAGCAGCTGTTAACGTCTGATATTACAGGTTATTGCAGTCAGCTCAAGACAGATAACCTATTATAACGGATATTTTTATTTGTTTATTAATTTTTTTTACTGGGGTACTGATTCTGCTGTTGCGTGCATACACAAACCCTGAGTTTGAGAAACTATTATCGCGAGTGGTTGTGAGCGAACAGCTGTTGGTACTAGTCGGACGCAGAATGGAATGGGGAGAAGCCGGATCAGGAGCGCTGCCTGCCCTGACCGTGCTAGTAGCTCTGAGCGAGATTTTGGTATTAATCGCGGATATTTTTTTTAAATTTCCCTTTTTTGTTTCACGTAATTGATTTTTGCTTGCGCACTGAAGGGGTCAGATTTGCATACATTGAAAATAATATTCATATGTTGCCAGGCACGTTATTATTGATTATACACATTGTGGAATAATTCAAGTTTTTGCTAATCAAACTGTCCAAGGAAGAAAAAGGTCTCAGTAAAGTTTGTCAGTGTATGAATGTTCAATTTTCAGAATATAGTGAATTAAAAGTTTTTATTGTTTCTTTTTATCTTTTACACTGTTTGAGCCTTCTTGTCTAAACCCCTCCTGATCATTTAATTTCCATAAAAATAAACCAGTTGAATAGTTGCATCAGTAGCTGTGAGTATGCATTGCTCTCTGCATGGATTGTAGTATTTCATTTGAAATATTTCAACATGTTCCTGGATACAATACATTCATGTAGTTGCAGCATCAAGACGAGGTAAATTGTCTGTTGCGTGAAGGAGCATTGCAGTATAACTGTTAGAAGACGTTAGACTATATTTTTGAAGTCGCAGTCATATATTAGAGAATTGTTTTTTTATGATTTGTAGGAAGAGTAATTAATTTCCGTTTTTGTTCTCTGTTAGGATAATGACGCGTCCAATAGTAGGACTCTCTTCCCAACCACTGCTTCGCTTTCATGTCCCTCGACTCTTATAACTGCCATCTGCTTTCTGTACAAATTGTAAATAGCCTTTCGCTACGGAATCCAAACTGATCTTCGCCGACGTCGGCTTCTACCAATTTTTCCATTCGTCTGTAAAGGATTCGCGTTAGTATTTTGTAGCTGTGAGTTATTAAACTGATAGTTCGGTAATTTTCACATCTGTCAACACCTGCTTTCTTTGGGATTGGAATTATTATATTCTTCTTGTAGTCTGAGGGAATTTCACCTGTCTCACACATCTTGCTCACCAGATGATAGATAATTAATAAAATATTTGGGGGGAACAGGGTAGGCGGATACGGAAGGCGAAGCAAGAGTATATGGCGTTCAAGAGCTACTGGAGAACTGAAAGGATATTCGTGGACTTGAAATCTAGGCTGCCTTCGAATTAAGACTTTGTAGGTGTGGCGGAACGCGCCCCGAGAGGCCGAGTATTCCGGATTCCGACCTACGTGTTTAGCGCGGAGACCTGCGCCATAATGTCGCCGTGTTGCGCTGTTAGTGCGGTCCGCGGGCACCCCACGCAGGAGTTAGCTCGCGTGTCGGCAGTCTATTCCGCGATAGCGCACGGATCTATTAGGGGCGGCGCGTTATCGCGACACCCGGCGTGAGGTACGGCGGTGCGGCGCTAAATGCTGGCGGCTAGACGCTCGGCTCTAGCTCTATTACACACACGGCTGTCGGCGGCCGCGGAGGCGGGCCCGCGGAGCTCTCTCTATTCACGACGCCAGATAGCCGCGGTCCGCAGCAGGTACGGCCGTCTTTCACTCCGCCAGCACTCGCGACACGGCTCCGTCCTATCGTTTAGCAGATACGCTACGCGCTTACTGTGTATCTCATCAGATACGCGGCCGGGTCGTAAATATCGCGTCGTGTGGAGCGACTACGTTGCTATGGACACAGAACTAACAGGGGGCGTACCTCAGGGCATCGTTGTACGACCGTTGTTGTGTCCGGCACACGAGGTGTCCCGTTTTCAACTTTGCTGAAAAGTACCTACTTAGGTGTCTAGCGGAGGGTACTGTCATTATCTGTCCCCCTCGCCTGTTCCATTTGCGAGCGAAAATGGCGGCAGTCAGTACGCCTCTGAGTGACAGGTAACTTCTCTGATTTTTCTCCTCATGCTCATTTCGCCGGATGCACGGAGGGAGGAAATAACGTGATCCCCAACTTTTATTGGAAAATACACTCTCGGGATGGCACCAGTAAACTTGTCTGCTATGCTCAACGCCTCTCTTGCAGCACCTGCCATTGCAATATCACGAACGTTTCCGTAACGCTCTCTCTCTTCCATGACGAAAAGTAACCTGCTTCCTTGTATCTTCTACTCTCTTTTATTCACGTGTTTTGGTAGCATTTGGCAGATCTACAGCTACATCTACTTGATAACTCTGCTATTCACAATAAAGTGCCTCGCAGAGGGTTCAATGAACCACCTTCAAGCTGTCTCTCTACTGTTCCAGTCTCTAACGGCACGCGGGAAAAACGAGCACTTCAATTTCTCTCTGCGAGCCCCGATTTCCCTTATTCTATCGTGATGATCATTTCTCCCTATGTAGGTTAGTGCCAACAGAATGCTTTCGAAATCGCAGCAGAAAACTGGTGTTTGAAATTTCATGAGAAGATCCCGTCGCAACGAAAAACGCCTTTGTTTTAATCATTGCCACTCCCATTCACGTATCATGTCTGTGACACTGTATTGCAGTTAACAAGTCACCTCTAATACATACACCAAATTCAGTCACGGTCTTTGCGAGCAAAATAGTGCATTTCGAACTGACAGCGTGCTCCAATCTGAAAACGACAAGCCTTCAAAAAACCCGGTAAGGCTCCCGGAAGAGTAGTATGCAAGAATCGCCAAAAAAGTATTTTGTCAGGCATATATTTCGTAGATCACCGATATTTCCCGACATTTCTTCCAGTGAATCTCATCCTGGTATTTGCTGCCCCTGCAAGTAGTTTCATATCACCGCTACACCGTCTGTCGCTCCAGACGGACCTTCCTACGTTTTCGTTTTCTTTGTAGGCCGTCGGTCAGTCTTCTAACTTGCTTGATTCCCTCTCCTCGCCATTCTGTTTATCTGAAGGTAGCAGTTGCACTCACCGTTCTCAGTTATTTGCTGGTTATGTTCAAGTCTCTGCCTTCCCTTCAATTTTTGGCTAGTATAGCGGGCGAGAGGAAGAAATTTCTGACAATGTACGTTTGGAGCGCACATTGTATGGTAGTGAAACATAGGCGATGGAAAAACCGGAACAGAAGAGATTCAAAGTACGTGAGATGTGTTACTAGAGAATAATATTGAAAATCAGTTGACTGGTAAGGTAAGGCTTGAGAAGCCTCTCTGCAGAATCGGCGAGGAACGGAAAATATGGAAAATACTGACAAGAAAAAGGGACGGGATGACAAGTCACGTGTTAAGACATCGGGGAATGACGTCCATCGTACTAGAGAGAGCTGTAGATGGCAAAAACTATAGAGGCAGACAGACACTGTGAAAGGGTACAGTACCGCCCGACATTGAAAATAGGTACAACATACTTCATTATTTTTGTCAGAACAACACTTCTTTTTTTTGTAAAATAACTCAATTTCAATTAATACAGCGAAGCCGGATACCAGTGTGGGAAAGAATGACAATTTATTTATTTAATTTATCACATGTGCACTCCCACAAAGTAAATCCCTACATCCAGTATGGTGAGATCTGTGAAATGAATGAATGTATGGTCGTCTGCTAACCGCAGATAGTGGATGTGAATATATGATCATCTTTGAGACGATCTTTTGGCCACTTTTGGTGGGACCAAAGAGATGAAATTTACCCGAGCTTTGAGTGCCTGAAATGTGGCTGACCAATACGGTAGTAGGTTGCTCCCCCCACTTCGACAGAGGTGTGAGAGAACCTAAAGAACGGCCATGTTTCAGCAATCTGCCGCTGGATCTTGTGCTGTTAAGACCTGTTTTAGTTGTGCTCCGTAATGACGAAAGAGTGGAGACATGGTATGCATGTGGAATATTTAAGAGTAGTTTGAAATAATAATTTCTCTATTTCAGGAACTTTTGTAGGGAGAATTAAATGTCAGGCAGGTAATATTAATGGGATTGTAGTAATCTTCGGAAGTGACCAGCGGTCACAATGAAACCACGTGTAGCAATAAGTTGAAATACTTCCGTGTGCTTAAGTTAAGCTGAATTATTAGCGTGTGTACAATAAGTTGAAATATTTAAGAAATAGCGTGTGTACCATAAGTTGAAATATTTAAGAAATGGCGTGTGCAGGACTTGAATTTAGAGACGAGTACTTCCACGTGGTGAGTACTGTGTGAGTCGCAAACTGTGAATGAGACAAAAGATAAAGAGAAGTACTCGTCCATAGTATCAGTTGAGGACTCGCGTGTGTGATGAATACGTTCTTAATATTACTTTGCGTGATATGATTCCGTGTCACGCTTGATTCAAACTCTGAGAGAGAAGCAAGGTGAGTCGGCCGTCTATCCAGCAACGCCACTTGGCTTGCATTGCACAGGAAGACGTGCATATATCTCCAGAGTTCATAGTAGGAAAGTAGAATTACGAAGTGGGGCAGTGTCGTGTGAAACTGGTTCAAATGGTTCAAATGGCTCTGAGCACTATGGGACTTAACATCTGTGGTCATCACTCCCCTAGAACTTAGAACTACTTAAACCCAACCAACCCAAGGACATCACACACATCCATGCCCGAGGCAGGAGTCGAACCTGCGACCGTAGCAGTCGCGCGGTTCCGGACCGAGCGCCTAGAACCGCTACACCACCGCGGCCGGCTGTGAAACTGCGATAAATATTAATTGAAGTGGGAAAGCTGAAAGTGAGAGTGTTGTGACTAGTGCTTTGTATTTCATATTGTAGTGTGATGTATGTCATGTAATTTAGGGATGTGTGGTTTGCATGGGAGAGTATCAAGGTAGTTGCAAAAGATTAGGGGGTTATGCTTGTTCCTTCGGTACCGCTCGGTCTGGAGGAAAGTATCGTGATGATGATTGTGAGAGTCGAAGTGTGAGGTATAATAGAAGATCCACCATCCTGTCCAGAAAGTGCACTGTAGCGTTAAATAATTTCGAGACCATAATATAGTGAATCACCAATGTAAAGCCATGCCCACTGGGCGGAATTTCTCATGTGTTATTGTTGTAGGTTATAGAATTTGTGTGTTTAGGTTATAGAATTTATCGGAATAAATAAGATAGTGAAAAGAAAAAGATTGGTGGACTTTTCCTTCGAATTGTATGTTGTCATAATGTCACGGATTTATAATGTGTGCGCCATTCATATTCAGTGCGGTGGCCACCAGTTGACAAAAGCCGTGAAATAAAAGACAAAAAGAAAATGTGGTATTGCCAGTGCGTAGTGTACAGTCAGAGTTCTGTAAATTACTGGTAGTCAGATGCGTGTTTCCGTTGCGTATTAATCATATAGGAGGATAACTTGTAACTTAAGTGTGAGTACTAGAGTTCATGTTACTCGATAAATAAGAATGAATCCACTCGCTTGGCAGACCACTCATCTTGCAGGCCTGACTGCTTGATGCCACAGTATGAGCAAGGCATGTGGGTGCCTCTCAACTGGAATACATCCAGAAGATAATTGAGGACATAGGTTGCAAAGGTTGGATGGCACAGGAGAGGAGTTCATGGCGGGCAGCATCTACATCTACACCTACATCTACATTCATACTCTGCAGGCCACCTGGTGGTGTGTGGCGGAGGGTACTTTGAGTACATCTAACGGTTCTCCCTTCTATTCCAGTCTCGTACTGTTCGTGGAAAGAAAGATTGTCGGTATGCCTATGTGTGGGCTATAATCTCTCTGATTTTATCCTCATGGTCTCTTCGAGAGATATACGTAGGAGGGAGCAATATACTGCTTGACTCCTCTGTGAAGGTATGTTCTCGAAACTTCAACAAAAGCCCGTAGCGAGCTACTGAGCGTCTCTCCTGCAGAGTCTTCCACTGGAGTTTATCTGTCATCTCCGTAACGCTTTCGCGGTTACCAAATGATCCTGTAACGAATGCGCTGCTCTCCGTTGGATCTTCTCTATCTCCTCTATCAACTCTATCTGGTACGGATCCCACACTGGTGAGCAATATTCAAGCATAAAACCAATCAGAAAACTGTTGACCCAAACAAACAAAAAAAGCATGGAAGTTATTCCCTGATATCTGGACTTATGTCCTTTTATTCTGTCCCTTCTTCTTGTTTTTGCTCTACATATTCTCCTTTACTCGCAGATCCCGCAGAGAACCTCAATTCCTATCTTCACAAAGCCACTTAATTTTCAACATCCTTCTGTAATATCACAGCTCAAACACTTCGATTGTCTTTTCTTTTTCAGTTTTCTCACAGTCCATGATCGACTCTGTATATAGATTGTGGTGTGGACGTACATTAACAGACTTTCTTCCCCAAATTGGGGCCTTTGTTTGATTCTGATACACTTGTTTTGGCGAAGAATGCTATCTTTGCTTCTGCTATTCTACTTCTTATGTTGTCCTTCCTTTGTCCTCGTGTGTTAGCTTGCATCTAAGGTATCACAATTCCTTTATTTCGTCCCGGCCGCTATTCGGATGTTAAGGAGGTCGGTAACCTCTTTTCTAGTACTCCTCAATACTTTCGTCATCCTTCGAACTACTCTCATTGCACATTAGGTGCTCACAAAACTATTCATTCTATTTTACAGGGCCTTTACTTATGGCCTACGCTTATAGGAGTTACTCAGAAAAAATTTGTGCTGACGAAGATGGCCAAAATATAATCATACTATTGTCACCTAGTTGCACCTGCAATCAGTGACAATGGTACCAATTTCATTTTTTGAACAGGATCCATCGTTTTTATTTCCTTTGTTAATGTTCCACTTCACATCTCCATACATTGTAACTCCCGAACACTTCTTGAGGAAACTCTACCCAAGATTCATTAATGCTGCAACCCACATTCATGTTTTGTGATGTACACAACTTTGCATCAGAGCTAGAGCTTGTCAAGCTCTAAGTAGATGATATTGCGTTTTTTATTGGATAGAATTTCGCTCTACACCATCTTCGGAAAGCCTGTGGTAGTAACCAATAGTGTCCTCCAAGTGACTAATGTTTATAACATAAACAGCAACGGTGGCGTTACTCTCCCCAGGACAGACATTACTCTAGCATTTGCAGGTGACACTCCTAACCGGATAACGTGCTGCATCATTCTCGCCAGGAAATTTATGATCCAGTCGCAGATCCGGTTTTCCATACCATACGAATGAACTTTCTTTACAAAGTCTGAGATGGTACTGAACCAAAACATTCCCGAAAGTCTAGAAATCCTGAAGGAAGCTGGTTACTGCTGTCCTTGCTACTGAGTGGCAGTGAGGATATTGTGTCTTCCTAAGAGCTTAATTGTGCCACTCTGCCATTGCAGGTCACACACGAGTTGCTAATCGAGAGCTCCTCGTGTTTCAGTTTATAGTATTCACTCTTGAGGCAAGGCACAGGTTTCAAATCCAGAAAGAAAGACGAGAGAGGGGCACCCGCTTTTGTTGTTAGCTGCGAGTACCGCCGGTCACTGATAGGATCTCTTTTGTTTCCTTTTTCTTCAATGCCACGTACGTGATGCGAACATTTACAAGAGTAGTTGGGCTGAAAAAACCGACAGAACTGATATGATTTCGTAACTAGTTCTTGGAGACCACGAATTTCTCGCATGAAATCACTCAATCACTCAACAAAACACCTCCCACAACTCACTGCACGTATTCGAGTAGATTTCGCGACTAATCAATCTCCAAGATTATTCTCCGTAATACATAGGAAACGGACAGAGAACAGAGGGCACTGCACCGAATATTGTGAGTCAGGGAAGCTGTGTTCTGCAGGGCCAGCCTAACGAGATACGGCCGAGGAGACGCCCGTTAGCACTGAAGAGCTCCACACAATTTCTACCATTTTGTTGTGTTTTTGATAGTTTAGTGACGTATGCCTGTAAGCTTTCTGTACGTGCAGTTTATGAGTTATGGTACCTCACAAGGGACGAAATTTGTTTCCTACTGACATGTTACTGTTGCGTATCCGTTGTGCTCGTTGCTCGGCGTACACCGAATTTTTGTGCTTTGACCGCTTTTATAATAGGTATCACCCTGGAGAATGGGCTGGTTCTCGTGAGGTATAAAAGTAAAATCCAAAATAAAAATCGAAATACTAGAATTTATTAGTTTTTCATGTTCAAAACTGTTTAATTTCGAGGATGACAAAAGCTGTTTTTAATGAGATTTAAAATGCTTGTTTCTATTGTCAATAATTCCACAGTATTTCACAGTGTCACAAAAAATATTTATATCGCTTACTTCTGGGACAAGAAAAGGAAAAGAAAAGAACATAAGAGTGGACTGTCACACTGTGCAGAAAAATTCGAAACGATCCTATTAGCCACTGCGACACCGAATCACTGGACCTTAGACAGCGTTTTGTCGGAACTTACTGATATTTTCTCGAAAACTGCGACGGCACTTATGTAAGTAGGCTGTTTAGGTTTTTGTGTTGGTAACACGACGTAGTGCTCTGTATGAAAATCGCTGACTGCGCTGTGTGCAGTTTCTGGCTGGCTGGACTCATTGTTGGTATACTCGCTAGTGTAGCGTTGGGCAGTTGGATGTGAACAGCACGTAAAGTTAGACAGTTGGAGTTGAGCCGCCAACAGTGTTGGATGTGGGTATAGAGATGCCAGCTTACTATAAGCGGAAGATCTAGACGTATGGCCATCAGCAAAAGGAAATCTGTAAGACTGTACTGTGATATGTTACAGTACAGCATCACCAGTGTTGTGCGGTCTAACTGTATTGGTGGGGCAGTGAATCTATACACATGGCAGTGACACTGCGTCACTGATAGACACTTTGCAGGTGTGGCCGTGGGACTAGTAGTCACTGGATGTCGTCAACATATATATATATATATATATATATATATGACTGACTGAACGTATGCTCAAATGGTTCAAATGGCTCTGAGCACTATGGGACTTAACATCTGAGGTCATCAGTCCCCTAGAACTTAGAGCTACTTAAACCTAACTAACCTAAGAACATCACACACATCCATGCCCGAGGCAGGATTCGAACCTGCGACCGTACCGGTCGCGCGGTTCCAGACTGAAGCGCCTAGAACCGCTCGACCACAGTGGCCGGCTGAACGTATGCCTGCCAGAGTGGAAGCTGTCATCAAGGCTAAGGGTGGGCCAGCACCATACTGAATTACAGCATTACCGGTGGAGGGCGCCGCGAACTTGTAAGTCGTTTTCAGCTAGGTGTCCGGATACTTTTGATCACATAGTGTATTTTCCCCTTCTTAAATCATCAGTACTTCGGAGGTTCTACGATATTGAAATAGCATCCCAGCTGTGTATGTAATGAGGAAATCCTACCTCAGGGAAAATAGGCTGGGCCAGCCGCTGTGGCCGAGCGGTTCTAGGCGCTTCAGTTCGGAACCTCGCACTGCTACGGTCGCAGGTTCGAATCCTGCCTCGGGCATGGAAATGTGTGATGCCCTTAGGTTGGTTAGGTTTAAGTAGTTCTAAGTTTTCTGGGGGTCTGATAATCTCAGATGCTTAGAGTGCTTAGAGCCATTTTACCAACATTGGCTGGAGGCGTGAATTGACGTTTGTGTTATGGAGGGTATTACCGAAGCATATACGTGTTTTATGCTTAATTTTCAAATTATTGACAGTGACACTCGAGAGAAAGAAACAGAGAGAGAGAGTTCTTTTGTGTGCTTAACATTGAAAAGAACATACTTCTGTTTAGTTAATAAGGGAGTGACAGAACCTTGAGAATAGCAAAGAAGAAAAAACAAATTGGCATGTAGCAGAACGTGAACCAGCTACATAACCACATTACACCACGCTTTTGAACACTACACCGTAGTGAACTAGCAAAATATTAGTACCTTATATTTTAAGAAGGTATTAACCTCCGATACGTCATTATATTGCGTTTAATTACAATAAATCGGCCCAAGAACGACGTATAAAATATATATCTCTTTGTTTTGTGTCGTTGACTAGAAGTGGCATACTTTAGTGATACGCAAATTACGATACGAAACTATGGAATCCAGTAGGTCTATATTATCTCCCAAGCACCCCGCATCAACGCTAACGAAAGTCGATAGCACTTCCTGCGGTTTTTGATTAACTGCTGGCGACGTCAAAATGACGCCACGTTTACACGAAGTCTTATGAACTGTAAGTTACACCCATGGTTGGGGCATCGGCCAGCCTGAGTGGATTTTGTGCTTGGTTTATCCTACTCGTTTCGGCAAATGCTGCCAAAGGTTCACTCTCAGAAAATACGATACACAAACAGTTGCAATACGATAATGCACAAAACAAAGATTACTCAGCTCCCAGATCGGTGGGGCGCACTACTTTCCTCCCTTAGGTAACTGAAGGCTGTGGCGGCAAGGAAGACATTAGGCCCCAGAGCTTTAAATGTATTTAACTCTTGACTGCATGGGAATCCATATTAGATGGGATTAACACAACGTGAAAGAAGAAGATAAGTTACATTCCAACCTGACTCATCGGAAGAATACCGAGGCAATGTAGCTTCACACATAAAAGAAGTTGCTTTCAAAACACTCGTTTCAACAGTACTTAAGAGTATTTCGATACCCTTTAGCAACTAACGTTAATGCAACAAAAAGAAGATTCAAATGAGTTATTTTTTATAATAATGTGAGAGATCACCAACTAGCTTGATTTACTAGTAGTAGTAATAGTAGTAGAGGTATTTTTGGGCGCACGACAGCAAGGTCTTCAGCGCTCGCTCAGTAACATAGTGAGACTGGTGTCAAGAAAATATTCAGAACAGTAAGATAAAATACAACATAAAACACAGGTAACAAGCTTTGAAAAATATGTGCCTACCCACACCGAAGCTTGTGATGAAGCAGGGCATCAGCAGTAAAACATGGACAACACAGGAAGAAAGTGGTACAGGGAGCGAAAACAATGCAGCAGATGGAAGTGACTGGCTGACCGCAAGGAAAAAAGGGAAGAGTCAGCCACTCTGCAATACACTAAAACCTCCAGCCTAAGAGTTTAGGCCAGAGTCCAGTCACGTCACAAAAACCCTAGCCACACACGTCTCATCGTGAGGTAAAACACAGGGCAGATCCCCATCAACTTGTGCTTCTGCCCTTGCAGCACGGTATAAAATGCAGTCTGTTAAAATGTGCCGGACAGAGATGCGCACACCACAAGCATCACAAAACGGGGGATCCTCCCGCCGTAATAGAAAGCTATGTGTGAGAGGACAGTGCCCGATCCGAAGACGTGTGAGGGCCACCTCTTCCCGCCTGAGCAACCGGCTGGAGGAACGCCACGGCCAAGTTGTTGACTTCACCAACCGCAGTTTATTGGCCGTCACAGTTGTCACCACATTTGACCCATACTGAGACGGATTCGGATTCATTTATTTTACGATGATTCCAGGTCCTGAACACCACCGGCGTGGTGGACACGTAATACGATTTACCCATGTCTCTGCTGTGTACCTCGCAGATCTGAAATGTCCGATAGGCAATGACGTCACGACTCTTAAATGATTCGAAATGTGGTACTTTTTGTACTTACGGTGCACGTACTAGTGCGACGGTAGCCCTGCATTGCCGTGCTGTGCGGCATATTATTATAGGAGGAGTCCCACAGTGCTCAGAGCCATTCGAACATTTTCAAGAAATGGTTCAAATGGCTCTGAGACCTATGGGACTTAACTTCTGAGGTCATCAGTCGCCTAGAACGTAGAACTACTTAAACCTAACTAACCTAAGGACTCCACACACATCCATGCCCGTGGCAGGATTTCGAACCTGCGACCATAGCGGTCGCGCGGTTCTAGACTGTAGCGCCTAGAACCGCTCGGCTACCTCGGCCGGCCAGAAACATTATACCTTCTAATGACAACAGGGGAAAAATGAGAGAAATTGGGGCCTTTGCACAGGAGCACAGACGATGTTGATTCCTACACACCAACCAGGAATGAAGTAGCAGTACGTTGTCACTCATGTTATGCCGGTACCAGCATTGGTATGGCGGTAATTTACGCAAATGCTAGCTAATCGTGCAGTTTTCCTCAGTGTCGCTTTGTTTTTCATCTTCTGGCAATGGGCCAGAGTGAGATGCATGTGGCTGAAAATATTATTGTTGCGTAACGCAAACATTTAGCAAATATTCTAATGGAAATATTCGTTGAGTTAAATGTTCCAGTTACTTACTTTATTTCCATCAACACATTAAACTGTCACTTCTTCACTGCAAGACGAAAATACGTACCGTTTTTGTAAGATTACTATTGGTAACGTGTCGGCGTAATTCTGGTAAAATAGCTGTAAGAGTCGCTAAGATGGTAAAACATTTTATAAGAAACGGTGAAACGGAAATAACCGTAGCTACTGTTGCTAGAAACAAGATGTATTCTCGCTACTATTTTGGAAAAATTCTGTAAAATCGTGCTGCGTCCAGGGAATAGAAACAAGTATACTTGTCCAATGCTCTTGGACAGTAAATACATCCCTCAAGAAGCACCATCATCTACATCTACATCTACATACATACTCCGCAATCCACCATACGGTGCGTGGCGGAGGGTACCTCGTACCACAACTAGCATCTTCTCTCCCTGTTCCACTCCCAAACAGAACGAGGGAAAAATAACTGCCTGTATGCCTCTGTACGAGCCCTAATCTCTCTTATCTTATCTTTGTGGTCTTTCCGCGAAATATAAGTTGGCGCTAGTAAAATTGTACTGCAGTCAGCCTCTCTAAATTTGCTCAGTAGCGATTCACGAAAAGAACGCCTTCTTTCCTCCAGAGATTCCCACCCGAGTTCCTGAAGCATTTCCGTAACACTCGCGTGATGATCAAACCTACCAGTAACAAATGTAGCAGCCCGCCTCTGAATTGCTTCTATGTCCTCCCTCAATCCGAACTGATAGGGATCCCAAATTCTCGAGCAGTACTCAAGAATAGGTCGTATTAGTGTTTCATAAGCGGTCTCCTTTACAGATGAACCACATCTTCCCAAAATTCTACCAATGAACCGAAGACGACTGTCCGCCTTCCCCACAACTGCCATTACATGCTTGTCCCACTTCATATCGCTCTGTAATGTTACGCCCAAATATTTAATCGACGTGACTGTGTCAGGCGCTACACTACTAATGGGGTATTCAAACATTACAGGATTCTTTTTTCTATTAATCTGCACTAATTTACATTTATGTATATTTAGAGTTAGCTGCCATTCTTTACACCAATGACAAATCCTGCCCAAGTCATCTTGTATCCTCCTACAGTCACTCAACGACGACACCTTCCCGTACACCACAACATCATCAGCAAACAGCCGCACATTGCTATCCACCCTATCCAAAAGACCATTTATGTAGATAGAAAACAACAGCGGACCTACCACACTTCCCTGGGGCACTCCAGATGATACCCTCACCTCCGATGCACACTCCCCACCAAATGATAGACTGGATTTCAGGACACGCTGTTTTCTTATCGTTTTATCAAGAGTGTCAAACTCAAGAGCCAACAAGAGTCATACACACAAGGTTCGAGTTTAGGCGATCTGGAAAAGAAACACAATGACTTCAAAGTCAATTTTCGTAGGGACATAAATTTAAATATAAAAATATAGTACAAACCAGAAGAACAACGATAATATTAATGTTTTTGTTGTGACTTGGCAAGACAGCCAAGCCACTAAGAGATAGCCGTGAGGTCTGGAACAGTAAGGGGAATTTATAGTAGGAAAGAACGTAAGTAATTATTGGAATACTTAACTTTAATTCCTAATTGGTGAACATCGGTCTGACGGTACATGCATCACAAGATAAATAGCAAATGATAATGGCGCCTTGCTAGGTCGTAGCAAATGACGTAGCTGAAGGCTATGCTAACTATCGTCTCGGCAAATGAGAGCGTAATTTGTCAGTGAACCATCGCTAGCAAAGTCGGCTGTACAACTGGGGCGAGTGCTAGGAAGTCTCTCTAGACCTGCCGTGTGGCGGCGCTCGGTCTGCAATCACTGATAGTGGCGACACGTGGGTCCGACGTATACTAACGGACCTCGGCCGATTTAAAGGCTACCACCTAGCAAGTGTGGTGTCTGGCGGTGACACCACAGTTTTTTTCTGGACACATGACCTTCTGCTACACTTCTGCTACCATGTTCCCTATTTCGAGAGAAAACGTACTCACAGAATTATTTTCAAAACTGATCCAAGGTGAATATCTAAAAGTTTCAAACTGACAGGAGATTTTTTTTTCCCTTTCATACTTGAAAATAGCTGCAGAAATTGATAAGGACTTCCAAACATGGAAATAATTTGATATGCACAGCTACGACGACGGATTACACAGAAAAAGACTTTTTTTGAGGTCGATCTATTGTTTGTGCTTGAATGCGCAGCAGTGTCGTCTTCTGTTTTTCAAAGCAAACACTGTTGCACCACGGGCCAGACTACAACGCAGTCTGAACAGAGCACTGTGCAAAAATCCTGAGTGGACTCTCCTTTTATAATCTTTGTGTGTGTCATGGGCTAGAGCCAACCATAGTATTCACAGATAGACGAGTTTTGCGCTCCAACGCATAAGGTAACATGATATTTTCCAACTGCTGTACAATGAGGTGAGATATGTCTTGGGATACCTGCTAATGTCAAGTCGGATCTCCTTTTTACTGGCGCAGTGCAGCGACTCGATGTTCCTGGACTCATTGGACGTATCCTACAGAAACAGTGACCCACGCTGCCCCTGTAACCGCCATAATTGCGCAAGTGTTGTCGGTGCAACAGTTTGTGCACGGACTGACCTCCCAATCATGTCTCATAAATATTTGATGGGATTCGTGTTGGACAATCTGGGTGGCCAGATCATTCGCTCGAACAATCCAGAATGTTCTTCAAACTAGTCACGAACGGTTGGGGACCCAGTGACATTCATAAGAGGTCGATCGTTGTTTGGGAAAATGAAGTTCATAATTGACTGCAAATGGTCTCCGAGCAGCCGAATATATCGATTTCCAGTCAATGAAGGGTTCACTTGGACCAGAGGACTCAGTGCTTTATATGTAAACACAGTTCACGCCATTATGGGGCCACCACCAGCTTCCACAATGCCTTGTAGACAACTTGTGTTCAAAAAAATGGCTCCTAGCACTATGGGACTTAAAATGTGAAGTCATCAGTCCCCTAGAACTTGGAGCTACTTAAAACTAAGTAATCTAAGGACATCATACACATCCAAGCCCGAGGCAGGATTCGAACCTGCGACCGTAGCGGTCGCGCGGTTCCACACTGAAGGGCCTAGAACCGCTCGGCCACCTCGGCCGGCCTCTTTCCATTGTCTCCGACGGCTGACGACTTGTGTCCATAGCTTCGTGGAGTGGGAGGCGCTGCAGACGATGTCGTGCTGTTAGCAAAGGCATTCACGTTGGTCGTCTGCTGCCATAGCCCATTAACGCTAAATTTCGCCGCTCTGTCCTAACGGGCACGTCCGTTGCACGTCCCACATTGATTTCTGTGGTGTTACTTGTCTGCTAGCACTGCACTCGGTGGTTAAGTGAAAGCCCTCGGCCACTGCGCTGTCCGTGGTGAGAGGTGACGCCTGAAATTTGGTATTCTCGGCGCACTCTTGACACTGCAGATCTCGGAATATTGAATTCTCTCACGATTTCCGAAACGTAATGTCCCACGTCTCTAGTTCCATGTGCTAATCAGCGTTGAAAATCTATTACTTCCGATTTTGCGACCACAATGAGGTTGGGAACCTTTTCACATGAATCAACTAAGTACAAGAGGCAGCTCCGTGGATGCGCTGCCCTGTTACACACTACGTGCACTGTGCTACCGCCATCTGTATATGCGCTTTTCGCTATCCGATGATTTTCGTCAACTCAGTGTAACTGTATTTGTGTAATCCTTGGACGGTAGCGACAAAACTAACGAAGCGCCATGCAGTGAAGCTACGCTTCTTAACGTTTTCTTATAGTTTCGATACTAGATTTCCTATTTTTATACGACATTCACCTTTGTCCCGAACTTAAGTAGCTTTGGTGGCTTTATTATTATTCATTATAATTTTATGCCACTTAGTTAATTCCAATTGGTGGTTGATTTTCTGGGTTGGCTTTGGCGAGAAACGATTCCTTCCCAGCACTCAGGAGAAGTGTTACAGCCCGTCTTTCATCGTACGCCAGTCTTACATGGAGACCACAGAGCAATCGGAATTTTGCAACTTTTCTATATTTATGGTGCGTGAATTTCAGAATTCTGCCAAACACTTGCTGGCCATTCGATGCCAGCAGGCGGAATTATTCTGGGAATTCAGCCTTGGGTGGCGAAGAAATCACACACAAGGAAACGACATGGCATTCGAATTTTTGTAATTTTTTGTATTTGTAGCACGTCGTAGTTGAAGTGCGAATCCAATATTGGTCGCAGACAGCAGGTAACTGCAACTATCACAAGTTCTCAAGAAAATCCACGTTTCAGGCTTGAACTTTTCTGGGTGATTTTAATATCGTAAGGTAACATCGGTTTTTCGATCGGCAGCATGCTGCTGTGGTAGAGTACTTGACACCCACGTAGGAAGCCCGGGTTCTGTTCCCTGTTATGATGAATCTATAAGCAAAGAGGAATGTTCTATGTTCTATGTGCGTTTCTGTGAAGAATAAAATGTGAAAGATAGTTTAATTTATGACGTTTTTCTTTAATTGGGACAAACGCTGTTAACACTGTTTTATAAAAAATCTGTTGTTAGAAAATTACTTTTGCAATAAAAACTGGACTTTTATGTTTGAGAGTAACTAGAAGTAACAAGAACGGCATTTCCCATAAAATGACAATTGTATACGTTTCAATTAGCATACATTTGATGAATTTTATATTTAAACTGGTAAACGAAAAAAATGATGACCGAAACGAGATTCGAACCAGTATTCACGTCTCGAGCGCTACCGACTTTTTTTCCACCTTTATGATTTTTGAGCTACACGGAAATGCTCGCAGAACACGCACCATTGTTTAAAAATCAGCCTCAGCTGGAAATCAACCCCAGTTCATCCGGTCCGCAGACGAGGGCTCTACAACGGAGCCACATTGCCTGAACAACGATCGATCTTACTTTTGGATACTAAAGGCACTCGGAAAAACTGAAACTTTCAACGTGGATTTCCTCCAGAAATTTTGAGACTTGCATCTACCTGCTTTGTGCG
This sequence comes from Schistocerca piceifrons, assembly GCF_021461385.2. Taxonomy (NCBI): domain Eukaryota; kingdom Metazoa; phylum Arthropoda; class Insecta; order Orthoptera; family Acrididae; genus Schistocerca; species Schistocerca piceifrons. The sequence goes on from NC_060138.1 coordinate 1,216,694,998, forward strand.
ACTGATATTAGTTTCGGATTTCATGTACAACGTGCTAGAAATACAAAAAAAAAAAAAAAAATTGTGCATGGCTGCATGTTCAGAGATCGCGGAAAGTTACAATTGAAAGAAAAACAGCCCTCGGTCGCTATTTTTAACAAATTAACCTGGTTTCAACACTGCTAAGAGTGTCCTCTTCAGAATTGAAAACAAAGAATGGTCTACGTTCTATAACATGGTCACAGAATAATGACTAAAAACGTATGATAGGGTATAAGTACGGAACCGTGGTAAAAGACTGACAGTACTTATATGTCATTTATAAAATAATAAATATGCCAGAAGGGCATTAGTCACAAAGATATTTAAGATAAAGAAAACTGTGATGGCGACCCACTAAGGGCTGTTCGTTACTTGCGTGGTGCAGGTTGCAAAACGGAAAAAAATTGGAAAATTCTAATGCCATGTGGTCTGCTTGTCTGTGATTTCTCCAGCACCCAAGGCTGAATTCCCAGAATATCTCCGCCAGCTGGCGCAGAGTGGCCAACGAGTGTTTGGCACCCTCATATAGGCTACAGAAGCCTTCAACAGAGTCCACGTACAATTTCAGTATTAGTCAGTTACCGTGTGATCACACTGTGCCCTCTGCTGTACAGATACGGATCCACTGGTCTGCTGGAGCACCGAGTGAGTCCGGCCAGCCAACGCCAGCGCGGCTGCGAGCCGCCGCCTACGCGCAGCGCCCGTGGTTTTTGTGTCGCCCAGCTGAGCTCACCTCACCTCACCTCACCTCACCTCATTACGGCGGCTGATGAGTTCTTTTGGGGACGCAGGTAGGTCGGCCGATTCGCGCCGCCCCTAAGACACTGTGAAATGGGCTGGCTTCCCTTCGCCACACACGGCTTTCACGCCAAGGCAAATGTTTTACCGCGCTGAGTGCCGCGCCATGATAGTGCACTACTGCCTCCGCGCACCCACGCCGCCCCCCTTTGTGGTGACGGTAATGCGCGTGCCTGCAGCCGCCACCGCCACCGCCGCTGTTATTTTTGGCCCCGATACGTCCGATCCCACCGTGAGAGTGGCCGCGCCCTCCGGCAGGTGCAGCCCGCCCCGAAAACAGAGTCCATCTGGAGCGCGGTCTCCACTGTGCGTCGCGGCAGGTCTCAAACCGGGGTCTCCGGTTATCGCGCGCATGCTGATGCCTCCGCTGACGCCTCCCAGTCCGCATATCAATGACAGGCCGACTACCTGAAATACTGGCAGTTCCTAGAAAAATGTCAATATTCACGTACTGACATTATATTTCCTTTTTAGAATCTCTGCCTACTGGAAAGCGAATAGCCTTTTCTCTTCATTAACCCATCAGATATGATCTCGTATCGTGTTCTTCCTTCGAAACGGCGTTGTACAATGCGACATTTCCTGTCGACCACTGAGGAACTTAACCGGGAAGGCGTTCCCAGAATGAGATTTTCGCTCTGCAGCGGAGTGTGCGCTGATATGAAACTTCCTGGCGGATTAAAACTGTGTGCCGGACCGAGACTCGTACTCGGGACCTTTGCCTTTCGGGGGCAAGTGCTCTACCAACTGAGCTACCCACGCACGACTCACGCACCGTAATCACAGCTTTACTTCTGCCAGTACCTCGTCTCCTACCTTCCAAACTTCACAGAAGCTCTCCTGCGAACCTTGCAAAACTAGCACTCCTGAAAGAAAGGATATAGCGGGGACATGGCTTAGCCACAGCCTAGGGTATGTTTCCGGCACACAGTTTTAATCTGCCAGGAAGTTTCATATCAGCGCACACTCCGCTGCAGAGTGAAAATCTCATTCTGGAAACATGCCCCAGGCTGTGGCTAAGCCATGTCTCCGCTCTATCCTTTCTATTAGGAGTGCTAGTTCTGCAAGGTTCGCAGGAGAGCTTCTGTAAAGTTTGGAAGGTAGGAGACGAGATACTGGCAGAAGTAAAGCCGTGATTACGCTGCGTGAGTCGTGCTTGCGTAGCTCAGTTGGTAGAGCACTTGCCCGCGAAAGGCAAAGGTCCCGAGTTCGAGTCTCGGTCGGGCACACAGTTTTAATCTGCCAGGAAGTTTCAGGGAAGGCGTTGTTTTCCTGCCTCGCGATAACGCTGCAAGGTGACGCACGAGGTAGCTGGAGAGAAGGGTATACAAGAGATATTATGACTTAGCTGCCTCACACTGTATGCTGAGGTGACAAAGGTCATGGGTCAGCGATATGCACATATGCAGATGGCGGTAGTATAGCGTACACAAGGTACAAATCGGAGTGCACTGGTGGAGCTGTAATTTGTACTCAGCTGATTCATGTGAAAAGGTTTCTCACGTGATCACAGCCGCGCGGCGGGAATTAACAGACTACGAATACGGAATGGTAGTAGGGGACTTTAAGGGGCTCCGGAAAGGCTCAAAATCATGAAAAGTTCAATTTTTACTTTTTTGCGTTTTCTGAATCTGCAGACTATTACCTTTTAATAGATATATAATTTATTCAATTCCGAAGACTACAACTATTTCAAAATTTTTTTTGAAATGTGTTCTACATGGCCGTGACCCACTGTGGCGCTGTTAAACTGCTGTCAAATGGTGTTATTATTAACGTCCGTGTTCATCAGGTACATTTTAGTGATGTGAGATAAAGTATGTGTTGTGGCTAACCTGTGATGGTTCAATATATATCGCTGGTGTGATTGTCGATTGTTGCATGTTTATTTACTCTGTCGTTATCTCAAAAATATTCGTAATTAATTCTGTTTCTTGAGTCTCTGTTTTGTTGAAGTATAATAATGTGTAAAAGTAAAGTTATTAGAAATCCTCTGAAGGCTTTTAAGAAAAGGAGAAATGTTGGAAAGCCAAAGGTATGTGTTATTACTGTAAACATAAAGACGATAACCAAGTGAGTGAACCTAACCTCTCAAGTACACCTGCCCATAGCACTCAAAGTGGGAAAGAAAATACTTCACAGAAGAAGCTTGGTTCAATGAGTGAAAACTATGAATGTTTTATGGGATAATCGGATGTGAATGAAATATTTGATATGTCAGTTCTCAAAGGAATTTTTTCAAACTGTGTAAGATGTATTCATTGTAGTGAAGTTGGTCTGGAACTCACCATAATAAAGCACGTAGGACTTGCTAGTGAAATACAACTGAAATGTGATAAGTGTTCATACATGACCACCTTTTGGAACAGTGTTGCAGTAACTGCAACTGAAGAAAATGGTAGCAAAATCTACGAACACAACAACGAGCGATGCTTGCTTTAGACAAGGAACGCCTTCGGACTGCAGACAGGGCTGTAAAGAGTCTAGAAATACAAGCAAGAGTAAACAGGAGGAGGAACAAGAGGAAGCTGGAGGAGGAGTTTGCAGAGGATGAAGATAATCCATCCTATGGACCTGGAATGCACTAAAAAGTTAATCCAATCTTTGTCGCTCGATTCCCAAAACTTTTATTTTCTCATACTAATTACATGTTTTCTAAGGATCTTCCAAACATATTTGTTTCAAACTTTCAGTAAATGTTACACAGTACCTTCTGCATAATTTAACACAGCCTTTTTCCAGAAAACTGTATATTTTTGAATATATAAATAAAAAATTGCAAAAAAATGTTGTGAATTTTCATTACAATTGAAAAAAAATCATCTTTAATAGCTGAACTAAAATTTTGTAAAATCCCTGTGTTAAGTTGTAGCCCATATTCCAATAAATAATCTGTAAAAAGTTGAACTTCCTACCTCAAATACTTTATGAGGAAAGATGTAATTTATAAGCGTTATTTTAACATTGCAAGTATAGGGCGTTCCGGAGCCCCTTAATATTCCGAGATCGACAGTGTCAATAGTGTGGCGAGAGTACTATACACCTAATTCATTACCACGGGCAACGCGGTGGCCGACGGCCTTCACTTCACACTAGACAGCAAAGGCGCTTCCGTAGACTAGTCAGTGCTAACAGACAAGCAACACTGGATGAAATAACCGCGGAAATCGATGTGCGACGTACGACGAACGAATCCGTTAGGACAGCGCCGTGAAACGTGGCTTTAACGAGCTGCGGCAGCAGAGGACCGAGACAGTGCCTTTGCTAACAGCACGACATCGCCTCCGCAGGGCTCTTGCCGCTATCGCTTGGAGAAGCGTGGCCTGCTCACATGAGGCCAGATTTCCGTTGGTAACAGATGATGGAAGGGTTCTACCATGGCGTAGGACTCACGAATCCACAGACCCAAGATGTCAATAAGACTCTGTGCAAGCTGGTGGTGGATCCATATTGTGTGGGCTCTGTTTACGTGGAATGGAGTGGGTCCTCAGGTACAACTGAACTGATCACTCACTGGAAATGGTTATGTTTTGCTACTTCATTTGCAGCCGTTCATGGACGTCACGTTGGCAAACAACGACGGAATTTTTCTGGATGACAATGCACCATACCACCGGACCACAATTGTTCGTGAGTGGTTTGAAGAATATTCTGGACAATTCGAGCGAATAGTTTAGCTATCCATATCGCCGGACTTGAATCCCATCGAACATTTATGAGACGTAATCGACAGGTTAGTTTGTGTACGAAATCCTGCACCGGCAACACTTTCGCGATTATGGACGGCAGCGTGACGCAGTATTTCCTCCCTTTTTTTTCCTTGCGGTCAGCCAGCCACTTCCATCTGCTATATTGTTTTAGCTCCCTCTACAACTTTCTTCCTGGGTTGTCCCTCTTTTACTGCTGGCAGCATGCTTCGTCCCACGCTTCGGTGTGGGTAGGCCCATATTTTTCCAAGCTTGTTACCTGTGTTTTAAGTTCTCTTTTATCTTACTGTTCTGAGTCTTTTCTTGAAACCCGTCTCATCTGTTACTGAGCTGGCGCTGAAGACCTTGCCGTCGTGTGCCGTCAAAACCCTCTCCATCCATCCATCTCATCAGTATTTCCGCAACGATTTGTTGAGTCCATGCCACCCCGAGTTGCTCTACTGCTCCGGCTAAAAAGAGGCACGAGACGACATTAGGAGGTATCCCGCGGCTTTTGCCTCGTCAGTGTAAAAGGAGGGGCGGAGTGTCATCAGATCTGTGGCGCAAGAATGTAATGTAAGATGTGAACATTGCAATGAAGCAGTGAAGCTGAATAACATACCTTTAACATAGACGCACAGTATCATCCCATTACAATGCAGGTGCTCAAACTTGTTCAGACAGTACAAAATGCTATATAGTAAACAATCTTAGCCACAAGGCGGCGTTAGTGACAATATGAAAATGCACGAAACAACAGGCATATCTGTGACATTTCAACGCTTGTTATAAGCACATGCGTTATTTAACTTCAGTGGTATAAAAAACTAGTAGAGGAGCCCTAATATATATTGGCGTAACAATCACACTTCGATGCAGTTCGGATTCTAATGTAGGAAATGACTTTCACAGAGACTCTGTACAATACGTTTTTACAACTAATTTTTAAACCAACTAACACAGAGCATATCAAATTGCAAACGACTAACATACTTAAAAGGCGATACAGACCTTTGCCATACACAGACGAGTGACCGAAGATTTTTTGCAGTATCTAAACTCTCATTACAGTTACATTACAATCTGCCAAATGAATGCGGTATATTTCTAACCAAACTATATTGTGATAAATAAATACAGAAATTTTATACAACTAGTCTAACAAACCATTGAGCACAACATATTTAAAAATAATTCGGTGCTGTAGTACGCCGGCCGCTGTGGCCGAGCGGTTCTATGCGCTTCAGTCTGGAACCGCGCTGCTGCTACGGTAGTAGGTTCGAATCCTGCCTCGGGCATGCATCTATGCGATGTCCTTAGGTTAGTTAGGTTTAAGTAGTTCTAAGTCTAGGGGACTGATGGCCTCTTATGTTAAGTGCCGTAGTGCTTAGAGCCATTTGAACCATTTTTTGGTGCTGTAGTACGCTTTCGTGTCGCACAGTGCATGAGATTGAATGGCATAAGCAAACAATTGTAAAATATGGGAAAGGGGGAGCAGGAGCATTTATTACATATCCAAATGAGACTCCCCCTCTTTATTTGAATGGTGTATAGAGAAAGGAAGAGAGATGAACTGTTATTACTGCACTTTTGTAAATCGAGAGTATTCATACTTCTCCTGTCCTTAGTTGCAGCCAAATGTTGCCTCAAGATATGTACACAGTTAATAGCTTTAATAAATGAGTTATTGTGTTAAAACTTTAACGTGGCTTTATACTAATTAGTTAGTAGATTATAACAGCATTTTAAATTTTTAAAACGGTAAATAATTTTATGAAACAATGAAAATTCAAATTTCTGTTGCGGCTGGAAGGCATTAGCTAGACAATCTGTAATTAGGGATTGCAACGCACGCCTTTTCAGCTGTAATATACACTCCTGGAAATTGAAATAAGAACACCGTGAATTCATTGTCCCAGGAAGGGGAAACTTTATTGACACATTCCTGGGGTCAGATACATCACATGATCACACTGACAGAACCACAGGCACATAGACACAGGCAACAGAGCATGCACAATGTCGGCACTAGTACAGTGTATATCCACCTTTCGCAGCAATGCAGGCTGCTATTCTCCCATGGAGACGATCGTAGAGATGCTGGATGTAGTCCTGTGGAACGGCTTGCCATGCCATTTCCACCTGGCGCCTCAGTTGGACCAGCGTTCGTGCTGGACGTGCAGACCGCGTGAGACGACGCTTCATCCAGTCCCAAACATGCTCAATGGGGGACAGATCCGGAGATCTTGCTGGCCAGGGTAGTTGACTTACACCTTCTAGAGCACGTTGGGTGGCACGGGATACATGCGGACGTGCATTGTCCTGTTGGAACAGCAAGTTCCCTTGCCGGTCTAGGAATGGTAGAACGATGGGTTCGATGACGGTTTGGATGTACCGTGCACTATTCAGTGTCCCCTCGACGATCACCAGTGGTGTACGGCCAGTGTAGGAGATCGCTCCCCACACCATGATGCCGGGTGTTGGCCCTGTGTGCCTCGGTCGTATGCAGTCCTGATTGTGGCGCTCACCTGCACGGCGCCAAACACGCATACGACCATCATTGGCACCAAGGCAGAAGCGACTCTCATCGCTGAAGACGACACGTCTCCATTCGTCCCTCCATTCACGCCTGTCGCGACACCACTGGAGGCGGGCTGCACGATGTTGGGGCGTGAGCGGAAGACGGCCTAACGGTGTGCGGGACCGTAGCCCAGCTTCATGGAGACGGTTGCGAATGGTCCTCGCCGATACCCCAGGAGCAACAGTGTCCCTAATTTGCTGGGAAGTGGCGGTGCGGTCCCCTACGGCACTGCGTAGAATCCTACGGTCTTGGCGTGCATCCGTGCGTCGCTGCGGTCCGGTCCCAGGTCGACGGGCACGTGCACCTTCCGCCGACCACTGGCGACAACATCGATGTACTGTGGAGACCTCACGCCCCACGTGTTGAGCAATTCGGCGGTACGTCCACCCGGCCTCCCGCATGCCCACTATACGCCCTCGCTCAAAGTCCGTCAACTGCACATACGGTTCACGTCCACGCTGTCGCGGCATGCTACCAGTGTTAAAGACTGCGATGGAGCTCCGTATGCCACGGCAAACTGGCTGACACTGACGGCGGCGGTGCACAAATGCTGCGCAGCTAGCGCCATTCGACGGCCAACACCGCGGTTCCTGGTGTGTCCGCTGTGCCGTGCGTGTGATCATTGCTTGTACAGCCCTCCTCGCAGTGTCCGGAGCAAGTATGGTGGGTCTGACACATCGGTGTCAATGTGTTCTTTTTTCCATTTCCAGGAGTGTAGATAGCACGAAGCTTCCTAGGCTACATGGAGCGGAATCTCTTTTTATTGCCTGCCACTCGTTGGAGGAAACGATGCACAGGTCAGGGAGACAGCGACCTAAGAATGCTACATTTGAAGATAGATAATTGACGTTACGATTTAATTATTATATTGCGTTGCATGTCTCCATGTCAGTTATTGTTAAATCCTTTCCAGCACGCACATGTTAGCTAGCTCCTAAACAGTTACCCCCTATTGCACGGTTACTGTGCCGCGGCAGGTAACTTATGCAGGGTGTTTCCGTAAGAGAGTGCAAAAATTTATCAGGACATAGAGGATTCTCCACTAGGGAATCTGGTGCCGGAGAAGCCAGCTTAAGCAGATAACAGGAATAAAATCACAGTACTGTGTACTTTTTTATTTACATTAGTTACAGTTAACTGCATATGCCATCGCTGACACAATGAACGTACTATTTGTATTGTATCTTACAAGTTACTTGAAACTGACGGCCATTAACCTTAGTGCAAGCATGGAGAACACGATTCTGATCCACCGTGACAAATATCCCTGGAGTGCTTCGAACAACATCACAGGCAGCTACGATTATGGCAACTAATTCCATCCCCATATCCACTGGGGTGTCATACACAAGTGACTTGATATATCCTCATAGGAAATAATGAAGGGGATTCAGGTCAGGTGTCCTCGTAGGCTGTGGGATAGGACCTCCGCTTCTACTCCAGCGGGCAGGACATACTGTGCCCGTACTGCTCCATCGTATTGTACCCTACGTCTCTTAACACTTTGCCGTCCGCACGTCTCGTACAAATTTATTCGCTTGGCGCCGGCAGCGCTGATTCGTATTACCTGGCTTGTCGCTGGCCCCTTGTCACCTTTCCGTCGATGACAAGCTTCAAACTCATTGACTTTTGCGCGTTTAATTTTTCCGGAAATCCTCTACTTTGCCGTATCGTTCCATAAACTCGAATTTTCTTTTCAAGTAACTTCTCTGCACGTTCTATACTGGTATTATAATTATCTATGTAGAGATGATGCCACTTTCCATAAGGAGGTGTCAATAGTTCCATCACTGTTCCTGATAAAGGTTGTCCAGCGCCGGAATATATCCTGAATGAGGAAATGTATCCCGTACTCGAATCACACAGCATCCGAATGAGTATGCCATATTTCGTAACTTTCGACGGATTGTAAACTTTAAAATTTAACTGCCCACGCCACGGTATCATTCCTTCATCAGCTGAGATGTTTTGACTTAAACGTTTCTTTAAACTTTTTGGAAAAATAATCAGTTACGAATCACATTTTGAAAAGCCGGTCGGCATTATGCGGTTTATTGTTGTTGTCGGAAAAACGTAAAAATGATAATGTTTGTCTGAATTGGTTGCGGGACATCGTTTCGCGAAATATCGGTGTGTCTATCAACAGATTCGTTGGCCAGTAACTGCTTTTTCTGCAGTTCCCATAATAATAGCAAGGCAAAACCATTTTTTAAGTTCGGGTCGCGTAACGTCGACAAATTTGGCATTTCTTAATCCAGTTTCCTTCAACTGCAATTTTGACTGTAATACTTGTTGGTTTCGTTGCTAATATATTCAAACAGATCATTGCCAATATATAACTCTACGATATCCACGACGGTCTGTGTATCTTCGGGAAATATATGTGGACCCGGAGATCCTTCAAATTTATTATTGGTCCTCAGTAAATCATAGTCTGTCTTCTTCGTCTGACTCATCCGTATCAGTTGGCAACTGTAGCGTTCGCCGAACTCTTCTTGGACATATTTCACTATCTTCCTACGACTCTCCTTCATTTTCATTTTTTTCTATATCGAATGTCTTCTTCCCAGTCGGCCAAGTCGTCCGGAATGTCAGACAAGACATCCGCACGTTCATCCTAAATAATCGTATTGTCTCTTTCGTCTGCCATAATGACAGTGCACAAGTACTTATAAAAACAAAAAACTTGTTGACGTGTGTAACTTCTTGTTACCTAAACAAAACACCAACAGAATCAAAAAGATACTAACAAGGGAACCTCCCCATCGCACTCCCCTCAGATTTAGTTATAAGTTGGCACAGTGGATAGGCCTTGAAAAACTGAACACAGATCAATCGAGAAAACAGGAAGAAGTTGTGTGGCACTATGAAAAAAATAAGCAAAATATACAAACTGAGTAGTCCATGCGCATGATAAGCAACTTCATGGACAGCGTAGGCTCAGGAGTGTCATGGTCTCGTGGTTAGCGTGAGTAGCAGCGGTCCGGGAGGTCCTAGGTTCGAGTCTTCCCTCGAGTGAAAAATTTAATTCTTTTTTTTTTTTTCGCAAAGTTATGATCTGTCCGTTCGTTCATTGACGTCTTTGTACACTGTAATAAGTTTAGTGTCTGTGTTTTGCGACCGCACCGCAAAACCGTGCGATTAGTAGACGAAAGGACGTGCCTCTCCAATGGGAACCGATAACATTTGATAGCAAGGTCAACCGATTCCTCCACAGGAAAACACGTCTGGTATATTCTATACGACAATGGTGACGGGGTGTGCGTCAGATAATTGAAAATAAAAATTAAAGTTTTCACTCGAGGGAAGATTTGAACCAAGGACTTTTTGTTCTGCAGCTGCTCACGCTGACCACGAGACCACGGCGCTCCTTACCTTAGGTTGTCCTTGAAGTTGCATATCTTGCACATGGACTACTCAGTTTGTATATTTTGCTTATTTTTTGCATAGTTCCACACAACTTCTTCCTGTTTTCTCGATTGATCTGTGTTCAGTTTTTCAAGGCCTATCCACTGTGCGAACTTATAACTAAATCTGAGGGGGGTGCGATGGGGAGGTTCCCATGTAAGTGCTGTCATCGACCACTGCGCGATTCTACGTTCAAAGCGATACTATGCACACAACACGACGGAGGTGTCGCCGGCCGTTGACCGCTACTTCGCGCACGACACCACTGTGGCGTCGCGGACGGCAAACTGTTGATAGCATTGAGTAATGAATGGGTCTGTCGTTGATTCACAGCACTTTGTATCATTGTGCAATGTAAATACGATACGACAAAGCCTTTTTATGAACAAGCAAAGTAAAACCTGGATCATGATTTGGTAGTCGGGCTCGTCCTCCCTTGTTTCCTCACAAGAAACGAAGATGGCACGTAAATGAACAGCGGGGTTCGTGTAAACTTGAATGAATGTTAGTTGTAAATACGCTGGAAAACAGTAATGCTAGACAAAGCGGTAGACAAGTTTACTTCCATATCTCCGACCCCAGATGTGATCACCTCAAATTGTTCAGTGGAGCACCCTCTACGTCGCGTTACGTTTTTGCACCCTCCTACGGAAGTACAGGCAGGACGGTACGGAACAGTTCCGCTACAGCCGTGGCGGCGGCCTGTTGTGTTGTGGTCCGGAGTCGGCTGTTGTGAGCGGCCGAGGTTGTGCACGCGCCGAGGCGTGTCCGCCCGAGGCCAGCACGAGCCGAGCCGTCAGATGAGCAGGAGAGGGGGTGGCAGGAGAGGCAGGTAAAACAGCTGCAGCTGAGCTGCTGAGAGCTCAAGAGGCCGGCGTCCACCTCAGCTGGTCACCGTCTTCTTCTCCTCTGCCTTTTCCCATTTCATTACGGGTTCGGCACGGTTACTTGTGTATGACTTTGCAGATAATTTTAAAACTAGGGCAGCCAAAGCCAAAGCAACTAGACGCAACTCATTCAGCATTAACACAGTGTAACACCGGTGTTTACATACAGGTGTTCATCATCATGTTGGACAGTTTCCAGCCTCTGGCCGGGTCTGTTTTCTTCTGGACGCATTGCTCTACTCCTTTCAGCCATCGGTCTCTCGGTCTTCCTCTTGGTCTCTTTCCTTCCAGTTTCATCTCGTGTATCCTCCTGGGTATCCTCTTCTCCTCCATTATCTTACCGTGTCCGTACCGTCTCAGCCTTGATTTCTCTATCTCCTCCTATAATGGTTCCACTTTCTTAACTCTTTGATCCTCTCATTTCTTAACCTTCCCATCTTTGTCACTCCAACACTGTTTCTCAAGAATTTCATCTCACTAGCTTGTACTTTGCTTTTCTCTCTTCCTTTCATAACACAGGTTTCTGATGCATATGTCACGATCGGGACACAGTATGACTGATTTGGGGTACATCCTTGCTCCACATCAAGCTTCTGACACTCTTCCGATACGATTCTGCTTTTCTCCCCCGCTCGTTTATTTCTCTGTCGTTTTTTCCATCTTCCTGTATCAGGCTTCCTAGGTACTCAAAACTCCCCACTCTCCTCAATCGTTCCCCACCAATTGTTATTCCAGTTGTTACTCTCTCCTGCTTTCTTGTTGTGATAATCATCTCACTCTTACTTATACTGAATTTCATTTCATATTCTTTGTTCGTTCCCATACATCCAACTATTCTTGTACTTCCTCCTTACTCCCCCAAATCATTAGATCATCTGCAAACACCATAGCTTTCATCTTTCCTTCACCAATTACTTGTGCTACTGTATTCATTATATCATCCATCACTACAATGAATAATAATGGTGAAAGTGCACTTCCCTGCCTCAAGCCATTCTTCTGTTCAGTCCAAACTGATCTCTCTCCTCCCACTTTCACACACCTCACACATCCATGGTACATTTCCCTCATCCTCCAAATAATCTGTTTTGCTACTGCTCTGTTCTACAGGGCTTCCCACACTTTGCTTCTACATACACTATTCATACGCTTTTTCAATGTCCAGGAAGGTCATTAGTAGATCTATTTCATCTTCATAATGCTGTTCCTGCAGTTGTCCTTCAGCAAAAATTAGATACACCGTGGACCTTCCTGTTCTGAAGCCATGTTGCTCTTCTCCCATTCGTTCTTCTAATTTTGTCCGAATTCATGCTTCCAAAACTTTCTCAAGAAAATACAGGTGTTCAGACTTTTAAAATATAAAATTGAATGAAGAGTGCAATAGTCCGCTTGTATGTATTGAAGTCGATTAGAGACTCACACAACCGGTTTCGCTACTTTTAAGTTGCATCTTCTGGTGTGTATCTGTGCAGACTTTTTTTTTCTAAATTAATACTCTGATAACGAGAAACTTGGTAAACACTTAAAAAAGAATAACATAAATCCCGCGTTTTTTTATCCCGCAAAATGGAAACAGTGAACAGTCACTTAGCAACCCGTGTAAGAACGCAAGAGTTTATTCAATTTCTTGTAATGACTGTTCTCAGAAGTACTGGTTTCGACATCCGCTTTAAACAACTTGTCTATGTGAGCAGATCGAAACCCGCACTAAACTCTCACTTACATGATAATCAACATTCTATTTCACATCTCCACAATAACTTGCAGATACTACTTAAAGAGAGCAAGAGTGGTGTTTTAAATGTACTTGAGGAGCTAAGTCGGTAAGACTGTCCCCTGATAATACTCTCAGCAGCCGAAGGGTACTAAGACACAGAGCTTTATTGGCCACTTCTCATATCCGAATTTTAGAAATAAGGGGTCTCAACCTGTATTTGGACAGCTTATTACAGGTTGTTTATGTCATGTTAATATTCAAATAAATTTAACGCCACTGCCGGTCCACAAGTAGGTCATTCTGATTCATTTATTGTGTACACTACTTCAGTGTTATAGAAATACGTAGTAAGATTTTTTTTAAATTCGTCTTTATCACCATTTGGGTTATTTGCTACGGTTTTCCTCTCATGCATAAATTCACTCTGTTACAAAGACAGATGGTTTGAGAACTAGTCCGCAACTAGTCACCATCAGTAAATGAAGGAGACATCCAAATGCAGCTTACAATGATATTCCAGCCATTTCTTTCATTAAAGATAAAGCTGCGGCCTACTTCACCTTTGCCGTGCTGTAGATCTGTAAAATTGTTGTTATTGTATTTTTTTGAGAGAAAAGATTTTCTGGGATGATCATTGGTGTGAGGAGTTTCCTATAAAAATGCCACATCTTGAGCGAAGGAGGTCAGTTATTCCGGATAGTGATTAAGTTTCTTGTGATGGATGCTCCCGACCATTGTTAGTTTTCATTGTGTGAGGTAAGATAACTGAGTGTTGTTCTATGTGACGTCTAAGGTTCTGGTGAGCTTACCACAGATGTTAGTTTTTGAGGAATGTTTTGACCCAGTGGCTGAAGATTCGTCAAACAGCGTGTTGATACGTAAGTTCCTTTGCTTTTGGTTATGAAATATGGTGAATGATGATAGCAGGGGGTATTTTTCTATGCATTGAGGATTGTTTGGTTGGTTGGTTTGGGGGAGGAGATCAAATACCGAGGTCATCGGTCACATGAAGTGATTTTGGGGAAATCACGGAAAATGTAAATCAGTATGGCCGAACGCGGGTTTGAACCGTCGTCCTCCCGAATGAGAGTCCAGTGTGCTAACCATTGCGCCACCTCACTCTGTGCATTGAGTGGTAGTAGTTCATGATGATTACTGAGTGAGGGATAAGGAGTGTTCGTATCAGTACGACCTAGAGTGTGTGAGTGTCTGACAGTGCGTGAAGTGAAGTGTATCTTCTTCTGTCAATATGGTTGAGATGAGAGTAATGTGAGTCATCTGTGAAGAATTGTGTCCATGCGAGTGATCAGAATGCGTGGACCATTTTATGTATTGGTGAATAAAGTTTATGATTGAAATTTTGTATTGATTTCTTGGTTGAGAATGTTCTCGTTGTATGGTTTTATAATATAATGCAAGGAACAGATATGAAGTCCTGGTGAAGCTGTATTTTTTCCAGTAAGGTATTTATTTTGAGGCATGAGTAATTCTGTACAGAATGTGATGGTATAATAAGATAATCCAGTCGAATTTAGTATGTAGTGTATTTAATCCCTCCAATGAGGAGGATATTGAGACTTTGGAGGCTGCGTTGCGTCTTTTGAGATCATCTGAGAATATGTATTGTCGATTAACAGATTCCCTACGAACGGAGATGAGTGGGTTGAGCTGTTAGTTTCTTTCAGGCACAGGTTACTTGGAATTATTTTCTATTTATAGTTAGTGAGCGCATTTGGGCAATCGTCGAGAAGCATTGTGCAAGACTGATATTTATTCCAGATGTTATTGAGGGTGATTTATGATTGCCAGAGCTTAAAAATGGGACAGTGCTTATGAGGATGACGATGATGATGATGATGATGATGATGATGATGGTGGTGGTGGTGGTGGCGTGAAGGTGTGTACAACCACAGTCCTGAAAGAAGAGGTTCGAGTGCGGTGTTCACAATGTTTGTATTTTACTGAATTTGGTGATAAAAGGTGCGTTACAGTAGCGCTAAGGAAACAATATAAGTTATGGGTAG
The DNA here is from genome assembly GCF_021461385.2 of Schistocerca piceifrons. Classification (NCBI taxonomy): domain Eukaryota; kingdom Metazoa; phylum Arthropoda; class Insecta; order Orthoptera; family Acrididae; genus Schistocerca; species Schistocerca piceifrons. The sequence continues at coordinate 1,216,710,120 of NC_060138.1, forward strand.
TCCCCACTGATGTAGTAAACCTCTGTCCCGGTTACATTATGAGAATAATTTGATTCTATACGCCTGTGATTGAAGGGAAACTGATGACTTTGGATTTTTATGTCGAGGCGTTAAGAGATTATTTGGAGTTTTGCCAAATTGTAAGTTCACCACCGCTAGCTAGCATATTGATTAGAAGGATCAAAGTGTGAGGGGTGCTAGAAGATAATTAGTAGCACTTAATGATATGTAAACGTGAGAGACAATGTACAAGTATTTAAACATTTTTGGTGACACGTGTTGAGCAGTGGTGAATGTTTCGTATTTTCGACAGTGAAGTGGGTTAATGTTCATGGTTCTGGTTGGATTATGTAATAACCCGTACGCTCTACGCTACTCCAGTACGTAACTACTAAGAATCTGTTCAACTTGATCCACATTAATGAGTCAGATCTCATAAATATCCAGTTAATTCATCAAATTAAGGAAAGCGTGAATGCTCTCTGTATCTTAATGAAAGTGTGAAAGTCCAAATAATTCAAGATTTATTCAAATGCGGGTTACGTATGCTAAATCTCACTCGTAATACAAGGTGGATCTGAGAAGTTTGTGAATGGTCCCAGAAAATAAACGAAACAAACGTGACTAACAAAATACCGTTGTAAAGCTCTTGGATTTGTCAGGAAGCGTTTATTGTGAAATTGCTCGAAGCACCGTAGGCACGCTCAACGTCTGAGAATCGTAAGCCTTTCAAGACTAATTTAAGACAAGGAAACAAAAAGAAGTCTGACGGCACCAGATGTGGAGGATAAGCAGGGTGCTGAAGAACAGTCACCTTCGGAGGAACGAAGAAGTTGAGCACGCAGCCAAGAGGTTTCTCCCACTGCATGGCATCATTCTGAAGTGAACAAATGATAAGCTCTGCACGTAGACACAGAGTAGAAGTGCGGATAGTGACGAAAATGACAGCGTGAGCGTATCAGGAGGCTGTATCCTGAAGTTTAAACTGGACGTTATTCGGATGCGTCGTAACGAACATTCACACCTCCTGACAGAAGCACACCTCCTTAGAGAATTCTTATTTGACAAAAAGGGTTCGGCGAAGAATTCGATGTTTCCTTTAATGGAGGAATGGGTTCTCGCCATTGCTTCAAGAGAACACCAGGCTCCCTACTTGTGGACGGGCCACTGCCGAAAGTGCTGCAGCTTTACAGCTCCAAATTCCTCATACAAGAGACTCAAGTGCACCCATCTTGTGAGCTTTCGAGTCATCAGAACCACCATGACCTACGTGAGAAAGGCAGAAGTGAAGCGAAAAATAGCCACTGGCAAAGTTAATCGAGATCTGCAATTACGGAGCAGTGTACTGGACGAAGACTTGATCAAGGAAATATGCATACCAATCACTGAATTTTTTTTAAATGTTGGTTGACAGTTCCAGGGAAAAATGGCCACATTACAATTGTCATAATTATTGCTACTTCGGAATGACAGTAAGGGAACGGAGTGAAGGTGCTATCAGCCAGCAAACGTCAGTTATGTCTATTATTTTTCATACTTTTACTCTCTTTTAGACATTCTGAATGTTTTGTTCTTTTAGAGATAAGAAACGAGTCAGTCAAAGTTTGTCGTGTCTGTTTCCGTCTTTGGGAAACCAAGTAAGTCTGCCTAGTCTTGTCTTTCAACGTTCGGCAGAAGTGAAAGCAGCCTACTGCCAGTTCGTGTGTTGGTCCACATATGTTGCAGTTCCTTACCCACCCTTGTCAGCACTGCTCCTTTACTATCCAGTACCCATCCAGGTATTACCTGCATTTTCTCTATATTTCCTCTTCAAATATGCAGTTCTATAGTCTACATTCCTAAGGTTGTCATTAAATATTCGAATAGCGTTGTTTTATACTCACCTGTGAGTCGTAAATGTTGTGTCGTCTACTGTGGGAGTCAGCACCGACACAGACAAGGAAGGTTTTGTGTTAGCAGAAGAGCCAACACCGTGTTACGAGTGGAGGCCGAAGTGCACGCGTTTTAGATCACGCAGGCTGGCGTGAGGAGGGAATGAGTATACTGACGTGAGGTCTGGAACATGACAAGGAATTAGAATTCAGAAGACGTGGTAACTGAATATGGCGCATTGCTAGGTCGTAGCAAATGACGTAGCTGAAGGCTATGCTAAACTGTCGTCTCTGCAATTGAGAGCGTCTGTAGACAGTGAACCATCGCTAGCAAAGTCGGCTGTACAACTGGGGCAAGTGCTAGGGAGTCTCTCTAGACTAGACCTGCCGTGTGGCGGCGCTCGGTCTGCAATCACTGATAGTGGCGACACGCGTGTCCGACGTATACTAACGGACCGCGGCCGATTAAAGACTACCACCTAGCAAGTGTGGTGTCTAGTGTTGACACCACAGAAGGAGAGAAGTTGCGATGGCCAGTGGCAGAAATCCAAAGTGATCTGTACACACATTTGCAGATTAATAGAACTCTTTATTTCTAAAAAGGAAAGAAACAACTTTCGTTACCATGTGGCTTGACGTGTTTCCTGTGCCTCCTATATGGAATTAGTGTACCCACCGCTACTACTCGCAGAACGCAGGCTAAATATCGTCTTCCTATTACTGAGTACTGATGCTCTCGAAGTCTGCAACCGAAGTCGGGACCGACCAGCGATGGGCGGCTGGTTAAATCAGCGTTGACAGGGGGCGCTAAACTCTGTTTTCGTGAAGGTGTGGCGCTGCCTGCTGTTTCCACTGACGTGCAGATAAGCGCCTTCTTGATTCTGTTTCGCGGCGCTGCGTTGGTCGATGTGCAGTCGATGCTTTAGGACTGCGCAGGGAAAATATTCGCCTCTGCGTTCTTCTCAGAACCTTCACCAGGTTTTCTACTTCTACATCTACATCTACATACATATTCCGCAATCCATCATATCGTGCGTGGCGGAGGGTACCTCGTACCACAACTAGCATCTTTATTTATTTATTTATTTATTGTTCCGTGGGACCAAAAGGAGAAGTCTCCATGGTCATGGAACGAGTCAATACATGAAATTATAACACGATAGTAGAAACAGATAAAATGAAATATAAAAAACATGTTCAGGCGACAAGTGGTAAGTTTAAATGAAGAAAATCAACAATGTAACACTAGAATTTGCTTAAGTTTTTAGCTCTTCCAGGAGCTCCTCGACAGAATAAAAGGAGTGAGCCATGAGGAAACTGTTCAGTTTAGACTTAAAAGAGTTTGGCCTACTGCTAAGATTTTTGAGGTCTTGTAGTAGCTTATTGAAAATGGATGCAGCAGAATACTGCACTCCTTTCTGCACAAGAGACAAGGAAGTGCACACCACATGCAGATTTGATTTCTGCCTAGTATTAACTGAGTGGAAGCTACTAACTCTTGGGAATAGACTAATATTACTAACAACAAACGACATTAAAGAAAATATATACTGTGAGGGCAATGTCAGAATTCCCAGACTATTGAATAGGGGTCGACAAGAGGTTCTCGAACTTACACCACATATAGCTCGAACAGCCCGTTTTATAGCCAAAAATACCCTTTTTGAATCAGAAGAATTACCCCAAAAAATAATACCATACGACATAAGGGTATGAAAATATGCGAAGTAGACTACTTTTCGTGTTGAAGTGTCACTTATTTCAGATACTGTTCTAATGGTAAATAAAGCAGCATTTAGTTTCTGAACAAGATCCTGGAAATGAGCTTTCCACAACAGCTTACTATCTATCCGAACGCCTAGGAACTTGAACTGTTCCGTCTCGCTTATAATATGCCCATTCTGTCTGATCAAAAGATCGGTTCGTGTGGAATTGTGAGTTAGAAACTGTAAAAACTGAGTCTTACTGTGATTTAGCATCAAATTATTTTCCACAAGCCACGAACTTATTTTATGAACTACATTATCTGATACTGTTTCAATATTACACACAAGATCCTTCACTACGAAGCTGGTGTCATCAGCAAACAGAAATATTTTTGAATCACCTGTAATACTAGAAGGCATATCATTTATATAAATAAGAAACAGTAGCGGCCCCAGCACCGACCCTTGGGGAAAGCCCCACTTAACAGTGCCCCATTGGGACTGAACATCACTGCCACTCTCAATATTGCGGAGAATTACCTTTTGCTTTCTGTTCTTAAAGTAAGAGGCGAACCAATTGTAAGCTAATCCCCTTACTCCATAATGGTCCAACTTCTGCAGTAATATTTTGTGGTCAACACAGTCAAAAGCCTTACTTAAATCAAAGAAAACACCTAGCGTTCGCAACCTTTTATTTAATCGGTCCAAACCCTCACAGAGAAAAGAGAATATAGCATTTTCAGTTGTTAAACCATTTCTAAAACCAAACAGAACATCTGACAGCAAATTATGTGAATTTAAATGCTCCAGTAACCTTGTATATACAACCTTCACCATAACTTTAGCAAACACCGATGGCATAGAAATAGGTCTAAAATTGTCAACATCATTCCTATCCCCCTTTTTATAAAGTGGCTTCACTACCGAGTACTTTAATCGGTGAGGAAACCGACCACTCCTAAAGGAAACCATCCATTCCCATGAGAGAAGGTATCGTTTATGTCGAAACTAAAATTAAGATTACATCCAAGAAACACACATGGTCCATCAACGAGCGCGTTGGCGGCGACACTCTTCACTGGGATGCGATTCTTCTTGTCGCCTGTTGTTGTTGTTAGTTCGATGTTTTCTATATTCTTGTAAACTTCCCTCCCTGTTCCACTCCCAAACAGAACGAGGGGAAAACGACTGCCTATATGCCTCTGTACGAGCCCTAATCTCTCTTATCTTATCTTTGTCGTCTTTCCGCGAAATATAACTTGGCGGCAGTAAAATTGTACTGCAGTCAGCCTCAAATGCTGGTTCTCTAAATTTCCTCAGTAGCGATTCACGAAAAGAACGCCTCCTTTCCTGCAGAGACTCCCACCCGAGTTCCTGAAGCATTCCCATAACACTCGCGTGATGATCAAACCTACCAGTAACAAATCTAGCTGCCCGCCTCTGAATTGATTCTATGTCCTCCCTCAATCCGACCTGATAGGGATCCCAAACGCTCGAGCAGTACTGAAGAATAGGTCGTATTAGTGTTTTATAAGCGGTCTCCTTTGCAGATGAACCACATCTTCCCAAAATTCTACCAATGAACCGAAGACGACTATCCGCCTTCCCCACAACTGCCATTACGTGCTTGTCCCACTTCATATCGCTCTGTAATGTTACGCCCAAATGTTTAATCGACGTGACTGTGTCAGGCGCTACACTACTAATGGGGTATTCAAACATTACAGGATTCTTTTTCCTATTCATCTGCATTAATTTACATTTATCTATATTTAGAGTTAGCTGCCATTCTTTACACCAGTTACAACTCCTGTCCAAATCATCTTGTATCCTCCTACACTCACTCAACGACGGCACCTTCCCGTACACCACAGCATCATCAGGAAACAGCCGCACATTGTTATCGACCCTATCCAAAAGATCATATATGTAGATAGAAAAGAAGAGCGGACCTACCACACTTCCCTCTGGCACTCCAGATGATAGCCTCACCTCCGATGAACACTCACCATCGAGGACAACGTACTGTGTTCTATTACTTAAGAAGTCTTCGAGCCACTCACATACTTGGGAACCGATCCCATATGCTCATACCTTAGTTAGGGGTCTGCAGTAGGGCACCGAGTCAAACGCTTTCCGGAAGTCAAGGAATATGGCATCCGTCTGATACCCTTCATCCACGGTTCGCAAGATATCATATGAAAAAAGGGCGAGTTGCGTTTCACAGGAGTGATGCTTTCTAAAGCCGTGCTGATGCATGGACAGCAACTTCTCTGTCTCAAGGAAATTCATTATATTCGAACACAGAATATGTTCGAGAATCCTGCAACAAACCGATGTTAAGGATATTGGTCTGTAATTTTGAGGATCCGTCCTTCTATCCTTCTTATATACAGGCATACCCGCGCTTTTATCCAGTCGCTCGGGACTTTACTTTGGCCAAGAGATTCGCGATAAATGCGAGCTAAGTAAGGAGCCAATGCCGTAGAGTACTCTCTGTAAAACCGAATTGGAATGCCATCAGGACCTGGTGATTTATTTATTTACAACCTTTATGGTATATTAATAATTTTTACTTATGGACCGTCTGACAGCAACTGAATAAAACACAATTTTAGTGCCATACGCGTTTCGCCTTTATTTTCTGCAAGGCATCATCAGTGGCAGGTTGCGTGGACAATTTCCTACATATTACGCTCCTGTTGCGTGTTTGGTGTTGTTCTTCTTCTTATGAACGCCAATTTGCGTTTTTTTTTCCCCATTCCACAACACTATGCACTGAACGCTTGTTTTAAAGCAATGATTTGGTTTCTGTTGCCGACTGTCAAAAAAAAAAAAAAAACCCAGGGATGTCAATCACTATGTCCTCCATACGGGAATCTGTACGAGACTCAAACAGCGGTATGTTTGTACGATCCTCCTGCGTGAAAGAATTCTCAAACGCTAAATTTAAAATTTCAGCCTTCGCCTTGCTGTCCCCCGTTGCCAGGCCAGACTGATCACTGAGTGACTGGATGGAAGGCGTCGACCCGCTTACCGATTTTACGTAAGATCAATATTTCCTTGGGTTTTCAGCAAGATCTTTTGCTAAGGTATGACGGTGGTAGTGGTTGAATGCTTCGCGCATCGCTCTTTTTACACCAGCAGGAATCTCTCCTAACTTTTGCCTGTCCTTGACCGATCTTTCTTGTACCGCGAGTGCAACTGTCGTTGCTTCCTGAGCATTCTCAGAGCTGCACTGTTAAACCACGGTGGGTCTTTTCCATCCGTAACCCACTTTTTCGGCACATACGTGTCCATCGCGTGATTTACAATGTGTTTAAAATTTGCCCTAATTATGCCCTCCTGGTATTACCTGCATTTTCTCTATATTTCCTCTTCAGACATGCAGTACTATAGTCTACATTCCTAAAGTTATCATTAAAGATTCCAATAGCGTTGTCTACGCGCACCTGTTAGTCGTAAATGTGTCGTCTACCGGGAGAGTTAGCAGCGTCACGAACAAGGAAGGAGAGATGTTGCGATGGCCAGTGGCAGAAATCCAAAGTGATCTGTACACACACTGGCAGATTAATAGGACTCTTTATTTCTAAAAAGGAAAGGAACATAGCTTCTCGTTATAATGTGGCATGACGTACTTCCTGTGCCTCCCACATGCTGTTACTTTATCCACTGTTAGTACTTGCAGAACGCAAGATAAGTATCGTCTTCCTGTTACTGAGTACTGATGCTCTCGAAGTCTCGACCGAACTCAGGTACGACCAGCGATGGGCGGCTGTTTAAATCAGCTTTGACAGGGGGCGCTAAACTCTGTTTTCCTGGAGGTGTGGCGCTGCCTGCTGTTTCCGCTGACGCGCAGATAAGCGCCTTCTTGATTCTGTTTCGCGGCGCTGCGCTGGTCGATGTGCAGTCGATGCTTTCTACACCTACATCTACATATGTACTCCGCAAGCCCTCCAACGGTGCGTGGCGGAGGGCACTTTACGTGCCACTGTCCTTACCTCCCTTTCCTGTTCCAGTCGCGTATGGTTCGCGGGAAGAACGACTGCCGGAAAGCCTCCGTGCGCGCTCAAATCCCTCTAAGTCTGCATTCGTGATCTCCTCGGGAGTTATAAGTAGGGGGAAGCAATATATTCGATACGTCATCCACAAAAGCAGCCTCTCGAAACCTGGACAGCAAGCTACACCGCGATGCAGAGCGCCTCTCTTGCAGAGTGTGCCACCTGAGTTTGCTAAACATCTCCGTAACACTATCACTCTTACCAAATAACCCTGTGACGAAACGCGCCGCTCTTCTTTGGATCTTCGCTATCTTCTCCCTCAACCCGACCTGGTACGGATCCCACACTGATGAGCAATACTCAAGTACAGGTCGAACGAGTGTTTTGTAAGCCACCTCCTTTGTTGATGGACTACATTTTCAAAGGACTCTCCCAATGAATCTGAACCTGGCACCTGCCTTACCAACAATTAATTTTATATTTTAGGACTGCGCAGTAAAATTATTCGTCTCTGCGTTCTTGTCAGAACCTTCACCAGCTTTTGATGTCCGAGGTGACGGAATGACAGCAGTCACCATCAAATTTAGAAAAGCACCCCCTTGGCTGGAATGGGTGCTTCGCTAGAAGCGACGGGGAAACCGCTCCCTGTCCTCCGTTACGTCCCAGGAGCAATACATCCAATGACGACCCAAGAAGATCGAGGAGGACGTGCAAGTGGTCGGCATAAAACCCTAGGATAACCTCTGGACGGAAAGTCGAAGCGCAAACCAGCCGAGCAACTGGACTCCGCTCCGCAGCAGAGCGGAACACGAGCTCTGAAGAAGAAGAGTGAGATATCTGGGAGCGCGCTGTCAGACGCGTGTGCTCGTCAAGCAGCAGTCGACGCGCGGCCATCTGCCGGCGACGGCCAGCCGCAGCGGGCAACGCGCGGCGCCGCGTGCCTTTTTGTGGTCGCCGGCATCGCCTGTCGCGTCCAATTACACCAGAGTCCGGCCGCGGGCCGCTGAGTCACGCGCACGCACAATACTCCTCTGTACAGTACCGGTAATTGGCTGGCCGGGCGCAGCGCAGGCTGGCGAGCACTTGCCGAGGCGGCAGCAGCAGCGGCCGCCGCTCCACCCACAGCTGACGACACTTGGCGCACATCTGCGCACCAGCTGGTACCGCCAGACACCTGTTTTCGCAACGGTCACTGTGACTTTCCGCACTGATTAAGGCGGGGAGCCATCATTAGAGAGGAACGGGGCTTACGCGTCTCAGCATCAGGTCTTTCTTTTTTCCTGAGTGAAACACGTTTACGTACGGCCATTTTAATTAATGTTGTTGTTGTTGTGGTCTTCAGTCCTGAGACTGGTTTGATGCAGCTCTCCATGCTACTCTATCCTGTGCAAGCTTCTTCATCTCCCAGTACCTACAGCAACCTACATCCTTCTGAATCTGCTTAGTGTATTCTTCTCTTGGTCTCCCTCTACGATTTTTACCCTCCACACTGCCCTCCAATGCTAAATTTGTGATCCCTTGATACCTCAAAACATGCCCTACCAACCGATCCCTTCTTCTAGTCAAGTTGTGCCACAAACTTCTCTTCTCCCCAATCCTATTCAATACCTCCTCATTAGTTACGTGATCTACCCACCTTATCTTCAGCATTCTTCTGTAGCACCACATTTCGAAAGCTTCTATTCTCTTCTTGTCCAAACTAGTTATCGTCCATGTTTCACTTCCATACATGGCTACACTCCATACAAATACTTTCAGAAACGACTTCCTGACACTTAAATCTATACTCGTTGTTAACAAATTTCTCTTCTTCAGAAACGATTTCCTTGCCATTGCCAGTCTACATTTTATATCCTCTCTGCTTCGACCATCATCAGTTATTTTACTCCCTAAATAGCAAAACTCCTTTACTACTTTAAGTGTCTCATTTCCTAATCTAATACCCTCAGCATCACCGGACTTAATTCGACTACATTCCATTATCCTCGTTTTGCTTTTGTTGATGTTCATCTTATACCCTCCTTTCAAGACACTGCCCATTCCGTTCAACTGCTCTAACATGTCCTTTGCTGTCTCTGACAGAATTACAATGTCATCGGCGAACCTCAAAGGTTTTATTTCTTCTCCATGGATTTTAATACCTACTCCGAACTTTTCTTTTGTTTCCTTTACTGCTTGCTCAATATACAGATTGAATAACATCGGGGAGAGGCTACAACCCTGTCTCACTCCTTTCCCAACCACTGCTTCCCTTTCATGTCCCTCGACTCTTATAACTGCCATCTGATTTCTGTACAAATTGTAAATAGCCTTTCGCTCCCTGCATTTTATACCTGCCACCTTCAGAATTTGAAAGAGAGTATTCCAGTTAACATTGTCAAAAGCTTTCTCTAAGTCTACAAATGCTAGAAAAGTAGGTTTGCCTTTCCTTAATCTTTCTTCTAAGATAAGTCGTAAGGTTCGTATTGGCTCACGTGTTCCAACATTTCTACGGAATCCAAACTGATCTTCCCCGAGGTCCGCTTCTACCAGTTTTTCCATTCGTCTGTAAAGAATTCGTGTTAGTATTTTGCAGCTGTGACTTATTAAACTGATAGTTCGGTAATTTTCACATCTGTCAACACCTGCTTTCTTTGGGATTGGAATTATTATATTCCTCTTGAAGTCTGAGGGTATTTCGCCTGTCTCATACATCTTGCTCACGAGATGGTAGAGTTTTGTCATGACTGGCTCTCCCAAGGCCATCAGTAGTTCTAATGGAATGTTGTCTACTCCCGGGGCCTTGTTTCGACTCAGGTCTTTCGTGAACCATAGACCTTGCCGTTGGTGGGGAGGCTTGCGTGCCTCAGCGATACAGATGGCCGTACCGTAGGTGCAACCACAACGGAGGGGTATCTGTTGAGAGCCCAGACAAACATGTGGTTCCTGAAGAGGGGCAGCAGCCTTTTCAGTAGTTGCAGGGGCAACAGTCTGGATGATTGACTGATCTGGCCTTGTAACATTAACCAAAACGGCCTTGCTGTGCTGGTACTGCGAACGGCTGAAAGCATGGGGAAACTACAGCCGTAATTTTTCCCGAGGACATGCAGCTTTACATGCAGCTTTTTAATTAATATCGTAGTCAAAAGTAGCAATACGACGAAATTGTTTCCCACCATTTCATTCTCCGAAGTGGTGAGGTGGGAGGGAGGGACATACAGGGTTATTAATAAGTAGTCCGCCCCCGGTAGCTGAGTGGTCAGCGTGACAGACTGTGAATCCTAAGGGACCGGGTTCGATTCCCGGCTGGGTCGGAGAATTTCTCCGCTCAGGGACTGGGTGTTGTGTTGTCCTAATCATCATCATTTCATCCCCATCGACGCGCAGGTCGCCGAAGTGGCGTCACATCAAAAGACCTGCACCAGGCGAACGGTCTACCCGACGGGAGGCCCTAGCCACACGACTTTTCATTTCATTAATAGGTACCTTCGCTCTCTCAGAAGGTGACTGCCCAAAAACTACCAGACTTACAGGATACAGACACACACCAGTGGATAGAGCATCCCTACAAGTTTCTAACTCACATTACAGATGCTCTGTAGGGCACCGTTTGTGATGTGCGGAAAGTCAATACGTGTGTGCAGTTCATTGACACCAATTGTCTGGGAATGCAAGACTGCAGCCCGCTTAGCACATGTGTTCGTTGGGTTGCCTATATGTAGTCGCGAAGTAATTCGATGCTATAATACAGAGCGGAGAGGAGCAGAGCAGAATGCAAACAATGAAACTTGAATACAGATCAAACTGCAGGTGCAAGTTGTGATTCAGACAATTCTGTAAACCATTAGCAGGTCTGCCTTTACCAGTGAGACACTGATACATTCCCACTGGTTCTCTGACAACCTGTCGTGGGGCACTGTGTCCCAGTGGTAGTGAAAGTGTTAAAGGCAGTAAATCAACCATAGAAGATGTCTAAGGAACGTGGAATTCGCATAGACCGATTTAGAGGAGACGCAGAAGTCCTAAATCAGGCTATAAAAAAACATATTTCCTTCCTTGTTTTCGGGACAACAATCACTCACTCCTAACAACTATGCGATGAAAGCTTTCCTTGTGAACGGCCCCTTTTGTTTGGGGGGGGGGGGGATTTTAGCTTATAACGCATATTCTCTGCTCATATTTTTATTGTTTGTTTCGATCGCTTTCTGCCTCTGGAGCAATGTAAAATTATTTTTACTTCTAATGCCTGATATACTGCAGTTCGTCATGTGCAAATATGGAAATTCTATGTTTTCTGGAAAAGGCGACTAGAAAAATACGGTGGCGAGGAGATAAAGCGCGTCAAGAACAACAAAAAGTGATATAACAGGCTGGGTGGTGTATTAACATTGTTGTTCTTGTTGTTGTGTGGTCTTCACTCCTGAGAGTGGTTTGATGCAGCTCTCCATGCTACTCTATCCTGTGCAAGCTTCTTCATCTCCCAGTACGTACTACAGCCTACATCCTTCTGAATCTCCTTAGTGTCTTCATCTCTCGGTCTCCCTCTACGATTTTTACCGTCCACTCTGCCCTCCAATACTAAATTGGTGATCCCTTGATGCCTCAGAACATGTCCTACCAACCGATCCCTTCTTCTAGTCAAGATGTGCCACAAACTCCTCTTCTCCCAAATCCTATTCAGTACCTCCTCATTAGTTATGTGATCTGCCCATCTAATCTTCAATATTTTTCTGTAGCACCACATTTCGAAAGCTTCTATTCTCTTCTTGTCCAAACTATTTATCGTCCATGTTTCACTTCCATACATGGCTACACTCCATACAAATACTTTCAGAAACGACTTCCTGACACTTAAATCTATGCTCGATGTTAACACATTTCTCTTCTTCAAAAACGCTTTCCTTGCCATTGCCAGTCTGCATTTTATATCCTCTCTACTTCGACCATCATCTGTTATTTTGCTCCCCAAATAGCAAAACTCCTTTACTACTTTAGGTGTCTCATTTCCCAATCTAATTCCCTCAGCATCACCTGACTTAATTCGACTACATTCCATTATCCTCATTTTTCTTTTGTTGATGTTCATCTTATATCCTCCTTTCAAGACACTGTCAAGTCCGTTCAACTGCTCTTCCAAGTCCTTTGCTGTCTCCGACGGAATGACAATATCATCGGCGAATCTTAAAGTTTTTATTTCTTCTCCATGGATTTTAATACCTACTCAGAATTTTGCATTTGTTTCCTTTACTGCTTGCTCAATACACAGATTGAACAACATCGGGGAGAGGCTACAACCCTGTCTCACTCCCTTCCCAACTACTGCTTCCCTTTCATGTCCCTCGACTCTTATAACTGCCATCTGGTTTCTGTACAAATTGTAAATAGCCTTTCGCTCCCTGTATTTTTCCCCTGCCACCTTCGGAATTCGAAAGAGAGTATTCCAGTCAACATTGTCAAAAGCTTTCTCTATATCTACAAATGCTAGAAATGTAGGTTTGCATTTCCTTAATCTAGCTTCTAAGATAAGTCGCAGGGTCAGTATTGCCTCACGTGTTCCCATTTTTCTACAGAATCCAAACTAATCTTCCCTGAGGTCGGCTTCTACCAGTTTTTCCATTCGTCTGTAAAGAATTCGCGTTAGTATTTTGCAGCCGTGACTTATTGAACTGATAATTCGGTAATTTTCACATCTGTCAACGCCTGCTTTCTTTGGCATTGGAATTATTATATTCTTCTTGACGTCTGAGGCTATTTCGCCTGTCTCATACATTTTGTTCAGCAGATGGTAGAGTTTTGTCGGAACTGACTCTCCCAAGGCTGTCAGCAGTTCTAATGGAATGTTGTCTACTCCGGGGGCCTTGTTTCGACTTACGACTTTAAGTGCTCTATAAACTCCTCACGCAGTATGATGTCTCCCATTTCATGTTCATCTACATCCTCTTCCATTTCTATAACATTGCCCTCAGGTACATCGCCCTTGTATATACCCTCTATATACTCCTTCCACCTTTCTGCTTTCCCTTCTTTGCTTAGAACTGGGTTTCCATCTGAGCTCTTGATATTCATACAAGTGGTTCTCTTTTCTCCAAAGGTGTCTTTAATTTTCCTGTAGGCAGTGTCTATCTTACCCCTAGTGAGATAAGCCTCTAAATCCTTACATTTGTCCTCTAGCCATGCCTGCTTAGCCATTTTGCACCTCCTGTCGACCTCATTTTTGAGACGTTGGTATTCCTTTTTTCCTGCTTCATTTACTGCTTTTTTATATTTTCTCCTTTCGTCAATTAAATTCGATATTTCTTCTGTCACCCAAGGATTTCTACTAGCCCTCGTCTTTTTACCTACTTGATCCTCTGCTGCCTTCACTACTTCATCCCTCAAAGCTACCCATTCTTCTTCTACTGTATTTCTTTCCCCCATTCTTGTCAATTGTTCCCTTATGCTCTCCCTGAAACTCTGTGCAACCTCTGGTTTAGTCAGTTTATCCAGGTCCCATCTCCTTAGATTCCCATCTTTTTGAAGTTTCTTCAGTTTTAATCTGCAGTTCATAACCAATAGATTGTGGTCAGAGTCCAGTATTAACATTATCATAAGATATTTCATACTTACGGAGGTCTCATCTAGACTTCATGCATTACGGCCTGCCTGTGTCACCATTGCACATTTTCTAACGCCATCTACCGATCTTCTATCAGCTAGTGCACAGGTGATTTCTTATTCTTTGAAATCCGGCTGAGAACTTCCTTTCTCCATCTACCACATATTCGCTTAGGTAACGTGACCCGACTACCAGCATTACAGTCATAATTACATCATTCACTCCAGCCTGTTCCCCGTCTGCCTCTCGCAGTGGTTATCAACAGAAACCTCTCTCCTTCGCACGCTGAGGTATTTTGAATGATCCTGCAGTGGAAGCCCACGATTCGATTCCATAATTTTGAAATTTGTTAGTTAAATTTCCGTTCCGGTCACAACGAAAACTTAGTAACGTAGTTTAATTTGTCAAAAAGCAAGTTGTAACATGTAAGATGCGTGCTCCCTTATTCGTATCTACCACTACCAACCAGCTGTGTTGCTATAATCACGACGATCAGACCAATTTTCGTGCTGCACAGCTTGGATCAGGCACCTTACTTCCAAGGAATATGCACTTGAAGACTAAAAATGAAACCGTGTGCCCACCTGTACAGGCTGTAACGCGGGAAATGTATATCCTTCTATTTCCATCTATTGCACTATAGATTTTTCTGTATTTTGTTACCTGAAGATATGACATTTCTGTGTCTTTATATATTGTAATTGTTTTGCTGTTTGTATATATATATTTATTTATGCATTTATGTCGATGTATAATGGGTTTGTTTTGTAAATATTATTTGTATTTTTACGCTGGGTCTGGCCTAGGGAAAACTATGGTATCGAACGATTACATCGATAGGTCGTGTGGAGAACCAAAGTGTTTAGGATCTTTGGGAGTGTTAACTCTGCCGCGTGGAGCGCGGGCAGAGCAGAGCAGAGTCTGGCTGGAGTAGGGCGGTGGAGCAGGTGTGTTGTGTGACGCTCCCGCGAGTTGCCGCGTTTTCGGGGTTTGGCAGCATGTAATTGCGCTCGACTTGCTATGATAGTTTCTGACATGGTGTCGCGGAAGGGAAGCATTAGCTGGCGCACATCAAGAGCCCGTTTCGCCTGGTGACCGTGTCGAGAAGAAGGCGCGCCAACATCCAGCTTCTGCAACAGCGACGGCTGACAATGACTGACTGTCGCCACCTCCTCGATCTACGGCTTCAAACCTTCAATCAAGCAACAAGGAAGACTGGAAGCGCGTAAAGTTTTAGAACTGTATGGCAGACCTCAGCTTTTCAAACTGATCCATTTTCATAACTAAATGACAGCAACGTAGCATGAACCTTTGTTGCTCATTGTCCCAATTGCCTTACCAAGCAGGGTGCCTTCCTTTTCCGGAATGAACCCGAGTGTCGTTGATATTCAAACGCCAGCATCATTCGATTTCACTGCTTTAATTTCAAAGTTCAGTTAAGGTATTCATAGCTGGCTACAATATTTAGATTACACAAGCACAAATTAGGAGTGCGAGTTTTGTTACCGCGTTTTAGCTTACCTGTGACTGCAGCTCAGCTTGGTACGTACTAAATTTTAGTATTGCTAATTGTTCAGAATCATTTAATTCAAGTTCAAAGTTAAATCTCTTATTTCTAAATTGCGTATATTCAAGTAGCTTTTGAAATGATTGTTGAGGTAGTCCAAGACTAACCGTATTTTACTGAATTTCGATGTGCTTCAGAAAGAAAGCTCACTATTAACTTCAGTCACTAAATTAACTTTCGATTTTCCAGTTTAATTCTTTTGCTAAATTAAGTCAGAGTGTAGCGAAATTGATTACTTCTGACAAACTTTCAATTTTCACACTACACGTGTCAACCTTCAGTTGCCACGCTTCTAGTGCTAATTATATGTGTAATAACCTTTCTTTTTCAGTTACTATAGTAATTGTCCTTAGGACTGGCGACCGTAATTTCCCCCAAATCTCAAATATCTAATTACTGCTAGTTAATTGTTAATGTAACAGCCGCACATTTACTTTCTTCATTAACTTTACCCCTTTTCAAAATTATTTTCCAACAGTTTCATTAGCATTTTTCCTTTCATTTAGATGTAACCCTTTCCTCCCTCTTTACTGACAGATTAACTTCGGTGACGACTGCTTTTCCAAATTTCCATTAGGTACACACGGTTTAATTTTTCACTGTCATTAAGGTCGATAAGTGAGGGGGAGGTTACAAGGCCCTACCAAAATCATTATAGCTTCCGTTCAAAATCTTAGTTGTAATAGACAGGAAAAGGATTCAAAACAAGACACTGACTTCATAGAACTGAAGTTTTATTGTCTCTAGTACAAGGTACGTTACACAGTCCCAACGTATCTACTCTCACATGCTGCCGTTCACTCATATTTCGGATGGTTATTACTTTTCTGACGTAACCATTGCTTCTACCGATCTTTGCTAACGACTCGCTTCTAGTATTGATTTCTCAGTCCCGTACACGAGCACTGCAACATCTGAAGGATTCATCGAACTTCTCGCAGCACGTGGTTATGTATCGTCCAACCACGTCTGACATCTGAAACGTCCCCTTAGAAAAATTGTACATGACTGTGCTTAAACTGACACACAATATTTTTAGCGCAACACAATCTGACTTCCAAAAATCCCTACAAAAAAATGGCCCTGACTAACATTAACCTATACGTTTCACAAATCGCTTACCTCACAAAAATCTTGGTTACTCGAACTACTGCAATACAGCGAGCGCCACTACTGCCAGCTAAATAAAAGATTCAAACTACGGAAGGCACCAACTACTGATAGGGACAGTTAGCAGATGAAAGATTTTAATAGAGAACAAACAATGTATTTACCTTAATATCATCAAACGTCATAATATATATAGCAACATTCAGTCTTAAAAATTTCAAAACTCCGTCATTTCTTTCCCCACATCCACCACTGCTGGCGGCTCACCTCCAACTGCGCAACGCTACGCGCTGTTCACATCCAGCTGCCCTACACTACAATGGCAGACAACAATGCAACCTAGCCACAGACTGCACACAGCACAGCCAGTGATTTTTCATACAGAGCGCCACGTGGCGTTACCAGTAAGAAAACCTAAACAACCTACTTACACATCCAGCCAACCACCACTGATCCTTGCCTAGCTGTTGGCGCCAAACCGAGCTTATCGATCACTGGTGGCAGGGGCGCCAGGGGGGGGGGGGGGACTAGGCCGCTACTTGTAAGATACAGATATCGATACTGAAAGTATATCTGTAATTTCATAACAGTGCACACTCCGCTGCAGAGTGAAAATTCATTCTGTCAACTAAAGCATCGCTTCTTTATTTCGCGATCCTATATTGCTATATAACTTTGGACTAATTGTCTCATCACACGCAGTAGTCATCAGAAAACTACCTTTTCAATTCAGGACTCAGAAATTTTTCAGCTATCAGACTTTGTTTTCAGTTTAAACTATAACGTGAGATTCAGTACTATAAAGTTTCCATAGTCACAATTAAAAGTCATCGAAATGAAACAGTGGGAACTCCAGGTTGGAATATCAACAATGCAAGGAAAAGATAGATTGCTATCTTCCGTAAAGATGACAATTTAAATTGCAGAGAGACTTTCACCTAGAGTCTTCATCAGAGAAAGGAGAGAAGACAAGCAGTCACATCTCTCGCACACAAGACAACCATTGAGAGGTGGCATGAGCCCCCTCTCATATTTCTATCTTACAATTTTCCTCTCTAATTGCATGCAGTGAAAAGTCGCTATTCCTTCACACGCGGACTTCCCACGCAGCGTCTCTCGTCACCCAGGTGGTCCGCTGACAGGCGGGCTTCGCTGATCTGGAAAGGGTTAAGCCGACGGGTGTGAGGAAGTCGAGTGAATGCTTTGCAGACGCCGACATTGTCAAAAGACACACTTGGAGGGGTCTGAAGTAGCGGCTGGGCTAGAGGTTCCGTTACTTCACAGAATCTTAGCGAAAACACTTTCTGGCGGGCTACCAGCGAGGCGTGGGAATGACTTGTGTACCCAGGCAGTTGAGGCGGGAAAATTCCCGCGCTTTCTGCAAAATAGTAACTGTGATTGGCTTGCTCAGGGCATAGCTCCGTGACGTAGCAAAATCAGCGCAGAAATTGGCGCCAAGAATCTCCATTTGTGGAATGGTAGTGCTCCGGCAATGGAGTGGAATTTTCCGCCGGTTTTCGAGTTGCTGATTGGAACGTTTAACCACGGCCACTGTCGTGGGGGCGGGAATGTTGTGTATTCGGCCTGTACGGGTGCTCTAGGTAGTCGGCTCTCGCCTTTCGGTCGAGGACGTCGAAGCAACCAGCCATCGCCTCCGGTACGACAGATCGTGTTCTGGCAGTTCAGAAGACAGTTTGGCAATGTATGTCCGCAGCACCGGCAGATAGGGATTTTCCTAGGTGATAATCAGAGCTCAGCAGAGCGCGCCTGTTCGTCTTTTTCTAACTTTGTTCTGTCTTGAGTAGCAGCAATTAATGTTGGGTTAGCTGTGTGTCTCTTAAGATTTGAGTGGCAAGGAATTGGCTCCACATACCACTTCGTCATAAACCTCACAATCTAGTTTAGGGACAACTTCACCTTCACAGCATTTGTTTGAGTATCCAATTTGAGCCAATTTGATGTATTATAAATGTTTCATGTGTTTTTGTTTATTATTTTGTGTTTAGTCTTAATAAATCATATTGTTATTTTGGACAGAACTTTCATTCTGTTAATCGGTGAGCAACCCATCATTTCTCACTAAATTAATGAAACCTTCCTTTATTTAACTTATTTATCAAAAATTATTGCAGGTGCCAAACTCTTTTCTACTCCACTTGCAGGGTTGATTACAGTCAGTTCGCATATATTTTTTAATCCATGTGCAACAGCAAAAGTCGGAGTTAGAATAGGGGGGGGGGGGGGGCTTAGAGCATCATTTACATATGTAGATTCTAGAAGAATTTAGTGTTAAATACACTGCTTGCCCCGGCACCTCGCACCATCTCCGGCAGCTCGGACATTCTGGTCATTTCACAGTTCACAATCAGCTGGTCCGGCTTTCCTCCGCCCCCTAGGTTATAAACTTTGTTGCTCTGTGCCCCCCTCGTCCGGTCATCTCCCTCCTTGCCACTCTCCAGTCCTACAGGCAGCGCCAACGCAGCAATTCTTCTAAGCTAAGAAGACGTCACGAAACAAAGCGTTACTTATTCATACCACTGCTTCATATTAACCTGAGCTCAGGACACAATGCTTTGGCCACCAAGGCTGAGAGAAAACTCTCATAGAAGTAGCAATGGCGGAAACAAGAAATAAAAATATTCAAGAGTAGGAGCAAAATTTAGGGTGAAAGAGTATCAATGATAAGATTCGCTGTTGACATTGAGAGGGATCCTCAATGGAGGAGAATTGCAGGATCTGCTGAATGAAAAGAACAGCCTGATGACTACGTAATATGGACTGAGAGTAAAGAGAAGAAGAAAGTAATGAGATATAGCAGCAATGAGAACAGCGAGACAATTAGGTGATTACGAAGTCGTTAAGGAATTCTAACACTTTAGAAGCAAAATAACCAAAAAGGACACAGACTACCACATCCAAAGAGGGCACCCCTGGCCACGACAAGTTTACTGGTATCGATGACTTAATTTGAGGAAGAAATGTCTGAGAATGTACACTTGGAACACGACACTGCATCTCAGTGAATCATGAACAGTGTAAAACCGGAACAGAGGAGAAACGAAGCGTTGGAGACGAGGTGCTATAGCAGAATGTTGAAAATTAAGTGGACTGATAAGGTAAGGAGTGAGGTGGTTCTCCGCAGAATGGATCAAGAAAGGAACATATGAAAAACACAAGAAGAAGTGACAGGACGATAGAACAAGTGTTGAAGTATCAGGTAATAAGCTTCAGGGTACTAGAAGGAAATGAAGAGGGTACAAACTGTTCGGGAAGACAGAGGTTGGAATACATCAAACAGATATAAAATCAGTGAAAGAACAGCCTGATCGCGACGGATATTTTATTAGAATACACCATCAGCTGACGTTGAGGAAGCGAGAACAGGCAGCTGACCTCTGTCGCTGAAACTGACTGTCAATTTGAATAAAATACCCATCGCGATCTTGACTCTTTTTTCACTTATTTTATATTCATTACAAGCTCGCTGTTCCCAAAAATATTACCAAAAATTTTAAATCCAAAGAATAATTCAGGGCGTCTGTCGGAAGGCTTACCCTGAGATGTTGACACAGGAGACGATTTCGTGGCGGGCCGCGACAAAGCAGTGAGAAAGCTAATGAGTCAAAAAAAAAAAGAAAGTAAAACTGCTTTAGAGTCTTAAGGCATGAGGTCGTGACAGAAAGAACAGTGACCTGTGTGCTTAGAAGGCGTCGTCAGCCTCTACATAGCAGGAGGTGACAGGCAAGAAGTGACCCGGGACGAGGGCAGGAGGGACCGTGATGTGCGCTGGCAGCCGCGCAGAATGTCGAAGCTGTCGGAGGGCCACCCACGTCGCGGCGCGGAGGGGCAGAGCCGCGCGGATTCCAGGGGCCGCGAAAGCGGCGCGCAGCCCCCGGCCGCGACACTCCTGGGAACGGGCGACGCTCACCTTGACGCCTCCCGCCTGCCAGATCTTGATGGTGCGCGTCATCGCCGCGCCACCCATGACGGCCGGGCGGCGCTCCAGGTGCCGACACTGAGCACTTCTCCACATCCGGGACCCTCGCCTCGATGACGACCTTCGGTCTGGGGGCGCAACCTCAAGGCAGACTCTGCAGCCGCCATCCTATATCTGATTATCTTCACAAGACGAGCGCCTACAATCTTAGCAACTGTATTTTGGAAGAAAAGTTGAACGGAATGGACAGTGTCTTGAAAGGAGGATATAAGATGACCATTCAACAAAAGCAAAACGAGGATAATGGAATGTAGTCGAATTAAGTCGGGTGATTCTGAGGGAATTAGATTAGGAAATGAGACACTTAAAGTAGGAAAGGAGTTTTGCTCTTTGGGGAGCAAAATAACTGATGATGGTCGAAGTAGAGAGGATCTAAAATGTAGACTGGCAAGAAAAGCGTTCCTGAAGAAGAGAAATTTATTAACATTGAGTATAGATTTAAGTGTCAGAAAGTCGTTTCTGAAAGTATTTGTATGGAGTGTAGCCATGTATGGAAGTGAAACATGGACAATAAATAGTTTGAACAAGAAGAGAATAGAAGCTTTCGAAATGTGGTGCTACAGAAGAATGCTGACGATTAGATGGGTAGATCACATAACTAATGAGGAGGTATTGAACAGAATTGGGGAGAAGAGGAGTTTGTGGCACAACTTGACTAGACGAAGGGGTCGGTTGGTAGGACATGTTCTGAGACATCGAGGGATCACCAATTTAGTATTGGAGGGCAGCGTGAAGGGTAAAAATCGTAGAGGGAGACCGGGAGGTGAATACACTAAGCAGATTCAGAAGGATGTAGGCTGCAGTACGTACTGTGAGATGAAGAAGCTTGTACAGGATAGAGTAGCATGGAGAGCTGCATCAAACCAGTCTCAGGACTGAAGACCACAACAACAACAACGTGTTCTGGTAGTTTTGACACATCCTTTTGAACAGAGCAACGCGTAAGGTTGCTTTTGGTAAAGCCTGCAAGCACGTAATCATATAAGCACTGTCCGCCTGTGACTTTTCGCCGATTCGTGTCGAATACCATCGTCGCAACGCCGGCGAATTTCTTACCCCTTTATAACTACATTTTAAAACAAAAAAATAAAAAAAAGCTCGCATTACGAAGGAATTATCCGAATAGGACGGAAATCGGTAGATGTGATGTACATGTACAGACAAATAAAAGATTACAGTTTCATAAAATGGAAGATTTATTCAAAAGAAAAAGCTTCTCTAATTGAGCAAGCCTGTAACACTTTGGTCCAACTCTGGCCCTTATGCAAGCAGTCATTTGGCTTGGCACTGATTGATAGAATTGATGGCTCTGCTCCTGCGGGATATCGTGCCAAATTTTGTCCAAATGGCACGTTCGATAGTCAATATCTCGAGCTGGCTGGAGTGCCTTAGACATAACGTTCCAAATTTTCTAAATTGAGGCGAGATCTGGCGACCTTGCTGGCCAAGGCAGTGTTCGGGAAAGACGAAGATAAGCTCGAGAATCTCTCGCCGTGTGTGGATGAGCGTTACCTTGATGGAACATAAGCCCAGGGCGGCTTGAAGGCACGAAGGGGAAACAGAACGGGGTGTAGAATATCGTCGGCGTACCGCTGTACTGTAAGGCTGCCACAGGTGGCAACCAAGGGGATCCTACTATGAAAAGAAATGGAACCCCAGGCTGGTAACATCAGGCTGGTATCCCATCACTTTCTGGGACGTCTCCACACGTCTTCGCTACTCCACGGGGTTCAGTTCGAAGCGGGACTCATCACTGAACCCCAGTTAGTGAAATTCCAGGCCGATGACGTATCTGCAGACACAGCGAAAGCGGTGGGATACCAGACTGAGTGTCATCCAACATACGGCCTAGGGTGCCATTTCTTTTCATAGCAAGACCCCTTTGGTTGCCACCCGCAGCACCATTAGAGCACAACAGTACGTCGACGACCTCCTACTTACCATTTTGTTGCCTGAGCTTAGATTTCAGCAGGATAACGCCCGCCCGCTCACAGCGAGTGTTTCTACTGCTTGCCTTCGTGCTTGCCATACTCTGCCTTGGCCACCAAAGTCGCCAGATCTCTCCCCATTTGAACACGTTTGGTGGGACCCACCCATCAACTCGGGACTTCTACTATCTAACTCAACAATAGGACAGAATTTGGCAGGTGGACGTCCAACAACTCTATCAACCAATGCTAATCCCAGTAACTGTTTTCAAAAGAGCCAGGGGTGACCAACACGTTATTGACTTGCTCGGTTTGTACAATTCTTTCTCTTGAATATCCATTCAATTTTTCTGAAGTGCCCCACTGCAGACTCCGAACTAAGGTACGAGCATATGGGATTGGTTCCCAAGTATGTGAGTGGCTCGAAGATTTCTTACCCAACAGAACCCAGTACGTTGTCCTCAGTGGTGACTGTTCATCGGTGGTGAGTGCCCCAGGGAAGTGTGGTAGGTCCGTTCTTCGTTTCTATCTACATAAATGATCTTTTGGATAGGGTCGATAACAATGTGCGGCTGTTTGCTGATGATGCTGTGGTGTACGGGAAGGTGTCGTCGTTGAGTGACTGTAAGAGGATACAAGATGACTTGGGCAGGATTTGTCATTGGTGTAAAGAATGGCAGCTAACTCTAAATATACATAAATGTAAATTAGTGCAGATTAATAGAAAAAAGAATCCTGTAATGTTTGAATACTCCATTAGTAGTGTAGCGCCTGACACAGTCACGTCGATTAAATATTTGGGCGTAACATTACAGAGCGATATGAAGTGGGACAAGCATGTAATGGCAGTTGTGGGGAAGGCGGACAGTCGTCTTCGGTTCATTGGTAGAATTTTGGGAAGATGTGGTTCATCTGTAAAGGAGACCGCTTATAAAACACTAATACGACCTATTCTTGAGTACTGCTCGAGAATTTGGGATCCCTATCAGTTCGGATTGAGGGAGGACGTAGAAGCAATTCAGAGGCGGGCTGCTACATTTGTTACTGGTAGGTTTGATCATCACGCGAGTGTTACGGGAATGCTTCAGGAACTCGGGTGTGAGTCTCTAGAGGAAAGGAGGCGTTCTTTTCGTGAATCGCTACTGAGGAAATTTAGAGAACCAGCATTTGAGGCTGACTGCAGTACAATTTTACTGCCGCCAACTTACATTTCGCGGAAAGACCACAAAGATAAGATAAGAGAGATTAGGGCTCGTAGAGAGGCATATAGGCAGTCTTTTTTCCCTCGTTCTGTGTGGGAGTGGAACAGGGAGAGAAGATGCTAGTTGTGGTATGATGTACCCTCCGCCACGCACCGTATGGTGGATTGCGGAATATATATGTAGATGTAATCATTTGTTTGTCTGCACTTATATATCTACCGATTTCCATCCCGTGCGGATGATTCCTTCATGGTGCGGCGTTTCTTTTGTCTTAGAGTGTACTTTCAGGGTGTACAGATATCGGGACAGTGGACACTGTGGGATACAATTGGAGCCCATCCTGCTGTTTCGCCAGGTATGAAGCTCCCGGGGTGTTTCGTTGCCAAATCCGGCACTGTATGTAGTGAACAGAAGGTAAGTGGCATTTGCCCAGAGCGTTTTCTTCATTTTAGATATCGCGTGTAACTCACTAAACTGTGTGGGACGAAGGAAATATCAAACAAACTGGAATTGAGAAGCGTGCACGGGTTACATCTTCCACTAATGATACCGAGGACTGCGAGGGGTGCAACGGAGGGAGCGCCCGACATTGTGTGCAGCATCCCACACTAAGCAAGCTATTGATCTGTACACGAAGATAATCTATTACTACTTATACTTTACATATAAACATTGGGCCCTTAGCATTTTTACGTTATTGACAGGATTATAAACACTTCTAAACGACCTTTCTTTAATTTGATTTGAAGTTATCAACATTGTGGAGCATTTTATTATCAAGATTTTATTAAATGGTTCAAATGGCTCTGAGCACTATGGGACTCAACATCCGTGGTCATCAGTCCCCTAGAACTTAGAACTACTTAAACCTAATTAACCTAAGGACATCACATACATCCATGCCCGAGGCAGGATTCGAACCTGAGACCGTAGCAGTCGCGCGGTTCCGGACTGAGCGCCTAGAACCGCTAGACCACCGCGGCCGGCAAGATTTTATTAAATCCAGTTTGTATAGGGTACTAATTAGTTAATTAAAGTTGTCGTCATTTGCATAGTGAGGTAGTAACAATTTTCGTCCTTTACATTCGATAATGTGTATGTATTGCAAGGTCTTCCGCATATGGTGCACTGGCAACTGTCAAGGGGGCTGTGATGTCCCTTGATAGAGCATATTCGGTGATGCATGCCGTGGGCTGCCACCCTCGTGCACAGGTGGCGTAACTGGAAGCTGCCTTCCTCCCATTCGTTATTTGTCATCGCTGCAGTGGCGAGGAGTCCATGGTCTATGTTTCTTGCCTATCTTCCAGCATTCTGAAGTTTTGTGTAGATGCTATCAGGTTAAGAGACGCCATCACGTCTACAGTGAAGAAGGTTGTGTCTGCTAACATGTTTGTTACTCTATTTTGCGTGTATTCTGAGACGCGTAGCATTCCTTTCAGCTAGCCTGACTTGTTTTCCCCTCCACAGTCATTTGAGTATGTGAGGTGTGTCCACTCAAGTTGTTTGCACTATGCTGCATTCTGCAGTACGAACAGCCCTTTTATAGAATAACCTCAGGGCTGTTGTTACAGATAGTAGATCCAGTTTCTTTATCTCAAATGTTCCCTTCATTTCTCTTACTACACTGTCTCCATTATGCTTGGAAAAGGTATGACCTGTTACCTACAGGCATGTAGCTTTCGACTATTTTCAGTACTTGTTCCCCGCAGGTAAATTTGCAATTGTTTGCCACCGTTCCTCTTTTCCTGAATTAAACAGGTTTTGTCTTATCCCAATTTATGACAAAGCCATTTTCGTGGGACCATTCTCCACGTTTGTCAAGAATTTTGTCAGTAGAAGCGTTCGTGGAGTAGATTTTGCTACAATATTTTTAGTTATTTTCGAACTGCATGACTAATTATTGTGTGTGTGTGTGTGTGTGTGTGTGTGTGAGAGAGAGAGAGAGAGAGAGAGAGAGAGAGAGAGAGAGAGACAATAAATAAAGATTCAACAAAATGAGTTTTTCTGTAAACGCTAAAAAATAGATGTCTCAATAATCTTTTTAAAACTTGTGTTGGATTAGTTAAACCTGTGTTTGACGTCAGATGGGGGCGGAGAGGTAGTGCTCGCACCCAACCACGGGTAGGCTATAGGCATCTCCGACTAAAAGCCACCTGCCAGGACAACAGGGGTCAACATTTTATTTTCAAGTGGAAACCCCCTATTTTTTTGTAGATTCGGATTCTATGTCAAAACATATCTATGGTTTACCAGAAACCTCTTTCTTCTGTTAGGTGATAGATGGCGCTGTAATGACATTTTTTTCCGGTCTTTGGAATTAAGAAATAACTCATTTGATAAAACTTTTTGTTCCGAGTGGTTGATATTATTGTTGAAAAATTAGTTTAGTTTCGTAAATTTGATTGTAAAGTAAAACTTTCACCTTTAGACGTTTAAAAGTCTCGAAAATAAGCTACATCTAACGTGATGTAATTTTTTTGTTCCTTTCGGGGTTGATTTTGGTGAGTTTCCACGCCATCAGGATGACTGATTACTGCGAGTGAACTCGAATATCACCGTATGGGTGACTGATTCGGGCGTCACCGTTAACTCTTGCGTTACACCGCCGTCTATCAGAAGTGTAAAAAGTTGTTTCCGAGAAACACTAAATATTTTTCGGAATAGAACCCGAATCTGCAGTAAAGAACAAAAAATACACCCCTCACATCTCCCATGGGGGGCGGGGGGGGGGTAGTTTTATGGGGTGGCCAGTTTTAGGAGACAGTTCCCCTTTGAAAATATTAACTTCTCAACTGGAACATTTTTTTCATTAGATGAGTATTTTTCTTAGGTGTTCAAAGTTAAAAAAAACACCCTGTGTATGCATTTGTAGCCACAATCCTAAATGGGAGAACTGACGTACAATAAATATTCCACCTACGTCAAATGCTCTGAAATGTGCTGGGAAATTGCTTAATTCCTGTTTTGTTCAATATATAAATTAATAATCTCTTGGATGAATGTATATTGTTCCATACTGCCTGCTTTTGCTTCATGTAATCTGTCCCAGTCTTTAAAAATCTGATTGTTCTTCGTTTATCTGTAGTTCCCTGCTGTCCAGTGATAATTTAAAACATTTGACATGACAAGAGGATCACTGTATAGTGCTGCACGTTGGGCTTGCAACGCTACAATAAAAACAGAAACGCACACTATGTGCCAATTTAATATAGAGTTCACATACTACATGCAGACTTTGAAAAGGCCTGTGACAGCATACTCTCATAGACACAACTAAACATTATGAGACAATATTAAATCCCGTTAAAGTTGATAAAGTTAATTGAAGTGTGTATAACAGATACTCTCTCTCGAATAAAGATGCCGGTAAGGAAATTCTAAGATGTACACCGGACTGAGACAGGAGGACGTCTTCTATACTACCTAACATAATCTTATAGATATTTAATGGTGAATCTACTAAACCGTCACGAAAATAATGTAGCTGCAGAGTGCAACTGTTAGTAGACTTACCAGTGTGGATGATTTACCGTTAATAAGCAGTTCCGTAACATAGGTAATTGTAATGATGAAAAATTTCCAAAAAAACAAGGCTATATGTTAATATCGAAAGAAGAAAATACATTCTTATAATTAAGAAACATCTAACTGATTCCTCTCGACTGTAGGTGGATGAACCATCAAAGAGGTACACGCTGCCAATGACTTGATGCAAAGTTGTCGCAAACTTGTTTCATCCAGAACATACACAAGATAAGCACTTGTTCATTTTCCCCACTAAGTGAAACGTGAAATGTCTATTCTGCGAAAACAAGTAAAGTGCTACAGTGGTTAGTGTCAGAGTAAAAGTGGATCTTGAAGTTACACGGAAACACGCAGAGGGTGATACAAGTTTTAAGTGAACAGAGCACTGCTGCTCATGGTTCAGTGGCAAACATTTCTGGCGTCACAAATCAGATTATGGGCTTCCTCTGTCAATTAGACAGATAACTAACAGCGCAGCTCTCATTTACTTGCTAGCGAAACAAGTGCAGTCACAGTTCACTGAGCACTACAAATTTGAAAATGATAGAACAATAAGAATACCTCTCAGCTCACAGAACACATAAGAGTCGTTAAAATCTCTTGCCCAGCAACGGTGCTCTCCTTTGATGTAGAAGATAGTACAGTTGCGTCCCAGTTAATGAGAACATTAAAATAGTAGGAGATAACTTGAAAAAACACAATCTCATGAACACTCAGATGAAACAATAAAATTGTTACAGTTAATAACACAGCAAAATTATTTTGAATTCACAAGAATACTACACACAAGAGGAAGGTATACCCATAGGTTCACCTATTTCGGGAAGACTAGCCAAAATTTTCATGAATCGTGCATAAAAATTAATATTTGAAGACATAACACAAAGAAAAGTTACATCATCATCTGTAACCGGTACATGGATGATGTAACATGGATAGTAGGTGAATCTAAAAACAAAATACAACATTACACAAAGATATAAATACCATACACAAGAAAACAACGTTTACAGCAGAGGAAGAACAAGAAAACATACTCAACTTTCGAGACATAGGTATAAGAACAGATAATCACAAACACACATTTGACATACACAGAAAACCCACAACAAGTGACTCTATCTTAAATCCTACAGAATTAGAAGGAGGCCACAGGTGAGTGTTGAACAGACTGAACAGGGTTCCCCTGAACACCTCTGATTACTAAAAAGAGATGTCTGTTATGAAACAAATAGCATTAAAAATGAACACAAGGAAACACTGGTAGACACAATATACAGAAAAATAAAAACACAAATAATGAAAAAACTAACCAAACCACATTAACATATACAACCTGAAGAACCATAAAAAATGGCATGAAATGTACTACCATAACAAATTAACACGTGAAATAGGTAACATTCAAAAAACATTGCTTACAAAACAAACAACTTAATACAAAAATACATCCCAAATTGAAATCAAAACCGGACAGGTGCCCACAATCTAGTATCTATCAGCTCAGTTGCGGTGACTGGGAGAAAAATATACAATGGGAAGACTTGCAGGACATTTGACACAAGATACAAAGAATAAACTGGAGCATGAAGACACGGTACACAGCATCAGCATTTTCAGACCATCTTAAACAGGAATACCACACACCAAGCACTACTGAATAAGGTATGAACATCATAAAAAACAGTAAAAACAGACAAGTCATCCTTTTCCAAGAAATCTTCCGTATACCAAAAGCATTAACAAAATAAAACAGTTGCTCAGTGACCAAATAAATATTGTCCACCAAACACTATATAAAATAACCGAAGAAATCACATAAAAAGTCTCATTCCTTTCTTCGCCTTCTCTCACTCAACCCCCCCCCCCCCCCACCCCAAAAAAAATCACTTTCGTTTCACTTCTTTCCCATCCCCTTTTCTTCCTCCAAGTCACTCTCCATCATTGTTTTGCACTTACTGTCCACTCATCTTTTCTTCTGCCCCCCCTCACCCACTTACTCACCACATAAAAGTTAAACTGCTCCTGTTTCACTTCTTTTACATAGTAAATAAATTCACTGTTGCATAAATAAGTAGGATAACACACGTATAATGAACTATAGAAAGAAAAGAAGAATTAGATCAAAGAAAAACTAGTGGCAAGTTGGCAACATTACTAAAAACGATACACACTTAGAAGCATACAAATAAACAGGGAACATTGGTGTACGAATTATGCTGTGTAAAAGTCAAAGCTGGATAGTTCTGCAAAGTAGAGTAAAAGTAGACCACAGTTATGAGTACATAACTAAGAAGGGAACATTAAATTTGCTAGCAGACAGCATTTCCTGATGCAGACTAAAAAACAGACAGAAATTACCGTAAGTAAAAATCAACAATTTGTTAAAGAACTGTTATTTACCTAGAAAACAAATCAAATTTTTAGTATCTTTCATTACAGACCACTGAAGATGCTTCACTTCAACAATAAAGCGAAACGCGTCTGGTGAAAAAGAAACACTAATTTTGTTGTAGTCGTAACGACGGAATGAAATAATAATAATAGTTTATCAAGTCCGTTCAGTGAAAAATAATGCCCCATTCTAAGCACTCATGACCGAGAGGATGTTGATTGTTGTTTCGCTAATAACAGATGTCTAACGACAGAATATCGTTAAAGAGTAACAGAACAAACAAATGTTATAAGAGAAGAATCTGAACAAGCTGACCTGCACACATCCTCTAGAAAGACAGAGGCTACATCTAACGCCAAATGCAACAATGCAGCTCAAATAATGGATCAATGACGGTGTCACATGTGCTAGATGAGGAGACTTTAAAACCTAAGGTCAGTAATATAGAAATAAGGTGTCAGACTATCCGAGGAAGATAAAGGAACAAGTGTTGTTCTAAAAGTGAACATTTATGTGCATTTGGCTGCTGAACAATAACGAGAAGATAGAAAAATCTGGCACAATACGCTTGGAGAAAAGTAGGATAACGAGGTCAACTGAAGATAGTTCAGCAAGAAAATATAAAGACAGATACCGCATGCAAAAGCAGAGCTTCCTCCAAAAGTCACGTAATACAGGTAGTATACGGTGGAGGAAAGCATTAGAACTTCCTTGATTCAAAGTCAAAAGCGATTACCCTCATAGGTATGCCGGCCGCGGTGGCCGAGCGGTTCTAGGCACTTCAGTCCGGAACCGCGCGACCGCTACGGTGTAGGTTCGAATCCTGCCTCGGGTATGGATGTGTGTGATGTCCTTAGGTTAGTTAGGTTTAAGTAGTTCTAAGTTCTAGGGGACTGATGACCTCAGATGTTGAGTCCCATAGTGCTCAGAACCACTTGAACCTTATAGGTATTTTCGAAACTATCTCTAAGATATGAGAAGACAGGAACGTCAAAGCGCTCTTTTTTTTTAATCCGATAACAGCTAGGCACGTGTAGCTTATGGTGGTTAATATACGAAATACAAATACACTCCTGGAAATGGAAAAAAGAACAAATTGACACCGGTGTGTCAGACCCACCATACTTGCTCCGGACACTGCGAGAGGGCTGTACAAGCAATGATCACACGCACGGCACAGCGGACACACCAGGAACCGCGGTGTTGGCCGTCGAATGGCGCTAGCTGCGCAGCATTTGTGCACCGCCGCCGTCAGTGTCATCCAGTTTGCCGTGGCATACGGAGCTCCATCGCAGTCTTTAACACTGCTAGCATGCCGCGACAGCGTGGACGTCAACCGTATGTGCAGTTGACGGACTTTGAGCGAGGGCGTATAGCGGGCATACGGGAGGCCGGGTGGACGTACCGCCGAATTGCTCAACACGTGGGGCGTGAGGTCTCCACAGTACATCGATGTTGTCGCCAGTGGTCGGCGGAAGGTGCACGTGCCCGTCGACCTGGGACCGGACCGCAGCGACGCACGGATGCACGCCAAGACCGTAGGATCCTACGCAGTGCCGTAGGGGACCGCACCGCCACTTCCCAGCAAATTAGGGACACTGTTGCTCCTGGGGTATCGGCGAGGACCATTCGCAACCGTCTCCATGAAGCTGGGCTACGGTCCCGCACACCGTTAGGCCGTCTTCCGCTCACGCCCCAACATCGTGCAGCCTGCCTCCAGTGGTGTCGCGACAGGCGTGAATGGAGGGACGAATGGAGACGTGTCGTCTTCAGCGATGAGAGTCGCTTCTGCCTTGGTGCCAATGATGGTCGTATGCGTGTTTGGCGCCGTGCAGGTGAGCGCCACAATCAGGACTGCATACGACCGAGGCACACAGGGCCAACACCCGGCATCATGGTGTGGGGAGCGATCTCCTACACTGGCCGTACACCACTGGTGATCGTCGAGGGGACACTGAATAGTGCACGGTACATCCAAACCGTCATCGAACCCATCGTTCTACCATTCCTAGACCGGCAAGGGAACTTGCTGTTCCAACAGGACAATGCACGTCCGCATGTATCCCGTGCCACCCAACGTGCTCTAGAAGGTCTAAGTCAACTACCCTGGCCAGCAAGATCTCCGGATCTGTCCCCCATTGAGCATGTTTGGGACTGGATGAAGCGTCGTCTCACGCGGTCTGCACGTCCAGCACGAACGCTGGTCCAACTGAGGCGCCAGGTGGAAATGGCATGGCAAGCCGTTCCACAGGACTACATCCAGGATCTCTACGATCGTCTCCATGGGAGAATAGCAGCCTGCATTGCTGCGAAAGGTGGATATACACTGTACTAGTGCCGACATTGTGCATGCTCTGTTGCCTGTGTCTATGTGCCTGTGGTTCTGTCAGTGTGATCATGTGATGTATCTGACCCCAGGAATGTGTCAATAAAGTTTCCCCTTCCTGGGACAATGAATTCACGGTGTTCTTATTTCAATTTCCAGGAGTGTAATTGCAAGAATAAGGAGCCAAAGTAATTTTTGTGGATTCAGACCATTTCGAAATGTTAATAAATCATGAGGAACCGTGATGCAGGATATAAGTTTGAAACAACGTTGGCAGTGATCCTAAAGAAAGAAGAAAGAACAGACCTGTAAAATTTTGTTCGCGTGGTTTGTTCCAGAATGGGATTCCAGATTCAAATAAAGCTACTGAAAGGTGGTCTTAGCTATGGCATCACTCAACAATAATTTTTCTGTTATGAGACTGAGTATCTGTGATGACCTCAACGCACGGGAAAAATAATTATCAAAATCTGAACTGTGAAGTCATCCAAAATTCTAGTTGGAAACCACACTCTTCGCTATACTTCTCAATTGGTCACGATCCCACTTTGTTTATGAACTGAGAACTCTAATATTCACGAGAAACTGCTCTGAAATTAACCTGAACCGAAAAAATTGTGTATATATTCTCTGAAACTTCAAAGACATCTAATACAATATCTGACAGGAATTAGAAAAGGTGACAAAATTTTGTGAATCACACACAATACTGTTAATAATCGCCTGAACGCTGGGGGGTTCACCATACATCTACCAACTTTTGAGCATAACCAGTGTCTCTTAATACTACGACTCGTAGCAATACAATATCAAAAACATTTATTACTGGGTAAACAGTCCTTAAGTGATTTGACAGCTGACATTTATAATTCACGCTCACGTCAAGAAATGCACCAATACGGGAATAGCAGCTTTTACGTTATTGGTCAGAACGCAAGCAATTATGGCGGTCGCCGTAATTTTCGCGCGAAGCCATATTTCGCGACAAAATACTCTTATTAGTCACTGTCATATATCTATTCTCATAACAATACATAAAACTACATAAAATAACTGCAATAATTTTGACATGCAAGGATAATTAGTTCTAATGAGAGGAAGAAGTTTATATTTACTGGTTTTTGAACAATGACTACCAGGCAACTTTTAATTCACTGATTGTAATTTTATTTTCGTTAGCAGAAAGCAAACATAAACTAAACAAAGAATTTATTTGAATAGAATCTGTAATTCTTATACTTTTAATAGAGAAAGAGAGATTCTAGGTCAGGGGATAGCGTTCGGCGAAATCTCTTAACTCTTTGTTGCATACGAAGCGTTGCGTTGGGCAGCACGATGCCGGCGGGTTACGATGATGAGAGCAGGATACAGGCAGTTCCGCTGGTTAATCTTCTCCAGCGAAACGCAAATAAAGTTCCGGCACAGCTGTATCATTAACCCCGTGGTGATTAACAAACCACAAGACGCCAGTATACGAACGTCGTTGACATGTCCTCTCTTTCAAAGTACATGACGTAGACATCGCTCGTTTTTACACTCTATGCACTGTCCGTGACGCTATCGTCCATAATTACACAGTTCGTCACATTCATATAGTCTTAGCCACAAATACACAGTTCATAAAATTGTTCTTGTGTGTGAAGCATACCGTAAACAATGTCCACTCTGTTCTCGCATTTCAAACTTCGAAAACGTCACTGAAAGTCATTTATATTGCACAGTTAATTAAAGTCTTCACTTTCACGGTTTGATAGAATGTGATAGACAACAGTTCCACCATCCAAAACCAATACCAGCGAAGTCCATTCGAATAAAGGCACAGTTCGTGTCGGCCACAACAAAGTATTGTTAGCGGCACTTCCACAGTCCGGTTTATTTGCTCTTAAAGTTCGCTGGCGATGGCATTACATACCGCAGTGTTAAAGAGAATTAACAATCTGATAGTTTGGTATCACTGTCCATACAATTACGTATGCTTTTCATAAAACACAGTACTATTTTTCCGCGCACGCTTCACAGACACACCATCCACCATCCCCTCTACTACACAACAGCCTTTCGACTGTCGATATCACTATCGCTGTACCCTGTCTATAGATGTTATATCGTTATCGTAAATTACATAAATCTTTATAAATGTTATTGACTGCATTTTTCACAATTAGTAATATTCCAAAAGAGAACTTTACAAACGTTACCACAGGTTTAAAGCAAGAAACATATTTATCCATTGGCAAAGGAATTAATCACAATTACATCTTTACATTTAAAAACCACAGTAGAATTTTACCTAATCACAATTAGAAATGCCCATATGAACAAAAGAAAAAGAATAGAAATCTAATGAAAATCACGAAAATAATTTATATGCGTAATTAGCAATGCCTTCACATATTCCAACTGTTATGTTCAACTAAAACAGTTAGTATTGCACGCAGGAAGCAAGGACTGGAAAGGTGAACAGCAGATAAAGCAACTAGACTGGAGGGTAGTCACTATAGCTGCCCGTCGTGAAGGGTAGTCACTATAGCTGCCTGCTGAGACTATCACACGCACAATTTGCTTTATTGCCCTTTCAATCAAAGATAATGAATCAATAACGCTCACTCAGCAGAAGTATAGGCCACAGAAAAATCACATCCGCCGGCAAGACTACAGAATCGAACGGAAACTCTTAGGTTGGGCTATTTTCAAAGCCACAGTAGTAAGAAAATGTTGTAGTGCACACAGCTGACAAGACTGAAGCTCCAGTTGGTTAAGTAAGAGCGCGCCATGCCCGATGTTAGGAGGACGGCGGTTCATATCCCGTCGAGGCAGCCAGATTAAGGTTTCAGCGGTTTCCCTAAATCATTAAGGCAAATAACGTGATGCTCTGCTCCCCTGAGCGAGCTTGCTCTCCATATCGTCGACGACGCCACTTCCTCCTCCTCTTAGCAGCAGAACTTCCCGAAGGTGACTCCGACGACTTGCGCCAGAGTGATAACGTGTCGCAAACATTGGATAGCGCTAAAGACACACTCATTGATCAAAGGTATCTGGACACATCTTGGTAGACATTAATATGAAGTGCGTCCGCTCTTTGCCCTTCTAACAGCCGTGTACCGCAAGTCTGTAGAGGAACGGAAGGTTCCAAATGATTGGAAAAGAGCACAGGTAGTCCCAGTCTTCAAGAAGGGTCGTCGAGCAGATGCGTAAAACTGTAGACATATATCTCTGACGTCGATTTGTTGTAGAATTTTAGAACATGTTTTTTGCTCGAGTATCAGGTCGTTTTTGGAAACCCAGAATCTACTATGTAGGAATCAACATGGATTCCGGAAACAGCGATCGCGTGAGACCCAACTCGATTTATTTGTTCATGAGACCAAGAAAATATTAGATACAGGCTCCTAGGTAGATGCTATTTTCCTTGACTTCCGGAAGGCGTTCGATACAGTTCCGCACTGTCGCCTCATAAAAAAAGTAAGAGCCTACGGAATATCAGACCAGCTGTGTGGCTGGATTGAAGAGTTTTTAGCAAACAGAACACAGCATGTTGTTATCAATGGGGAGACGTCTACAGACGTTAAAGTAACCTCTGGCGTGCCACAGGAGAGCGTTATGGGGCCATTGCTTTTCAGAATATATGTAAATGACCTAGTAGATCGTGTCGGAAGTTCCATGCAGCTTTTCGCGGATGATGCTGTAGTACACAGAGAAGTTGCAGCATTAGAAAATTGTAGCGAAATGCAGGAAGATCTGCAGCGGATAGGCACTTGGTGCAGGGAGTGGCAACTGACCCTTAACATAGACAAACGTAATGTATTGCGAATACATAGAAAGAAGGATCCTTTATTGTATGATTATATGATAGCGGAACAAACACTGGTAGCAGTTACTTCTGTAAAATATCTGGGAGTACGTGTGCGGAACGATTTGAAGTGGAATGATCATATAAAATTAATTGTTGGTAAGGCGGGTGCCAGATTCAGATTCATTTGGAGAGTCCTTAGAAAATTTAGTCCATCAACAAAGGAGGTGGCTTACAAAACACTCGTTCGACCTATACTTGAGTATTGCTCATCAGTGTGGGATCCGTACCAGATCGGGTTGACGGAGGAGATAGAGAAGATCCAAAGAAGAGCGGCGCGTTTCGTTACAGGGTTATTTGGTAACCGTGATAGCGTTACAGAGATGTTTAGCAAACTCAAGTGGCAGACTCTGCAAGAGAGGCGCTCTGCATCGCGATGTAGCTTGCTGTCCAGGTTTCGAGAGGGTGCGTTTCTGGATGAGGTATCGAATATATTGCTTCCCCCTACTTATACCTCCCGAGGAGATCACGAATGTAAAATTAGAGAGATTCGAGCGCGTACGGAGGCTTTCCGGCAGTCGTTCCTCCCGCGAACCATACGCGACTGGAACAGAAAAGGGAGGTAATGACCGTGACACGTAAAGTGCCCTCCGCCACACACCGTTGGATGGCTTTCGGAGTATCAGTGTAGATGTAGATGTAGATGTTTTGAACTGTACTGAGGACACGTTCAGTGAGGTACCTGACTGCCTGTGGAGGAGTAGCTCTCCATTCTTCCTCAAGGGCCGAAACCAGAGAAGGTAATAATGTTGCGTGCTGGTGTATGGAGTGAAATCGACGTTTGACTGTTCCCAATGGTGTTCCACAGTGTTCAGGTCGGGGCACTGGGTAGGTCAGTCAGTTTCAGGAATTTGATTTTTTTTAGATTTTTTTTACGCCGGCAGCTGTGAAGACAATGGGATGGTTTATAAACGACTTTTCTGCTACCAGCCACGATTTGTCTCTATTCATATTTTACACAATGCGTTTGGGAGAAATACTCCGATTTTCAAGTGCGTATTTCTTTCCCCTTCGCGATTTTTACGTAATATTTTCAATGTGTGAGATTTTGTTCTGTTTTGTTGACTTACATAAATTTGCACTGAATCGCAGAAGATCGCAAATATTTTAAAAAATGCCACGGTAAAAGTTGAGTTTTCTACATCAAGTAAACCGCAACAAAAACTAATACATAATGTAAAGTGTAATTATGACCCAAACTAGAGTATGGAATATACAAAATAACATGCTAGGAATGCTCCATGCTCTGCGTAGGACAAACAGGCCGAGATTTCTACACACAGCACATCAAAGCCTACACATACAACATCAGCTACAGCTAAACATATACATAATACAGGACACCCAATTAGGAGAAGCAGCACAAAATGTCATAGTACTCCACCGACTAAATAAAGGGCATAAAATCGATATCTTAGAAGAACTAGAGATATATACACATTACAGAAAATCTGAAGAAAAAAACGCTAAACGAAAAACGGTGAATTTCTTCAGATGCTTTGACAATATATTGAAATAAAACAGTAACACATAGAAATATGCACCTCTGTAAAATATATGTAAGCAAATTATAATCCATAAAGTTAAAATAAATAGCTTCTGTACCGAAACATATCTGTGAAGGAACTGTAACATTATCTCTGTCAACTACATCTAAAAACATCTTTGCAACTGAAAGTTGTGAGTAATGTTTAACATATGTGAGATTCTGCACAAATGGACCATAAGAAAACCGTAAGTACAAGCTCTTCCAAATTTCGCCACTAACTACATATAAAAATCGACAACTAAGTACAAATTGTGCGTTGTTATATATTGCAGTAAAGTCAACAAAACAAAGCAGAACCTCAAACACCGAAACCATTACGTAGAAACGGCATAGTGCAAAGAAATGCACACTTGAAAATGGGAACCATTTCACGAAACGCGTCATGTAAAATATGAATAAAAGAAAATCGTGACTTGAAGAGAAAAGTTGTATATAAACAAACCCCCTTCAGGAATCTTATTTTCCACAAACCACTGCTTCACACTTGCTACTATATGTCAGGTTGAAGTTCCTCTGCTATTCGTCTACCGCAAGTGATGCAAAATGCGTTTATTTCCTTCCGCATTCAGAGTTTTCCCTATCGAAGTAAGGGGACACCCCTACAACGTAACACTACCTCCTCGGTACATTTTTTTGCACTACTCATGATGGCAGGTAACGTTCTTCAGCCATTCGCCAAACCCAAATACTTCCATCCGATTTACACAGAAAAGAGCGTGATTCATCAGTCCAGGTCATCCGCTGTCCAGTGGCTTGGCTCTTTACATCACCTCAAGCGTCGCTTAGCACCGACTGTAGATATGTGATGTTTATGAGGAGCTGCTCGACCATTCAACTCCATTTGCACAGTCATTATGCTAGCTGGACGGCTGACAGCATATCGGAACTCCGCTTATTTCACGCGAATTTTTACTACCACCCTACGCAACGCTCGATGCACCCGGTTCGTCAGTACATCAGGTCTGCCTGGTCTTGGTTCAGCTCTGACTATTCCTTCGCCTTTCACTACACCGTCACATTATCGACAGTTGACTTGGTCAGGTATAGAAGGGTTGAAACGCCTCTGATAGAGTTGTTGCCCAGATGCCTGGTCTTGGTTTAGGTGTGGCTGTCCCTCCGCCTTTCCACTTCACAGTCACACCATCAACAGCCTACTTGGGCAAGTTTAGAAGGACTGAAATGTCTCTTTTCGAGTTGTTGCTCGGCTGACATCTAAAGACTAGTCAGTCCACTTCGACGTGACTGGTCTCCCCATACCAATCCATTCTACTGTCACTGTTTCTCTACTGACCTGCCTCCTTTTATATATGCGGATCCACCTTTCGTAACATGTATTAGTTAATACTGCCTTACATAGGAGTGTACAGACACTTTTGATAAGTAAATGTACTTTTTATCGGCTCTACCAGTGAAAAGTTGCTGATGTAACGTTTGCTATCAGTTGAATCCCACACAAGAAAACATACAATAAAGTAACTCGACACAATACACTACTAGCTGTAAGTGAGTAGACGACATGGCAATCGGATTTCTGGTTTTTTTCCGAGTGGCTACAATTAAAAGGCAGCTATTCAGAGAGTTTCATTATGGGCTGTAATTATCGCATGGCGACGAAATTTGCTAGATAAGCTGATGTGTTAACGCGGAACCGATTTACGCTGGAAGAAATTAGTTCCGAGTTTGGCCACCAGGTACAAATCCGGCGCAGTATAACATCTCGTCAGCATCTCCGGCGCTCTTATTGCACAAATTGCGTAAGCTGCGGCTAATAATAAAATCAACATTATGGCCTTTCTCACTTGCTTGATCTTTTCTGCCCACATCCCGTTTCTAATCCATTACATACGGAAACATTTCCATGCCTCTTTCTTGCATTGACAGAGCCGCATTTACACCTGGTAACCAAATTTGGAACTAATTTTTTCCAGCTTAAATCGATTCCGCGATAGTAAATTAGAATATCCACCACGTTCGCTGTCATACGATAATTACAGCCCACACTGGACCACCTGGTATCATAGGTACGTGAAGTTCAGAAGTGAAATATCAATATCTCAAAGCATCGTGATAAAACTCTCAAAAATTCTCGAGAAAATCTTCTTTGAAGTTTTCCGAGCGTCTTTACTATCCTAAGTAAGCTGGTGTTTTCGACAGGCTGCGTCACTCTGTGGTAGGATATTTACTTGCCACGAAGGCGGCCTGGGCTCGATTCTTGACGTACGTAAATGTCTAAGCAAATTTATATGTTTTATCAACATATCCGTGGGGAGTAAAATACGTAAAGACAAAATAATTTAATTTCTATTTCTTTTTTCTAAACAGTCTTTATTAACTATTGTTCCGCCTCGATAGCTTTGTGGTTATCGCGGCGGCCTGTCACACCAAGGGACCCGGGTTCGACTCCGGCTAGGTCGGAGATTTTCTCCGCTCAGCATCTGGGTGTTGTGTTGTCCTCATTATCATTTTATTATCATCAGTGGAAGGCAATGGGAAACCGTCACTGGAATCACTTACCACGACGCTCATGTAGTGGACCTCTCTCACGAGGCCCCACCGTGACCAGACCCGCCATAAGGCAGAGCACAAATAATACTATTAACCATCTTTTATAAAAGGTTGGAAACTAAGAATTTATATTTGCAATGAAAATTGGATTTTTTGTGTGTGATATGTAATTGGAAATGGGAAGACGTGAATATTTTTCGTTATATATATATATATATATATATCTATATATATATATATATATATATGTAATGCTTTATATATTTAAATAAGATAGGCATTCGACTGTACAAAAAAAAAAAAGAAATAAATGATGACTGAAATGAGACTCGGACACTGATTCGCAGTGCCGACCGCTACCGATTTTTTTCCCATCTTCGTGTGCTATACACTTTGCAGAAATGCTCGTAGAACAAGCATCATTGTTTAAAAGTTAGCATATAGCAGGAATCGAACCCATGCCGCCGTCACCACAAGTGAGCACTCCACCACACAGCCACGCTGCCTATCGAAAAGTCGACCTTGCTTTAGGTTGTTAAGGACACTCAGAAAACTTCAAAGCAGATTTTGCTGAGAATTTTTAGAATCGCATCCAACTGCTGTTGTAGACATTTGAGCTCTGAACTTTGCGTGCCATAAGTATAAAAAAAATCACAAAAATCCGATTGGTGTATGGTCTCTCTGCGAAACGTGATTGGATCATAAGAACAACAATTCAGTAATTCTGCATTTTGAACTACTAATAACAAACGTTCGAGGATAACAAGTCCTGATGACCAACTTCAACTACATGACTCACAGCCTTATATTAACAAATTCTTAGCAGTGATCTTGACATCACTAATTAGAGCAGTTGTAAGGTGGCAGAATAAATGAAGGTCAGTTTCGCACCTTACATAAGAACTTTATACATTGCAACGGGAAGGTGAATATGACACCTTTAATTCGGCAGTAATGAGCAAATTTGCCTATTAGTATGTAATGCGAAAAGGGATGACACTAAATCGACGGTAATAACACACCGTTCCTATATAACTTACGTCTATGAGAAGAAAGTGGAACAAGAAGCAAGAGGAAACGTTTTGGTTTGGAAGCAACGGCAGGCAGAGGCGACTGCCGTGCCACAGGGGGTACCACGGAAACCACTTAAGGGGCGGGGCGTCCCAGGCGGGAGTCAACGACTGACTGACCAGGTGGCTCAGACGGGAGAGAGAGTAATGGGCTGGGACACTGGGAGGAGGACAGAAAAAGCTGGAGAAAACTGCATTGCAGAATTCCAAATAGGTACGAACAAAACCAGAGACGCATTCGATCACATGAACTGTGAATGGTACACACATTCATAGACACATGTAACTTTGTAGCCGTCTGGAGTGGGGACAAAACGTCCGATTGGCAGAAACGCACTGGGAAGGGCTAAAGTGCCGAGATCTCGACACAGTTTAATGGTAGAAACCGTGCGAGAGAGTTTCCACAAAATAAGACGAACGCTCCTTTGGTGGAAAAAAGCCATGACATGGAGAACGAAAGAAACCAGGTGGGGAGACAGTTCAGCTATGAGAAAGACAAGAGGGGAATTGACCTAGACTCGAACTCGGGACCTTTGCCTTTCGCGGGCAAGTGCTCTACCATCTGAGCTACCGATGCACGACTCACGCCCGGTCCACACAGCTTTACTTCTGCCAGTATCTCATCTCCTACCTTCCAAACTGTGAGGACCGGGCGTGAGTCGTGCTTCGGTAGCTCAGATGGTAGAGCACTTGCCTCCGAAAGGCAAAGGTCCTGAGTTCGAGTCTCGGTCGGGCACACAGTTTTAATCTGCCAGGAAGTTTCATATCAGCGCACACTCCGCTGCAGAGTGAAAATCTCATGTAAGAGGGGAATTCTCTGAACTGGCGTCTAGTGCAGAACGGGGTGCATAACGCTCTGTACACTTGTGAACACTGCATTCACAGCAGCTGACATCCAGCTGGAAATTAGCTGTAGCATCGTTGAGCTCCAACTATGGAGAAACGAACCAGCCAGTTAGTTAATTGTTCTTGCGAGAACTGAGAGAGCTCTACTTACGTTC
Organism: Schistocerca piceifrons; assembly: GCF_021461385.2. Classification (NCBI taxonomy): domain Eukaryota; kingdom Metazoa; phylum Arthropoda; class Insecta; order Orthoptera; family Acrididae; genus Schistocerca; species Schistocerca piceifrons. Next base: position 1,216,752,297 of record NC_060138.1, read on the forward strand.
TGGGGTGTTCGCTGTGGCGGCAGGAAGGGCATCTGGCCACCCTCTGCAACTAACACTGCCAAATTCGTATTATCAAGGCCGACCACATGTAGAATCGGGACACTGAGAGGTTCTATGACCTCTTTTGCATGTCTCCTCTCATTTTCATCAATTTTATTAATGTTATTTGTCATTGCACGGTAGTAACAGACCGAATAAGGTTATTGTAATGAGGGTATTTGTACTGAGAGCTCAAATAATATTTTTCACTTGATTCTTATACATGTTGGGTTACATCCCTGGGTCGCTTGTGCGAGGCAAGCATCGGAGGATGCAGCGCACGGTATTTATGGTTGGGAGCTGCACTTCCCTGAATTCTGAGGGGTTCGTAGAATAGCCTTAAGCACCTGGCGGAACGACTAACGTTGGTCGAGTTTCGCCTATTGTATGCAGTGAAAAACGACCTGCGAGACGTCTGAGAGTCACGGCAGTATATGTGTTTACCGTTCCGGCGCGTCCGAAACGAAGATTCCTGGCACCGACTGACTGCATTGTCCTCTTGATTCTGAGAATACTTGTGGACCGTGCCTTGCTGGGTGCGACTGTCTGGCGCTGGATGGCTGGTGGTCTAGGCAGGTTGTTATTGTAGCCGGTCAAATGGTTCAAATGGCTCTGAGCACTATGGGACTCAACTGCTGTGGTCATAAGTCCCCTAGAACTTAGAACTACTTAAAGCTAACTAGCCTTAGGACATCACACACATTCATGCCCGAGGCAGGATTCGAACCTGCGACCGTAGCGGTCGTGCGGTTCCAGACTGTAGCGCCTTTAACCGCTCGGCCACTCCGGGTAGCCGGTCAAACGACAGGTTCAGTGCCCTGTCATGAATAGCAGAGGGATGATTGGTCGACTTAAACTGAGGGTAGTTGACATCATGAAACCCTGCTCTAAATTGGAGGGAACGGTCCGCCATTGGCACGAATGATGTTCGGAGACACTGTGGAGGAATTTTGGAATCATCAATGAACGCTGATTCGCGGTTTTTGAGGAGAGTAGGGAGTTGAGCAATGCTGGCTTCGCTCTTGTCTCGAATGACAGGGGGCTTTTCGCGATCTGATCTTTGTCAGAGTCAGACAGTCTTGCGATAAGGTCGCTCTTTTTCGGAAGAACTTGAGAATTCTCGGACAGCCTTCGAGGCCACAGAGCTGCTGCACACCAGAAGTCGGCGCCTACATCATCAGGACGCTGCCTACCGATGATGTGCTGCAGATTTCAGTACTGGTACAGTATTTTGCGGCTCCGGCATTGTAGGGCATTATCAGTTTTATACTGAATCCCTCAGGAGCATGTGCCCTCGCTTTGCTACAAGTCCACCTTCCTTGTTTCTCCATGTGTTCCCATTTGAGCTCTCACTACTAATTGCGATACTGCTATATAGTTGGGAGATTAATATTTGATTCATTAGGACCTCCAGTCATTATCATCAATCTATTGTATCACAGAGAGTAGGAGCCCCTTGTTCTCGAGCCAACTCTTATTCTCATAATGTTTCAGTATACCCTATCCTTTAACCTACTGTGTCGACAATTATGTGCATTTATGTTCTAATGTGTAATAAATCTCATTGTAATATTTAATCCGCATTTCACTTCGTAGATATAGGCAGAATCCCATTTCCTGTTTTTTTATGATAAAAGTTCTCTTTTTTTGAGTAGTTTATGATGTGAGTGTGCACTCCATATTTTACCAACTAGCAGGGTCCATCATCATTTTCTTCCGTTACTGTTGTGCACATAATTAATTAGCTGGTAGATAAGGAGGGGGTCGAATGCATGTCTCTTTCTCATGCAAAATTCTTCTGAATTAAAGAGGTACAAACTCTTCTCCACCCCAGTACCTCGCAACAAGGCCCAAGAAAGAAAGAAATATATATATTAGCTATATCAAAGTTGTTCACTTCAAATGTTATAGTCACAAGCTGGTTACGTTTTGCTTCGGCTTAATAATGGTCTACTGATTGAGACAGTTAACATTGAGCATAAAAATAAGCATTTGATGGTCATATAAAGTGAAATTCCACAAGAAATCATGTTACGTGGTGTATTAGCGAGATTGAACATGGATGGTGGAGGATTTGACTGAAAGAGCATCCCGAGTATTTACAAGGACTGTGACGAATATGTGACCGCCTCCACAAATGATTTGCCAGCGCGGATGACGGTCATCCCGACGACCCCGGTTCGATACCTGGTACTGCCAGGGATATTTCCTTGGTTGGAGGAATGGTACGAGGCGCCCTCAGACTCGCGATGCCAACTGAGGAACTCCATGACCGAGTAGTAGCGGCTTCAGGTCACGAAAACTGACAATGACTGGGAGAGCGGTGTGCTGACCTCACGCCCCTCCATCTGGCATCCAATGACGCCATTGTCGAAGGATGACATGGCGGTCGGTCGGAATTGATGAGTCTACCAGAGGCTGTCGACGCAGTTCACTTTACTATGAGAAATAAGGTTGTGGATGGATAGAAAAAGATTTAAACGCAGCTCTTCCGGCAGTTCGCGTGTATTAGTCCTGGTAGCTGAGCTTTTATTCGTGGAGGCGATGGGTAAGAAGATTGCTAGGACAGACCTTGGTATAGCTTGAAGTCTTTGGTGGTGAAGGAGAACTCTGCACGTTTTAGTGAAGTATGTCGCATGTTTCCACTCCACTCAATGCATTTTCGCCACTGCCTGTACAGCATTAGCCTCCCAGTGTGGCCTGTGTCTTGTTCCGTAGCGGATGCCACCGAACAGCACAGCACAGCACACCTGCGTCCCGAGACAAAGGCAGGACCGGACGGTGGCAATGTTCCAGCAATTAGTTAATTCGTGGCCTGTTTACCGGGGGGCGGCGGCAAAAACGGGGCGGGTCGGTAGCTGCCGCGCCGTCCTCGGGAACAATGCGGCCACTTCGCGCCCTTCCCAGAAATTTCCATACCGCCAGCGCGGCCGGAACAGCTGGGGTGTCGGGCAGGAGCGGGGGTCACAGCTGGGGCCTCTAATCCCACACTCAGTGTCACAGCTCCCCGGTCTCAGGGATGGTCTGTGTCTTACTTACGATATGATTTTGTTTTATGAAAAATGATAGTGTCTCAGTACGGTCTTGAAATGAAAATTTATTCATTTGTATTACTTCATTTACTCCTTGTCTTCATTTAATAAGTTTTGATGTTTATCATCAAATAGTCGTTGATGGTCGTCTTAATACGATGATGCAATGGATCGGTCGCCATAGTCGCAACCTTATCTGCTCACAGCGCTTTCCAGAAAACGAACCTATCTTCATTCAGTTACATGAGAACGAAGTCCGGCGCCTATTTATAAGCGTCATTTTATTGCTATGTTAATTCTGACGCACAAAACCGATTAATCATATTTCCACGATCACACATCATTGTGTGAAAGAGAGACCTACAACGCCGGCTTCGCCTATTATCGTCATTAATGCCATCGTTATAATCGTCCTTTCTCTCTTCCGACATTTATTTTTACTTCAAACAGTATTAAGAGCTTACTACACTAGAAGGAGGGTTACAGGCGGAGGGCAGACGATCTCTAGAGCTCGCCCTGGCATCCAGCTGGCAACTCGGTAACCACATGCCGAATGTAATTCTGTTATTCTTTCACAAAATACTTTCACAAGATCGCTTGGACACGATAAGGCACATAATTATGGTAAAAACTGAAAAGCTATGGAGGGAGAAAGAGTTTGGAATACGTCTAGCAAATAACTGAAAACGTAGGTTGCAAGTGATACTCCGAAGAAAAAAAAAAGAAAAAGGTTTTCTTGCTTTCTCTTTCGATAAAGATAAGTACACAACGAGCCTTGCGCTCCGTAGCATTCTTGGTCCTACTGCTTCACGCTGATTCAATGATTATGCTACAATGAAGATCTAAAGAAACTGGTACACCTCCCAAATATCGTGTAGCGCTCCCGCGAGCAGGCAGAAGTGCCGCAACACGACGTGGCATGGACTCGACTAATGTCTGAAGTAGTGTTGGAGGGAATTGACACCATGAACCATGAATCCTGCAGGACTGTCCATAAGTCTGTAAGAGCACTGTGTGTGTGTGTGTGTGGTGGGGGGGAGGCAGGGGGGGGGGGGGGGGAGAACTCTTCTGAACAGCACGTTGCAACGCATCCCAGATATGCTCAATAATGTTCATGTCTGAGGAGTTCGGTGGCCAGCGGAAGTGTTTAAACTAAGAAGAGTGTTCCTGGAGCCACTCTGTAGCAATTTTGGGCGTGTGGGCTGTCGTATTGTCCTGCTGGAATTTCCCAAATCTATTGGAATGCACAACGGATGTGAATGGATGCAGGTGATCAGACTGGATGCTTACATACGTGTCACCTGTCAGAGTCGTATCTAGACGTATCAGGGGTCCCATATCACTCCAACCACACACGCCCCACACCATTACACATCCTCCACCAGCTTGAACAGTCCCCTATCGACAAGCAGGGTCCATAGATTCATAACGTTGTCTCCATACCCGTACAAGATCATCCGCTCGATTCAAATTGAAAGACTTTTCCGACCACGCATCATGTTTCCACTCATCAACAGTCCATTGTTGGTGTTGACGGGTCAGGCGAGACGTAATCTTTGTGTCGTGCAATCATCAATGGTGCACGAGTGGGCCTTCGCCTCCGAAAGCCCATATCGGTGATGTTTCGTTGATTGGTTCACACGCAGAAACTTGTTGATGGCCCAGCATTGAAATCTGCATCAATTTTGCGGAAGGGCTGCACTTCTGTGACACTGAACGATTCTCTTCTGTCGTCGTTGGCCCCTTTCTTGCAGGATCTTGCAATGTCAGATATTTGACGTTTTACCGAATTCCTGATTCTCACGCCTCACTCATGAAATGGTCGTACAGGAAAACCGCCCCGGGAAAATCCCCATGTCATCACTACCTGGGAATGCTGTCGCCATCACTCGTGCGCCGATTATAACACCACGTTCAAACTCACTTAAATCTTGATTACCTGCCATTGTAGCAGCAGTGACCGACTTAACAACTGCGGTAGATACTTGTCTTCTATAGGTGTTGCCGTATTCAGTCTATTTACATGCCTATACCAGTTTCTTTGGTGCGTCACTGTATAATGACTTGGGCAGTCAATGATTCAAATGGCTCTGAGCACTATAGGACTTAACTTCTGAGGTCATCAGTCTCCTATAACTTGAACTACTTAAACCTAACTAACCTAAGGACGTCACACACATCCATGTCCGAAGCAGGATTCGAACCTGCGACCGTAGCGGACAGTCAATGTTCTGACGCAGGATTACCAACTTGTTGAGTCACGAACGTTATTTCATCTCTTCGTTTGCCCTTCAGCGACCAGAAAAGATTCACAATGAAGCCTAATCAACATATCTCTGACTCGTCTCCACTGAAATTCCAGACGCGCCTTTGTTCCCTGTGCTAATGTGTGACTTTCTTCCGTAACCTAGCATTGGTTCTCCCGTGATCTGATCATTATTATTTCTTCACGTATTACAGATATCATTGGGAGCTATGCCGAAGCGAGCTTGACCACTAATACACAGCGCCGTAGCTCACAATGAAACACTAGACACGTTGCTGTACGAACCACTATTGCTGCTCAGTGGTAGGCTGTTCTCATTCCCTCAACGGCTGTATATTATGTGACGCACCATCACCTATCTACCTTTGGTGGGTACCAAATATCATGTAAAGGAATAAATAATAATAAACTACGCAATAGTATGAAGGAACGTTTTGAGTAAATGTAAACGACCTCTAATATACGTAGAAAGAGGTGCCCAGAAGGGTGCAATCACACACTGGGTATCAAGGAGTTTCTGGACCAACCAAACTGTCAGATGGTTTTCCATGACGTTAAAGGGATTTTGTTGGTCGTTAACATGCAAACTAAGAGCTGTATGGTCTTTCAGCAGGCATACCATTGCAGAGAACAAAGAGGTGACAGAACCAGTGGGAATGACCACTACTTACGTTAGACAGAAATCAGTCAATTTGCACCACAATGCTGAACACCCGAAACGACAGACATGTTGGAGAGCTCCTCTGAACCCGACAAATCTGAGAATCGAGCGAGAGTTCAGGGCTGTTAAGGCGTACGTTTCGGGCACTTTTACTTTTCGTATGTTGCTGCTGTTGCCATTCGGGTAAAGGCGATTTTCTATTCAAATGTGCGAAATGATGTGGAAATAGTGATCAGTACGCATTTCACAGGGCAATAATGTGACAGAGGAAACTGAATAGCTTTGCAACTGTTTCTTAATACCGTATATTCAGACATGAGCCGTGTGCGCTAATACCTACGTGGAGACGTCTGTGGAAACCACTGTGTTTATATTTCCATGTGTGGACGCTAGATTTTTAATTAATGTCGTGAGATTTTGTCCCCATGGGCTGAAGGATGTTATCATTCTCGCCATTAGTGAGAAGTACAAAAATATCTTTTTTTCTGTATTTTGGCGTATAAAATTACAAGAGATATCAAACTAATATTAACAACATTATGGTTCAAATGGCTCTGAGCACTATGGGACTTAACTTCTGTGGTCATCAGTCCCCTAGAACTTAGAACTAGTTAAACCTAACTAACCTACGGACATCACACACATCCATGCCCGAGGCAGGATTCGAACCTGCGACCGTAGTGGTCGCGCAGTTCCAGACTGTAGCGCCTAGAACCGCTTGGCCACCCCGGCCGGCTAACAATATTAGACATAGTCCCCTATGAATACGCCGATTTTTGTTCAGTCCATCTTAAAACAATCAGATTCTTGATTTATTTGTATTGCAACCACCTTCAGACCAGTTTAATATCAAAGCCAGACGATGGGTTCGGCAGTTATACCAGGTAGCTCTCCGTAACTCTGACACATACGAGGTGCATTCAAGTTCTAAGGCCTCCGATTTTTTTTTTCTAATTAACTACTCACCCGAAATCGATGAAACTGGCGTTACTTCTCGACGTAATCGCCCTGCAAACGTACACATTTTTCACAACGCTGGCGCCATGATTCCATGGCAGCGGCGAAGGCTTCTTTAGGAGTCTGTTTTGACCACCGGAAAATCGCTTAGGCAATAGCAGCACGGCTGGTGAATGTGCGACCACGGAGAGTGTCTTTCATTGTTGGAAAAAGCCAAAAGTCACTAGGAGCCAGGTCGGGTGAGTAGGGAGCATAAGGAATCACTTCAAAGTTGTTATCACGAAGAAACTGTTGCGTAACGTTAGCTCGATGTGCGGGTGCATTGTCTTGGTGAAACAGCATACGCGCAGCCCTTCCCAGACGTTTTTGTTGCAGTGCAGGAAGGAATTTGTTCTTCAAAACTTTTTCGTAGGATGCACCTGTTACCGTAGTGCCCTTTGGAACGCAATGGGTAAGGATTACGCCCTCGCTGTCCCAGAACATAGACACCATCATTTTTACAGCACTGGCGGTTACCCGAAATTTTTTTGGTGGCAGTGAATCTGTGTGCTTCCATTGAGCTGACTGGCGCTTTGTTTCTGGATTGAAAAATCGCATCCACGTCTCATCCATTGTCACAACCGATGAAAAGAAAGTCCCATTCATGCTGTCGTTGCGCGTCAACATTGCTTGGCAACATGGCACACGGGCAGCCATGTGGTCGTCCGTCAGCATTCGTGGCACCCACCTGGATGACACTTTTCGCATTTTCAGGTCGTCATGCAGGATTGTGTGCACAGAACCCACAGAAATGCCAACTCTGGAGGCGATCTGTTCAACAGTCATTCGGCGATCCCCCAAAAAAATTCTCTCCACTTTCTCGATCATGTCGTCAGACCGGCTTGTGCGAGCCCAAGGTTGTTTCGGTTTGTTGTCACACGATGTTCTGCCTTCATTAAACTGTTGCACCCGCGAACGCACTTTCGACACATCCATAACTCCATCACCACATGTCTCCTTCAACTGTCGATGAATTTCAATTGGCTTCACACCACGCAATTTCAGAAAACGAATGATTGCACGCTGTTCAAGTAAGAAAAACGTCGCCATTTTAAGTATTTAAAACAGTTCTCATTCTCGCCGCTGGCGGTAAAATTCCATCTGCCGTACGGTGCTGCCATCTCTGGGACGTATTGACAATGAACGCGGCCTCATTTTAAAACAATGCGCATGTTTCTATCTCTTTCCAGTCTGGAGAAAAAAAATCGGAGGCCTTAGAACTTGAATGCACCTCGTACTAGACAGTGACACTTCACCGTGGATATTAAATTTATCTGGGGACGGTTGTACAATCGCTAAACGTTGAAAATAAAATTATTCACAGTTTTGTAATGCTTTAAGATCTGTTTTAAGCTGATGTCAGTCAACGAAGATCATAATTAAAGCGCAAGTAATCGTGATATGTAATTATAGGGTATACATATTGGCAACAATGGAACAGTTTGAGAGTTTGTTATTGTTTCCTGAACTGCATGGTCGAATACAATAAGTAATACTGAAAGTGAAATACTGGAAGTGCGAATCGATTAAAAGGTGTCCGTCAGTGTTCTTAACGGAAGGAGAACTGACATCCACGTTGTAGTGGAGAAGAATTCGAGAGACTGTTTAATTTGGGAAGTAGGTTTATTTATAAACTTTAAGAAAGCAAGGCGGAATTATTTGAAGTTAGTAACCAGTTTCTTAAGGTAAGTGGGCTGCCTAAGTTTTTATGTTGGTAATGCCAGGTAGTGCTCCGTATTAAAATCGCTGACTGCGCTGTGTGCAGTCTGTGGCTTGTTGGACTCATTGTTGGAATATTCGCTTGTGTAGTGTTGGGCAGTTGGATGTGAATAGCGCGTAGCGTTGGGCAGATGATGGTGAACCGCCAGCAGCAGAGGATGTGGGGAGTGAGATGGCGGAGTTTTGAGAGGTTGCTATAAGTGGACGATCTGGACGTGTGTCCGCCAGAAAATGGAAATTTGTAAAGATGGATGTCATGAATAGGTAGATGTATATATGATGACTTTTGAACACTATTGAGGTAAATACATTGTTCTCTATCGAAATCTTTCATTTGCTAACTATACCTATCCGTAGTTAGTGCATTCAGTAGTTAGAAGCTTTTATTTAGCTAGCAGTATTGGCCCTCGCTGTATCGCAGTTGTTCGAGTAACGAAGATTTTTGTGAGGTAAGTGATTCATGAAAGTTATAGGTTATTGTTAGTCAGGGCCATTCTTTTGTAGGGATTTTTGAAAGTCAGATTGCGTTGCGCTAAAAATATTGTGTGTCAGTTTAGTGATGATCACAATAAGTAAAGAGAAAACTGTTTGAGTATGTTGAGTTTTGCTCAGCTGTTTGAAAATCAAATAACGTAGAAGTTTACTAGTACAGTCATTCATAATTTTTCTAAGGGGACGTTTCAGGTGATTTAAAACGGTCGCCGCCACAGTGGGACTGTTGCACAGTGATTTAAACTGCTAAAGACGAAACGGTGCTACACTAAAGCACGGGTAGTGCTAAGGTCTATGCATCATTATTTGATCCTCTCAGAAGACTGATTATAAATGCAAATATTATACACTATTGCAAAACAACCAGAATAATATGTGAATGTAGGCTTCCCGGTTTATACTTCTGATGCAATCTTCTCGGGATTCCATCCGGGTAGCTGCGTCGAAAACCCGCGACGTTTCGATGAGTGTCATTCTCATCTTCGCCATCTCATCTCATCTTCGCCAGAAGATGACGTGAATGACACTCATCGAAACGTTGCGGATTGTCGAAGCAGCTACCTGGATAGAATCACGAGAAGATTTCATCAACCAGAATAATATAACATTCCTTCATGAAAAAGTAGCTGTTTACTATCTATCCAACAAGTAAGCTTTACGCAGAATACGTGTCTTACCTAGCCCCTAGTTGCATCTACTAAGCTTGCTTGAATGAATACAATAATCACCTGTAATCACAGCGAGCAGATATTAATTATTTCATTAATATTCTTTTGCTATGTGATGGATGGAACTTGCTGTAGGTTTCGTTTTACATGAAGGAAGACATTAAAGGTGAGCGATTGCTCTAAATCTGAAACCTCTGTTCGAAAATCGTCCATGTGCTGTGTTCGCAATCATTTTATTATTTTGAAGAGATATTCGTAAAACATGAAGATAGCGCAAAACCATTCTTTTCGTGTGAGCAGTATTGCAATTAAAAAGTCACTGTATGCTAGTGACTGTATGAGCTGGAACACCAACGTCTTACTAAATAACCGATACCCTCGCATCAGAAAATACAACGACTTACGAAATTATCACGGACTTTTTGAAATATTGTAATCAAAATCAGTTGAGTGTACTGTGGCCGAGAGTTTCCGTCCTAGGTGTTCTGTTTTCCTTATATGTCATCAGAAGTACCACACACATAAACGTATATTAGTTGCACGGTATTACACAATGTGCCGATAAAAAAATGAAATACGTGCAGGAGAGAAATATGCATGAAAGAAATATGCTGAACTGAGCAATGCTCCCACTTGTTCGTTACAATAAATGAGGACTGTGAGTGGCTTGCGTACCCATAATCAGAGTGAAACCTCTTTACCTTTAAGTATTGAATTTGTTCTGAGGCTCTCAGTCTGCTGTTTCGTGGAATCGCGTAAGTCATGTCGTGAAGGGTAGCTAGCTATGGGTCAATCGTTGCGTTGTGCCCTAGGACATCTTTTGCACTATGGTAAAAAGTCACATGAATTGAGATTTCGTTCGTCGAAAGTGCAGCTGTAACGTAATATTGTGTTATATCTTCCTTGCCAGTTTAACATAATTAAAAATACATTATGCGGTCAATTTTAGACAACTATTTGCAACGGAAATACCTTGTCGTGTGAGCTTTAAGTGAAATAATTGCTGCACTGAGTGCAAAATGTTATAAGACTGTTTGGAGCAAAAATCAAATTTTCTTATTTTCCTTATAAAAGTGCTTCAAAACATCTTTTTGTTTCTTGTTGGTCTTAGAAGCATGTTACATGACTAAATTACAACTGTTGTGGATATGTGTAATACGGTCTCCGTATTAAGAAATACATTTCTGAACGTTCGGAGCTCTTAATGGATCCGATTTTTACATTTATAATGGACTGATAGGAAGGAGACAACGAGGATTACGGTACAGGAAAAAAGTTAGGCGTTCGATAATAGAGAAGTTAATAAAAGGGTATGAAGAATCGGACTGGTCTAGCAATAAGGTGCACTACAAGGTTAAATGGAAAGAAGATACTTCATTTGTATGGTTATATTGTCCCTAGTTGTTTTACAATTACTGAGAGCGCTTTAATTCCATCTCTGCAACTACAACAAAATACGTCTTTTGGTTACCAAAAGAGGTATTTTTTCTTGAAATAACACATCATCAGTGGTCTGTAATGAGAGACATTAATAAATTGGTTTTCTGTCTTCACCGAAAAACAGTTCATTGTAAAAAATGGCCGGCCGTAGTGGCGGAGCGGTTCTAGGCGCTTCAGTCTGGAACCGCGCGACCGCTATGGTCGCAGGTTCGAATCCTGCCTCGGGCATGGATGTGTGTGATGCCCTTAGGTTAGTTAGGTTTAACTAGTTCTAAGTTCTAGGGGACTGATGACCTCAGATGCTAAGTCCCATAGGGCTCAGAGCCATTTGAACCATTTTTTGTAAAAGATGTTGATATTACTTACGGCACTTCATGCGTCGTTACGGTTCACATCAGGAAATACCGTCTGTTTCTGGATTATTCCTTCCTGTGGCACTGTTGATTCTGGCCCAATCCCGTATTGCGTTGCATAACTGAGCGTTTCTTGATGTGAAAACCACCACAATATAACACACGACTGTTTGTGTCTTTTTGTATCATTCGGGCTACAAATGACTCTTGTGGTATGTGTAGTATTAACAACTTTACCTCTAGTTTTTTCTTTGATCTAAAGATATGTTATGAAATTGTGTTAGTATGTGTTTATTTTAAATGAAAGAGAAACGAAAGTGTAGTGATGGAAATGAAGATTTAAATTGTGAGCAGGTGGGGGGAAGTGAGGCAGGGGGACTGATTCATCAGTGAATGCAATGTCGTGGAATGGAGAGTGTGTTGGAACAAATAGGGTGAGGAGCAATAGATTTGTAAGGATGGAGGTTTTCTTTAAAAGGAAATAGTCTTTACTGATTTTTACTGTGTTCACATCTTTTGCTAATGTTCTCGGCCTATGATATTCACATTTAAGGTGGTCTGCAAGTCTTGAGTGATTAGTAGTTTGTTTCCACGCCCTGTTACGCTCCTTGTATGTTGTGCCAAATGTCCTGCCAGTGCAGAAGTGCTACTATACTGTGATGTGTTTCATGTCAAGAAATACATAGTTCTGCAGGGAAATATGGGACTAGCACAGAATCAACAGTGCCAAAAGAAGGAACAGCTCAAAAACGTGCAAGCAGCCGTAAATTCCTGATGAGAGCGGAAACCAGCCATGAAATACCGTTGTAAGGTGTCAGGCAAATCCAACACCTCCCATGAAAACCCTGACATGATAAGCAAATCCAGTAGTATGTCACATAGCTCCGAATAAATCGTGACATTAAATTAACCAAAGTAATACGAGTAACGAGTGAGCAAATGGAATACCACAGACTAACACAAGAATGCCTAAATGCATGTCATACCTTCCCACCGTGAGACAGACGCAGTTCCGAGGGGAGAAACGAGAACAGAAGCCGAGAGCAGAACCGTGTTAAGCTGGAAGGCCCTACGATAAGGGACGGACGGACACCCACGTCTCCAGCTAACCGCTAGGACCACACCACCAGCAAGTTTTAGCGTGAGACTTTTTCGCGTCTCGTCTCTGTTACGTCAGGAGGACCCCCCAGCCAATGTTAAAAGCTAGAGCCCTCCACAAGAACAGTATAGATCTTACGATAACACAAAAAGGGCTACACCACCCGCATGTTTTTGCGTGAGACTTTTTCGCGTCTCTGTTACGTCAGAACCACCCCCCAGCCCATGTTAAAAGATAGAGCCCTCCAGAAGAACAGTATAGATCTTATGATAACGCTAAAAGGACCACACCAGCTGCAAGTTTTAGAGTGAGACTTTTTCGCGTCTCTGTTACGTTGCAAGCTTTAAAAAACATTGCCCCACCATGAAAAGTATAACGTTTCTCATTGGATAGACAGAATTTTTGTAGGCAGAGCTTAAGGTTACATTGAGACCCTGATTGGTCAGATGAAAACACAGCCAGATAGTTTTTTTAAACCAACTTCGGTAAATTGTAGTAAGGAGAAGTTAAGAGAGAGTTGCTTCCGAGACAGCGAGGTGAGCGGAGCTGTGCTGCCCGCCGCCCCCTGACGAACACCGACAAGGTAATGAACGCACGCGATGCCGCATAACAGCGCATAAAGCTTCACTCAGAACGGCAGAAGTCTCATCTGTTACACCCCCTTTTTGCGTAATACTTGCGTCGATCGTCAATTAAAGCTCATGGTGTTCACATTTGCCACTTGAAGTAAAAATCTGAAATGTGATGATTTTTCTGTTATATAGTTATTGAGAAGCCACATCAGCCACTAATTTACGACAAGTTAGATAAGTAATTAAAGATAATTGAGGGTCACTGTAGACCATTTTGATAGTTTTCTCTTTTGAGAAACTTCATTTAAACCTAGATGTGATATGGCATAGGTCATCCTTCGATCCATTGTAGAACTTGGAAACGCATTCAGGGAATATTCGTTGACATTTTTGCTGAGCGCAGTTGGTTTTTACCATCCTGTATTAAAACATTTCCTTTTATCAATAGTGCAATTTATAAACAATGTTTTGTGAGTAGAATAAAGTTTCCAGTGGTAAACTTAACTGCTTTTTCGACGTTATTTTACCAGCTAACTAAAAATAGGAAAGCCTTGAACCCCGTCCACTAAATTTAGTTAGTATTAAGATTCTTTTACAGGGAGAGCAGTGGAGCTGACGCTGAAATCATTAAGTATTTTTGGTTATATCATCGATAGTGTCACTGAACTCTTCTGAACTCTAGATGTCATGTGTGGTCTGGCGTCTCCTTACCAGCAACAGGTCCCAGGTTCAAACTAGTCAATTCCCTAAAAAACACGCTCAGAGCGTCGTTGCGCGAAAGTGGTAGGGAGACACGATATAGAACAGACAGCACGCAGAATGTTAGACCGTAAGTAAAATCAACACCTTTTGTAACGAACTGTTTTTCAGTGTAGAGAGAAAACCAATTCGTAAATATCTCTCACTGCACACCACCGATGACAAGTTATTCCAATGAAACGAAACGCTTTTGGCAACAGAAACATCTTATTTCTTGTAACTGCAAAGACGGTATTAAAATAAGAAAGAAAATGGGTCTACTTTCAAAATTATTTTACCTGAAAACAAATAGACTTTTTATCTGAAGTTCGTGTATCAATCATTCTTTGAAGTCTGTAGTAGGAAATAAGAGTGTTATTTTGTTCATTAACATGTAAATACGTTAATAAACGGACCTGGAGAACAGGACTCGTCTGGGAACCAAGTGCAGGGCAAAACTAAAGTCATCGGATACGAAACGAAAAGAAAAAATGAGTTCCATTTAAAATTATTGAAACTGGAAGCAAACATGCCTTTTAAGTTCGTTTATCTATGATTCGTGTGAGTCTCCAGCAGGAAATACAAAACCTCTTTCGTTGGCATTAACTTGTTGCCCACCTTTCGCTTACGACGTGGTGTTCTTTGGTGAAACTAAGATCTGACAACGTGGGACGTGCTAAATAGCAACAATACAGCAGTGGGGTTTTTTTTTTTTTTTTTCAAAAATTTCTACTGCACCGTTAGGGTTTGCCCTGTGTTTACGCTTTTTTAGCTTTATCCTGCCCTGGCGCGTGTTGTGTGAACGATATCAATAATACGTCTCCAGCATCAGGCCAGAGTCTGCCATGGCCGCAGTGTGATCGGCGCCCCTGCGGCGTGACGTAATGTTTGCAGACAATGGTTTCTCTGCTGCGTCGGCCCCTTGGGAAAGCGACGCGACCGCAGACGGCGGCATGTCTCCCCCCCCCCCCCCCCCCCCACCCACGGCACCCCGCCCCACAGTTTGGCGTTTTGCGCCGCCCCGCCGCACAGAGCGTATTTTTGCCGCGTTCCGTTTCCGCAGGTCGGCGGGCAGGCGGGACACCAGGCCAGGCGCTTCTTGCGCCCCTCTGACTCATTCCCAGAATCTCGCGCCTCACTCGCAGTCACCAGCCTCTCTCTTGTATTTACCAGACAATGATACTATCAGATTTTTCCTGCTAGTTCGTAGTTTAAATCTTCCTCGGATGTTCTGCTGGTCTGGGATGCTGCTCTCATCGATCGACAACTCCCTAATGATGGTAGAGATTTTTTTTTTTTTTCTAAAATCCACGGAGGAAAAGTGACTCACCACAGTAGATAGATTATTTAAAATTACTGAAAGTGGTATTTAACTTGAAAGTTGAAAGAAGAAATGAAAATTTCTGGGTGTGTGTAAGGGGTTGACACAAATAATGTTGGTCATTTAGCTGAATCACTAGCTGCAGACTAGGGAGTGAATCAGATACCGATCGAATCCCAATGCCACATTGACTAATGGTCGTTGGGTCAGTACAGGGATAACGGGGCAACGTAAGCCATCTATGAAATTTCCAATTTATTTACAATAGACTAATTTCTTAAGTATTGTTTAGCGTAATTAAACCATAGACGCTGGTTTAAACTGCGTTATTAACACTTTCTGCATCTTAGTTAAAAATAGTCTTTGTGATCTTTCTAAGCAAATGGTAGTCAATCTGAAATATCTTGCAGGAATCATGACTAGGTGTCGTTTGAATGCTCGCGCCATTATTGGTTAATAGAACAGACATTCAGAGCAATAGAAAGAACGTGATGAGGCTCTCTCTCTGGTGTGTGTATGTGTGTGTGTTTTAGTGAGAGAGAGAGAGAGAGGGGGGGGGGGAGGGAGAGAGAAAGGGAGTGGGGTGAGTCTGACTTGTTTGTCACTATACTGCCTAAGCAATATCCAGGTGTACAAGTGGTGGGCTGTTGGCTAATGCAACGTGATGGGATCACGTCATCTGATCTAGGTTCATAGAAAATGAAGACCCTAATTTCGTCAGAAATGGAGAACGGGCCAGACTACGATCTTAGAGCCGAAACAGAGGCAAAACATCGCCTAATAAACTAATTTCCGGGAGAGTCGTCACAGCCTCCACTTCTTTATATCAAAGAGAAATGTTTCAGAACATTGATTCTACGTCATTTGCTCTAACCTCTGTTGCTGACTAAATTATTCACCCATTCATTGTCACATGACAATGCAAAGTTACATACTTTATAGAAGAGCCGAAAAATGAAAACCTTGGACGAAATGTAAGTATTCATCCTTGGCCAATTAGTTGAAAGAACTGTAATATTTTTCAATGTGAAACGATATTGGAAGATTTCGTATTTGAAACTGTTGATTTGTAATTGGAGTAAAGGAAATAATCTGTCTAGCTGGAAGTGGTAAATGATTTTTAATGTTAAAACACAGTCCATCATATATTCACCTAAAGGAAAAGGAGAGCAGTGCGGCATGTTTTCGCACAGTGAAGTTACTAAACATCCATAAAAATCTGTAGGGCTTTTGTTAACTACTGACTGCCAGACGTCTGTTGAGACGTGCATGTTTATGAGTCCGTTGGTAGTGGTATTATGGACGTGGGACCAGCCTGAAAATCGTACGACACTCTAGAATGGGGCTGCCGTGCTGACTCAGGTACTCGGAAAGGACAGAACCATCGAATACTAGAAAAAATGTGAAATTACTGAAGCTGAAATCATTTACGACATATATTTGCAGTTCACTTTTCAATGACTGTCGAAGTCTCCAGCAGAGAAAGTGATCTGTCCTTCGTTAGCTTTTTTTCGTTTTTTAGAAATTCTTATTTGTAGGTATCACATCGGATGCTTGCGTGCTCGCCAACGCGTTTGGTATACGCCTATTGGAACATCTGAGAAATAGTGTTCCAGTCATTTTATTCCTAAATCATGTGTACGCCTTTCTTTTCACAGTTCGTTTACGAACAATACATTGAAGTCACTTTTTAACTACAAGAAACATTCCTTCCAACTGCAGTTCATACACACTTAATCGAAATGACACAAAAATATTTACTGTGTGGTTCATGACACTGTTAAATCTTTCGTGATCCTATAGATGACCTCAAGACAGTCCATTTGACGCTGAACACGGCTTCACTATATCCCATAATCTCTTAACTCAGTACAGTTTAGCGTAGACGTTCAGTTGCCTTTTTCAGCGTAATAATACCTATTTATTCCTGATTTAGCTGTCCTCTTAATTTTTGACATGTTTTAGTAAGACTACATTCCCGGTGCCTCTACTTCCTTTTTTCCGGTTTTAATGCTACTTACGTTTTGCTTCGATGCTTTGTTATTCAGTAGTAAAATGTCTTCCTCCGTCTTAAACAAGCTGTAATGTTCTGACTTAAAACTGTTCTAACGTTAAAGTACTTGCGTAACCTCATCGTTTCCATAATTTTCGCAGTTTATGACAATAAAGTTGATGTTCAATGACTTTCGCCATTTGCTAACTTTTATTCGATAATGATCACATGTAACTGATGTGTGAAACCCAATACATTAAAACAGCTACAGTTCAAACAAAAATATTAATTTTCTGCCACACGTTTCTCACTTTTACAAAGCCGACTTTTTTTAAGTCTTCTCACTGGTTTGAAGCTGTCCGCCGCAAATTCCTCTCCTCTCCAAACCTTTTCATCTCAGAATAGCACTTACAGCCCTCGTCCTCAATTATATATTATATATATTCCATTCTCTGCCTTCCTCTACAGTTTTCACCCCATACAGCTCCCTGTAGTACAGTTGCTCTCATACCAATTATACCTGCGTGCTACCAGGTATTAGATATGAAAAACAATTTTCTTTTAAGACTTTCATTTTGAAAGAGACAGAAGGTAAATGATACGAGGGTAGTCCCAAAAGTTCAGGTCTCCCATTTTTATAAGTACAATAGACCTGCTTATTTCCACGATGATTTACATCAGTTTACAGGTTGAACATTTACCTATTTTTCGACATAATCACGATTTCTGTCGATGCATTTTCTTATACGCTGTGGCAGTTTTTATATCCCATGCTCGCCGCCGTGCTGTTCAGAAAGTTATGAACCTCTTCTTTCACCTCGTCGTCGGAGCTGAATCGCTTTCCGGCCAAATGTTCTTTTAACCTAGGGATCAACAGGTGATAGTCACTGAGCGCCAAGTCAGAACTATAGGGTGGGTGGGTGATTATGTTCCACTGAAACTGTTGCAGGAGAGCAATGGTTTGCCGAGCGATGTGTGGACGAGCGTTGTCACGAAAAATGTGTACGCCCTTGCCGGTTCCGAATCGCCCGTTTAAGTTTTTCAGAGTCTCACAGTACCTATCAGCGTTAATTGTGCTCCCAGTGGGCATAAAGTCGACCAACAAGACCCCTTTCCGATCCCAAAAAACGCTTGTCATCACTTTACCGGCAGACTGTATTTGTTTGAATTTCCGCGGCTTTTGCGAATAAGGATGCCGCCACTGGTGCGATTGTTGCTTGGTCTCAGGTGTAAAGTGGCATGCCCAGGTTTCGTCACACGTGACAATTGAGTCCATAAAGTTGTCCTGTTCGGCCGTAAGGCGGTGAAGAAATGCGCCGGAACCATCAACTCGTTGCTGCAGCATTCGTGGCACCCACCTTGCGCACACATTCCGGTAGTTGAATGTTTCTGTTAAAATTATGTGAGCGGTGCTTCGGGAAACCTCAGGAACCAACGTGCCGAGATCAGCCAGGGTGACCCGCCGATCTTCACGCATGCTTTGCTCAACCTTCAATACTGTCTCCTCAGAAATTGACGGTCTCCCGCTCCTTTGTTCGTCGTGAATTTCGGTCCGAAAACATTTTTGACATCCATGCACGATTCACCATACACTTTTGTCAATTGGCAATTGATTTCAATTGGGGCAGTGCCCTTTGCGTTCAAAAACCGAATAACTGCGCGCAATTCTCACTTTCCGGTAACATCCAACGGGAGCTCCAATCTCAACGGCTGCCAAGCCAAGACTGAGCGCCTCGGCGCGGCGTGCGCATGTTCACACACAGCGCGTGAAGCACTCTTCGTAACAGTGTGACCAACTGCCACATAAACAGAGTTCTGTACTTATAAAAAAATAGGAGACCTTACTTTTGGGATTACCCTCGTATTTAGCTTTTGAAGGACTTTTACTAAAACGCGAACGACGATTCACAGAGACAATTGTACTAATTATTTCTAATAAACCTTTTTTTTATATATAGAATGGTGAAGCAGTTATAGAATGGTGAATCAGTTATACACTGGTGTCCAAAATTAAAGCAACAAACCGCTCTTTCCCTGTCCTGTGCCTAATTCACGATATAATCAAACAGACTGTCTACAGATGTCCATACGATCAGGTTCTGCACAAAAGACGTCATTGCAGTCAACGGACAACCGCACGAACGATGATGTCAGGGCACCTGCCAAACGTGGTCGTGTTTGTCGGGCAGTCCCACATCCACAATCGTTGTGTACACAGTCACAGACGGTGCAGTATGGCGCAGAGAACACACCTACCAGACTTCCTGTGGTGGAGGGCCTAAGGAAGAACAGAAGCAGCACAGTCGCAAACTGGTGTAGCCCAATGGCTAAATGTGAATTGTTCTGTTGTTACTGGGACGTGGCAACAGTTTATAGAGACCAAATCTGTATTCCGAAGACCAGAGCAGGACCGACCACGTGTGACATCAAAAAGGGAGAACCGTTATTTGGCTGTAAGGGCACGGCCGTACCGCCTCAGTGCTGCACGGCAACTGGCATTTGAGCTCGCAGAATTCACTGGACGTTGTATCGAGGCAAACGGCGTGCAGAAGGTTTCGGCAGAGCGGCCTTTACTGCCGGAGACCTGCTGTAAGTCTGCCTCTGACCCGTCTTCACAGAAGGGAACGTCTAGAGTGGAGTCATTAAAATGCCACCTGGATGGTCAACAGTGGGCCATCGTTTTCACACATGAGTCCCGATTTAGTCATGAGAGTGAATCTTGATGGATTTGCATCTGGAGGGAACAATGAACGTGATTTCGGGACCCACACATTATGGAAAGACACCGATATCGAGGAGTATCTCTAATGCTGTGGCCAGGGATAATGTTCACCACTCAGACACCTCGTCATGAAACTGTACAGGTGAATCTGTAAGGTTTAATTGCTGTCAGATGTCATGACGAGATCTTTGGACCTCATCTGCGGTTGTTGCGAGTTGCTGTTGGCCCGGACTTCGTATTTACAGACGAGAACGCTCGACCTCATAGAACCTGGGTAGTTGATGTTTTCTTGGAAACGGAAGATACTGCATGCATGTCGCGGCCTGGTCGTTCTTCCGATTTGAATCCCATAGAGTATCTCCCAGACGCACTAGGGACACGGGTTCCATCACGTCAACATACACCAACCACTCTCCAAGACTTGCCACCAGCTCTGCAGGAAGAATAGCCGTTATTGCTTCACCATGAGATTGATGACATCATTCACAGCATGCCCTCTCATTTTCGGGCCTGTGTTGTTGCCAGAAATGATCACACCCCATACTGAGAATATTTACCAATTGTTGGAATGTGTGTGCAAATATTTTAATGTGAAAAAAAAACTAAGAACTTTTTGTCTACCTTAATGCGTGTTGCAGTTTTTACGTTCTCTGCTCTTTGCATTGTTTCTACTCTACTGTCACTTGTTTACATTGTTTTGTGGTAACGTTGCAAATTTTAGTTTGTTGCTTTAATTTTAGACACCAGTGTAAATGCATCGCGAGTGCAATCTACATCTACATCTACATCTACATATATACTCCGCAAGCCACCCAACGGTGTGTGGCGGAGGGCACTTTACGTGCCACTGTCATTACCTCCCTTTCCTGTTCCAGTCGCGTATGGTTCGCGGGAAGAACGACTGTCTGAAAGCCTCCGTGCGCGCTCTAATCTCTCTAATTTTACATTCGTGATCTCCTCGGGAGGTATAAGTAGGGAGAAGCAATATATTCGATACCTCATCCAGAAACGCACCCTCTCGAAACCTGGCGAGCAAGCTACACCGCGATGCAGAGCGCCTCTCTTGCAGAGTCTGCCACTTGAGTTTATTAAACATCTCCGTAACGCTATCACGGTTACCAAATAACCCTGCGACGAAACGTGCCGCTCTTCTTTGGATCTTCTCTATCTCCTCCGTCAGACCGATCTGGTACGGATCCCACACTGATGAGCAATACTCAAGTATAGGTCGAACGAGTGTTTTGTAAGCCACCTCCTTTGTTGATGGACTACATTTTCTAAGCACTCTCCCAATGAATCTCAACCTGGTACCCGCCTTATCAACAATTAATTTTATATAATCATTCCACTTCAAATCGTTCCGCACGCATACTCCCAGATATTTTACAGAAGTAACTGCTACCAGTGTTTGTTCCGCTATCATATAATCATACAATAAAGGATCCTTCTTTCTATGTATTCGCAATACATTACATTTGTCTATGTTAAGGGTCAGTTGCCACTCCCTGCACCAAGTGCCTATCCGCTGCAGATCTTCCTGCACTTCGCTACAATTTTCTAATGCTGCAACTTCTCTGTATACTACAGCATCATCCGCGAAAAGCCGCATGGAACTTCCGACACTATCTACTAGGTCATTTATATATATTGTGAAAAGCAATGGTCCCATAACACTCGCCTGTGGCACGCCAGAGGTTACTTTAACGTCTGTAGACGTCTCTCCATTGATAACAACATGCTGTGTTCTGTTTGCTAAAAACTCTTCAATCCAGCCACACAGCTGGTCTGATATTCCGTAGGCTCTTACTTTGTTTATCAGGCGACAGTGCGGAACTGTATCGAACGCCTTCCGGAAGTCAAGAAAAATGGCATCTACCTGGGAGCCTGTATCTAATATTTTCTGGGTCACATGAACAAATAAAGCGAGTTGGGTCTCACACGATCGCTGTTTCCGGAATCCATGTTGATTCCTACATAGTAGATTCTGGGTTTCCAAAAACGACATGATACTCGAGCAAAAAACATGTTCTAAAATTCTACAACAGATCGACGTCAGAGATATAGGTCTATAGTTTTGCGCATCTGCTCGACGACCCTTCTTGAAGACTGGGACTATCTGTGCTCTTTTCCAATCATTTGGAACCCTCCGTTCCTCTAGAGACTTGCGGTACACGGCTGTTAGAAGGGGGGCAAGTTCTTTCGCGTACTCTGTGTAGAATCGAATTGGTATCCCGTCAGGTCCAGTGGACTTTCCTCTATTGAGTGATTCCAGTTGCTTTTCTATTCCTTGGACACTTATTTCGATGTCAGCCATTTTTTCGTTTGTGCGAGGATTTAGAGAAGGAAGTGCAGTGCGGTCTTCCTCTGTGAAACAGCTTTGGAAAAAGGTGTTTAGTATTTCAGCTTTACGCGTATCATCCCCTGTTTCAATGCCATCATCATCCCGTAGTGTCTGGATATGCTGTTTCGAGCCACTTACTGATTTAACGTAAGACCAGAACTTCCTAGGATTTTCTGTCAAGTCGGTACATAGAATTTTCATCTCAAAAAGAAAGGCAGACACCTGGTACAAAACATGCCTTCTCTGCAGCACCCCTCTCCCTAGCAACTCTTGCTTCAACCACACCCTGCAACCCCATTTGAAATCACTCAAGCTAAAACGTGGCTATACTTGTTGTTGTTGTTGTGGTCTTCAGTCCTGAGACTGGTTTGATGCAGCTCTCCATGCTACTCTATTCTGTACAAGCTTCTTCATCTCCCAGTACCTATTGCGCTATACTTAGTGTTTGTAAATCAGCTGATTCCTAGACTCATTACTTCTGGTATGGCGGAAATTGGAAGACTTCAGGCTGCTAATTTTTTCTGTCTGACCAATGCCACTAATAATAATAATAGTAATAAAAACAGTTTCTGTTGTTTTGTGCTATTAGATTGCTTATTGTTGTGAATAATGAAGCAGTTTCTGGAATATTGCTCGAACTACCTTCAACTCGGACAAGGAATTTTTATGAAATATTTAAGCATATGTTATATCTTCGATTTACTGCTATTGTGAGGAAGATATTCATACATTTGCCCCACAAGCTGTAACCTCCACCAGATTATGTCACACGTTAATTTAAAAATTTGATTATTGGTAATTTATGTAATTGGTATTACAGTATTCGAAGTAGCGTTAACATGAATAATATTTTAAAAATTGAACCCTTTTGTTTTTATCCCTCAGAGTATTTCAGTTAACTCCACCCGGGGGTAATTACCTCCAGTTTTCGAACGACTGTTCTAGTACCTTGGAAGTTCCTAATATATTTACGTATGTCCTTCCATCAGGTTCCTTCTTATCAGTGTTTTCCATAGCTTCCTTTCTTCGCCGATTCTGCAGAGAACGTCCTCATTCCTTACATTATCAGTTCATTTAATTTTCAACATTCTTCTGTAGCATCACATTTCAAATGCTTCGATTATCAACTGTTCCAGCTAACAGTTTGAGATTCGATGGGTAGCAAGTGCTGATCAGAGTCTAAAATCCTACACACCAATTTTATACCAAGCATTACTCTCTGTCCAAAGTGATACTTTCAGTAATATCACTTTGGCGTCTTCTTTCTCCATTGCTGGATTAAGGGGTTCTTCCACCTTAAATCTCTTCAGATATGCTTAGATTTAACTTTTGGCACTCTGTAGAGTTGCCTTGCATTTAAGCTTTCGTTGGAACAAAAAATCACACAGGGAATATTACTATGTGACAGACATAACTGGAAAGCTGACTTGGTAAGAAATGTTTATTACAACTAAGGAAGGATAACGGTAGTAAGAAATCTGATTTGATCCATTATAAACGGTTTTTGAAAGCCTGCGACTGTAGATACAATAGGTTTGTTTATAAATAAATAAATCTTCTGCTACCAGTCACGACTTTCTTTGTTTTACTATTCGCACGACGCGTTTCGAGAAATAATTCCCATTTTCAAGTGTGTTCAGCCATTTCTTTTGATGTTGTCAGTGTGTGTGAGTCTGCTTCATTTTGTTGACTTTTACTGTAATACATAAGAAACGCGATTTTTAGTTGGGTGCCAATTCTTTCTGTGAGGTTAGTGTCTAAAGTTTGAGAACAATTTGTACTTACAGTTTTCTAATGGTCCATTTGTGTAGGGAGTCACACACACTTAACATCACACACAACTTGTACATTTTACACATCGAAAATATCTTATATAAACAAAACAGTTACAAAGAGCTTCTTATAGGTAGTTCACAAAGATAACATTATAGGTCTTCCACAGATTATGATATGCTTTTGTACAGAGGTTAATTTATCTTTACAATTTGGCTCATGAATTACTTATACTGATTTTACAATGGTGCTTATTTCTATGTTTTACTATTTTTATGTAAGTATATTATCGAAACATCTGAAGAAATTCACTGATTCACTTTCAAGTTTTTCATTTAATATTTTATCTTCATATTTTCTGGAATGTGAATATATCTCCGGTTCTTCAAGCAAATCCATTTTATGTCCTTTATTTAGTTGGTGGAGTACTTTGACATTTTGCTCTATTTTTCCAAATGGGTGTCCTGTATTATGTATGTGTGTTGCTATTGCCGATATAGTGTGTTTGTTGTGTGTGTATGCTCTAATGTGCTCTGTGTACCTGGTGTTGATATTTCGGTCTGTTTGTCCTATGTAGAACTTGGAGCATTCCTGGCATATTACCTTGTATATTCCAGAGTCTGAATATGGAACATGATTACACTTTATATTATGTATTAGTTTTTGGTGTAGTTTATTGGATGTAGAAAACCCAATTTTTACTCTGTGATTTTTGAAAATACACTCCTGGAAATGGAAAAAAGAACACATTGACACCGGTGTGTCAGACCCACCATACTTGCTCCGGACACTGCGAGAGGGCTGTACAAGCAATGATCACACGCACGGCACAGCGGACACACCAGGAACCGCGGTGTTGGCCGTCGAATGGCGCTAGCTGCGCAGCATTTGTGCACCGCCGCCGTCAGTGTCAGCCAGTTTGCCGTGGCATACGGAGCTCCATCGCAGTCTTTAACACTGGTAGCATGCCGCGACAGCGTGGACGTGAACCGTATGTGCAGTTGACGGACTTTGAGCGCGGACGTATAGTGGGCATGCGGGAGGCCGGGTGGACGTACCGCCGAATTGCTCAACACGTGGGGCGTGAGGTCTCCACAGTACATCGATGTTGTCGCCAGTGGTCGGCGGAAGGTGCACGTGCCCGTCGACCTGGGACCGGACCGCTGCGACGCACGGATGCACGCCAAGACCGTAGGATCCTACGCAGTGCCGTAGGGGACGCACCGCCACTTCCCAGCAAATTAGGGACACTGTTGCTCCTGGGGTATCGGCGAGGACCATTCGCAACCGTCTCCATGAAGCTGGGCTACGGTCCCGCACACCGTTAGGCCGTCTTCCGCTCACGCCCCAACATCGTGCAGCCCGCCTCCAGTGGTGTCGCGACAGGCGTGAATGGAGGGACGAATGGAGACGTGTCGTCTTCAGCGATGAGAGTCGCTTCTGCCTTGGTGCCAATGATGGTCGTATGCGTGTTTGGCGCCGTGCAGGTGAGCGCCACAATCAGGACTGCATACGACCGAGGCACACAGGGCCAACACCCGGCATCATGGTGTGGGGAGCGATCTCCTACACTGGCCGTACACCACTGGTGATCGTCGAGGGGACACTGAATAGTGCACGGTACATCCAAACCGTCATCGAACCCATCGTTCTACCATTCCTAGACCGGCAAGGGAACTTGCTGTTCCAACAGGACAATGCACGTCCGCATGTACCCCGTGCCACCCAACGTGCTCTAGAAGGTGTAAGTCAACTACCCTGGCCAGCAAGATCTCCGGATCTGTCCCCCATTGAGCTTGTTTGGGACTGGATGAAGCGTCGTCTCACGCGGTCTGCACGTCCAGCACGAACGCTGGTCCAACTGAGGCGCTAGGTGGAAATGGCATGGCAAGCCGTTCCACAGGACTACATTCAGCATCTCTACGATCGTCTCCATGGGAGAATAGCAGCCTGCATTGCTGCGAAAGGTGGATATACACTGTACTAGTGCCGACATTGTGCATGCTCTGTTGCCTGTGTCTATGTGCCTGTGGTTCTGTCAGTGTGATCATGTGATGTATCTGACCCAAGGAATGTGTCAATAAAGTTTCCCCTTCCTGGGACAATGAATTCACGGTGTTCTTATTTCAATTTACAGGAGTGTATTTGCAATCTTCTATGATACATTGCCTATGTATGGAATGCTAGATATATATTTGTTGCCGGCCGCGGTGGTCTCGCGGTTCTAGGCGCGCAGTCCGGAACCGTGCGACTGCTACGGTCGCAGGTTCGAATCCTGCCTCGGGCATGGATGTGTGTGATGTCCTTACGTTAGTTAGGTTTAAGTAGTTCTAAGTTCTAGGGGACTGATGACCACAGCAGTTGAGTCCCATAGTGCTCAGAGCCATTTGAACCATATATTTGTTTTTCTCTTTTTCTTCTGTGGTGTAGTTTGTACCTGTGTTTCTCTTCACTTTGTCTAAGATTGTGTCAACCATGGAAGCATTGTAACCATTGGCAACAGCAATCATCTTCACTGTGTTTATTTCTTGTTGCATATTTTCTTGGTTCAATGGTATTTTTGTTGCCCTATGCAGCATTGACCTGTAAGCTGCCTGTTTATGAATATTTGGGTGACATGAGGTTGCAGGGATTGTGGTGTCAGTCATTGTGTTTTTCCTATAAATTTTGAATGTGCATGTGTTGTTGTGTCTTGTAATATTTAGGTCCAGAAAGTTGATACTTTTGTTTTGCTCATGTTCCACTGTAAATTTGATTTTCTCATTTAGATTATTGAAATGATTAAGAATGTCTGTGATGTCTTTGGTATCTCCTTTCACTAACAGTAGTGTGTCATCTACATATCTCCTATAAAATTCTATTTTCCTTAGGGAAGGTTCTTGGCTGTCAAATAATTTTTATTCTAAGTGATTTATGTATATGTCAGCTATGGTACCGGATATACATGATCCCATTGTTTGGCCATCTGGTTGCTTAAAAATGTTGTCATTAAAGGTAAAGTAATTGTAACTTAGGGTTAGCTGAAGGAGTTCCATAAATTCGACAATCTCTGTGAGGCCAGGCAAAATGAAAGTACTAAAAACATATATACATAAATCACTTAGAACAAAAATTTTTTGACAGCCAAGAACCTTGCCTAAGGAAAATAGAATTTTATAGGAGATATGTAGATGACACACTACTGTTAGTGAAAGGAGATACAAAAGACATCACAGACATTCTTAATCATTTCAATAATTTAAATGAGAAAATCAAATTTACAGTGGAACATGAGCAAAACAGAAGTATCAACTTTCTGGACCTAAATATTACAAGACACAACAACACATGCACATTCAAAATTTATAGGAAAAACACAATGACTGACACCACAATCCCTGCAACCTCATGTCACCCAAATATTCATAAACAGGCAGCTTACAGGTCAATGCTGCATAGGGCAACAAAAATACCATTGAACCAAGAAAATATGCAACAAGAAATAAACACAGTGAAGAAGATTGCAGTTGCCAATGGTTACAATGCTTCCATGGTTGACACAATCTTAGACAAAGTGAAGAGAAACCCAGGTACAAACTGCACCACAGAAGAAAAAGAGAAAAACAAATATATATCTAGCATTCCATACATAGGCAATGTATCACAGAAGATTGCAAATATTTTCAAAAATCACAGAGTAAAAATTGGGTTTTCTACATCCAATAAACTACACCAAAAACTAATACATAATATAAAGTGTAATCATGATCCATATTCAGACACTGGAATATACAAGGTAATATGCCAGGAATGCTCCAAGTTCTACATAGGACAAACAGACCGAAATATCAACACCAGGTACACAGAGCACATTAGAGCATACACACACAACAAACACACTACATCGGCAATAGCAACACACATACATAATACAGGACACCCATTTGGAAAAATAGAGCAAAATGTCAAAGTACTCCACTGACTAAATAAAGAACATAAAATGGATTTGCTTGAAGAACCGGAGATATATTCACATTCCAGAAAATATGAAGATAAAATATTAAATGAAAAACTTGAAAGTGAATCAGTGAATTTCTTCAGATAATAAAATAGTAAAACATAGAAATAAGCACAATTGTAAAATCAGTATAAGTAATTCATGAGCCAAATAGTAAAGATAAATTAACCTCTGTACAAAAGCATATCATAATCTGTGGAAGACCTATAATGTTAACTTTGTGAACTACCTATAAGAAGCTCTTTGTAACTGTTTTGTTTATATAAGATATTTTCGATGTGTAAAATGTACAAGTTGTGTGTGATGTTAAGTGTGTGTGACTCTCTACACAAATGGACCATTAGAAAACTGTAAGTACAAATTGTTCTCAAACTTTAGACACTAACCTCACAGAAAGAATTGGTACCCAACTAAAAATCCCTTTTCTTATGTATTACAGTAAAAGTCAACAAAATGAAGCAGACTCACACACACTGACAACATCAAAAGAAATGGCTGAACACACATCAAAAAAACGCACTTGAAAATGGGAATTATTTCTCGAAACGTGTCGTGCGAATAGTAAAATAAAGAAAATCGTGACTGGTAGCAGAAGATTTATTTATTTATAAACAAACCTACTGTAGTAAGAAATATGTAACTGAATACTTCCAGGATGACAGTATAAAGAGAACCATTGCCTGTATTGACGTTGCTTCAGGGTGCACTCCCGTCGTGTGATTTCGTGCTGTTTTCTGCCGGGCCGCCCGCCTTCCTTGTCTTGTCCTGTCCTGTCGTGTCCTGTCGCGGTCGCCAGTTCTCAGCTCGCAGCTCGCCATTGCTATTCGGGCGACGGGGGGACGCCGGCGGCGCTGGCGGGCTACCAGGCAGAGTTTTGCGCGGCATTCCTGCCTGCCCTGACCCGGGCCATGAATATTCAGCGCGGCCGGAACTCTGCCACGGCCAGGGCTCAATTAAGGCGCTTTCGCTGCTCGCAGACAGCGGCCGCCGTGTCGTCATAGATTGGGAGTTTTGCCTGTCGTTTAGGAAGCAGTTGATTCGATGTCTTGGGCTGTACCCTGCTGAAAGCCCTCCATGGGATATATCTTTTCTCAGCTGCAGTAAAGAATATACCAGCCTACTCATTCACTGGTAGGATCTTAGGAATAGCAATTTCTTTAACAAAGAGAGTGCATACAGGACAGTTGTAGCTCAAATGAATGGGACCCTAACCTCTATGAGGACAGACCAACACTGTTGTTGATAAATCACATGCAAATGTAGGCATTGTGAATGGTCAAAGAGTTGTCTGGCTAGCGACAGACTGTTGTAAAATTTAGCTGGAAGATTGCACATCACTTTATCATATTTTTTTCACTCTTGGAAAATTTATGTATCCACCAAAGTAATGCATATACTAAGTTTAGACAAGTGCTCAATAACATAAAAAGTGCTTGGTAGGATTCTATAATTTCAACAATGAGATGACGGTGAAAGATTACACTGACAAGACAGTCTTCCAATATAGAGTGCTCCTCCAGACTTACAGGAAATTGTATCTCAAGAGTCCCAAACTTCAACAGCAACACGAACTCACTTGAATGGTTGCAAATTTCACTCAAATAAAAGCTCATCACTGATGAAGGGCCGGCCGCGGTGGCCGAGCGGTTCTAGGCGCTTCAGTCCGGAACCACGCTGCTGCTACGGTCGCAGGTTCGAATCCTGCCTCGGGCATGGATGTGTGTGATGTCTTTCAGTTATTTAGGTTTAAGTACTTCTAAGTTCTACGGGACTGATGACCTCAGATGTTGAGTCCCATAGTTCTCAGAGCCATTTGAACCATTTTTGAACTGCTGAAGGAAAGTTATTCACTCTCAGCTTTAAATATATTTAGAGCGAACGTAGTAAGTTAGAGAACGTAGTACTCAAATGAAGACATATAAACATTTGTATAAAGATCTAAAACACTCTGCCCGAAAAGGCTATGAAAGCCCACCGACCGGCCGCCGTGTCATCCTCAGCCCACAGGCGTCACTGGATGTGGATATCGAGGGGTATGTGGTCAACACATCCGTCTCCCGGCCGTATGTTAGTTTACGAGCCGCTGCTTCTCAACCAAGTAGCTCCTCGGTTTGCCTCACAAGGGCTGAATTCATCCCGCTTGCCAACAGCGTTCGGTAGACCGGATAGCCATCCATCCAAGTTCTAGCTCACCCTGGCAGCCTTTGACTTTGGTGATTTGACGGGGACCGGTGTTACCACTGCAGCAAGGCTGCTGACTTTGAATAAAAATCTGAGAACTAAAAAATAAGTTTCTAAGTATCCCATGTTACAAGAACACTTAATATATTGTTCAGAAATTGAATTAAAATTTTTGCTGTTTCATATACAAATCCCTTTCAACGGACTACGCGTCTTATATGGTCATCTATATGCAAAAGAAAGAAAATTCCCATAATTGGCATTAAATCCCAAAATATAATGTGATGAGTTGAACAGCACCGAGAGAAACAACCTGAAAGCTCGAATCAAATTGGATACTGATTCTCATTTATTCTAACGAAGTTGTGAACTCAAACAATGATCTTACATGGCCAGCGTGAAATATGACTTCAAAATGCTGTATGTGGCGGAAAGAAATGGAATGTTCCACGGTCTAAATTCAGTATAATGTACAATCACACAAATGCAGTGCAAGAAAGCAGCCAGTGAATATCTCACCATAAATCAGAACGGAGTGGCATCAGTGTACTCATTTCAGTATCACAGACGAAAGCATCTATAACAAACAGATGAGCACATCCTCACGGCGACAGGGGGGAACGAGAGACTGTCCTATTGTCCGCTGAGCATGCGGTCACGCTAATCGATTCCGCCGCCAACTTTGCAATTGGCTGACTCACGCCACAGATCGGTCGCTAAATGGTTCAAATGGCTCTGAGCACTATGGGACATAACATCTGAGGTTATCAGTCCCCTAGAACTTAGAACTACTTAATTCTAACTAACCTAAGGACATCACATACATCCATGCCCGAGGCAGGATTAGAACCTGCGACCGCAGCGGTCGATTGGTTCCAGACTGAAGCGCCTAGAACCGCTCGGCCACACCGGCCGGCTCTCGGTCGCTAACTCACAGTGTTCAACCAAAGATAAGTACCCCAGCAGACGGAGAAGTGATTACAAATGTCGTTGAGACAGACAGGTGCCTACTGACGTTTGCATCAATACACGGCTTGAAATGTATCTCTCAGCCGAAAACTTTCATCTTTCTCTTGCTTTTCCGTATTACCTTGGATTTATCCATGTTTATGGAGAACTGCTGTTCAGTACATTAGATGATAATACCGTTTCTTGAACCAACTTTGTGACTATACTGAGGACTCTGCACTTGACAGAATACGGCACATCGTTGTTAACAGTGAGAGAGGGGGGGGGGGGGGAAAGAGAGAGAGAGAGAGAGAGAGAGAGAGAGAGAGAGATCTTCAGTCGTGCTTGAATGTTGCGTTACAGGGCAGGTATTTTCCACTAGGTACAGGGTGTTTCAAAGTTCGTGCATCAAACGTCTAAAGGCGATAGATCACGTCACGGGGAACAACTTTTGTTAGAGACAAAATATTTGCTAACGATTCGCAGAAACATTTGGCGTCTCTATAACAGGGTATGCTGGTGAGAGGCAACAGGGCATAGGCATTCCGCGGCGTTCGTGTGCAATGTGTGTTGCCTATAATCAAGTCATCTGCTCTGCTTGAAAAGGCGTAGGCCGAACTTCTAAAAACTTTTCTCCGCTTACATTCATTCGTAAGGTTTTCGAGTTGAAAATCACTCTGTGAATTGACTGTCGTAGGTAGCACGCAGGTGTAACAGACCTGGTAACTAGATCCCGCTGGTTCGGCGAAATCTCGTCGTCACACGGTCAGCGGATGCAAAGCGTCAGCCAACATTTTGCCTCTAGCAAGAGTTGTTCCCCATGACGTGAGTTATCATCCCTAGACGTTTGATGCAAAGACATTGAAACACCCTGTCTATATGAACGATCTGGTGGATACAACTAGTGAATATTTCCCTATGACGTAGTTGTATATAAGGGAGTATCAACACCAGGAAAATGCACCTAAGTAAAGAAGAAGTATGGGATGCGGGGACTGGCAGATGACCATCAACATAAATCAGTGTATTGTATTCTGCATAAACAGATATAGAAGGACTAATTATTATTTGATTGCGTATATAGTCACTACTCACTGGAAACAATCACAGCCGTAAAATATTTGCGAGTAGGCAACTGTAGTGTAACGACCAAATACAGCCTGTTAAGTAAGATTGTGGTCGGGTTCATCTGTAGAAAAATGTATTTGACATCAAACGAAAACATATACATACATCATATACGGCCAAAAGAAAAGCGCAGTTATAGTTAAATACATTCAGACACCCACAGTTGCGATAACTCCTTGGCATCTCCGAGGCATGCTTGAAACCAAGTTTTCCGCATATTCACATGGAAGAGACTTACAAATGCGCCGAATCTGAGTCGCCATATTTTCATAGTGAAGATCTTTCGTCCTTGCAACAACGCTCTGATGTAAGACCATTCATTTTCAATAGGATTCGCGTCAGGTGACTGTATACCTTTCTTCTTTTTCCAGTAGCCGCAAATCCTGCTACGGTGCTTCGGATCACTGTCCTCCTGCAGTGTCCAATTTTCACTTTTGTCGATGGGCCATGGTTTGGCCGTCAGTATCAAACATCTTTTGAAAAAAGACGACATTTTGTCAATGGAGTGAGTGATTGATTATTTTGTAAAAATTTTTTGTTTATTTATAGACCCAATGAAATTGTTATGACACAGTCATAAGGGGTCTCGGTCATACAATGACCATCTTCATATCATAAGGCGGCATACACTGAACACAGGTTCATGCGTTGTCAAACTTCTTCTTTCATGAACGAGACGCGTAAGTCGCACTCACGTCTCTTCTTGTATATCTCAGTCAAGAATTCAAATTCAAAGTAAACTTACACTTTATGGGCATTGCATGAAGGACAAAGGTTCCCTCCGTTGGGTTGTGAAAGAGCTAAGGCGATATCTTCTCCCATCTGTGTTTAATTCCGACAACGCTCTTACTTAACGGACAGTAAAACCAGTTGTAGGAGAAGAAGTTGCGAGGCTGAGGTTATTTAGAAGATTTAGAACTTATGTGATATTCCCACGAAGGAGTTTGCTTATAAACGCCTCACTCTGACGATCCGTATGTATCGCTCGACAATCTGGAATCATTGAAAGGTAGGAGTAATACGAAAGACGGGTCACATTCAAAGAAGAGCAGCATGTTTTGGAACGGATTCGTTTAGCAGGAACAAGAGCTACTTGGACACGTTCTCTCAGCTCCAGTGCTAGAGTCTATGATGTTTACTATTAAGATTCTCAGAGTACAGGTTCTAAGAAGAAATCAGGAAACTTAGGAATACATCCCGCACGTATGTCGTAAAATGACAGCAACACTTGAATCAGAGCAATTCGAGCTTATAGTGGGCTTAGCGGCATTCGTTCTTTCCGTGGTCCATTTGAGAATGGAACAGGTAAGACAATTATAATGGCATTCGAAGTTCACCTCCTCCTCGCGATAAGGGGACTTGTGCATCATTACAGCCAACAAACAATATGTAATCAAAAGTATCCGGACATCTGACTGAAAATGACTTACACGTTTGTGGCGCCATCCATCGGTAATGCTGGAGTTCAGTACGGTGTTGGCCAACCCTTAGCCTTGACGACAGCTTCCACTCTCGCAGATATCCTTTCAGTCTGGTGCTAGAAGGTTTCCTGGGGAATGGTAGTCCATTCTTCACGGAGTGCTTGTAATGTCTCTTGCAGTGGTCTCTCCGCGATATTTCCAGAAATTTTATAAATTATATAACTCAGTACATATCTCGAAATATCTCTTCTTATCTTATCGATTATCAATGCAAAGTAGTTTCAAGCCCAATTATTCCTTGGAGCGTCCATTTACTCCATGGAATAGCTTCTCTGCTATCTATGTTTTCTCTTATGAAAAGAATAGGGGACTTCTTGCCGATTAGTGGTGAAAGGAGGATAGATATGTATGTATTGTTGAGCCAGTCGCCATCTTGATGAGATTCTGTATGAGAAGGAATTTAATACATGAACTAAACTAAAGTAAGTGTGTTCGCGTATTATTTAACTGTTTATTATTGACAGTGTTTGCTTACTACGCTGTGTTGCACAGGATCAGTGGGGAACGTTTGATTTACACTGGACGAACCTGCCGTTTTGTATGCTCAAGATATCCAGTTACTTCAAATAAATAGGCTAACACGGTCTTACCAGCAGATCTCCGGTCTTCCCCATGTGATCACCGAAAGTTAATAATTATTACAAATGTTTCCAGGAGATCCACTGACAATTTTCGTCGCACCGAGACTTCAAAATTGCTTCACTGTCTTATGGAATTTAAGTTAAGCTCAATTTAATCAGGATAGAACAGTATTGAACTGTGTGAATGTGATAAGCCTGCTTTGTCAATGAAAATTCCCTTGATATACGCATGTTTTTACTATCCTGATCAGTGAAGCTAAATCAGGCCGGTGTGAGAGAGGTTTTTTAAATTTTAAGAAATATTAAATGCTGCACTGTGGAGAGGTATCGATGTCGGTCGGTGAGGACTGGCATGAGGTCAGCGTTCCAAAACATCCCAAAGGTGTTCTGTAGGATTCAGGTCAGGACTCTGTGCAGGCCAGTCCATTACAGGGATGTTATTGTCGTGTAACCACACCGACACAGGTCGTGCATTATGAACACATGCTCGATTGTGTTGAAAGATGCAATCGCCATCCCCGAATTGCTCTTCAACAGTGGGGAGCAAGAAGGTGCTTCAAACATCAATGTAGGCCTGTGCAGTGATAGTGCCACGCAAAACAACAAGGGGTGCAAGTCTCCTACATGAAAAACACGACCACACCATAACACCACCGCCTCCGAATTTTACTGTTAACAGTACAGACGCTGGCAGATGACGTTCGCCCGGAATTCGCCATACCCACACCCTGCCATCGGATCGCCACATTTTGTACCGTGATTGGTCACTCCACACAACGTTTTTCCACTGTTCAATAGTCCAATGTTTACGCGCCTTACACCAAGCGAGGCGTTGTTTGGTACTCGTGCCTGCATGATGTATGGCTTATGAGCAGCCGCTCGACCACGAAATCCAAAGTTTCTCACCTCCCGCCTGTCATAGTACTTGCAGTGGATCCTGATGCAGTTTGGAATTCCCGTGTGATGGTCTGGATAGATGTCTGCCTATTACACATTACGACTCTCTTCAACTGTCGGTGGGCTGTCAGTCAACAGACGAGCCGGCCGGGGTGGCCGAGCGGCTCTAGGCGCTACAGTCTGGAACCGCGCGACCGCTACGGTCGCAGGTTCGAATCCTGCCTCGGGCATGGATGTGTGTGATGTCCTTAGGTTAGTTAGGTTTAAGTAGTTCTAAGTTCTAGGGGACTGATGACCTTAGTAGTTAAGTCCCATAGTGCTCAGTGCCATTTGATTCAACACACGAAGTCGGCCTGCACGGTTTTGTGCTCTACGGGTCCCTTCACGTTTCCACTTCGCTAGCACATCGGAAATAGTTGTGACCAAGGGATGTTTAGGAGTGTGGAAATCTCGCGAACAGACGTATGACACAAGTGACGCCTAATCACCTGACCATGTTCGAAGTCCGTGAGTTCCACGGCGCGCCCCATTCTGCTCTCTCACGATGTCGAATGTTTTCTGAGGTCGCTGATACGGTGTACCTGGCAGTAGGTGGCAGCATAATGGACCTAATATGAAATACGTATGTTTTTTTTTTTTGGGGGGGGGGGGTCTGGATACTTTCAATCTCATAGCGTATCTCGAGGGAAAAATGCCAAATTTCTGGCGGTATCGCCCACAGATAGCGGCGCCACACCAAAGTCGGCAACTCATGTCGATACCACACACGTTAACGAGGTCTCGTTGAAGTCCGCAACGATGTATGGGAGGTGTACCTGAAGACGACGCCAAATCCCTCCCAGCACAGCTGCGCACTCGCACCGGAAGTCGATGTAGAGCCGAGTACGGAAGCATTCTGCCCAATTTGTGACCTCGGCTGAAGAAGAAGCATCATTGAGCAGGGCTAACAAGTGATTCAAAGTTTTATACGGACCAGTACTTTCGCAAATGTGGAACATTGTACTTCAAGAAAACAGTTTGTTAATTAGTGCATTAAGTAATGGTATAACAGTCGCTGACAGTTGTAAATTATCTGGCACTCCTGTAGCAAAGAACTGTGTCAGATTAAGTAAACCTTCTTACCATTTATGTAATAAAGTGAGGTAACACTTCACGTGTCCTAGTTCCTATGTGCCACGTCACTGAGCAGTCAAAAAACCCACATTTACAACCGGACGATTTTAGTTCGTCTGGTCATAACACTTCTGCTTGGCGTTGTCAGGCAGTTCAAACAGAAAGGTGAAGTCGGGCGTTAGTGTAGCGATCTAATAGACAATTTTGACATATGAAGAAGGTTTCGGTCCGAGGAAGGGGACCCGCAAAAAGAGCGGGGGCGATAGTAAGCGGGTAGCTCCCGTAATTAATATGTTGAGTGCTAATCAGGCCACGGCGAGTTAGCGGCGCGTCGCGGCGGCAGCTACGGCCGGAGCGAGTGGAGCGTGTCGGCCGCAGCGTAATGGAGCGTCATCAGCAGCACCAGCAGCAGTGTGTGCGGCCCCACAAAAAGCCCCGGCCGCTGCCTGCCGGCTGCCGGCTGTCCACCGCCTCATCTCCGCGTCACACCACACGCAGGAGCAGCGGCAGTCAAGTCGGCCGCTGTGGAGCTGGCAAATAGGGTACTAGGTAGTGGTGGGCAGGAAATCGCGTATCTGTTAGAAATCACAGTGATTGAGGAGTCACAGATATCACAATAACAACTTTGCAAAATCTAACTGCGATTTCATTCACAGTTAGCAGTCGGAAGTAGCATTTCACATTCAACGCCGTGAGCCATCTGTGGGCCGAATTTCATAGTCCTTTCTGCGATTTCAGTGACAAGTCGCGGCCAGAAGTCGCAAGTAGCAACTAAAAAGCGCAGTTAGCACTGCCATCTGTAGGCCAAAGTTCGTACTGCGCTCATCTCTGCGACACGCTATCGAATCAAACTGCGATTTCCGTGACAAGTCGCAACTAAGAGCCGCAAGTAGCAACTAAAAATCGCAGTTAGCAGTGCCATCTGTTGAGCAAAGTTCATACTACGCTATTCGCTACCGAGTCAAACTGCGATTTCTGTGACAAATCGCAACTAAGTCGCAAGAAGCAACTAAAAAGTGCAATTAACATACATTTCCTAGTGCCATCTGTTGACCGACGTACATACTTCGTTATGAGAACCTTGTGCCTCGCGAGATCGATGTGCTGTGTGTGCATATGAAGGGCTTATTTCAATAGTAGCACAAGTCCATTTTTGTTCTTTTTTGATACAGAGTCGTAAAGTTAAATGAGCGCTGAAAAATCTGCAGTTGAGATACCAGAAATGTTCAAGCATATGGCTTCTTGCTAGAGATGAACCTTTATTTATGCTTGGATCATTAATTTCAGAAGCATTATGGACAGAAAAGTGGAGGTAGTGGACTTGTACCACTATTGAAATAAGTCCTTCATATTATATGACGACATGCATATTCAGCATCCGTTATGGTTGGTCGAATACTGCTGTGACTCTGAATGTATTATATTAATAAGAAGCAACATTGCCTTTTTCTCCTGAAAATATCAAGTAACGTAACAAATGTGTTTGATTCTGCTTCCAATATGACACATGCCTACGGGACTTTGCAATGTTAACACAGCAGAACTCAGACATCTGTATAAGTGTAGTGAAATGAAAACAGTCATATGAATGCCTCACTTTTGTTCCGACACAGTTCAAGACTCGGGAGAAAAGTTTTACACCTGGTGTTCTAAATGGCAACTTCACACACAAGAACTTTTTGCCGACACTACTACCACCTACATATGTAAGCTTTTCCTGTGTTACTTTCAAGTGATGCACTTAAGCTATTCCTGATTTAACTGGAAGATCTGTACTTCCCACTTTCATATCAACAGCCTCAAAATGCATATTGTAGACTTCGGGATATGTTACAGGTCAGTGTCACACCAAGATTGTGGAGACGGGGAGGGGTGGGGGGGGGGGGGCGGCATGTCACTCTCCAAGTAGTGTTTTAAAAAGTAAGTGGCGGAAAATTACGGGTATTGGACGGCTTAACATGTGAAAAATGAGATTTTTATTATTCGCTCACTGTATTTAACATTTATTATTCCTTTAAAATCGCACAACTTCAATAATACAGAGTTTAATCATTCACACACTTATTTCACTTTTAAACTGCAAATCCTCTAAGAGCTGTCTTGAATCTTCACTAGTCTCCCTCAACAGCCTTGATGTGGATAGATACGTACAGCAACCAGTAATCAGAGTCAGAACTGCGTCTGCAAAAACACAAGGATTATTAAACAATTTTTGCTGTCACTAATTACTAGCAATATAATTGACAGAGTAGATTGCTAATATTTGCTATAATGAATATCACATTCGCAAGAACGATCTCACTGAAGTAATTAAGTCCATCGAAACGCTTAGAAACTAACCTCTCCTCTGACGAAAACTGTCTAAAGACGCAGTGGCAATTTCTTCAGATCTGTTGACAATGATATTTTGAGTTATCACTTTACTGAGTGACTGAAATGTAGTTCAGGTACCTGTGTAAATAACAATATGTTAGAATTCATTTTCTAAACACGAACTATTACGGTACTGTACGGCTACTTACATATTAATTATACTATTAATATTTTCACAGTTGTTTCTTTAATACAAAATTAAAGCCAACGGTAGAAAAAACGTGAAACATACTTGCCAATGGCAGGTTTGTTGAGATGCAATTTTCTGTATTGACAGATGTAACTTTTTCATACGGTGGTAAGTCGCAGAAATCGCAGGAGTAGCAGAAGTCGCAGAAATCGCAGGAGTAGCAGAAGTAGCAGAAATCGCGGAAGTAGCAGAAATCGCAGAAATAGCAGTGGCGGAGGGATACACGACCTATGTTCCTTAACTGAACTCTTAACTGCTACAAATCACAGTTAAGAATAACAGATACTGAAAAGTAGCATTCACAGAAATCACTGATATCGGAAAATCGCAGTTTAGCCCATCACTAGTACTAGGTATAGAAAAGCAACTGAAATCACTCAGCAGAGGAAAGTCCACTGGACCTGACGGGATACCAATTCGATTCTACACAGAGAACGCGAAAAAACGTGCCCCCCTTCTAATAGCCGTGTACCGCAAGTCTCTAGAGAAACGTAAGGTCCCAAATGATTGGAAAAGAGCACTGGTAGTTCCAGTTTTCAAGACGGGTCGTCTAACAGATGCGCAAAACTATAGGCCTATATCTCCGTCATCGATCTGTTGTAGAACTTTAGAACATGTTTTTTGCTCGCGTATAATGTCATTTCTGGAAACCCAGAATCTATTCTGTAGGAATCAACATGCATTCCGGAAACAGCGGTCGTGTGAGACCCAACTCGCTTTATTTGTTCATGGGACCCAGAAAATATTAGATACAGGCTCCCAGGTAGATGCCATTTTCCTTCACTTCCGGAAGGCGTTCGATACAGTTCCGCACTGCCGCATGATAAACAAAGTAAGAGCCTACGGAATATCAGACCAGCTGTGTGGATGGATTGAAGAGTTTTTAGCAAACGGAACACAGCATGTTGTTCTCAATGGAGAGAAGTCTACAGACGTTAAGGTAACCTCTGGCGTGCCACAGGGGAGTGTTATGGGACCATTGCTTTTCACAATATATATAAATGACCTAGTACATACTGTCGGAAGTTCCATGCAGCTTTTCGCGGATGATGCTGTAGTATACAGAGAAGTTGCAGCATTAGAAAATTGCAGCGAAATGCAGGAAGATCTGCAGCGGATAGGGACTTGGTGCAGGGAGTGGCAACTGACTCTTAACATAGACAAATGTAATGTATTGTGAATACATAGAAAGAAGGATCCTTTATTGTATGATTATATGATAGTGGAACAAACACTGGTAGCACTTACTTCTGTAAAATATCTGGGAGTATGCGTACGGAACGATTTGAAGTGGAATGATCATATAACATTAATTGTTGGTAAGGCGGGTGCCAGGTTGAGATTCATTGGGAGAGTCCTTAGAAAATGTAGTCCATCAACAAAGGAGGTGGCTTACAAAACACTTGTCCGACCTATACTTCATCATTGCTCATCAGTGTGGAATCCGTACCAGATCGGGTTGACGGAGGAGATAGAGAAGATCCAAAGAAGAGCGGCGCTTTCGTCACAGGGTTATTTGGTAAGCGTGATAGCGTTACGGAGATGTTTAGCAAACTCAGGTGGCAGACTCTGCAAGAGAGGCGCTCTGCATCGCGGTTTAGCTTGCTGTCCAGGTTTCGAGAGGGTGCGTTTCTGGATGAGGTATCGAATATATTGCTTCCCCCTAATTATACCTCCCGAGGAGATCACGAATGTAAAATTAGAGAGATTCGAGCGTGCACGGAGGCTTTCCGGCAGTCGTTCTTCCCGCGAACCATACGCGACTGGAACAGGAAAGGGAGGCAATGACAGTGGCACGTAAAGTGCCCTCCGTCACACACCGTTGGGTGCCCCCCTAATTATACCTCCCGAGGAGATCACGAATGTAAAATTAGAGAGATTCGAGCGTGCACGGAGGCTTTCCGGCAGTCGTTCTTCCCGCGAACCATACGCGACTGGAACAGGAAAGGGAGGCAATGACAGTGGCACGTAAAGTGCCCTCCGTCACACACCGTTGGGTGGTTTGCGGAGTATAAATGTAGATGTAGATGTAGACACCACGTGACGCATCAGCATCTTTACCTAGCGTGCTTTGAACGTTTAGTGCGGATTTTCACTTCGGTCCACGTACGTTAAGGACCACATTTTCCCCGTATGAGTCATAATAGGTGAATAAAAAAAGCAGCAAGTGTGACACAATGAAGCTAGCGGTTCGTTGTTACGTGAGCACAATTTCTTTAAAAGCGAACACGCGACGAGTCCCCACCTGGTGCGCTGGAAATGTGCGGGGCGTGGGGCCACTTATCTCTTCACACCAGACTGGTTATTAAGGTTCATTTGGAGCACGAGCGTACTGTAAACAAGCGGCGTTGTTTCTTAGTCACTTCACCGCCTTCAGCAAAGAACAGTTTATTGTTCTTACTTTGACGCAGAAAAACTAATCAGTGGACCTTTTATACCAGTTTTTATGAGTGCCTTTCGTGGATGGTACATATGTACTATACTATACTTTTTCTGCTTGTGTTGATGAGCGCTGATTTTATTTTGGTACAAGCGAGAGTATTGATCCGTAAATTCTTGGAAGAGTCAAATTTTATAAATTACATTACTTATTCCAAAATTACATAAGATATGTTATGCACTCGTTTCATTGATAAAGATCAGGTTTTTTTAATGTTATTCACAGGATTCAGCTTTTATGTAACAGTTAAATTAAATTTTGTTAGATTTTTGCTTAAACGCTACCATTGCACATAGAAAGATTATTTAGGTGGGCTCGTATTTCGCTACAGCCTCTAACAAAGAAAGAAAACTCGAATCGTTAATATTCCGAACATGCAATTGCAGATTCCGGCCTCATTCTTTGTTATTAACTCACTGGTGATCTTGTTATAGAATTATTTATTATTTTGAATTTCCCTAAACCTTTAATGCAAATTAACATCTTATTGAAAACATTGTGGACTGTAATAGGCAGATTCTTGGTCTACTGAGGAACGGTATTCTGGAAAATCATTTTGAATTAGACAATTTTTAAGGGATTTAATATTTTATTTCTTTATTGCTTATGTAGCTTGATTTGGCCTCTTTAGGGCCTTAGGCCCTCTCCTACATCTGACCAGAAACAACACATACAAAGTAACCATCACAATAATAATAAATAGCGTTCTTAAATAAAATAATAATAATAATAACGCTAATAATGATGATAAAACAATGGAGGAATTAAGAATGGTATTAATTATGTATAACATAACAAACACAATAATAATTTGCATTATTAACAAAAGTAATAATTCGCAGTAATAATAACCATCACTGCCGATCTTGTTATTGAATTATTTATTATTTTGAATTTCTTTAAACCTTAAATGCAAATTAACATCTTATTAAAAACATAGGGGACTGTAATAGGCAGATTCTTGATCTCCTAAGGAACGGTATTCTGGAAACCCATTTTGAATTCTACCATTTTTAAAGGATTTAATATTTTATTTCTTTATTTATCTCTTTATTGGTTATGTAGCCTGATTTGGCCTCATTAGGGCCTTAAGCCCTCTCGTACATCTGACCAGGAGCAACACACACAAAAAACGCGTAACTATCACAATAATAGTAATTTGCATTCTTAATAAAAATATTAATTGGCAATAACAACACTAATAACTCTATTAATGTTGATAAAACTCTGGGGGAATTAAGAATTATATTAATTATGTATTACATAAGAAACACAATAATAATTTGCATTGTTAACTGAAGTAATAATTCGCCATAATAATGACAATAATGATAATAATAATAATAATAATAATACAATAATAGTGGTACTGAAAATGATGTTGATTTGTTTCAAGTCTTGTTTGGTATGAGAAGAAGAGGAAGGAATAATGAATGAGAAGAGGATTGAAAGTGACCGTGGTTGCTAAGAAAGAAGAGAATGTCAATAGAGAACTCTTGAGGCCATGGGAAGGAATAGTGGTGAGCAGTGGAGAAGGTTGTCGAGAGTGAGTTGCAAGAAGAGATAGCTATTCTGATAGAAGATGGGCAGTTAGTTGTCTTTTGAAGTTTGAAAAGATTTTAACCTCTACGATCTTTCACCGAAGATTGTTCGAAAGTGGGATTCCTGATACAGAAAATGATATAGATGAACTGTCAGTGTTGTGTCGTGCCACAGGGAGGATTTTACTTTGTTGGGAACGAGTGTTTGCCCTGCGTTGTTCAGATAGTAGTGTAAGGGCTGAAGGAAAATAGGAAGACGTGCAATGATTGAGAAGACGATGCAGCAAACATTGTGTATTATAATATCTACACTTATTGGCACGTAGGTCATGATAATTGTTCATATGCAGGAGTGACGTGGTGGACGTTAGGTACAGCACGGATATATCGCACATAAGCATTCAGCGCCAGTTCCAGCCGACGTGAGCTCTCATACGAAAGTCCTTGGAGAATAGGATCAACATAATCAAGGTTGAGGAATATTTGTGAATCTACAAAATTCTTTTTAAGCACGAAATGAAATACGTATCTCTATATCTGTAATGAATGAAGTGATGGTGATACCTTCTTACAAACTGCAGTCGTGTATTCATCATAGTATAGGTGATGGTCCAGAATGATCCCCAATTGGATCTCCAACTTTGCTTCCCCCGTTTTGCAGTAGATGTCACTAGCAACAAGTAGTGGTGGAGGTGGCAGGTCGTAAGAGTCGTACAATAAGCTTAGGTATTTATAACATAACGCCATTAAAATATTAGTCGATTTGTGATTGCATCATAAAGTTACTCGCGATTGTATTTGTCGACCTACGAGCCCAA
The DNA here is from genome assembly GCF_021461385.2 of Schistocerca piceifrons. Classification (NCBI taxonomy): domain Eukaryota; kingdom Metazoa; phylum Arthropoda; class Insecta; order Orthoptera; family Acrididae; genus Schistocerca; species Schistocerca piceifrons. The sequence continues at coordinate 1,216,796,210 of NC_060138.1, forward strand.
TTCTCGTCACTTGCGGGAAGTTTCAATTTTCTGCTTTACCATGAAGAAACCTGCGTTTGAGGCTCAGAAAACGCAGGGTAAGAGCTATTATGAGGAATAAATCAGTCAAAGGACGTGCAGAGGATGGTTTCAACGCTTCAAGAACGGTGATTTTCACGTCAGATGTTGGCATAGCGATGGAATACAAAAGGTTTTAGAAGCTACTGAAACTGACGGAAAGAATCACAGAACACTATCGAAAGCAAATGATGCGTTCGAGTGCAGCACTCGAAGACAGTCTGCCACAGTACAGCGATAGACAGGAAAAAGTGATTTTGCAGAACGACAATCCTCGACCCCAAGTCACAAAGTCTTAAAATATACTTGAAAACACTGAACTGGGAAGTGCTGATCCAGACATTGCTGTCTCTGACTACCAGCTTTTTCGATCAGTGGCACGCAGCCTGACTGATCAGCCCTTCCGGTCGTATGAACAAGCGCAAAATGGGATCGATTCGCGGATCTGCTCAGAAGACGCCCAGTTCTTCCGCCGTGGGATTCTTACGCTCCCCAAAAGATGGGAGCAAGTAATGGCCAGCGATGGCCAGTACAGGGTGTTCATAAACTGGTTATACATAAGTAACCTTTAACTGCGACAAGGGTACATAACGTACAGAAATATTCGATACAACACTGAATGCAGTTAAGTCATCAAGTTTTATTCCGGATTCGAATTCATGAAACCACAAATAACGTTCTGCGCTGTCATACGACTCCATGATGACTGCTGGAATGACTCATTTGTGCGTGTCACCTAGCAGGGACGTCGGGAACTAAACTGCTGAAGTGGGACTTTAGGTCTCAATGAAAAGAAGTAATTATCTGAACCTGAGGGACAAGTTATCTAAGCAATTCCTCCTTTAATTACTTTTATTACCTCATTGAAATGTGATTAAATTAAATAATCTCAAATAGTATATAAATATATTCAACTTCAGCGTAGGAACGGCAAAGAAAACCAGGCTGTCTCGCTGGATTAAGAACGACTTGCGAGCTGTCTTTGAATGAGATAGCTAAGTCTCTGAGCTGAGCTCAGTTGTTGTTGTTGTACCTCTGGATACAGTCCTACAATACCATTATACAGTTCCCAATCACAAAGTAATTAAACTGGCTTCCTACAGACTATATTTTTTATGTAGAGCTGTTCTCTATTGTTATAAGTTTTGCTGAGCAGTTATGACACCACCTTATGGCTCTTATTTTGTGTAAGAGGCGATGACATATGAATGACATATGAATTGTTCATCGGATCCTGTTGTTGTTGTTGTTGTTGAGCCCAGGCAGACGTCACTGACTGTCATCCGTGAGTTGTCAGTAAGCGGGGCAGTATGGAGATGGGAGGCAATGGAGCCTCGTAGTATGTATAAATGCAATTGTCCGCACTGTTCTGAAGTTAATGTTAAAAGCATATACTTCCGTGAAGTGAAATAATAAATAAGTTACAGAAGCGAAAAAATGCTTTTAAGAAATTATTTCAAATTGTGTCTCAAAAGAGCCTCACAGAAAAACAATTCTGCTACAAGAACATTATATTCATATAAGTGCAAGGCGACCGAACGTCTACACAGGATCCGATGAACAATTCATATGTTATCGCCTCTTAGACAAAATAATAGCGATAAGGTGGTGTCGTAACTGCTCGGAAAAACTTATAACAATAGAGAACAGCTCTGCATTAAAAAAAAATAGTCTGTAGGAAGCCAGTTTAATTACTGTGTGATTGGGAACTGAATAATGGTACTGTAAAACTGTATCCAAAGGTACCACAACTTCCAGTTCAACATGTTTAAATATAGACGTGTACTCTCATTTATATATTACTCAGTTTTTATAATTTGATTACATTTTTTTATTTGATCCTTCTATACTGCACTCATTTTTGTAAGTTATTTATCCGTTTCACAATTAAAGATTACTTTTGCGTAACTAGTTAATAAACACCCAATATTTTGAATCCCAATTTTTTTGTAATTTTTTCACAATAAAGCCTCAAACTCCGGAAAAAACGTGGTAAGCAAAGAAGTAGAACGAATAACTTGCTCAAGATGGTGGCAACCATTAAATTCAGATAACAGTTTATATGGTTCCTTTGAGAGGCTGCAGGCCTCTTTTGGCCAGCCTCCTCTCATTTTTCTCAATCTTTTTTTACTTGTTGCAATATTATTCATATGTCTCATTGGGGCGGGCTGAGGAAGTTCAGTGCTTTAAATGAAACAGATTTACATTCGTGGCATTGCTTGCTTTTCTGTCCTTCTTGTGTGGCTGAGCTGGGGCTGGGTGAGGCCGACCTGCATTGAATGTGGCAGAAAAACGTGAGGTCGGGCTGGCTGGCTTTTCTGCGAAAACGATGGGGAGTGGACAATAGCGTGTGGAGGCTCCTTGGGGCAGCCAACCTGCTGCTGCTTTTGGTTATTGTATTAGGCATGAACCAATGGCGAGGGCGACTTTCTCGAGCCAGCGTTCAACGTTTTACTGATATTTGCCGTTTGGACTTCGCTTGGCCGATGCCAGGTGCCAGTATTGTTTTCAGTGGTTCTCAGAAGCTGAGATCTGAAGCCATAGGACGCCAGACACATCAGCGCCAACTGTCCGGGCGATATTTTGTTCATTTTTGGCGGCGGTAATCACTACTGCTTACGCGCGTCCCGCGAATATGCAAGGAGTTGATTTGGCAACTCAATAAGACGCACTGTGACGTCAGAGAGGCCACCCCCTCCCCCCCCCCCCCCAAAAAAAAAAAATAAAAAAAAATTGGCGACAACGACCACGATGGCTACAAAAAACGTTGCTGTCCACCTTGATGGGATTTTGCGGACTGCACTGAACAAAGATGACTGGAGCATTTTCCCTACGACTGGAAACATTCGGGCATGGTGGGATCGCGGAAAACTAGTTTTTGTGTCAGCGTGATGTGTAGGAGAGAGGGTCTTCTCTGGACTGCCAGGGAGAATGGGTGTATTGTTGGTGTCTCCTCCTGGAGGTACCTTTGCGCTTGCTTCGCACTAAAACTGTCTTGGTGATCAGGACAGAAGTTTAGATACTTTCCGCAATTTACTTCGTTGTGTTTTATCCTCAGTCATCGATCATCAGAGAGGGCAGCAGTACAGAGGTTAGCGGCTGCACCATTCGACTGCTGTTTGTTCTCTACACACTGCCTGAGATCTTGGTGGTAAAGTATTTGCAGCACCAGCATAATAGGAACCTGTAATTCTTCACATGCATTCAGTTCTTTGCTGTACATTAGTAATGCAGATGACGTTGAAAGAATTTTGTAGTTCCCTGAGTTGATTCTTGTATTCATTGGCTGACGTCTCTGTCAATATGTCCCTCGTATGTATGGGATATCAGAACGTAAGTGAAGGTCCCTGTGACTCTATTTTTGTTCACTCTTCTAGAATATATCTCACGATTAATCTTTAACCAGTCTTTTTAGTGGTGAATCACCTGTCTACTTTCCTCAGTCTATTCATCAACTAGGATCCCCTGTATGTAGGGACAAAGTCGAGGGTAAGCAAGATAACAAATTACCGTAAGTACCGTAAATATCAGGAATCTCATACAACATCAAATCTTTGACATCACTGCAGCCGGAAAGATTTCCTGCAAGACGACTGAAGATAATCGTTCAACGAGACAGAAGTGCAACCCTTCAGCAAATTGCTACAGATTTCAGTGCTGGATCATCAAGTGCCAGGGTGCGAACCATCCAACGAAACATTATCGGTATGAGCTTTCGGAACTGAAGGCCCACTCGTGTATCCTTGACGATTGCACGACACAAAGCTTTACATCTCGCCTGGGCCCGTCAACACCGACATTGGACTGTTGATGACTGGAAAAATTATGCCTGGTCGGACGAATCTCGTTTCAACTTCTACTAACCGGGTGGACGTGTACGGGTATGGAGAGAACGTCATGAATCCATGGAGTCTGCATGTCAACAGGGCACTGTTCAAGCTGGTGGAGCTTCTGTAATGGTTCGATGCGTGTGCAGTTGGAGTGATATGGGGTCCCTACATATGACTAACAGGTGACACATACGTACATAAGCATCCTGTCTGATCACCTGCATCCATTCATGTCCGTTGGGCAAATCCACCAGGACAATGCGACACACCAAACTCCCCAGACACGAACATTATTGAGCATATCTGGGATGCCTTGAACGTGCTGTTCAGAAGAGATCTCCACCCTATCGTACTCTTACGGATTTATGGACAGCCCTGCAGGATTCATGAAGTCAGTTTCCTCCAACACTACTTCAGACATTAGTAGAGTCCATGCCACGTCGTGTGGTAGTACTTCTGTGTGCTCGGTGGAGCCGTACACGATATTAGGCATGTCTTCTACGCGCTACAGTCTGGAACCGCGCGACCGCTACGGTCGCAGGTTCGAATCCTGCCTCGGGCATGGATGTGTGTGATGGCCTTAGGTTATTTAGGTTTAAGTAGTTCTAAGTTCTAGGGGACTGATGACCACAGCATTTAAGTCCCATAGTGCTCAGAGCCATTTTAGCCTATTGCAAATTCCTTGCGCAAACAGATTCCTCTGAGGCTGTTGCATTGTCTGTCGTACATAATTTTTCCAACGTGAAATGAATTACTGAGTAACTGTTTACTACGTTTTTGATTTTAAATGATGTTGACGCCTGTTGTAAAGGTTTCAAACTATTTCTCCGATATATGGTCTTTGTTTTAGATTATTCTGTTAATATGCTAGAGAGACGACGCTATTTAATGGTAATTTCTGGAAAGTGTAATTGCCTTAAAATTTGCTACAATTTACTGTATGTATGGGCAAAGGAATGTTTAAAGCTGGTTTAAATAAAATAAAAATTATTTTAGCAAGGGGCAAAGACCACTTACAGGTCAACCCAGACCTACCTTTCCCAGTAGCGGCGTAATTTATAATGTATTACCGCAACATTGAACAGCAATTTATTCCTCACCCAGAACGAATGACTCTGAGATACAGTGAACAATAGTTTCTTTTAATTTCTCTGTATAACTGAAAATTAATAACACATTCGTTTACTTAACGTACATGGATACTTGTTAGCCGATTTTGCTTCAGGGAATCTGTAAGCTGTTTTTGTGGTCGAGCGGTTCTAGGCGCGTCAGTCCGAAACCGCGCTGCTGCTGCGGTCGCAGATTCGAATCCTGCCTCGGGCATGGATGTGTGTGATGTCCTTAGGTTAGTTATGTTTAAGTAGTTCTAAGTCTAGGAGACTGATGACCTCAGATGTAAAGTCCTATAGTGCTTAGAGCCATTTGAACCATATTTTGTAATCTGTTTAATCATTTTTGCATTATCTTGAGTAATCCGGGCCTTTCAAGTACCCAGAGCTTTTATTGAACTCATCTCGTGGTGAAATGTTAACGCACAGTGAACGGAAGCAAGTACTGGGATAGACCACAATGGATGTTGACAGGGATTTACAGTTAAAGAGATTTCCGAAGGGTGGAAAGGAACGTACGAAAATAGTTCAATAACTAATGCAACACACTTCTTTTCAGCCAATTTCGAATTAAAAAATGAGAAATTTGTTGTGGGTCATCGTGGAATATTCCCATTTCAGCTCCTATAGTTTCATAAGTTCCGATAGGTAGCGGCGCTGTACGTAGAGCCTTCAATATGGCGTTTGTAATGGAGCTGTGTTCCAAGAACTGCAAGCAGACTCTGTCACTGAGATTCTTTTCGCGGAAAACCAGAGTCTCTCAGATCTTCATGGGCGCTTTCAAAATGTCTATGGAGAGCTGGCAGTGAACAAAATTACGGTGAGTCGAAGGGCGAGGCATCTGTCATCGTCGCAACAAGGTCACTCAGACCTGTCCGATCTTCCGTGTGCTGGTCGGCCGACGTTGGAATGTGCGGACACTCTCATTCGAGGTGACAGATCAATCGAACATCTCGCTGCACAACTGGATGTCTCTGTTGATAGTGATGACACACTCGTCCACCAGTTGGTGTACTCAAAGACCTATGCCCGCTGGGTTCATCGCCGCTTAACAGAAGATCATAAAGAGCAACGAAGGACCGTTTGCGCGGAGTTGCTTGCGCGTTACGAGGCTGATAGTTTTTCGTCGATCATTACCACAGGCGATGAAACATAGGGTACTCACTTCGAACTGGGAACGAAACTGCAATCCATATACTGGCGTCACATCACCTCTCTCCTAAATAAAACGCTCAAAACCGAACACTCAGCCCGTAAAGTCATGGCGACTGTCTTCAGAGACTCTGAAGGGTTTATTCTGTTTGATGTCCTTCATCATGGTGCAACGATCTACTCTAAAGTGTATTGTGATAACCTCGGGAAATTGTAGAAACGACTTCAACTTGTTCGTCGCCACAAAAAGCATATGAGCTGCTCCTTCCCCGTGACAACGCAAGGTCTCATAAGGTTGCGCGCCAGAGAGCAGCCCAAGAAACTTCTCTGAACTGTTCTACATCTACATCCATACTCCGCAAGCCACCTGACGGTGTGTGGCGAAGGGTACTTTGAGTACCTCTATCGGTTCTCCCTTCTATTCCAGTCTCGTATTGTTCGTGGAAAGTAAGATTGGTGGTATGCCTCTATGTGGGCTCTAATCTCTCTGATTTTATCCTCATTGTCTCTTCGCGCGATATACGTAGGAGGGAGCAATATACTGCTTGATTCCTCGGTGAAGGTATGTTCTCGAAACTTCAACAAAAGCCCGTACCGAGCTACTGAGCGTCTCTCTTGCAGAGTCTTCCACTGGAGTTTATCTATCATCTCCGTAACGCTTTCGCGATTACTAAATGATCCTGTAACGAAGCGCGCTGCTTTCCGTTGGATCTTCTCTATCTCTTCTATCAACACTACCTGGTACGGATCCCACACTGGTTAGCAACATTCAAGCAGTGGGCGGACAGGTGTACTGTAACCTACTTCCTTTGTTTTCGGACTGCATTTCCTTAAGATTCTTCCAATGAATCTCAGTCTGGGATCTGCTTTACCGACAATCAACTTTATATGGTCATTCCATTTTAAATCACTGCTAATGCCTACTCCCAGATAATTTATGCAATTTGCTTCCAGTTGCTGACCTCCTATATTGTAGCTAAATGATAAAGGATCTTCCTTTCTATGTATTCGCAGCACATTACACTTGTCTACATTGAGATTCAATTGCCATTTCATACACCTTTCTTCAATTCGTTGCAGATCTTGCTGCATTTCAGTACAATTTTCCATTGTTACAACCTCTCGATGTACCACAGCATCATCCACAAAAAGCCTCAGTGAACTTCCGATGTTATCCGCAAGGTCATTTACGTATATTGTGAATAGCAACGGTCCTACGACACTCCCCTGCAGCACACCTGAAATCACTCTTACTTCGGAAGGCTTCTCTCCATTGAGAACGCGATCTGTTATCTAGGGACACTTCAATCCAATCACACAGTTGGTCAGATAGTCCATATGCTCTTACTTTGTTCATTAAACGACTGTGGTGAACTGTATCGAACGCCTTGCGGAAGTCAAGAAACACGGCATCTACCTGGGAACCCGTGTGTACAGCCCTCTGAGTGTCGTGGACGAATAGCGAGAGCTGGGTTTCACACGACCGACTTTTTCGAAACCCGTGCTGATTCCTCCAGAAGCCATTATACTCGAACATAATAAGTGTTCCAAAATTCTACAACTGATCGACGTTAGAGATATAGGTATATAGTGTTGCATATGTGTTCGACGTCCCTTCTTGAAAACGGGGATCACCTGTGCCCTTTTCCAACCCTTTGGAACGCTACGTTCTTCTAGAGATCTATGGTACACCGCTGCAAGAAGGGGGGCAAGTTCCTTCGCGTATTCTGTGTAAAATCGAACTGGTATCCCATCAAGTCCAGTGGCCTTTCCTCTTTTGAGCAATTTTAATTGTTTTTCTATCCCTCTGTCGTCTATTTCGATATCTACCATTCTGTCATCTTTGCGACCATCTAGAGAAGGAACTACAGTGCAGTGTTCCTCTGTGAAACAGCTTTGGAAAAAGACATTTCGTATTTCGGCCTTTAATCTGTCATCCTCTGTTTCAGTACCATTTTGGTCACAGAGTGTCTGGACATTTTGTTTTGATCCACCTACCGCTTTGACATAAGACCAAAATTTCTTAGGATTTTCTGCCAAGTCTGTTCTTCCTCGTCCACCTTATAGTCCGGGTCTCGCAGCTTCAGAATTCCATTTGTTTGTCCTAATGAAGGATGCACTCCGCGGAAAGTAGTAAGTGAGTACTGATGCAGCAAGGTGTGCGGTACCACGCCGACATGAAGACACTCCGAGAAAGGTGGCGTGAGGCGTCGCACTGGACGGAGACTATGTTGAAAAGTAGGATTTTGTATGCGGAAGAGTGGGGAATAATATGGTGTATTGGAATCCTGAAGAGATCCAACCTGCTTTCAGAAGTGTTGCATTACTTATTGAACGCGCCTTGTGAGAAGCTGTGAGGGCAGTCGGAAGAGAGTGTTTAGCAAAGCCATCGGCAGGGGGAGAGAGGAGACAAGGGCAGGCCCTGCTGTTGGCAGAGCGTCACGTCTGACACAGGGGCCGTAGTGCAGGCAGCAGGTAGAGCACACCCCTCTGATTAGCGGGCTGGGAGCACTGCGGCCGACCGCAGACGCCTCGGCTCAGAGTGGCCGCCATCAAACGCTCCAGCGGGCTTTGCCGCTCAATAAACTCGGCAATTGGATGCTGAGATTGCTCCACCAACAGAAATACGCCGGCCCAGGCAATCGATCTGGGAAATTGGTGGGCGGCTGCAAGTGGCAAGCGGAGCCCTTCTGGTCAACACGAGGGCTGTCTGGTCCGGCCCCGCCTGGGAAGACTCGCCGCTGCCCTGGCGCCACGTACCCTGTCACACAGCGAGAGAGGGGAACGCCGAGCAGCGCCTTCATTCGTTTCTTCGCAGTGCGGATCGTATTAATACATTTTTGTTAAATCTCGGAGAGGACTCGACCTTGATATTCCTGCACTTTGCACAAGTTTCGGGCCAGATTCGAGACGTGTAAATGCAATTCTCATTATGAAAGAATGTGAAATGCTCCCTCTTTTCTCTGAGTTCTTAATATTACAGATTGTTGAGTTTGGTCACCGTGAGCAGCAATAACGCCGTCACAGTAAGAACAACAAACTTAGGCTTGGAAAAGGTTATATTTACTATCTCAGTGTTGCCTAAAGATGATAAAGTTGTAGGATAATGTAAGGAATCTTGGAATCTAAGTCAAGACTGAGATTAAATAGAGGAAAGGTAACAATAGCTGCCCTTCTGGGCAGCTCGCAAAATCAACATTAAGGTGCCGCAAGCTATAACCAAACTAAGCAATACAAGTCGCGCGGCGTAGTCAGCATATAGCGAGCGGCTCAGAACATAAATCGCGCTACAGCATTTGCGACACTTGCCTTTCCCTAAAATCAGCAAACAGTGCTTACTGGCGCCGGCCGCGGTGGCCGAGCGGTTCTAGGCGCTTCAGTCTGGAACCGCGCGACCGCTACGGTCGCAGGTTCGAATCCTACCTCGGGCATGGATGTGTTTGATGTCCTTAGGTTAGTTAGGTTTAAGTAGTTCTAACTTCTAGGGGACTGATGACCTCAGATGTAAAGTCCCATAATGCTCAGAGCCATTTTAAGTGCTGACTGGCCCATCAGCACCAAACGGCAGCTGGGAGATAACTGATGCTCACAGAGGGAAGCTAACCACGAAACACAGATCTACCTCCACAACTCTCAAACGTATCTTAACAAATGAGAGGTTGGTACTGCGATGAAGCAGCGCAGCATCGATCGGTTGGCTTCTTCGCACCAAGCACAGTGCCGTTGCGACTCAGTTCCATTGAATGCATAAAATTTTGGAGCGAGAGCAACTGATTTTCCCATGCTTGTCGGTCGACATCTGGGTGTCTCTTCTTATGACGTCCCAGCAGAAAAGGCAAGAATGTCGTGCTCAGTTATGCTCTGGCGATGCATAGGTGGCATGGCAGGGCGGACAGTCATCAGCTCTATCGACAAAAACACGAAGCAGACCGCAGCCTTCGTCCTTCCCAATGAGATTCGCTGAACGCAGCTTGCCGATGAAGGGCACCCAGAGACCACTCCAGAAGAACACCTTCCAAGTGGGAAAAACGCAAAGCTTTAGAGTGGCGGAAAAAATGAATCAGTAAAGACTTGGTGACTATGCTGAATAATACTGTCGTGTATCTGTGTCAGTTTGAAGGGTTTAACATTCTGCGTGGTGTCTGTTTGTTCTATACCGTGTCTCCCTACCACTTTCGCGCAACGACGCTCTGAGCGTGTTTTTTAGGTAATGGACTAGTTTGAACCTGGGACCTGTTGCTGGTAAGGAGACGCCAGACCACACATGACATGTAGAGTTCAGAAGAGTTTAATGAGACTAGCGATGATATAACCAAATACTTAATGATTTCAGCGTCAGCTCCATTGCACTCCCTGTAAAAGAATCTTAATACTAACTAAATTTAGTGGAAGGGGTTCAAGGCTTTCCTATTTTTAGTTAGCTCGTAAAATAATGTCGAAAAAGCAGTTAAGTTTACCATTGGAAATTTTATTCTACTCACAAAACATTGTTTATAAATTGCACTATTGATAAAAGGAAATGTTTTAATACAGGATGGTAAAAACCAACTGCGTTCAACAAAAATGTGAACGAATATTCCCTGAATGGGTTTCCAAGTTCTACAATGGATCGAAGGATGACCTATGCCATATCACATCTATAATCTAGGTTTAAATTAAGTTTCACAAAAGAGAAAACTATCAAAAATGGTCTACAGTGACCCTGAATTATCTTTAATTACTTATCTAACTTGTCGTAAATTACAGTGACTGATGTGGCTTCTCAATAACTACATAACAGAAAAATCATCGCGTTTCAGATTTTTACTTCAAGTGGCAAATGAGCTATAATTGACGATCGACACTAGTATTACGCAAAAAGGGGGTGTAACAGATGAGACTTCTGCAGTTCTGAGTGAAGCTTTATGCGCTGTTATGCGGCATCGCGTGCGTTCGTTACCTTGTCGGTGTTTGTCAGGGGGCAGCGGCCGGCGCAGCTCCACACAGCTCGCCGTCTCGGAAGCAACTCTTATCCTCTAACTTCTCCTTACTACAATTTACCGAAGTTGGTTTAAAAAAAGCTATCTGGCTGTGTTTTCATCTGACCAATCACAGTCTCAATGTTAACCTTAAGCTCCGCCTACAAAAATTCTGTCTACCCAATGAGAAACGTTATACTTCTCGTGGTGGGGCAATGTTTTTAAAGTTTGCAACGTAACAGAGACGCGAAAAAGTCTCACGCTAAAACTTGCAGCTGGTGTGGTCCTTTTAGTGTTATCGTAAGATCTATACTGTTCTTCTGGAGGGCTCTAGCTTTTAACATGTGCTGTGGGGTGGTCCTAGCGGTTAGCTGGCGACGTGGGTGTCCGTCCCTTATCGTAGGGCCTTCCAGCTTAACACGGTTCTGCTCTCGGCTTCTGTTCTCGTTTCTCCCCTCGGAACTGCGTCTGTCTCACGGTGGGAAGGTATGACATGCATTTAGGCATTCTTGTGTTAGTCTGTGGTATTCCATTTGCTCACTCGTTACTCGTATTACTTTAGTTAATTTAATGTCACGATTTATTCAGAGCTATGTGACATACTACTGGATTTGCTTATCATGTCAAGGTTTTCATGGAAGGTGTTCGATTTGCCTGACACCTTACATGGGTAGTCGCTAATAAAAAGAGCTGCGACCCAAACTCTCCTCATTCATTATAATAAAAGAGATCATAGTTCCTAGACATAACGTCAGTTATGGCTTTCAATGAAAGTCACTTGGCCTACAGTACTAATGTGTGACACTTTTGGAGGCTCCCCCACCCACCAGGTTAGCCAAGAACGCTAATGCGCTGGTTCCTGGTCTTGGGCAGGCGCACTGGCCCCGGATCGCATCCGCCCGGTGGATTAACGACGACGGTGGGTGTGACGGCCAACCTTGATGTCGTTTTTAGGCGGTTTTCCACATCCCAGTAGGTCAATACTGGGCTGGTCCAAATGTCCCGCCTCAATTACATGTCTCGCAGACATTTCAAGCATGTTCGCACTATGTCATGGTTTACACTAGATTCAGACAGCTGGGGTACAACACTACTTCCATCGCGAAGGGTATGGGATGGCGGCAAGAAGGGCATCCGGCCACACCTTAAAAATTAACCATGCAAAATCCGATGTAATCGTGCCGACCCAGCGCAAAGATGGGGACAAAGGCGTTAGCTAACGAAGAAGAAGACTTTTGGAGGCTCCCCTGTCACAAGTCATTATTATTGTAACATACTTCCTCTGTGAATAGATAGTAAATATACCTTATTACTTGATAAAGCACCCACCGCCAAGTTTTTCACAGTGATTCGCCGCGTACAGTGCAAGGTATGGATTACAGAATCTTTTAAATTTCCTGAAGATAATCACTCAAGACAGATTTCGTACTGATTTAAATCTGCCATTAGAGCGGAAGTGCATAATATTGGAGGCTTTCCAGGCATATATCTCTGATGATATGTTGTCGGATTGTCCCGTAAACACATCTTGATGCGACGTTCCGAATAATTCCCTTTTAGCCATCTTCATTTGTCATCGACTCCAAACAGTGCTCAGTGCACACCCGTACAGGCCGTTTCAAGAAAATGCTCTTATTTGGCTGACCACCAGACAAGAATCAGTTTAATGTTTATGTGGCGTTTCCGCTACCGATCGGAAGGGGCTTTAGTGGAGTTTTCTGTCTCAGTTACGAGATACACAAAACAGTTAAAACGTGAAAATACACGCTGAACACAGGATATGATGCTGACTAGAACAAGAAAAAAGTGCCTTCACACATACGCAAGGAAACAAGTGCTTGTTGAGATAGGGGGCGCTTTAATTGTTTGGAGAATGGTAAGTAGTCAGAGGCATAGACATCCTTGCGTTTGAAGTTTGCTGCTGGCCGTGTCTGTACTTCGTCCTCTACCTAGCATGTTGTTCAGTTACAACTGCCTCCTATATCAACCAATCCATGCGTTTCGTTTTGAGATTCAGAAATTCCGTAAAATGTGAACTACATAAAGAGTGAAATGCGGTCTTATTATTCCACGCCGGAGATGGCAGACATGGTATTGTTGTAATGTCAGTAGACAATTGGTCATCATATCTCAACAAATATTTGTTTCCATTCAAATATTTACAGAACCTTTTCCTATTTTTGACAGGTGTATCTCCTGTAAGAAGAGAAGACTTGAGGAGATTCTCACTCTTGCTACGTTACGACGCATCCGACTGCTAAGAAGTACTAGGGTTATTAGGAAAGTAAGAGCTGATAGGTCGCGAAATGGAAACGACAGTAAAAATCCGATGAAGCTTTGCACAGATGTGTTGGGCAGTGTCTCTGGCATGCCTGTAGATAGCGTCATCTCGCTCTTCTTAGTTCTGAGCACGTGAAAATACCTACAGCAATAATGTTTCCAATCGAGTATGGGTGCCCTCTGTGGGGTTTCGCCTGACTTCATGCAACCCCACATAATGTTCCCGCCATGCATTTCGTTCTTCATGACAATTCTGGGCTGCACACTGCAGGGTCAATGAAGATGGCTCTGCAGCGTTTTCGATTGGAAGTGTTTTATCAGGCACAGACTTGGCTCCTTCTGATATTCATCTCTCCCGACATGAACCGCTGGCTATGAAGATAATATCTTGGTACAGACAACAAAACGCAGACCAGCATAGAGAAGTGGCAGAAAGCACAGGGTATTGGAAAGTTGGTGGAAGGCTGCGACAAATCGACAAATGTTTAAGTTGGGGCGGCGGCTATGTAGAGAAATAACTAGATGGTGTAGCAAACTGTTGCAAATAAAACATTTTTTATTTTCATTGTGCTTTCCAGCTTGCGAGCGGTCCGACATTACTTTCCGGATAACCCTCGTGTTACTGGGTACTGAAAATGACTAAAGAGACAAAACTGGTTAAGCCAATCAAATGGCTCTGAGCACTATGGGACTTAACTACTGTGGTCATCAGTCCCCTAGAACTTAGAACTACTTAAACCTAACTAACCTAAGGACATCACACACATCCATGCCCGAGGCAGGATTCGAACCTGCGACCGTAGCAGTCGCGCGGTGGTTAAGCCAATCATCAGAATAAAATTCATGTTATCATTCACTGATCCTTATAGTCAATTTTTGTATTTTTTTTCTTTTATCTTCTTGGGCGGTTGGAAAATAGGTGGTAGGGCTTACTTGACCAGGACTACAACACACAGAAGGCAAGGAACGAAACAGAGAAATCATCTTTCGATTGCTGAAAATATGAGTGTTTAACGTTTCTGAAGAGCATAAACACAGTACCACGATTCCCATAGCTGACCATTCTGAATAAATGCTTCAGTTGTTTTAGCTTACCAGAGACAGGAGCAGCTCTCTGTAGCTTCGTATCCCAAATCCCTCTGTTCTGCATCCGATTGCGGTAAACTAAGTGGCTGAGTCGACTGTTAGGCTTATGTCCTGTTAAAACATTTGAAAAGGACGAATTTCCTTCTGTACATATTAAGGAGCAAATGATCATGATTCATGTATACATACCCATAACACCCTGTATTTACGAGGGGTATTCGGAAAGTAAGGTCCGATCGGTCGTGAAATGGAACCCATTGTGAAAATCAAGAATGTTTCATTTGCAAAAGTTAGCTACACCCTCCACCTACTTCATCACATACTCGCCGCTCCTACTTATACATGTGTCTTAGCATTGTACGAACTTTCCAAAACCCTCGTCATAGAAGACAGCCGCTTGTGCTTTCCGCCAATTCCTTACGCTGCTCCAAAGCTCGTTGGCTGTACCACAATGTTGTCTTCACAGCCAGCGGCTAATGTGAGCAGAGATGATACTCGGGGGAGGTAATAACGATGTGTCTTGTGGGAAATGTAACACTTCCGACTGAATATACTGCAGGAGCATCTTCATTGCCCCTGCAGAGTGCGACCGAGATTTGTCATGAAGAAGGAAACGCATGACAGTTGCGCTATGTGGGCTGCATGACATCAGGCGAAATTTCTCACCAGACCCTCATACTTGGCGGGAGACACTATTTTCCAGGTATCTCTAGGGGCTCACTGTGCGTTCGGAACTCAAAAAGAGTGGTGTGACGCCATCGATGGTCACACCAGACAGGCTACCCAACGCATCTGCGCAAAGCTTGGCGTAATTTCCCTCTGGATCCCATTTCACACCCAATCGGACCTCCTATATGACCTAATAAAAAAAAACAAGTTGGAATAGAATACCATTAGGGATATGAAGGAGGTATTAAACAAAAGTAATCGAAAAAGAAGGATGTTTTTAGTCGCTAGACAAATTGTAACATTTATGATGACTTCTGTGTCACAGTATAGTCGAACTGAACGAATAAAGTTCTGTAGAGCATCCTGCAGATTTAAAATTGGTAGGCCGTAGTATTCCAAGGAAGTATTTTCCGATGCATGTGTATAACCATTAACAAATTGGTTCCATTCGAAGCTGGGTGCCTGGTACAGCAATCGGTTATGAATTTCTCGAGACAAGATAGTCGCGGTTGCAAACCGTTTGTATCTATTTATTGACAATGACGCATTCCGCACTTGAGGACATCTTCAGATTAATATAGGAAGTAACGTGGTGAGTGAACATCCGTCCTTTAACGCCAGCATTTGGCATTAAGATAAGACTTGTAAGGAAACATCGTCCTATCGTCATAAGGCAAATAGAAGCGTAAGGAATATAATACGAAGCCAACAGAGTTCTGGCGTATACAGCATGGAGCGTTGCGTACAGCGGATGAAATGTAAGTATAATGCGGTGGAGAACATGTTAACTGAAGTTGCCCACAAGGGCGAAACTCGTCACTGCCAATAAATAGATAAAAACAATTTGCAACTAAGCGAATCTTACATCAAGAGATCCTGAACATTCTTTAGACATGGATATAAGTTCCTGGGGTATCCTGGAAGGCCGTAGTATTCCAAGGAAGTATTTTCCCATGCACGTATATAACCATTAACTTTCAGAAATCGCATCGAGCTATAGCAACGACCGTTCGAGCAAAAATCACGACGCCTGTTTCTAAATGCACGGTAAGAAATAGCTGCAGTACGTTAGCGATAGTAGTGTTGTAAATGAGTACTTCACAGATAACTCGTTAGTAGTTTATATACTTCTTTTGTAATCTTTAAACCACGTAAATTGGCCTACTGCTTTGTTTTTGCGCTGTAAACAGATTTCATTCCTTTTCCTACCTATAATAACACTGGGATAGGTACCTGGACGAGTCCTCCCAGCCAGATGGCACTCCATGGAGAAGTTGGTAGCCGCTTCCCTCCCCCTCTCCACCCCTCCCGCTTTTTATCTGTAACTTAAGCGTCTCACGCGTCCTGTGGTTCTGGTGCGTCACACAGAACGCTGCTCAAAGCTAGCAGGGAAATATAATGTTCCAAGACGGAAGGAGAGATGAGAACCAATAAGTGGCACCCACGCACAAAAGTGAAAATGGAGATGAGCCAGCAGTTAGGCACGTGAGGAGTAAATGAAGCAGCGAGCCAGCGCCCGGGGGCCAGCGGTGCACAGTAGCAAAAACGGGACCGACCGGCGGGCGTCACTACACTTCAAGGGCGGCAATTGTCGGTGCCGACAAGGGGCGGGGAATTACCCGGCCCCTCACAGTGTGCGGCCCAGACAGAAAGGCAAATTACCGGCGTGATGGCGGCGGCGGCAAAGTACACCCGCCTAGCAGCCTAGCCGCGCCGGCTGGCCGTAAAAAAACCGGCGGCTGCCGTGGGCCGCGGCCCGCCGTAACGAGGGCTCAGCTCGGCCTCCCTGGCCGTGTCATCAGCGGATCGCCCACCTCCGACCGCCTGCTGTGAGTGAGTAGCCGCAGTAGCCGCTGAACGAGTCGCCTGCTGACGGCTACAAAGACGTGTGGCTCTTTGTGCCGCACCACGCTTAAACACACACGAGGCGCAACGTTATGATCACTGCCCGCCGAGAAATCGAATGCCACCCCGTAGCGCTGAGGGCACGTTACGTGGTAAGGTTCAAATGGCTCTGAGCACTATGGGACTCAACTTCTGAGGTCATCAGTCCCCTAGAACTTAGATCTACTTAATCCTAACTAACCTAAGGACATCACACACACCCATGCCCGAGGCAGGATTCGAACCTGCGACCGTAGCGGCCTCGTGGTTCCAGACTGTAGCGCCTAGACCCGCACGGCCACTACGGCCGGCGTACTCATTTCATTTTTATTCCAACGTAGTTGTATAATGAACATGTAGAATTTAGTGTTGGAATTAGAAAAAGCAGCAAAATGCACAGACGTTCGAAGACTCGAGTAGCGCCGAGACACGTAATAGCGGTAAGGTACCGAGCAGACTACGTATAGTGTTCTCAGGGTGTGTGCTAGCATACTTGGCAAGGGATTGAAGGTCTCCTAGCCTTTCACACAATGTCATTAAATCACGATGATGCCCAGAACAGAAATACATTTGTAAGAAATAAATCAGATTTAGTTCGTTTTATTTTGTTGGTATTGGGATTATATCAGCTTCATCGTACACTTTACATTATGTCAATCATTCTCTTTTGCTACAAATAATTTAATTTTTAGAACAATAGACTGTGATACAATGCAGATTTTTGTGTGTTATACAACGCTCATTAGGTCTCAAAAGGACGTGTTTTTGATGAAAAAGCAATACGTATAAGAAATTTAAGCGAAAACCAAGGTACAACATTCCAACAGAATGTGAAACTAACTGAAGACATTTCTAGATTAGATTAGATCAGATTAGTACTTGTTCCATAGATCATGAATAAGACACTTCGTAATGATGTGGAACGGGTCAGGTTAATAAAAGGTGTCTATACAACATATTACATTACACAAAATATTACATGACACTTAATATTTTTAATTTTTTTGTGGGGTTGGGGAAATTACCCACTTACTATATTCAAAAATTCGTCTAATCAGTAGGAGGAGTTGCCACGCAGATATTCTTTTAATTTCCTTTCAAATGCTGTATGGCTATCTGTCAGACTTTTGATGCTATTAGGCAAGTGAGCAAAGACTTTTGTGGCAGCATAATTTACCCCCTTCTGAGCCAAAGTTAGATTTAACCTTGACTAGCCTTGGGAGAGCCAGTCCCGACAAAACTCTACCATCTGGTGAGCAAGATGTATGAGACTGGCGAAATAACCTCAGACTTCATGAAGAATATAATAATTCCAATCCCAAAGAAAGCAGGTGTTGACAGATGTGAAAATTACCGAACTATCAGTTTAATAAGTCACAGCTGCAAAATACTAACGCGAATTCTTTACAGACGAATGGAAAAACTGATAGAAGCCGACCTCGGGGGAGATTAGTTTGGATACCGTAGAAATATTGGACACGTGAGGCAATACTGACCCTACGGCTTATCTTAGAAGCTAGATTAAGGAAAGGCAAACCCACGTTTCTAGCATTTGTAGACTTAGAGAAAGCTTTTGACAATGTTGACTGGAATACTCTCTTTCAAATTCTGAAGGTGGCAGGGGTAAAATACAGGGAGCGGAAGGCTATTTACAATTTGTACAGAAAGCAGATGGCAGTCAAACGAGTCGAGGGGTATGAAAGGGAAGCAGTGGTTGGGAATGGAGTGAGACAGGGTTGTAGCCTATCCCCGATGTTATTCAATCTGTATATTGACCAAGCAGTAAAGGAAACAAAGGAAAAGTTCGGAGTAGGTATTAAAATCCATGGAGAAGAAATAAAAACTTTGAGGTTCGCCGATGACATCGTAATTCTGTCAGAGACAGCAAAGGACTTGGAAGAACAGTTGAACGGAATGGACAGAGTCTTGAAAGGAGGATTAACGATGAACATGAACAGAAGCAAAACTAGGATAATGGAATGTAGTCGAATTAAGTCGGGTGATGCAGAGAGAATTAGATTAGGAAATGAGGCACTTAGATTAGTAAAGGAATTTTGCTATTTGGGGACCAAAATAACTGATGATGGTCGAAGTAGGGAGGATACAAAATGTAGACTGACAATGGCAAGGAAAGCGTTTCTGAAGAAGAAAAATTTGTTAACATCGAGTATAGATTTAAATGTCAGGAAGTCGTTTCTGAAAGTATTTGTATGGAGTGTAGCCATGTATGGAAGTGAAACGTGGACAATAAATACTTTAGACAAGAAGAGAATAGAAGCTTTTGAAATGTGGTGCTACAGAAGAATGCTGAAGATTAGATGGGTAGATCATATAACTAATAAGGAGGTATTGAATAGAATTGGGGAGAAGAGGAGCTTGTGGCACAACTTGACTAGAAGAAGGGATCGGTTGGTAGGACATGTTCTGAGGCATCGAGGGATCACCAATTTAGTATTGGAGGGCAGCGTGGAGGGTAAAAATCGTAGAGGGAGACGAAGAGATGAATACACTAAGCAGATTCTGAAGGATGTAGGCTGCAGTAGGTGCTGGGAGATGAAGAAGCTTGCACAGGATAGAGTAGCATGGAGAGCTGCATCAAACCAGTCTCAGGACTGAAGACCAAAACAATAACACAGTGAAGATCATCCTTTCTCCTAGTGTTGTAGCCATGTACACTGCTATTACTTTTGAATTCGTTCGGATTGTTAATAACAAATTTCATAAGTGAATATACACTCCTGGAAATGGAAAAAAGAACACATTGACACCGGTGTGTCAGACCCACCACACTTGCTCCGGACACTGCGAGAGGGCTGTACAAGCAATGATCACACGCACGGCACAGCGGACACACCAGGAACCGCGGTGTTGGCCGTCGAATGGCGCTAGCTGCGCAGCATTTGTGCACCGCCGCCGTCTGTGTCAGCCAGTTTGCCGTGGCATACGGAGCTCCATCGCAGTCTTTAACACAGGTAGCATGCCGCGACAGCGTGGACGTGAACCGTATGTGCAGTTGACGGACTTTGAGCGAGGGCGTATAGTGGGCATGCGGGAGGCCGGGTGGACGTACCGCCGAATTGCTCAACACGTGGGGCGTGAGGTCTCCACAGTACGTCGATGTTGTCGCCAGTGGTCGGCGGAAGGTGCACGTGCCCGTCGACCTGGGACCGGACCGCAGCGACGCACGGATGCACGCCAAGACCGTAGGATCCTACGCAGTGCCGTAGGGGACCGCACCGCCACTTCCCAACAAATTAGGGACACTGTTGCTCCTGGGGTATCGGCGAGGACCATTCGCAACCGTCTCCATGAAGCTGGGCTACGGTCCCGCACACCGTTAGGCCGTCTTCCGCTCACGCCCCAACATCGTGCAGCCCGCCTCCAGTGGTGTCGCGACAGGCGTGAATGGAGGGACGAATGGAGACGTGTCGTCTTCAGCGATGAGAGTCGCTTCTGCCTTGGTGCCAATGATGGTCGTATGCGTGTTTGGCGCCGTGCAGGTGAGCGCCACAATCAGGACTGCATACGACCGAGGCACACAGGGCCAACACCCGGCATCATGGTGTGGGGAGCGATCTCCTACACTGGCCGTACACCACTGGTGATCGTCGAGGGGACACTGAATAGTGCACGGTACATCCAAACCGTCATCGAACCCATCGTTCTACCATTCCTAGACCGGCAAGGGAACTTGCTGTTCCAACAGGACAATGCACGTCCGCATGTATCCCGTGCCACCCAACGTGCTCTAGAAGGTGTAAGTCAAGTACCCTGGCCAGCAAGATCTCCGGATCTGTCCCCCATTGAGCATGTTTGGGACTGGATGAAGCGTCGTCTCACGCGGTCTGCACGTCCAGCACGAACGCTGGTCCAACTGAGGCGCCAGGTGGAAATGGCATGGCAAGCCGTTCCACAGGACTACATCCAGCATCTCTACGATCGTCTCCATGGGAGAATAGCAGCCTGCATTGCTGCGAAAGGTGGATATACACTGTACTAGTGCCGACATTGTGCATGCTCTGTTGCCTGTGTCTATGTGCCTGTGGTTCTGTCAGTGTGATCATGTGATGTATCTGACCCCAGGAATGTGTCAATAAAGTTTCCCCTTCCTGGGACAATGAATTCACGGTGTTCTTATTTCAATTTCCAGGAGTGTATATATATTGTCAGGCTACAGTGAAGATCTCTAGCTCTTTAAATAGATGTCTGCAGGATGATTTTGGATGAGCTCCAGCAATTATTCTGATTCCACGCTTTTATGCAATGAACACTCTTTCGCTCAATGATGAGTTACCCCAGAATATGATGTCATACTAAAGGAGTGAATGAAAATGGGCGTGGTAAGCTAATTTACTGAGATGTTATCGCCAAAATTTGCAGTGACCCTAATAGCATAAGTCTCTGAACTCAAACGTTTCAGCAGATCCTCAGTGTGTTTTTCCAGTTCAACACCTCATCAACGCAAACACCTAGAAATTTTGAATATTCTACCTTGGCTACCGATTTCTGATCGAAGTCTATATTTATTAATGGTGTCATTCCATTTACTGTGTGGAACAGTATATACTGTGTTTTGTCAAAGTTTAATGGGAGCCCATTTGCAGAGAACCACTTAATGATTTTCTGAGAAACATCGTTTACAATTTCACCAGTTAATTCTTGTCTGTTGGGTGTGACAGCTATACTTGCATCATCAGCAAAAAGTACCAGCTTTGCATCTTCGTGAATGTAGAATGGCAAGTCACTAATATATATTCAGAATAAAAAAAAACGAAAATAAATGAATCGTACGGGATACCTGACTAAGACTGAAACCTCATGAAGGCATGCCTCAGCATATCACTTGCCAGAAGGATCTTATACCCCCACTGATTGTATAGTTTCTGTATTCTTCGTGTGATACCAATAGGTTTCTTTTCTTTCCCTTAAGTGCAGAATTCCATGAGAAGCCTGCAAACGTACATCATTTGACAGTTGCAGAAATTCATAAGTGGGTAGTGTCCATATAGACACTCCAGGAACTTATCGAAAACGTGACGGTTGATATTAATCAAATGAACAAGGTAACAAGCATGACGAAATTTTTATCACATTTTAAATTGCACGTGGTGTAAATTTAGTTTCTTTCGCAGCTCGTATTTGCCAGATGTCTCTTGTTCAGCTTATAGTCTCAGACATGAAGAAGAGCGTTGGTCAGTGAAAGAACATACATACAGTACTACAGCCTAGTATCACTTATGTCCGGTCCAGGATCCTATAGCGTGTTCTATCCCTGAACATTCCAATGTAGCGGCGTGATTAGTATTTACGTCTCCAAATACGTAAGCAACAGCAGCTGTGTTTCCAGCTTCATGCAGTTAGGTACAGTGATTAGGATTTTTCCGCACAAGTAGAACTCTTTGTGAAATTATAACTGGACAAAATTGCGCGGTGATAACTGTGAAATCGACTAAGATTCGGAAGGCCTTTCCCGCCGCTGTCGTTTGCTGCAACTATAGATAGTATAGCTCAAAGAAACGTAGAAAACGTAAGAACAAATAAAATTAAATGAGGACAATGTTGTTTGCACATGACATGATGATGCGGGGACACACTGAGACTGAGGTATAAGTATAGCTAGACGCGTCGATAGAATCAGTTGTCCGTAATGGAATACGATTCTGAGCGAAGACCAGACAAGTGACAATGTTGTTGTTGTTGTGGTCTTCAGTCCTGAGACTGGTTTGATGCAGCTCTCCATGCTACTCTATCCTGTGCAAGCTTCTTCATCTCCAAGTACCTACTGCAACCTACATCCTTCTGAATCTGCTTAGTGTATTCATCTCTTGGTCTCCCTCTACGATTTTTACCCTCCACGCTGCCCTCCAATACTAAATTGGTGATCCCTTGATGCCTCAAAACATGTCCTACCAACCGATCCCTTCTTCTAGTAATGTTGTGCCACAAACTTCTCTTCTCCCCAATCCTATTCAATACCTCCTCATTAGTTACGTGATCTACCCACCTTATCTTCAGCATTCTTCTGTAGCACCACATTTCGAAAGCTTCTATTCTCTTCTTGTCCAAACTAGTTATCGTCCATGTTTCACTTCCATACATGGCTACACTCCATACAAATACTTTCAGAAACGACTTCCTGACACTTAAATCTATACTCGACGTTAACAAATTTCTCTTCTTCAGAAACGATTTCCTTCCCATTGCCAGTCTACATTTTATATCCTCTCTACTTCGACCATCATCAGTTATTTTACTCCCTAAATAGCAAAACTCCTTTACTACTTTAAGTGTCTCATTTCCTAATTTAATTCCCTCAGCATTCCGTAGTGTAAATGAGTCGTACATAGGACCTAGTATGTACCCATTTTAATGTGTACTGCAGTAAGTGACAATATCTGTACTGAAGCTTCCTGGCGGATTAAAATTGTGTGCCGGACCGAGACTCGAACTCGGGACCTTTGCCTGTCGCGGGTCAAGAGTCGTCCTTAGGTAGCTCAAGCTCATATGGTAGAGCACTTGCCCGCGAAAGGCAAAGGTCCCGAGTTCGAGTCTCAGTACGCCACACAGTTTTAATCTTCCAGGAAGTTTCATATCAGCGCACACTCCGCTGCAGAGTGAAAATCTCATTCTGTACTGAAGTTTTGTGTGGAGGACAGAAGCTGTAAAGAGTAGAGACGTTCAAGTACTTAGGTAACGTGATCGAGGAAGAAGTGGAAACAGAAAAGAAGTAATTGAAAGATTTAGAGAAGCGAAAGAATTTTCCAAAAGATTAAGGAGTTTAATTTGGAAGGAAAAAGCGCCTTCCGTAGTGTAAATGAGTCGTACATAGGACCTAGTATGTACCCATTTTAATGTGTACTGCAGTAACGTGGATAATGAAGAAATGCGATGAAAGCGGAACACAGGCTTGAAAAATGTTCTTGGGTTTACAACTGGAGTAACATAAATAGCTACGCAGAGAAACGAAAGAGTGAGAAGCCTATTAGAAGACGAGCAGCTACAAGACCAAGTAGAAGGGTGAATTCTGCTATGGCATGGACATATGAGAAGAATGGGACGATACCAAAGAAGATATTCAGCATGGGATTTCAAGAAAAAGGATCAACAAGAAGACGGAGGGATGGATATCTGAAAGGAGTAGAGCGAAAAGGAAAGACCTAGAGTATGGTGCAGGGTGAGAAAAAAAATGAGAAGTTAGGAAATAGCGTAGAGGAATTTATTTGCATTAGACTTGGCTAGAAATAGGAAGCTATGACGGACACAGACTTTCACCAAGAATATCAGTTGACGATGATTTATCACATCATGTTTCCGCAGCGAAAAACTGAAGATACTTACAGGATGTCCTCAGAATCAGTTCTTCGGAAGTTTACACTTTCAACTTGTTTGTGACTATTGTCTGTGTCAAATAACGTGACAGCCCTACGCCGAATCAAGCACGAGACCGCGTTATACTTTTGAACAGGAGTGACACCCTTACAGCGGAGGGTGGATTTCGTTCTCTCTCTCTCTCTCTCTCTCTCTCTCTCTCTCTCTTCTGAGCAACATTCGCTGGATGCTCATGGCGTGTAGCATAAGCAGCAGGGGCTGTGCAAGGCGTGTCCACTGCTCGTATATTGGAAACTGGAATTTTGTGGTAAGTTCTATGGGACCAAACTGCTGACTGCTGAGGTCATCGGTCCCTAGTCTTACACACTACTTAATCTAACTTAAACTAGCTTATGCTAAGGACAACACACACACCCATGCCCGAAGGAGGACTCGAAACACCGACGGGGGCAGCCGCCCTCGGATGTTAACACTGTCTTTCAGGAAGAGCCTGGCACGTCCTTAATCACTTACATGGGTTGCAAGATAAAGCTGTGACACTGTGGCGGGGAGGGCACTGTTTCCAAATTTCTTGACACGTTAAAACTGTGTAACCTCCCCGCAAAATTTAAGGAATGATTATTGAGCATAAACCCACACAATAATATTGATTAATTAATGAACCATGTAGGAAATGTAACTTCCTAACAGAAATAATGATATCCGGTAAATTTTATAAGGACAGCAGCGCTGACCTTCGCCCCTGTGAAATAATTAAACCTGATAAATTTTATAAGGGCAGCAGCACTGACCTTCGCCCTGTATTCTGAATAACAAAAGCAAAAATTCTTACCTCAATAAACTGCATCTATATCTGCTCTTATTTATCGACACAGCTTCGTGCAATGCTGGCGTATATTTAATTTTGATTCTTGGAGGAAATGCATAGGAAATATTCTTTAAATTGAAATGAATGTTTTTCTTTAAAAGAGTTACTTTATAAAAAAATTATTATTGGGGCATCTTTTCTGAACAAATTAAATTATAATCGACATACATTATTAAATATGCGCAATGCTGCTTCTTTACCTTCTACAACCATACTCATCGTCCAGAATCCTGACCAGAGTCGCGAGAAGAGCACGCCGCCGACGCATGCCGACTTCTGCTCAGTACAACTGTCCACTCGCTACTACTGTCGACTGACTACTCCCTCTCCCGACTCGCTACATACTAGCACTGTTCCTGCCGATTCGCTACACGCAACTGACTGACGACTCGCGAGTTCAAGCGCAGACTAGCAACGATAAATAACTCTCTGGTCAGAGATTCTGTCATGCCTCGCCATCGCTGGTAATGAATACATACGTCTTTCAACTGTGAGCCGGACTCAAAGCCGGACCTTTCGCTATTCACTGTTAGTGCCTTTATAGAATACGCGAGGGGCTCTGAAACTTTTCTGTCGCGTCTCTCTTCTGAAACAAAAATTATTTTCCTTCCCTCCCGACCCCAACCTCTCTCCACTCGTATTCTGTCCTCTCTCAGCACCCCTCATACTTGGCACAAAAATGTATCCGATATCCGCACATTCCTGTTTATATTGCAACAGTAGTAATAAGTAGAGAGTGACCTTCGATCACATCGGCTATGTTTTTTGCTTTAAATAGTCATACACTTTCATAATTCTAAGGTGGTGAAAGTTAATAATTACAACTAGTTTATACTAACCACATCTGCGTGTGCAGTTACTGAAATTGAGCAAATATGTGTATTTGGCTACATTTTTCTTTTATAAATTAGTTCATAAATTATTTCCATATGTTGCTGTGGTCTTCAGTCCAGAGACTTGTTTGATGCAGCTCTCCATGCTACTCTATCCTGTGCAAGCCTCCTCATCTTCGAATAACTACTGCAACCTACATCCTTGTGAATATGCGTAGTATATTCATCTCTTCGTCTTTTCAGTAAACTACCTAATTAATCGTCGAGATCTGCTGTGTTAATCCTAGCTATTAAGGGTGCCAGCCTGGTCTAGCAGTAACAAACAGTAGAAGTGTGTTGTTGTGAACAACTGACACCGTCTTTTTATACACACTACCATCAGACGCTATTTATCCAGACGATGTATTCAGTGTACATAGTGAGCGCATTCCACAGATATGTGTAGGTATGATGTCACAGTTAAGAAGAAATGGGTACTATGAGACTCGTTGCTGTGACCAGCCGTTCAGTGTTTCCCTTACTGTGACAGTACTATCCAGACGACCAGGAAGTACGCCCGTCTAGCGTTTCGCAGTTATACGGTGTAAACACGACCATCTGGAAAAATTTTGGAAATTTGTGGTAGGGTCTTATGGCACCAAACTGCTGAGGTCATCGGTCCCTAGGCTTACACACTACTTAATCTAACTTAAAATAACTTACGCTATGGACGACACACACAAACCCATGCCCGAGGGAGGACTCGAACCTCCGACGGGGGGAGCCGCGCGGACCGTGGCTAGACCGCCCGGCTACCCCACGCGGCAAGACCACCTGCTCATTACAGAGTTGAAACTTATAGTGGAATCTTCGCTGTCAGGTAGGCATGATTATGTACAGGACTATTGTTAAATTTTAAATATTCACAGATTTCTATGTTTTATAAACACACATCAATTTTTACCACCGCAATGGTTTTATGCTTAAGAGACACGTTATTTGTTGTAGTCGTGGTTAGTAAGTAAATAATCTTACGTTTCTTCTTTAGTATGTACAGAATGTGCTTGCGTTTACACATCGATACGTGTACATTTGCTGCTGATAAGCAGGCTGGCTGATAAGTACTTCTGAAGTGCAGCTCATGGTGTATTCTTTGTAACTCACATCTCCTGTGGATGAGGCAGTATTGGGCTGCTATAAATGATTCATTCCCTTTCGAAGCTTTATATTTTGCAAAGTATTACATGTTCAAATATTACTGATGCGTGAATAGAACTATAAACTCGCCAAGTTTGCATTTTGCTCTCTAAAAGTGTTCAATGAGTGCCCCTCTGGTCACTCGATATACATCCGAGCGGTTGTCCCTTCCATGCCTCATGCATCAACATCACGTCTATGGTGATCACAACAACGCTGATGCTTTCCCTGAGGTGTCTCAGTGTTCTCGGAAGTAAGGGTACGTAAATACAATCCTTATGTGCGCCCAAAGGAAAGTCAAGAGGCGTTAGGTCAGATAACCTGAGGGTCCATGGGGAACAGAGCCACATCATCTTCACCACTACGAACAATCCAGCGATCCAGAAGCTCACCCCTTAGGTAGCGACGAACGTCGGTGCTCCAAGGAGGGGTTCCCTTCTTGTTGGACGATGAAATTCTCGGAATCGTCAGTCAGTTGCGGAAACAACCATAATTGCAACATATCGAGGTCAGAGGTACCCGTCACAGTCCTCTCATAGAAGAAAGACGGCTAATACAGCTTCGTCTTGGCATTGCACAGGAAACATTAGCCTTCGCTGAATATCGTTCGTGCTCCACAGTTTCATGAGGGTTTTCAATGCCCCACATTCTGACACTGTGGCGATTAGCCTTTCCAGAGACATGGAAGGATGCTTCATCATTGAATATCAGCTTGGAGGCGGAAAACTCTTTTCACACTTTGTCACCATTTCACCAAGGCATTGCACACTTAATGCCTACTGGTTTGCACAATACAAACTTGGTGTGTTTATGGTTCTGTTCATGGATTGGTCATATTTGTACATGGTATGTTTTGGAAAATATACAGTTTTTGAGAACGGATGAATCGTTTGTAATTGCTGGCATATTGATGCCGCTGAAATCCTCCCTGTAGAAGTAATTATTGATGCTGAATCCTCTGTTAACGTGAAGGAAGGTACGCTCATGCGTGGTGTCTGAACCACGACGCTCGCCACCTTACGCGAACCACGGGTCCTTCACGTGGAACGAGGGATGCGTACCTCCTTAGTGATGGAGACGGCGCTTCAAGGAGTCTCTGTCAGGAGACAGATCTCAAGCCGCTGGATACGATGCCGTGTCAAGACCTTCCCAGTAACTCCCGGGCATGTTGTACGGCGCATTGTGTACGTCTGGAAAGCTGGGAAACCTTGACAATCATCCAGGCGGTGTTCTGGTCCTGGACCCAGTCTTTGACGAGGGAATGGGGGGGGGGGGGGGGGAGGGAACTAGATGGTAACATTAAAAGTCTGAACATATAGAATGCTATGCAGCGATTACCATGCCCGTAACGGGACGGAAATCACCGCCACGACTCCCTAAAGGCTACACACGTCTAGAGCGTATGCGGCAGACCCTTTGCTAGCAGCTGGGGGTAACAGACAAGCTTCCTGGGGTACAGTACACCCATATAGGTTATGCCACGTATACGCGCCCTCTAATCTGTAATGCTACCCACCTCTACTATCAGTTGAATAGCGCCATATTAATTCGTCCTTTCCACAGCTAACAAACGCGGTTCCATTTACAATTCATCATTGTAACTCTTCTTATTTATGATGCTAGCTGAATTTTCTCTGAATTGTTTCACTACATACGTACTCCGCAAGCCACCGCACGGTGCGGGAAGGAGGGTATGTTGTCAGAGTCTGTTAGAATATATCTGTAAACTTCATTATCGAACTATAAATAATCATCCTCATCCTATTCCACATTGAACTGTAACACTTCGCAAACACACTCTACGTGACCTGTATTGTAGTGCTAGACGCTGTAAGGGTACTATCTACATCTGCATCTACATGGTTACTCGGCAATTCACAATTAAATGGCTAGCACAGGGTTCATCAAGCCATCTTTAAGCTAATTCTATACCGCTTCACTCTTGAAGAGCGCGTGGAAACAACGAACCCTCAAATGTTTGGTGCTAGCTCTGATTTCTCTTATTTTATCATGATGGACATTTCTCCCTATGTATGTGGGCACCAACAAAATATTTTCACACTCTGAGTTAGTTGGTGATCGAAATGTCAGAAGAAGATTCTGTCCCAGTGAAAAAAGCCTTTGTTTTAATGACTACCTTCACAATTCGTAACTCTCTCTCTTATTCCGCGGTAAAACAAACCGAGCTGCCCTTATTTGGACATTTTCGGTGTCCTCTGCCAGTTATGTCTGATGCGGACCCCACACCACACAGAAATACTCCGGAAGCTAAGTATTTAGTTGAGTTTCCAGCCCTTAGATTTCTGTGATTTAACGTGTAACTGAAATCTAGAGGATTCATTTTAGTGCTTATGTGGACGACTTCACACTGTTCATGACTTAGACTCAATTTCCCCTTTTTGCAATATACAGATGCTTTGCCCAAATCATTTTGCAATTCGTTTTGATCATACAACGATGGTAAATGACAGCATCATCTGCAAACAATCTAAGAGGGCTGGTCAGATTGTCTCTCAAATCGTTTATGTAGATCACGAACAGCAGAGGACCTGTAACACTTCCTTGAGGAATGCCAGATGTTACTTCTGTTTACTCGATGACTTTCCGTGCGAACTGTGACCTTTGTGACAGGAAATCACGAACCCAGTCACACAACTGAGAGGATGCTCCACAGGCAGGCAGTTTAATTAGAAGTCGCTTGTGAGTAGCCGTGTCATATGCCTGCAGTTATCCTCACCTAGCAGCACGCGCTGGCTCCCAAACCTCAGCTTCCAGCACCTGGTGTCGTGTTCCGCCGTTTCCGGCGGACAGCGCATTGCCTTGACGCGCCGAGAGCGTTAAGCAGTACCGAGCGCGTTATGCATGGACTGGTTGGAGTCAGTCAAGTAGGCATCTTACGAAAAAGTCGGGAAACAGGAATACGCGAAATTAGGGTGGAAAGCGTTTAACAATGTGTCGAGCGGCGTATTTAATTGATACCGGAAGGTGGAACGGACTGTGGCTTTTCTGAGTGAATGGATTTTGATTTGTGAACTCCAGCAACATGAATGACTGGTGTACATTTGGGCATGTTGTCCTGTTGAAGGCTGAATAAACTAAGTAAACGAGCGCAATCTTATACTACAGGAGACCTTTACCAATGTTGCAGATAATCACAGACACGTCACGCAGCGTTATGGCACAATTTATTTTCTGTGCATTCGTGGGCTGTTGTAAGGCGTCTCCCCTAAATGTCCGGTAGTCAAAGCCTTAGGATCACGGTACTTCCAACTAGAAAAGCTAAGGGATATCTACAACTCTCTCGCCAGCCTCGAACAACATTGTCGCAACACACTCCAGTATTTTTAGACAAAGGTCTGCCAGATGAGACGCAGGTAATGGAAAAGATTAACCAAAAAATTATACCAGAAATCTCATGACTCGAAATGGGAATAAGTAGTACCCGACTGTCTAATAGAGGGGCATTCTACTCAGTACAACTACCTGCTACTTTTCTATTTCCCAAGACGATAGATAATTTAAGGAAAGATTTTCTAGAGGACTATAAGCCTCCTGTGTTGATAATCTCCGTCCCCAGTCATTCGATAGAATCCCCATGTAATATCCCTGGAGGTGACAGTTGAACGCCAGGGACAATTAACCGTTGGTGAAATGAGTCTCTGGCTATGTAAGTGCCCTCGCACACAAAATATTTAAAGAAAGTGTAGAGTGACAAATCAGTTGGAAGCGTAAACCCGTGTCCCGCTGTGAGACACGTGGCATCACGTTTCGACCACGGCTCAGTCGCCTTCTTCTGACTCAACGCCGCCTCAAACCTATTTCCTGTTTGTAAATTACCGTATATCTTTCAGCCTCGGGCCAGTCACATCGTCTCGTTAGCAGTTTACACTTATTAACAAGTCATCACCAGAAGATTTCGACGTCCTTCTTATTAACTGCTAATAAAGTGAAACCCGTACCGATACCGTTTGTGTGATCTCAGGTATGAACATGTAATAGAAATTTTTTGTTTACAAGGCGGTCACTGTGCTCCACCTAAGCCAGTAAGCCTAGTCTGTATGACTTGCTTTTATTCAGTTTGCTGACATTTCATAAAGCGACGTGGTTCTAAACGCACAGAGCTTTTATGTAAAATGTGTATGTGTAGCATTTTTATATATACGTACAGAGTGCAGCCAGACGAGCTAATGGAAAACTAAACAATCCGTAGTGACCACTAAAAAGTACTGATCTTTGTCCGAACGTCCTACCGACACGTAAGTATTACATTTTACGTTGAATACTCGACATGGGAGAAGAAGAAAAAGTCAATCATTTTATGACCCAGCTGGCACAAATCCTACGGTTAGATGCGTTTTGGTACAGCTTACATATGTGACAAAAACATTCACGATGGCAATTTATGTAGGTAGTCACAAATAAAATACGACAGTGAGAACTTTTAGCTATACTGACAGCTTACACACAGTTATAACTGAAGCATACAACAACCAAAACTATAAAATTACACTGGTTGGCCGGCCTGTGCAATGTGTTTCCGGAAGCAGTCGTGCATGTATTGTTTTACTGGTCCCCAGTTCGCAGAACTCCCTCCATTTGACTCGCCGCATTTATAGTGAGGAAGTACTTGTGAATGTTCACGGTCTGGTGGTTATATTATGAATTTATACGAGCCTACAACCAACCTATACTTGTATGGAAAGCGAAATCAACTGTCCCTAGTTAATAAATACAAACTATAGTAATACAAGATGAGCGAGTGCGGTAATCATTGTTTTCATAAAGTAATGCGTAAATTATCCTTGCACATGTCCACTGTGTTCCAGGACAACAGAAAATAGTGAATTTAACCAGCTGAGTATACAACAGGTTATGTTTATTTTAAAGCATCTCCTAACAAAGGAAAAGTTATAGGACAAGGATCTTGAAATTAAGTCAAGTCTGCGTATAACCGGAGTTTATTTACTCAGTCTGTTTCATGAACTCAACAAGAATTCGAGAGAATGCAAAGTTATCTGTTATTTCAATTAAATTGATCAAAAACTACACTAACGCTGTGGGAGGTACAAAAATGTATCTGGAAGACTGAAAGGAGAATGAAGCACCGAGATCATTATCCGTGCAGCTAGTGGATTCTGAGTTAAATAATCCAAGATTACAATTTGCAATAAAACAAATCGGCAACATGAGTGTTGGGAACGTAAAAGCAATCGAGCTGTTTAGAATATGGAGCATGCTACCGCAGATTCAGAACTCAATTTTCTGAACAACAGCACCAAATGGTCACTAGGATTGAATTCATCCTAATTTCCTCTCCAGATCAAAGCCAGCCACCAATTGCTTCTAACCTCCTTGCTCCACACCAACTTTCCGTTTCAAACAACTCTAAATGGAGGGGACGACTCTTTACAGTTGCCGATGTGACGGGCCAAAATTGTTGCTAAATTAGTGAAAAAGCAGAGAAAAGCTCACTTAACCTCCCTCCTTTTGCGTAGAAGATGCGCATTTTTAAGTATGAAGTTGGAACTAGGCCAAAGCAGTACTGTGTGGGTCCAACTATATCTATTGTTTTTAATTCCAATAGTCAGAGTTCACGCGGAATCGGAATGTTTGAACAACAAATTACGAGGGTTGGTACTTTAAGAGTGGCAACTATTTATTTACAGCTCGTACAAAATAGATACGTGTTTCAAAGTTTTACTGACCTTCAAAGTGGCCACCAGCATTGTGTTTAGCCCGATGTCAGCGATGTGGAAGTCGTAGGATACTCTCAGCAGTGCCAGTTGTGTTGACAGTTCGAGCGGTACGGTCTATTGCCCGACGAATTTGCAGCAGTTCTGAAGCGAATGCCGTGAAGTGTTTTCTTCAGTTTAGAAATCGAGCTGAACTTACGAGGGCTTAAATCAGGGGAGTGCGGTAGGTGGTATAGAACTTAGAAGCCCCATCAGTCAAACAAATCAGTAACAGTTCGCACTGCATGTGCTTGAGCATTGTCCTGCAAAATGATGGTCAGGTCCTGGAGAAAGTGTCATCACTTCTGTCTCTAAGCTGGTCGTAGGTTGTGTTCCAAAAATGAACAGCATAGAGACAGAAGTGATGACACTTTCTTCAGGACCTGGCCATCACTTTGCGAGACAGTGCTCAAGCACGTACAGAGCGAGCTGTTACTGTTTTGTTTGACTGATGGGGCTGCTAACTGCTATACCACCTACTGCACTCCCCTGACTTAAGCCCTCTTCAGTTCAACTCGATTTCTAAACTAAAGGAAACACTTCACGGCATTCACTTCTGAACTGCTACAAATTCGTCGGGCAATAGACCGCGCCGCTCGAACAGTCAACAGAACTGGCACTGCTAAGAGTATCCTACGACTTCCACATCGCTGGCATCCGGTAATACACAATGCTGGTGACCACTTTGAAGGTCAGTAAAACTTTGAAACATGTATCTATTTTCTACGATCTGTAAATAAATAGTTGCCACTATCAAAGTTCCAACTCTTGTATAAGGACAGCTGAGAAGGGCAATTACTGACGAAAACCGGGGAGCTGGGTTTTCCTATTAATGAGGATTGTAAACTGTTACAGAAAGACTAGTATAAGTTATGGGGTGACGCTGCAGCTAAACTATCAGTAAACTGTGTAGCTGGTCAGTAGTAGCAGACAGAAGACGGTCGGGCAGAGATGAGCAGCCAGCGAAGGAGCCCGGCGCAGCAGTTCATTCCAAAGAAATGTGTTATGCGAAACTATTGTTCTCTAATAATATCTAAGAGATTTGTTATTGATATATTCTGCTCCGAATAGACTACTTCGGTTTTTGTGACTGTAATGAATCATTTCAAAGGTTCCTTAGTGACTTGAAATGGCGCTTGTCTGTATAAGTTGTTGCAAAATACAGTGACGCGCATTTTAACTGTTGCTGTAAGTGTTTTATTGTATTGGTTGTTACTGGTTTATGTGATGGAACGATTTCTGTATGGAGAATAAGTGGTGTACTTTTGTAAATAACAACTCGTTTATGTGACGGAAATAAGTTATTCTGAGGAAGCGGGGATTTTACGCCAGACCCAGGACATTCAAGTTCGCCCTCAGCAGTCTCATACTGGTCAGATATAGTAACGCAGGACTGGGATAATATCCTGAGATAATGGATAATTGTGGGGATAGTTGCACTGGTCCCAAATTCGTGAGAGACCTCTATTCGAACTTTATGAAGTACCTCGAAGAAAACGATTTATTGACATATAGTCAGCACGGATTCAGAAAATATCGTTCCTCTGAAACACAACTAGCTTTTTATGCTCATGAAGTAATAAGTGCTGTCGACAGGGGATATCAAATCGATTCCATTTTTTTAGATTTCCAGAAGGCTTTCGTCACTGTTCCTCACAAGCGTCTTGTAACCAAACTGTGTGCCTACGGAGTGTCGCCTCAGTTGTGTGACTGGTTTCGTGATTTCCTGTCAGAAAGGTCACAGTTCGTAGTAATAGACGGAAAGTCATCGAGTAAAACAGAAGTAATATCCGGCGTTCCCCAAGGAAGTGTTATAGGACCTCTATTGTTCCTGATCTATTTTAACGACGTAGGAGACAATCTGAGTAGCCGTCTTAGGTTGTGTACAGATGATGCTATCATTTACCGTCTTGTAAAGTCATCAGATGATCAAAATGACTTGCAAAATGATTTCGATAGTCGGGTGATGCTGAGGGAATTAGATTAGGAAATGAGGCACTTAAAGTAGTAAAGGAGTTTTGCTATTTGGGGAGCAAAATAACTGATGATGGTCGAAGTAGAGAGGATATAAAATGTAGGCTGGCAATGGCAAGGAAAGCGTTTCTGAAGAAGAGAAATTTGTTAACATTGAGTATAGATTTAAGTGTCAGGAAGTCATTTCTGAAAGTATTCGTATGGAGTGTAGCCATGTATGGAAGGGAAACATGGACGATAAATAGTTTGGACAAGAAGAGAATAGAAGCTTTCGAAATGTGGTGCTACAGAAGAATGCTGAAGATTAGATGGGTAGATCACATAACTAATGAGGAAGTATTGAATAGGATTGGGCAGAAGAGAAGTTTGTGGCACAACTTGACCAGAAGAAGGGATCGGTTGGTAGGACATGTTCTGAGGCATCAAGGGATCACCAATTTAGTATTGGAGGGCAGCGTGGAGGGTAAAAATCGTAGAGGGAGACCAAGAGATGAATACACTAAGCAGATTCAGAAGGATGTAGGTTGCAGTAGGTACTGGGAGATGAAGAAGCTTGCACAGGATAGAGTAGCATGGAGAGCTGCATCAAACCAGTCTCAGGACTGAAGACCACAACAACAACAACAACAAGATATCTGTATGGTGGAAAAAGTGACAATTGACCCTGAATAAAGAAAAGTGTGAAGTGATTAACATGAGTACTAAAAGAAAACGGCTAAATTTCGATTACGTGATAAGTGACGCAAATCTGAGGGCTGTAAATTCAACTAAACACTTAGGGATTACAATTACAAATAACCTAAATTGGAACGATCACATAGACAATATTGTGGGTAGAGCAAACCAAAGACTGCGATTCAATTGGCAGAACACTTAGAAGGTGCAACAGGTCTACGAAAGAGACTGCTTACACCACGCTTGTCCGCCCTATTCTGGAGTACTGCTGTGCGGTGTGGGATCCGCATCAGGTGGGACTCACGGATCACATCGAAAAAGTACAAAGAAGGACAGCTGGTTTTGTATTATCGGGAAATAGGGGAGATAGTGTCACAGACATGATACGTGAATTGGAGTGGCAATCATTAAAACAAAGGCGTTTTTCGTTGTGACGGGATCTTCTCATGATATTTCAATCACCAGTTTTCTCCTCCGATTGCGAAAACATTCTGTTGGAACCCACCTACATAAGGAGAAATGATCATCACGATAAAATAAGAGAAATCAGGGCTTGCACAGAAAAATTTAAGTGCTCGTTTTTCCCGCGTGCCGTTCGAGAGTGGAACGGTAGAGAGACAGCATGAAGGTGGTTCATTGAACCCTCTGCCAGGCACTTTATTGTGAATAGCAGAGTAATCACGTAGATGTAGATGTATATGTAGATGTAGATGACTCGAATTAGGTGTGTCTGTGTCCCTTAAGGGCTGAATGGTTGATAAAACAACTTATGTCGAGTAGAGTTAGTGCATGGAGGAAAAGGGACGCCGCCACAGTAACGTCCGATTGGTCAGCTTTACGCACCAACATCACTGTCTGGAGCGATGGAATTCTATTGGACAAGTCAAATTTTTAGAGTGAATACAACCGACGCTTCCA
The DNA here is from genome assembly GCF_021461385.2 of Schistocerca piceifrons. Lineage (NCBI taxonomy): Eukaryota > Metazoa > Arthropoda > Insecta > Orthoptera > Acrididae > Schistocerca > Schistocerca piceifrons. Next base: position 1,216,832,740 of record NC_060138.1, read on the forward strand.
CGTTGGTCAGATGGCGCCAGGGCGCAATGTCCTTTGATATTCGCCAGAAAGGAAACAGGTAGTGGTCAATCATTCTCTGGGGATTGTAGAGCGGCCGCGGCATTCACTGATCACTGGAGGTGCAGGTGCCACTCTGGCTTTCAAAAGCTAGGGAGCACATTGCTGCCTGACTTCAGCGAAAACTGTGCATGTGTCCAAAGGAGCCGCTGTTCAGAGACTGCCTTCTGCCGACAAAGCAGGGCATACAGGCGTTTCCAGCGACACACTATACCGTGACGTCAGTTGTGTTGTATTGTGAGGCGCCACGTATACCGTTTGTATACGTACACGCGCATGTCTCGTTGTCGTCTCATCTTTCCCTCGTCGATATCAGAGCACAAGAAATGTTTATGTTAGTGTTTAGCTATTTGTTGTCGACAATACACAACTTCACGGCCACGGTATCACCTGATTCAGGAATAGCTAGCTTAATATAGTATAAATATAGTGGGTTTCGATGCTGCGTTATTTAAGTGTGATATTATTCTTCACTTAACCTTTGAGACTTTAAGAACCAGCTACTCTTAATCAGGCCCAAAACTCGACTTGTAACGACAGCACTTACGACCAGTCTGTCACAATATTAATAATACGTGAGGCTCTACACCACTACAAGAAAATATCACTGTTCATGAAATAACAAAATATACCAATAAACTTCTTTATATTTCTCCTTTTTATTTAATCAGATGCTTTCAAATGTTTATTTCGCTCCCACAAATCATCCATACCTCGATGTAGAGTGTAAAAATGTGCATAAAAAATAGTACACTGTTTCTGCTGATAACCACGTAAGAGCTTTTGGGTTGCTAAGCTACTTCGATCAACAGAATTTATATTGGATTTTGGAAACAATTTTTCTGTCCAAACTTACGTCCTGCACAAGGGCTCATCAAATATTCTACCCTTTCGCGATAATTAAGAATTAAATTGTATTTTCGCGAGTTTCAAGCAAACCATCGGCGGCGCGAAAGCAGTCTTGTTTCCGCAATACACTCGCGACGCTTACTAGCCTGTCACGAAATTGACCTGCATACATCTATAAGCAATTTCAAGGCCATAATTCGCCCTACACGATTGTGTGTAATTGAACTTCGTCCAATGAATTATTTCTGGAATCTTAATCACTGATCTCGACACTGACCGTCCATAAACGCACAATTAACACTCTTTTTTTCTGTCTTTCTAAGAGTAAACTAATGACGTCACGTCATCTACATAGTTACTAAAATATTATTCCAAATGATCTCAAACACTTATTGTCATTATATTTTAACGGTAATCAGAAATAATATGATTTATAATCGGAAAGTAACACATAACTGATCGTAAATCGCACATAACTAAATGACAGCTTTGAATAGGGACTTAATCACGCAAAATTATGTAAAGAAATCCCACAGCTCTCAATTTCTCCATACCAACTGACTGATACATTTTATTATTATTATTATTATTTATTTTATGGCCTTCATTGGACCACTGTAGTCAAAAATACAAAGTTCTAAACAAGTTGTTACACATGGATACAATTTAGTTCGACAATAACTTAATATATTTAGGTAATATAATTATTAGAGGCTATTCTTATATGAAATGTGTTTTGCTCTTCTGTCTGCCCAATATTTCTTCATTCTTTCAGATATTTTCTTTCTTTCTTCATCTGAGACAACTCTTCCTGTACTCCTTTTATTGATTTTCATTTGTAGTCTGGTTTGCGGGTCTTGCAGTATTCTGGGTTTCTCTGTCTTGTTTTTTAGGTCATCTACTGTAATTTGAAGTTCTTTCATATCTTCCTTAGTTTCTGTGATCCATTTAATGTCGCTCTTGCTATTCCACAATTTTTGTATTTTTTTTTTTACTAATTCTGTTTTCTGGAGTTCTCATCAGATGTCCAAAGAATGAGATGCGTTTCTTCCTGATTGTGGTCATGACTGGTTCTATTTTCTTATATACTGTTTCATTTTATGCTATTCTCCAATGTCCATTTATTTTATACTGTTTATTTATACATGTCCTAATTATTCTTCTTTCTATTTTTGGTATTCTGTCAATTTCTGCTGCATTAATTGTTTTGAAGATAGTTTCAGCTGCATACGTTATTTCTGGTTGTGTAACTGTTTTATAGTGTTTTAATTTTGCATCTATAGATAGGCTTTTTTTGTTGTATCTAGTTTTGGTAATGTAATTTGCATAGTTTAGTTTTTTTATTCTATTTTGCCATGATGGCTTTTCATTTAGATTGTATGTTATTATTTCGCCTAAATATTTAAATTTATCAACAATTTTGATTTCCTGTTCTCCTATTGTAATTTTGTCTGCAAGATACAGATAAGATACAAATAAAATATTCAAGACCTCATAGATCAATCTCTACCTGTAATGTTATAACACCACGCCGGCGTGGAAGGCGCAAGACTATCTTTCCAAGCACACAGCTCAAGTAGTCTCTCTAAAATAACCACGAAATAGCGGTCGAATATTAATTAACGTCGCATAGGGAAACCTGGCAGCAATGTGGCATGTGGTTGACTTCGGGCAGCTCCCAGTGCTTCTTGCACTCGGTCAGTATGTTGCAAGTCGCGCGGCGGCGAACTGCGGAGCCGACAGACAGGTGAGGCTAATTACGGGTCGCGGAGAGGACGGGCGCGCAACCGCCGCTCCCTGCTACGGGGAACGCCCACCACGTCGCGCGCCTGTTGGGTCGGGCGTGGCCGGTCCACAGCCGGAGAAGCGAGACGAGTGATTCTTTTCCCTCGGCGACCGGGAAATTTTCTTGACAGTAATTACCTGCCGTATCGAGCGCGATCTGCGCGCAAGGTTTACCGCTTGTCCAACCGAGCCGGTGCAAAAAAATGCGGAAAAAAAGCAGGAAAAAAGAGCTGAAAGTTGTGGGCGGAACCGACAGCTGCCATATTTGAGAGAGTAATATTTGTATTCGCCCACGTTCGCCGCCCGTAACCCGAAGGTGAACAAAATGAAACAAAAGGAGCAAGGCATCTGGAGTAGCGGTCTACAGGTGGAAACAAAGGCGGTTCGGCGAAAAGTGCTGCAAACTAAACAGTAATTACGGGCGCGGAGGTTTTTCACGGCCCGAGCACACACACACACACACACACACGACTGTTGCATAACGGCGCTGCCCCTGCAGCAGGTTATAAACACGTAATTAGGCCCGCCCGTTGATAAAGAGGAGTTCATTACGAGCCACGCACCGCCCCTTCTGATCGCCCGCCGCGTCCACGCCTCTCCAATTTCGACCGGACTGACGGTGATTCACTAGTGGCAGTCGAAACGCTGCCAACGTTCACCCAATGAATACACTGTTGTACATAGTGTTCGTTCCCACCACTAAAAGTGCTTTTGCGGAGAAAGTCCGTGCCACGCTAGCACAGTGTTATCGCCGCGCGAACGTAAATAAGCGCCCTCAATGGTGAACAGCAACTTCAAATTTCAAACATTCCAGACCCGGACGGGTTTCATACTCCGTTTTCCACTGAGCACTCAGATTATCTTCAAAATCCAGCTTTCTGGCTGGTTTGTTGACCTAGCAATTGCCGTAGAACATTCTCTGCATCGATCTCTCATCCACTTGTTTCAGTAACTATTTATAGTGTATTTATTTAGTTGACTGTTAAAAACCCATTGTTGTAGCACACGTACTGCCTGCTATGGATATTACGTCGCTGGCTTCTTAATTTACCCGTATTTACTCGAATCTAAGCCGCACTCGAATCTAAGCCGCACCAGAAAAATGAGACTCAAAATGAAGGGAAAAAAAATTTCCCGAATCTAAGCCGCACCTGTAATTTGAGACTCGAAATTCAAGGGGAGAGAAAAGTTTTAGACCGCGTCTCCAAATCGAAACTAAGTTGGTCCATTGTAATATGAGACACAATTTAGGTCGAATGAATGCCGATACAGCTACAGTAGTTTGGTTCGAGTCGTAAGCTTAGCAGTTAAGCTTTACCAGGTAGCCATTGCTATGCGTCAGGCGCTCCGTCCGTATTTATACGGGTACCCTTCCTTTTTCACGTGCTTCGTTTGGTTTGAATTGATTGCTTATTTTTCTTTGATCTGATAAGCGCCGTTTTCTTTGTTACAGGTGTTTACGTCACTCTAAGCTGAAAATGCATTACTGTACTGTGTCATGCATTGTTTGTCGCATTCAGATAGTGCGTGTTTACGGCCTGTCGCCGCTCGCGGCATGGCTTGCTTTTGTGCGCACTAACGCCGCTTACAATTAAAAAAAGAGAGAGGTATCGTCTCATTAGCGAAACAATGGCAAGAGATTGCTATTTGTTGTTACTTACACTGCTGCTTTCTTTGATAATCATCAACAAGAACCAAATAATCCATGCAATGTACATTGTCTCTGGACGAATAAACTACTACTACTACTACTACTACTACTGCGTATGACAGAAGATGTTCTGAACGAGAGTTTAGCGAAAATTTTTCTCCGTTTGAAAATCTTTGCAGGCGCCTCTTTAGTACATTACATTCTGCACAGAAATTAGAGTCATCTTAGATTTAAAAATCTAGTCAATTGCTGTGCTTCATTTCTGACTGTATCACTATTAGGCATAAGAATAACACGAATATAAACATGACGTGATATGTATATTCTTCCGCGTTTGCTGTTGTCTCACTCTAGTTTCGTAGTTTATTAGGCAGACATGATTTAAATGAGATAGCAGCAAACACGAAACAATACATGGCTAAATGTTTATATTCGTATTATTCTTATGATGAAGAGAATACTGCATGTGATTCACAATTCATAGAAGTTCCTATTAGCAACCATCTCTTCTCACAGGTAGGAAAAAATTCAGAACGTAGATTGGCCATATTGACAAACATCCCAAACAGTCTTGCCAATCGGATTTTCGTAGTACATTGAAATGCTGCTACATTCGAAGATGAACAATACGGAATTTGTATTTACTTCGTTGGATAATGTATGAAAATGCAGTGGTCGAAACTCGGGGCGGAGAGAAAAAGCTCGTCTTCCACCTTTTTTTGTAATTTATTTACTGACGCAGAGGATTTGGTGCCAGTATTTATCTTTGTGCCTAAAAAGCATGCCTGTGTAGCGCTACACATATTCGACGGCAGAAGTAAGTTGTGGCGGCACGCACCAACGTTTTTCAGAACTTCCAGTTTCTTTGCACTCAATTCTAAGCCGCAGGCGGTTTTTTGGATTACAAAAACCGGAAAAAAAGTGCGGCTTGGATTCGAGTAAATACGGTGTACAGAAAATGTGCTGTGTGGGATGCAGTTCTAGGTAACTGAAAATAAAACGCATCTCACACACCTTTTAAATGAAGAGAGAAAATGTTCACAGTACTCTAAACAAAGAGCAAGTGAACAAAGTGAGAGTCCGGAAGGAATGAAAGTGCTGTGCAAGCCATAAAACGCTACGAGTGATACGGTGAGCGATATGAGTGTGTTAGGAACTTCGCATTGCTCCTTTTGCTGAATGGAAACAACGATAATATTTCTCCACCAGTAATTTGCGGCAGCTGCAGGGGTGGACAAAAATATGGAGACACTACAGCCACAACAAATTGGCAGGCCTAATACGTTACAGGAGAACCGTTGGGGTTCAAAACAGCTTCCAGTCATTTTGGAAAGAATAAATCAAGTCGTGTCATGTTTCCAAGGGAATCAAATTCTCCCAGCAAATAGTCGCAAGTTGAGGTAACTGTGACGGAGATGTACAGCGATCACGCACCGTTCTCTCCTCAGTAGACCACAGACGCTCAATAATATTGAGATCTGGTGAGTATCCTGGCTAGGCGACAAGCGACATTTCGTCCTCGTGCTCACAAAACCTCTCCTGGACGATTCGAGCTGTATGAACAGGAGTTATATCCTCCTGGAACACAGCACCATCATTAGGGAACAAACACTATACTGTGCTTCAGACCACATCAGTCAAAATTGCAGAGTAACCCTGGGGTCCATGCAATAACGCGAGATGGTTGCCAAAATCATCACCGAACGCCAGCCATATTTCACTCTTGGGGTATAAACTCGGCCAGAAGTTGGAAACAGAGTGAAAGAAGTGTCATCCGACCAAGCGAAATTCTTACATTGCTCCATAGCCCAGGTTTTACGGCTTCGACATCAGGTTTTCTTGTTAGAGGCGTTTGCATCACTGATGATCGTTTTTGGAATTCGAGCTCACCGTGCAATTCCCAGCGTAGGGAGCTTCCTTCACGTTGTTTTGCTGCTTATAGGGTTCGTGAGTGTGACATGCAATTGTCCAGTAACATTTGCAGCTGTGGTCCTCTCATTTTTCGCCATAATCCTCTTCAATGACTACCTGTCACGATCACGCAGCACACACTTTCGTCTGCGTTGTGGGCTAGCAAGTGATGTTTCTCTGCTTTCCCAGTATCTTGAAACACCAGATACTTCGCTTATCTTAGTTATGGAAGCAGACACCATATGAGCAGCAACAATTTGCCAGCTTTCGGATTCACTTACCTCTGATACAATTAAATCACAACTACATTGAACACCCTACTGATCATGACTGACATTTGCAATGTATTGAGGACACTGCATAGTCTCTTAGTCCCTAAAAAACGTTTTACATCACACCAGTTCCCAGAACTCCTGAAGATAGCCGTTGACTGTGGATATTGTCCCACAGACACAGTGCCTTTGACTGTTCAGAGATGTCACTAAACTCGCCCAAAGATGTGAACAACCATGCATCAGCAGCACCTACTAGACGGAGGGGGTCCGACAGCCGATCAGTTCCACTCATTCCACCAGGAAGAAGGTACACGGCTCGTGTTATGTGTACTTCAGCCATGCCTAGACGGTCAATACCGCGCTTCGATGGCGTCCGTATTGTTACTTTGTGCCAGGAAGGGCTCTCAGAAAGGGAGGTATCCAGGCGTCTCGGAGTGAACCAAAGCGATGCTGTTCGAACATGGAGGAGATACTTTTTTTTTTTTTTGTCATCAGTCTACTGACTGGTTTGATGCGGCCCGCCACGAATTCCTTTCCTGTGCTAACCTCTTCATCTCAGAGTAGCACTTGCAACCTACGTCCTCAATTATTTGCTTGACGTATTCCAATCTCTGTCTTCCTCTACAGTTTTTGCCCTCTACAGCTCCCTCTAGTACCATGAGAGTCATTCCCTCATGTCATAGCAGATGTCCTATCATCCTGTCCCTTCTCCTTATCAGTGTTTTCCATATGTTCCTTTCCTTTCCGATTCTGCGTAGAACCTCCTCATTCCTTACCTTATCAGTCCACCTAATTTTCAACATTCGTCTATAGCACCACATCTCAAATGCTTCGATTCTCTTCTGTTCCGGTTTTCCCACAGTCCATGTTTCACTACCATACAATGCTGTACTCCAGACGTACATCCTCAGAAATTTCTTCCTCAAATTAAGGTCGGTATTTGATATTAGTAGACTTCTCTTGGCCAGAAATGCCTTTTTTGCCATAGCGAGTCTGCTTTTGATGTCCTCCTTGCTCCGTCCGTCATTGGTTATTTTACTGCCTGTGTAGCACAATTCCTTAACTTCATTGACTTCGTGACCATCAATCCTGATGTTAAGTTTCTCGCTGTCCCCATTTCTACTACTTCTCATTACCTTCGTCTTTCTCCGATTTACTCTCAAACCATACTGTGTACTCATTAGACTGTTCATTACGTTCAGCAGATCATTTAATTCTTCTTCACTTTCACTCAGGATAGCAATGTCATCAGCGAATCGTATCATTGATATCCTTTGACCTTGTATTTTAATTCCACTCCTGAACCTTTCTTTTATTTCCATCATTGCTTCCTCGATGTACAGATTGAAGAGTAGGGGCGAAAGGCTACAGCCTTGTCTTACACCCTTCTTAATACGAGCACTTCGTTCTTGATCGTCCACTCTTATTATTCCCTCTTGGTTGTTGTACATATTGTATATGACCCGTCTCTCCCTGTAGCTTACCCCTACTTTTTTCAGAATCTCGAACAGCTTGCACCATTTTATATTGTATAACGCTTTTTCCAGGTCGACAAATCCTATGAAAGTGTCTTGATTTTTCTTTAGCCTTGCTTCCATTATTAGCCGTAACGTCAGAATTGCCTCTCGCGTCCCTTTACTTTTCCTAAAGCCAAACTGATCGTCACCTAGCGCATTCTCAATTTTCTTTTCCATTCTTCTGTATATTATTCTTGTAAGCAGCTTCGATGCATGAGCTGTTAAGCTGATTGTGCGATAATGCTCGCACTTGTCAGCTCTTGCCGTCTTCGGAATTGTGTGGATGATGATTTTCCGAAAGTCAGATGGTATATCGCCAGACTCATATATTCTACACACCAACGTGAATAGTCGTTTTGTTGCCACTTCCCCCAATGATTTTAGAAATTCTGATGGAATGTTATCCATCCCTTCTGCCTTATTTGACCGTAAGTCCTCCAAAGCTCTTTTAAATTCCGATTCTAATACTGGATCCCCTATCTCTTCTAAATCGACTCCTGTCTCCTCTTCTATCACATCAGACAAATCTTCACCCTCATAGAGGCTTTCAATGTAATCTTTTCGCCTATCTGCTCTCTCCTCTGCATTTAACAGTGGAATTCCCGTTGCACTCTTAATGTTACCACCGTTGCTATTAATGTCACCAAAGGTTGTTTTGACTTTCCTGTATGCTGAGTCTGTCCTTCCGACAATCATATCTTTTGCGATGTCTTCACAATTTTCCTGCAGCCATTTCGTCTTAGCTTCCCTGCACTTCCTATTTAATTCATTCCACAGCGACTTGTATTTCTGTATTCCTGATTTTCCCGGAACGTGTTTGTACTTCCTCCTTTCATCAATCAACTGAAGTATTTCTTCTGTTACCCATGGTTTCTTCGCAGCTACCTTCTTTGTACCCATGTTTTCCTTCCCAACTTCCGTGATGGCCCTTTTTAGAGATGTCCATTCCTCTTCAACTGTACTGCCTACTGCGCTATTCCTTATTGCTGTATCTATAGCGTTAGAGAACTTCAAACGTATCTCGTCATTCCTTAGTACTTCCGTATTCCACTTCTTTGCGTATTGATTCTTCCTGACTAATGTCTTAAACTTCAGCCTACTCTTCATCACTACTATATTGTGATCTGAGTCTATATCTGCTCCTGGGTACGTCTTACAATCCAGTATCTGATTTCGGAATCTCTGTCTGACCATGATGTAATCTAATTGAAATCTTCCCGTATCTCCCGGCCTTTTCCAAGTATACCTCCTCCTCTTGTGATTCTTGAACAGGATATTCGCTTTTACTAGCTGAAACTTGTTACAGAACTCAATTAGTCTTTCTCCTCTTTCATTCCTTGTCCCAAGCCCATATTCTCCTGTAACCTTATCTTCTACTCCTTCCCCTACAACTGCATTCCAGTCGCCCATGATTATTAAATTTTCGTGCCCCTTTAAATACTGCATTACCCTTTCAATATCCTCATACACTTTCTCTATCTGTTCATCTTCAGTTTGCGACGTCGGCATGTATACCTGCACTATCGTTGAAACTTCCTGGCAGATTAAAACTGTGTGCCCGACCGAGACTCGAACTCGGGACCACTTGCCCGCGAAAGGCATAGGTCCCGAGTTCGAGTCTCGGTCGGGCACACAGTTTTAATCTGCCAGGAAGTTTCATATCAGCGCACACTCCGCTGCAGAGTGAAAATCTCATTCTGGAAACATCCCCCAGGCTGTGGCTAAGCCATGTCTCCGCAATATCCTTTCTTTCAGGAGTGCTAGTTCTGCAAGGTTCGCAGGAGAGCTTCTGTAAAGTTTGGAAGGTAGGAGACGAGGTACTGGCAGAAATAAAGCTGTGAGTACCGGGCGTGAGTCGTGCTTCGGTAGCTAGTTGGTAGAGCACTTGCCCGCAAAAGGCAAAGGTCCCGAGTTCGAGTCTCGGTCGGGCACACAGTTTTAATCTGCCAGGAAGTTTCATATGAGCGCACACTCCGCTGCAGAGTGAAAATCTCATTCTGCACTATCGTTGTCGGTGTCGGTCTGCTGTCGATTCTGATTAGAACAACCCGGTCACTGAACTGTTCACAGTGAAACTTCCCCTTTGAACATTTCTACATGACTGTGCTTAACCTGACACACAATATTTTGTTAGCGCAACGCAATCTGACTTTCAATAATTCGTACAAAAGAATGGGCCCTGACTAACATTAACCTATACCTTTCACAAATCACTTACCTCACAAAAATCTTCGCTGCTCAAGCTACTGCAATACAGCGAGCGCCACTACTGCCAGCTAAATAAAAGATTCAAACTACTGAAGGCACTAACTACTGATAGGGATAGTTAGCAAATGAAAGATATTAATAGAGAACAAACAATGTATTTACCTTAATATCATCACAAGTCATAATATATATATCAGTTCATGACACATTACAAACCTCCGCCATCTCTCTCCCCACATCCACCACTGCTGGCGGCTCACCTCCAACTGCGCAACGCTACGCGCTGTTCACATCCAGCTGCCGCTGCCCAACACTACAATGGCAGACAACAATGCAAACTAGCCACAGACTGCACACAGCACAGCCAGTGATTTTCATATTGAGCGCTACGTAACGTTGCCAATAAGAAAACATAAACAGCCTACTTACATAGAGAAAGCATAAACAGCCTACTTACATAGCCCCCATGCTCCCCACAAAAAATTTTACAAAATATTTTTGGGCAGTGGCCAATACATATTTGTTAAAATTTTTCACCATCGTAATTACAATAACAAAGAAATCAAATACACACACTTATTGATACAATGTTGGTCAAAAGCTAAAAATTTCTCACAGTCCATAAAGACAGTCCACATTGTTCATCACAGTAAAAATGCAGAGTTTTTCTCAAAGTCTGAGCAGTAAAAGAAAATGCACACACTTATTGATATTATGTTGGTCAAAAGCTCAAATTTTCTAACAGTCTATAAAGACAGTCTTGATCATTCATCACAGTGAAACTGCCGTTTCTTTTCTCAAAGTCTGAGCAGTAAAAGACAATGCACACAGAAGTAGTGGATTTCCACGCAGTCTTGAAGAAGTAGTGTTGTCCTTCCAACGGAAAGACAGTGCTGACTCTTGACATGCTGACAGGTAATGGGCCACAACAGAGCAAACCCACAGCAGAGTCAGTCGAAATTTTGAAGAGTATTGGTAGGTAGGTCATCACAGAGCAGACCCACTGTAGTCCTGGTAGAGATTACGGTATTGGTCGGTCATCAGAGGTGCAGACCCACTGTAGTCCTTGTAGAGATGGCCAGCAGCCATCTGTTGCGATTGTGCAGGTGCACATTCACCATCGAAGATTCTTGCAGAGAATATAGCAAGGCCATAAACCACCACTTGTGCACTCAGAAAGTTTTTCTTTTAATTGTCCTTAGAACCAGCAATGCTGATATCCAGTCCCTTGCCGAATTACCAACACACGTGCAAACACTCACAGTCCCAACTTCTCACATATTGTCCATATACTATGACCAACAGAAACGTGTGCAGTGAAATGTAACTTACACTACTGCCAGCTAAATAAAAGATTCAAACTACTGAAGGCACTAACTACTGATAGGGATAGTTAGCAAATGAAAGATATTAATAGAGAACAAACAATGTATTTACCTTAATATCATCACAAGTCATAATATATATATCAGTTCATGACACATTACAAACCTCCGCCATCTCTCTCCCCACATCCACCACTGCTGGCGGCTCACCTCCAACTGCGCAACGCTACGCGCTGTTCACATCCAGCTGCCGCTGCCCAACACTACAATGGCAGACAACAATGCAAACTAGCCACAGACTGCACACAGCACAGCCAGTGATTTTCATATTGAGCGCTACGTAACGTTGCCAATAAGAAAACATAAACAGCCTACTTACATAGAGAAAGCATAAACAGCCTACTTACAACAGTAACACACCCTCTGCCCTACCTCCCTATTCATAACGAATCCTACACCTGTTATACCATTTTCTGCTGCTGTTGATATTACCCGATACTCATCTGACCTGAAATCCTTGTCTTCCTTCCACTTCACTGACCCCTACTATATCTAGATTGAGCCTTTGCATTTCCCTTTTCAGATTTTCTAGTTTCCCTACCACGTTCAAGCTTCTGACATTCCACGCCCCGACTCGTAGAATGTTATCCTTTCGTTGATTATTCAATCTTTTTCTCATGGTAATCTCCCCCTTGGCAGTCCCCTCCCGGAGATCCGAATGGGGGACTATTCCGGAATCTTTTGCCAATGGAGAGATCATCATGACACTTCTTCAATTACAGGCCACATGTCCTGTGGATACACGTTACGTGTCTTTAATGCAGTGGTTTCCATTGCCTTCTGCATCCTCACGTCGTTGATCATTGCTGATTCTTCCGCCTTTAGGGGCAATTTCCCACCCCTAGGACAAGAGAGTGCCCTGAACCTCTATCCGCTCCTCCGCCCTCTTTTACAAGGCCGTTGGCAGAATGAGGCTGACTTCTTATGCCGGAAGTCTTCGGCCGCCAATGTTGATTATTTATCAAAATTTAGGCAGTGGCGGGGATCGAACCCGGGACCTAAAACGTTTTTATTATGAATCAAAGACGCTACCCCTAGACCACGGGTACATAGAGACAGCAATTATCGATGACATGCCTCGCTCAAGCCGCCCAAGGACTACTACTGCAGTGGATGACCGCTACCTACGGATTATGGCTCGCAGGAAACCTGACAGCAACGCCACCATGTTTAATAATGCTTTTCGTGCAGCCACAGGACGTCGTATTACGACTCAAACTGTGCACAATAGGCTGCATGATGCGCAACTTCACTCCCGACGTCCACGGCGAGGTCCATCTTGGCTACCACGACACGACACCATGTGGGGCGGTACAGATGGGCCGAACAACATGCCGATTGAACCGCTAAGGACTGATGACATCACGTTGTCTTCACCGATGAGTGTAGCATATTTCTTCAACCAGACAATCGTTGGAGACGTGTTTGCAGGGAACTTGGTCAAGCTGAAGGCCTTAGACACAGTGTCCCCCGAGTGCAGCAAAGTGGAGGTTCCCTTCTGTTTTGCGTGGCATCATATGGGGCCGACGTACACCTCTGGTGGTCATGGATGGCGACGTAGCGGCTGTACGTTATATATATACAGGGTGTTTCAAAAATGACCGGTATATTTGAAACGGCAATAAAAACTAAACGAACAGCGATAGAAATACACCGTTTGTTGCAATATGCTTGGGACAACAGTACATTTTCAGGCGGACAAACTTTCGAAATTACAGTAGTTACAATTTTCAACAACAGATGGCGCTGCAAGTGATGTGAAAGATATAGAAGACAACGCAGTCTGTGGGTGCGCCATTCTGTACGTCGTCTTTCTGCTGTAAGCGTGTGCTGTTCACAACGTGCAAGTGTGCTGTAGACAACATGGTTTATTCCTTAGAACAGAGGATTTTTCTGGTGTTGGAATTCCACCGCCTAGAACACAGTGCTGTTGCAACAAGACGAAGTTTTCAACGGAGGTTTAATGTAACCAAAGGACCGAAAAGCGATACAATAAAGGATCTGTTTGAAAAATTTCAATGGACTGGGAACCTGACGGATGAACGTGCTGGAAAGGTAGGGCAACCACGTACGGCAACCACAGAGGGCAAAGCGCAGCTAGTGCAGCAGGTGATCCAACAGCGGCCTCGGGTTTCCGTTCGCCATGTTGCAGCTGCGGTCCAAATGACGCCAACGTCCACGTATCGTCTCATGCGCCAGAGTTTACACCTCTATCCATACAAAATTCAAACGCGGCAACCCCTCAGCGCCGCTACCATTGCTGCACGAGAGACATTCGCTAACGATATAGTGCACAGGATTGATGACGGCGATATGCATGTGGGCAGCATTTGGTTTACTGACAAAGCTTGTTTTTACCTGGACGGCTTCGTCAATAAACAGAACTGGAGCATATGGGGAACCGAAAAGCCCCATGTTGCAGTCCCATCGTCCCTGCATCCTCAAAAAGTACTGGTCTGGGCCGCCATTTCTTCCAAAGAAATCATTGGCCCATTTTTCAGATCCGAAACGATTACTGCATCACGCTATCTGGACATTCTTGGTGAATTTGTGGCGGTACAAACTGCCTTAGACGACACTGCGAACACCCCGTGATTTATGCAAGATGGTACCCGGCCACATCGCACGGCCGACGTCTTTAATTTCCGGAATGAATATTTCGATGATCGTGCGATTGCTTTGGGCTATCCGAAACATACAGGAGGCGGCGTGGATTGGCCTCCCTATTCGCCAGACATGAACCCCTGTGATTTCTTTCTGTGGGGACACTTGAAAGACCAGGTGTAACGCCAGAATCCAGAAACAATTGAACAGCTGAAGCAGTACATCTCATCTGCATGTGAAGCCATTCCGCCAGACAAGTTGTCAAAGGTTTCGGGTAATTTCATTCAGAGACTACGCCATATTATTGCTACGCATGGTGGATATGTGGAAAATATCGTACTATAGAGTTTCCGAGACCGCAGCGCCATCTGTCGTTGAAAATTGTAACTACTGTAATTTCGAAAGTTTGTCTGCCTGAAAATGTACTGTTGTCCCAAGCATATTGCAACAAACGGTGTATTTCTATCGCTGCTCGTTTAGTTTTTATTGCCGTTTCAAATATACCGGTCATTTTTGAAACACCCTGTATATATCCAGCCACATTCAGTACAAAAACAAAAATCCTTGCAAGTATCAGCACTGTGAGTTTTATAAAATCGTTACTCCAATAAGAGCAGATATACGGCAAAAATATGCTTTTTTCAGCCCTTGGTATATAGGCTAACCTGCATGACATGCATTATTGTGTGCTATCAGTATTGGCCTACCAAATCAACAAGCTTTGCAGGGCAGCCTCCATATCAGGGGCAAGAAATGGTTATCTGGGCTCCGACATCTAGGCTGCTCTGCATTACAGTTGTGTTGTATTGCTATAGTATTGACCTACTTCATGAAACTGCTTTGCATATCACCCTGTATGCCAGGTGCAAATAAATGATTTTCAAGCCACTGACATATATACAGCCCTGGATGACAGCTGAGTATTATCACCCTGCTTTATTGAACTGTACCGCAGCTGTACATGCACAAATGAGGATGGTGGGATAGGTTAAGATTAATAGAGGGGGGACGGACAGAGTGAGGGAGAGGAGAAAATGGATAGAGAGAGGGGAGGAGTGGGAGATGTTTAAGACAGATGGAAGGTATAGATATGTAGTAGGCATGTGGAAAAGGTAGAAAGGGAGGTGTGAAGAGAGAGAGGATATAGTCAGAGAGAAGGGGGAGGAATATAGGGTCAGAGAGAGGGGGAAGGAAATGGACAAAGTGAGGAGAGGTAGGAGATGAAGGGACAGGAGATTGTGATGAGGAGGAGTTAGACAAGTAGAGGTAGGAGGATGAGGTATAGAGACAGAGTGAGGAACAGGTGGAAACAGAGGGGAGCAGGATGAGGTGTGTTCAGTATACCTGTTGAAGAGATATGTGGGCAAAGCTGCAGGGAAAATGGCAGAAATGACACAAAATTTGCAAAATTCTGACTAAACAGATCCTGTACTAGACGGAATAAGCGCTAGGGAAAAGAAGGAAAGTAAATTGAACCAGATGGAACAATGTGTTAGCGGCTTGAGTGGAGAAACTAATGAATTACGATATCAGTGCTAACGGTAGTTAGTCTCTCCGAGCAGTTTATAAGCTTCCGTTTAGTACCATAGAAGTACATGGTTAGTGAATTTATTAAGGTGTTTCCCTGCATTTGTTTAAATGTTGCAGGTAAAGCAAATGGAGTGACACTTTTGTCTGGCAGGATACTGAGACACTCCCTATAAAAAGAGATTGCTTACAGAATAGTTTTACGACTGATACTTGAATAGTTCTCAAGTGCATGCGATCTACATTAAATGGGAGTAAAAGATCTGAATACATATGAAGCCCGTACCAATGGTTAAACATGAAGCGCCATCCATGTCTCAGGGCAAATACCAAGAATATTCTTGAACCGTTTACTTAACTGTTCGAAATCGTGCAGATAGCAACAGATAAATATCGGTTTGCAACACAGGTGTACGAGAAGTATTTCTTCCCAGACCTTTGTTTTGGGTAGATGAAAATCTGTATGTGGATGTATAGGGTGTGGACAAAATTATGAAAACACAACGTATTACCATGCCTAATACGTTGTAGGAAACCCGTCGGCATTCAACACAATTTCCAGTAGTCTCGGACTGCATAAATACAGGACTTTTAGGGTTTTCAAGGAACTCTTATACGATTATCCCTGCATATCAGTGATAAGTCCACTTAATGGGGATGGATGTGGATAGCGATTACACACCGTTCTCTCGTCCGCAGCTCGCGGTCGTGCGGTAGCGTTCTCGCTTCCCGCGCCCGGGTTCCCGGGTTCGGTTCCCGGCGGGGTCAGGGATTTTCTCTGCCTCGTGATGACTGGGTGTTGTGTGCTGTCCTTAGGTTAGTTAGGTTTAAGTTGTTCTAAGTTCTAGGGGACTGATGACCATAGATGTTAAGTCCCATAGTGCTCAGAGCCATTTGAACCAACCAATCGTTCTCTCCAAGGTAGGTTACAAAGGCTCAGTAATATTCAGATCTGGTAACCGTGGTGGCCGCGCAGATCCGACAACTCATCATCACGTTCGCAATGTGAGTTGCGTGAACACGGGTCCTGTCGTCTTGGGTAACAGGATCACAACTGGGGAACGAATGTTGTATGATCGGATGGAGCTTATCAGCCAAAATAGTCAAATGATCTTTAGCAGTAATGCAAACTAGCAGAGTAACCATGAAGTCCAAGGAACACCACTACATGACTGCCAAAATCGTCACCGAAAAACCATCATGCGTCGCTCTTGGGAAGTAAATTTGGCCAGAAGTTGGAAACAGTGTCCGACAAGAATCATCTTGTAGTGGGACGAAATTGAAGCGTCACCCATCCACCAGTATCAGCCAAGTTTGCAGGTGAATATAAGTTAAATTTAGTTTTGTTTATGTATTTTTGTAATATTTGTAATGGTTGTGAATTGTCTAAAGTTTTTGTATTTTTTTTATGTTTCATGTACGGAGAGGGCGGCGCAACGAACGGAGACAGCATCTTTGCTGCCGGGACCAGAGAGAAAATTGCTGGCCACTATACGTCGCGAGTCGACAGCCAAAGAGCAACAGAAGATCCTGAAACCGAGTTGTTGCGTCGTGCTTCTAAAAATCAAATAAATGAGAATTTGTAATGTTTTGTACAACAATGATATCATAGGAAGTTTAATCTTATTGAAAATGTTAGTTTTGTCTTGTCAAGGCTCAGGTTCACGTCTGTATGTGGGAAGATCATAAACTAGTGGATGCTACTAGAGTTGAAATACGTGTTCCGAGGATTTATTTATGAAGAATTATGTGAATGAATTAATAATATATTTGACAAGATTATTGAATTTTGACAGCGTTCATCGCGACTTTGAATCTCAAAAGTTTATTCAATGTGGTTCTAATATCGATTAAATCAGATAACGTGTATCAATATAATTTCTGAGGAGAAACAAACGACATCTAAAATTGAAAAAGTTTAAGCAAACCAATTGGACTGAGTGACGTAATTCTGCGCATACGACTCAAATGATGTTTTAGTGTTTCGTTCAAGAACCATTCTGAGACAATTTAAAAAGAATATAAATAATTTTGAAGTGGGTTGTAACTGACGTAGGTGACGAAGTCTATACATGGTCATATGTCAAAAGAAAATCGTTTATAAAAACGGGTCTAGTGCAGCAGGGGATACAACCCGTCGGCTTTGAACAATGATGTCATTCCTTAGTCATAGATCGTAATGTCTTCACTTCGAGGCATAGATAATAAAGCAGTTCTGTGTTCTAATAAGCACTATCATTAAAATAATTGAATGTTAATCTAAAAGCGATCGCTTGATATTCGGTACATCATTAAACGTGTGATTTAATTAATTTAATTGTTTGTTTTTTTATTCGGCCGGTACTTAATAATAACCTGATCCTAAGATACAGATGCTTCAGTAGCTGATAAGTCTTTTTTGGCTTTTTTAAAAAAAATGTCACAGTAGCTGATAAGTGTTTTTTGGCTTTAAAAAAAATCTCACGAGATAGAATAAACTGATCCTACTTTATTAAGCAATCAATAAAAAAACTAAACTAAAACATAACAGCTTTTGCTGTTATGTTTTAGCAGTAGCTGATAAGTGTTTTTTGGGTTTTTTTTTAAATCTCACAGCAGCTGATAAGTGTTTTTTGGCTTTTTAAAAAAAATCTCACGAGATAGAATAAACTGATCCTACTTTATTAAGCAATCAATAAAAAAACTAAACTAAAACATAACAGTTTATTCTATCTCGTGAGGTTTCTTTAAAAAAAAGCCAAAAAACACTTATCAGCTACTGAAGGGAGCTACAACACTAACAAGGGGAGGCCGCCAATTGTGAAATTCAGATTCGATTCATACTGCGCATAATAAAAGCTCATGGCCAGAGGTGTAATGTGGCAAAGCACCAAGATGAACTTCTCAGCCGTTGTCGAGAAAATCGACAGTTAAAAGAAACCGTTGCGGTGAAATGCTCTCTACGGTTAATAATTTTATACAGCGTCGTGGCGCAGCGGTAAGCGCTCGGGTTTGTAATCCGAAGGTCGCCGGATCGAATTTCGCGCCATGCAACAATTTTTTTATTATTAGTTTTTTGTAATTCAAATATGTATATATATATATATATATATATATATATATATAGGCAATTCATTAATAGTATATATATATATATATATATATATACTATTAATGAATTGCCTATGCATTTTGGTGAAGGCGGATCGCTCTCTAATTGTACCGCCTCCATTTTTCAGTTTGTTTAACAGGGTGTACCAAAGCTCTCACGTCCACACTGATTTTCGACGATGTTATAAGTTGCGCTAGGGACCACATCTACCTTCTTTCGAAGTTAGCAGGCAACTACGCTTTTATGCGGCGGCTCGTTTCGACCCATTCAACATCTGTCCTTCAAGTGTAACGAGCGAGTAACGGAGCTTATATTTCATACCTGCCACAGCAAATTTGTGTTCGTGGGGTTTCTATTCTAATTCGAACGTTTGACATACGCTATACGTATTCGTTTCGGAATATCGTTTCTACGTCTTCCGTTAACTATACGTGGTTAACATTATGAAGACAATTAATAACATTTGTGAAATACAACTTTGTTTGCGGAAAACATAACGATGTTCGAAGTCGCCAGTTTTTCCACGACAAACGACTTCAACAACTTATTATATGCATAATTGTTGCAACTGATTGCCGGGAATTATATATATATATATATATATATATATATTTGACCGCAACGGTTTATTTTAACTGTCGATTTTCTCGACAACGGCTGAGAAGTGCATCTTGGTGCTTTGCCACATTACACCTCTGGCCATGAGCTTTTATCATGCGCAGTATGAATCGAAGCTGAATTTCACAATTGGCGGCCTCCCCTTGTAAGAAGAATCGCTTCTCGGCTTTAGACAAGATATTGCTTAATAAAGTAGGATCAGTTTATTATATCTCGTGAGATTTTTTTTTTAAGCCAAAAAACACTTATTAGCTACTGAAGGGAGCTACAACACTAAGAAGAATCGCTTCTCGGCTTTTGACAAGATCAATGTTTATCTCTCTCGCATTCCTTTGTTTCTCAACATTCTCCTCAGCTCTTTCATCTCTGTAATACATGGTCTCTGGCGACTTGTGGCGTCATTGTCCAAAGCCGACGGGTTGTATCCCCTGCTGCACTAGACCCATAAAAGCTTACGTCGTTACACTACAATCTGACGAAATGATCTGATTCCATTGCTCTGTAGTCGCAGGTTTTAAGGCTTCAGCACCATATTCTCTTGTTATGAGCGTTTGCATCACTGACGAGTGGTTTTGGACTTCTAGCTTGCCCTGTAATTTCCTGCTTCTGGGGCTCCATTATCGTTGTTTTCTTGCTGACAGTGTTCGTGATTCAGTTCTGCAGTGAGATTTGCATCTGTTGTCCTTCGTCACAATTCTCTTCAGTGGCAGTCTGTCGCGCTGTGTTGTAACTTAACTGATGATGTCGTTCCCCCTTACAGCTACACAGAGCACAGTTATGTCCGTGACTGACCCTTGCAGCGTGTTGAGGACACTGCGCTGGTGCCGTTCACGATCAAATACAACACCTGGAGGCTTGGCTAGCATCTGCATTTATAATGAAGCATGGATTTCTCGCTTTATCCACATTTTTGTCCATCCCCACTATTTCTGCAATGTGTGGTAGACTTTCTTTACCCTGATGCTGTTGCAAGTCCAGTCCCACAATTATCATACTGAAGGCAGTAAAGATCGTAAGATATGACTAATCCAGTCAAGTATTAACAAAGCTGTATAGTTTTCGGAAGATTTGGAAATCTTAGGGAAAGGCTATTTACAATTTGTACAGAAACCAGATGGCAGTTATAAGAGTCGAGGGACATGAAAGAGAAGCAGTGGTTGGGAAGGGAGTAAGACAGGGTTGTAGCCTCTCCCCGATGTTGTTCAATCTGTATATTGAGCAAGCAGTAAAGGAAACAAAAGAAAAATTCGGAGTAGGTATTAAAATTCATGGAGAAGAAATAAAAACTTTGAGGTTCGCCGATGACATTGTAATTCTGTCAGAGTCAGCAAAGGACTTGGAAGAGCAGTTGAATGGAATGGACAGTGTCTTGAAAGGAGAATATAAGATGAACATCAACAAAAGCAAAACGAGGATAATGGAATGTAGTCTAATTAAGTCGGGTGATGCTGAGGGAATTAGATTAGGAAATGAGACACTTAAAGTAGTAAAGGAGTTTTGCTATTTGCGGAGCAAAATAACTGATGATGGTCGAAGTAGAGAGGGTATAAAATGTAGACTGGCAATGGCAAGGAAAGCATTTCTGAAGAAGAGAAATTTGTTAACATCGAGTATAGATATAAGTGTCAGGAAGTCATTTCTGAAAGTATTAGTATGGAGTGTAGCCATGTATGGAAGTGAAACATGGACGATAAATCGTTTGGACAAGAAGAGAATATAAGCTTTCGAAATGTGGTGCTACAGAAGAATGCTGAAGATTAGATGGGTAGATCACATAACTAATGAGGAGGTACTGAATAGGATTGGGGAGAAGAGAAGTTTGTGGCACAACTTGACCAGAAGAAGGGATCGGTTGGTAGGACATGTTCTGAGGCATCAAGGGATCACCAATTTAGTATTGGAGGGCAGTGTGGAGGGTAAAAATCGTAGAGGGAGACCAAGAGATGAATACACTAAGCAGATTCAGAAGGATGTAGGTTGCAGTAGGTACTGGGAGATGAAAAAGCTTGCACACGATAGAGTAGCATGGAGAGCTGCATCAAACCAGTCTCAGGACTGAAGACCACAACAACAACAACATTGGAAATAATGTTTCGTTCATTTTGTTTGAAAAATAATGATAAAAGTGCATATCTTCCTTAAAACGGACTGTTTTGTCAGTGTAAACTCAATATTAAGTAATTGAAGAATTACTTACACTCATTTGAAGTTAATGCAAGGTATAATTCGTTACGGCTCGTTTGCATAAGTTCAGAACCAAATGCGCTATCGTAACTTACAAGCTACATAAAAGGGGTCCATTGGAATTTCGCTAGTAGCCCGACCTCAAAACAGCTTCCAGTTTTCGGAGCTGTCTTTTACTGACGTATCGCCACATTCAAATTCTGAGAGGTTCAATTTTCTTTTTTCTTTTTTATTTTTTTTTTGCTATACCTATTTTTAGAGTGCAATAGAACGACTTAAATGTGAGTAGGTATAGTAGGTAAATGCCTTATAAAAGGGTGCTAGGTTCTGAATAGTTCAGAGGGAAGAATATATGAAAGAATACATTAGTTTGGGAAATCGCGTTTTGCGTCACTGTGGTAGGGAACCTCTACACCGCAAACAACAGTATCAAGATTTGCTCACTTGATACTTCAGTTTTTCTAAAATAAATTCCACTAGCGAATGCTAGAAGAAATCACAGTTGTTGGCACATAACGGATCATACAACTGATAACAACTGCTGCGCAAACAGAGAATAATAAGATAACGACTGTGATTTTAGTGTCTGGTAGCTTGGTGTGATCTAATGGTAAACTGCTGATCTTAAGCTGTATTCCCGGGTGAAAATAGGCAAAAATGAGACAGTAATCGTATTATACTCTTAACAGATCGATTGGTGATGGTGCTGTACACCATCAGCGCAATGGCCACACTGTGGTTATTTAAAGCTGGAAGAATTTATGGCCTGATAGCAAATAACACAATTTCTTTAACCTAATGCAGCTTCAAACAAGCAGCACAATTGGCCTTATGGAGACAAACACGGTATTTACCCATACCTTATATACACTATATGACCAAAAGTATCCGGACACCTGGCTGAAAATGACTTACAAGTTCGTGGCTCCCTCCATCGGTAATGCTCGAATTCAATATGATGTTCGCCCACCCTTCGCCTTGATGACAGCTCCCACTCTCGCAGGCACACGTTCAGTCAGGTGCTGGAAGGTTTCTTGTGGAATGGCAGCCCGTTCTTCATGGAGTGCTGCACTGAGGAGAGGTTTTGATGTCGATCAGTGAGGCCTGGCACGAAGTCGGCGTTCCAAAACATCTCAAAGGTGTTCTATAGGATTCAGGTCAGGAATTTGTGCAGGCCAGTCCATTATAGGAATGTTACTGTCGTGTAACCACTCCCCCACAGGTCGTGCATTATGAAAAGGTGCTCGATCGTGATGAAAGATGCAGTCGCCATCCCCGAATTGCTCTTCAAAGATGGGAAGCAAGAAGGTGCTTAAAACATCAATGTAGACCTGTGCTGTGACATGTGATAGTGCCACGCAAAACAAGAAGGGATGCAAGCCCCCTCCATGAAAAACACGACCACACCATAACATCACCGCCTTCAAATTTTACTGTTGGCACTACACACTCTGGCAGACGACGGTCACTGGGCATTCGCCATTCCCATATCCTGCCATCTGACCTCGACATTGTGTACCGTGATTCGTAACTCCACGCGTTATTCCACTACTCATTCGTCCAATGTTTACGCTCCTTACACCAAGCGAGGCGTCGTTTGGCATTTATCGGCGTGGTTTGTGGCTTATTAGCAGCCGCTCGACCATCAAATCCAAGTTTACTCACCTCCCGCCTAACTATCATAGTACTTGCAGTGGATCGTGATGCAATTTGGAATTCCTGTATGATGGTATGTCGGCGGTCTCTTTCAGTCAACAGGCGTGATCGGCCCGTACGCTTTTGTACTGTACGTGTCCCTTCACGTTTTCACTTCCAATATCACACCGAAACAGTGGACCTAGAGATGTTTAGGAGTGTAGAAATCTCGCGTACAGATGTATGACCCAAGTGACACTTAATCACCAGACCAAGTTCGAAGTCCGTGAGTTCCGCGGAGCGCCCCATTCTGCTCTCTCACGATGTCTGATGACTACTGAAGTCGCTGATATGGCGTACCTGGCGGTAGGTGGCAGCACAATGCACCTAATACAAAAAAACGTATGCTTTGGGGGGTTTTTGAATACTTTTGATCACATAGTGTATTTCTAACTCTGTTGCCTGATGCATCTGAAAATGATTGGAAGGGTGGGGGGGGGGGGGGGGGAGCTTTGAAAAGAAAAACTGAATTCACATCTATGCATTTATTAACAGTTACTTTTACATGAAGGTTCAAATGGCTCTGAGCACTATGGGACTTAACATCTGAGGTCATCAGTCCCCTAGAACTTAGAACTACTTAAACGTAACTAACCTAAGGACATCACACACATCCATGCCCGAGGCAGGATTCGAACCTAGAACCGTAGCGGTCGCGCGGTTCTTGACTGAAGCGCCTAGAACCACTCGGCCAGCGTTTACATGAAGGAAAGTTGAACTGCGTAACAATCAGTGTTCTTATGTCCTATTGTCCCTTACAAAATTAAGACCTGGAAATAACATAATAAACAAAATGATCAGCATAGCTGGAGGGAGGGGGGTGCATCTGTGGGAACAAGAGAAAGGATTTTATAAGCTTGTGCATGATCCAACACGCTGCAACAGAGATAAACGTTGCTGAAGGCAAAGAAAAAGAAAGAAAGTTACTGCTTCTCATCCAGAGAGATTTTCGGGGTTTACAAACTTACAGTTTCGTTAATCAGATTGCACACCACAAGAGCAGAGCGAGAAATGAAAGGATATGAGCTACAGTTGTTGAAGCAAGAGAACGAATATATTGGTCAGTCTAAAACAGAGCGGTGTAAAAACTATCGTATGACATATGGCAAAGATTTCAGAAATTCAGAAAGAAAGTGCTACAAAGACTTGTGATTACGAACAAGCTCGGATCGCCACCTAACTAGCAGTCCGCCAGCAAACATTTGCACTGCGTCTCACCGTCATTGCCTTTCGGTACGGCTGCACAGCGTTCCCCGCCGACCAATAGCATTTACAACAAGTCCAGACTGTAGTTCGCCCCATCCCCAGCAGTCCCAAGTTCGCTCCCCGACATCCACGAGAGGACGCACTTTCTTGCGCACATCCTGGCCAATCATGGGCCTGACATCCAGATGCAACACAATAGCCCAATCGGCTAGCGTCAAAAGCGCAACCTACGGATCCCTTGTTAACCGACTTATTTTCTATAAAGAGCTGAAAGTTTCGTCCGTGGCCTTCCAGCAACCAATGGGAACACTCGCCCGCGAATTCGACGGGAAATATCGTTCCACCTACATCATCCAAGTAACGTCTGCTAAGACAAAGAGGTATGATTTCTTCTGCCGTCATTTATCTTCTTGTTCTTCGATTTCCGTCTCCCCCCCCCCCCCCCCCCCACACACACACACCCCGCTCAATTAGTAGATTCAGAAGGATGTAGGTTGCAGTAGGCACTCGTAGACGAAGAGGCTTGCACGGGATAGGGTAGCATGAAGAGCTGCTTCAAACCCGTCTTCGGATTGAAAACCACAACAACAACATTCCAATCTCTCTTTCTTCCTCTACAGTTTTCACCCTCTACAGTTCCCTCTAGTACCATGAATTTATTCCTTGACGTCTTAACAAATGTCAATTCTTCTTGTCAGTGTTATCAATGTGTTCCTTTCCTCGCCGGTACTCCGGAGAACGTCCTCATTTCTTACCTTTTCGGTCAACCTAATTTTCAACATCATTCTGTAGCACCACATTTCAAATGCTTTTGTTCTTTTCTGCTCAGATCTTCCCACAGTGTATGTTTGACTACCATACAATGCTGTGCTCCAAACGTACATTAACAGAAATTTTTTCCTCAAATTTGGTCTGTGTTTGGTATTAGTATACATTTCTTGGCCATGAATGCTCTTTTTGCCAGTGTTAGTCTGCTTTTTACGTCCTTTCTGTTCCGTCCATCACGGGTTATTTTGCTGCCTTAGTAACAGATTTCTTTAACTTCGTCTACTTCGTGATCCTTAATTCTGATGATCAATTTCTTGCTGTTCTCATATGAACTACTTCCATTACTTTTGTCTTTCTTCGATTTACTCTCAATCCATGTTCTGTACTCATTAGACTATTCATTCCATTCAAGGGATCCTATAATTCTTCTTCACTTTCGCCAAGGATGACAATGTCACCAGAGAATCTTGGTATTGATACCCTTTCACCCCAGATATTTATACCACTCTTAAACATTTTTTTTATTTCCCTCATTGATTTTTCGATTTACAGATTGAACAGTATGGACGAAAGACTACACCCCTGCCTTACACCCTTTTAATCCGAGCACTTCATCCTTGTTGTTCCAGTCTTATTGTTCCCTCTTGGTTGTTGTATATATTGTACAAGTATATTACCAATCGTTTCCTATAACACTGTTTTTCTCATAGTTTCCAACATTTTTCACCGTTTTACATTTCCGAACACTTTTTCCAGGTCGACAAATCCGGTGTAAGTGTCTTGATTCTTTAGTCACGCTTCCATTATCAACCAAAACGTCGGAATTGCCTCTTTGGTGGTGCCTTTGCCTTTGTGAAAGTCAAACCGATCGTCACCTAACACTTCCTTACTTCCTGTCAGTAACTTGGAGGCATGCCCTGTCAAGCAGATTTAGCGATAATTCTCACACTTTTCAGCTCTTGCAATCTACGGGATTGTGTGGATGATGCTTTTCTGAAAGTTAGGTGGTATATCGTCAGTCTCATACATTCTACACATCAACGTGAAATGTCTTTTTGTAATCTTTTTGTAACCACTTTCCCCAATGATTTTATAAATTCTGAAGGAATGTTTTCCGTCACTACTGCCTTAGTCGATTTTAATTATTCCAAAGCTCTTTCAAATTCTGATTCTAATACTGGGTCCTCCATGTCTTCTGTATGACTCCTGTTTCTTCTTCTATCACGTCATCGGGTATGTCTTCCTCCTCATAGCGGCCTCCAATTTACTCTTTCCACCCATCCGCCCTCTCCTCTGCATTTTACAGTGGGACGCTCATTACCCTCTTAATGTTACCATTCTTGCTTTTAATTTCATCGAAGGCTGTTTTGACTTTTCTGCAAGTTGAGTCAGTCTTTCCGACCGTCATTTCTTTTTCGATTTATTTATATTCTTGATGTAGCCATTTCGCCTTAGCTTCCCTGCACTTCCTATTTATTTGATTCCTAAGTGACTTGTATTTCTGTTTTCCTGCTTGCTATCCAGTACGTTAAACGCAGATTTTTTAATAATGTTTTCCCCTTCAACATGAAACTACTCTTCTTCGGTCTTTTCTTATTTCTCTATTCTTTTCCCCTCCCACTTTCCTTCGCTAAACAGCATAACGCTGAGATACGCTAAAACATTTTAAATTAATTTTTGTTGCTACATCATGGGCTATACTCGTAGATACAACTTTGCTTGCAACATCAGCTCTGTTGTAGCATCTAGAAAATAGGGAATGACGAAAGAAAATGTCCAGTACCATATTTACATTGCAAGACACAAGGATTATTTTATTTGTAGAACGTCTATTGCTACGTCTCCACAAACTTTTTAGGCTACACAGTTCAAAGGAATATCAATGTAGAAGTTAAAGTGGCCGATGTAGAAATGGAAGGAGCACTTTTTATTTTAGAGATCGCTCTTCTAATTGATTATATATCACACTTCTCTTATTTCGTAGCCCGCGAGCGTCTATTCATTTCTCCACGTGTACCAGAGCTCAATAAATAAGCTGAAACTAAAGTCATTCTCTGCTTTATTTTTCTTTTGTGGTTCCCAACATTGTTAAAAGATGCAGTTCAGAATTTTATGCCACGTTTCTCAGTAACGTAACAACTGCTAAACTGAATTTTACCCATAGTGGATGTTGTTGAACTCCGTGACTGTTCCTTCATTCGGTGTAGAAAAATATCAGCTACCAGTCACAATAAAAGATTATTCATTTGTCACACTTCGGGTTTCGGGCTTGCGCCCATCTTCAGGTGTTTATACACTAATGTACATGTTTGTACTGTTGGAGATCACTGTATAAATACAAAAAAAAAATATTAGATGGTGACTACACAGATACAAGTGGGACAATTGTAAGTGGTAAGGCAGCATTTGACGAAAATATACCTGTACTTACATAAAGATGAAGCACCATTATTACAGCTATGGTGTGGTGATAGTTTTGCTACTTAGTTACAGACTTATGGTCATTTTCATGCCCATATTTCAGTTTTACCAAGTACAGCTTCATATTACCTAGTGTAATATGAAGCTATACTGAAATATGTGCGTGAAAATGACCATAACTGTGTAACTAAGTGGCAAAACTATCACCACAGCATAACTGTAATAATGGTTCTTCATCTTTGTGTATTTTCGTCAAATGCTGCCTTACCACTTACAATTGTCCCACTTGTATCTGTGTATTCACCAGAAAATAATTTTTTTTTTTTGTATTTATACAGTGATCTCCAACAGTACAAACATGTACATGAGTGTATAAACACCTGAAGATGGGCGCAAGCCCGCAACCGGTCGTGTGACAAATAAATAACCTTTTATTGTGACCGGTAGCAGATATTTTTCTACACCCAACTGCTAAACTCTTCTGAGAGCGGGTTTCAACTGCCTTCTTTTCCTTTCGGTATTTCGTCCTTCTTCCCTGGTCAGTACCGAGTTCCAGCGGATCACCCATAATTTGAACTGGACAAACGACGGCGCACGAGAACCGCTAATGAGTTGTCGGATAAGCCCGGCATGCGGCGGACGCTGAACAGATAGCAGGCCGGCTGGCGGCGCCGATGTACGGCTACACGCGGCACGCGGGACAGCCCGAGGTCTGGGGCACGCGGCGTCTGTGACTTCGGCAGCCGCGAGGAACGCAGGCGGCGGCGGCGGCGGCGGCGCGCATGGGCCGGCATTCCGCGGCCGGCGGCGCGCACCTGCGGGGGCATCAGCCGACACCGCCGCCCCCTCTGCTCCTCCAGCCTCCAGCCTCCAGCCTCCAGTCAGCTGCCACGCGCCACGGCTCCGGCACCTGCTGGTCTAGCCGCTGCCTAGACAGCCTGCCGTCAGTTTGCCCCCACCACTGCCCCTGCGTACTCAGCAAAGGGCAGTCGCTTTCCTTTCCATACGTCACCACCCTTGACGTTGCGTTTCATTCCGTCTGTCGTCACTTCCTTCTCATTGTCTCCACATTGCATTGGATTTTCTTGATTGTCTACTGTGGTAGCTACATATATTCTGACTGCACGCTGTGTCTACTCGTGCACCAGTGTGCGGAGTAGTAAATTCAATTGGAACGACTTTAACACAGAACCTCTGCAGTGCCCAAACAAATTTTTATTTGCAATGTGGTTCTCAGATGTAGATGACATAAAAATAAACCAGCTAGCGCACTTCGCTTACTTTCATTGTAGAATGTCGATCGGGATCATTCTTTGAGGTAACTCATCAAGCGGAGCTAAAGTTTTCCGAGTCCAAAAGCATATAATACGAAATTATTTATCCATCCGGATAGACAAGTGAACGGAATCAACGAGGGTAGTGTGCTGGCCATCCTGGGTGTGGTTTTTATGCGGTTTTCCACATCTTACTGGGTAAATACTGGGTGGTTCCCACGTCTCACCTCAGATACCTCCACACAAACATTTAGAAAACGATCTTACACCAGCACGTAGGATTAATTCTATGCACAGACACATGGTGTGGACAGATTCCGTCCTGAGGGAATATGAGATTGATGACCTTAGATTTGTAGTCTCCCCTTAATCAGCAGCACCAACGAAATTATTTGTGGTGAGAACTCAAGAACGTCCTGCAACATCCTGTTCAAGGAACTAAGGATCCTAATGACTGCTCCACAATATGTTTACCCCTTATTGAAATTGGTTATAATCATCAAATCAACAACTCAGTTTATGGCATCAATATTAGAAATAAGATTAATCTTCACAAAGCTTTAATTGATTTGCATTGTTGTCGAACGGTCCGTTATTGACGAACACAGATTTTCAGTAATTTTACAGCAGTCATAAAAGTTCAGCTGTTAATAAAGTTCAGTTTAAGAGGAGCCTACAGACTTCATTGGTAGCCAATTCATTCTACACCATTGATGAATTTCTTAGTAGAAACGACTGATGTGTATATACACTCCTGGAAATTGAAATAAGAACACCGTGAATTCATTGTCCCAGGAAGGGGAAACTTTATTGACACATTCCTGGGGTCAGATACATCACATGATCACACTGACAGAACCACAGGCACATAGACACAGGCAACAGAGCATGCACAATGTCGGCACTAGTACAGTGTATATCCACCTTTCGCAGCAATGCAGGCTGCTATTCTCCCATGGAGACGATCGTAGAGATGCTGGATGTAGTCCTGTGGAACGGCTTGCCATGCCATATCCACCTGGCACCTAAGTTGGACCAGCGTTCGTGCTGGACGTGCAGACCGCGTGAGACGACGCTTCATCCAGTCCCAAGCATGCTCAATGGGGGACAGATCCGGAGATCTTGCTGGCCAGGGTAGTTGACTTACACCTTCTAGAGCACGTTGGGTGGCACGGGATACATGCGGACGTGCATTGTCCTGTTGGAACAGCAAGTTCCCTTGCCGGTCTAGGAATGGTAGAACGATGGGTTCGATGACGGTTTGGATGTACCGTGCACTATTCAGTGTCCCCTCGACGATCACCAGTGGTGTACGGCCAGTGTAGGAGATCGCTCCCCACACCATGATGCCGGGTGTTGGCCCTGTGTGCCTCGGTCGTGTGCAGTCCTGATTGTGGCGCTCACCTGCACGGCGCCAAACACGCATACGACCATCATTGGCACCAAGGCAGAAGCGACTCTCATCGCTGAAGACGACACGTCTCCATTCGTCCGTCCATTCACGCCTGTCGCGACACCACTGGAGGCGGGCTGCACGATGTTGGGGCGTGAGCGGAAGACGGCCTAACGGTGTGCGGGACCGTAGCCCAGCTTCATGGAGACGGTTGCGAATGGTCCTCGCCGATACCCCAGGAGCAACAGTGTCCCTAATTTGCTGGGAAGTGGCGGTGCGGTCCCCTACGGCACTGCGTAGGATCCTACGGTCTTGGCGTGCATCCGTGCGTCGCTGCGGTCCGGTCCCAGGTCGACGGGCACGTGCACCTTCCGCCGACCA
This sequence comes from Schistocerca piceifrons, assembly GCF_021461385.2. Classification (NCBI taxonomy): domain Eukaryota; kingdom Metazoa; phylum Arthropoda; class Insecta; order Orthoptera; family Acrididae; genus Schistocerca; species Schistocerca piceifrons. The sequence goes on from NC_060138.1 coordinate 1,216,863,540, forward strand.
CTGGTGACAACATCGATATACTGTGGAGACCTCACGCCCCACGTGTTGAGCAATTCGGCGGTACGTCCACCCGGCCTCCCGCATGCCCAGTATACGCCCTCGCTCAAAGTCCGTCAACTGCACATACGGTTCACGTCCACGCTGTCGCGGCATGCTACCAGTGTTAAAGACTGCGATGGAGCTCCGTATGCCACGGCAAACTGGCTGACACTGACGGCGGCGGTGCACAAATGCTGCGCAGCTAGCGCCATTCGACGGCCAACACCGCGGTTCCTGGTGTGTCCGCTGTGCCGTGCGTGTGATCATTGCTTGTACAGCCCTCTCGCAGTGTCCGGAGCAAGTATGGTGGGTCTGACACACCGGTGTCAATGTGTTCTTTTTTCCATTTCCAGGAGTGTATTATAAATAATAAAAATAAAGTGTTACCTGAAATCTGACACCTGTCTATCGTCAGGACAGTGATTTGATCAATGTAAATAATGTTGTAAACTGATTTTCTCCTTTTTGATGCCTGGCTACAATACCTGAGTGTCCTGTGACAGCTCGTTATTGTGTCTTAACTGGGAACATATGTAACACTTTTTGGCATATTTCACATGCACGAGGACAATTTCTCTTGGTATCTGTGGAAGGGACATCGGCCTACCTCTTTTATGTAAGTGTGTATTAGGCATTATTGTTACAATACATTTTCTATGCACATGAGTGTCTCGTGACAGTGGATCAATGGAACAGAAAGTACGTTTCATCTAATCATCCGGTCTAAACAACTAAACCAGGCAGCCTGTTTCAATTTTTCGGTCTCCCCTCGCCTGTAGTTTCTCGGGAAACAATTTACAACATTTTGGGTGGTTTGTCGTTCTTAAGGCGTCTTTCCGCTATTGGCAGAATCTATTGCTGCTGCTTCGGTGCATTATTTCCTTCCAACGTATTATCTTGAGCTTACATCGCTTTCCAGGTACCATATATATGCTATTTAAGCTATGTACACTACCAGTCTTTATGCCACCTCACAATCTTTTCACACAAAAATCATTTGTAAAGGGATGCCGAATATAGAAAATATTTGCGATTATCTTGAGTCCAGAACATCGTGGGTGGGAGGAACTTTGTCGCTTCTATGTATAATAATCTATTGAGGGGTCTAGCACAACATGAAATGCATCACATTTTTTATAAAGTCTGACCTTATCTGTCTTTATACCGTTTTTTCTTTACTTCTCCATTCACAGCTAAGTTAACTGTTCACGAATGATTTAGAAAAATTCTCACTGTGCTGCCCCTACTTCTGGTGGCCGTTTCAAATGGACTTCATTGCACTGCTTTGTATTTCTACTAGATCATTATTTGCTCCATTATATGTCTACATAATTTTCAATACGTTTTTAAGCGCCACAGTTTAAATTCTCTCACTTTGCGATTTTCCTATGGCTCATTTCGTGAAAATATCCTTCTTCTCCCATCTCAATCTACTTCTGATGTATCCCTTGGTTTGAACATTTTGAGGAACTGTGTTAACTAGACCAAAGATCTGCTCCTCTTCTTTCACTGTGTAGGGGATCCTCAGATGGCAGCACCGTAAATACGACATGGAAAGGCATCAGTCATACGTTGATACCACAGAAATTTTATTTTTATTCTGTTAATTCATGCTCTGCAACAACACAAGTCCAATGTCAACTTCATTTATGAAATAGTTTTATTTAAGTGGCTTTTTAAGTTAGTAGCTGAGAATCAAAAGTGCACATGTATTTCCCGCGTCGAAATTCCCACAGAGAAGTAAGACGAAAGTTAATAATAGCGTGCCAACTGCACTATTCTGATATTGTTGCTTACTGCTCGAAATAATTACTTCTTAGTATTCATGTTACGCAGGTACTCTCAAATGAGTAAACTAGAATACCGTTCCGTATTTTGTTCGCATCTTGTTCTTTATGGAAATAAGGCTTTCTATGGTTCCATACATCTTTTCAATAGCATTTCTCGTGAAAGAGAGTAATTACATCAGTGTGCCAGTTTTGAGGAATTGTGTTCTTTTGCACACATTCAGTAAACAAGTTCTTAAAATTGTCTGCTCGCTTCGGACTATGTAACGGACACGACTTTCCACAGCGTCTACATCAATATTCCACAAACTGGAGGGTTCCACTAGCACCAACATAATTTTCCCCTTACCTCTTCCATTCGGGAACGGTGCATGGGAATAACGTCTGTTGGTAAACTCTAATTTCTCTGATTTTCATTGTCCAGATTCTAATATGGCAGATTAGTACAGTGGATTAAAGCTCTACAAATAAAGGTTTGCTTTTTATATCGTGGTCTTCTCGCGACACATATGTGGGAGAAAGTAATATGACACCCAACCCTTCGTGGAACGTAAGCACTCGAAATTTTAGTTGTAAACTTCTCCCGTAGTGCCTGCCGGTGGATTTTGCCGAGTATCTTCGTAACGTCTCACGCGGAGGAAACGTCCCCGCTCCTCATTCTATTTTGCGTGTCTCTTCCGTTAGTTCATCCTGGTAAGGGTCCCAGACTCATGAGCAATGCTATGGAATGGATCGAACGAGTCTTGTCAGCAACTTGTTTAACAAATGAGTGACATTTCCTTAAGATTCTCCCAAACAATCTCAATGTGGCATCCGATTTTCCTACTATTTATTTTATGTGATCATTCGACTATAGGTCACTCCAAATGGTTACTCCTCTGTCTTTTACGGTTTTTATTGTACCAATAGCGTAATCGAAAAGTAGTAGATCTCTTCACGCACCTATACGTAGTATGTTGCTCGGTGTATAAGTTCGTAGCGTTTTTGTTTTGTATATTGGTATTCCGGTTACTATAGGTTCATCTATCGATTATCATTTGTTATTTGTTTTCCGCTATCGCTATTTGAATTTACATATTGTCATTTTATCATCTGAACATTGAAGCTGTGGACGCTAGAAAATGGAGTGACACGTGGAGCAATGAGAACATTTTCGACTTATTCTTCTGTTTGAGTTCAACACGGGGGTGACAGCAGCGGAGGAAGCCAGAAACATTTGCGTCGTGTACGGAGATAGCGCCATTGGACAGAGCACGGCAAGAAAAGTGTTTCCTAGTTTTAAGGAGGATCATTTTTGCATTAGTGACTCTCCGTGTTCAGGAAGATCTTTGGGGTTTGATGAAGATCGTTTAAAAGCATTAATCCAGAATTATCCACATAAATGTACTCGAGAACTGGCAAATGTGATGAACTGTAATCATTCCACCATCATGCGATATTTACATGCAATGGGGAAGATTGAAAAATCGGATGTATGGGTAGCGCATGCTCTAACACAAAATCACAAAAATCAGTGGATGACCATAGGTGCTTCACTGCTTGTTCGTCATCAACTGTCTCGTGAATATCACTGACCATTGCTATCCCGTATCGTTACTGGTGACGTGAAATGGTTTCTTTATTTATGCACAATGCACATACATCAAAATATCTATGAAGGTACCTGCGTTCGTTCAGCATTAGCATGAAGTACCTGTACTTCTCCCTGAAGGGTCTTAAGATTTACTCGCAGTTTGGTTTCTAATACCGTAACTCCTACAATACTAACAGTAATTTGTACTACATTTCAAACAAAAGGTAGTTTTTTGCGCTGAAAGGGTCCTGTAGCCACCTTTCATTGCCAACTCTCGTAGTAGTCAAGTCGGCAAAGAGGTTTCCGCTACTTGGGGGAAATCCACCTGCGTTAGGTTGGTGGCGGAAATGGCATCCTGGGGTTTTCCGGTCCACGCGGAGGGTGGAAGAGGCTGGAGAGGCAGGAGGCAGTCTGCCGCCGGTACGGGAAGCGTACACAGCTGTGCTCCAGTCGAAGAAGGGTGAGTTGGACTGACCACGTGGCGCGTTGTCACAAAGAGAGGGGAGCTTTTAGCTTTTGGTCTCGAATTTCGTCTTATAAAGATTTACTTGCTGGGTTGCAGCAGGGAATGCAAGGCTTTTGTAGACTTTCAGTTTCATTCCCAAAGCATTCTTGACTTTGATCCGTGAGAGGAACGCAGCACAAAGGAGTTGCATATGTTGAAGTGTCCTCGGTTCAGTGTGAATGTTTATGTGCCTACAACTGTGTGTGTATGCTTCTAATCTTTTCCGGATCTTGGTAATTTTTGTGTATTTGTGGATTTTCTTTGTCTCATGTGATTAAAATTTGGCCACAGTCCATAGAAGTTGTCTCCGCGGACCGAGTGGACACGCGAGTCTGTTATGAAACGTATAGTATTTCACAAGCAATTGTACATAGTTAGCATGCAACAGCAGTCTATAGATGCACTACATCAATGTTTTAAGGAATAAATAATTTTGCCTTCAATCTTATCTTGTGTACCGATGTTACGTCGCCGTTACCTTCGCCATTTACCTTGTAGTTTTCCTTGTTGGCCCACCTATAGCGTTTCCATGTGCACAGGTGTAGTGATTAGTGTCCCTTTTTTTTATCTGAAACAAATGCTCTGGAATAGATCGTGTTTTCACGAATCTTGCTGCAGGCTGCACTTACGCATGGTGTTCACGACCTATTTACTTTACTCAATATTTGATTCACGGGAAGAATGCCTGGATCATATTAATAACTACATCCCATTCTTTATCAATGACTTTACAATGAATGTTCTTTTGTGAGTTTTTCTTATTAATAAATTAAGTAATTTTCCGACTCAGTGCTACCTCTTCTTTGTCGTGTGGCTAGAGTTGGTGGCGACCCTATCTTTTATATTGATTTCAGTGTCAAATAGCATTTTCTTATTCAAGGTGCGCGTGGGTCTTTTAGCTATCAGGATACATTCAAAGGGCGCTTCATGCTTCTTGCACATAGCGTCCTTTTATTCACGCTACTTACAGCGCTTCTTAGTGTTTGTGATAACACATCTTCTGAACTATGCGTCGCACAAATGACATAATTTTGCAGCTACTTTTACTGATATGTGTGGATACCATCTGCGAAATATATTGGGAATAGATTTTGTAGTAAAGAAGTAATGAATTAAAAAGTCATGCTTAATGACGGTTTCCTTGGTGAATAGCGAAAATATAGTAAGCGATAGATTTTTATCCTTTCATCATTTTGTGTGTGTCTGAGGTGGGGGAGGGGGGAGTTGGAACCAAGAAATGTTTCATGAGGGTTTGAAGTTACGTTTGAAGTTTGCTGGAAGTTGCTAAGTGCTCACCATCTCAAACACTGGACGAATGCAGTACGGGTATTTGCGCATCATGAGTTACAGTGTCTCAAGAGACAGGCACAGTTTCTGGAGTACTTGTCTTACTGTGCTGAAAAGAGGTAAAACAGCGTTTTAAATTTTTGAATTCGGTCAATAATTATATGAAACATTGAAACAAAATTTTTGTTGCTCCTCGAAACCGGCAGATAGGCAACCTGCAACTCGTTCCTGCTTATTGTGCGTCGGGTGAATGGCTTGGTGATACAGATATCGTATATACTTCAGTAGCAACTTCTGACGTAACATCATCATCCATTTTGGTTTCTAACCCAGATATCTGTACACCACAATAAAATGGATGAGTTCCTTGAAATTTCGACTTCGAATAGCGTCTCAACATCTACACAACCAGTAATCTTTGTAGAATCTACATAATTCTTGAGTCTGAACAGTCCGCACATAACAACTTTCAACGGCATACGTTCACCTTGGAAAACTAGTTGGACCGATGGCTTGTAATGAAAACTTACGTAACTTATTTGAGAACGCAGTTCACTGTTTCTCTATCGGTCCTTGTTCCTCACATATATTCGTACCAGCTAGGTTACCATTAGTCAGTATCTCTACATGAAGATCTACTCAATATAATTTACTTTTACCTTATTGATTGTTGGAATACATATTCCTAAAAAAATTTCATTGTCGAGTTTGTAATGTGTCAAAGAAGGGAAGTTCATAGTGTACGCATCGAACTTCTCTTAAAGTCCACATTCAAACTTAACGTTGAATATCATGACACGTGATTCACATATCACTGAGCAATTTTTGATCATTTTTCTGCTCATTTCTTGGATATTTTTAAGGAGAGTACAAGGCTTGCTAACTCAGGAAGAAGACTTTATATTATCTTGCTGAGAAACTAGTGGACCGAGGTGTTCGTCTCGTGGCCTGGCTTGACCACAGGCAAAAAAAATGGTTCAAATGGTTCTGAGCACTATCGGACTTAATATCTGAGGTCATCAGTCCCCTACAAGTTAGAACTACTTAAACCTAACTAACCTAAGGACAGCACACACATCCATGCCCGAGTCAGGATTCGAACCTGCGACCGTAGCGGTCGCGTAGTCCCAGACTGTAGTGCCTAGAACCGCTCGGCCACTCCGGCCGGCCTGACCACAGGCAAGTTACAGAGGCTCTAAAGAAGGGATGTGGGCCCCAGGGCACTGCTGTTTGTGGCAACGGTTGCAATAAGCCCCTGCTCAACGCTTTGGAGGCGAATGCGGTTGTCCTGTCTGAAGGTAGCTTCCGTTAAGCGCTGCGAGTCACTAGAGTATAAGTGTGTGTGACAAATTCACCTTCCTGTTTGCAGATCTGAGAATGGGCCGTGTAGTGACATACAGGTTATGTGCGATAGAGAATAAAGACAAGATTGGAATGTTCCACTCCCGAATGACACTACGATTGATAGGTGCTGGGGAAGTTCTCTGGGTGTTTAGAACGAATATTTAATTCCTTTTTAAACTAATAAGATACTTTTCACATGGAGCAGGTCGTTGTAAAGTGTTATTTTAAATACATCACCACCAAGTCACGATAAAGACTAACGTCGAATTTAATAATTACGTCCTTTAATTATGCTTTTCCTCAGTTTTTTCGGACTTCCTTTCCGAGTAGCTAATTACTTAAAAATGGAAATAATGAAATGAAATAAATGTGTTTTCAACCACAATTCACGTATTTCACAAGTAATTCCCAACCATTAAAAAGACACGTTTTATTCTAGCAACACAGAGTAAGTACTCATATTACAGAAAGAAAGAAAATCACCCGACTTCAGTTATATGCATAGCTCGTGCCTCCTTTTTCATTCAGAGGTGTACATGCAAAGTATTTGGACAAAAGAACAAACATGTCCGTTGACTTTCATCACAAAAGGAAAAAAGTTCTGAGTTATTACTCACTTAAGGTGTAAGATATAGCACAGCTGTCACGGTTCTGCTCAGCGAGCCATGAGAGAATTTGCCTTTCTCTAGAGATCTTATTATCCAACCAAAGGTGACCTGTGTGCCACTGTGTTTAAGTATGAAGTGCTCGATCAATGAATGGAACATTGCTAGCAGCCGATACCAACCTCTTACATGTTAAAATGCGTACTGTAAGCCAAGAATGACAGGGTTCCCCTGCATTGACGTAAACAAAGCGAAATTCCCGCTGGTCACTGTGGCAATGGCTCGGAATCTTCCCTTCCATGAAAAGTTTTTCAAAATTTCGGGTGTTGGAATTTAGTTTAAAGGAGAATAATTTTGGGACTTGCCGCTCTGTCATGAAGGTAGGCGACCCTCTAAAAACAAATGTAACTCCCTCATCCCTAGTTTGTTTGTCTCTCTGTGACGTTTCCATTACCAAGCACGTGCCGATCCTTTTGTGTAAATATTAAATATAAAAGTTTGAAGCTGCGAAATATGTATAAATAAAAAATAAAAACATAAGAGTATTTTGATCTGTGGTTATTTACGAGCGTTGCAGTAAGCTCGTTACAGATATGATAAAGGCTGGTTTTAGAGTGACCAAGAAACCTAACCAGAACAGGTTTTGTTCAGTGTTTTAGTTAAGCGTGTTATACACTTTGCCATAGCATCAAATCTCAGAATAGCTGACACAATACGCCTATGTCGCATATACAGCATAATTGAGCTGCCCCTACTGCTGTCGTTTTATGCAACCCGCAATGGTATAGCTGGTCTTCATAAACTACGCTCGAGATTTTTCTATTCTCTCGCTCGCTAAGAGCAAACTATTAATCCGATTCAAAAACAGCACTTTTTTGTACGAAATTTAATGTAGTTAAACTTTGTCCTTATTTATGAAGGCCAGCCATTGCATTACGGATTGCTTAAAACGACTACGGTAGGGACAGTTGTATCATCCTGGTTATTTTTCTTTTTTTTCAATTTACTGTTTTTCGGGAAGTGCATATTCAGCCACCTAAACGGCACAATGTTACTTATGACGGTACGAACGTAAGAACCACATGAGATCTACTCCACGAGCGAAAATTGATCTCCGTTCCGGCAGTGAATCGAACCCTGGCCCCTCTGCTACATAACCCACCGCGCTGACCAAGCAGCTATCGAGGCCGACGACACGTTGTATTTACGTCACACTAGTAGACACGATCCACCCCCATCACGCTTCGAGTTCGTCATATCCCCAACGCTCTCCTCATCACCCTCTTGCGACGACTCCATAGCCTCCACCTTCACAACAGAACGATGGAATATATGGCAGTTGGCGTGTACTACAAGTAATATTCTTAACAATGTCTTCACGCCCTTAAGCCGGCCCATTAGATTGTGACTACAAACTACTGTTGTAAACTATAGAAATGCCAAGCCATCAGCTCCAGAATGAGCAAAGTCATTGTTGGAAACTGGCTCTGGTGGACCCAGCAAACGAGCAAACGCTGCCACAGTTTGGAAGCGAGTGTGGTGTTGTAACCTTGCGGACCTTTGGCGACTACTGATATAGCTGTAGCTTGAATCATTCCAGTTGAAACTGCGTGATTTGTCGAAGCACTCCCTTCCTTTCTTCCGTAAAACCGAGCGAGGTGGCGCAGTGGTTAGCACACTGGACTCGCGTTCGGGAGGACGACGGTTCAATCCCTAGTCCGGCCATCCTGATTCAGGTTTTCCGTGATTTCCCTAAATCGCTGCAGGCAACTGTCGGGATGGTTCCTTTGAAAGGGCACGGCCGACTTCCTTCCCCATCTTTACCTAATCCGATGAGACCGATGACCTCGCTGTTTGGTCTCTTCCCCCCAAAACAACCCCAACCCTTCCGTAAAGGATTTTGTTGGCTTAATTTGTCAGTTCAACTCGCGAAAACACTAAAGCATATTTCTTTTAGCGATGACGTATTTCCTTGGCTTCGCACTGTGATTCTGTGGCGTGTAATGACGTCCAGCACGCTGCTGTAGCACTGAACAAGAAGAAAGCTCCCGCCATTGCCACGGGCCTCATGCAGACGTCGGCTACACGCGGATTTGTTCCCCAGGCGTGGAGAGGCGCAGCTCTACACGACGTGGCGCACTCTGGCCGGCATACACCTGAGACGGGATTATCCCGCTGAGCCACCCGCTGGCGACCACGCGCGCCGCGGGGTGCCGCGTGAGCACACAGCAGGCAGCCCGGCGTCACGTCACGTCACCTCACGTCACGTCACGTCACGCTCCGCTGTCCAAAGCGGCGTGGGGCAGACAGACAGGCAGACGCGGCCGCTACAAGAATGAATGTCTTCTTCTGCCTCGCGAGACGGCAGCGACGATCTGAGTGCTCCCGGTGCCCATCTGGAACCGACTTCGCAGGTCCGCGTGACTGTGTGACGTGCTAAGCGGTCTCCAGGAACCTACAAGGCGTGGACAAGAACATGGAAACATCGCGAGAAATGCGCGATTGAACATAAATGCAGATTCCAAACAAGCATGCAGGTTGCGCTGTTATATCATACCAAGACCGGCACCTGTGTAGTGTCATCGCCGGCGGAGGTGACCGAGCGGTTCCAGGCGCTGCAGTCTGGAACCGCGAGACCGCTACGGTCGCAGGTTCGAATCCTGCCTGGGGCATGGATGTGTGTGATGATGTCCTTAGGTTAGGTAGGTTTAAGTAGTTCTAAGTTCTAGGGGACTGATGATCTCAGATGTTAAATCCCATAGTGCTCAGAGGGGTTTGAACCTTTTTTTTTTCATCAACACGGTGCAAGTCTCAGTCGTGGCCAGAACAGGGTTCTGTGAGGATGCGAGTCCACATTATGTCGGAGCTAAATGTATTGGAACGTGGGCACATTGTTGATTCTCGTATGGTAAACGTGTTCGGCGTTTCAGGAGGCGCCGTATCGAAGATTTATACCGCATTCGTGGAGAGCGCGAATACTCCGCTAAGTCACAACGCTGACGCAATTATATGTGAGTGATCGTGACAGACTGTCATTGCACGGCACTGTGATGAAAAATGAGATGACGATAGCTGCAAGAGTCACGGCAGGATTGAATGACGCACTCGTGAATCCTGTCAGCTCCAAAATAAGACCAAGGGAGCTTTATAAGAATGGAAGTGCAGGACCAATTGGAATTCCAAAACAACTCATCAGAGATGCAAATGTCCGCCGCGGGAAAACATGATGCTGGAGCCGTACAACCTGGACTAAGGAGCAGTGAAAGTACGTCATTTCGTCAAGCTGAGTCTTGTTTCGCACTGTTTGCGACTTCTGGCAGAGTTTACGCCTGAGAGTGAAACATAGCGGGGATTCGGCGATGATTTGGGCAGCCATATCGTGTTACTCTGTAAGTAGGCTGTTTAGGTTTTAATGTTGATAACGCCACGTAGCGCTCTATATGAAAATCACTGGCGGTGTTGTGTGCAGTCTGTGGCTGGTTTGCATTGTTGGAATATTTGCTATTGTAGTGTTGGGCAGTTGGATATGAACAGAGCGTAGCGTTGTGCAGTTGGAGGTGAGCCGCCAGCAGTGGTAAATGTGGGGAGAGAGATGGCAGAATTTTGAGAGCAGACGATCTGGACGTGTGTCCATCAGAAAGACTAAATTTGTAATACTGGATATCATGAACTGATATATGTGTGACGACTTTTGAACATTATTAAGGTAAATACATTGTTTGTTCTCTATCAAAATCTTTCATTTGCTAACTATGCTGGGCGCTGATGACCTCGCGCCCGTAAACCTCAAACACACACACACACACACACACACACACACACGCTAACTATGCCTATCAGTAGTTAGTGCCTTCAGTAGGTAGAATCTTTTATTTAGCTGGCAGTAGTGGCGCTCGCTGTACTGCAGTAGTTCGAGCAACGAAGATTTCTGTGACGTAAGTGATTCATGAAAGGTATAGGTTATTGTTAGTCACGGCCATTCTTTTGTAGGGATTATTGAAAGTCAGATTGCGTTGCGCTAAAAATATTGTGTGTCAGTTCGGTGTTGATCAGAATAAGTAAAGAGCGAAATGTTTGAGTACGTTGAGTTTTGCCCAGCTGTTTGTAAATCAAATAACGTTAGGGGTTTACCAGCACAGTAATTTACTGATTTTTCTAAGGGGAGGTTGCAACTCCATGGCCTGGCAAGGATTAAGCGGCTATTTTGGCTTATCTGGTCCGCTCCATGGTGCAGTATTTGTTTCCGGTGGTGACTCTGTGTTCCAAGACGACACCGCCCCTGTTCACACATCTCGCATCGTCCAGGCCAGGTTTTGTGAGCACGAGGTTGAATTGTCGCGTCTTGCCTGGCCACCACAGTCACCAGATCTCAATATCACTGAGTCTTTGTGGTCTACGTTGGTGATAAAGGTGCGCGATGGCCGTCCACCTCCATCGTCGTTACCTCAACGTGCAACAATTTTGCAGGAAGAATGTAAGAGTCCCTTGAAAACAGGACCTCTCAGTTTTCCTACACCATATTAGGAATGGTAATGTGCTGTTTTTATGGTCTTTCTACATTTTTATCCACCCCCTGTGTAGGCATATACTCATTCTTATTCTGAAACGCGTGGAAAGTACTTTCATTTAACATTTGCTTGTACAGTACCTGTCTCAGACAACTGGACTATAAGTAAATTACGCCTATATCCACAAAATTTCCTTTATGAATATACCAAGTGTTTCTGTAAGAGCGTGAAAATCGTAACAGGACATAGAGAATGCTCCACTGAACAATTTTAGTTAGGGAACCTGGGGTCGTAGATGCCAGCTCAAGGATGGATGGATGATTTGGGTGAGGATGTAACCTCCCACTCACTTATCGACCTTATTGACAGTGAAAAATTAAACCGCGTGCACCTAATGGAAATCTGGGAAAAGCAATCGTCACCGAAGTTAATTTGTCGCTAAAGAGGGAGGAAAGGGTTACATTTAAATGAAAGGAAAAATGCAAATGGAATTGGTGGAAATTAATTTTGAGAAAAGGGTAAAATTTATAAAGAAAGTAAATGTGCGGTCGTTACGTTAACAATTAACTGGCGTTAATTAGATGTTTGAGATTTGGGGAAAATTACGGTCGCCAGTCCTATGGACAACTATTATAATAACTGGAAATGAAAGATTAATGCACATATAATTAGCACCAAAAGCCGGCCGCGGTGGCCAAGGGGTTCTAGGCACTTCAGTCCGGAACCGCGCGACTGCAACGGTCGCAGGTTCGAATCCTGCCTCGGGCATGGATGTGTGTCGTGTCCTTAGGTTAGTTAGGTTTAAGTAGTTCTAAGTTCTAGGGGACTGATGACCTAAGATGTTAAGTCCCATAGTTCTCAGAGCCATTTGAACCATTTTTTTTTTTTTTTTTTTTTGAAGCACTAAAAGCGCGGCAACTGAAGGTTGACACGTGTTGTGTGAAAACTAAATGTTTGTCAGAAGTTATAAATTTCGCTACACTCTGACTTAATTTAGCAAAAGAATTAATAAAACCGGAGAATTGAAACTTAATTTACTGACTGAAATTAATAGCGAGCTTTGTTTCTGAAGCACTACGAAATTCAGTAAAGTAAGGTTAGTCTTGGGCTACCTCAACAATCATTTCAAAAGCTACTTGAATCTACGCAATTTAGAAATAAGAGATTCAACTTTGAACTTGAATTAAATGATTCTGAACAATTAACAATAGTAAAATTTAGTACGTACCAAGCTGGGCTGCAGTCACATGATAAGCTATAAAATACGGCAACAAAACTCGCACTCCTAATTTGTGCTTGTGTAATCTAAATATTGTAGCCAGCTATGAATACCTTAACTGAACTTTGAAATTAAAGCAGTGAAATCGAATGATATTACTTTAATGCTGGCGTCTGAATTTCAACGGCACTCGGGTTCATTCCGGAAAAGGAAGGGACCCTGCTTGGTAATGCAATTGGGATAAAGACCAACAAAGGTTCATGCTACGTTGCTGTAATTTAGTGAGAAAAATTTAACAGTTTGAAAAGCTGAGGTCTGCCATACAGTTCAAAAACTTTACGTGCTTCTTGTCTTCCTTGTTGGTTGATTGAAGGTTTGAAGTCGTCGGTCGAAGAGGTGGCGACAGTCAGTCATTGTCGGCCGTCGCTGTTGCAGAAGCTGGATGTTGGCGCGCCTTCTTCTCAACACGGTCACCAGGCGAAACGGGCTCTTGATGTGCGCCAGCTAATGCTTCCCGTCCGCGACACCGTATCAGAAATTATCATAGCAAGTCGAGCGCAGTTACATGCTGCCAAACCTCGAAAGCGCGGCAACTCGCGGGAGCGTCACACAACACACCTGCTCCACCGCCCTACTCCCGCCAGACTCTCCTCTCTGCCCGCCTCCACGCGGCAGAGTTAACACTACCAAAGATCCTAAACACTTTGGTTCTCCACACGACCTATCGATGTAATCGTTCGATAGCATAGTTTTCCCTAGGCCAGACCCAGCGTAAAAATACAAATAATATTTACAAAACAAACCAGTTATACATCGACATAAACGCATATATATATATATATATATATATATATATATATATATATATATATATATATATATATATAACAAAACAAGTACAATATATAAAGACACAGAAATGTCATATGTCATATTTTCAGGTAACAAAATATGGAAAAAATTTGTAGTACAATAGATGGAAATAGGAGGATATGCATTTCCGGCGTTACAAGGGGACCAAACTGCGAGGTCATCGGCCCATCAGCTTACGGAAGAATGGGGAAGGAAGTCGGTCGAGCCCTTTCAAAGGGACCATCCCGTCATTTGCCCGAAGAGCCTTAGGGAAATCATGGAAAACCTAAATTAGAATGCCCGGCCGCGGATTTGAGCCGTCGTCCTCCCGAAGGCGAGTCCAGTGTGTTAACCAATGTGGCACCTAGCTTGGTTTCAGCTTAAGGATATATGGAAGTAAACTTGTCTGTTACAGTGTGTAACATTACTGTTTTCCAGCTTATTTATAACTGACATGCGTACAAGTTTTCGCGTACTGCGCTGTTTATTTATAGGTATGTTCTTTATATCCTACAAGGAAACAAGGAGGATGAGCCTGGTTACTAGGAGGTCATGATACAAATTTTCTTTACTTTAATTGTGCATAAGCTGGTTCTGTTGTACCGTGTTTACATTTTGAAAATTGGGAAAATCGTGGTAAGGTCTTATGGATCCAAACTACTGAGGTCATCGGTCCCTAAGCTGACCCAATATTTAATCTAACTTAAACTAACTTACGAGAAGGGCAACACACAGACCCATGCCCGACGGAGGGCTCGAACATCCGACGGGGGGAGTCGCGCGAACCGTCACAAGGCGCCTGACACCGCGCGGCTAGCCCGCTCGGCCGTGTTTACATTGTCCCACGACATAACGTCCTACGAATCAACGACAGTCCCGTTCATTACTCAGTGCTATTCAGAGACGTACAGTATAATACGATGGAGCAGTATCGGTAGAGTTTCTCAAACGTGATTTCCCTAAATCGCTCCAGGCAAATCCCGGGGTGATTCCTTTGAAAGGGTACGGCCGACTTCCTTCCCCATCCTTCCCTAATCCAATGAGACCGATGACCTCTCTGTTTGGTCTCTTCTCCCAAACAACGCAACCCCAGTTTCGCAGAACTCACTGACATGCACATCGTGTATAGGGAAGTACGTTGCACTGCGCTTGCTGCTAGAAAGCTGTACAGGGAACGTTTTCTTAAAAGGCATCATCCGCCACGACGAGCGTTTATTTCTCTCGATTGAGAAATGCGGGAGACTGGCTCACTGGAAAGAAGAAACGAGCAACTGGGCAACACGAGGACCACAACAGTGATGTTTGTCAGGGTGCGTCACAATCTTTTTCTCCGATGTCATGCTCGCATTAAGGTTGATGGCCGTCTGTTTCAGCACATTTTGTAATACAGAGTACAAACGGTACGTTCACTGTGTCAGTGATCATATTGTGGTTAACTGTAACCAATGTAAATAAAAAAGTACATATTAATGTGATTTTATTCCTATTATCCACTTAAGATGGCTTCTCCAAAACTAAGTTCCGTACCTCAAATTGTTCAGTGGAGCATCTTCTACATCCTGTTAAATTTTTTTACGCTCTTACGGAAACACCTTGCAGAACGCGTTTCTGCCAAAACTAACTGAACATTCTGAGTTACTAGTCCTTATTAAAAGACGAACTGAAATGTTCTGCTATTATCTCCCGTTTGCTGAATACTCAAAATATTAAAAGACTAAATAGAGAGAGTAACTTTCCGTCGAAGTAAAGATTAATAGAGACGAGCACTTCAAAGCTGCATTAGGACAGAGAAGCAAATCAGCCAGTGACAAAACCATGTACTTCTACACCGTAAAGTGCGTGGCAGAGGGTACATCGTATTTGTTCTTCCTTTTCGGTTCACTGATGAAATGACGGAACAATGATTAGTTCGTAATGCAGTGAATGAAAGACCCTCTCTCAAATACCGGGCGAACATGAGACAAATGCCCCAACACAACTTGCATTTGCAAGTGGAATTCTTTGAAACAAGGAAAATTACAATACCGTGTATGATACCCACAATCGCAATACAGACGACAGCGAAACGGCAACGCCGGCCGGTGTGGCTGACCGGTTCTAGGCGCTTCAGTCTGGAACCGCGCGACCGCCACGGTCGCAGGTTCGAATCCTGCCTCGGGCATGGATGTGTGTGATGTCCTTAGGTTAGTTAGGTTTAAGTAGTTCTAAGTTCTAGGGGACTGATGACCTCAGATGTTAAGTCCCATAGTGCTCAGAGCCATTTGAACCTTTGAAACGGCAACACGATTCGTAAGAACATCTAAAATCAAAGTTATCAAGTAACTGCTCATTCAGCCAATAACTCAAATAGTGTAATGGTTTAGTAGCACGAAATATGAAGAAGATTTACAAAGCTGCAGCAAGACTGAAATTCAATCATTTGGAAGTTCAAAAAATACTATATTCCCATGGATTTGAGGCTCCTCCGAGGGATTTCGTGATGATGGTACACTCTTATGTAAAATGTTCCCGAAGTAAAATAGTTCACACTCGGCTCTCAGTGTTAACATTGTCAGGAGGAAAACGAATTCATCGGTGCTACAGATCGGAGGTTCCAGTGTTAGATCCGTTAATCGTATGGTAGTTACACAATTTGCAAACTGTGATCTATACGTTGAATTTATATATGCAGTTGCAGAAAGAATAGGATTTGTAGTCTGGTGTTAACTGAAATAAGAACTTAAACTAAATGCGAAGAAGCCGAAAGTAATTTTAGTATACCATCGAAAATTAATTAGTTCCGAAAATGCCTGGTTAATTGAAAGAGAGGGCCCCATGGCTATAATTTTGCTGCGATAAAAGAATAAGAAATTCAGTGAGGGGTGTGCTGATACGATATATCCTCAAGCATCAAATTATAGTTAATTCATAAACTGAGGGAAGTTTGGAGAGGGGGATTGGAAAAATGTTACAGCAAGATCAAGGCCTCAGTAAGATGATCATATTCAGATGGAGAGGTTATGCAGAGGTGAAGACACTTACGCGGAATAGACATGCGTGCAGAGCTGCATCATAAAAACCTCCTGACTGAACACTTCAGCAACACCATAGATACAATAGTGAGGCGTTTGGGGGCCCTGTTGGAATTTCGTTATGTGGAAAAAATACACCAAATACTCTAATGATTTGGGAAATGTGGTGTAAAGTCTAGGTGCTTCAGCGTGTCCACCCTAAGGCAGGTGCAGAACACATTACAGTCTTTTTTCACATACAACGTTTATTATTGCTTACAATTTCGATATCCGGCATCTGGAAACTAATGTGGGTCGTATTTAAATACAGTTACAGAAAATAGTATACAACCGTAACTAGTGTTCGCCTCAATATTTGTAATGTAATTCTAGCTTTTCAAATAGCTGGTGAAATTAAATGTAAAGCAAATAGAAAATTTACATAACACCAAAAAAGTGGAGACCCTTGAACCATGACACTATATATGTTGTTAACCATTGGGACACCTCATCATGATAAGCGAATTACATTTTTCAGGAAGCATAAAAAAATGGTTCAAATGGCTCTGAGCACTATGGGACTTAACATCTGTGGTCATAAATCCCCTAGAACTTAGAAATACTTAAACTTTGTAACCTCCCCCCCCACTTATCGACCTTAATGACAGTGAAAAATTAAACTGCGTGTACCTAATGGAAATTTGGGATAAGCAATCGTCACCGAAGTTAATTTGTCGCTAAAGAGGGAGGAAAGGGTTACATCTAAATGAGAGGAAAAATGGAAATGAAATTGGTGGAAATTAATTTTGAAAAGGGGTAAAGTTAATAAAGAAAGTAAATGTGCGGTCGTTACGTTAACAATTAATTGGCGTCAATCAGATATTTGAGATTTGGGGAAATTTACGGTCGCCAGTCCCATGGACAACTATTATAATAACTGAAAATGAAAGATTAATGCACATATTCTTAGCACTAAAACCGTGGCAACTGAAGGTTGACACGTGTTGTGTGAAAACTGAATGTTTGTCAGAAGTTATAAAATTCGCTACACTCTGACTCAATTTAGCAAAAGAATTAATAAAACCGGAAAATTGAAACTTAATTTAGTGACTGAAGTTAATAGTGAGCTTTCTTTCTGAAGCACATCGAAATTCAGTAAAATACGGTTAGTCTTGGACTACCTCAACAATCATTTCAAAAGCTACTTGAATCTACGCAGTTTAGAAATAAGAGATTTAACTTTGAACTTGAATTAAATGATTCTGAACAATTAACAATAGTAAAATTTAGTACGTACCAAGCTGAGCTGCAGTCACATGGTAAGCTAAAATACCGCAACAAAACTCGCACTCTTAATTTGTGCTTGTGTAATCTAAATATTGTAGCCAGCTATGAATACCTTAACTGAACTTTGAAATTAAAGCAGTGAAATCGAATGATATTACTTTAATGCTGGCGTTTGAATTTCAACGGCACTCAGGTTCATTCCGGAAAAGGAAGGCACCCTGCTTGGTAATGCAATTGGGACAAAGAGCAACAAAGGTTCATGCTTAGTTGCTGTAATTTAGTGAGAAAAATTTAACAGTTTGAAAAGCTGAGGTCTGCCATACAGTTCTAAAACTTTACGTGCTTCTTGTCTTCCTTGTTGGTTGATTGAAGGTTTGAAGTCTTCGGACGAGGAGGTGGCGACAGTCGGTCATTGTCGGCCGTCGCTGTTGCAGAAGCTGGATTTTGGCGCGTCTTCTTCTCGACACGGTCACCAGGCGAAACGGGCTCTTGATGTGCACCAGCTAATGCTTCCCGTCCGCGACACCGTGTCAGAAACTATCATAGCAAGTCGAGCGCAATTACATGCTACCAAACCCCGAAAGCGCGGCAACTCGCGGGAGCGTCACACAACACACCTGCTCCACCACCCTACTCCCGCCAGACTCCCTCCGCCCGTGCTGCATGCTTCAGAGTTAACACTACCACAGATCCTAAACACTTTGGTTCTCCACACGACCTATCGATGTAATCGTTCGATAGCATAGTTTTCCCTAGGCCACACTCAGCGTAAAAATACAAATAATATTTACAAAACATACCAATTATACATCGACATATATATATATATATATATATATATATATATATATATATATATATAAAAATTTATAGTATAATAGATGGAAATAGAGGGATATGCATTTCCGGCGTTACAACCTAACTAACCTAAGGACATCACACACATCAATGCCCGAGGCAGGATTCGAACGTGCGACCTTAGCGGTCACGCGCTTCCAGACTGAAGCGCCTAGAACCGCACTGCCACACCGGCAGGCCTGGAAGCAACCACGAAGTACGCTACCATTACTTACTTCTATGTGAGTGAGTCCCCGACTGCTGGAGTCAGCATGAGAAATCTCTGGAACTGGAGTTCTGGGAAATCCATAACATCCCTAAACAGTCCCGAACCCAGCCATGAGACAGGGCCACAGGTGAGCTAGGGCCGTCGTTCGCAGTCCCAGTGGAGTCAACCAATGGGACGTAGCCGCAGTGTAATTTCTAGGGAATTCGCCCCTGTGCAGCCCAAGATAGGTAGAGAACACGTTATAGACTCTTTTTTCACATATAACATTTATTGTTTATTATTGCTTATACTTTCAACACCCGCCACCTGGAACCTATTCCGCGTCGTATTTCACATACTAAAGTGGTAAAAAACCGGCTGCTCTAGCTGGGAGACCCGCGTTAAGTAAGCTACAAGTTCTCACTCATCTGCTGGTTCTGCCATAGCTGCGACGTGTTGCTCTTAGACCAACTGTTTTCTAGTCGTCCTCTGTGTAGAAATTATTTCCGGCATCGGTGAACCCTGGGTGATATTTACTCATGCACTGTGGCATTCTCGCCCGCAGTTCCTTCACTTTTTTAAATTCCCTCCTAAATACCTTATTTTCTACTTCGTTCACTGAGTACCATTTCTCTCTGTCTCTAACAGTGTCACTTAATTTCCCAGTGCCTATTATCTGAGTCCGCAAGTATTCCTAGGCATGACACTAGTACTGTGTACGATGTACCTATGTTGTGCGATGTACCTATTTCGCAAAGTGCAAACTTTATCGGACATTTCTTTATCCTATATAAATATTTAGGGTTTGGTCCATGTTCTGTCAGGCAGTGATTCATAAATTGATTTACATGGCTCATAAAGATCCTTCTCGTGCTGTACGGAGATTTGCAATTTACTCTGTTACCTCCCGTGATATCTTCGCTGTCTCTTTGCCACTCACGCAACTTCTCTTACCTTTGCGAAGCTATGAGTGTGTGCTGAACAGTAACGCGACCGAATTTTTTATTCTGTTCTCAGTATCGGTTGCACTAGTTGACGTCATACATACGTTACTCGATCGACTATCTCGATTCGCTGACGCAAGTTGTAACCCCTTGCCGCTAGAGGGCTCAGAAATCGCAGAGTGTAACATGGCTGTGTGTAACGTAACTACATCAGGGCGCGAGAAGCAGTGTGCTGTAATCGAGTTTCGAACTCAAATATGGTTCAAATGGCTCTGAGAACTATCGGACGTAACATCTGAGGTCATCAGTCCCATAGAACTTAGAACTACTTAAACCTAACTAGCCTAAGGACGTCACACACATCCACGCCAGAGGCAGGATTCGAACCTGCGACCGTAGCAGTCGCGCGGTTCCGGACTGAAGCGCCTAGAACCGTTCTGCCACACAGGCCGGCAGTTTCGAACTCGAAGCCTCCGTTGTCACATGGAACACCCTCTCCACGACAACACCAGGACACACAGGAGCGCTGCGACGTGTGTAACAACCCGATGCCTTGTGTTCACTGCCATCGATTACCTTCCGTACTGTCCCTACTTGGCGCCATCGGACTTTGATCTGTCTCCAAAATTTAAAGAACACCCTCGAGGACTGTACATTGATAGTGATGAAGTAGTTAAAGCACAGGTAAGGGTGTGACAGTACAGTGACAGTGCAAGTAAATTGGTCTCTGGGAAAAACTTGTTCGTCGCCAGTGTGACTATGTCGAGAAACAAATATGTAGACATGAAGAATAAAGATGTAGTATGTTAATAAAGTTTTGAGAGTTTTCACATAAAAATTTAGGAGGCATTACTTTCCAGCACGCCGCCGTAATAACAACTCGCTCTAGTACCACGGAAGTCATTCCGTTACGTCTTAAAAGATGTCGTACCATCCTGTTGCTTCTTCTTGTCAGTGTTTTCCACACATTCCTTTCCTCGTCGATTCTCCGCAGAACTTCCTCATTTCTTATCTTAAGAGTCCACCTAATTGTCAACATTCTTCTGTAGCAACACAGTCTCAATATACTTCGATTCTCTTCAGCTCCCGTTTCTCACAGTCCATGTTTCACTTCCGTACTGTTCTACAGACATACATTCTCAGAAAATTCTTCCTCAAATGTTTGATACGAGTAGACTTCTCTTGGCCAGGAATGCCCTTTCTACCAATGCTAGTCTCCTTATTCGGCCCGTCACAGGTTATTTTACTGCCAAGGTAGCAGGCCTCCTTAACTTCGTGTACTTTGTGGTCCCCAGTTCTGGTGTTGAGTTTCTCGATGTTGCTGTTTTTGTTACTTTCACTGAGGATAGCAATGTCATCAGCGAGTCTTATCATTGATATCTTTTCACCTTGAATTTTTGATTCCATCCATGAATCTTTCTTTTCTTTGTGTCATTGCTTCTTCGAGGTATAGGTTGAATAGTATAGGCGAAAGACTACATCCCTGCCTTACACCCTTTGTAATCCCAGCACTTCGTTCTACGTCTCCCACTCTTATTATTCCCTCTTGGTTCTTGTACATATTGTATATAACCCGTTTTTCTTTGTAGCTTAACTCTATTTTTCTCAGAATTTCCAACAGCTAGCATCATTTGACATTGTCAAACGCTTTTCCCGGGTCGACAAATCCTATGAACGTGTCTTGATTTTTCCTTAGTCTTGCTTCCACAGTAACTGCAACATGAGAACAGTTTGTCTGGTGACTTTACCTTTCCTGACGGTCATCTAACAGATCCTCAAGTTTTCTGTTCCATTCGCACGTAGTGTGACTAATAGTTCCTCGACCGCGCTGTCCCAGATGCTGTTATGAGCCTCGGCAGAACACACGCCACTCCTGTGAGTGTCGCGTGGAGCTGGTAGACGTGCAAGAAACCGGTAGGCGCTCGGCGCGGCAGCGGACGGAGCGTAGCGAAGTGCTTGTCGCAGCGCAGCACGCGCCGCTGCTCGCCAGCACGTACACGTCTTCTGGGAACACGCGAGCTGCCTCCCCCCCCCTTTCTAACTCCCCCCTCCCACTGCCGCTGCTAGCGTCGCGACGCCACGCCGCGCCGCGCTGCGCCGGAAGCGGCCGCCTTTGTGGCGCCTAATGAATGGCGCCGGCGCCTGTTTTTGCAGCCGCCCGCCAACCTGTCCGTAGTGGCCTGCGGCCGCACGCGCCGCGAATGGCGCAGCAGTGTGTCTGCTCTCCCCATAAGGAGGCAGCGGCTCCACGACAAGGGGGGACGGGCAGCTGCTCTGCTCCTCTCTGAACGCTGCCAACGCACGGCGCCAGCTGCCGCATGCTGCGACAGTCACTAGGAGACTAATCTATAACGCCGGCATTCCAGCCAGCAGTTTAGTCTGATCAATCAGCAAAGCGAATAATCAACCAAGTTTCGAAAAGAGTAGCCAGTAAAGGGAGGCGCGGCTATCGCATTTTATGAGGCGTTCATGACGAACGAAATAGAATAGCCGTGCGCCGAGGGCAGAGGTATGTGCTAGTGAGGCTATATGTAGGGAGTTCCGAACCACTCCGGTCGGTTCACTATATAGGGTATCTCATCAGGAATGACCAGTATTTAGAGATATGACAGGGACAATCAATCGAGGTCTAGTAACATGGCCTCTAAAACGAATACCTTAAGACCTATGACAACTTCTCCATCTTTGCTATTGTGAAACACAACTTTGCTTTTCAGTCAACATGGACTGTAGAGTGCATACTTTAAGAGCTATGAGCCCTTGATCAACGCTACTATGGAACACATCATTCTGTACTACTGAAGAAGTTCTCGTCCTCTTAAGGTATACATTCTAGAGTCCATGTTTACTAGACTTTCTGCTTCGAATGATCGATCCTTCCTGTCATACACCTGAATTTATATATTCCTGACAATGTCAATACGGGGGCCACCTGCAACATATGGGAACTAAAGTAAACTTTGCATCCCGAGATCGGTAACAAAAAAAAAAGGCATTTTTGTATGACTAGTTTTGACAGAGTTGTGCTGTCATCATCGGATCTGCAACAGCATGAACAGAAATTGATAAGAGAAGTGTTTTACAATCATGCTATCACAGCTCGATAAACTGTCTTGTAAGATAAACTATGGAATTATAACATACTGTACCTTATGCTTTAAAATATTACAACATACAATCCACCAGTGTTGCAAGCCGTTTCACATTGCATCTGCCTTTCCCACTATCATAAAGATCACTACAAATCGGCATGTCAAATGTAAAATTGCTATCTACATACATAAATACACCATGTGTTCAAAAGTATCCGGACACCCCCAAAAACATACGTTTTTCATATTAGGTGCATTGTGCTGCCACCTACTGCCAGGTACTCCATATCAGCGACCTCAGTAGTCATTAGACACCGTGAGAGAGCAGAATGGGGCGTTCCGCGGAACTCACGGACTGCGAATGTAGTGAGGTGACTGGGTGTTACTTGTGTTATAGGTCCGTAAGCGAGATTTCCACACAAGGGACACGAACAGCACAAAAGCGTACAGGCTGAAGTCATCTGTTGACTGACACAGACCGCCGACATCAGAAGAGGGTCGTAATACGTAATATGCAGACATCTATCTAGACCATCACACAGGAATTCCAAACTACATCAGGATCCACTGCAAGTACTATGACAGTTAGGCAGGATTTCATGGTCGAGCGGCTGCTCATAAGCCCAAATTACGCCAGCTAATGCCAAATGACGCATCGCTTGGTGTAAGGAGCGTAAACATTGTACGATTGAACAGTGGAAAAACGTTTTGTGGAGTGACGGATCACAGCACAAAATGTGACGATACGATGGCAGGGTGTGGGTATGGTGAATGTCTGGTGAACGACATCTGCCAGCGTATGTAGCGCCAACAGTGAAATTCGGAGGCAGTGGTGTTATGGTGCGGTCACGTTTTTCACGGAGGGGGCTTGCACTTCTTTTTTTTTCGTGGCCCTATCACAACACAGGCTAACATTGATGTTTCAAGCACCTTCTTGCTTCCCACTGTTGAATGGCAATTCGGGGATGGTGACTGAATCTTTCAACATGCTCGAACACGTGTTCATAATGCACGGTCTGTGGCGGAGCGGTTACACGACAATAGCATTCCTGTACTGGACGGGCGTGCACAAACTTCTGACCTGAATCCTATAGAAAACCTTTGAGATGTTTTGGGACGACGACTTCGTGCCAGTCCTCACCGACGGACATCGATACCTCTCCTCTGTGCAGCACTCCGTGAAGAATGTGCTGCCATTCCCCAAGAAACTTTCCAGCGCCTGATTGAACGTATGCCAGAGAGAGTGGAAGCTGTCATCAAGGTTAATGGTGGGTCAACACCATACTGAATTCCAACATTACCGATGGAGGGCGCCCACGAACTTGTAAGTCATTTTCAGCAGGGTTTCCGGATACTGTTGGTCACATAGTGTTTGATCACTTCTCCATCTTTGCTACTGTGAAACACACCTTTGCTTTCCAGTAAACATGGACTCTAAACTGCCGGCCGGTGTGGCCGTGCGGTTCTAGGCGCTTCAGTCTGGAACCGCGTGACCGCTACGGTCGCAGGTTCGAATCCTGCCTCGGGCATGGATGTGTCTGATGTCCTTAGGTTAGTTAGGTTTAAGTAGTTCTAAGTTCTAGGGGACTGATGACCACAGATGTTAAGTCCCATAGTGCTCAGAGCCATTTGAACCATTTTTTGACTCTAAACTGCATACTTTAAGAACTATGTGCCCTTAATTTTCGCTACTACGGAACACGTCATGCTGTATTACTGAACAGGTTCACATCCTCTTAAGGTGTACATTTTAGGGTAATGTCTACTAGACTTTATTGCTTCGAATGATCGATCCTTCCTGTCATACACTTGAATTTATATATTCCTGACAATGTGAATATGGAGGCCATCTCCAGTGTATGGTAACTGAAGTAAACTCTACATACCGAGATCGGTAAAAAAAAAGAAAAGAAAAAAAAAGCATTTTTTGGATGACTGGTTTGGACAGAGCTGTGCTGTCATCATCGGATCTGCAATAGGATGAACAGTAATTGATAAGAGGAGTATTTTACAATCATGCTATCACAGCTTGATAAATTGTCTTGTGAGGTAACCTATGGAATTATAACATAGTGTACCTTATGCTTTAAAATATTATAACGTCCTGTCCGCCAGTGTCGCAAGCCGTTTCACATTGCATATTCCTTCCCCATTATTTTAAATATCACTACAAATCGGCATGTCAAATGTAAAATTGCTATGTACATACATAAATATAACCGAATTGCGAAGATTACAGGTATTCATGTTGGCCACCAGCTGGCGACTGACAGAGCAGTGCTGTAAACACAACAACCACATTAACGTCCACCAGGTGGCAATGCCGCGGTTGACTAGATTATCGCTATGTATACAACATTATATCTTCTACGGAATAATGTATCTAGATCCATATAACTGTTAATACATTGTTAGGGACCATTTTTATTTACGTTAATACATAATCCGATTCAGAGAAATATAGAAACAGCATGTATAATTAAAGCATATAACTTTCAATATTTTGTAGAATAATCATATTTCTGACGTACATTAGGCAAGAAATTATGGGGCTCGTGGTACTTTAACTGTACACAAGAACTTAAATACTTACTTACTTTCCGTATCCGGAACTAGATTTCAAACTTCCAAAAATCAGCAGCCAATATGGCCTTGTCATTTGCCTCCCGTAAGTCATTCATTGTGTAGGTCTGGTCTAAATATGGACAGATAAGCAGGTGTTGAGGATCCTGGACAGAACCACACAGACAGAGGGTGTTCTCAGTCTCTTTTAGAAACCCCATTGCTGCAGGTTTGTCTCGCACTTTGGCACTTCTACCCTAATACGGTTTAGGATTCTCCAGGCGCCAGTTCTTCTTTTACATCTTTATGGGGGCTTCTCAGGTCGATTTCCCACCTTTCCAAACGATTCTCTGCAGCCGACCCTTCCTTGGCTCGGGTACGTGACAGGAAACTCTTCCTCGAATAAAGCCGTCGGTCAGCAGGCTGGTGTCCATATAAAGGGTAACGCATGTCATTTTCTTGCTTGGTTTTTTCGGCTTCTGCAGCGATGTC
Organism: Schistocerca piceifrons; assembly: GCF_021461385.2. Lineage (NCBI taxonomy): Eukaryota > Metazoa > Arthropoda > Insecta > Orthoptera > Acrididae > Schistocerca > Schistocerca piceifrons. The sequence goes on from NC_060138.1 coordinate 1,216,889,671, forward strand.
ACGTCGTAAGTTGGGCGGTGCGATCCCCATGTTTAAGTACATCTTGTGCACTGGGGTTGGCCTCAAGCATCCGGTAACAATCCGTGCCATTTCATTCACCGCGACATCAACTTTTCTCGCGTGTGTTGATGCAGATCATACTGGAGCGGCGTATTCCGCGGCTGACACACTGAGCGCAAGGGCTGAAGTTCTCAGGCTTTTGGGTTTGCACCCCAGGATCCGCTGGTTAGATTCCTGAAGATGATATTTCTAGTTGAGACTTTTTCCCTTGTGGCATTACAATTATGTTTATGGTTCAAATGGGTCTGAGCACTATGGGACTTAACATCTGAGGTCATCAGTCCCCTAGAACTTAGAACTACTTAAACCTAACTAACCTAAGAACATCACACACATCCATGCCCGAGGCAGGATTCGAACCTGCGACCGTAGCGGTCGCGCGGTTCCAGACTGTAGCGCCTAGAACCGCTCGGCCACACTGGCCGGCTATGTTTATAGGTCAGTGTGCGATCCAACGTCACACCAAGATATTTGGGTGTTTTACAATGCTCGAGACGTTCGCCTCTCCATATTACATTTAATTCACGCTTTGCCTCCCTTAATTCCATTCTTTAAATGGAATGCACAGACCTGAATCTTGGAAAAGATCGGCCTTAGGTGGTTTGCCTCATAATACTGGGAGAGAGCTTCTAAGGTACTGGTTAGTTTCTCCTCTACATCCATAAAATTGTTTTCTTGGGCTGCAACTGCAGCGTCATCGGCATACATGAATTGGCGCGTGATGTTTGGCACTGTTTGGTCACTTGTATATATATTATACAGAGCTGGGGCGACGACGTTTCCCTGAGGTAGGCCATTCCTCTGATTTCTCCACCTGCTCTTCGTGCCCTCGAGACAGACGAAAAATCTCGTATTATGAAGGAAAGTACCAAAAATGGTTCAAATGGCTCTGAACACTATGGGACTTAACTACTGTGGTCATCAGTCCCCTAGAACTTAGAACTACTTAAACCTAACTAACCTAAGGACATCACACACATCCATGCCCGAGGCAGGATTCGAACCTGCGACCGTAGCAGCCGCGCGGTTCCGGACTGCGCGCCTAGAACCGCTAGACCACCGCGGCCGGCAGGAAAGTACCTATCAGTGATGTTAAATGGTAATCTCTTGTCACATTATATACTTTCCTAAGGAGCCTCCGATGGTTTACAGTGTCATATGCAGCTGAAAGGTCTATGAATGCCACTCCCGTGATCTCTTTCCTCTGAAACCCATCCTGTATATGTTGGGTCAGGTTCAGGACTTGACCGCAGCACGATTTGCCCGGTCGGAAACCTGCCTGCTGAGGGATGATCTGTTGTTCCAAGACGCTTTCTATGCCGCTTAGCGTCAGACGTTCCAAGATCTTAAAACGGTGACATAAAAGAGACACAGGTCGGAAGTTTTTTGGATCATCAGAGTCCTTTCCTGGTTTCAGAAGTGCAACCACTCGGGCTTTCCTCCACATCTTTGGAATATGGAGCGTTTCTACACATGCGTTTATCAAATCTAGCGGCCACCGTAGGGTGTTACTGCCACAGTTTTTAATTTGCTCGACTCTAAGTTCATGGATACCAAGAGCTCTGTTAATCTTCAAGCCGGCAATGGCTACAGTACGTTCTGACATTGTAAATGGTGCCTTGAGGTGATGATTTTCCTCTGCCGCATCACGTGCTAATGGTTGCTGGTACTTTCTGCCGTGGGTTTTGCCATTCATAAGGAATGTAGTGGCGACTTGGTCTGCCGTGACGTTAGTAAATTTATCATTTGACTTTGTAGCGTCACCGTTAAGGTTCTTTAACAGTTTCCAAGCCCGCCTGCTGTTCACTTTCATGTCCAGGTTCTCCACGAGGTCACACCATTCGGTTTTGCGGTTCTCAGTTATGATTGACATAAGTTCATCGCCTGCTAGAAGTGTCTCATCATCAAATGGGTCGTTATCGAAGAGCTCCTGGTATCTTTCCAGTAGTGGCTTTGCGTCCTCAGACAGTCCCGTAATATACTGTGTTCTGCATCCTCGCGATATTGTTTTCCTAGACACCTTCTGAACGAGTTTGACAAAGGAGTCGTACATCCCAGGTTGTGGGGGGATTTTTGTTATTTCTACATCAATGAGCTCTCTGAATTTCTTCCAATTGGCCTTTTTAAAGTTGAACCTTCTTTTGAAAGGAACTTGTTCAGGCTTAACAACTGCATTGACCGCGCAAATTAAAGGCCGATGCTGCGTATGGGGAATTGGCTCCCCAATCAGTTTTCCACATTAGCCAGCGAGTTTCTTGCTAACAAAGATGTTATCGGGATTGTACCCTTTCTTCCATCTGCCACTATTAAAGGACCTTGGCAGTTTCGGGTCATGTATGGGCAGTAGATCGTGTACCTCAGCCCAGGTCTCTAGTTCCACTCCGCTGCTGTTAGTTTCTTTATAGTCCCATGTAGGGCTCTGACAGTTGAAATCGCCCAATACAAAATTAAAGTCTTGGTAACTGAAATTGCCAGGCTCAGTGATGACAAAATCTGAATCTGGGGGTTTGTACGCAGAGGTAACGTTATATTGCTGAGTTCGAACCGTTAATATCTCTATGTCTTGCCTGTCAGTCAGTGATGCAGAAGTGACTCTAATTCCTGGCCTGGCGAAGATGGCACTACCGTACCGTTCATTGGTCTCTCCAAGATCATCTTCATTCCATCTATTTTGGGTGTGGGTCTTGTACTGACCCGATGAGTTTCTTGAATCAGGAGGAAGTCTCATTGATATTCTTTACACAAGTCAGATAACAAAACTTCTTTGTCTCTCGATATTCCTTCAATGCTTATCGACATCGTCACAAGTGGCCTTAGAAAAGACCGTTTGGGTAGGGTCTTATTGGTCTTCATTTTCTCAGAAGTCCGTTCCGGTTGTTGAAGGATTAGCCGCTGATAGATCAACGTTGCCCAGGGTGCGCCCGATTGCGGTTCTCGTTTCTATTTTGCTGTCGCAATCTTCTGGGGGGGGGGGGGGGGGGGGGGCTCCTTCATTGCGTCCCAAGAACTTAAATGAGAAGTTATTTTCAAGGAAATAATCAGCATTATGGTTTAATCTCTATCAAAATTGCATTCTGCCCAGCATGAAAGTCTGATGGTAGTTCAGCCACAGTTCGCCGTCACTCATCTTTTACCAGTCTACCGAGTGTACGATGTCCGACACCTGTCATAAGGGGTGGCTATCCAATCCCACTTCATTTGGACGTGGTTTCCTCTTGGTTCCGCCACGTGTTGATGACATTCACCTCAGCTCTCCCCAAACATCCAACATTTCGTGCAGTTTCCGAAATGCTCGTGCCGAGCCTCTGGGCCACCACAGTCTGCCCTCGGTCAAACTCAGACAGATCGCACCTTCCCCATTCTACACACGGACAGCACGCTAACCGATACCACATGTAGCGTGAGTGTGTCTGACTAGCAGTCATTCCTCGCCAGTTGACGCTGCTATAGCCTGGACCGGTCTGTTTAGAATTAGGTCGCTCATCATAATGTTCTGGCTGATCAGAATATATTCCTGTCCTATCTTTATAATTGTTCTTACTCTTCTTGCACTTATAAACGTGCCTTTCTCTTTTCCTTAATAATCCTCGTTCCGAATTCCTCGCAGGTCTTATTTAATTCTTTTAACATTAAGGTCATAGTTCTTTCGCTATCTGCCAATAAGACCACATCATCCACATCCTGCCGGCGGTTCTAGGCGCTGCAGTCTGGAACCGCGCGACCGCTACGGTCGCAAGTTCGAATCCTGCCTCGGGCATGGGTGTGTGTGACGTCCTTAGGTTAGTTAGGTTTAAGTAGTTCTAAGTTCTAGACGACTGATGACCTCAGAAGTTAAGTCCCATAGTGCTCAGAGCTATTTGAACCATTCACATCCTCTTCTACCACCAACACTCACTACTCTACTTTGTTTCAAACATTTCTGAGTTATATCCTCCAAGTATATGTTAAACAGTATTCGAGAGAGACAGCAGCCGTGCCGCATTCCCCTTCCAGTTTTGCTTTCCTCTGTCATCTCATTCCCAATCTGTACTCGTATTTTCTGTTGTAGGTATAGGTTTTAATCAGCCTTCCACCCCTCCTGTCGACACCATTCCTTAGAGTGTCCATCGGTTTACTCCACTGTACTCTAGCGAAGACTTTGTTAAAGAAAACAGTATAAACTTCTCTCACTCTTTTAATACACCTCTCTCCTCTAATTCTCTTGTACCTTTCCCTCTTCTAAAACAATATCGTTCCTCTACAATACTTTTTCCCGACTTCTGTCAAGTTTTCCATTTATCATCCTTAATAAAACTTTTGCTACACGAGAAATGAAACTTACAGCTCTAAAATCCTCACATATCTTGGCATTCTTTTTCATCCCTATCAGTATCATTACTGCCGAGAGAAAGTCATGTGGCCATTCACGTTTTTCGTATATCTTATTACATATACGTGTTAACAACTTTGCTGGCAATCCATCAGTTCCACTTGCTTTATGATTCTTCATCTCTTTTAAAGCCTTTTCAACTTCTCCTTCCAAGATGCGGAATCATTTGTCCTCTTGTTACATTCTCGTCTCGTCTTCTAATTTAGTATCGTTTGGTTTTTGATCAGCCTCATACAGGCACTCTACATATTCTTCCCACCTTCCCAACACTTTCTCTGGTCTATGAACCATTGTACCATCACTTCTTTCTATTCCCATACTTGTCCTCACTCTCTTCAACCTTATTTGCAAGTCCACAGCCACGAAGTTGTGGTCGGAATCTGTGTCTTTTCCAGGGTATGCTCTGAAATTATTTAGGCAGTTGTTGTACCTATTCTGAATTATGATATAGTCAATTTGGTATGTGTCATCATCCAATCTAGGTATCCATGTATATCTTCGTTCCTTGTGGTGTTCAGTGTTTTTCTAATAAAAGAGAATTTTATCTGTCGTTCCTATTTCCCAATCTAAATCTTCCATCCACTACCTCTTCTTTTCCTACTCCTGACACTGCATTCAGGTCCTACATTATGATAATGCAGATGTTTCCTTTTTATTTATACACATTTTCTTCAATCTTTTCATAATATTGCTCTGCATACTCATCAGCTTGTTGACTTGCTTTCATGTATATTTCTATTACAACGACATCCTTCTTCTCACATCTTAATCTTATCGTCATCAGTCTTTCATCTATGTACTCTATTTTTGATACATTTTTCATTAGCTGTTTCCCATGATAACTGCCACGCCATAGCTGCCTCTCTTCTCCCTGCCTGATTAAAACAACTTGTACTCTCCACCATCCAACCCTCCCTCATTCCCTATCTCACTTTACACGTACCTAATACATCCAGTCGATACTTTATCGTTTCCTGTTCGGCGTTTTCCAGCTTGCCACACTGCAATAATGCGAACACATTTCGTGCTCCAATTCTTAACTCTTCTTCTCTCTTCCTACTTCCTTTCCTCTTCCTTTTTTCATCTTCTTCCAGAAATTCTTTATGTGATCTCGATATAATCCACCTCCTCCGGATTCTTTTACGAAGAGAGTCATATCATGTGTTTCCTGGAGAAAAAAATGTGGTAGTATCTCTTCCCATCCCACACTGACAGATTGTTGCCCATCCAGCAGGTCAGTATGAGTCAGAGGCAATGTGTAGGGGCCTCTCTGAGAACAGACACCAAAGCTTTCTTCTTCAGCCACTGACGTCGTACTGAAGTCCATCTTCTCCGTCGGGTCCGAAATTACAGATAGAAATAGAAAATGAAAGATACCACCCCCAGGCCTCGAAACCTATCACCTTTTGGTGTACGGAAATAACAACAATCTAAGTATTAAATCGAAAAATAGACCAAACTTTAAGAACACTTTTGTGCTTAAAAAGAGTACACTAACCTTTGTTACAGAATTTCAAAGACTGTTTACAACATTTAATAAAACCAGATCAATAATCCAAAACTACTACAACATATTTTTCCAAAAAGATATAGGGCCAGTATAAGTGTTACACGTCGTCCAACGGTATAATTTAAATGAAGAGAAATCTATCTTCATGTACTTCTTACATGCAAGATAAATCATCGTGTACAAACAAGGGTATTAATGCTGCATGTAGAGCACTTGTGTTTGTCAGGTTAAAATAAGTACTCGTTATGCATGAATATGCAGCTCAGCTTCTAGGTGGACTTAACAAATTACAACTATTGAAAAACATACTGATGTATCATATGTTTAAGATCTAGAGAACGTATTAATGAATGCCTGGTGCAATACATGGGCTTCAAATACCTATCAGAAGATATAACGTCCAGACAGATCCAGTGTGCCCCCATATTTAGTTCTCTGACTGGTTTGATGCGGACCACTATCCATTCCTATGCCAACATTTTCGTCTCAGAGTACCACTTGCAACCCAAGTCCTCCAGTAATTGCTTGCTGGATGTATTCCAATCTCTGTCTTCGTCTACAGTTTTCACCCTTTACGTTTCCCTCTCGTACAATGGGAGGTATTCCCAGGCGTTTTTATAGATGTCCTCTCATCCTGTTCCTTCTTCTCTTCAGTGTTTTCCATATATACGCCTTTCTTAACCGATTCTTCAGGGAAGCTCCTCAAACACTACCTTATCAGTTCACGTAATTTTCAACATTTTTCTGTAGAACCACATCTCAAATGCTTCAATTCTCTTCCGTTCTTATGGAAACCCACGCATCGACCATAACGACCATTCAGTGACAAATACTCACATGAATACTAGAGGGTCGAGCACATACAGCACCTCTGCACTGAATGCAAACAATCATCAGATGCGAACATAAATCATGCCACACTGCAAGTCGCCACAAAAAAGCCCGCGTCACTCAGTGTATAGGTGCTAGGGCTAGGGAACAGAAATACACAGCATTTCTGCAGTGCACATTAGCAAACAGCAGACGTAACATATATGACATAATAATTAACAATAAGCTTGTACATCACCCTATGCCTAGACAAAAAAACCAACTCCAGGGGAACTCACACCAACCCATTTCCTAACCGGTCGTCACACCCAAACAAAGTCATTGTGGAATATTTAAAGACAATGCAAACATTTTGGTATAATATCCCAGTACATGTAAGTTCCTCACTCGACGTCTAGGTGAGTGTAAGTAAAAACTTTTATGTTAAAAAAATCTTAATATACCTCAAGGAATGTGTTGTACTTCCTTACGACTAAAACAATAGTCCAAAACTACTACTCAACATTTTAGAAAAAAAAAAATGTGTGTCAGTACAAACGTAATGGCCCACCCAACGTCAAAATATATATGAATGCTGTCTCCATTTACATAAAAGGTAAACCATCAAGTGCAAAGAAGGAAATTAGTTATGTATGTAGAACACCTGTGTTTATAAGGTAAACATAAATTTCACAGTATATAAGAATACATCACCCAATGTGTAGGTAGAATTAACAGATTACATACGCAGAAACCATATGCACGTATGATATGTCTAGGATGAGAGACAGTACTAACGACTGCTCTGTGCACCATATAGGTATGAAGTCTCTGTCACAAAACACTGTCCAGGTGTGGGTTGATGCCCCTTTTCACCTAGACAGTGGGTGATGTAGACGTGACTTGCAATATTGTATGGCGTATGTTCACTGCTGCTGATTACTTATATACATTGAAGAGGAGCTATAGGTATCTGTTCGTCTAGCACTCATACAGAAGATTGCGTTATTACATGGCCTTCGCAGCCGATGTCCATTGCATGGAATTTGCTTCGACCTCTGGTGTTAGACCCGATGTATCTAGACAGTATGTCTTGTGATAGAGACTTCATAGCTACATGTTGCACAATGATATTTAGTATTAGTTAAGTGATGTATTCATACATACTGATAAACATAGGTGTTCCACATACGTCATTAAAACCCTTCTTTGCGTATGATGTAAATGAAGGCAACCATTCGTTTGTTTTTTGACGTTGGATGAGACTTGACGTTTGTACTGACCCTTACTTTTTTCAGAAAATGTTGAGTAGTAGTTTTGGACTATTACATGTAAAGAAGTATAAAACATTCCTTGGTATGTTAAAAAGTTTTCGTTAGCATAAAAATTTTTACTTACACTGACCTACCATAGAGCAACGAATTCATATGAACTTGGATATTATACCAATAGGAAAATAAAGATATTCGCGTCGTCTTCAAATATTGGTCATTATATATAATGAGGCTGTTTGGATGTGAGTGTGGTTTTAACTGGCTTGGTTTTTCGCCTAAACAGTCAGTGACGTACAAGGCTTTTGTGACTTAGAATATTACGTATGTCTCGTCTGCTGTTTTGCTTATGTGCACAGCAGAAATTCTGTGTATATCTGTTTTCTAGCATTAACATAGGAGATTTGCATATATATATATATATATATATATATATATATATATATATATATATATATATATATATATATATTTTACTGTTTAGCGATCATGATGAGAAAATCAAATCGTATGGGCATGGAGGTGTAAATTACAAATATGACGCAGATTACACCATAATACTCATATCCTTCCTTGACGATAACTTTCTTTTATAAGTTCTTGTCTACATGTAATATACTAAGAGCCAGTGATTTCTTCATTCCCTGATGCATGCCATTAATATTTTTAGTCTGCAAGATTTATCTAAGTTATATACTTTGATATTCTATATTTGTCTGATCTGGATTATACATTGATGTAAAAAAATGGTCCTTAATAATGTATTAACAATTCTAAAGATTTAGGCAGCTGCGCGGAGTGGCCACGCGGTTTGAGGAGCCATGTCACAGATTGGGAGGCCCTCCCACCGGAGGTTCGAGTCTTCGAGTCCTTCCTCTGGCATGGGTGTTCGTGTTGTTCTTAGTTTAAATTATTTTAAGTAGTGTGTAAGTCTAGGGACCAATGACCTCATCAGTTTGGTCCCTTAGGAATTCACTCACATTTGAACATTTTTTAGATTAAAGTACATAATTCCATATAACTGTTAATGCTGTATACCAGACAATAATCCAGTCAATCGCCCCAGCGCCACCAGGTGGAAATTTATGTGGTCGTTATGTTTACATCACTTCTCTGCAGTCGCTAGCGGGTGATGACCATGAACACTTGTAATCGGCGCAATACAGTTAGGTTTATATTTGTACACGGCAATTTTACATTTTAGGTGCCGATTTGAAGTGATCTTCATGATAGTGTGGCATGTGCATGCAATGTGAAACGACTTGTAACACTTGTGAGCAATTTTAAAGCACAAGGTGTGTCATAATTACATAGCTCATGTTACAAGAGAGTTTACCAAGTTATGATATCATGATTGTAAAATACGAGCATTTCTCCTATCAATTTCTGTTCATCCTGTTACAGATCCGATGACGGCAGCATAGCTGTGTCGAAACCACTTATCCAAGAAAATGGATCTTTTCTTCAGTTACCGTATGTTTGAATGCTGATCATTCCTCCTGGGACACCCTGTGTGTGGTCTCCGGACTAAACCGAACACACCTCACTGTTAGATACAGTGTCGGGCTTAGTGTTGTAGAGATAAATTGCGTGTCTGGGATCTGAGACGTTGCGGGATCGAGTTCCGGTCGGACCACGGATATTTTCAATCTGACTTGAATCTGGCCTTCACCTCTCAACAAGGTGAGGATGTGCCAGGAACGACTTGTGCTTTGGATTCCTCGTCAATATGTAGACCCCCTTTCCCCTGTTGGATACCTGGGGTCGATTAGGGACATACAAATCGCTGAAGAAAAAAATGGTTCAAATGGCTCTGAGCACTATGGGACTTAACATCTGTGGTCATCAGTCCCCTAGAACTTAGAACTACTTAAACCTAACCAACCTAAGGACATCACACACATCCATGCCCGAGGCAGGATTCGAACCTGCGACCGTAGCAGTCACGCGGTTCCAGACTGTAGTGCCTAGAACCGCTCGGCCACCCCGGCCGGCGCTCGCTTAGTTCAGCTAACCGCCTAGAACCGCACGGCCACATTGGCCGGCAATCGCTGAAGAGACGGCCAATGAAGAGACTTGCACCCGGCCATTGAGCTACACGAAATTGTTTTATTAGGTACAATGCTATTTCATACTGGCTAAAAAGGGGAAATATCGACGATTTCCAGAAGATAACTGGTTTTTGGATCACCAATAAATTACAGTTAAAAAACAGACAGCGAGCGAGGAGGCGCAGTGGTTAGCACACTGGACTCTCTTTTGGCAGGGAGACAGTTCAAACCCGCGTCCGGCCACCCTGATTTAAGTTTTCCGTAATTTCCCTAAATCGCTGCAGGTAAATGCCGGAATGGTTCCTGTGAAAGGGTACGGCCGACTTCCTTTCCCGTCCATCCCTAATCCGATTGGACCGATGAACTCGCTGTTTGGTCCCCTTCACCGAATCAATTAACCAACCATTTCTAGTTCAATCCTTTCGCCAAGCGAGGGACAAGCTAAAAAACTGTTACGAAAGTGAGGCTCTTACTAGAAATAAGGAAAGGCGTCGCCGCAGACGCGTCCAAACCAATGGACGGGGCCCCCAGGAAAATGTGAGTATAGTGGGAGTATATGGCAGTGAAAGTGGAGCGATCAGTGACCATATTGTGGTCGTATAGCTTCATGGTCGGTGTCCACATCATCGGCACCACTCACACTTAAACGTTACATAAATGACATAAAAAGTGCTGTTCTCATATCTAGCACAGGAGAAATTCTTGAGTTTATATAACAATAAATTCTTATTATACTGTTACAGCAGTAGCTATAACATACTTTTTGCAAAATCCAGTTGTAACTTTATTATGCAGTGTAATGTCCCATAGTGAATACTAACAACAGCTCTACGAGTGGAATGAAGACTCTACGTCTTCAGAATTTGAGCCACAGTTGCAAGACCACACAGAAGTGGAAACAGTAACAGGATGTGGCTAGCTAGTCCTGGTATGCAGACCGGACCAGACTTCTAAGGCCGCAGCTGCTGCGATGGGGACTTACTCATACCTCTTACTACTTTCTCTTCGTTCCACCCTCTGATAATCTTTTAGTTAGACGTCTTTAATTTTCCTGATTATTTTATTTTTTAAATTGTAATGGGCGGTAGAGAACACTAACAGAACTGTCACTGGTTCAGTTATTATTGTTCTATCCAATAACATACTATATACAGAGTGTGAATGATTCGACGACTATATATCATTTCATTGTTGTAGTTCCGGTTGTTACTTGCGTAATCAATGAAACGTAGGACCGTCATAGTATCTAAAAGGTGGGCCATAAAGTACATGCAGCAAATATATAAATAAACAAATAAATAATAGTGGAATCTGAGGTAGTCCTCGTCGGCCGGGGTGGCCGAGTGGTTCTAGGCGCTACAGTCTGGAACCGCTACGGTCTCAGGTTCGAATCCCCCTCGGGCATGGGTGTGTGTGATGTCCTTATGTTAGTTAGGTTTAAGTAGTTCTAAGTTCTAGGGGACTGATGACCTCAGAAGTTAAGTCCCATAATGCTCAGAGCCATTTGAACCATTTTTCGAGGTAGTCCTCAGTTTATCACGCAAGCTATTCCATTTATTTCGTACTGCAGTTGCTGAAAAGCAAAATTATGTGCACTAAAGCTCTTGAAAACAACATTGCATAACTATAAATACTAAACATTGTAAATAGGAAAAGAAATGCATGTGTTTTACTGGATCTCTTTCCTTTTCAGATGTATGTCTACTGGTTAGTCATTTAGAAGCCATCGTTTTCTTCTCATACTGAAACTGCAGCGATTTGGGAAATCGCACTAAAGTTATACTGAAAGACTGTCGAAAATGAAAATTCCAAAAGTCAATGATTTCAGAAGAATAGCGAGTGACTGTTACAATATTAGGAATTTTCCTAACAGCTTAAGACAGGAAAGACATTCGAACTATCTGCCCTACATGCTGTCACTCTTTGTTCAATAACAACAAACATTGTGGTTCTACTGTGTTACAAGAACTGATTGATGCTAATTACAAGCATATAAGCGTTAATGTTGTCGGTTACGATAAGCGAAACGATAGTCGTACATTTAGGCCTTCAGCTCTGTTTCTGCATTTCTCAGACTGGAGAGTCAAAATTCCTAACACTTCGGTAAACTGTGATGTCACTGCACCTTTTTCCACTCTAGGTGATAAAACTTGTCCACTTTCACGCAGTTTGTTAAGGCCTTACAGAAGGCATCAGTTAGCTGTTGATAAATGATACTTCAATGGCATATAAAACCACTGGTATAAAACATAGAAAATGGCAGTTATTACCCTCAGCAGAACTTATTTTGGAGATGTGGGTGATGGTATAATTAAATGCATTTGTTTACCACATAACTTAATAGTTGGCGGTGAAGGTAATGAATATTATCTTACTAGGAAAGCAATTCACAGCCAACAAATATGTGACCGAACCAACATTCCGCCGCATTCCATCGCCATCCAGGTCATCTCTTGGGTCTTTTTTCCCTGGCTTCCACAGCATACGCTGCCCTTGCAGTGGTAGCCTCCCCTGCGTGCAGCACATGTCGAAACCACTGCAGACGGCTTCCTCGCAGTTTCTTCTGGATCGGTGCGACCCCGAAACGTTTCCTGGTAGTGTTGTCCGAAACGTGATCCAATTGAGTGATGCCACATGTCCGTCTAAGCGTCTTAGTCTCCATGCCCCCAGCTGTGTTTCTGCCTCTTTTGCAGTGGGCCAACAATCGGTGCCGTACAGAGTAACACGACAGATAACAGTCCGCCAATGTTAATTATTAAAATAAGAATTCTTGCTTTGACAATAAAATTTGTCACTTACTTCGTCCCACGTTGGCCCAATAACATCGTCAGTTACGATTTCCAGTGGATATTGAATCATAGAGATTGGATCGTGGATCAAAAAAATGATTCAAATGGCTCTGAGCACTATGGGACTTAACGTCTCATGTCATGACACCCCTAGATTTAGAACTACTTAAACCTAACTAACCTAAGGACATCACATACACCCATGCCCGAGGCAGCGCGGTTCCGAACTTAGGCTCCTAGAACCGCTCCGTCACAGCTGCCGGCCCTTTCTGCTGCAAATCTAGATCTCCATCTGCTGTTCGAGTTTTCCTCGTCAGTGCCCGCTTTTCCGCGTGCAGTCACTGTCCCCTACACCGCCACTTTTCGGACTGTTAAACCCAAGCAGAGACTTCCGGCTGCTGGTCTCCTCGTGGCTAACGTCCCGTGAGGCTAACGAGATGAGATGAATTGCCCTAAGCGGGCAACTCCGGCAGACCGTCGTCCGTGGAGCTTCCAGGAAAGTCAGCAACAGTCTAGGGCTGCTGCACGCAAGAGCAGCCGCGAGTTACCATCTGGTCCCGAAGAGTTGAGGACGAATGAGCAGAAACCTCCAGCACCTGCAAGTCCGGAAGGCTGGGATGCTTGGGAGTGAAACGAAGGCTGCAGGGAAAAGCAGGAAAAGAGAATGCGAGGAATGTGCAGTAGACACTGCAGAAAAAAGGGGTATTCTAGGAGAACTTTCAAAATTAAGTGCTCATTTAAACTACCGAAGAATAAATTTTATATAACACCAAGAAAAAAACGTATTGTACAAAAACTACAATATAAAGTGTCAAGGAGTCAACAAGAAGGATTTAACTTTTTCACAGAAAAAGCGGCAAGTATCCATACGTCATTTAAGGGGTTTCTTTTATGACACACTGATATTGTCTACTGCTTGTGCTGGAATATCTGTGGAAGTGTTGTGAGTCATCAGTGTGCTTACATTGTGTCAGGTACTGTTATAACCTGTTTTTACAGTCTGCCTACAGTTTGTGTATCTGGAACCAAAGTCATAATCCACTAGGGACAGCGGCGGTTACTCTATCAACAGGGTGATTTTTTCCACTGTGTACAAACTCTAGGGATTGGTCGATGAGAGGGATAAACCGAAAGGGGCAGCAATGTACCATGATTGGAACTTAAATATAGGCAACTATTTATTCACAACCGATACAAAAGATTTACATGTTTGCACCTGTTACTGTCCTTCAATGTAGTCACCAGCGTTGTGTAGAACCCGTTGCCAGCGATGTGGAAGGCGTAGTATACCGTTAGCAGAGCCTGTTCTGTTGATGGTGCGAATGGAGCGGTCTACTGCCTGTCGAATCTCTGGAACAGTTCTGAAGCGAATGCCACAAAGCCAAAACTGAAACGCCAATCCAACGAATGGCGTCATTATGGGTGGCCGCGAAAGTCGAAAGTGCGTCGGAGCCAAAGTATGGTGAAACGTATGGTGATTTTGTGTACGACTGTGATGGTGTTATCCTAAGACATTACGTTCCTCCATGGCTGACAGTCAGTGCACAGTATTACTATTCGTTTTTGGAGCATCACCCGCGACCAGCTTTGCGAAAGAAACGGTGAGACTTTTTGCGCAACCCATCCATCATTTTCCACGACAAAGCGCGGGCGCATGCAGCGCGAGCTGCGGCTGCTCTGTTCGGTCGGGGGGACTGGGAAGTACTGTACCATCCACCATACTCCAATAGAACAGGCTCTGTTAACGGTATACTACGCCTTCCACGCAAGGGTTCTACACAACGCTGGTGACTAGTTTGAAAGACAGTAACAGGTTCAAACATGTAACTCTTTTGTATCGATTGTAAATAAATATTTGCCACTATTTAAGTTCCAACCCTCGTATTAAACAGAGTGGCTTATATTCGACAGGGTGGCGGCTGCGATGTTCTATCCGGCCGTCGTGATATATGTTTTCCGTGGTTTCCCCAAATTACCTCAGGGAAATGCCTGGATGGTTCCTACTGTAAGCCCATAGCCGGCTACCTGTCCGATCTTTGTCATTCTAGACCTGTAAGTATGTAAATGTGAATTACTTTATTTTTGTCATTCTTAAATGAACCATGAACCTTGCCGTTGGTGGGGAGGCTTGCGTGCCTCAGCGATACAGATGACCGTACCGTAGGTGCAACCACAACGGAGGGGTATCTGTTGAGAGGCCAGACAAACGTGTGGTTCCTGAAGAGGGGCAGCAGCCTTTTCAGTAGTTGCAGGGGCAACAGTCTGGATGATTGACTGATCTGGCCTTGTAACACTAACCAAAACAGCATTGCTGTGCAGGTACTGCGAACGGCTGAAAGCAAGGGGAAACTACAGCCCTAATTTTTCCCGAGGACTAGGCGACCTCTTGGGTAAAATATTCCAGAGGTGAAATAGTCCCCCATTCGCATCTCCGGGCGGGGACTACTCAAGAGGACGTCGTTATCAGGAGAAAGAAAACTGGCGTTCTACGTATCGGAGCGTGGAATGTCAGGTCCCTTAATCGGGCAGGTAGGTTAGAAAATTTAAAAGTGAAATGGTTAGGTTAAAGTTAGATATAGATGGAATTAGCGAAGTTCGGTGGCAGGAGGAACAAGACTTTTGATCATGTGAATACAGGGTTATAAATACAAAATCAAATAGGGGTAATGCAGGAGTAGGTATAATAATGAATAAAAAAATAGGAGCGCGGGTAAGCTACTACAAGCAGCATAGTGAACGCATTATTGTGGCCAAGATAGACACAAAGCCCATGCGTACAACAGTAGTACAAGTTTATGCGCCAGCTAGCTCTGCAGATGACGAAGAAATTGAAGAAATCTGTGATGAGATAAAAGAAATTATTCAGATAGTGAAGGGAGACGAAAATTTAATAGTCATGGGTCAGTGGAATTCGATAGTAGGAAAAGGAAGAGAAGGAAACGTAGTAGGTGGATGTGGACTGGTGGTAAGAAATGAAAGAGGAAGCCGCCTGGTAGAATTTTGCACAGAGAATAACTTAATCATAGCTAACACTTGGTTCAAGAATCATGAAAGAAGGTTGTATACATGGAAGAAGCCGGGAGTTACTAGAAGGTTTCTGATAGAATATATAATTGTAAGACAGAGATTTTTGGACCAGGTTTTAAACTGTAAGACATTTCCACGGGCAGATGTGGACTCTGACCACAATCTATTGGTTATGAACCGTAGATTAAAACTGAAGAAACTGCAAAAAGGTGAGAATTTAAGGAGATTGGACCTGGATGAACTGACTAAACCAGAGGTTGTAGAGAGTTTCAGGGAGAGCATAAGGGAACGATTGACAAGAATGGGGGAAAGAAATACAGTAGAAGAGTAATGGGTAGCTTTGAGGGATGAAATAGTGAAGGCATTAGAGGCTAGAGTAGGTAAAAAGACGAGGGCTAATAGAAATCCTTGGGTAATAAAAGAAATATTGAATTTAATTGATGAAAGGAGAAAATATAAAAATGTAGGAAATGAAGAAGGCAAAAAGGAATACAAACGTCTCAAAAATGAGATCGACAGGAAGTGCAAAATGCCGAAGTAGGGATGGTTAGAGGACAAATGTAAAGATGTAGGGGCTTATCTCACTAGGGGTAAGATAGATACTGCCTACAGGAAAATTAAAGAGACCTTTGGAGAAAAGAGAACCTCTTGTATGAATATCAGGAGTTCAGATGGAAACCCAGTTCTAAGCAAAGAAGGGAAAGCAGAAAGGTGGAAGGAGTATATAGCGGGTGTATACAAGGGCGATGTTCTTGAGGAGAATATTATGGAAATGGAAGAGAATGTAGATGAAGATGAAATAGGAGATATGATACTGCATGAAGAGTTTGACAGAGCACAGAAAGACCTAAGGCGAAACGAGGCCCCCGGGAGTAGACAACATTCCATGAGAACTACTGACAACCTTGGGAGAGCCAGTCCTGACAAAACTCTACCATCTGGTGAGCAAGATGTATGAGACAGGCGAAATACCTTCAGACTTTAAGAAGAATATAATAATTCAAAACCCCAAAGAAAGCAGGTGTTCACAGATGTGAAAATTACCGAACTATCAGTTTAATAACTAATGGCTGGAAAATATTAACGCGAATTCTTTACAGACGAATGGAAAAAAACTGGTAGAAGCTGACCTCGGGGAAGATCAGTTTGGATTCCGTAGAAATATTGCAGGGAATACTGACCCTACAACTTATCCTAGAAGCTAGATTAAGAAAAGGCAAACCTACGTTTCAAGCATTTGTAGACACAGAGAAAGCTTTTGACAATGTTGACTGGAATACTCTCTTCCAAATTCTGAACTTGGCAGGGGTAAAATACAAGGAGCGAAAGGCTATTTACAATTTGTACAGAAACCAGATGGCAGTTATAAGAGTCGAGGGACATGAAAGGGAAGCAGTGGTTGGGAAGGGAGTGAAACAGGGTTGTAACCCCTCCCCGATGTTATTCAATCCGTATATTGAGCAAGCAGTAAAAGAAAGAAAAGAAAAATTCGGAGTAGATGTTAAAATCTACGGAGAAGAAATAAAAACTTTGAGGTTCACCGATAGCATTGTAATTATGTCAGAGACAGCAAAGCACTTATAAGAGTAGTTGAACGAAATGGACAGTGTCTTGAAAGGAGGATTAAGATGAACATCAACAAAAGAAAAACGAGGATAATGGAATGTAGTCGAATTAAATCGGGTGATGCTGAGGGAATTAGATTAGGAAATGAGACACTTAAAGTAGTAAAGGAGTTTTGCTATTTCGGGTAAAAAATAACTGATGACGGTCGAAATAGAGAGGATATAAAATGTAGACTGACAATGGCAAGGAAAGCGTTTCTAAAGAAGAGAAATTTGTGAACATCGAGTATAGATTTAAGTGTCAGGAAGTCGTTTCTGGAAGTATTTGTATGGAGAGTAGCCATGTATGGAAGTGAAACATGGACGGTAAATAGTTTGGACGAGAAGAGAATAGAAGCTTTCGAAATGTGGCGCTACAGAAGAATGCTGAAGATTAGATGGGTAGATCACATAACTAATGAGGAGGTATTGAATAGAATTGGGGAGAAGAGGAGTTTGTAGCGCAACTTGACTAGACGAAGGGAACGGTTGGTAGGACCTTTTCTGAGGCATCAAGGCATCATCAATTTAGTATTGGAGGGCAGCGTGGAGGGTAAAAATAGTAGAGGGAGACCAAGAGATGAATACACTAAACAGATTCAGAAGTATGTAGGTTGGAATAGGTACTGGGAGATGAAGAAGCTAGTGCAGGATAGAGTAGCTTGGAGAGCCGCATCAAACCATTCTCAGGACTAAAGACCACAACAACAACAAAGTATAATACACAAGACATGTCCAGTATCTTCGAAAAGGTGAGCAATGAATGAATTGAACTACTACTACAACTGCATCAGGAGCGTCTGCATGACGTGAAAACAAGCTTGTGGTGTGCTATTTGTGCAAGGCGAATTACTGGACAGATCCTTTAAAACTACAAATTCAGATAGATACGTGACCACAACTAACAAAAGGACTTACGGTTATTTCATACAGAACAGCAGAAGGTCAAACACTGTCATTGCATCAGTGAGACAATTACTAAGTTTTTTTGAGAGACAAACTACTATAACAGAGTGAAGTTTATATAGCGCAACGATATTCTAGAAGCTGTTTTCGAGGTCGGCCGTAATTCGCTTAGTTAAAAAAAAAATGGCTCTGAGCACTATGGGACTTAACTGCTGAGGTCATGAGTGCCCTAGAACATAGAACTACTTAAACCTAACTAACCTAAGGACGTCACACACATCCATGCCCGAGGCAGGATTCGAACCTGCGACCGTAGCGGTCGCGCGGTTCCAGACTGTAGTGCCTAGAATCGCTCGGCCACCACGGCCGGCGCTCGGTTAGTTCAGCTAAACCAAAACGTCACATGCCAGGTCCGAGGAACGGGTCGGTTCGCATGCGGCGAATATAGTCTGCTTTCCCGGTACTGTTCCCCACGCGACGCCGGACACAGGGCTCGAGTCGTGAGTGAAATGGCCTGCATTGTGCAGTACGTGTTTTCGGCAGTAGAACGCAGTGGAGTAGTTGGGGAAAACTAAGAGCGACTTTCAGTCCTAAATGTTGGTCCTCCTATTAGGCACTGGTTACTGCAAACAACAGTAGCATCTGGTTGTAGTGCAAGGTGGCGGTAGGCACTAGAGCACTTATAGTGTTAATCCGACAGTTGCCGCCACTGAAAGCCCCCACCTCTCCTATCTTTTACAACTTCTTCTGAATGGGATGCTTGGAGATCGGGACGAAAGAATTCCTTACGCACTTACGGCAGCTGAGTTATTTTCCACCCGGCAGACAGCACGAGGTGATCCGTAGCCGGTGATGGGAGCAGCGGCGCCGCGCAGCCCGGCGGATACGCCGGGGCACGAACCCGCGAGCGGCCGGCTGCAGCTCCCGGCGCGGCGGCAGGTTTTTGCACGCGGCGCGTGGCGGCCGCAGGGAGGCCGCGCTCCGGGCTGACGGACGCCTTCCTCCGCAGACACGCCGAGCGCCGCCTAGCTCAGCCTAACGACACTCTCACATGTTGTCATATACTGAAAGTCAGTACAGAACGAATTTGTGGCAAAGAAATCAAGCTGCAAGACATGTTAAAAGGTGAGACTGGGCTCAGGCAAGCAATTTAATGGAAATTATTGTTGTCGTATTTCTTAAAAAGCTATACCAATTAGTAGTGGAACAGCCAGCGAAAGTTATGATCTGAAGTGTTTGTGATGTAGTCCGATTTATCATCGGTGTAACAATTTCTTGATGCTTTAAAGTATGTAGGTCTACGTGAGATCTGTCTTTGTCATTCTTGCTACTGATTTATTGACACTGAAGTCGTTGAAATTCTAGAAGACGTTCCATAAATCTCAAGTTGGGCATCGATGTACACAGACGGTCCAAAACATCATGACTACTGCCCAGCACGAGACTGAGTGTTACCTGGTGACGTTGCGGGCACATGGCAGGTGTATCGATGCGGAGGAGGGACGAATAATGAATCATTCTAGTGACTAAACCTCCGCAACTAGAAAAAACAGCTCATATAAGAGCCGATTTTTATGCCGCGGCACCTGTGAACGAGAATTTCGGTAACGGCGAAGCTTTTCGGCTGTTCGCGTGGAACTATTGTGGTCAGCTATGGAGAAAAATGGCTGGGAGACAGCGTAACCACAAGTGTGTGACAGGGTGTTGCGCGTCGCCGTGTCATCACAGAACGGGGGGACTGCAGCCTGTGTACAGCAGACGGGCATCGATCTGTGGCACATCAGACTGCCGGTGCAGGCACAGGTGCATCGGAGCACATCGTTCAGCGGACATTACTCAACATGGGGCGCTGGAGCAGTCTACGTGTTCGCGTGCTGATCTAAATCTATATAGACATGCATACTCCACAAGCCATCGTACGGCACGTGGCGGAATGCACCCTGTACCACTATTTGCCGTTTCCTTTCCTGTTCCACTAGCAAATAGAGTGAGGGAAAAAGACTCTCTATATGCTTCCATATGAGCCCTAATTTCTAGTACCTTATCTTATGCGAAATGTACAGGGTGTTTCAAAAATGAGCGGTATATTTGAAACGGCAATAAAAACTAAACGAGCAGCGATAGAAATACACCGTTTGTTGCAATATGCTTGGGACAACAGTACATTTTCAGGCCGACAAACTTTCGAAATTACAGTAGTTACAATTTTCAACAACAGATGGCGCTGCAAGTGATGTGAAAGATATAGAAGACAACGCAGTCTGTGGGTGCGCCATTCTGTACGTCGTCTTTCTGCTGTAAGCGTGTGCTGTTCACAACGTGCAAGTGTGCTGTAGACAACATGGTTTATTCCTTAGAACAGAGGATTTTTCTGGTGTTGGAATTCCACCGCCTAGAACACAGTGTTGTTGCAACAAGACGAAGTTTTCAACGGAGGTTTAATGTAACCAAAGGACCGAAAAGCGATACAATAAAGGATCTGTTTGAAAAATTTCAACGGACTGGGAACGTGACGAATGAACGTGCTGGAAAGGTAGGGCGACCGCGTACGGCAACCACAGAGGGCAACGCGCAGCTAGTGCAGCAGGTGATCCGACAGCGGCCTCGGGTTTCCGTTCGCCGTGTCGCAGCTGCGGTCCAAATGACGCCAACGTCCACGTATCGTCTCATGCGCCTGAGTTTACACCTCTATCCATACAAAATTCAAACGCGGCAACCCCTCAGCGCCGCTACCATTGCTGCACGAGAGACATTCGCTGACGATATAGTGCACAGGATTGATGACGGCGATATGCATGTGGGCAGCATTTGGTTTACTGACGAAGCTTATTTTTACCTGGACGGCTTCGTCAATAAACAGAACTGGCGCATATGGGGAACCAAAAAGCCCCATGTTGCAGTCCCATCGTCCCTGCATCCTCAAAAAGTACTGGTCTGGGCCGCCATTTCTTCCAAAGGAATCATTGGCCCATTTTTCAGATCCGAAACGATTAGTGCATCACGCTATCTGGACATTCTTCGTGAATTTGTGGCGGTACAAACTGCCTTAGACGACACTGCGAACACCTCGTGGTTTATGCAAGATGGTGCCCGGCCACAGCGCACGGCCGACGTCTTTAATTTCCTGAATGAATATTTCGATGATCGTGTGATTGCTTTGGGCTATCCGAAATTCAGATTCGATTTATACTGCGCATAATAAAAGCTCATGGCCAGAGATGTGATGTGGCAAAGCACCAAGATGCACTTCTCAGCCATTGTCGAGAAAATCGACAGTTAAAAGAAACCGTTGCGGTGAAATATTCTCTACGATTAATGATTTTCTACAGCGTCATAGCGCAGCCGTAAGCGCTGGGGTTCGTAATCCGAAGGTCGCCGGATCGAATCTCGCGCCATGCAATATTTTTTTATTATTAGTTTTTTGCAATTCATATATATATATATATATATATATATATATATATATATATATATATATATATATATATATAAACTATTAATAAATTGCTTATGCATGTTGGTGAAGGCTAATCGCTCTCCAATTGTACCGCCTCCATTTTTCCGTTTGTTTAACAGGGTGTACCAAAGCTGTCCCGTCCGCACTGATTTTCGACGATGTTATAAGTTGCGCTAGGGACCGCATCTACCTTCTTTCGAAGTTAGCAGCCAACTACGCTGTTATGGGGCGGCTCGTTTCGGCCCATTCAACATCTGTCCTTCAAGTGTAACGAGCGAGTAACGGAGTTTATATTTCATACCTGCCACAGCAAGTTTGTGTTCGTGGGGTCTCTATTCTAATTCGAACGTTTGACTTACGCTATACGTATTCGTTTCTACGTCTTCCGTTAACTATACGTGGTTAACATTATGAAGACAATTAATAACATTTGTGAAATACAACTTTGTTTGCGGAAAACATAATGATGTTCGAAGTCGCCAGTTTTTCCACGACAAACGACTGTCAACAACTTATTATATGCATAATTGTTGCAACTGATTGCCGGGAATTTATATATATATATATATATATATATATTACAAAAAACAAATACTAAAAAAAAGCTGCATGGAGCGAGATTCGATCCGGCGACTTTCGGATTACGAACCCGAGCGCTTACCGCTGCGCCACCATTTTCACCGCAACGGTTTCTTTTAACTGTCGATTTTCTCGACAACGGCTGAGAAGTGCATCTTGGTGCTTTGCCACATCACACCTCTGGCCATGAGCTTTTATTATGCGCAGTATGAATCGAATCTGAATTTCACAAATGGCGGCCTCCCCTTGTAAGTCATCTTCTGTCATCCTACAGTCACTCAACGACGACACCTTACCGTACACCACAGCATCATCAACAAAAACAACCAGAGATTGCTGCCCACCTGATCCGTCAGATCATTTAGGTATATAAAAAGTAATAGCTGTCCTATCACATTTCGTTGGTGCACTCCAGGCGATACCCTCGTCTCTGATGAACACTCGCCGTCGAAGACAGCGTGCTGGCTACTATTAAGAAGTCTTCGAGCCGGTCACAAATGGCAATCTACTGCGTGTGTTCGTACCTTCGTTAACTGTCTGCTGTGGGGTACCGTGCCAAATGCTTTCCGGAAATCTAGAAATATGGAATCTGCCTATTGCCCTTCATCCATAGTTCGCTGTATGTGATGTGGATGTGAGAACACGGTCTCTAGGAAATACGTTATATTCGAACTGAGAATGTGTTCTAGAATTCTGCAGCAAATCGATTTTAAGGACATTGTATTGTATTGTATTGTATGTTAACCGGGGACCTAGAAACGACGGAGAGGCTCCGTCCCCGTTGCAGCCGCAGTGGTCCACAACCCCACGACGACTACCGCGGTCCACTTCACCCCTACGCCGCCCCACACCGAACCCAGCGTTATTGTGCGGTTCGGCCCCCGGTGGACCCCCCCAGGGAACGTCTCACACCATGTAACGTCTAGTAAGAAACAAAAACAACATATTATGTAGTAACGAGAAAATTATATGTATCATATTGTGTTATTGTATAAAGTTATGTATTTTTTTTAATTATTTATTTTTGAGGATATCTGCGTCGGCGAGTAATGAAACCGCCACAGACGATAAATGTCGAACAAAGATTAAAATAAGTAACTAGTATATAATACGTGACGAATATCAACTTCTTTGTCTTCTTCATCTGGGAGTCGAGCGAGTAAAAATCTAATAGGAATCTTGCTGTGCTCCGTTCTGGTCTGGCAAACTTGATAGTGAAAACGTATTTTTTTTAATAAGAGTCTCATGTTCTTGTGCTAGTCGTGGTATTGAATGGTGTTTTAACGAGAAACAAAATCCACTGCAAAATTTTGTTGTTGAACGATCATACGAACTGTAACATCAGTGTTCATAACCAAGTAATTTCAATTTTCAATAACTATAAAGTAGGGAAGATATGTTGATTTTTAGAATGAGTTACAGTCACGAAAAAACATTCCTTTAATTGTAGGCCAGATACAGAACAATAAGATCTCAATACATATATTTTGCTTTGTTAAAAGGTAATGATGATAAAGAAATTCAAAGCACGGCATTACTAACAGATATTTCGCGGCTCTTTTCGTATATGCGATATTAAAAAACGCGAAACTGTCGCCCAAAAACGCGGGGCCCGAATTTGCAGTGGCCACAAAATTTTTATGTATTTTCCTTTCAGTGTCTATTGTTATATATGTATATATATATGTATTTAGTGATAAATGTATGTATGTGTATCATGATTAATGCAATGTATTAATGAATGTGCAACCACTCTTTCATGAAAAAACGTACTACTGCAAGCGAGTCAGAGAAGACGATCCTGATAGTACTGAGAAACTGTAACGACTACGTAATCCGGGGGCAGCCGAACTCCGAGATCAGATAAACTAAAGGTAAGACTACAGTGTAGTTGTCCTGTTTGTAGAAGCTGAGCTCCAGTGAAGTGATCTCATATCGTTAGTGGTGTGCATATTGTGCGTAGTTTGATGTTAGTGTTATGACAGGACAAAGTTGATGGTAGATAGTAATTTTTAGTGGGCAGTGTAGTGTAGATAAATTAACGTATTTTGTGTGCAAGTGGCAAAACTGTCAGATCTTGTGTTCGAGTAGGTAATTCATGAATATGGTTAAATTGCGTAGTCAACGTCCGAGCAATATGGATACTGAGGAACAGCCATTAGTTAGTGCAGGAAATGTAGAAACGGGTGCATTAAGCAGTACAAGTACTCTCTTTGAGGATATACCATGCGAAAATGTGTGGGCAGGAGCACAGGAAGTGATGCCACCGCCCACCAGTGCTCAAGGAGAGGTAGATAAAGAAATTACACCACCTCCAGAAAAGCAGGAACCAGAGAGTGGTAATCTGCCCGGTGGATACTCACTTCAGGCGATATTAGAGCGCGTGCTGGATTACCAGGCAAAATTTGCGCAACAGCAAGCCGAGCGAGATCGCCAGCAAGCTGAGCGAGATCGCCAGTTAGCAGAAAATTTACTTGCCCAGCAGGCTGGGAGGGATCGCCAGCAAGCGGAACGAGATCGCCAGCAAGCTGAGCGGGACCAGCAACTTGTGCAATCGTTAGAACATATGAAAAAGGAGATTGCCTGTATGAAACAGAATTATGAGTCGATACCTAAGGCCGTGCAGGAGTTGACTGTACAGGTCAACAACCTGCAAGTAGCAAACACTAACATGGTAGATGAGATAGGTGTCTTAGCCAACCGGTTAGAAAAGCTAGAAATAGATCCCACACAGCTTGTAGAGCAGAAGTGGAACGAACAAGCAACTAAAATTGAAACCGAATTCAACTCATGGCTAGAAGTGAAGGAGAGTGAGATTGACAAAAATATTAATTCTAAAGTACAAGCAGCCATAGCAGATAGAAATTCCGAATCGTTCAGTACCGCAGTAAATAGTCAGGTACAGAACGACGTGCAAACCATCAAACAAATACTCAGTGAGGATATTCCGCAGTGGCAAGTGAATATTAACAAACGGATATCCGACTTGGAAAAGGGTTTAGCACAAAGCAGAAAACATCTGGAACATGAAACTGTGTCGCCAACAGCCAATGTTTTTGGCAACGCACAAACTTATACGCGACACAACAATGGTGAATCTGGAGTCGATAATGCGAAGAGCTGTAGCTTCGGTTCGGAGCAGACAGCATATGTCCCAGGAGCAAATACATATAGTTCAAAAATATTTGTTGAAGAAAGTTTAATCAAAAATAGGCAGTTTCAAACGTTTACTACTGAACGGAAGTCAGTACACCCAGTAGTATTCATAAAAAGCTTTAAAAATATCTTGCCTAGTGTGTGGAATGAAGCACAGAAAATTCAATACGTAATATCATACATTCAGGGTGATGCAGCGTTGTGGGCTACGGAAGTAGCAGACAGCTGCATGACATATGAACAGTTCGAAAGGGCGTTTCTGTCGAAATATTGGTCGCCTTGTATACAAGAGCGTCTAAGAAAAGAAGTATATAACCCCGTCTTGGGAATTTGAGACGGTATTTTGAAAAGTATATAAACAAAACGCGCTACTGGGACGAGCCTATATCACCAAGAGACATAATAAGACTACTAAAATCACATTTACCCATTCATATCAAAGAGAAATTAATACACGTACCAGAAAGCGACATGGAACATTTCCTGTCTGTTCTAGATTCAATAGACTTGATCCAGGAAGACGCAAAATCAGCGTGCGATCACTCGCGGAATAATGGATCAGGGTGTAACCATGACAGAAATAATAGTGCACAAAACCACAACCATGGAAATGGTGGGGGTGGTAACAAGCGGCAAGAGCATTCGCAAAATGGTAGTAATGGTAGAAGCCAGAACGGGTATGGGCAACCAACTTATAACAAAAAGCGTCGATTTGACGACCGGTACGAATCCGGAATGTCAGGGACCAACCGCTGGAAAAATGCGCGAGGTCAGTGGCATAGCAATTATAGTGATAGTAATCGAAATTGGCATCAGAATCAGAGAACAAGCCCAGAGCGACAGGGTAATGACCGGTATGACAACAATAGACCACCACCGCAAAACGCGCCTATTGCGCAGCCGTGGCGGCCTACAAATCAGAATGTACACATAGTGGAGGTCACGGACAATAGCCGTCCAAGTACCTCACAAGTAAGCAATCCAACAAACTAGGATCGGCCTCGATATGCTCTCCATCGCTGGCCGAGGGGTGGAGTGAGAGCAACACGAATGATAATAATATACCTGGAATATGTATGCTGCGATACAACGACGGTATCAGTATGGATAAAGATCTACTGAACGAACCGCACGAATGTAAGAAAGATAATAACGAAAATGTGCAAGCCATAATAGAAGCGAAAATCAATGATGTTGCAGTGAATATAATCATCGACACAGGTGCCTCAGTCAGTGTAATGAGTATAGAGTTATTTAAAGCACTGGGAAAAGGACGTAGCATACCGTCTTTCCCGGTTAATAATTGTAAGGTGTCTGGAGCCATAAGTGCACAGAGCCAATTAGTTAAATACCAGGTGCAGGTAGAGATTAGTAAGGAGGGCGAAGCCATAGTGAGCTCGTTCCTCATTGTTAAAGGACTAAAGGTGGCCTTCATTCTGGGAGTAGATTTTCTCCGTGAGAGGGACGCAGTGATCGACCTCTCCTTGGGGAAACTAAGCATAGTTAATAAAGGTAGGAGGATTGAGTTGTCTATGATGAAATCGAAGGAGGTACTTGTGCCATGTTGTAATCGAATTAATATCAAATGTAGGAACCCCTGGGTACTACACCTCGATGATTTTTCACATGTAGCAGACCTCTATTACCCGAATTTAGAGGATCGAAATTTTGAAACAAATGTTGAGACATTTCAAACCAAAGTGCAGGAATCTGAAGGTTTAAGCGATATCCAAAAGCAACAGTTGACGCAGCTGCTATCGGAATATACTATGGTATTTACCGACCGACCAGGAATAGTCAAAGGGTACCATTATCACATAGAGGTGATGCCCCACAAAACATACTGTCGCGCAACTTACTCCATCCCTTGGTCGAGGAGGGAAGTAGTGGCTAAAGAGATTCGGAAGATGTTGGCACACGAATGTAGCTATTTGTTAGCACATCCCCAGACGGGGAAAATAAAAGGACTGTATCCACGTAAAGATATAAAGTTATTTATTCAGTGACATGTCTGATGTAAATAGTAGTGGTAAGAAGATTTCAATTGTGTTTTAGAGTATAAGTATGTCAGTTTTAAGAAAGAACTTATGTATAGTTACAATTTTGAGGAAGTAGAATCAGCAAACTGAGCAATAATATGCAAATGGAAGAGTTGGTTTACAGACAGTGTCATTAAAATACTACATGCTCTTCAAGCAATGAATAATCTTTTGTTGATAAATTAATGATTAATTTCTTGAATCATTTTGTAGTAAGTAAGTACAATTAATGATGAAATCTCATATAAATATGTAGCAGATGTAATTGTGTTATAATCAAGGAACCCTGAGAGAGAGTCTATACTAGCCAAAAATTGACTTTGTAGTACGAAATAATTATGTGATGTAATGTTTACTGCCAATAGTGATCTGAGAACGACACTGGAGCAGAATCCAATAAAAAACAAAACCGTTCCGTGTAACCTATGCTTTGTATGTATCAATGCTTCAATTGAAGCCTGTGTACTTGGCACACGTTCTTGAATATTAATTACTCGGTACGCGAATCAAGTTACGCGGAAACTACACTGTAGTCCTGTAGGACGGACCGTTAAAAATAATACTAGTACTAAATGAAGTATTTATTGAACAATATGCCCAAGTCAAGCTGTCATGCACATGGTAAAATCTGTTTGCTAGATGGGTGATAACCTGGCAAGCTACACTAAAAGAGGAAAAGAAAGCTATGTACAAAAAAAAAAAATCACACACCTTTAAATAATTACAAAAAAGCAATATATGCCTAGTAATAGTATTAAAAGTGTGTAATGAGAAGGTAACACAATGGACTCAATGTAGAAGAGAGTGATTATGCTAAGAACAGTTGTTATGCATTAAAAATAAACTGTGTGCATAAACAACCTAGGAAAGGACGGAATGTTGTGTGTAGTAGGGACAGAAAATGACTGTTGTATCTGCACCAATATATACGTCGGTATAAGTTAAGTGTTGAGTGACTAACTGTCATAGTGCAGTGCTCAACGAACAGTAGTACACTGTGAGTAAAAACGGTAGTTAGTGATCCGTTCGGAGTCGATTCAAACAAACATCGCTCGACGGAGACATTTAGTATGTGTGTACCGAAATATTTTCGCGTGTTGAAAGACGCTCTGGCAGCGTATCAACCGTGAGAACAAGTGAAAGTGTGTAGTACAATGTGCGTGTGACGAACCTTGAATACCAGTGTCACAATGTCACAAGAAACCTGTTATCATGCCAAAACATCCTGTGCATACCAGCGAAGCGACGGCGTAATGAACAATAAACACTTTTAAACAAGTTGCATTTTCTTCCACAGCTAGTAATCTGTGTCCTTAGAGACAGTACACCGTTGTGGAATGTTTGTTTCATGCACTACGACGGGGAGCCATGAGGAGAAGCAGAGACGAGTGCCTTGCCGCCAGCCTGCCGGTCGCGGTAAACCACGGCAACTCGCCGACATCGGCGAATGGTTCGGCGCGGTTCGCGACTGCTTGGGCGCCACGTCAGCACGACGTCGCTGTTACTGAGAGCCGGTCGTCGAACCCAGCGGCCGTCGGCACGCGGCGTTCCAAACGACGCGACTCAACAATTGCTTCGCGCCGCCCGCTCCGTACAACATTGTTGTCATTCAAATGAACTATCAACTATGTGGTTAATGCACTAATATGAAAACGGTATATTGGACACGAAATGACGTGACAAACATTGTGTTTTTCTTTAGTTACTCGATGCAGACTCAAAGTATTCATCGGTTCAGTGATGTATAGATATAATATGTTTTCGTCATGTTAATGAAGTAAACTTGCACGAATGCTAGAACATTTTAAAACAATTGTCGTGAGTAAGTGCAGAGACGATTCATTATACCACTGTAAAACTGTTTAATGAGTGACTTTCATTGCAATACAGAACACAAATGTGAAAAAGGGTAGAAGGTATATTGGTAACAAAGAGACTAAAAGTTTAACACGTTGTCATAAATAGCCTTTGTTATCTGTGAACATTGGATAGAGTCTGAACTTTTGTGATCAAACTGGGTATTAAAACAAACCAGGCGAAATGACTATGGCTCCGGCGCAGTTTTCCCAGGTTTTCTGATCGCACGTAGCCCAAATGGGGGAGCCAGATAAATGTAATGACCCTGGGACTAGGTTTATGGTCACCTCGCAAAGTGTAAGAACAGTATAAAAAGTGTAATTAAACCTACAGTGTAAAAGAACTAAGAAGTTTAAAGTGAATGTTCCAACCAAGGTAACAGACAATAACCAAACAGACGTTAGTGGCAGCATATTGCCGAACATTCTTAACGTTAGTCAATTGCTGCCAGGGGGCATTGTAACGTCTAGTAAGAAACAAAAACAACATATTATGTAGTAACGAGAAAATTATATGTATCATATTGTGTTATTGTATAAAATTATGTATTTTTTTTTAGTTATTTATTTTTGAGGATATCTGCGTCGGCGAGTAATGAAACCGCCACAGACGATAAATGTCGAACAAAGATTAAAATAAGTAACTAGTATATAATACGTGACGAATATCAACTTCTTTGTCTTCTTCATCTGGGAGTCGAGCGAGTAAGATATCCTGTGTCGTAGTAGCGAACGCTAGTGTAGCATTCTTTTGTCGAGACTAAGAGATGTACGCCATTACGTGTGAATTCATAAAGGTGTGTAACAATTGAAATATTTAAATGTTTTAATAGAGTTATGTAAATGAAAACTTGCATTATTAATTGTTAAAGCTTGCTTGCCTATTATCCCATCCTGTTGAGACATTTTTCAGTTATATAAATATTATCTGTGGTGCTGAGCTGCGTGGCGAACGAAAGAGCTGCTGCCGCGGCGTATTCAAACAACTTCCAATATAGTCTATCATACCGCAAGGAAGCGGTAAAGTAACAGTAAAATAATATTATTTCTTTTAGCTCCCAGACTTGCAGTGCAGATCAGCAGATTTTATGATGTGTTGCAGGTTGACGCGGGCTGCTGATAGTATATAACTCACAGTACAAATAAGTTAATGTACCGTCAAAATCTAATAGGAATCTTGCTGTGCTCCGTTCTGGTCTGGCAAACTTTATAGTGAAAACGTATTTTTTTAATAGTCTCATGTTCTTGTGCTAGTCGTGGTATTGAATGGTGTTTTACCGAGAAACAAAATCCACTGCAAAATTTTGTTGTTGAACGATCATACGAACTGTAACATCAGTGTTCATAACCAAGTAATTTCAATTTTCAATAACTATAAAGTAGGGAAGATATGTTGATTTTTAGAATGAGTTACAGTCACGAAAAAACGTTCCTTTAATTGTAGGCCAGATACAGAACAATAAGATCTCAATATATATATTTTGCTTTGTTAAAAGGTAATGATGATAAAGAAATTCAAAGCACGGCATTGTTAATAGATATTTCGCGGCTCTTTTCGTAAATGCGATATTAAAAAACGCGAAAACCAGACGAGTGTAACCCCTATGTTTGCGTGGTAGAGTAATGATGGGGTACGCGTTCGTGGAGAACTTGTTTGCGCAGCAATCGCCGACATAGTGTAACTGAGGCGGAATAACGGGAACCAGCCTGCATTCGCCGAGGCAGATGGAAAACCGCCTAAAAACCATCCACAGACTGGCCGTTTCACCAGACCTCGACACATATCCGCCGGGCGGATTCGTGCCGGGGACCAGGCGCTCCTTCCCGCTCGGAAAGCCGTGCGGTAGACCGCACGGTCAACCGGGCGGGCTTAAGGACATCGGTCTGTAATTTTGTGGGTCCGTTCTAAACCCTACAGCGCTTTGTTTCAATCTCTTTAGACTTTGCACTGGGCTAGAGATTCACGAAAAATGCAAGCGAAGTAAGGGGGCGGCGTCGTAGAGTACTCTTCGTAGTACCGCATTTTATTCCATCCGGACATGGCGTCACATTTGTTCTAAACTCTTTCAGTTGTATAATTGCGTAGGCTTCCGCGGCCAGAGTCAGTCGACATAAAAGTTTTCTGGGTTTGGTACCGCGTCATAATGTAAAAACTACTGCTGCTATAGAAAAGCCAACGTTTCGGCCACGATTGCAGCGGCCTTCTTCTGGGTCTAATGGTGCGTTCTAGCTATGCAGTGTCCTTTATATTTTGTTGTTAGTGTTCACTGCGCATGCCATTACGTCATAATTTTAAAAAGGTAGTTGGTTTATTGGTCACTTAAGGAAGAAGGAGAGGGAACTTTATTTTAATAGGTTATTGCGGTGGAGGGAGAACACGACCTCTGTTGTCGATTGGCTCTTGTGTTATGTGCCATGATTGGTGGCCACCGTCGAATGAGGAGTTTGCTGTGTGTTTACCAGCTGCTGGACGTCGGCCGCGCGGCGGCAGTTACTCGCCGGTAGTGCTCGTGCCTCGTGTTGACAGTGTGGTCTGTTGGGCTCTGATTGCTGGCAGCCAAGATGGGGCAAGCCTGAGTCCATCCTCCCTGTTCATGTTGTTAGGGTGTTTGAGAATTTCGATGGCCTCTCTGATTTTGCGTTTCGTCTTAGTTGGCTGCTTGGCCAACACACAGGCTTCGCTGAATTTTATTTCTTTTCCGCAGTCAAGGTGATGTTCTGCCACTGCGGATTTATTGTGTTGCCCAAGACGAATGTAACGCTCGTGCTCCCGAATGCGCGTTGCTATTGGCCTACCAGTCTCGCCGATGTATGCCTCTCCACATTCGCATTCCACCTTGTAAACACCTGCAGTGTGTAGTGCATCCACCTTGTCCTTGGTGGAGCCTAGCACGTCCTGGATCCTACGACCACTATAGAAGACAGGCTGCACTCCAGCGCGGCGAAGGTGTTTGCCTATTCGGTCAGTGACGTTTTTCACATACGGTAAGCGTACTGTTGGCTGCAGTTTGTCTATTTCCTGCTTATATTTCTTGCTTGTGTTGGTCGACAAGGCTGTGTTTATCGACTTATGGCTGTAGCCATTGGCTAAAAACGTTGTGCGTAACCTTTTGAGCTCAGGTGTGATGTTTTGAGCATCACTTAGGCGCTGACCACGGATTGCCAAAGAGCGGATGACAGAGTTCTTCTGCGCTGGGTGGTGGTAGGATTGGGCGTGCAGATACCTGTCAGTATGTGTAGGCTTACGATATACTCTGTGCCCCAGTGTGCCCTCCGTTCTCCTGTACACTTCGACGTCTAGAAACGGGATAGTACCATTCTTTTCTACTTCCAGCGTGAACTGTATCTTCCCGTGCATACTATTCAGATATTCGTGGAACTTGTGTAGCTCCGTTTCACCATGAGGCCATATAGCGAACGTGTCGTCCACGTATCTAAACCAGCAACGTGGTCGTAAAGGAGCTGAACCTAGGGCCGTTGCTTCAAAGGCAACAACTTTCAGTTGTTTTTCTGATTCTCCTGCGTGGACGATTTCTTAAACGCGGAATTTAAAAGTTCGACTATCGTTTTTTATTTTTAACTGCCACACCAGGCTAGTAAATGAGTGACTGCCTGATGCGGCAGTTTTACTACATGAACAGCAAAAAAAGTATTGAGCGATAAACCTTTTTCCTTTCAACGGTTCTTACCCCCACAGCGATTCTTTCCAGGCAGTATGTGATACGGCTTATAAGTTTGATTGAAATCGGTCCAGTGGTTTCGGGAGAGATGTGGAACATACATACATACACATATACATACATTTTTACAATTTATTTGGACTGATATAGCTGTTTGGTTTGATGATCAAATACGGTTCTGTTAGCGTTAACATCAAACGGATTACATTTAGGAAATGCTTGAAGTCCAAAATATTGGATTTACAAATCTTGCATCCTCAGTTTACTGGTTTTTGTATACCACCTTAACTCCTGTTCCAGTAGTTAAAGAACCATTGAAACAAAAATCATGACAATAAATAAGGTGCCATTTGTACCTACATCCGTGGAAATTTCCCAGTAATTTGATGACTCGTGGATATTCAGTTTCGAGCTGCAAAAATTCCGGAGGGAAAATAATACTATATTGAAAAGATTCGATATGGGCTCACACTGCAGAAAATACTCACCACCTCATTTGCGACCGTTACCCTTTGTAGCGGCACACGTCGGCTATGGCTAACGCCCCGGATTTTGTGTCCGAAAATGTAGTCATTAACGATTCTCAAAGAACAACAGAGAAAATCCCGAAACACATTATAGATTGAAAGGCGCCCAAGACTTCGAAAAGATGTGATCGCTGAGGTTGGCTAAACGTGATTGATTGGTGGTGTGCTTTCGAACGTACGGTCGTGTTAAATGAAGACATTCCAATTCGACCTACACGGTGTGTCAATGATAGCGTATTTCTACAATAAACAAGTTTCGAATATTTGTGAGGAAGCAATGTTTTTGCCTGTACAGAAATCACACAGAGAACGTCAGAAAGTAGTACGCCATCAAGAACACGGCGCCTGCATGTTCGTTTTAAACAAACTTTACAAAACACCGGCGGAGACTGACGCAGATATAGGTTGAGTAAAACATCTGGAGAAGCTTAACTCCCATACAATAACTTAGAACTTAGAGTTACGATGTCCAGTTCCGCAGCTGAGTGGTCAGTGTAGATGACTGCCATTCGGAGGACCGAGGTTCGATTCCTGGTACAATGACGGTTTTTTTCCTCGGTGGGAGGCCTGATTCTGGGAGCATTCAACCTCATGATTCCAACTGAGGAGCTACTTCACCAAGCAGTAGCGGCTCCACGGTCCAGAAAACGTGCAAAACGGCCGGGAGAGCAGTGTGCTGACCACATACACCCCTATACCACATCCGCATGAAGGAGCGAGGCAAAGGGTGACACGGCGGCCGGTAGACATCCCTTGGGCCTTCACGGCCTTGAGAGGAGGACATTAGAGATATGTTAGCAGTCTGAACTACCGACGTACTGTCCGCGGAAATTTTATCATCAAAACTACTACCAAAATCGACGCATTTTTCGTATATTTTTGCTGCTGGAGCCCTTTGAGAATATAAGGCACTTAAACTTAGTATCATTTGTTGCTCTAAGAAGCCTGCGCCGATGAACCTGTGGTGCACGAAGGGCGTTCAATAGGTATGCAACACATTTTTCTCGGCCATTTCGGAAGAAAAAAATCCGGGATTTTCGCTTCAACCCTTATACAGGGCTATTACAAATGATTGAAGTGATTTCATAAATTCACTGTAGCTCCATTGATTGACATATGGTCACGACACACTACAGATACGTAGAAAAACTCATAAAGTTTTGTTCGGCTGAAGCCGCACTTCAGGTTTCTGCCGCCAGAGCGCTCGTGAGCGCAGTGAGACAAAATGGCGACAAGAGCCGAGAAAGCGTTCGTCGTGCTTGAAATGCACTCACATCAGTCAGTCATAACAGTGCAACGACACTTCAGGACCAAGTTCAACAAAGATCCACCAACTGCTAACTCCATTCGGTGATGGTATGCGCAGTTTAAAACTTCTGGATGCCTCTGTAAGGGGAAATCAACGGGTCGGCCTGCAGTCAGCGAAGAAACGGTTGAGCGCGTGCGGGCAAGTTTCACGCGTAGCCCGTGGAAGTCGACGAATAAAGCAAGCAGGGAGCTAAACGTACCACAGCCGACGGTTTGGAAAATCTTACGGAAAAGGGTAAAGCAGAAGCCTTACCATTTACAATTGCTACAAGCCCTGACACCCGATGACAAAGTCAAACGCTTTGAATTTTCGGCGCGGTTGCAACAGCTCATGGAAGAGGATGCGTTCAGTGCGAAACTTGTTTTCAGTGATGAAGCAAAATTTTTCTTAATGGTGAAGTGAACAGACACAATGTGCGAATCTGGGCGGTAGAGAATCCTCACGCATTCGTGCAGCAAATTCGCAATTCACCAAACGTTAACGTGTTTTTGTGCAATCTCACGGTTTAAAGTTTACGGCCCCTTTTTCTTCTGCGAAAAAAACGTTACAGGACACGTATATCTGGACATGCTGGAAAATTGGCTCATGCCACAACTGGAGACCGACGGCGGGGCTTCATTTTTCAACAAGATGGTGCTCCACCGCACTTCCATCATGATGTTCGGCATTTCTTAAACAGGAGATTGGAAAACCGATGGACCGGTCGTGGTGGAGATCATGATCAGGAATTCGTGCCATGGCCTCCACGCTCTCCCGACGTAACCCCATACGATTTCTTTCTGTGGGGTTATGTGAAAGATTCAGTGTTTAAACCTCCTCTACCAAGAAATGTGCCAGAACTGCGAGCTCGCATCAACGATGCTTTCGAACTCATTGATGGGGACATGCTGCGCCGAGTGTGGGAGGAACTTGATTATCGGCTTGATGTCTGCCGAATCACTAAAGGGGCACATATCGAACATTTGGGAACGCCTAAAAAAACTTTTTGAGTTTTTGTATGTGTGTGCAAAGCCTTGTGAAAATATCTCAAATAATAAAGTTATTGTAGAGCTGTGAAATCGCTTCAATCATTTGTAATAACCCTGTACTTTGATGAAGTTCCAATACGTGGCGGTGTTATACGTACGTAGCCTTCAACATGACATCTGCAGCGGAGGTGAGTTACAAGCAGAGAGCTGTCACTGAGTTTCCTTTGGCGGAAAACCAGAGCATAGTAATATTCATAGGAGCGTGCAGAATTTCTGCGGAGATCTGGTGGTGAATAAAAGCACGCTGGTCGTGGGGCGAGGCGCCTCTCATCAACAGAACAAGGTCGCGCAAACCTTTCCGATCTCTCGCACGCCAGCTAGCTGCACACAGCTGCGACTCCTGCGTTGTTGGAACGTGCGCACACGCTCGTTCGCGGTGATGACGTACCACAATCAAACTCCTCGCTGCACAGCTGAACATCTGCGTTGATAGAGCTGATACACTCGTACATCAGTCGAGGTATTCAAAGGTGTGTGCCGGCTAGATTCTTCGGCGCCTTACAGAAGAGCATAAAGAGCAACTAGGGACCATGTGTGCGGAATTGCCTGGGCTTCACGTGGCTGATAGTTTTTTGTCGAACATCATTTCAGGCGATGAAACATGTCTTCATCACTTCGAACCGGAACCAAAACGGCAATCCATGATGCGGCGGCACACTACCTCTTCTGCGAAGAAAAAAGTTCAAAGCCACATCCTCATCATAGTATGAAAGCTTTCACGACCGGATGACATATCTTCTGGTAAACCTTCCGGGATGTAAGGTCGTGGTCCATGAAACTCTTCAGCTCCTAACGTTTCGTCCAGAGCTGCGCTGGACATCTTCAGAGGGTGAGTCGGCAAGACTCACCGGAGGAGAAACACCCCTTTGAAGATGTCCAGCGCAGCTCTGGACGAAACGTTAGGAGCTGAAGAGTTTCATGGACCACGACCTTACATCCCGGAAGTTTTGCCAGAAGATATACCACATCCTCATGTTGATGGCCTTCTGGGACGCTGAAGGTGTTTTTCTGCTTGATGCCCTCGCTCCAACGATCAGCTTGGAAATGTATTGTGCTGACCTTAGGAAATCGAAGAAACGCCTTGAGCGTTTTCTTCGCCACAAAAATGCAAACCAACTTCTCGTTCTCCTTGACATCGCAAGACCTGACACAAGTGTGCGCTCCCGAGAGGAGCTCACAAAGCTTCACTGGACTGCTTCTCTTTATCCATTCTACAGCCCGAATCTCTCACGTTCCGACTTGCATTTGTTTGGCCCAATGAAGGATGCACTCGGCAGGAAGCTGTGCGTGGGTAATACCGACTGAGCTACCCAAGCACGACTCGCTACCGCTTCACCCAACTTCAATTCCGCCAGTACCTCGTCTCCTACCTTCCAAACTTCACAGTAGCTCGAGGAATTAGCACTCGCGGAAGAAAGGATATTGCGGAGACATGGCTCAGTCACAGCTTGGGAGATGTTTTCAGAATGAAATTTTCACTCTGCAGCGGAGTGTGTGCCGTGATATGAAACTTCAGACAAGAATTAACTCACCCAACAGACAAGAAGTAACTGATGAAATTGTAAACCATGTTTTTCAGAAAATCATTAAGTGGTTCTCTGCAAATCAGCTCTCATTAAACTTTGATGAAACACAGTATATACAGTTCCCCACAGGAAATGGAATGACACCATTAATAAACGTAGACTTCGATCAGAAATCGGTAGCTAAGGTAGAATATTCAAAATTTCTAGCTGTATGCATTGATGAGGGGTTGAACTGGAAAAAAGACATTAAAGATCTGCTGAAACGTCTGAGTTCAGCTACTTATACTATAAGGGTCATTGCAAATTTTGGCGATATACATCTCAGTAAATTAGCTTACGGCGCCTGTTTTCATTCTCTGCTTTCGTATGGCATCATATTCTGTTGTACCTCATTATTGAGTAAATTAGTGCTCATTGCACAAAAGCGTGTAATCAGAATAATTGCTGGAGCTCATCCAAGATCATCCCAGGAAGGGGAAACTTTATTGACACATTCCTGGGGTCAGATACATCACATGATCACACTGACAGAACCACAGGCACATAGACACAGGCAACAGAGCATGCACAATGTCGGCACTAGTACAGTGTATATCGACCTTTCGCAGCAATGCAGGCTGCTATTCTCCCATGGAGACGATCGTAGAGATGCTGGATGTAGTCCTGTGGAACGGCTTGCCATGCCATTTCCACCTGGCGCCTCAGTTGGACCAGCGATCGTGCTGGACGTGCAGACCGCGTGAGACGACGCTTCATCCAGTCCCAAACATGCTCAATGGGGGACAGATCCGGAGATCTTGCTGGCCAGGGTAGTTGACTTACACCTTCTACAGCACGTTGGGTGGCACGGGATACATGCGGACGTGCATTGTCCTGTTGGAACAGCAAGTTCCCTTGCCGGTCTAGGAATGGTAGAACGATGCACTATTCAGTGTCCCCTCGACGATCACCAGTGGTGTACGGCCAGTGTAGGAGATCGCTCCCCACACCATGATGCCGGGTGTTGGCCCTGTGTGCCTCGGTCGTATGCAGTCCTGATTGTGGCGCTCACCTGCACGGCGCCAAACACGCATACGACCATCATTGGCACCAAGGCAGAAGCGACTCTCATCCCTGAAGACGACACGTCTCCATTCGTCCCTCCATTCACGCCTGTCGCGACACCACTGGAGGCGGGCTGCACGATGTTGGGGCGTGAGCGGAAGACGGCCTAACGGTGTGCGGGACCGTAGCCCAGCTTCATGGAGACGGTTGCGAATGGTCCTCGCCGATACCCCAGGAGCAACAGTGTCCCTAATTTGCTGGGAAGTGGCGGTACGGTCCCCTACGGCACTGCGTAGGATCCTACGGTCTTGGCGTGCATCCGTGCGTCGCTGCGGTCCGGTCCCAGGTCGACGGGCACGTGCACCTTCCGCCGACCACTGACGACAACATCGATGTACTGTGGAGACCTCACGCCCCACGTGTTGAGCAATTCGGCGGTACGTCCACCCGGCCTCCCGCATGTCCACTATACGCCCTCGCTCAAAGTCCGTCAACTGCACATACGGTTCACGTCCACGCTGTCGCGGCATGCTACCAGTGTTAAAGACTGCGATGGAGCTCCGTATGCCACGGCAAACTGGCTGACACTGACGGCGGCGGTGCACAAATGCTGCGCAGCTAGCGCCATTCGACGGCCAACACCGCGGTTCCTGGTGTGTCCGCTGTGCCGTGCGTGTGATCATTGATTGTACAGCCCTCTCGCAGTGTCCGGAGCAAGTATGGTGGGTCTGACACACCGGTGTCAATGTGTTCTTTTTCCATTTCCAGGAGTGTATATATATATATATATATATATATATATATATATATATATATATATATACTGGAGTGTATATAGGAGTGTATATATATATATATATATATATATGAAATTTTTTATTAACAATCCGAACGAATTCAAAAGTAATAGCAGTGTACATGGCTACAACACTAGGAGAGAGGATGATCTTCACTACTCAACGTTGAATCTAACTTTGGCTCAGAAGGGGTAAATTATGTTGCCACAAAAGTCTATGGTCACTTACCTAATAGCATCAAAAGTCTGACAGATAGCCATATAGCACTTAAAAGGAAATTAAAAGAATATCTGAATGGCAACTCCTTCTACTCATTAGATGAATTTTTGGATGTAGTAAGTGGGTAATTTCCCCACTTCCCACCCAAAAAAATTAAAAATATTAAGTGCCATGTAATATTTTGTGTATTATAAAATCTTGTATAGACACCTTTTATTGGCCTGACACGTTCCACATCATTACGAAGTGTCGTATTCATGATCTATGGAACAAGTACTAATCTAATGTAATCTAATCTTCCTGGCAGATTAAAACTGTGTGCCGGACCGAGACTCGAACTCGGGGCCTTTGCCTCTCGCGGGCAAGTGCTCTACGACACTTGCCCGTGCAAGGTAAAGATCCCGAGTTCGAGTCTCGGTCCGGCATATAGTTTTAATTTGCCAGGAAGTTTAATAGGGAGGTTACTGATGCAGCAAGGCGTTGGCTCCGACATGGAGCAGTTGAGTGGTGTAATGCGGGGAAGAAGGTGCTCCAGAACATATTGTCTTTTTCTGCGGGCAATATGCGAACAATAGACATACACTACACTTAGATTACACAGATACAGAGATAGATATATACACAGCAGTAAGAGACGAAGAACAATGGGCACAATTAAACGCACTGACAAACAGTATTTCAAAAACAACACTTGAAGAGTACATGCGGACACGACATTACAGACATGCCTATGTGCGTAACAGCAATCTCCAGAGAATGGACAGCGATACCCTCAGTGACAACGAAAATAGTGACAATGAGGAGGAACAGGAGGAGGAAGCTGAGATGTGAGACAGTAAATAAGCAAAAGTGCTGGCAATCAAGCCAAGAAAACACCAAATGCTGTACACGGATGGGCACCTAAAGTAGTTAATACATAGGATTAGTAATAAATAGGATAAGCAACATTATTTCTCTACTTATAACCATTTGTGTGTGTGTGTGTGTGTGTGTGTGACTGGCGGTCAACGGCTCGAAGAAACGATTCCGAGGAATTCACCGTCAGTCACATTCGGTGATGGTACTAACAAATCTCTCATCTATCCTATCTTCTTTTTACGTTATTCTTAAAAAACAAAAAATTTTATTTATATTTCAACCTTAAATTATTGTTATTTTGAAAAGTATCATTCTTTGTAAATTTTGTATATCAAACAAAAGGAAAGAAAACTGTAAAAAGATGAAAAATGAAAATTGTAAGATGTACGACCTGTTTTAAACATCAGGTAACAGGTCTATAATTTGGCAGTAAACAAAATATAATGCGGGCACGTAGGCCATCCCAGTCAGGTAGCGTAAAGCCGTCGGAATGAACGGAATTTTTTGTTGAAAAACGGGATTTTGGAACCAAAAGAGGGAGAATAATATGGTGTGTTGGAATCCTGAATAAAACCAGCCTGCTTTCACATATCGAGCTCCCCTTGTAGAAAGCGATCTTGCACATATTGGTTCACGCTTCTAAGCGCGTAGCGAAAATGCGTCACGACATGCAGCATTTCCCACACACGTTCCGCTTCACAATCACGACAGTGCATGACGTCGATGAGGCGCTGCCGGCTGTGAATGCTGGCGGTTGATGCGTTGCCAGGCAACGGGTCTCCCAAGGGACCCGCCAGAGGGTGCCGGTGCTATCGACCGGCCCGCGTGTGGACGCGAGGCGGCGATCCTGTTTTCTCTCCTCGCTGCTGGATCGCCGTCAGCACATCCGGCGCGCCGGCAAATGCTATGCAAATGGGATCCGGCGGCGTGTTCGGGACACCGTCTCCCCGCGAAAGCCGCGCACGTATGGCAGCGCTACGTGATGCCACGTACCCGCTTACAAGTTTTATGGGCCCATTTACATGGTGCGCCGCCACTGCTTGCAAGCTTCTTATTTATGTACCGATTTCGACGGACGAACAACGTACGGTTACGCCGCTGGAATATAGTTTCACTCTACGACTTTTCTCTGAAAGAGAGCCAGATCACCAATAATCTTGGACCGTCCCATCCACACTGTCATCTAGTTCCCTGTCAGCCTGAGTGGTTCCGTTGCGCGATGTCGTACAACTGATACTGCCTTCACTGGCTGCCACCGAAAAGGATGGAAAGACAGATTGTTGCATATTTATTTTGACAGCTCGAGAGATGGGCTTTTATAATAATGTAGTGACCATCTTCCACGGTCAGCACTTTTAACGATTTCTGACCAGTAGAATACCGAACGTATTGTGGGGTTGGAAATAGACTACATTAAGAAAAACAAAACATTAATAGGGAATAGCAAATACTAAAACTAACAATGCGTTATAAATTTCAATTTTAAATTAAACAATAGCCAGTACTTCTCAGAGCTCTTGCCCGGGGTGAAAGATTAATTGAATATTCATTATCCCATGCGGGGTGACATGTATGTTAAAACATTTTATGGAGCATGGCCTGCTGAAAATGGAGAATTTGCAGTGGTCGCAAATATTTCCCACAGAGGAGCGACAGCTGCTCTGCTTCTCGCTGTCGAGGACTGCTAGTTGTTGAAGATGAATGCAGAGGTCTCAGACCACTAGGCAGTGGAAAAATCCACGGGTCAGCAATGAACGAAATCGGACATGTTAAAATCTAACTTGTTGTATGTGTGGTCCTTTCCAGTTTGAAAAGTCTTTTCATGGCCAAAATTGCATTAATTAATATTTCTTATTTACTAGCGGTTGAAACTGTCAGTTTCCGATCATCAAAATTTTTTTGGTTATAAATTGTGTTCCATTATGAGTTTATCATTCATGCCATGTCGTAATTGTGGTGGAGAATATATAGCACATTATACATAGGTTTGACAAAAGTAAGCCGGCCGGAGTGGCCGTGAGGTTCTAGGCGCTACAGTCTGGAACCGCGTGACGGCTACGGTCGCAGGTTCGAACCCTGCCTCGGGCATGGATGTGTGTGATGTCCTTAGGTTCGTTAGGTTTAAGTAGTTCTAAGTTCTAGGGGACTGATGACCACAGCAGTTAAGTCCCATAGTGCTCAGAGCCATTTGAACCATTTTTCTTTTGACAAAAGTAAAACCATATAGAGATAAAAAGCACCATTTATCTTTATGTGGTTTTACTTTTGAGAGAGTTATTTATAATGTGCCGTAAGTTCTCCACCATAATGATGACAAACTGTCGAAAGCGGTACTCAGTAACATACATTAACTAATGCGATCTTGGCTATAAAAAGGTTTTTCCAATTTTTCTCGATACGTGAAACTGAAATTCCTGAGCTAGCAGGACAGAGCGGGTTAGCTTATGTAAAGGGGCCAAAATGAGTTCCTGTCAGTTGCACTCAACATACAAACTTTATTTATCAACACACAATATTACAACAAGAATGCAAAACACTCAAAACTTTAATCGATCTCCTCTGATTAACTTTAGATCGGCTGAAAGCCATATTCAAAATCCAAGACACAAGGCTTAAGTAAAAAATTGACATAGAAGGTTCTTCTGGAGGTCACCCAAAAAAGGTTCTAAATTTTCAATCTAAACAGTCTGAAGGCCTTATCACTTTAATTCTAATGAATCTCGGCTGGAGGCCGCATATTAAGCAATAAGAAGTGCTTCAATCCAACGGCAGACGGCCTTATCTTAAAACAACTGAAGCAAAATCGGCTGAAGGCCCCATACAAAAACATCACAACCGTATGCCTTAAGGCCAACACAACAACATTAATTTAAGAGATATCAAATCTCGGCTGAAGGACACACATCAATCAAATAACTAAAACTCAAACAGGGAAGTTACTATGTAACAGACACGGAACGGCGCTCATAAGTTCCAAGGGTCAGCCTGGAAATGTAACACTAACGCCCGTTTAGGTGAGACAGGCAGCCACACCAACAACCTCTTAATCGGAAGGCAACCCAACTGACACACAGCCAACCGACTAATCCACCAAATCAGTTCCGCTGCACGCAACCAGCAAAACGACCAAAAGATTTCAATACAACGACACACAGAATATTGGCGCCCACACCGACCAACAACACCACAGCTGTCGAACTACACGCCACGATCGACAGCAACAACACGACAGGGAAAACACACTGCCTAAAATTACGTCAACGACCAGGGCAGGAACCGGAACGTCAATGGCCACAAGGCAGAAGATGCCGCTGCTGAAC
This sequence comes from Schistocerca piceifrons, assembly GCF_021461385.2. NCBI lineage: Eukaryota > Metazoa > Arthropoda > Insecta > Orthoptera > Acrididae > Schistocerca > Schistocerca piceifrons. Next base: position 1,216,933,463 of record NC_060138.1, read on the forward strand.
TTCAATAACAGGGACTCAGTTAAGTTAAATTCCACAGGAAGACAGCTGGGATCTTAGCCGATTCGTTTCCGCGTTACGACTACGACTGCACTGTTTTCCGCACCTCTCCGACACCCTTTATATACCTTCCACTAATAATGATGCCACTTGCTGTCTGTAAGTGGTTATTGCATGTTGACATCGAACATAGAGGGTGACCAATCAGATTAATGTGACTTGTCCATGCATATTCGGAAAAAAAACACTGCTGCACCGACCCACTGAATAGAGGCAAGAAGAGTAAAAACGTGAATTTACGTGAAAGACGCACCATTATACGTGCACTTTCAGACATCTGATGTCGTGTAACGTGGGAGTTTCCCCTTGCTTTCAGCCGTTCATAGCGCCAACATAGCGAGACTGTTGCACCTGAAATTACTGAAAAGCCTGCTACCCGGAACACAGGTCTGTCTTCACAGACACACCTCCAATGTGGCTGCAACTACAGTGCGGCTATATGTATCGTTGAGGAACGAAGGCCACCCCACCACGGCAAGGTCAATCATTCGTGGACGCAACAGCAGCACAGCACTAACAGAATCAGTCACCTTCACACCAACATTTACGTGTACCCTCCTCAAGCTTTGTGGCTGAAGGTCTGCCACCTTTTACGTTTCCCTTGCTTACTGCTTTTTCGCAAAAGGGGCATCGAAAGAGAGAGCGTTACGATTGTGCGTGAGATCGAATTGCTTTCATTTTCTCGTTGTTGTTATTAGACGAGGCACACGAATCGTGTGCTGAGTCTTCTTGGAACGTCCGTAGTAAACTTCTCGGTGATGTGTATCGTCTGTCTTGTACCGTCTGCCCAGTGTGCGATTTGCAGGGGGGGATGGGGGGGATTTCAACCCCTCTGCATCAGACCATCCCCTCCTCTGGCTTTAGTTTATGCATCCCAACCTGGGATGTTTATTTCCCATGCACTGGAGTAAAACACATATAATTTAAATTTGTGGAGCCGAACACTGAAAGTTTTTAATACAGTCTTACTATTAATACTATTAATGCGTTTGCTTACTAATTTTGAAAAAGTGTTATGTAGTAGTTAAGCATTTCAAAACATTTAGAACTAAAGCACCATTCTCATGTTGTCATTGTTGCTTTCGTCTAAGGTGCGTCATCCGTTTACTTGCGAGCTTGCGAGGGAAGTAGTGTGGCAGTCATACCGCAGCAGTCGTACCGCAGAGTTGGGTGAGCTGGGGGCTGAAAGTCCCACCCCAGGCCCTGACACGGGTGGCGACCGGCCCGCTACCTGTGCGAACATTTACCGTTAGGCCACCTTTTGGCAACGGTATAGCGCGGACTAACGCGCCTGGGACGAAAGCACACATTACTACATAACGCACCATCGTGAGCTTAGAGTTCCTAGGATACTATTTCGTGGACCTTCTTTAAATACTCTTCTCTTCCAGCATCGTTTTCCTTTCCTTTAGTTTTCATTTCCGTTGTTAGCTACATGTGCAAGTACCAAGTAGGCCGCCGCTGCGATACTTTATCGTCAATTATACTGCAAGACCGACACACGTGTGGCACAAATTCTGTTGCTCTGGTATAAATTAACCTGCCGCATGCAACATACGCCGCAAGATGTTGCCTTTTGTAGCATCCTACAAGACGACGCACGCCACATTTCCGTAGCGTGCCACAATGCTGCAAGACGTCGCCCCAGCGTAAACGAGGCTTCAGAGCCAGGTCTGTATTGTATGGTGGATGTGACGTGTTGCGTACGAAACTAAAACCTGCAATCAGATCCGAACGTCGTGGAAAACTGTGAAGAGGTGTCATCCTGCAGCAAGATAACGCTCGCCCACATTCTGCCAAACGGACAGCCGACGCAATAAAGGAGTTGAGATTCGTGGTGCTGGAACATCCACCATAGAGTACAGACCTGGCTCCAAGTGATTTTCACATGTTTGGACCCTTAACGGAAGATTTGAAAGTGATGAAGACGTCATTGCTGCGGTGCAAAATTGGTTACAGATGCAACCGAAAAACGTATTTTCTGATGAAATAAAAAAAAAACTCGTAAAACGTCGGGGAAACTACATTAAGTCCAGGGAGGTTCGGTAGAAAAATAACGCATGTTTCAGTTTTCTATCATCAGAATAAGTACAGCTTTTCACAAATGTGCCTTTACTTTTTGAATTCCCGTCGTATACCTGTATGTAGATGATTTTGTAAATAAGCTTTACCTATAATGAACTTTTAAAGATATAACAAGGGATGGCTTTTCTGATAGTGCATACGTGTGCATAGCGAGTTTCGGCATTAACATCTATTTATAAATAGCTGTTTAACCATGGGTAACGCCGCGGTCCAAGCTAGTAACATATGTAATTACACTAACCCCCTAGGACACGCCCCCCACAGGTAAAAGCACAAATCGCACAGTGCGTCCGCCACTGGAACTGGACAGCTCCACCGTGATACTCTTGTTATTAAATAAACCACTGACAACAGACGCAGTTCTTCTTGCGATGTTTCCTGCCTCTCCTAGTACTTGAATCGTGGAAAGATACCACACAGTGGGGAAATGCTCAAGAACGGATCTAATGAGTGTTTTGTAAATCCATTTACTTCGTCTGACGAAATACATTTTCTGTGATTTCTTTCAGTGAATCGGTCTTCCCTGCCGGTACTTTTATGTGGTCTTAGGTTGACCCCGAGGACACTCGCGAGCGTTTTAAGGTTGTTTAAAACTGTGTGACAGACCGAGACTCGAACTCTGGACCATTGCCTTTCGCGGGCAAGCGCTCTACCCTCTGAGCTACCGAAGCACGACTCACGCGCGGTACCCACAGCTTTACTACTGCCAGTATCTCGTCTCCTACCTTCCAACCAACAGTTTTAATCTGCCAGCAAGTTTCATATCAGCGCACACTCCGCTGCAGAGTGAAAGTCTCATTCTGGAAACATCCCCCAGGCTGTGGCTAAGCCATGTCTCCGCAGTATCCTTTCTTTCTGGAGTGCTAGTTCTGCAAGGTTCGCAGGAGAGCTTCTGTAAAGTTTGGAAGGTAGGAGACGAGATACTGGCAGAAGTACAGCTGTGGGTACCGCGCGTGAGTCGTGCTACGGTAGCTCAGATGGTAGAGCGCTTGCCCGCGAAAGGCAATGGTCCCGAGTTCGAGTCTGGGTCGGTCACACAGTTTTAATCTGCCAGGAAGTTTCATATCAGCGCACACTCCGCTGCAGAGTGAAAATCTCATTCTGGTTTTAAGGTTGTTACTATTTCCAATGAATTGTTGTTCGAAATATAATTGCAGAGTAATGAGTCTTACTTTAAATTTCGTTACATACATATGAATTTGTCAACTTGAGCGGATTGTCTTCTGCACTGCCCGTAACAAGGGTAAGAGTGCTATCGATAGGTCGGCTCCGTCTGAGACCTCCCCCTCACTTATCGACCTTAATGACAGTGAAAAATTAAACCGCGTGTACCTAATGGAAATTTGGAAAAATCAATCGTCACCGAAGTTAATCTGTCGATAAAGAGGGAGGAAAGTGTTACATCTAAATGAAAGGAAAAATGTAAACGAAATTGGTGGAAATTAATTTTGAGAAAAGGGTAAAATTAATAAAGAAAGTAAATAAGTGGGCGTTACGTTAACAATTAATTGGCGATAATTAGATATTTGAGATTTGGGGAAAATCACGGTCGCCAATCCTATGGACAATTACTATAATAACTGAAAATGAAAGATTAATGCACATATAATCAGCACTAAAAAGCGTGGCAACTGAAGGTTGACACGTGTTGTGTGAAAACTGAATGTTTCTCAGAAGTAATAAATTTCGCTACACTCTGACTTAATTTAGCAAAAGAATTAATAAAACCGGAAAATTGAAAGTTAATTTAGTGACTGAAGTTAATAGTGAACTTTGTTTCTGAAGCACTACCAAATACAATAAAATAAGGTTAGTCTTGGGCTACCTCAACAATCATTTCAAAACATACTTGAATCTACGCAATTTAGAAATAAGAGATTTAACTTTGAACTTCAATTAAATGATTCTGAACAATTAACTATAGTAAAATTTAGTACGTACCAAGCTGAGCTGCAGTCACGTGGTAAGCTAAAATATGGCAACAAAACTCGCACTCTTAATTTCTGCTTGTGTAATCTAAATATTGTAGCCAGCTATGAATACTTAAACTGAACTTTGAAATTAAAGCAGTGAAATGGAATGATATTACTTTAATGCTGGCGTTTGAATTTCAACGACACTCGGGTTCATTCCGGAAAAGGAAGGGACCCTCCTTGGTAATGCAATTGGGACAATGAGCAACAAAGGTTCATGCTTCGTTGCTGTAATTTTTGAGGCAACAGTTTGAAAAGCTGAGGCCTGCCATACAGTTCTAAAACTTTACGTGCTTCCTGTCTTCCTTGTTGGTTGATTGGTGGTTTGAAGCCGTCGATCGAGGAGGTGACGACAGTCACTCATTGTCGGCCGTCGCTGTTCCAGAAGCTGGACGTTGGCGCGCCTTCTTCTCAACACGGTCACCAGGCGAAACGGGCTCTTGATATGCGCCAGCTAATGCTTCCCGTCCGCGACACCGTGTCAGAAACTATCATAGCAAGTCGAGCGCAATTACATGCTGCCAAACCCCGAAAGCGCGGCAACTGGCGGGAGCTTCACACAACACACCTGCTCCACTGCACTACTCCACCCAGACTCTGCTCTGCTCTCGCTCCACGCGGCAGAGTTAACACTACCAAAGATCCTACTCACTTTGGTTCTTCACACGACCTATAGATGTAATCGTTCGATGGCATAGTTTTTCCCTAGGCAAGACCCAGCGTAAAAATACAAATAGTATTTACAAAACAAACCAATTATACATCGACATAAATGCATATATATATATATATATATATATATATATATATACAAATAGTAAAACAATTACATCATATAACGACACAGAAATGTCATATCTTCAGGTAACAAAATAAGGAAAAAATTTATAGTACAATAGATGGAAATAGGCGGATATGCATTTCCGGCGTTGCACGTCCAAGGGCCAGTTCGGTTTTTCTGTGGATATTAGCAATAGGCGCATTCTAGCAGTCATTAACCGACCCAGCGTTGCCAGATTCTCACCATCCTAGTCGTGAGATGTTCTGCGAAGAGACAAACCTACAGTGAAAGAAGGTAAGACTTGCACTTGCTCCTATAATTTGCTAGTATTAATTTCTGAAACGTCGTAGTGATGTGGTATTATTGATTACATTTCTGAACCCATGATTGGAAACTACGAACAATTCACACCCTTTTTTTCATTTTAACAGTATAAAAGTTACTGGCTGTGCAGGGAGCCTGGCGCTGTTAACCCGTGCAGTGCGAGTTGCCTTGAGTGAGCCACTTGAAATTTTGTCTCATCTGAGGCCTAATAGGTCACTGTGGACAAAACGTAAGTAATGGTTTTCATTATATTTTTCCTAATTTTTTTTAAATGTTTTGATAAACTGTCAGAAGTGGTTTTTTTTCTGCCATCCAAGGCAACGTTCCTGCTTTTAGCCTCTATGGTTACGAATACATGTTATGCGTTTTCAGAAGCCAACAAAACATATAAAAATTAAACAGTATTAAATTTATTGAATCTTATTTAGATGTGTGTAATATTTAACAGCTATTACACTATAGGTAATACATAGAAACTGCCTGGACAATGAAGAAAACGAGTTGCATCGATTGGGCCATGAACTATGTTTTCATTTTTCATCTATTTCGTTGACTGTGAACATTTATAGCTTCGTTGTCTACTATAGTGAAATGCAAAAGATAACGTTCAAGTTACACTGAAATCGAAATATTTGTTACAATATCCAAGGATTTTATTCCACATTATCCACAGGTGGCCCGTCGATAGCCCAACCTTCCCCTACATTCAGTGCTTGCCTAACACCCGTGATCGGGTCCCCTGTGATTTGAACGAGCAGCACGAGCTCGCGGCTCGTAAACTGTTGTCGGTGGGTCTGTAGCGCTGCCGTCACCACCGAAAGGCGCCCGCCGGGACACGACGGCACGACGGTCCATCCGCCCGGGAGAGCCACACGCTCTCGCCGCGTGCTGAGCTCCGAGCCCGCAGGAAGCGAGGCTGGCCATTGTGCCGCGCTGTCCCACTGTGCTCCCAGACTCGGGCTGCTAATGAGAGGAAGCGGCGGTCAGCGGCCGATAACGGGGCCGGAAGGCGCAGCCGGGTCGCGCTGCCGCCGGCCATCGGTCTCCATCAGGGCGCTCCTGCTGCTGCCGCCCAGGCCTCCCCCTCACGGCTGCCATCCCTGACGAGGGCCGTGCCCACGTGTGTGAACGGCGCTACCCGCTACTGGAGTGGTCTGCTCAAACCCAGATTTCTGGCGGCCGAGCGGTTCTAGGCGCTTCAGTCTGGAACCGCGCGGCCGCTACGGTCGCAGGTTCGAATCCTGCCTCGGGCATGGATGTGGGTGATGTCCTTAGGTTAGTTAGGTTTAATTAGTTCTAAGTTCTAGGCGACTGATGATCTCAGATGTTCAGTCCCATAGTGCTCAGAGCCATTTGAACCATTTCAAAGCTGGATTTTAATGTACAGGGTGGTCCATTGATCGTGATCGGGCCAAATATCTCACGAAATAAGCGTCAAATGAGAAAACTACTGAGAACGAAACTTCTCTAGCTTGAAGGGGGAAACCAGATGGCGCTATGGTTGGCCCACTCGATGGCGCTGCCATACGTCAAACGGATATCAACTGCGTTTTTTTAAATATAGGAAACCTCATTTTTTATTTCATATTCGTGTAGTACGAAAAGAAATATGAATGTTTTAGCTGGTCCACTTTTTCGCTTTGTGATAGATGGCGCCGTAATAGTCACAAACATATTACTCACAATTTTAGACGAACAGTTGGTAACAGGCAGGTTTTCTAAATTAAAATACAGAACCTAGGTACGTTTGAACATTTTATTTCCGTTGTTCCAATGTGATACATGTACCTTTGTGAACTTATCATATCTGAGAACGCGTTCTGTTACAACGTGATTACCTATCAATACCACATTAATGCAATAAATGCTCAGAATGATGTCCGTCAACCTCAATGCATTTGGCAATACGTGTAACGACATTCCTCTCAACAGCGGGTAGTTCGCCTTCCGTAATGTTCGCACATGAATTGGCAATGCGCCTATGCATGTTATCAGGCGCTGTCGGTGGATCTCGATAGCAAATATCCTTCAACTTTCCCCACAGAAAGAAATCCGGGGACGTCAGGTCCGGTCAACGTGCGGGCCATGGTATGGTGCTTCGACGACCAATCCACCTGTCATGAAATATGCTATTCAATAACGCTTCAACTTCACTCGAGCTATGTGCCGGACATCCATCATGTTGGAAGTACATCGCCATTCTGTCATGCAGTGAAACATCTTGTAGTCACATCGGCAAAACTTTACGTAGGAAATTAGCATACATTCAACCATTTAGATTGACATCGATAAAATGGGGGCCAATTATCCTTCCTCCCATAATTCCGCACCATACATTAACCTGCCAAGGTCGCTGATGTTCCACTTGTCGCAGCCATCGTGGATTTTCCGTTGCCCAGTAGTACATATTATGCCGGTTTACGTTATCGCTGTTGGTGAATGACGCTTCGTCGCTAAATAGAACGCGTGCAAAAAATGTGTCATCGTCCCGTAATTTCTCTTGTGTCCAGTAGCAGAACTGTACACGACGTTCAAAGTCGTCGCCATGCAATTCCTGGTGCGTAGAAATATGGTATGGGTGCAATCGATGTTGATGTAGCATTCTCAACACCGACGTTTTTGATATTCGCGATTCTCTGTTACTGATGTGCGGATTAGCCGCTACAGCAGCTAAAACACCTACTTGTGCATCATCATTTGTTGCAGGTCGTGGTTGACGTTTCACATGTGGCTGAACACTATCTGTTTCCTTAAATAACGTAACTACCCGGCGAACGGTCCGGACCCTTGGATGATGTCTACCAGGATACAAAGCTGCGTACATAGCACACGCCCGTTGTGTATTTTGACCACAATAGCCATACATCAACACGATATCGACCTTTTCCGCAATTGGTAAACGGTCCATTTTAGCACTGGTAACGTATCACGAAGCAAATACCGTCTGCACTGCCGGAATGTTACGTGATACGACGTGCTTATACGTTTGTGACTATTACAGCGCAATCTATCACAAAGCGAAAAAAGTGGTCCAACTGAAACATTCACATTTCTTTACGTACTACACGAATATGTAATAAAAAATGGGGGTTCCTATTTTTAAAAAAACGCATTTGATATCCGTTTGACCTATGGCAGCGCCATCTACCTGTCCAACCATAGCCACCTGGTTTCCCCCTTGAAGCTAGACGAGTTTCGTTCTTTGTAGTTTTTTCGTTTGATGCTTATTTCGTGAGATATTTGGCCCAGTCACTATCAATGGACCAACCTGTATATATATATTTTTTTCCTTTTGGCTTGCTCCGCCACCGTAGGTAACAGATACACAAACGCTTGACTCGACGAGAGCCGGTTCCACTCCCAGCTAAGGAAAAAATTTTTACCGTCAGTATTTCGCCGACAATGAAAGAATAAGCTTTGTGAGTACCTAAATCCAAACCTCTCCATAGTGACTCATGAAGTGATCACGTAAAAACTGCCGAACAACTACAGTTGTAAAACAACTGTAAGCTACAGTAGACTAACATAAATAAGTGTAGGCTGTCGTAGTCCAGTAGCTTTGGTCAGTTAAGTCCTACCCTCATTACCTGTGCGGCGGGTGTGTTGCATACCTAACGGCTGTTGCTTCATAACGATCGTTTTCTTTACATATATAATCTTACTTGACTCCCCAAAAAACCGGAAGTGGGGAATGGTCTAGAAACTGAGTGAGGATATATAAAGTGAGACGTAACCAATGGAATATTTTTGTTCTGTATACTTATCCTCCTGTCTGTTCATTGAGAATAAACACTATTTATAGCAAAACTCAAATCATCAATGTTACTTTCAGGTTTTATTTCAAAAATTGTTGATTTGTAACATAAAACAGATGGGCGTTGTAGTACAGATAAAGAAAACTGTACAGATTCATTAAGTAGCACTGGAAAACGCAATTTCCTCGCGAACATGACCAAACATCGCTCCAATAATTCATTGAAGTTACGTGAAACATGTCTCTGTAATTCAAATGGTTCAAATGGCTCTGAGCACTATGGGACTTAACATCTGAGGTTATCAGTCCCCTAGACTTAGAACTACTTAAACCTAACTAACCTAAGGACATCACACACATCCACGCCCGAGGCAGGATTCGAACCTGCGGCCGTAGCAGCACCGCGGTTCCGGACTGAAGTGCCTTGAACCGCTCGGCCACAACGCCCGGCGTGTCTCTGTAATTCATAAACAACTGTCGCACTTATCAATAATGACAGGAAACTCGTGCCTTTAATCTTGATGAAGAACATTATATTGAGGACCTAGATTTATACAACCGTTGTGTCAAATATACATGTAAACAATATTAGTGCTTAAGAACACTGACTCACATTTATACAACATTACTTGTTTCAAATTCACATGCAAATACAATTAGTCCGTAATGCGACATCCATAGCTTCACTCAGACTTTAAGCTCGTTTTGTTTCCGGATGAGATTCTCCTTGAGCAAACAAAATTTTTCTCTCTTTTACCCAGACATGTTTCGCTGAAGTTATAGTATTTTCACAGTGGTTTTTTATTTCCTTTCTATTAAACAATAGTAAAATGTAGTTTACGATCTGTACATGTATAAATTTGAATTTCTGAGGAAGCATTCACAAATTTGAAACAGATAAAACATTTTTCTGCAGAAAACCACACAAACCACAGCATTTAGTAACAAAGTATATAAAAGAAACTTTGTATGTTTTCAAATTTGAAACAGATAACACATTTTTTCTACAGAAAACTACAGAAACCTCAGCATTTAGTACCAAAGTACATAAAAGAAACCTTGTATGTTCTCAAATTTCTGAATTTGAAAATAGATAAAATTTTTGTCAGTTGAAGACCACAAAAACCACAATATTTGGTAACAAAGTATATATAAAGAACCTTATATGTTTTCAAATTTGTGAATACTTTCATAAAAATTAAAATTTATACATGTAATAGACATTCCCTGTTATTTAATAGAAATAAATAATAAAACTCGCTGATAACACTGTAACTTCAGGGAAACGTGTCCGGATGAAAGAAGGAAAACGTGTGCTTACTCAAGGCGGATTGTACCCAAAAAGAAATTTATTTGTAAGCAAAGATTGACGCAAGAGCTTCAGAATGAAGATGAATATTTTAGAATGAACTTTCACACTGCAGTGGATTAAGTGCTATATGAAACTTTCTGGCAGACAAAAATAGTGTATAGGACCGAGACTCGAACTCAGGACTTTTCCTTTTCGCGAGGAAGTGGTTTACCAACTGAGCTACGGAACCACGGCTCACAGCTTTACTTTAGCCTGTACCTCATCTCCTACCTTCCAAACATCACTGATACTCTGCTGCTAACCTTGCAAGACTAGCTCTCCCAGAAGGAAGGATGCTGCGGAGATATGTCTTAGCCACAGTCTGGAGGATTGTTTCCAGAATAAATTTTCAGTCTGCAGTGGAGTGTGCGCTGATATGAAACTTCCTGGCTGATTAAAACATTGTGCCTGACCGAGACCCGAACTCGGGACCTTTGCCTTTCGCGGGCAAGTGCTTTACCGACGGCGATCCAGCAATTGTGAACCACGCTGGTACACCCTACCAGAAGGACTTCTTAGCAACCTCGTGGCCAGCACGGGAGCACATCCCACGCGATGCACTGCGGTCATTGGCGATCACACTCTACTAACAACAAAGTACAGTCTTTTGTAATGTCCAGGTCTTCATAAATCGTGCTGCCTTCAGTTCCATTATTGTAATTGAATAAAAGCGTTATTTCTGTTCGTTTCATTGCAAATTTTTTCTTTCAGTTACCCTCTGTACTGTACTGTACTATAGTGTAGGAATTTTTTCTACATGTGATCCAAGCATCGTCGAGCTATGTTACTTGGCAGTCATTCGTCATGACAAAGTTGCTTTCTTCCTTACGATTCGCACCCAGATGATATTATCAAAAAAACTGACCTATTGTAAATTTTAAACGGTAACCTGCTGAAGAGAAAAATTTTAGTGTCCGCAATGATAGCGATCTGGATGCGAGTTTAGCGTCCTGGAGGTAGTTTCCTGGAGTCTCCATGCGGAGATACACAAACTGGGGACAAAGTCACTACGTACCTTCTCTGACCACCTAGCAAGAAGAGTATTGAGACAGTGCCGCCTCTCTCCTTTCATTGTCTTACGGTCATCAGCGAACACGAAGTGCTAATTCAGATGTATCAGATCGTCTCCAATAGGAACATCTCGGGAATTTAACGATCTAATGTATCGTTTGGATAGAATTTGGGGCGATATCCCTCAGGAGGACTTCCAAAAAACTTTCAGTCACTGCAAAGCGGAATAAGTGCTTGCATAAGGGCCAGAGGCGGACTAACGCATTATTGACTTGCTCAATTCGTGATGCGCTTTCTCTTAAATAAATTATCCGTTTTTTTAAAAAAATTGTGGTCATCTGTTTATTAGTAGAGGTAAGTCACATCTACCGATTTCCGTCCCGTTAGGATAATTCATAATTCCTTCGTAGAGGTTTTTTTTTCTTTTAGAGCGTATCTTGTAATATCTTTGCAAAGAGCCATTCTTTACTGGAAAGGACTGTTAGAAGGAGCAAGAAACGAGCAATGGAAAGGTCTGAATTATGTTCTGTTATTGGCTGAAAGGGCTAAAAGCTAAATAAGCTCATGGGAAGCTTTCTCGAAAGCGAGAGTGAGCCGACAGCCCTCGCGTTGATCGCAGGACAATCGTGGGCCCTGTGGCGCGGAGACGGTGTTTTAAAAGAGTGTTGAATCGAGTCGGCAGCGAATGATCCTCAGCGACAAACAAACTTGTTCTGCCTCTATATAAAGCTCTGAAACAGTTTGAAAATGCGCTAACGTGAGCGTCGAGGGAAATCGGAACGATCATTTGTCTCTCTTCTACTTTCACATCTGCATCAACGTGACTACTCTGCAATTGACACTTAACTGCTTGGCAGAGCGTTTATTGAACCTCTTTCAGCCTAATTCGCTGTCGCCGAGTGAAGATGTGCTAAAAGAATGGATCAGGAAACAATTCTATGGCTGACTGTTAACAGAACAAGGGACGGGTTACTGGGACATATGCTAAGGCATCCAGGAGTGGCTTACCTCGTGTTGGAGGGAGCAGTTGTGTGGGAAGAACGGTAGAGGCAGACAAAGAGTAGAAGATGAGAAACAGGTTGTAGAGCTTTCTCGGTGCAACACTTACCTTGAAATGAAAAGATTAGTGCAGTATAGGAAATGCTGGAAACCAGGTGTAAGACTGTAGTAAAAAAGAAAGGCTGTAGTCCCAACGACTTCGGTTGAGCTCTCTTTCTGAACGTAACAAGCCTCTCCTGCAACGTGGACCAGACTGCAGCAGGAGACCCTGGGCGTTCGTGACCCGCACGAAGTGCCTCTATAAGGCATCAGTGGGCGCGGGTCGGGATTGCGCGGCCAGCATTAGCGGCCGGATGTAGCGCGTCCGTCAAGCTGTCCGATGGACCGGGCTGGCCGGCTCGGTGCAGCTGAGCAGCCCTGCAGCAGGTAGCTCCCACCTGACACCGGACACCGGGCCAGTTGCACGCTGTGGACTGACGTGTCCGAGGTAACAGAACACAAGCAGTCGTCAGAGATATTCAGTCTGGTGCTTACACCGATAAAAAGCATTCGGACACCTGTTAGTGGCCGGCCGGTGTGGCCGTGCGGTTCTAGGCGCTTCAATCTGGAACCGCGTGACCACTACGGTCGCAGGTTCGAATCCTGCCTCGGGCATGGATGTGTGTGATGTCCTTAGGTTAGTTAGGTTTAAGTAGTTCTAAGTTCTAGGGGACTGATGACCTCAGATGTTAAGTCCCATAGTGCTCAGTGCCATTTGAACCATTTTGAACCTGTTAGTGTAAGTTCTCTCTTCATCTTTATGACAACTTCAACTTTCCTTGGAACAATTTCATAGAGGTGTCTGACTATTTGTAGAGCAATCGCAGTCTATTCTTCCTCAGGAGCAGAAATCAGAGAAGGCCTGGAGCGGGGTCTTCGGTCTAAGCCACCGTAAAAGCGTTCCGCTGGTTTCAGCTCGGGACACTGGGATGGTCAATCCATTTCAGAAATGTTATTGTCCACAAACCAGTGCCGAACACGTATGCCTTATGACAGGATGCATTGTCACGCTGAAACAAACATTTGTTCTTATCCTTCAACATTCAGCGTTTTCTTAAGCGCAATAAGGGAACAACACTGACCACGAAAAACATCCCCTTATGGTATCACCGCCACCTTGGTACTTCACTGTTTGCACTACGCATGATGGCAGGAAACCTTCACCAGGCGGTACCAAAACTCGAACATTTTTATCGGATTGCCGCAGAGCATAGCTAATTTATCAGCCCACATTCCTCATTTCTGGCCATCCCCTGTTGATTCTTGTTAACTCCCTACGTACAGTCATTGTGCCAACTGGACTGCTGGCAGCACTAGGCAACCCGCAAGTGATTCCTTCTACTGACTTCATACTATTTTGTACAACCGCTGTGCCCAATGATCGAAGGTCCCTGTCCGTCAGTACAAGAGGTGTGTGTTATTGGTTTACCTGTGGTTGTTTCTTCGCCTTTTCGTTTCACGTTCACAGCACCATCATTCGACTTCGCAGTTTTAGAAGAGTTGAAAAGTCTCTGGCATATTTGTTAGTCAGGTGATACCTAATGACTACGCCATGTTCGAAGTCAGTGAGCTCTCCTGCCTGAACCAGTCGGCTGTTGCTGCTCCTGTAGTTCTAACGCTGTGCTGTCCGCCACTTTTTACAATAGCGGGTCCGCCTGTCATGACATCTAGTAGTCAATTCCGCATTACATACGGGTGTTCGAATGCTATTGAACAGCTAGTCCAAGGGTATGCGAGACAGGTCAGTGAACTAAAATCATTTTCCCGAGATATCTGGTGAGTTCCCTGACCATTTACCATCTGAACTGGTGTTTTCTTTAAAACGGCTTAAATCAAGGAACTTACTGGCAAATTTAAAAAAAAAACGTTTTAGACGAAAAATACCCGGAAATAAGAAAGTTTGCTCATATCAACTGATAGTATAGATGCCTCTTTATTGGTATATACATTAATTGTTACATGAATACAAATGGATACAATGTTATGGACATTTAAAATGTGAAAACATCCTACCTTTTAAAAAAAATTGGTCTCATGGAAAAAAGACACAGATCAAAATGTTGATTTTGGCTACATTAGTGAGTTAAATGTTACAAAAACGACTCTGGACCACAGAAAATCAACATAACGCTTTTAAACTTGCAAAAGAAACATCTAGAAATATTGGGAAAGGCACGTAAAACTCTAAGTCTCCTGGGTTCAGATGCTCGTATTGTAACCCACAATGGAAGCAGGAAAACTCTTATGATATTGTGATAAATTTTAATTACATTTTGAGGAAGATGGTATCTCCTCTCTCCTATTCTTATCATTCTGTTATATAATGCTAAGGGTTTCCTCACAACTTGTTCGATATGCGAGTCAAAGCTTATGTTCTCCACTAAGTATACGCACAGATGTCTCGCTGATGTTTGTTTCCCTAAACATTGTAATTATTGGGTCCCTTGTGATCTTACCCTTGAACACTATGTTGTTGTTCAAATTGCTCTGAGCACTATGGGACTTAACATCTATGGCCATCAGTCCCCTAGAACTTAGAACTACTTAAACCTAACTAACCTAAGGACATCACACAACACCCAGTCATCACGAGGCGGAGAAAATCCCTGAGCCCGCCGGGCTTTGTTGTTGTTGTGGTCTTCAGTCCTGAGACTGGTTTGATGCAGCTCTCCATGCTACTCTATCCTGTGCAAGCTTCTTCATCTCCCAGTACCTACTGCAACCTACATCCTCCTGAATCTGCTTAGTGTATTCATCTCTTGGTCTCCCTCCACGATTTTTACCCTCCACACTGCCCTCCAATACTAAATTTGTGATCCCTTGATGCCTCAAAACATGTCCTACCAACCGATCCCTTCTTCTAGTCAAGTTGTGCCACAAACTTCTCTTCTCCCCAATCCTATTCAATACCTCCTCATTAGTTACGTGATGTACCCACCTTAGCTTCAGCATTCTTTTGTAGCACCACATTTCCAAAGCTTCTATTCTCTTCTTGTCCAAACTGGTTATCGTCCATGTTTCACTTCCATACATGGCTACACTCCATACAAATACTTTCAGAAACGACTTCCTGACACTTAAATCTATACTCGATGTTAACAAATTTCTCTTCTTCAGAAACGATTTCCTTGCCATTGCCAGTCTACATTTTATATCCTCTCTACTTCGACCATCCTCAGTTATTTTGCTCCCTAAATAGCAAAACTCCTTTACTACTTTAAGTGTCTCATTTCCTAATCTAATCCCCTCAGCATCACCCGATTTAATTTGACTACATTCCATTATCCTCGTTTTGCTTTTGTTGATGTTCATCTTATATCCTCCTTTCAAGACACTGTCCATTCCGCTCAACTGCTCTTCCAAGTCCTTTGCTGTCTCTGACAGAATTACAATGTCATCGGCGAACCTCAAAGTTTTTACTTCTTCTCCATGAATTTTAATACCTACTCCGAATTTTTCTTTTGTTTCCTTTACTGCTTGCTCAATATACAGATTGAATAACATCGGGGAGAGGCTACAACCCTGTCTCACTCTCTTCCCAACCACTGCTTCCCTTTCATGCCCCTCGACTCTTATAACTGCCATCTGGTTTCTGTACAAATTGTAAATAGCCTTTCGCTCCCTGCATTTTACCCCTGCCACCTTCAGAATTTGAAAGAGAGTATTCCAGTTAACTTTGTGAAAAGCTTTCTCTAAGTCTACAAATGCTAGAAACGTAGGTTTGCCTTTTCTTAATCTTTCTTCTAAGATAAGTCGTAAGGTTAGTATTGCCTCACGTGTTCCAACATTTCTACGGAATCCAAACTGATCTTCCCCGAGGTCCGCTTCTACCAGTTTTTACATTCGTCTGTGAGGAATTCGCGTTAGTATTTTGCAACTGTGACTTATTAAACTGATAGTTCGGTAATTTTCACATCTGTCAACACCTGCTTTCTTTGAGATTGGAATTATTATATTCTTCTTGAAGTCTGTGGGTATTTCGCCTGTCTCATACATCTTGCTCACCAGATGGTAGAGTTTTGTCATGACTGGCTCTCCCAAGGCCATCAGTAGTTCTAATGGAATGTTGTCTACTCCCGGGGCCTTGTTTCGACTCAGGTCTTTCAGTGCTCTGTCAAACTCTTCACGCAGTATCTTATCTCCCATTTCATCTTCATCTACATGCTCTTCCATTTCCATAATATTCTCCTCAAGTACATTGCCCTTGCATAAACCCTCTATATACTCCTTCCACCTTTCTGCCTTCCCCTCTTTGCTTAGAACTGGGTTGCCATCTGAGCTCTTGATATTCATACAAGTGGTTCTCTTCTCTCCAAAGGTCTCTTTAATTTTCCTGTAGGCAGTATCTATCTTACCCCTAGTGAGACAAGCCTCTACATCCTTACATTTGTCCTCTAGCCATCCCTGCTTAGCCATTTTGCACTTCCTGTCGATCTCAATTTTGAGACGTTTGTATTCCTTTTTGACTGCTTCATTTACTGCATTTTTATATTTTCTCCTTTCCTCAATTAAATTCAATATTTCTTCTGTTACCCAAGGATTTCTATTAGCCCTCGTCTTTTTACCTACTTGATCCTCTGCTGCCTTCACTACTTCATCCCTCAGAGCTACCCATTCTTCTTCTACTGTATTTCTTTCCCCCATTCCTGTCAATTGTTCCCTTATGCTTTCCCTGAAACTCTCTACAACCTCTGGTTCTTTCAGTTTATCCAGGTCCCATCTCCTTAAATTCCCGCCTTTTTGCAGTTTCTTCAGTTTCAATCTGCCGTTCATAACCAATATATTGTGGTCAGAATCCACACCTGCCCCTGGAAATGTCTTACAATTTAAAACCTGGTTCCTAAATCTCTGTCTTACCATTATGTAATCTATCTGATACCTTTTAGTATCTCCAGGATTCTTACAGGCATACAACCTTCTTTCATGATTCTCGAACCAAGTGTTAGCTATGATTAAGTTACGCTCTGTGCAAAATTCTACAAGGCGGCTTCCTCTTTCATTTCTTCCCCCCAATCCATATTCACCTACTATGTTTCCTTCTCTCCCTTTTCCAACTGACGAATTCCAGTCACCCATGACTATTAAATTTTCGTCTCCCTTCACTACCTGAATAATTTCTTTTATCTCGTCATACATTTCATCAATTTCTTCATCATCTGCAGAGCTAGTTGGCATATAAACTTGTACTAATGTAGTAGGCATGGGCTTTGTGTCTATCTTGGCCACAATAATGCGTTCACTATGCTGTTTGTAGTAGCTATCCCGCACTCCTATTTTTTTATTCATTATTAAACCTACTCCTGCATTACCCCTATTTGATTTTGTATTTATAACCCTGTAATCACCTGACCAAAGGCCTTGTTCCTCCTGCCACCGAACATCACTAATTCCCACTATATCTAACTGTAACCTATCCATTTCCCTTTTCAAATTTTCTAACCTACCTGCCCGATTAAGGGATCTGACATTCCACGCTCCGATCCGTAGAATGCCAGTTTTCTTTCTCCTCATAACGACATCCTCTTGAGTAGTCCCCGCCCGGAGATCCGAATGGGGGACTATTTTACCTCCGGAATATTTTACCCAAGAGGACGCCATCATCATTTAATCATACAGTAAAGCTGCATGTCCTCGGGAAAAATTACGGCTGTAGTTTCCCCTTGCTTTCAGCCGTTCGCAGTACCACAACAGCAAGGCCGTTTTGGTTAATGTTACAAGGCCAG
The DNA here is from genome assembly GCF_021461385.2 of Schistocerca piceifrons. Classification (NCBI taxonomy): domain Eukaryota; kingdom Metazoa; phylum Arthropoda; class Insecta; order Orthoptera; family Acrididae; genus Schistocerca; species Schistocerca piceifrons. The sequence continues at coordinate 1,216,951,560 of NC_060138.1, forward strand.
ATCAGTCAATCATCCAGACTGTTGCCCCTGCAACTACTGGAAAGGCTGCTGCCCCTCTTCAGGAACCACATGTTTGTCTGGCCTCTCAACATATACCTCTCCGTTGTGGTTGCACCTACGGTACGGCCATCTGTATCGCTGAGGCACGCAAGCCTCCCCACCAACGGCAAGGTCCATGGTTCATGGGGGGAGGAATGATTGCCTATACTTCAAAAATGTGTGTGAAACCTTATGGGACTTAACTGCTAAGGTCATCAGTCCCTAAGCTTATACACTACTTAACCTAAATTATCTTAAGGACAAACACACACACCCATGCCCGAGGGAGGACTCGAACCTCCGCCGGGATCAGTCGCACAGTCCACGACTGCAGCGCCGTAGACCGCTCGGTTAATCAAGCGCCGCGATTGCCCATACTAATAGAGGTTGAAACGCCAGTGGAGATGAAACGGCAGGCACAACTCAAGCTCTGGGTGGAAGGCCCACACAGGTGTGGTGATCCATCTCCACACAGGAAGTGCCAAGACAGACAGTCTGGACACCTGAGTGCGAAGGCACAATACAGGGCCGGCCGGGTGCTATTGCGGCAGGACCGGAGGGATAACCGGGAACGCTGGAAATCTTGGACGCAGGCGAGAGGAACGAAGAAGCGGAACCTCTGAAACCACGCAGGTTGGGTTATTTCCAAGGATTTTTACTCAGAAGCGTACCATTATGCGAGTATAGGTTTTTCCTCGCAAACTTTCCGCGCTGGACGACAAAAGACTAAAATATGGTTGGTTGGCGTTCGGAAGAATCTGTAGAGAGAGAGAATATTCCGTGGTTTCGGGAATATGATTCGTTTTCGAAATTACGGGAGTGGAGAGCCAAGCCTTGCTGGGAAGCCAGTGGTGGAGAGACGAGGTCTTCCATTGTGAGCGCCCCTGTATGACGGTCGCTCGGTATCAGCTTTGTTGGTACAGACGGACTTTGCTCTCAGGAGCGTTTATAGTTAGAACAGTTAGGCACTGTACTGTTGCGAACCTATACGATTGTGTACTTCACCTCCGGGTTGGAAGTCGTCGTTGAGTACGCAGCCTTCAGTAACTGAGAGCACTTCCTCTGCCTATACTTACGTTGAGACGTTATTTGAACTCCGTATTTGTGGCTGGGAGTTCGCGTTTCTCGTCTGTAGAACACAGAGAGGGGAAAGGCTTGGAGTATATTAGTCAGAAGACCGCCTTCTGCCGTCGTAATCTTTGAAAGCGTTTATTTGTGGCTAGGGTTCTTCCATCGTCGCAGACGAGTGCGAGAACCATCACTTCGACGCAGCGGACGCAGTACATACGGTGGTGTCGCAAATTTCTTCGGCTTATTAGGGCTACAAAGCTAAACAGCTATGATCACGTTAGTTTATTTCCACTGAGGCTCCACACCACCGTAGATCATCTTTGAAAGAAGTGTCTTCTGGAGTTTGGTACGCAGATGACGTTAGTCCTTTCGCGTTAGTGACATTAGACCGCGCAGTCATAATAAGGGGCCGTCTTGGGCAATTGATTAACAATTTTAGTTAGGAAATATAGACAATTTTACTTAAAGGCTTGATCTTAATCTATAATAAATATACAGGATGGTCCATTGGCAGTGACCGGCCCAAATATCTCACGAAATAAGCATCAAACGAGAAAACTAGAAAGAACGAAACTTGTCTACCTTGAAGGGGGAAGCCAGATGGCGCTGTGGTTGGCCCGCTACATGGCGCTGCCATAGGTCAAACGTATAAAAACTGCATTTTTTATTAAATAGGAACCCCCATTTTTATTACATATTTGTGTACTACGTAGAGAAAAATATGAATGTTTTAGTTGGACCACATTTTTCGCTATGTGATAGATGGCGCTGTAATAGTCACAAACGTATAAGTACGTCGTATCACGTAACATTCCGCCAGTGCGGACGGTATTTGCTTCGTGATACATTACGAGTGTTAAAATAGACCGTTTATCAATTGCGGAAAAGTTAGATATCGTGTTGATGTACGGCCATCGTGATAAAAATACCCAACGGGCGTGTGCTATGTATACTGCTCGGTATCCTGGACGACATCATCCAAGTGTCCGGACCGTTCGCCGGATAGTTACGTTAGTTAAGGGTTCAAATGGCTCTGAGCAGTATGGGACTTAACATCTGTGGTCATCAGTCCCCTAGAACTTAGAACTACTTAAACCTAACTAACCTAAGGACATCACACACATCCATGCCCGAGGCAGGATTCGAACCTGCGACCGTAGCAGTCGCGCGGTTCCGGACTGAGCGCCTAGAACCGCTAGACCACCGCGGCCGGCGTTATTTAAGGAAACAAGAAGTGTTCAGCCACATGTGAAACGTCAACCACGACTTGTAACAAATGATGATGCCCAAGTAGGTGTTTTAGCTACTGTCACGGCTAATCCGCACATCAGTAGCAGACAAATTGCGCGAGAATCGCGAATCTCAAAAAACGACGGTGCTGAGAATGCTACATCAACATCGATTCCACCCATACCATATTTCTATGCATCAGGAATTGCATGGCGACGACTCTGAACGTCGTGTACAGTTCTTCCACTGGGCACAAGAGGAATTACGGGACGATGACAGATTTTTTGCACGCGTTCTATTTAGCGACGAAGCGCCATTCACCAACAGCGGTAACGCAAACCGGCATAATATGCACTATTTGGCAACGGTAAATCTACGATGGTTGCGACAAGTGAAACATCAGCGACCTTGGCGGGTTAATGTATTGTGCGGCATTATGAGAGGAAGGATAATTGGCTCCCATTTTATCGATGGCAGTCTAAATGGGGCAATGTATGCCGATTTCCTACGCAATGTTCTACCAATGTTACTACAAGATGTTTCACTGCATGACAGAATGGCGATGTACTTCCAACATGATGGATGTCCGGCACATAGCTCGCGTGCAGTTGAAGGGGTATTGGATAACATATTTCATTACATGTGGATTGGTCGTCGAAGCACCATTCCATGGCTCGCACGTTCACCGGATCTGACGTCCCTGGATTTCTTTCTGTGCGGAAAGTTGAAGGATATTTGCTATCGTGATCCACCGACAACGCCTGACAACATGCGTCAGCGCATTGTCAATGCATGTGCAAACATTACGGAAGGCGAACTACTCGCTGTTGAAAGGAATGTCGTTACACGTATTTCCAAATGCATTGAGGTTGACGGACATCATTTTGAGCATTAATTGCATTAATGTGGTATTTACAGGTAATCTCGTTGTAACAGCATACGTTCTCCGAAACGATAAGTTCACAAAGGTACATGTATCACATTGGAACAACCGAAATAAAATGTTCAAACGTACCTACGTTCTTTATTTTAATTTAAAAAACCTATCTGTTACCAACTGATCATCTACAATTGTGAGCAATATGTTTTTTGACTATTACAGCGCCATCTATCTCATAGCGAAAAAAGTGGTCCAAGTAAAACATTCATATATCTTTACGTACTACACGTAAATGCAATAAAGATGGGGGTTCCTATTTTTAAAAATGCAGTTTATTACTGTTTGATCTATGGCAGCCCCATGTAGCGGGCCAACCATAGCGCCATCTGGTTTCCGCCTTCAAGCTAGACAAGTTTCGTTCTTTGGAATTTTTTTCGTTTGACGCTTATTTCGTGAGATATTTGGCCCGGTCACGACCAATGGACCACTCTGTATATTGATCAACAACGTTTATCATTTAGTAGTATTAGTTGCCTTCATCATTAATTTATGTTTGTATTGTAATTTACATGTTAAAGGAGCATTAAGAGATCCTAAGATCTGCTTCAGGGGGTAGTCAGACAGGGCCAAATCATCATTTTAGCGTTTATTGTTTTCCGTTGTGCACATTCATATTTTACACCCGCCTGGAGTAGCATCTTGGAATTTGAAAACACTTTTTACTCGGTTTCAGTCACTGGAGCTGTTGTACTTGTCTTGTGGGGTGGAGAAAGACAAGGTACCTTCTGCCCAAGGTACCGATGTTATCCAATATAAAAAAGGCGAAGAGAGAGAGAGAGAGAGAGAGAGAGAGAGCATGTCGTCTCGCGCCGAGCTGTGGGGAGTTCCGCGAATCAGCCGCCGGTCAGCCATCTGAGTGCGTGTGTAACTCTGGCAGGCGGACTGGTAGCTGACCCGGGAGCTTCTGACCGGCCCCCGTTCTGCTGTGACACGTGACGGGCCTGGAAACGGCGACGACGCAGCTGCGCTTCGTGCCGCTCCTTATCTCCAGAACCCGGAGACGGTCCGCTGGAAAAATACCGGCCTCTCCACAAATCAGTCGGTACTGCCGCTAACTAGCAGGCGTGCCCTGTATTTAGAGAGCGTCAGAAATGCTGTTTCCTCACCGAAATTACCGCTAGGACTGTAGGAATGCGGTAATTACAAACATATGTCAACGATGAACGAGCCTCAAGTCGCAAAGCTGAACATTTTCAGCTCTCACTGCGCGGTTTGCCACGTTTGTTGCCGGCTGCCACTCAGAGAGCATCCCGCCTCGTGGAATCCGCCACCTTGTAGTGGCCTCCCTGGCGCGACGGACGAAGCCGAAAGCGAGGTTCCGAAAACCATCCACGTCAATACTCGTCAGCTCTATCTGTGTTAACTGGTATGAACGAGAAAATATGCCTCGTACAAGTAGTGCACGCGTTTGTTGTCATTTTACTGCGTCGGTTTGACGGGTCGACTTACAACACTTCAAGGATACAACACACCTGATAGTAAACGAAACTTAACTCCCATAAGTATTCGATGAATCGTTATTAGTGCCCTAGCCCAACGAAATGGTAACGTCCTACGAATCAAGGTGTGGAATCTCAATGCAGATGTAGTGGAGAGTCAGTGAAGTGAAACGCAAAGAAGACAAGTATTTCTGGTCAGACCAGTATAGGGTAAAATCAACAGCAGTAGAAAATTGCATAACGGCTGTGGGATTCGTTATGAATAGGAAGGTAGGGCAGAGATTAAGTCACTGTGAACAATTCAGTGATAGGGTTTTTCTCATCAGGAGCGAATTGTACTGAGCAGCAATCCTGCCCTACACTTCATCATCGATGTCTTACATCATCGGTGACTACTTGCTGACGCTTTGTGCTTTGGCTGGTTCTTCACAAAGTAAGTCAGCATCGGACGCTATGAACGTTGCTGCTCTCTCAAACAAGATTTAGCTGTTCTGGACGATAGGCAGCGTAGTTCCGTGGCGGCAGCTCGAACGTCGATAATATTGGGAGCTGATTCGGACAGCGTTGCCGCGCTTAGATGGTTTGAGAGCGGCGCTGAACGCCACGTCCCCCTTGCTGCTTTGGGCTCTAGTGCCATTTTTAATATAGTAACTTGGAATCTTATTGATGCAACGCAGTCAAAAAATGCTTCGGACCCTCGTAATCCTCTTACTTCTAGCAGACTTTCGAAGCGATTTCCGACTTATCCCACCGACACCACCTCGTCTTTTGCTCCTTCTGAACTTTAACTGCTGCCAGCTATCTAAATAGCGGGAGGGGGGCGAGAGGGGAGTGAAAGATTTCCATTCGGGATTGTAACATACGTCTATGTGCTTCTGACTACAAACTACAATTCCTTCTTCCTTCAAACATTCAACCACATATTTTGCATGAGGTGTTGGAGGTTGAGATCTGTACCACAGAGTGTGGGATTGGTAGCATACTGGGTACAACTGAATACTGTTACAAGTCTGACACACAGGTATTTCTCTTATTTTACAACTTCTGACCGAACTCTTTTAGAAAAAATTTTCATTTTTCATAACACATGGCCAATCAGATCGAAACAAGTGAGAATTTGTGAGAATTCACTGTAGAGAGTTTTACGTAAATCGTTTTTAAATACACTCTAAGACAAAAAAAAGCACCACGAAAGAATTATCCCATTGGGACTGAAATCGGTAGATGTGATGTACATGTACAGACAAACTGAGTGAATCAATGACTCGTTCGTCCACTTCTGGCCTTTATGCATGCAGTTCTTCGGCTTGACATTCATTGATGGAATTGTTGGATATCGTGCCAAATTCTGTCCAGTTGAAGAGTTAGATCGTTAAAGTACTAATATTATTACAGGACTCTCCCTACAATGTTCCATATGTTGTCAGGTGGGGGAGATTTGGGTGCCTTGTTGGCAAAGTAAGATTTGGCAAGCACGAAGACAAGCTGGAGAAAGGCACAACGTATAGGTAGACTGTCGTCGCAGTTGCGCTGTACTGTCAGGGTGGCAAACATGACAACGGAAGGGGCCCAACTGTGAAATGAAACGACGTCCCAGACCATCACTCCTGGCTGTCGGCCGTATCTACATCTACATCTACATTTATACTCCGCAAGCCACCCAACGGTGTGTGGCGGAGGGCACTTTACGTGCCACTGTCATTACCTCCCTACTCTGTTCCAGGCGCGTATGGTTCACGGGAAGAACGACTGTCTGAAAGCCTCCGTGCGCGCTCGAATCTCTCTAATTTTACATTCGTGATCAACACTCAGGTTGCTATCCCATCACTGTCTGTGGTGTCTCCAGAGACTGGCTCTGTTTGAGAAGGTCTTTTTCTTAAATAAATAATCCAATTTTTCTGAAATTGTAATCTTTTGTTTGATGTACATCACATCTACCGATTTTCGTCCGACCATGATAAATCCTTCTTGGCGCGTCGTTCTTTCTTTTTCTCGGAGTGTTTTTATAATTAAGGTAGATTAAAACATATTTTTATAATTATTGAGTGTTAGTTCCAAGAAAAAAGTGGCGGATAATACAGAATTTGGGTCAACATATTAGAACTTAGTTCACTGAAGAAGAAGAATAAACTACATTACTTAAAAAAGTGTTTGTAATTGGCGTGTGATATCATAATATCTGTCCAACTCTTACTGTGAATTCAATGGCTTTTGTGACCAAGTACTTGGATATGACAGTTCTGGGTATGATGCAACTTGTCGTGAAGGAATCGCGCGGTCCCCGGAGAACAGTGTATGAGCAGAGAACTGAGACTATGTGCATTCGCGCTGGGCGGCGGGAAGTCGCGAGAGAGGGGGTGCGCCAGTATTCTGGACACACTTCGTCAGCTGAGCCCCTCTGCGTTCCCGCAGACTACGGCGGCCTGGTCTGTTAGTTGGGCTGCAGGACGACGCCGAGCTGGTACGCTGACGTTGGTGTGAGTTCAGAAGCGGCCAGAGCCGAACAGCGCCTTCCCCCGCAGAGCAGATAGTGTTACCAGAAGTACCCTCCACCACAAACTACAGATGCAGATGCAGATGCAGATGCAGATGTAGAGGTAGGAGAACGCACCACGTTCACACAGTGTCAACGTGACGCTGGCCCAACGCGCGGTTCTGTGCAGCTGGAATGGGTTTCCGCGAATATGGACGAATTATAGGTTGGTTGGGGTCTTCCACGGACAATGAAAAGAGTATACACGACTGGCCGTTGTCCCGACCAATGCAGCACACCTGCATCGATGTTGCACATGGAGTGTTCGTCCGTGGGCCTACGTGCATAAAAGTAGAACATTTGACACAGAAGAACTCTGTGAATAAAAGTTTTGCAGCAAGGTATCGTCTCGTCGCGATCCATCCCCTACTCCTAAAGGAGCCGCGGGTGATGAAGAAGGACAGTTGTTACACGTAAAACCAATTTCACAGCACACAACTTCTTCTCCTGTGCCAACGTCTTCACCTCAGATTACCACTTCCGACCTACGTCCTCAGTTATATCTTCTATGTACTTCAGTCTCTACCTGCCTGTGCAGTTTTTATCCTCTGAAGGTCCCTCTAGCTCTGTGGAAGTCATTCGCTGATGTCTTACCACATGTCCCATCATCCCATCTCTTCTTCTTGTCAATGTTTTCCGAAAGTTCCTCCCTTCACCGATTCTGAGGAGAACCTCCTCTTTCTTCGTTTTATCTGGCCACGTAATTTTCAACGCTCTTCTCTAGCACCACTTCCAAGTGCTCCGATTCCGTCCCGTTGCGGTTTCCCCACGGTCCATGTTTCACTGCCATACAGTGCTGTGCTTCAGATGTACATTCTCAGAAAATTCCTCAAATTAAAACCCATCTTTGATACTAGTAGTCTTATCTTGGCCAGGGATGGCCATTTTGTCTGTGCCAGTCTGCTTTTCATGTACTCCTTGCTTCGAACATCATGTGTTATTTTGCATCCAAGGTGGACGAATTCGTTATCTTCGTCTACCTCTGTTCTTAGCATTCAATAAATGTAGCGGATTTAGTAAAGTGAACATGTCCACAACGTCTGAAGTGTATCTCTTGACTTTGGGTGACTGTATTGGGTGTTATATAGTGTGGTGTTATTTTTAGTTGTACGAGGGACACTCCAAAAGAAATGCACACTATTTTGTAAAAATACATTCTGCATATGTGAAAGTTTTACAGTGTGTAGATACATCCTTCTCGCTTGTTTCCAAACTTAGTTCATCTACATCTACATTCATCTACATTTATACTCCGCAAGCCACCCAACGGTGTGTGGCGGAGGGCACTTTACGTGCCACTGTCATTACCTCCCTTTCCTGTTCCAGTCGCGTATGGTTCGCGGGAAGAACGACTGTCTGAAAGCCTCAGTGCGCGCTCTAATCTCTCTAATTTTACATTCGTGATCTCCTCGGGAGGTATAAGTACGGGGAAGCAATACTGTACATTCGATACCTCATCCAGAAACGCACCCTCTCGAAACCTGGACAGCAAGCTACACCGCGATGCAGAGCGCCTCTCTTGCAGAGTCTGCCACTTGAGTTTATTAAACATCTCCGTAACGCTATCACGGTTACCAAATAACCCTGTGACGAAACGCGCCGCTCTTCTTTGGATCTTCTCTATCTCCTCCGTCAACCCGATCTGGTACGGATCCCACACTGATGAGCAATACTCAAGTATAGGTCGAACGAGTGTTTTGTAAGCCACCTCCTTTGTTGATGGACTACATTTTCTAAGCACTCTCCCAATGAATCTCAACCTGGTACCCGCCTTACCAACAATTAATTTTATATGATCATTCCACTTCAAATCGTTCCGCACGCATACTCCCAGATATTTTACAGAAGTAACTGCTACCAGTGTTTGTTCCGCTATCATATAATCATACAATAAAGGATCCTTCTTTCTATGTATTCGTAATACATTACATTTGTCTATGTTAAGGGTCAGTTGCCAGTCCCTGCACCAAGTGCCTATCCGCTGCAGATCTTCCTGCATTTCGCTACAATTTCCTAATGCTGCAACTTCTCTGTATACTACAGCATCATCCGCGAAAAGCCGCATGGAACTTCCGACACTATCTACTAGGTCATTTATATATATTGTGAAAAGCAATGGTCCCATAACACTCCCCTGTGGCACGCCAGAGGTTACTTTAACGTCTGTAGACGTCTCTCCATTGATAACAACATGCTGTGTTCTGTTTGCTAAAAACTGTTCAATCCAGCCACACAGCTGGTCTGATATTCCGTAGGCTCTTACTTTGTTTATAAGGCGACAGTGCGGAACTGTATCGAACGCCTTCCGGAAGTCAAGAAAAATAGCATCTACCTGGGAGCCTGTATCTAATATTTTCTGGGTCTCATGAACAAATAAAGCGAGTTGGGTCTCACACGATCGCTGTTTCCGGAATCCATGTTGATTCCTACATAGTAGATTCTGGGTTTCCAAAAACGACATGATACTCGAGCAAAAAACATGTTCTAAAATTCTACAACAGATCGACGTCAGAGATATAGGTCTATAGTTCTGCGCATCTGCTCGACGACCCTTCTTGAAGACTGGGACTATCTGTGCTCTTTTCCAATCATTTGGAACCTTCCGTTCCTCTAGAGACTTGCGGTACACGGCTGTTAGAAGGGGGGCAAGTTCTTTCGCGTACTCTGTGTAGAATCGAATTGGTATCCCGTCAGGTCCAGTGGACTTTCTTCTATTGAGTGATTCCAGTTGCTTTTCTATTCCTTGGACACTTATTTCGATGTCAGCCATTTTTTCGTTTGTGCGAGGATTTAGAGAAGGAACTGCAGTGCGGTCTTCCTCTGTGAAACAGCTTTGGAAAAAGGTGTTTAGTATTTCAGCTTTACGCGTGTCATCCTCTGTTTCAATGCCATCATCATCCCGTAGTGTCTGGATATGCTGTTTCGAGCCACTTACTGATTTAACGTAAGACCAAAACTTCCTAGGATTTTCTGTCAAGTCGGTACATAGAATTTTACTTTCGAATTCACTGAACGCTTCACGCATAGCCCTCCTTACGCTAACTTTGACATCGTTTAGCTTCTGTTTGTCTGAGAGGTTTTGGCTGCGTTTAAACTTGGAGTGGAGCTCTCTTTGCTTTCGCAGTAGTTTCCTAACTTTGTTGTTGTACCACGGTGGGTTTTTCCCGTCCCTCACAGTTTTACTCGGCAAGTACCTGTGTAAAACGCATTTTACGATTGCCTTGAACTTTTTCCATAAACACTCAACATTGTCAGTGTCGGAACAGAAATTTTCGTTTTGATCTGTTAGGTAGTCTGAAATCTGCCTTCTATTACTCTTGCTAAACAGATAAACCTTCCTCCCTTTTTTTATATTCCTATCAACTTCCATATTCAGGGATGGTGCAACGGCCCTATGATCACTGATTCCCTGTTCTGTACATACAGAGTCGAAAAGTTCGGGTCTGTTTGATATCAGTAGGTCCAAGATGTTATCTCCACGAGTCGGTTCTCTGTTTAATTGCTCGAGGTAATTTTCGGATAGTGCACTCAGTATAATGTCACTCGATGCTCTGTCCCTACCACCCGTCCTAAACATCTGAGTGTCCCAGTCTATATCTGGTAAATTGAAATCTCCACCTAAGACTATAACATGCTGAGAAAATTTATGTGAAATGTATTCCAAATTTTCTCTCAGTTGTTCTGCCACTAATGCTGCTGAGTCGGGAGGTCGGTAAAAGGAGCCAATTATTAACCTAGTTCGGTTGTTGAGTGTAACCTCCACCCATAATAATTCACAGGAACTATCCACTTCTACTTCACTACAGGATAAACTACTACTAAGAGCGACGAACACTCCACCACCGGTTGCATGCAATCTATCCTTTCTAAACACCGTCTGTACCTTTGTAAAAATTTCGGCAGAATTTATCTCTGGCTTAAGCCAGCTTTCTGTGCCTATAACGATTTCAGCTTCGGTGCTTTCTATCAGCGCTTGAAGTTCTGGTACTTTACCAACGCAGCTTCGACAGTTGACAGTTACAATACCGATTGCTGCTTGGTCCCCGCATGTCCTGACTTTGCCCCGCACCCGTTGAGGCTGTTGCCCTTTCTGTACTTGCCCAAGGCCATCTAACCTAAAAAACCGCCCAGCCCACGCCACACAACCCCTGCTACCCGTGTAGCCGCTTGTTGCGTGTAGTGTTCCCGTCAGTGGCGCCGACACAGCATGTCTTCGAGATGGCTGCTACACTTGACGTTCGTCAGAAGCAACGTGCTGTCATATAATTACTGTGCTGTGAAAACGAGACAGTAGGAAACATCCACAAGAGGTTGAAAAAGGTGGTCGGAGGTGCTGCTGTCGATCGCATTACAGTTAATCGGTGGGCAAGCAGGTTACGCGATGAAAGCGGGCACGGCAATATTGAGGATTGTCCTCGCAGTGGCAGGCCTCGTACTGCGCACACTCCAGACAATGTGCAAAGAGTTAACGAATTGGTGACTGCTGACAGACGCATCACAGTGAACGAATTGTCACGCTACGTTGGGATAGAGAAGGAAGTGTTTGCAGAATACTAAAAGTGTTGGCGTTAAATACGGTTTGTGCCAGGTGGGTTCCCAGGATGTTGACAGTGGCTCAGAAAGAAACAAGAAAAACGGTATGCAGCGAACTTTTGGAACAGTACGAGAATGGTGGAGATGAATTTCTTGGTAGAATTGTGACATGGCTCCATCATTTTTCACCAGAGACGAAGGGGAAAATCAATGGAGTGGCATCATGCAAATTCACCAAAGAAAAATTCAAAACCACACCTTCTGCTGGAAGAGTTATGGCTACAGTGTTTTTCGATTCTGAAGGACTCTTGCTTGTGGACATCATGCCAAGTGGACACACCATAAATTCTGAGGCATATGTGACGACACTGAAGAAACTTCAAGCTCGACTGAGTCGTGTTCGACCACAACGGCAAAAGCAGGATGTTTTGCTGTTGCACGACAATGCACGACCACATGTGAGTCAAAAAACCATGGAAGCTGTCACAAAACTCGGGTGGACAACAGTGAAACACCCGGCTTAGAGTCCTGACCTGGCTCCATGTAGCGGTCATCTCTTTGGGAAACTAAAAGAATCTCTTTGTGGAACAAGCTTTGAAGATGATGACTCCCTTGTGCGCGCTGCCAAACAGTGGCTCCAACAGGTTGGTCCAGAATTTTACCGTGCGAGTATACAGGCGCTGGTTCCAAGATGGCGTAAGGCAGTTGAGAGGGATGGAAATTATGTGGAGAAATGAAAATATTGTTCCTAAAGGATGCATCTACACACTGTAAAACTTTCAAAAATGTAGAATAAAAGATGGATTTAAAAAAATAGTGCGTATTTCTTTTGGAGTGACCCTCGTATAATGACGAGAGAAGTGAAATGGTGAAACCCGCTGTCGGCACACAGCCTACTCATCTCCAGCACGAACGGATCGCCGTGGACAGTATTACGTGTTCACAGTCCGTGAGACACTGCAGAGAGGTCTGGAATTTAATTGAGGACAATGCCACAAAGTCAGGTGATCAGGAAGCTGAAGCCACTACCACCCCTTCTCCCCTTACCGACTAAATACTTGTGTTGAAAATGTCGCCTTCATTCAAGGATCGAAACGGCTACGCCCGGAGCACTGGCACGCTTTCGGGACTCGGGCTAGGGGGCGCTCTGGCGTCACGGAGACACTGTGGAGACGCGTCGCTGACCTCCTGCGAGGCAGAAGGCGGCTGGCGCCGTGGTCGGCCGGCCGCGGAGCTCCTTGTAGGGAAGGCTGCAGCGGCCGGCAGTGGCGGCTGCGGCTGCGGCGCGTGCCGTGCTGCGCTCCGGCTGTCCACAAATCACGGCGGAGCTGCGTGCGCGCGGCGCGTGGCCGCAGACGCACGGCTTCCTGCCTCGCCTCTCAGCCCTGTCAGCGCGCGACAGCTGCGAGGCGGCGGCGGCACCAGCAGCAGCACAGGAGCATTACCATAGCAGCTGTCCGCGGCCCGCAGTCTGCAGGTGTCTGTCTGCCGCGTACATCGGCGAGGCTTTTAACGGAGGCGGTGCTGACGGTAGTGTTTGCTTTATATCACCTGTCCACCCTGCAAAATTGCAAGTTTCCGTCTTTCAATTGCAGGGTAATGTTATTTAAATTGCCAAGGTAATGTTAATCACAACACTGGGAGGAGCTGTGGTCTAAATAACAACTCATTTATTCATTCTCAACATCACATGACAAAAGATGGCTAAAGAAACGGCACACAAACGTTTTTTATTTGACGAACGCTTTATGTGACATACCGTCTATGGTGAGCAAAGTGATCAACTGGGGATCAACACACCACACTAATCGCTTTACCTGGCTTCATACATGTGGGGTGGTATGGCCCAAAAACCATGCTACTGTCAAGCATCTATACTCAACTATTCCATAAATAAAATATGGTTCCAAAGAACAGGGTGCTGAGAAGCATATATTGGAGCCCTACGCCATAGCAGGGAAAACTTTACCCTTCTGCTGGTCAGGGCACCAACCCACTATGTGCTCGGCGATTGCAGTCATGGACGGCGGCAATTTGTTATTAATGGCGCACGCCGGAAAAAAATGCAAGTATGCGGTCTCGCGTTCGGCTGATTCGGATTGCAGATACTTCCCTACGAGCCTTTGAAACTCTGGTCGATTCCAGTGAGCAGGTGGATCCGTTTGCTTGTCTGCCAAACCAGTTTGACTCTGTGACACGACTATGCGTGACGGAATATGTCAACCAGCGACTCAAAACATAAGTACACCCACGCATCACTGGTTGTTTGCATGACGCAAGAAGCAGTACCTCTGATGGTCCAGATGATGACTGGCACAGGCTCTAAGTGGCACACTAGCAAAGGACAGAAGTTTCACCGTTTAGGTAAAGATCTGCCGCTCGTTACAAGTGAAGTGCCAGTACAAGAGTGTGTTCTTCTCCTTCTCTCAGCTTTTCTCGCCAGCTCGGAAGCATAGCATACTTACACCTTAGATTACTCCCACTTTTTCACAAGCCAATCACGAGCTGGAGCGGCATTTGAAGTTGGCAGACCGTCCCCTGCTCTGCATACACAGATATCACCAACCAGCGACTTTAAAAATTAATTGGGAGAAAACTAAAAAAGATTCAACTTCACAACCTCTGTCCCACGTGGTTACGCCATGACTTTGCTAAAAGCATGACCTGGATGGAAACATAGCCCTCCATAAAAAAATAGTTATCCCCCCTATTGTGTCCATTTTGAACTTTCCAAAGAACGGCCATAAACTCGCTAAAAGCCTCGTGCCTTCAGAAATATCTTTTGTAGCAGAGTTTGGACGCCTGGGGGCCACTGACGTGTCCCACGGAAATTCGCAGAAACTCACAGGCGTCTCATCAGCTTCCTACCTAACAAGGGCCCATTCCCTACTTTATTGCCGGTTACCAATGCTCTAATCATACATCCAGCGACTCCTCAGCGCTAGTCAGCCTACCTCGATGTGGCCGACGACTGACCAGCGCCACCCAATGTGTCTGCACAATCAGACCGGGAGGACTGGGCACTCCACAAACGGTTTCACTCAGATTCTGCAGAAAAAACGGTCCCCTCATTCCACTGTACGCTTTTAGTGCAGTCAATTAACTCCGCACCCTCTTCCTATGAACACAGGTAAAGCTTACTGCTGTTCCTTCACTAGAGCACACAAGAAAGAGCGTTAACTACCGCCAACAATTTCATTATATGAATGATGTCAGATCGTATCCAGTATAGCAACCAAGTAATAAATATCATCTTCCCTAAGAACATTAAGCAGCGTGACACCATATCAGAAGCGAGAGTGCCCTGCAATCTCTCACAACCTCCCTGTTCCTCTCAAATTTATTCTTGGGGAGTGTCACGAAATATCGCGGAATATCGGTATCAAATGAGGTACCTTCAATGCAATGTAGATTTTATTCTGTCGAGGTAGAGAATGCACTTCGAGATTGTCGCAGAGGAAGGAAGAGGCGCTGCTCAGCTGGAGAGCTGAGAACGGCAACTGCTTCTGTATTCATAATGAAGATGCAGGGAGGGTGGCCCATGCTGGCATCAAACGAGGCAAGCAAAGGTGCAGGGAAAGCTGGATCAGACGCCAAAGCCCTGAGCAGCCAGCCTTCTAGAACGAGACAGTGACTAAAAGAAGAGTCACTAGTAATTAAATGGACCAAAGATGGTACAGGCAACATGCAGTCGATAACTCGCATTTTGGACACGGAAGTTGCGATAAGTACCTTTATTTAATGGCGAAAATTATAATAAGTATAGTGGGAGAAATTGAGCCTCCTGATTTACCTGTCTTTACCGTATTTAATGGAAACAGAAAATGTCCTTTTCAAACAGCACGAACTGGCAATTGACTAGCTGATATGGAAAGAGATGCCTGTCTTCCAGATTGAGAATGAAAACGTAAAGTACAGGCTCTGACAGTCATCTTGACACTCAAAGCTCATGGACTTGCAAACTGATACATAGTTTCATTGAGACACGTCCTATATCAGTGAAACGTCCCCTTAGACAAATTTATGAATTACTCTGCTGATAAACCTCTTACATTATTTCATTTTCAAACAGCTGAACAAAACTAAACGCACTCAGACATTACTCTCTTTACTTATTCTGATCATCACTAAACTGACACACAATATTTTTAGCGCAACGCAATCTGACTTTCAATAATCTCTACAAAAGAATGGCCCTGACTAACAATAACCTATACTTTTCATGAATCACTCACCTCACAACAATCTTCGTTACTGGAATTACTGCAATACAGCGAGCGTCAATACTGGCAGCTAAATGAAAGATTCTAACTACTGAAGGCACTAACTACTGATAGGCATAGTTAGCAAATGAAAGATTTTGATAGAGAACAAACAATGTATTTACCTTGACACTGTTCAAAAGTCATTATATATATATATATATATATATATATAAGAACCATCGAGTCAGTCATTTCATACAAGTATTTGGGGACAACAATGTGTGAAAGCTATGAAGTGGAATGACGACATTGCGTACATTGAACGTAAAGAGTATTGCACACACTACAGGTCAATAGTAGGATGCTCGAGAAGGGCAGTATGTCTGCAAAAGAGATGGCATAAAAAAAAATTTTTATTCCCCATAGTTGAACGCTGTTCAGGTGTACGGGGCCCACACCAGGTTGGAGTAATAGGTACCACTGAGCGCATGCAGAGATGGGTGAAAGACCACAGACTTGTTTGACTGGTGAAAGGATGTAACAGAAATGCTGAAAATTTTAACTGGCAGTCATACAACTCGTGAGAATCTGCTTAGAAAACATTGGAATTCCCAGGCACGCGGCTGGCCCACGCGCTCGGGCTACCCCTCATGTTCCGAACTCAGAATATTTCCAGGGCGCCACAAATCGCCCGTTAGCTCACAACTGGCAATCAGTTTATGCATACAACGTAACTGCGTATAAATGGAGCAAAACTACACACTTGTTTTAATATGTTGTAACAAAATTTTGTTTATTTCCTAACCAAGTCGCGATTTCTTAGGCCACAGTCTGGTGACAGCAGGTTGTCGCTATCGCAGACCGCTGTATAGGTTCCATGCTCTGCTGTTGAAAGTAACCACAGGTTCATTCATTTGTGAACTGATTGTCGTCGACAAGGATTTCAGTGCCTCAGCTATTTCTAAAATCATGAGCAGAGGTGATTATCATTTTATTGGATGTCAGGCTGAGGCTGGTATTCCATGGTCCTTCAGCCTATTCAAGAGAGGTTGGCTTTAATGATCAGGATTTAATTTACAGCGATGATGGAGTCATTACAAACAAGGCACAGGCTTGGATTTGGGAACGATTTTGTGACTTAGGAAAACCACAAACGTTGTACATGCAGAGGGCCAGTCAGAGATTTGATTGTCAGAGATTTGACCTGCTGTTTCCCGAACACAAGTGCATCATCTTCACGGCCGGCTGCTCAACCTCCTTTGCTGTCTTAATGAAGACTGGACCTAAGGCCATCCGATCACACTTGCTATGTGCTCGATGGGTAACCTACATGCACTGTTGACAAAAAATATTAAGCAGCTAGAAGACATGGTCTGATGCCAGTGTGCCTTCGTACATGTACACTTCGACGGTGGGTGCGTAAATTATTAGATTGCAATTTTCTGTGACAAACAGACCGACCACCACAGTGCATTAGTGTTTAGTGTTTTTACAAGAGTATATAAAGGGGTGGAACGGCATTGGACATAGAATGATCGCTTTGAAGGACATGGAGGATGCTGCGTACTCGTGTGAGATAGTATTTCCTTGTGGGTCTCCAATTTACCAGCTGGTCGAATCGTACAATATTCAGATTTGTGGGACATTCGGATGTGGCAATGACCGGATATTGGACTGTATGGTGAACCGTGAATTTACTTTCAAATTTTTTTTTAAAGGACTCTTACGGTGGAAGGGTGTCAAGCTTATAACCTAAAATAACTATTTAAATAAAATCCATAAAATGCAGACTTACACAAAATGTACAACATGCTCTACATTACACATATACCACCTCGCAAGATGATAAGCAAGATAGAAACATATTTCAAGAATTCGGCCTTTAAGCAATAAATTCGTCAACACCGAATCCGACAAACATGACAGAGGCAGCTATTAACGTATGGCAGACCGACAGACAGACCGACACTAACTTCCTAACAAATGCGGACGTGAGACAAACGAGCAAACTCGGGACGAGAGAGTGACCAAGAAAACAAGTTGAATTTCACAAGTAGCATCACAAGTAGCATCGCGCTTTAGTGTTTACTTCGTAGAATCTTACTTAAATTGCATGTGAGTTTCGTATAGGAGGCGAAATTTCGAGTTTTAGTTACTTTAATCGTAAATTCAGGCAGATTGTAGCGCTGTCGTTAGGTATTTGTACAGGTTAGTTCATACATTCTTTGCGTGTTTCCCTTGCGTTGTCTAGGCACGCACTCGTGTTTCAGTAACTGTTGTTCAACATCGATTAGAATGGACAGGGACTGTGATTGCTGTATTCAGATGAGGGCAGAGTTGGCATCCCTTCGCTCACAGCTGCAAGTGGCGCTGACTTCAGTCGCGCAGCTTGAGGCTGTTGCCAATGGGCACCACTGTGGGGAGCCGGACTTGGGTATCACGGGGACGTCAACCTCGTCCCGTCTGTCCCCAGATCGGTCTGCCGCTGTGGTTGCCCCGGTTGCTGCCCGCAGTGGGGCTGAGCCCTCGCCTGTGGTTGATTGGGAGGTCGTTCCAAGGCGTGGCAGGCAGCGAAAGATGTCCCCGGAGGCTGATCAGAAAGCCTCCCCGGTGCGTCTGAGAAACAGGTTTCAGGCACTGTCTCTGGCTGAGCCAGATGCAGCTGCCTGCCTGTTTCAGAGGATGATTCTCAGCCTTCAAGGTCCGGGCAATCGCAGAGGGTGGGCTTATTGGTAGTTGGGAGCTCCAATGCTAGGCGCGTAATGGGGCCCCTTAGGGATATGGCGGCTAAAGAGGGGAAGAAATCCAGTGTGCACTCCGTGTGCATTCCGGGTGGAGTCATTCCTGATGTGGAAAGGGTCCTTCCGGATGCCATGAAGAGCACAGCGTGCAGCCAGCTGCAGGTGGTGGCACATGTCCGCACTATTGACGTGTGTCGCTTTGGATCTGAGGAAATTCTCTCTGGATTCCAGCGGCTATCTGATTTGGTGAGGGCTGCCGGCCTTGCTTACGAGATGAAGGCAGAGCTCACCATCTGCAGCATCGTTGACAGAACCGACTGCGGACCTTTGGTGCAGAGCCGGGTGGAGGGTCTGAATCAGAGGCTCAGACGGTTTTGCGACCGTGTTGGCTGCAGATTCCTTGACTTGCGCCATAGGGTGGTGGGGTTTCGGGTTCCGCTGAATAGGTCAGGAGTTCACTACACTCAGCTGGCGGCTACACGGGTAGCGGAGGCTGTGTGGCGTGGACTGGGCGGTTTTTTTAGGTTAGAAGGCCTCGGGAAAGTACGGGGTGGGCCGCAATCTCAAAGGGTGCATGACAAATACAGGACGTGCTTGGATCAAGGAACAGTCGGAATTGTAGTTGTAAATTGTTGTAGTTGTGCTGGGAAAGTCCCTGAGCTTCAAGCGCTAATAGAAAGCACAGAAGCTGAAATCGTTATAGGTACAGAAAGCTGGCTGAAGCCTGAAATAAGTAATGCAGAAATTTTTACGAAGTCTCAGACGGTGTTCAGGAAAGATATATTAGGCAGAATTGGTGGTGGAGTGTTTGTGTCTGTCAGTAGTGGTATATCTTGTAGTGAAGTCGAAGTAGATACTCCGTGCGAAATAGTATGGGTGGACGTTATACGTAACAGCCGAACTATGTTAATAATTGGCTCCTTCTACCGACCCCCAGACTCCGATGATATAGTTGCTGAACAGTTCAGAGAAAATTTGAGTCTCGTAACAAATAAATACCCCACTCATACGGTTATAGTTGGTGGGGACTTAAACCTTCCTTCGATATGTTGGCAAAAATACTTGTTCAAAACCGGTGGTAGGCAGAAAACGTCTTCCGAGATTGTCCTAAACGCTTTCTCCGAAAATTATTTCGAGCAGTTAGTCCACGAACCAAGCGAATTGTAAATGGTTGCGAAAACACACTTGACCTCTTAGCCACAAACAATACAGAGCTAATAGAGAGCATCATGACTGATACAGGGATTAGCGATCACAAGGTCGTTGTAGCTAGACTCAGTACCGTTTCTTTCAAATCCACCAGAAACAAACGCAAAATAATTTTATTTAAAAAAGCGGATAAAGTGTCACTAGAAGCCTTCCTACGAGACGATCTCCATTCCTTCCGAACTGACTATGCAAATATAGACGAGATGTGGCTCAAATTCAAAGATATAGTAGCAATAGCAATTTAGAGATTCATACCTCATAAATTGGTAAGAGATGGAACTGATTCCCCATGGTACACGAAACAGGTCCGAACGCTGTTGCAGAGGCAACGGAAAAAGCATGCGAAGTTCAGAAGAACGCGAAATCCCGAAGATTGGCTAAAACTTACAGAAGCGCGAAATTTGGCACGGACTTCAATGCGAGATGCCTTTAATAGGTTCCACAACGAAACATTGTCTCGAAATCTGGTAGAAAATCCGAAGAAATTCTGGTCGTATGTAAAGTACACAAGCGGCAAGACGCAGTCAATACCTACGCTGCGCAATGCTGATGGTACTGTTACCGACGACTGTGCCGCTAAAGCAGAGTTATTGAACGCAGTTTTCCGAAATTCCTTCACCAGGGAAGACGAATGGAATATTCCAGAATTTGAAACACGAACAGCTGCTAGCATGAGTTTCTTAGAAGTAGATACCTTAGGGGTTGCGAAACAACTCAAATCGCTTGATACGGGCAAGTCTTCAGGTCCAGATTGTATACCGATTAGGTTCCTTTCAGATTACGCTGATACAATAGCTCCCTACTTAGCAATAATATACAACCGCTCGCTCACCGATAGATTTGTACCTACAGATTGGAAAATTGCGCAGGTCGCACCAGTGTTTAAGATGGGTAGTAGGAGTAATCCATCGAACTACAGACCTATATCATTGACGTCGGTTTGCAGTAGGGTTTTGGAGCATATATTGTATTCAAGCACTATGAATCACCTCGAAGGGAACGATCTATTGATACTTAATCGGCATGGTTTCAGAAAACATCGTTCTTGTGCAACGCAGCTAGCTCTTTATTCGCACGAAGTAATGGCCGCTATCGGCAGGGGATCTCAAGTTGATTCCGTATTCCTAGATTTCCAGAAAGCTTTTGACACCGTTCCTCACAAGCAACTTCTAATCAAGTTGCGGGCCTATGGGATATCGTCTCAGTTGTGCGACTGGGTTCGTGATTTCCTGTCAGGAAGGTCGCAGTTCGTAGTAATAGACGGCAAATCATCGAGTAAAACTGAAGTGATATCAGGTGTTCCGCAGGGAAGCGTCCTGGGACCTCTGCTGTTCCTGATCTATATAAATGACCTGGGTGACAATCTGTGCAGTTCTCTTAGGTTGTTCGCAGATGATGCTGTAATTTACCGTCTAGTAAGGTCATCCGAAGACCAGTATCAGTTGCAAAGCGATTTAGAAAAGATTGCTGTATGGTGTGGCAGGTGGCAGCTGACGCTAAATAACGAAAGGTGTGAGGTGATCCACATGAGTTCGAAAAGAAATCCGTTGGAATTCGATTACTCGAAAAATAGTACAATTCTCAAGGTTGTCAATTCAACTAAGTACCTGGGTGTAAAAATTACGAACAACTTCAGTTGGAAAGATCACATAGATAATATTGTGGAGAAGGCGAGCCAAATGTTGCGTTTCATTGGCAGTACACTTAGAAGATGCAAGACGTCCACTAAAGAGACAGCTTACACTACACTCGTTCGTACTCTGTTAGAGTATTGCTGCGCGGTGTGGGATCCTTACCAGGTGGGATTGACGGAGGACATCGAAAGGGTGCAAAAAAGGGCAGCTCGTTTTGTATTATAACGTAATAGGGGAGAGAGTGTGGCAGATATGATACGCGAGTTGGGATGGAAGTCATTAAAGCAAAGACGTTTTTCTTCGCGGCGAGATCTATTTACGAAATTTCAGTCATCAACTTTCTCTTCCGAATGCGAAAATATTTTGTTGAGTCCAACCTACATAAGTAGGAATGATCATCAAAATAAAATAAGAGAAATCAGAGCTCGAACAGAAAAGTTTAGGTGTTCGTTTTTCCCGCGCGCTGTTCGGGAGTGGAATGGTAGAGGGATAGTATGATTGTGGTTCGATGAACCCTCTGTCAAGCACTTAAATGTGAATTGCAGAGTAGTCATGTAGATGTAGATGTAACTGAAACAACGTATCATGAATCACTTAACTTCTAATAAGTGCGATTTCTGGCAAACACCTGGCGCAGCACGCCCAAAACGCTGTCCCGAACCGCCCGCTGCCAGCCGCTTCAACGGACGCAGGAAGGCGCGCCGATCTCCAGTCTCACGGCGTCGCAGCTCGCATTGACCAGACCGATGTCGTGGGTTGACTCCTGTTGCTCTCGTGTTGGCCGCGAAGCCACTACGCCTTGCTATACGGCGCGGCCATTGGACTCACATGGCGACCTCACATGCGCCGACGCTCAAGGCGGACAAGTCATCTTGTATCCCAGTGCGCGACCGACCATACGATCGATCCAACCGCCAATGCCCATTGCCTGAGTAAACTGGAGCAGACTGGCGGCCCAACACATACCAGCACTCCAGACGACAGACAGACACTAACCGCCTCACCAATGCGGACAAGAGACAGACCCAGACTAACTTGGCTGACCAACTGATCAGACTCGCCCAGACTGACAGACTGCCTTGGCTTACCAACTGCCTCCGACTGACTGACTGACTGTCCGACTGCGGAGTTATTTTTTTTTTTCTTTATTGTATTTCAATTCGCCAACGGGGCAGGCTGGCAGCAGCATATGCGCTGCTCTTCAGACGAAAGATATAGACAAAGAATAGACGACAGTGACAAATATACAAAGGAGAGAATATGGTGTACATAGATATAAAAAAGGGGGAACATCATGGAAGCCAATAGACAAAAAAGGGGCGACTGTAAAATACAGATAAAAGACTGTAAAAAAAGTAGTGCACACAAAAGGCCACACACTGCGACAATTAAAAGAACACAAGGCACAGTATGACCGGAGCATAAAAAGTATCGACGGATGGCGTAGTGCATAACAAACACTGACGACGAACCTCAAGGCAGCACACAATTAAAATCACACCTCTTGACGCACAGGAGAAACAGCACTAAACACAACACTGATGTGGCACACGGACGATGATCAAAACGGAGGATCTGCCAGGTGCTAGGAGATGAGGGAGGCCGAAAGAGGGGAGGGAGCGAGAGAGGGGAAGAGAGGGGGGAGATGGGTGGGGGGCGCACTGAAGAGGGCCAGGTAGCGAGGGATGGGGGAAGGAAAGAGTCAAGTATGGGGTGCATGGTATCAGGGGGGGAGGAGGAAAATCCGCTCTGGGAGAAGGAGGGGAGAGGAAAAAGGGGGCCCTGGGGAGGGGGGGAACAAGGCCAGGTTATAGTTGGAAGTTCGTCATCCGGGAGGGGGAGGCGCTGGAACTGCCCTGATGAGGGAGATGGAGGGTGTGGAGATGGAGAGAGGGAGGGATACAGCGATAGAGGCGCGGCAACGGTCTGGGGGTGGAGAGGAAGGAAGAAACCAGAGGGTGGGGGGGGATCAAGCCTGCGGACAGTGTAAAGGATGTGGAGATGTTGGAGGAACAGGAGGAGGTGGGGGAAGGGGATCAGTTCATACAGGAGGCATGTGGGGGAAGGAAGGCGGATACGGAAGGCAAGGCGGAGTGCATGGCGTTCGAGGATTTGGAGGGCCTTGTAAACGCTGGCATAACAGAGGATACGATGGATAAGGGATTTGTAGGTGTGGAGGATGGTAGAAGGATGCAATCCCCATGTCCAGCCAGACAGGAGTTTCAGAAGGCGGAAGCGGGAATGGGCTTTCTGCTGGATGGTCTGGAGATGAGGGGTCCAGGTGAGGTGACGGTCAAGGGTGATGCTAAGGTATCTCAGGGTGGGGGTGAGCTGGATGGGACGACCATAAAGGGTGAGGTAGAAATCATGGAGACGAAAGGAGCGAGTGGTGCGGCCTATGATGATTGCCGACTGCAGAGCTCATAGCGCCCCTTAAATGCACGTGAACAAGCAACTTTTCCCCTTTCCCACCAGAGGGAGACACCAGAGCTGCGATTGCCACAGCGGAGCCACCGCCAGAAACGGAAAGCGACTGCTTCACACTACGCTCTGTGGTGCGCTCTTCAAAACAGCAACCTTTTTTTACCACAGCTCATATGGGAACACGAGAGTAGGAATTCCGGTCAATCACATCTGACCACAATGGAGATTCGCCGTATTCTGTACCACGTACTTCGTAACCACTTCACATCTGCGCGTTTCATCCCAGAATAACTAATGGACAGCACGTGACATTCTGTGTGACTCCGCACCATTGTTTGGAGATTAGGGAATTACCGTCTCATGAATAGGATGCTGTTAACTCGACAACACAGTTGACTGCGTTTCGAGTGGTGTCCAGACCAGGAAGCATGGACTGATGATGAATGAAGTCGCATGATGTTTACTGATGAATCGCGGTTCAGGATCTCAAAAATGTTCAAATATGTGTGAAATCTTATGAGACGTAACTGCTAAGGTCATCAGTCCCTAAGCTTACACAGTACTTAACCTAAGGACAAACACATACACCCATGCCCGAGGGGGGACTCGAACTTCCGCTGGGACCAGCCGCACAGTCTATGACAGCAGCGCCTTAGACGCTTCTGCATCTCCTCGGATGGTCGTCGAGGGCGAGTATTGTGGCAACCTGATGAGAGGCCCCATTCTTCCAGTATTTTCGGGAGTCACTGTGGAGTTACTCCTGCTGTCATGGTGGGGGGGCCATCGGGTATGACTACAGATGGTGGTTGGCAGTGTTTGAGGGAACATTAACGGCACAACGGTACCTCACGGATGTATTGCATCCTCATCTCTCAACTGTCAGGCGACGGTACCGCAGTGTCATTTTTCAACAGGACAATGCCCGTCCACACATGATGCTTGTCTCTATGAACTGCCTGCCTCATGTTGAGGGTCTCCAGCGTCCAGCAATATCCACAGAACTGTTTCCGATAGAACGTGTTTGGGACCAGCTTGGACGTTAATTTCGTCCGAGTGTCAGTATCCAGTATCTGAAGGAAAAGTTACAACACTCTTTCCTACGGAAGCAGTGTGTGTATCCAAGCCAGAGGGACTGCAACGTCATACTGATAAGTGATCTCATACTGCCAGTTCTTTGCAAATTTCATTCGCTGTTGTAATCGCTGAAATAATATCACATACCCTCTCAAACTCCTCCTCTTCTGAATGATTCACCTTTTTTATCAGGGACTGTATTTCGGGATAGTGTTAGCGAGTGGAATTGCTGAAACCTCGGAAGTGCACTGGTTTATATGAGAAGTGTGTGTACGCGTATTGTTCCCAGTGGAGTTGTAGAATCGACGACAGACAGGGATGAATGATTGTCTAGATAATTGCATTGTTTAGAGTTCCCTCAACAAACTCCAAGGCCAGTGGAAGCTGTGGCTACAAAGCACGTGATATTCCTTGTTGGTCCCTTTTGTCGCTGCCTGATACACTGCACTACTTCCCTCTCTGGCAAACACACTGCACTGCCAAAGTGCGGACTGTGATTCACGGCAGAATGTTGCCTAACAAGAAACACTGGCAGGATACTCCTTTTATCTTCACTTCTTTCAGCATCTCTTGCATCATGCCATGATGGACGAATTGAAGTTTCTTGATTTTCTTCCTGTGTAGACTTGTGGTAACTGCATCGTCGCCCATCGGCTTTGATGCGCGAGTCACGCGATGATTACGTTATCTCTGGCGGTCGCTTCCGGCGTAAGCTCGAGAAGGAAAGCGCGACGCGCCAGTGATTTCTTGTCAGAGTCTGGCTGAGGCCGCATTGCTCAGAATACAGCGCAGCTCTA
The DNA here is from genome assembly GCF_021461385.2 of Schistocerca piceifrons. Taxonomy (NCBI): domain Eukaryota; kingdom Metazoa; phylum Arthropoda; class Insecta; order Orthoptera; family Acrididae; genus Schistocerca; species Schistocerca piceifrons. The sequence continues at coordinate 1,216,977,429 of NC_060138.1, forward strand.
GATGCGACGAGTTGCAAAGCGTCACAATCAAAGATTATTCACTTCATTTTTTTTTCCTTCCCGTTGGTCCTATTGAAAATTATTTCTCACGGAGTCGTATTTCTCTGAAATATGTTAAAAATGTGTTAACCGGCAGGGCCAGAGAGTGCAAGGTACAGAGAAATCCATGTGAATCGACTCTTCTGAGATTTCAGGACTTTGCTATTGAAGCCGCACGATCCATGCCGAAATAATGTAGACGCTTCACGACATTTTTGTAAAGCTGATTATGTATCACTCATTAATTTTCTTTGTGAATTTAATGCATGGAGGTTCACGTTTTTTATGTTACGTTACGAATACATTCGCCGAGGCAATTAACATTTTTTTTTTTTTTTTTACTGGGTTTTCTGTATGACTTGCAACATTAGCAATAGATGTGCATATTGCGTTTTCTGCAACTGTTTATGCTTCTAGCTACCCCAAACTACCCACTTATGTACAGCTAATATTGTAATGCAGCCCTGTACACAATACCTTATCAGCCTGCAATAAGGTGGTGGTGGTGGTGGTTAGTGTTTAACGTCCCGTCGACAACGAGGTCATTAGAGACGGAGCGCAAGTTCGGGTTAGGGAAGGATTGGGAAGGAAATCGGCCGTGCCCTTTCAAAGGAACCATCCCGGCATTTTCCTGAAACGATTTAAGGAAATCACGGAAAACCTAAATCAGGATGGCCGGAGATGGGATTGAACCGTCGTCCTCCCGAATGCGAGTCCAGTGTGCTAACCACTGCGCCACCTCACTCGGTCTGCAATAAGGCAGCGACAGCACATGGAAGTAATAGGAAGGGACCACGAGACCGTACCAACACCACATTAAATACACATAATAACAGCAGTTTAGACCCAGGTGCTACGTTCGTCCTTCCTGCAGCGTCTTTCGCTATACAGAGCGCGCAAGCTGCGGAAGTCGATGTGGCTTCAGCAAGCAGTTAGCGTTTTGCGTTCGCCGTTTGACAGGCAACGGCTGCTCATCTGGGGCAGCGATCCCGACGTGAACAACCGCGCACCACCTGCCACAACCGGAACCAACTCCGTTACACAGCCGGCAGTACAGCTGACGTGATGGGAGATTTTTCGTACGGAACGTCCAGTTTCACAACACGACTTTTCTGACGTTCGGTACGTGGGAATTACAGTAATCGACGTTCTCCTCAGCACGTGTGCTGTGTAAGCAAGCCCAGAGGGATGCTTAATAGATATTTTTGCCTACTTTTTTATTAGTATATAATAAGAGTTGCACTTGGCACAATTTGAACGATCAATTGATGTGCTGAGGGCTCCACACTTCCGATTCACGCAACCACAAGTGGCAGGCCACATCTCGGTATTTGCAAAATGACTGATAACTACACCTACTCTATTTAGCAGTGTAATTCTGACAAGATATAGTTGCACTTCATCGACGTCAAAAGGAAACCGGCTACACGTCCCGTCCCCAGCACAGACAACATTCAACGCGAACTCTGCCCTACACAGTTTCTACTGTCTTTGTTCACTTACGGTGGAATCTCTCTTATTCTGAATTCACTCATTAGTGACGGATTACCGACGTAATCCCCTGCGAGATATATGAACATACACTGCTGGAAAGAAATTAGTACAACTGGAAAGACGACACTGATTTTGATAAGACGACGGGGTATGCTACTTGGAGGGCGGGGGGGGGGGGGGAGGTAGTAGGTGTACTGATAATGATTTCAGCGTCGTCCGTCAACAGTGGCGTTGTTACCGGAACGCTATGGGGTGTGTCTACCCTTTAATAGGGGAGGGGATGCTCACAGCCAGTAGGCTCAGCGTGGTGCAGACTTGTGACGCAAATAGGCAGCCATGCCACGGAGACCCACTCGTGCTTCCTACAGCCAGCAGTGGAGTATTGAAAGGGGTCACACTGTGGCCTTTCGAGTGGGGCGACGGTCCTATCGGAGAATTGCCATGAAGTCGGATATGCTGCGTCAGTTGGGCAGTAATGCTAGTAGCAGTCGTCACACCCGTGCAGCACAGACTCCCGCAATGATCGTGGTGCTGTAAGGGCGGCAGCGGCAGGTCGTACAGCTTTCACATGACAGATAAGAGTCGCTGTGGGCCCATAGGTGTGAACACGATCGGTTGCGAACCGGTTATTGGCATTGGGACTAGGGGATGCCCGTCTTCCACTCGTGCCACAGCATCGACGTGCACGGCTCGACTTGTGCCGTCAGAGGATCACTTGGAATATGGGATGCCGGGCCGCGGTCTTCAGCGATGAAAGCAGCTTGTGCCTACACGCAAGTGATTGTCGTTTGCACTCGTGAGCACTGTCTCGCAGAGTGCATGCGTCAAAGACAGGCCGGCCCCACCCCAGACCCTATGGTCGACGGGTGATAAGCTACAACTCTCGTTCACCTTTGTTGTTGCTATAGGGAAGGCTAACAGCGTTCGGTACGCGTAGAATGTTGTTACACCTGTTCTTTTGCCGTTCTTGCAACAGGGAGGTGATGTGTTGTTCCGACAGCATAATGCTCGTCCCCACACGGTCCGTAAAACTCAACGTCCTCTACAAGACGTGCAGCAACTTTCCTTGCCAGCACGACCTGTCGCCGATCGAGCACGTGCGGGATACGATGGGACGAGAAGTGAGTCGCGCGACTTGTCAACCAAAAACTCTTACAAAACTACGTGAACAGGTCGAGCAGGCGTGGCGTAACGTATCCCAGGACAGTAGTCGCCATCTGTTCGATCGACTGGCTGCCGGAGTCAGCGCCTGTACTGCCACCCGGGGACGCTACACCACTTGTTTCAGTTTGGGTCGATACCTGGTACCTCAAAACCGCTTGTGTTGTTGACCTGTAAATGTAATCATTCCATGTACTCTATACGCACTGTTGTTACAATAAACCTCTAGTGAATTGGAAACCTCTAAAAGGATTCACTAATTTTTTTTCTAGCAGTGTAGATATAACGTCTAATTCATATTTAGGGTCATTTTTGTCTAAAAGATCTCCTCTTCCATGCAACGCATTGAAAAAATAATAAAATTTGCAAGTAAAGAATTATTCTTCAGTGCGACACTTAGATTATGGTGCAACAAATGAAAAGTAGTCATTCGTTATTCGTATTTAACAGAAACAACATATTCTTATGGAAGAAAACAAATCTGAACTGGGCTTTTCATGTACCAGATGCGACTACAAGTGAAACTGACTACATTTTTATCAAATATTAAACAAATTATACATTATGTCAAGCTTCTGAACCACTACCTCATTGCAACCTTGTATAGAGTCGTAAGATATAAAGTGAAATGAGATACGATGTTATAAATACGCAGGATCATCAGGTAGGATGTCAGAAATGTAGATTATGAGAATTTATGTACAGACAAAGAGTATATCAGATTGACGTAAGAAAGAACTCCAGTGCTTTGGAAAAGGACCGTTATACGGACACAGACGAAATGCGCAGCTATTTAAAAAGGGTACTTATGCATCATAGAATATGGAAGTATGAAGGAAGCAAAATAAATGATAATCTCATATGAAATGTGGAGGAGAGGGAAAGAATTCCAAGTAAACTACAATAGGAACATGATATAACATATTGAATTAAACAACCAATTTGTGAATGTGGTCGAGAAGATGTGAAAAGATACAATTTAAATTTGGTAAATGTTGAAACAAATGGACCAGAAAGTTACGTTTTATATACACATCCCATCAGTTAGATGTCACTCGCCACAGTAACAAACAACAGAGAAAAAGTTTTCAGAGCGCTCGAAAAGATTGCAAGAAGTGGATTTTTAATGTGAAAACCACTGAAATCTGAAGGTTGAAAGTTGGACGTTAATACTTCCTTGCAAAGTTGACCAATGATTATACTGTGGTGTGCATACACAGCCTCTTGAGTCTGGGAGATTATTGTCGCGAGTGGTAGCGAGCGAACAGTTGAGAGGAGTGAAAAGTGACCGGGCGCAGCCTGCGGTGGAGAGAAAGCGCGCGACATGAGAGGTCGCAGCCTGCCTTGATCGTGCTTAGTAGCGCCGGAGGAGGCTTTCGCATTAATCGAGGTTTTTTGGTAATTTGACTTCTTTCCTCGCTGCTTGTCAGTTTTGTGTATGTATACATTGAGAGTAATATTCATATCTTTGTTGTGGCCAGAGACGTGTTTATTGAATATAGGAATTCTGGAATAATTAAGGTCTGTGTTAAGTTTGTCAGTGTTTAAATAATCTAATTTGTGAACACAGTAAACTAAAGTCTTTATCTGTTTCTTTCATTTTTTTCGCCTTTTAAGGTCTGTTGACCAAACCCCTTCTTATCATTCAATTTTTGTTTTTAAAAAATACGGCAACAGCTACTGCGGTTATTATGAACATTCTTGGCGCTCTGCATGGATCGCAGTATTGTTTTTGAAATATTTTTAGCATATTGCTGATGTCGTACTTGCAGTGGCAAGACGAGGCAAGTTCTCCGTTGCGTACAAGAGCACTGCAGAACTATTGTTAGGAGTTGTTAGAGAATATTTTAAAGTTCGCATTCAGATTCTTGAGAATTGATTATTTTGTTATTTATAGGAACAGTAGTTAATTTCTGTTTCCTTTCGTTGTCACTCAGAATCCCCTTATTGTCAATGATGCAATGTCACAAATTTCCGTACGTCTTCGGGTACAAGAAACAATAATTACCTGTACACGAGTTTAAAAAAGTATAATTATGAATTGGATTTAAGGTTGTTGGGCAAGGATTTGGGAGATGGATGTTGTTGGGAATCGTTACGAAACGCAGGGAAACGAAAAAATTCATCGGGGGAACAGATCGGAGAGGAAGACATAATTATGACCCTAATCGAAATTGAATGTAAGTAGACGGGACACGTAGCCACTCGAACGGATCGACGGACGACCAGGGACGATCTCTGCTGGATTTTGTATCACAGATCAAAATAGAAAAGGAGGAAGGAAAGAAAGATGGAGAACACGATTTGAAGGAAAGCGAGTAGATTACATTAAGATGAGCGATGTGAATGCGTACAGCTGGAAAGCAAAATGAATAGGGAAGTTCAGGGGAGGATTTTATCCAGCAACGAACGGCGAGTGGCTGAAGCTGATGATTACGGAGAGGAAGGCACAATACGTTTCTCCCAGTTGTTACACAGCAAAAGTACACAGACATTTCTTTTTTTTTAATAACTGGTTGTTGCAATGGAAGAAATACTTTTAAAAATGTTTGAGAAGTATAAAATTGATCTTAACAATTTCCAGAAGAGTCCTGGACAGAATATTTAGTGTTGGTGAAAAACACAACCAGGCACAAATACTTTTAAAGTGCTTTATTTAATTGGCGTCTAAACGATTTTCTAGCCGGTTGTGTTATTCACCAACAATCGAAAACAGACACGGAGAGTACGAGACCCAAAATTGGCAAAAATTAACATTAGACTACTCAGTGTTGAATCCTGTGTCATTACAGACTTTGCGCAACAGAGCGCGTGTAAAGCCAGACCCCGCAAAAGGCGCTGGCTGGTGCTGATGCCCGCCGGGAGGAGAAGCCCTCGAGGCAGCACGAGACGAGGCCGGCCTCCTCCACATTAGCTGTGCAAACCCGGCGACAGCCGGCGTCTCTGAGGGCCGCCGCGCCGACCAGGTGGCGCGCAAGAAGCGGCGCGCCGCGCCGGCCTGTTTACCGTTGGTGGGTGAGGACCCTCAGCTGTGGAGCACCCACACACACAGACACAGGTGTGCACGTGCTGGACCGCTAGGAGCGACGGCAGCCTGCAGGCGCCATCTGTGCTTGTCCGGGTCACGCTCGCTAACGAGTACCACCTCTTCTTACAGCACCTGAGCAGCTCAGCGATCGTAGATCCAGCACAGCGTGCTGGGGACTGCATCATCAAGCTGTCGTTCGTTGTTTCCTTGCACTTCGCTTACCTGATTCGTGTGTTCCACGTGGTCGTTCGATGGACTTTCGTGGAGAAGTCAGTGCCATTGCTGATAATACGCTGGTCTTGGCATGTGTTCTCTTAGATAGCGCTGATGATATTTATCCAAAACATTACGTGAATATATCAGTATCGAAGCTGGCCGGTGGATCACTCTGCAGCGCCTTCTTCTCAGAACATATTTCTGACGCAGAATACGGCTTTTGTGTGCGTCTTCACGTACAGTCACAAACTCAGGAGTAGCAGCTCACCTTACGATACATGAAACCACCTTCTACCAGTCTCTGTAGCTCAGATCGCTGACGCACGCCTATGCTGCAGCACTTGATACGGAAGTAACCGATTCGAACTCCCGTAGAACGACCCGACCATCTCGACCGAACATATGCCTTTTTATTTCCTACTGTAAAAATATTTACTGGGTAATTGAGCTAAAGCTGCGAGCCGGAGATAATCTTTGTATTAATGTTTCTGAGAAACGTTTCATTTAAGCATACGGTATTTCAACCAGCCAGGTAACGAAGTCGTACGCGGCAATCTCACAATCCGCCAAACTGAAACAAAGTACAGAAATTTGCTGTTAAAAAAAAAAATAAAAGAAGAAGAACCTGAAGCGTTATACGCATCAGAGACAGTAGTCAATAGTGATAGATCATTAACTAAAGACACAGGAAAAGAAGTATGGAAAATACTAAGGAAAAATTTTGGTCTGATTGCTGTTAAACGAATCTGAATGAGACGGAAGTGTAACAAGTTATGTCAAGATTTGGAGAATATGTCGGACACTTTGAGGAAAAGGAGACTGAAATTTTACATAATTCTCAAAATGATCGATGATTGATCAAAAGGATCCTTTATCTTGTCCTCTCAATGAAAGTTAAAAATAAACTGGTACTTGAAATGGAAAAAGATCATCAGGAAGAATTTACCACCTACTATAAAGAAAGTCACCTGAAGCCGAATCTTGCCAAAATTCAGAACTGTATATTCCATCTCAGGGCCAAAACAGCAGCAAAAACCCTTCAAAACATGTGGCAAGGAATTGCTCTTGAACACTGGCCGACTCTTAAACACCTGGGAGTGACTCTGGACCGTACGCGTACATATACACTGAAGTGCCAAAAAAACTGGGGTAGGCATGCATATTCAAATACAGAGATATGTAAACATGCAGAATACGGCGCTGCGGTCGGCAACGCATATATAGGGCAACAAGTGTCTGGCGAAGTTCTTACATCGGTTACTGCTGCTACAATGGCAGGTTGTCAACGTTTAAGTGAGTTTGAACGCGGTGTTTTACTCGCCGCACGGGCGAAGGGGCACAGCATCTCCCAGGTAGCGATGAAGTGGGGACAGTCCCGTACGACCATTTCACGAGTGTACCGTGAATATCAGGTATCTGGTAAAACATCAAATCTCCGACATCGCTGCGGTCGGAAAAAGATCCTCCAAGAACGGGGGCAACGACGACTGAAGACAATCGTTCAACGTGACAGAAGTCCAACCCCTCCGCAAATTGCTGCAAATTTTAATGTTGGGCCATCAAAAAGTGTCAGCGTGCGAACCATTCAACGAGACATCATCGATATGGGCTTTCGAAGCCGGAGGCCCACTCGTGCACCCTTGATGACTGCACGCCACAAAGCTTTACGCCTCGTCTCGGCTATTACTTCGGCAATTCCAACAGGACCATATGGCACCCCACACGTCCAGAGTTGTTACAGAAAGGCTCCAGGAACACTCTTCTGAGTTTAAACACTTCCGCTGGCCACCGTGCTCACGAGACATGAACATTATTGGGCATATCTTGGATGTCTTACGACGTGCTGTTCAGAGGAGACCTCGACCCCCTCGTACTCTTACGGATTTATGAACAGTCCTGGAGGATTCATGGTGTCAGTTCCCTCCAGCACTACTTCAGACATTAGTAGAGTCCATGCCATGTTGTGTCGCGGCACTTCTACTTTCTCGCGGAGGCCCTACACGATATCAGGCAGATGTACCAGTTTCTTTGGCTCTTTAGTGTAAAAAACACTGTCTACACATAGAACAGAAAGTGTCAGCCAGAAGCAACATAGTGCGGAAACTGACAGATACTGTAACGCCGGATATGCACATCCTTCTATTTCCATCTATTGTACTATAGATTTTTTCCTTATTTTGTTACCTGAAGATATGACGTTTCTGTCTCTTTGTATATTGTAATTGTTTCTCTACTTGTGTATACATGCATTTATGTCGATGTATAATTGGTTTGTTTTGTAAATACTATTTGTATTTTTACGCTGGGTCTTGCCTAGGGAAAACTATGCTATCGAACGAATACATCGATAGGTCGTGTGGAGAACCAAAGTGTTTAGGATCTTTGGTAGTGTTAACTCTGCCGCGTGGAGCGCGGGCAGAGAGAGTCTGGCTGGGGGAGTGCGGTGGAGCAGGTGTGTTGTGTGACGCTCCCGCGAGTTGCCGCGCTTTCGGGGTTGGACAGCATGTAATTGCGCTCGACTTGCTATGTTAGTTTCTGACATGGTGTCGCGGACGGGAAGTGTTAGCTGGCACACATCAAGAGCCCGTTTCGCCTGGTGACAGCTTCTGCAACAGCGACGGCCGACAGCGAGTGACTGTCGCCACCTCCTCAATCGACGACTTCAAACCTTCAATCAACAAACAAGGAAGACTGGTAGCACGTAAAGTTTTAGAACTGTATGGCAGACCTCAGCTTTTCAAACTGTTAAATTTTTCTCACTAAATTACAGCAACGTAGCATGAACCTTTGTTGCTCATTGTCCCAATTGCATTACCAAGCAGGGTTCCTTCCTTTTCCGGAATGAACCCAAGTGTCGTTGAAATTTAAACGCCAGCTTTAAAGTAATATCATTCCATTTCACTGCTTTAATTTCAAATTCAGTTAAAGTATTCATAGCTGGCTACAATATTTAGACTACACAAGCACAAATTAAGAGTGAGAGTTTTGTTACCATATTTTAGCTTACCTGTGACTGCAGCTCAGCTTGGTACGTACTAAATTTTACTATTGTTAATTGTCCAGAATCATTTAATCCAAGTTCAAAGGTAAATCTCTTATTTCTAAATTGCGTAGATTCAAGTAGCTTTTGAAATGATTCTTGAGGTAGCCCAAGACTAACCTTATTTTATTGAATTTCGTAGTGCTTCAGAAACAAAGCTCACTATTAATTTGTCACTAAATTAACTTTCAATTTTCCGGTTTTGTTAATTCCTTTGTTAAATTAAGTCAGAGTGTAGCGAAATTTATTACTTCTGACAAACTTTCAGTTTTCACACTACACGTGTCAACCTTCAGCTGCCACGCTTCTTGTGCTAATTATATGTGCAATAACCTTTCTTTTTCAGTTACTATAGTAATTGTCCATAGGATTGGCGACCGTAATTTTCCCCAAATCTCAAATATCTAATTACCGCTAGTTAATTGTTAACGTAACGGCCGCACATTTACTTTCTATATTAACTTTACCCCTTTTAAAAATTAATTTCCACCAGTTTCATTTGCATTTTTCCTGTCATTTAGATGTAACCCTTTCCTCCCTCTTTACCGACAGATTAACTTCGGTGACGATTGCTTTTCCCAAATTTCCATTAGGTAGACGCGGTTTGATTTTTGACTGTCATTAAGATCGATAAGTGAGGGGGAGGTTACAATATAGGCATTTGGGTCTACAAACAAAATTCAGCACTCTAAGCTTTAATTGAGAAGCAACAGTTTAAACCCAAACCAAATGTTACGTCTAACACAACGCGAACAGAATCAGTGCTGAATATGGATGTTCGGCATGGTACAAGTGCAGCCATACCAGAAACGTAAATGTGGCGCTTATTGAGTCCTGTCGCATTATTGCGGGTTGTTTAAGACATACACCCGTAGATAAATTGCACTGTCTTGTTGCGATGGACCCTGCTGAAATGAGACGCCAGACAACTGCTAGATGCGGTAACAACGAGGGCCCACCCTTGATATGGCTGTTAGCCAGCATGTCCTCTGCTGAAATCAAGGAAGAGCTACGTGACAGCTACTGAAACTCTTACAGGAACACCACAGCAAGCAAGGATCGCAAAGTGGCGGTACAAATGTTAACATTTGGAGAAATGGATGGTTCCGAAGCAAGTGCTCCCTTCTGGTCATTCAGAGAAGTGGACAACATGGAAGGCTCTTTACAGACTACTCACTAGTACCACGAGGTACAAGACCAACCTGCACAAGTTGATGATGATGATGATGATGACGTTTGGTTTGCGAGGTGCTCAACTGCGCGGTCATCAGCGCCCGTACAAAGTCGCAATTTTTAGACAGTCCAATTTTTTACACAGTCCAGGCTAGCCACTGTCATGAATCATGATGATGATGCTGATGATGATGGAATGACTATGGCAACTCAAATATCCAGTCCCCGGGCAGAGAAAATCTCCAACCCGTCCGGGAATCGAACCCGAACCTGCAGACGTCGGGAGTTCCTGTGGAGTCAGTTTTTTGCAAGTGTGGTGCTGCGCAGACTTCCACAATGTTTCACACATCCAGCAAAATGCCTCATAAGAGACATGATAAGGGCGACACCATACGCACTCGACGTGGCTAACTTCTGGTCAACCATGTATCGACTGATGTCAACGATAGATTGCCTTTTGTTGATTACATACTTTCCATTCTGACGCGATAATAAAGAAAAATTGAAGAATTACAATATAGGCATCTGGGTCTACAAAAAAGATTCAGCACTCTAAGCTTTAATTGACAAGCAACAGTTTAAATCCAAACCAAATGTTACGTGTAACACAACGCGAACAGATGAACATACGAAAAACCACAGTGAGAAGTTGAAATGATTTTAGGAGAAGAAGAAAGCAATCACGTCAGTGAAATAAGTTCAGGGGCGCTCCAAAGCTATGCAAAAGAAGAATTGTAATGCGTCAGTCACAGCACTGTATTCCTTTTGAGACTGACGTAATGCTATTATTTGAAGCAGACCAGAATAATGTTTGAATTCGTTATTAATACTGAATGAACCATTCAAAAAACTAGAGACTACAAGAATGTATGTATTATTCAAAAGTCAAGAACCAAAAGAACTTTCAGAGAGTAAATCATTCTCTCCACTGCCTAGTACTCTTTAAATTAATGAAAAAATGCACTTCACTGTAAACTAATAAACTGATCATGACCCTCCCCAGACCCATATACGCAACAAATTTGTTCCGAGATAGGACTTCTGTTTTCAGAAAGGATCTGACCGGATCTGTGATCAATTTATTAATTTACAGGTAGCACATTTTTTCCATTAGTGAAAGAGTACTACGCAGAGAAGAGAATGATTTAATCTTTGAAAGTTCTTGTGGTTTTTGACTTGTGAACTTTGATATTTGTAAGAATTACGCACGTGTGGGTGGTCGGGTGCACATTTAGGTCCGCTAAAAGATTTTTAAATAATTATATGTTGCTTGTTGTCGCGGATTTTGTGCGTTAGCCCCCTTTTTTAACTGACGGCCCACTCTAGCCAGATCTATGTTATTTGCGACGTACTCGCTAACGGAACATAGCTACAGTTGTCAGAAAAACCCTTTCGTTTAGTCCCCATAAGGTACGAGAACTGCCTACACTCGTGAAGGAAGAAATTTTTCATCAGCAGAAGAGGTGGTGACGTTAACTTCCTGATCACCATAGTTTGTGTCAGTGTTTTGGATTAAACTGGAAACCCAGCAACTTTGTATGAAAACCAGACATGATTGTCTTAATGGGATTTCCGCGATCGTTCTTTAAGTAAAAATATGGCATTTCAGTCTTTGATCGCTATTTTTTTATTTTCAGTGACCGGTTTGAGGCTAGCTGCCCATCTTCAGCTCATATATTGCAGTTACAGAGTAACTTGTCAGTACAGAACTATCGGTTCGCTGTTATGACAGCTAGCCTGAAACCGGTCATTGAAAATAGCGGTCAAACACTGAAATGCCATGTTTTTCCTCAACTTTGTTTGATGCAGAGAGGGCAGTGGTCACTGTTGATGGAGGTGCGCCTCACAATGAGGATGTTAAGCCGGACTGTTACCCGAGAGCAGCAGGCTGTGTGGCGGCGCTGGATCTCATCCGTCCCCTCCCTTCTCTTCCCATTATACCATCCAAACACATCAGCACACTACACACACACATACAAACTGTCACCTATACTCAGCAGATACATTTGAGGCACAACCCACATGCATCGTGTGGAAAGGGGCACTGCGTGCAAAGGAAGAAAATGTTTTCCCTCATGTTAAGAGTTTCATATGGTTTCTTTGCTTCTGTTGCACTCACGTGGGTTGCATGTTTAACTAGCAGTACTAAAGGTGCACTTCAAATATTTACAAGTACGCTTTGCAAAATTTTACCATGTTTCTAGTCTCCTCGATCTATCGACTATACATATAGTAGTTACGTTGTAATGCAGGCCAACGGGCAGACACAGCACAGGCACGTATTAAGTTCAGGACACTAGATGTCTCTAGCCCATAGAAGTAGCACACAAATGCACGTAATAACAGCAGGTATAGTTGATGTAGGTTAGAGTGCGGTAGGGTACACTGATACAGAAGAAAAGACGGAGTGAACGGCGTTCAAGCACTCGGAGTGGAAGTCCAGACGGCATTCTCATAAGACAGGATGAATGGCAGTAATGTTTTCTTGGTGTGTAAAATGGTGGAAATATGCAGTCCTCGTGCTGAACGGGGCAGTACTTTTAGGATGTCATGGCCTTCCTCAAATGGTTCAAATAGCTCTGAGCACTGTGGGACTTAACGTATGAGGTCAGCAGTCCCCTACAACTTAGAACTACTTAAACCTAACTGATCTAAGGACATCACACACATCCATGCCCGAGGCAGGATTCGAACCTGCGACCGTAGCGGTCGCGCGGTTCCAAACTGTAGCGCCTACAACCGCTCGGGCAAGGGCCTCCCTCCTTTATATTTAATACGTGAGGTTGCCATCTTAGTTTGTGGGCACCAGTTAGTCCGAGGTGCTTTAGTGTGTCTCCTCATTGCATAGAATGGTTGCAAAGTCTCAAGTAGAAGGCATAGTGGTAGATGAGCTGGGTGGTTTGCCCTACAATTATTGTCCGCATTTTTTGGAAAGACTGATCCTGTTAAGTCACTGGTTGCACTAAGAGATATGTGCGATGGTTGAGGTGGAGTTGGAGAGATCCTTGGGGTCTCCAAAGTGAGGGGTACATGGTTTGAAAAGCTGTGTCGCCGTCGTTCTGGGGGAGTTGGACAGGAAGAGTGTTTTAGGTACTTCAGCAGTGTTGGCGGTGTTCGAGATGTAGAGACGGCAGCACCTAAGGGCACAGTTGCAGAGAGCTGGAAGGTACAAGACTGCTGATGCCAGTGGCTACATAGGCTGGCCAGCTACAGAGACCCCGTCCGTCGCTCGACACTATCTGGAACGTAAGCCAAGTTGTCGGTGGGCGCGTTGCAGCTCGAACAGTGAATGGAACAAACGTACTCCCCGCCGTGTACTGGCGTGGAATCCCAAGACGTGCATTGGTGGGACAGCCGTCAGGCGGGTGACGGAGAGCGGCGGTCAGCCGGGCACCCTGCGCCATCTCCTAGGGTCCTGGTGCTGCTGCTGCTGAATATTCATACGGGGAGCCCTGTGCCCCGGCGGCGGACCCATCCGTCAGGCGGCTACGAGCCGTAATTACGGGGGAGGGCGAGGCGAGGCGACGCGCTGCCGGCCACACGGCGCAGCCTCCGCGCCTGCCGCGCTGTGCGACCGAGGGTCGATCCAGGTCGACGCGTCGGCCAGTGCGCTTGCGCTCCGGCACCTGTAGCTTCCTCGAAGGCTCGGCGCTACACCTGAGTTTCGGAGCTTGATGGCGTCATTATGCAGCTTCCGTATCGAAGAGGCTACCCAGCGCTATAAACCCTGGTAAGCGTCCTTCTGCAGTCGTGATAGCATCTACGGGGTGGTCCATCTGAAGTTTCGGATCAGATTATGTCGAAAAATATTAAAAAAAAGTTCAAATGTGCGTGAATTCTTATGAGACTTAACTGCTGAGGTCATCAGTCCCTAAGCTTACACACTACTTAACCTAAATTATCCTAAGGACAAACACACACATACCCATGCCCGAGGGAGGACTCGAACCTCCGCCGGGACCAGCCGGACAGTCCATGACTGCAGCACCCGAGACCGCTCGGCTACTCCCGCGCGGCTCGGCAACTATAGATACGGTAAAAATAGTGGGTAAGACAAGTTCGTAAGCTCAAAGGGAGACATCAAATGATACTACACATGATAACCCCTTGGGTGGGGCGGGGAGCAACTTTTAAATCTTAAATGGAAACCCCCAATTATTGTTGCAGATTCGGATTCTCCATAGAAAAGTAATCATCTGCGTACATGTCGTTGTTCCTGGGTCACACCAAAAGTAGGATACAATACATTTTGTACAAAAATAGCTTAATTTGGCGTAACGAAAGAATTGGTGCACATTTTTTATCTATTTCATGCGTCTTTCTCGGATCATTCTAAATAAATCAGAGTTATTCCCCAATTTTACTTTTCTCTCGATTTCAGCGTCATCTGTCAATGGTTTAAAAACATGTTTCAGACAAAACTCTATTACTTTTTTATGAAGAATCCGAATCTGAAATAAAAAAGGGGTGTTTCCATTTAAGGTTTAAAAGTTGCCCCCCCGTCCCACCCAAGGGGGCGGGGGCTGGAGGTCACGTGTAGCATCATTTGATGTCCCGCTTTGAGTTTACGAACTTGTCTTGCCCACTATTTTTACCCGATGTATAGTTTCGAGATAATCTCGTCCGAAACTTCAGATGGACCGCCCTGTATATATGGAGCCGCACGGGACAGCCGCGCAGTCTAGGGCGCCTTGTCACGGACCGTGCGGCTGCCCCCCCCCTCTTCCCCCCCACCTCCCCCGTCCCCCCCCCCCCCCCCCGTCAGAGGGGTTCGAGTCCTCCCTCCGGCATGGGTGTGTAAATTCCATTAAGTAGTGTGTAGGCTTAGGGACCGATGATCCCGATGACCTAAGTAGTTTGGTCCCATAAGACCTTGCCAGAAATTATTCTATGTGTGCACTAAGCAATGAGTAAGTTGAAACTTACAGGAAAATTAATATCGTCTGCCGAGCTGGACTACGAAACCGAAATCTTCGTCTTTTGTGGAATTCATCATGAAATCAGTTCCATTTTAATGTAGCAGTTAGATGAGGAAAACAGAAATTGTTTGGAAGAATATTATATTCATCGACAAGTCAAGTGAAATTATCACAACTTCACCTCCACCAGCACCTCTCTCTTGATTTTCAAAGATCAAAGAAGTCCTTCCGTGCACCTCTCACAGGGTTTCATATTAGCGCACTCTCCACTACAGAGCGAAAATGTCCTCTTGCCTGTCATCGAATCATTTCTCCGCAATATCCTTTCTTTCGGTCTCTCTAGCTATGGAGGAGAACTGAGAAATTTGTAAGGTATAAGAGGATGTAGTGAGAGAAGTTAAAGTGTGATGGTGGGTAGCCTAGTCGGTGGAGCCTTTGCCTGCAAAAGAGACCAAGGTTTCTAGTTCGAGTCCCTGCCGAGCACACCGTTTTAATCTGCCAGCAAGTTTGAAATCAGCATACAGGGCGCCGCAGAATGAAAATTAATTGCCGCGCGTGATTAGCCGAGCGGTGTAGGGCGCTGCAGTCATGGACTGTGCGGCTGGTCTCGGCGGAGGTTCGAGTCCTCCCTCGGGCATGGGTGTGCGTGTTTGTCATTAGGATAATTTAGGTTAAGTAGTGTGTAAGCTTAGGGACTGATGACCTCAGCAGTTAAGTCCCATAACATTTCACACTTATTTGAACATTTTTTTCAAATTAATTCTGGAATTTCGAAGTTCAGTTGACAAAACAATTGTTCGCATTTAAACAACGCACTATCGGCAAGGCAAATAACGATTCAAAATACAGTAACACATCTGACGAATTACACTAAACGTAAGCAAGAAACAAGTTAATCCCAATTTCGTTACTCCATCATTATCAAGGCTCGCAAACAGTACTAATGTTAAAGCATGGCGAGAGGTCTATTAATAAGTAATGCTCTCAGAAGTTGGAGTTAATTGCTCGAAAAGCCTACAACTGGTAAGGTAAGCCTTCGAAGTTACCCTACATTTTGATCAATGGACAAATAATTAAAACTTGCGTCTATACAAATGGATGTTTAAATACACCCTGAATTCAGCACTATTTTTATGTAGCAGTCAGATGAGAAAAATCAGCATTGGGAGAAGGAAATCATTTGGGAGAATACTATAGTCATCGACAAATAGCGTGAAGCCATGTGGTGCCATCGGCGAAAGGAACAGCATGCGACGCAGGGACGCTAAACCACTCGACGGCACACCACCGAGGTTGTGTAACAACACAAAGTAGCTCAGTACGTCGACAGTGGTGGTCACAAGACGGACTGACGACGAATGATACAGATTGTTGTAGAAATATGGACATAATTAACAGATTTAGACAGAATACTGAGGGCACAAGATATTCGTGACTATTGAATAAGAAACTTGTGGAACTATTTTTACTTTAACGAATTGGTGAACATAGTGAAATAATGTGGTGCAATGAGTGGTAATATACTGTGGTAACTTTGCGCCCGATAAAACAAACTGGAAATAGTAAGCCGTAACTCAAAACAAATAACTGTACGTCTATGATTTCATTTCATCATTTACCGGCGAACCAATGTGAATGAAAGATCGACACAGTCAATCGGAGTTCACAATCATCTTGCAAGTAACATGGAGCATGCTAGCTGAATGTGTGGGAGAAAAGTTATTCAGAGTTGAAGATGCATCAGAGCACTATTGCAAAGTAAAGTCTTGGTAAATTCAAAGATAAAGATGAAAGTTTGCATGTTGCACATTCGTTCAGTGACATTTCATTATAGTTCAATTTTATCACATGAGCAGATCAGTTGCACAAATAAACATTGAAAATTTACGCTTAAAAAGTTCAAAAACAAAAAATTCTGTACATGGCACGTTACGAAGTCATTATTTGCAGTGTGTGTGCTTTGTCTGGAATGTGCAAGAAACTGCAATAAACTTTCTTGCAGTTATCAAACGTAAAAACTCGAGATGCAAGTGACTTGGCTTCTGTGCTTTGCGTTCTGTGTGCTGGGCAGAGGAGAAGTTGAGAAGCAGCATACCTTATCCGGGACAAGACTCCCGCGCACATCCCCAGAAGCCGCCCCCTCGACCAGGAGAGCCGGACATGGTACCCATGGAGAGGCGAAGGGGACTCGGCATTGCTCACGTGGCTGCCTAGCTTCCACTGCTTTTCGAACGTGGTAGCGATGTTTTATACCGATCAGCTGAAGTTAGTGGAGTATTTCTTTCTTCAGTGTCATACCTGATAGCTTAAAGTTAAAACTAGCCCAATAAGTAGACAGAAAAAATTGAACCCCCCCCCCCCGTACCCTCCAAGACTACCTAAGTGATTTCCTCCCAGTCATTAAAAAATGGCTCTGAGCACTATGGGACTTAACATCTATGGTCATTAGTCCCCTATAACTTAGAACTACTTAAACCTAAGGACACCACACAACACCCAGTCATCACGAGGCAGAGAAAATCCCTGACCCCGCCGGGAATCGAACCAGTCACTAAAATTTTCTACACTTCCAGCATTGTTTGAATCATTCAGAGCAAATTCTTGTATTCCATGTATTAAGTATGATTCAGACGAGCCGTATGTAAAGCCATCAGTTCCATAAAACTTGAGTTGCTTTAAAGAGAATAACATAAACCCTTTGGAAGGATCATAAAAATACCAAATGGTGACATATAATATTTTACTCTTCAAGGCTTGGACTGTTTGAGAACTGAATGTATGAATAGCATTCTCAGTCGAGAAGCCCTTCTGGAGTACAAACAGTGATATGATATGTAAATTGTTTATGCTAAAGTGTGAGACCAATATATTGGAAAAAATGTCAGTAAGAAAACTGGTGTACATTTATATCTACGTGGATACTCTGCAAAACACATTTAAGAGAAGGATCATCGAACCTCCTTCACAATAATTTTCTATTACACCACTCTCGTATAGCGCGCGAAAACAACGAACATTTGTATCTTCCCGTGCGAGCTTTGATTTCCCTAATTTTATTATGATGAATGTTTCTCCCTACGTAGGTCGGCGTCAGCAAAATATTTTCGCATTCGCAGGAGAAAGCTGGTGATTGAAATTTCATGAGAAGACTCCGCCGCAACGAAAAACGCCTTCTCTTTAATGACGTCCACCCATAAAACCTGTATCATTTCAGTGACACCCTGTCCCCTATTTCGCAAAACGCAAAAAGTGCTGCCCTTCTTTGAACTTTCTCGATGTACTCCAACGACAACTGTTTCATTGTCTTCTCACCTTTCTCATAAAGAGATTTAACAACTGCATATTTTAACCCGAAGGGAAAAAGCCCGTGTCCCAGCGATGCATTGTATATATCACTGAAGACATTACTTATTAAGATGGAACAACTTTTTAGATTTCAGTATGAGATTCAATCGACACAGCATGCACTTTTTTTTAAAGTTTTGTAATTCCATTACTTTCAGTGAAGGATGTTCGTGCTACTTCTAGTTACTTAAAGCTTTGTGGAATATCATTTTTAATATATTCCACCTTTTCTTTAATTGGACCATTTAATCCTATTTCTGCTGCTACACGTAGAAATTAATAGTCAAAAATACTGGCAACTTGTGAATTACTAGTCACATCAAACGTGGGGTGCCAGTTCTGTATTTATGGATTTCGCCAGGACCCCGCAAATGATGCAAATTCAAGCTGCTTAGATTTATTATTTATGAGATAATTTCTCTTGAGTGTGACATCTGCAAGTTAATAATAAATAAATCGATCAGTTGCACCATCTATAAGAAAAGAAGTATTTTCACAAAACGAATATGAACCATGGACAGCGAATTTCGGTTACTCTTTACAAAACAATGTTTTTCTATCAATTATATTAAAAATAAGAGCATAATATTTAAATCTCTATATTAGTAAAAGTCCTTCAACATAGTTTACTCTAGGATTTCTTTATTGTTGCTCAGACAGCTATAACACTCCCAGGCGCATTTTTTGGGAGTGCTTAATTATATATGCATTTAAGGCGTACCCAGCAACAGATATAGACTCAGGCACTTCAGTGGAAGAGGATGTGGAAGGCAAATACCAGGAAACCATGAGTAACACAATAAATACTTCACCCAATCGACGAAAGAAGGAAGTGCAAAAATGTTCACGGAAATTCAGGAAGACAGAAATACAAGCCACTTAGGAATGAAATACACTCCTGGAAATGGAAAAAAGAACACATTGACACCGGTGTGTCAGACCCACCATACTTGCTCCGGACACAGCGAGAGGGCTGTACAAGCAATGATCACACGCACGGCACAGCGGACACACCAGGAACCGCGGTGTTGGCCGTCGAATGGCGCTAGCTGCGCAGCATTTGTGCACCGCCGCCGTCAGTGTCAGCCAGTTTGCCGTGGCATACGGAGCTCCATCGCAGTCTTTAACACTGGTAGCATGCCGCGACAGCGTGGACGTGAACCGTATGTGCAGTTGACGGACTTTGAGCGAGGGCGTATAGTGGGCATGCGGGAGGCCGAGTGGACGTACCGCCGAATTGCTCAACACGTGGGGCGTGAGGTCTCCACAGTACATCGATGTTGTCGCCAGTGGTCGGCGGAAGGTGCACGTGCCCGTCGACCTGGGACCGGACCGCAGCGACGCACGGATGCACGCCAAGACCGTAGGATCCTACGCAGTGCCGTAGGGGATCGCACCGCCACTTCCCAGCAAATTAGGGACACTGTTGCTCCTGGGGTATCGGCGAGGACCATTCGCAACCGTCTCCATGAAGCTGGGCTACGGTCCCGCACACCGTTAGGCCGTCTTCCGCTCACGCCCCAACATCGTGCAGCCCGCCTCCAGTGGTGTCGCGACAGGCGTGAATGGAGGGACGAATGGAGACGTGCCGTCTTCAGCGATGAGAGTCGCTTCTGCCTTGGTGCCAATGATGGTCGTATGCGTGTTTGGCGCCGTGCAGGTGAGCGCCACAATCAGGACTGCATACGACCGAGGCACACAGGACCAACACCCGGCATCATGGTGTGGGGAGCGATCTCCTACACTGGCCGTACACCACTGGTGATCGTCGAGGGGACACTGAATAGTGCACGGTACATCCAAACCGTCATCGAACCCATCGTTCTACCATTCCTAGACCGGCAAGGGAACTTGCTGTTCCAACAGGACAATGCACGTCCGCATGTATCCCGTGCCACCCAACGTGCTCTAGAAGGTGTAAGTCAACTACCCTGGCCAGCAAGATCTCCGGATCTGTCCCCCATTGAGCATGTTTGGGACTGGATGAAGCGTCGTCTCACGCGGTCTGCACGTCCAGCACGAACGCTGGTCCAACTGAGGCGCCAGGTGGAAATGGCATGGCAAGCCGTTCCACAGGACTACATCCAGCATCTCTACGATCGTCTCCATGGGAGAATAGCAGCCTGCATTGCAGCGAAAGGTGGATATACACTGTACTAGTGCAGACATTGTGCATGCTCTGTTGCCTGTGTCTATGTGCCTGTGGTTCTGTCAGTGTGATCATGTGATGTATCTGACCCCAGGAATGTGTCAATAAAGTTTCCCCTTCCTGGGACAATGAATTCACGGGGTTCTTATTTCAATTTCCAGGAGTGTAAGTAAGAAGTGCAGGGAAGCTAAGACGAAATGGTCGCTCGAAATATGTGAAGAAAGCGAAAAAGGAACGATTGTCGGAAGGACCGACTCAGAATACAGGAAAGTCAAAATAACCTTCGGTGAAGTGAAAAGCGATGGTGGTTACACTAAGAGTGCAACGAGAATCCGACTATTAAATTCAGAGGAGAGAGCGGGTTGGTGGACAGAGTACATTGAAGGCCTCTACGAGGGGGAAGAGATATGTGACGACGTGATTAAAGAAGAAACAGGATTTAATACGGAATAATAAAGAAGGCCGGTGTGGCCGAGCGGTTCTAGGCGCTTCAGTCTAGAACCGCATGTACGCTACGGACGCAGGCTCGAATCCTGCCACGGGCATGGATGTGTGTGATGTTCTTAGGTTAGTTAGGTTTAAGTAGTTCTAAGTTCTAGGGGACTGATGACCTCAGATGTTGAGTCCCATAGTGCTCAGAGCCATTTGAACCATTTTGGAAGAATAAAACAGTAGGGACAGACAACGTTCCATCAGAATTTCTAAAATTGTTGGTGGAAGTGGCAACAAAACGACTATTCACACTGCTGTGTATCATGTATGAGTCTGGCGATATATCATCAGACTTTTGGAAAAACATCATCCACACAATTCAGAAGAGTGCAATAGCCGACAAATGCGACAATTAACGCATCAGCTTAGCATCCCCTGCATCCAATTTGCTGAGAAGAATAATATACAGAAGAATGGAAAAGAAAATTGAGGATGCGCTAGATGGCGATCAGTTTGGTTTTAGGAAAGGTAAAGGCACGAGAGTAGCAGTCGTAACGTTACGGTTGACGATGGAAGCAAGACTGAAGCAAAATCAGGACACGTTCATAGGATTTGTCCACTTGTAAAAAGCGGTCGGCAGTGTAAAACTGTGCAAGATGTTCGAAATTCTGCCAAAAATTGCTGTAAGCTATAGGAAAAGGCGGGTAATATACAACATGTACAAGAGTCAAGAGGGAACAATAGGACCGGTAGACCAAGAACGAAGTCTTCGGATTAAAAAGAGCGTAAGACGGGGATGTAGTCTTTCGTCCCCGTTGTTCAGTCTGTATATTGAAGCAACGGTGACAGAAATAAAGGAAAGGTTCAAGAATGGAATTAAAATTCAAGGTGAAAGGATAATAATGATAAGATTCTCTGATGAAGTTGCTATCCTCAGTGAAACTGAAGAATTAGAGGACCTGTTGAATGGAATGAACAGTCTAATGAGTGCACAATAAGAATTGATAGTAAATCGAAGAAAGACGAGAGTAATGAGAAGTAGCAGGAATGAAAACAGCGAGAGACTTAACACCAGGATTGGTGATCACGGAGTAGGAGACGCTAACGAATTCTGCTACTTAAGCAACAAAATAAACCATGACGGACGGAGCAAGGAGGTCGACAAAAGCAGACTAGCACTAGCTAAAAGGACATTCCTAGCCAAGAGAAGTCTGCCAGTATCAAAACAGATCTTTATTTCACGAGGAAAGCTATGTGCGCGTACACTTAGAGTACATCGTTTCATGGTAGTGAATCATGGACTGTGAGAAAACCGGAAGAAAAGAGAATAGAAGCATTGAAGATGTGGCGCTACAGACGAATATTGAAAATTAATGGACTCATAAGGTAAGGAATGAAGGCGTTCTCCGAAGAAGCGGTGAGGGAAGAAATGTATGGAAAACATTGACAAGAAGAAGGGACAGGATGGTAGAACATCTAACTTCCATGCCACTAGAGGGAGCTGTAGGGAGCAAAACCCACAAAGGAAGACAGAGATTGGAATACGTCTAGCGAGTCATTGAGGACGTAGATTGCAAGTGCTACGCTGAGATGAAGACGTTGACACTTGAGAGGAATTCATGGCGGGCTGCATCAAAACCAATCGAAAGACATGACTTTAAAAACCTGCATGTCATTACGAGGCGATGACCAGTCCGTCACCGCAGCAGCTGTGGCGCGTTGTCCTGTGGAAAAAAGCAGTGTCTGCGAGTAATGATTCGGCGGCAGCAGGCGGCTTGCACGATGGGACGTGGGAAGTGACATTGACTGCGCTCGCATCCCAACTACTGAACAACTGCAGAACTGTCTCTCATCAAGGCCTGCACCAGACTCTCTCCGTGAAGTGTCCCACACTACGAGGATCTCTACCCAAGCAGCCTGCCATATTTCTGTTATCTCCAGCTCAGGTTCTTCTTCTCGTCAATCGGATTGTTTAACCACGACATTGATAGCTGTTGCATAACTCCCTCTTTTCTCTTGCTAAAAACACACACGCAGTCGCCAAGGGAGGTTTTCTGTGAAATAGTAGCATTGTTAGCGCTTTAGTTACTCCTATACCTGTAAATTCTATGTCCAGTGGACGTGACCATTTTTTATCTGTCTTCCTTGTAGGAGGGCTGGACCATATCAGTGGTGAACTACGTGTGTGGCAGTCTCTTCTAGTCCGATGTGTGCCTCTCTGCAGTAGTGTTTGGAGTATGGCACGGCACCAGCGACCATCTGGTGGTAGCATGTCCACTGCGACGCGCCTGAGAAAAGGCAAGTTGTATCCGAATGGTAGTGGACCAGAAGGGCGAAGGTAGTCGTAGGATGAATCCGGCTGGCATCCAGTAGTGGCGCTGGTCGTGCTCGTGTAACGTTGACGAAGTTTGGAAAGGGGGTCCTGGAAACGTGTTCTGAGACCAGCTGATGCTCATATGGAACAAAGTTTGCAGTTGCCAAGGTCTAGGCGGAATGTTGTAACCAGACGAAACTACCTTCATCCTGGCATAAATGTTGATGCTTTGATTTCCCTGGGAGAAGGATCATTAAACCACAACACATGAAATACTAGTTCATTTTATTACAAAAATGAATAAAAAATATACTTTACTTTGACAGTTCTTTGCCACAGGATTGCTAGATAATTTACAACTGCCATTGACCAGGAAAGTATCACTTAATGCACTAACAAGGGGAGGCCGCCAATTGTGAAATTCAGATCGGATTCATACTGCGCATAATAAAAGCTCATGGCCAGAGGTGTAATGTGGCAAAGCAACAAGATGCACTTCTCAGCCGTTGTCGAGAAAATCGACAGTTAAAAGAAACCGTTGTGGTGAAATACTCTCTACGATTAATAATTTTCCACAGCTTTGTGGCGCAGCGGTAAGTGCTCGGGTTCGTAATCCGAAGGTCGCCGGATCGAATCTCGCACCATGCAATTTTTTTTTAGTATTTGTTTTTTGTAATTCAAATGTGTGTATATATATATATATATATATATATATATATATAATTCCTGGCAATCAGTTGCAACAATTATGCATATAATAAGTTGTTGACAGTCGTTTGTCGTGGAAAAACTGGCGACTTAGAACATCATTATGTTTTCCGCAAACAAAGTTGTATTTCACAAATGTTATTAATTGTCTTCATAATGTTAACCACGTATAGTTAACGGAAGACGTAGAAACGATATTCCGAAACGAATACGTATAGCGTAAGTCAAACGTTCGAATTAGAATAGAGACCCCACGAACACAAATTCGCTGTGGCAGGTATGAAATATAAACTCCGTTACTCGCTCGTTACACTTGAAGGACAGATGTTGAATGGCCCGAAACGAGCCACCGCATAGGATTACGAACCCGAGCGCTTACCGCTGGCCACGACGCTGTATAAAACTATTAACCGTAGAGAGCATTTCACCGCAACGGTTTCTTTTAACTGTCGATTTTCTCGCCAACGGCTGAGAAGTGCATCTTGGTGCTTTGCCACATTACACTTCCGGCCATGAGCTTTTATTATGCGCAGTATGAATCCAATCTGAATTTCACAATTGGCGGCCTCCCCTTGTAAGTAACAAACTGCTTTCCTGAGGTACGATGATCGACATTTACAACAGCGCAAGTTCATCTGAAACAACATTAATAACTCGTTGGTCCCATACTACAATGCGGTAGCTGAGGTCTCGAACTTGACAGAGCTCTTGCCTGCCAGAGACCGTATTGACCACAGTGCGAAGGCACCACAGTGCTCGGGGAAAGGTGTGGTCTTCAGGCGCGCCTCCCGTACGTCATTGCAGGTTGCAGTGAGCGCTCGCTAACGTCAGTGGTATCAATATGCGTTGCCGACTTCGGTGTGGCACTGCAATTTCCCGACGATACCACACGCATGGAATAAGGAAACGATCTGTTGGCTAGGACTCCAGTTGTTAGGATGGTTGCTTGTCAGGATTTATTTCTGCATATGTCGGTATCGTCGCTGCTGCAGTCCATGACTGGAGACGCCTGTAGAGACATTTGGATTAAATAGTGGAATTTATTAGATGTTCAGGATACGTGAAGATATACTTACTTTGACTTTTAAGGGCTTCTCCACTCTTCAGCAGTTGCCTTGTATTCCCATTCGCCAGCTTTCAAGATCATGGCAATCTTCCTCTTTCAGATCTTCTTCCTCATAATTCTAATTACTCCCACTCTCCATGTTAATCTTGGCCGTCCACTCTTCATCTTTCCTGGTGGCGACCACTCCAAGATTGCTTTTTGTTGTGAATTGGCAGGAGCCAATTCACGGGGTTAGGAGGAAGTCGAAAGGCACGCGTTTAAGCTCACGCAGGCTGGCGCGAGGTCTGGAACAGGTAAAGTAATTATACTATCAAGAAAAGTATGTAGCTTCAGGAATACTTAACTTTAATCCATAATTGGTGAACATCGGTCTGACTGTACATGCATCACAAGATAAATAGGAATTGACAATGGCGCCTTGCTAGGTCGTAGCAAATGACGTAGCTGAAGGCTATGCTAACTATCGTCTCGGCTAATGAGAGCGTAATTCTCAGTGAACCTTTCCTAGCAACGTCGGCTGTACAACTGGGGCGAGTGCTAGTAAGTCTCTCTATACCTGCCGTGTGGCGGCGCTCGGTCTGCAATCACTGATAGTGGCGACACGCGGGTCCGACGTATACTACCGGACCGCGGCCAATTTAAAGGCTACCACCTAGCAAGTGTGGTGTCTGGCGGTGACACCACACTTTTGGAATCGTCCTTGCTCTATTTGCCATATGTAACAATACTACCGAAGAGCTCTATTCTCAGTTCCTTGCACGACTGGTTGTTCCGTATCCATTATCTCCCTAATTTCCTCATTTCTTCTCAGCTCTGTTCTGAATCCTCACTGCCCTCCATATTCTGCCCATCTCTATTGCCTGTACGCCGCTTCTCTGCCACACACCAGGGTCCATCCTTCTGCAACGTATCTTAATATACTGTCCACTAGTGCTTGCAGAATGCTCTTCTTTGCTTCTATTGATATTACCCGCTCCACAGAACTCCATTTAGCATTTTAATTGGTCCTCTTGCTTGATGAATCCTGCGTTCCACATCTGCTTCACTGCTCCCCAAGGACTAGATAATCGAGCCTAAGTAATTAAACTCCTTTACAGCTTTAATAGTTCCTTGCGGCAGTACTATATCCCTTTCATCTGCTCCCACTACTAGATATTCCGCTTTGCTCACATTTATTCTAAGCCCTGCTTCCATTAAGTTCTCTATCGTAAATTTGACATCCTTTCTACTTTGTGCTGTCAGGACCTAATCATCGGTAAATAATAGTAAGTAGAGAGTTCCTTGCTGGAAAGGAAATTCCGCATCTCCGCAAAACTATTCCACCGTTCCAATATATACTGCATATATATTTTAAACAGGTTCAACAACACACTGCAGCTCTGTCTAAGACCTTTCCATGTTTGGGATGTCTCAGTCAACTTTCTCCCTACTTTAACTGCTGCATATGACTGGTTTTATGTTTTTTGAATTAGGGATATCTGTCGTGCTTCTACGTCTGTGTACTCCATCGCTTCCCATAGTCCATTGATGGGTACAGAATCATAAGATTTTTCTACATCCACAAATATGTGTACTTCCTGACCATTAGAATACACCTCCTCCTTAGTTTTAATCTTTGCTGATAAAAATTTTCACATTTTCTTCTTGTAGCAGATGTATTCTATATTTTGGATCTTCTATAGTTCTACTTCCAGGATTCTCCTTTTTCTCCTTTGTGTCATCTTGGTCTTAAGCGGAAATTCAGATTTTAAATGAACCAAACTACGTACCTCTTTTTAACTTTCGATATTGCACCATGATTACAGAGTGCCTCCACACTACAGTAGACACTGGACTCGAATTCGGGAGGACGACGGTTCAATCCCGCGTCCGGCCATCCTGATTCAGGTTTTCCGTGATTTCCCTAAATCGCTCCAGGCAAATGCCGGGATGGTTCCTTTCAAAGGGCACGGCCGACTTCCTTCCCCGTCCTTCCCTAATCCGATGAGACCGATGACCTCGCTGTCTGGTCTCCTTCCCTGAAACAACCAACCAACCAACTACAGTAGTAGGATAAAAGGTACTGGGCCATTTTTAGTGCAGGTTGCATACATTCAGGGGCAAACTTGATTGATATCTGACACCCTCCCCCTCCCCTTAACCTATTGTTATGCTAACTGAGTTATGACGCCCTGGGGATAACCTGTGCTTCTGAGAAACCCCCACCCCCACCCGCTCCTCCTCCTCCTCCTCCCCCATCTCTCTGGAAATCCGCAACCCCCCTCCCCCTAGCACACTTTTGATATCAAATTAATCGACTAATTAATTGAATTAATCAATTAATTACTCCTCCCACGCCTGGGAAATTGGCAGGAAGCATATCTCTTCATTTGTTAGTGCTTCTGTACCCCACTTCTTTGTGCATTGATTCTTCCTGATTAATCTCTTAAACTTCAGCCTACTGTTCATCACTATTAAACTCTGATCTGAATCTATGTCTCCTTCCACAATCCGGTACCCTTTTTGGAACCCCTGGCTGATCATAACGTAATTTAACTGGACTTTTCCCATATCTCCCGGCCTTTTCCTCGTCTTGTGATTCTTGAACAGACTGTACGCTATTACTGTCTGAAATGTATTGCAGAACTCAAGTAGTCTCTGTCCTCTTTCACGGCTAGTACCAAGTCCATATCCTCCCACAACACTTTCTTCTGCTCCTTCCCCTATAAACCCATTCTAATCGCCCATTATTACTATTTTTCGCCTCCCTTCAGTATCTTCGTATTCTTTCTCCATCCCTTCATCTTGTGATTGCGATTTGACGTGTATATCAGAACTATCGTTATCGGTGTTGGTTTGCTGTCGATTATGTTAACACCAACCCTATCACTGAACTGTTTACAGTAACTCACTCTCTGCCCCTCCTTCTTTATCATAACGAATCCTGTTCCCATTATACCGTTTCCCTCTGCTGTTGCTATCACCCTATACTCATCTGACCAGGATTCCTTGTCTCCTTTCCATTTCACTTCACTGACACCCACAACATCTTGATTGAGCCTTAGCATTTCCCTTTTCCAAGTTTCTAACTTCCCTACCACATTCAAACGTCTGGCATTCCACACTCCGGCTCGAGGTCACTTCCCCTTTGGAAGTCCCTCCAAGAGAGCCGAATCGAGGACTATGCCGAAATCTTTTGCCAATGCGGAGACATGACACGTTTTCAATTACACGCCACATCTCCCATGGATAGACGGTAAGTGTCTTTAATGCAGCTGTTTCCATTGCCTTCTTCATCCTCATGCCGTTGATCATTGCTGATTCTTCCGGTTTTAGGGGTAGTTTTCCACCCCGAGGGCAAGAGAGTGCCCTGAACGTCTCTCCTCTCCTCCGTCCTACTTGACAAGACCGTTGGCAGAATGAGGGTGACTTCTTACGGTGGGAGTCTTCGGCCGCCATTCCTGATGAAATTTATTCAAAATTTCAGCCGTAGCATGCTTCGAACCCGGGACAAACAACGTTTCGATTACTAATCAAAGCCGTTACCCCTTTACCATGGGTGTAAGGTTAATTCTTACTGGAACTGATCAAGCTCTTTCTGTTATGTTTCCCACAACCTCTCTCTCGGCCCCACAACGTCATAAATTAATTTTTTTTTTTTTCAATTCGCCCATTTAAGTTTCCTGTCATTAACAATTCACGCCCACCTGAACATATGTCAACCACTTCCTGCAAGTCATCGAGGAAATACCTCCTCTTCTTGTCAGGCGCTTAGTCGTCAGGGCCATACACCCTAATTACTTCACATTTTATTCCGTGAATTTTATTACTACATTGATTGTTCTTTCATTCACCCGTTTCCAATTAATTATTCCATGTTTCCATTTTCATTTTATAAGAACTGCTACTCCTGATTTTACTCTTTCAGTTTTTTGTACTCCACTCCAAAACAGAATACAGTCTCCAATTATTTCTTATCCAGATGATTTCTTTTTCGTTTTTGGCATTACCGGAACAGTCATTTTCAGTACTTTCTTTTCTTTAACTATATTCTCAATTTTTCCTGCTAATCCTTGTACATGCCATGTCCCACAGATCAGAACCCCTGTTCTTAATTAGAGTCGATGTCTTTTGATCCTATGGCTTTTTTATTTTGTTTGGGAAACGTAGAAGAACCTGTTTTTACTCGGGTAAAGGACCGTTTTTTCCTCAAGGTTTACTCCCCTAGGGCGGCTGCCTTCCATGTGGCTAAGAGTCCCCACTATGTTACCAATTCAAGAAAGGAAAACTCAGGATTGGATAAAGGAAAAAATGGGCCGTTGTGAGGCAATCTTTGTCTGGATGCTCTACACGAGACCTGTACGCCATAGGAGAGGCTGCCAGTAGCAACACTACTCCCGGGATAGTCCTCTGCTTCACTGAAACACGTAAACCTCGTCCGCACGGACAGTGTAATTTAAGGCGGTGTCTCACCGAGAAAGTGTGAAGACGTTAGGGTAATTTTATCAACTGGTAGACAATACGAGTAGAAAGGGGATGGGTTGTACGGCAGGGCTGGTTGCCCCAGGGCTAGATGTGAGGTGTATGACGTCTGAAGAGAGTGTTTGGAGACCCGCGCTAGTGGTGCCTTGGTAACGCGAGAAGAACTACTTACTACTGGTGCAAACAACTAACCACTCACCAATTTTTTTTATTTCCTTCACTGCTTCTCGAATAGCCAGATTGAAAACAATTTTCGTTTTCATGTTGCCTCCTTGATTCTTATGCGTTTGAGGGGTATCCGAAAGATACCGGATTGATGGTGTCCTGGACAAGGCTTGTGTATGAAGCATTCTTCTCGGCAGGGAATGTCGTGTAACTGCTTCACGTTGCACTACTGCTTCGACGCCACCTGGAAAAGTTTCGTCGGACCACAACGGACTTATCTCGCTGCAGCTGTTTTACTGTCTCCTCGTTTTCGTGACGGTGGGAATGATTTAATATCAAGCGATTGTGAAATTTTGCTTCCTTCCCGGTGGATATCCATAGAAACTTTTATTTGAATGTACAAAGATGGTGCTGTGAGAAAAGGGCAAGGTTAAGAGTGGTTTCTCGTTTCAGAAATGGCGATAAGTAGATTGATGAAAATCTCGTTCCGGTTTCAGTCAACTACCTGAAGAGATAAAAATAGGGAAAAAATTTGTGATGTTGTGCTTGAATACTGTGGATAAGCGATGGACATATGACGGAGTTAACTGGATTGTCTTCGAGCTTGTTTCAGCGAACTTTAAAACAAGAGATGTGTTCTGTCTCTGGTTTTGAATTAGTCAGAAGAGCGTAGAAAGGAAGCAGGCTTCGCTTTGAAGGAACAGCTTCAAAACGACTCAGAATGTTTTCCAAAATCGTTACCGGTGAGGATTCATTCCAAAACCAAACAACAATCAACCCGACTTGACGACACGGTAGCCAGAAGCACTACGGAGGTGCTGTCAGCCATCACTATAGTTGAGTATGAAGATGTTCCCAACAGTGTATTCACCGACAAGGCAAATGCGAGACACACAACGACGATACACTGAAAGTAATAAGGCTGTTTTGCAATCAAATGTAAATTCATGGTTTTTTTGAAAACTTCCCTTTTTCAGCCCCCCTCATATTGTCTGTTTGCCGTCTTAACAGCATAACGTACGCTGACGAGCCAAGACATTAAGAAAACCTGCTTAATAGCTTGTTGGACCATCTTTGTAACGCAATATATCATCAGTTCTGCGTATCATTGATTCTACGCACAAGTCATGCATTTGCAATTCCTGTAAATAACTGCCCCTGATCTGTGAACGCGGTGATGGCACTCGATAGGGACCCAGATGGGAGCCGTCGGATCCCCATTTAGGCGCATTTGGTGGCCAACATACAACATGATCTCGCGATCACTGTAGCTCTATTCTGGCTCGAGACACAGTCAGTTTTACTGCTGGAAGATAGCAGGGTCGTCAGGAAAGACATCAAGCATGAAGGGATGCTGATGGCCCGCAGCTGACGTGGTGTCTTCGATTACTACCACAGGCCCCATACAAATGCAGGAGAATGTCTATCGTAGCATAATACTCCTCCCAACAGCCTGCCTCTGTGGCGCAGTCCACGTTTCCAACAGCCGTTCGCCTGGATGACGGTGACTGGAGACGACCGTCGACCTGGTGTTGTAAAAACGTGATTCATCCGACTAGCCGACACATTTCCAGCTATACGCGGTCCAGTTTCGATGATCCCGAGCCCACTGCAATCTTGGTTGGCGACACTGTTGGGCCAGCTTGTGCAAGCGTCGTCTTCTGCGGAGCCTCTTCTTCAACAATGTGCGATGAACGGCGTGTTGCGAAACACATGTACGGCATTGTGCTGTTTCGGCAGAGATGCCACAGACCGCCATCTGTGCTACTTTACAGACCATACGAGCCTCGAAACCCCACGTTCTGTGACGTGTCGTGGAGGTACAACCGTTAGCGGCTGCCGGATGCGGATACAAGGAGCTCTGAATAGACGCAATGATTTTGGTGAATAACTATTAAAACTTGACTGTGGAGTGCCGCAAAATAGACGTGTACGTGTGAGAAAAACGAAGACGTGCAATTCCGATTTTAATATGTAAATTGCAACTTTTGAAGAAGCAAAATCTGTGTGGCGTGTTATACAAGCCGTGATAAACTGAACATTCGTATTGGTCAAATTATGTAATATCTGAGCGAGTATTATGTCACAGATAATCCGTTTGATAAGCTCTTTGGTTTCTGATTCGATTAGTTACCATAAACTGGCTATGGCGAGTTACTGTGATTGGGTGTACGTTAGCCGAAATTGTAACTTCCGAATAACACGGACTTGGCGGTGTTTTATTTCAAATAACTGGTAATATATTGAAGTTTTTATTTACAAACTATGCATCGTTTAACAGCTCAGCTGACCTTATATTAACAAAACGTTTGTTGCAGCCATTGGAGTCGTATAATGCTACTGGCTCTAGTACAGTTTTTCCATTAGAACATATTATTCGTTTTTAACAGGGCAGGCATATGGACCGGAATGCAGAAGAAGAAATGATCGCAAGGTGAGAGAATATTATTTTTGTATGGTGAGCTGACAGTAACCGCGACGTTTCACGCGATCAAGTGAGTGTGGATGCACAACTCCTCACCACTGTCTAGGCACCAGAAGTGTTTTTCAGGTTATCTTTCTGACGGTGTATACAGCAGAAAAAATGTTGTGATCGTAATGACTCCCGCTGTAGTGTAAAATCTTGCTAGCACCTATCGCAGCCGGCCGCTGTAGCCGAGCGGTTCTAGGCCCTTCAGTCCGGAACCGCGCTGCTGCTACGGTCGCAGGTTCGAATCCTGCCTTGGGTATGGATGTGTGTGGTGTCCTTAGATTAGTTAGGTTTAAATAGTTCTAAGTCTAGGGGACTGAGGACCTCAGATGTTAAGTCGCACAATGCCTACAGCCATTTGAACCACTTCAACTTGGCGGATAGTGGTAGTTTCACTGCTCTTCTACCACTTTCCGTAGATGCTCATGACAAAAGCACGTGAACATTCGACCGGCTTCGCTGTTTTCGAGATACTTAGTCACAGGCTATGCGTAATAATGACCTCCGCTTTGGTAAACTCCTTTATCTGAGTGAATTTCTCCATTTGCAACGCATATCTACGCTAGGGTGATTTCCCATCCGTCACTGCTCGGCTTACATGCTTTTCTTACTGTGTCACGAGCCCGCAACGCCAACAGGAGCAGTGGGCAAGGCCGGCCGCGGTGGCCGAGCTGTTCTAGGCGCTACAGTCTGGAACAGCGCTGCGGCTACGGTCGCAGGTTCGAATCCTGCCTCGGGCATGGATGTGTGTGATGTCCTTAGGTTAGTTAGGTTTAAGTAGTTCTAAGTTCTAGGGGACTGATGACCTGAGAAGATAAGACCCATAGTGCTCAGAGCCATTTGAGTAGTGGGCAAAGGTCAATGTTTTGTCACATCGGTGTATACCCCGCTAGGTCTGGCCGGCCTCCTGCCTAGCGCTCCGGGTGCAGTGGCGAGTGGGGCCAAGGGACGAGGGAGGAACAGTATACCTGTTGCGTTAAATTACATTTACTTCTACATTACTAATACCAGGGCGTCCACATACTTGTCCAATAAAAGAAACCGTGGAGGAGCCACATTATTCTATGCTGAATGGGATTTCATAGTTTTTAGTGTGGTTTGTATGCCATGCAAAGTGCTTAATAGAGCATTGCACAACTACGAGCTGTAAAAACATACACTGAAACATCATTGCAACACTGTCCGCCCCCTGTAGCTGAGTGGTCAGCGCGACAGAATGTCAATCCTAAGGGCACGGGTTCGATTCCCGGCTGGGTCGCAGATTTTCTCCGCTCAGGGACTGGGTCGTTGTGTTGTCCCAATCATCATCATTTCATCCCCATCGACGCGCAAGTCACCGAAGTGGCGTCAAATCGAATGACTTGCACCCGGCGAACGGTGCACCGACTGGAGGCCCTAGTCGCACGACATTTACATTTATTACATCACCAGCCACAAGACAATCTGATGTACTTGTGTTCTGACGAACGAGAGTGAATGCTGGCTATACTTGAGGCGACGTAGGCGCGCGGAGTGGCTGTGCGGTTTGAGGCGCCACGTCCCGGACTGCGCGGCCCCTCACGCAGGAGCTGCGAGTCCTCTCTCGGACATGGGTGTTGTAACTTTGTTACTTTAATTTGCTATGAAAGCGGTACTGCTAGACAATAAAAGCGGTTTAAAAGCTGTGAGCTGTCTGGGGAAGTTAACCTTGCATTACTGCGCAACTGTTTCACCAGGTATCCAGTCTAGCTTACCAAATTCCCAACCAGACTAACATTAATTATAATCTTTTAATAGTCATACGACAACCGGTGATTTATATATATAAGAGAATTTAAAAAGAAATAAATCAGTTTATATTTGGAAATTTATTTTAACATTGATCATTGAAATTTCAGCATATTAAACTCGAGTCGTAACTAAGCTGGTGCCTTATTTAGGATTGTGAAAATGTGAGATTGTAATCTTACGGAACACATCAAATATGGAGCCAAGATTGGGAGACTGCATACAACACTGCATTCATAAAATAACACACGAAGAACGTTGAAACATATGCAAGAGGAAATTAACCACAACCAACCGATTCAATTTTCACCCAAAGAAGTTACGTTCGTAGCACAATCCTGTCCGTCATATAATTACCACACACTGGTATACTAAATTCATATTAACTCTTTGTGAAATCTTCCCGAAAAGAATAGCTGAGGGCTACTTTGATGATTACACCACATGCTTCACATGGTCAACTTGGTTTACACAAAGAGTGTAACACCACAATAATTTTGATAATTAAAATAAATTAGATCGAAAAGCAATTTACAAAAGAAAAACCTCGAACTGGTTACTATCGTCTTACTATTAACCTGATGGGTCAAACAATTGTATAAGCACGTGGTACTGGTTTCACAAAGTACACCCCACGTGGGTTGAACATAAAGAAAAGTTGCTATATTGAAAAATATTGTCAAGGCGAGACGTTATAATTACACAAGCATTCGCATTTAAGATTGATGATCTTAGTTAGAGTTACTGATCAACACGTGGTTCCACTTTACTCACAAAGTAGTGACAAAGCAACTACCGGAAGATATTCTGAACTTCACACGAGAATTACACTGCGCTGCAATTTAAGATAACATTAGATATTTTAGAGCTAAACCTGAAATAAAGGTGATTAAATTTTCAGTTAGGCTGAACTTAAGAAATCCATTGTCCTACGGACTTAGCAGACACGCGCTTAGCCGGACATCTTACCACTTCAGACGCTCGCCACGGACAGACTGCCGTGGTCCCTTTCTGAGGGTGGCTCACAAATACAAACGGAAGTGGCCAGAGGGGCAGCTTCCTATACCAACATGACAAGAGACGGACAGGACTATACTAAGGATAGAAACCTCTCTGCTTTTAGAAAGCGTAGCTACCTGTTCCGACGTTGGTCCTACTGTTCTCTAGCAGACAGGCTTGTCTGCTACCCTCAAGCATGCAACTAGAAATACATTTGCTCATTCATCCTCTCACACAGAAGGGAAGGGGGATGACAGTATCTTATCATATACAGTATATAAAAGAAAGCCGATGTAGTTTCCGTATGAGACTGTGTGACATGAATTACATATAAACTGTGTTTTAAAGTGTAGTAGTGTGACAGATCGTTCTTGTTTATGTGTAAAAGTAACACGTTCCACTACTCAGTCTCCTCCCAGATAGTCAGAAACGCCACAGTAAATTTAGAAGAGGAATTTATGCCGTAAATGACAACAGATTTAAGAAATCAAACATGAAAGGAATCCAACAGAGACCTTTCAGTGTGTGTGTTGTTCTTAGCATAAGTTGGATTAAGTAGTATTTAAGTCTAGGGACCGATGACCACAGCAGTTTGGTCCGTTAGGAATTCATACACATTTGAACATTTGAGCGGCCCTTAGGGAAACAAATGAGAAGTAACAAAAAAAAAATCTTTTATGGTGTAGATCATCTATTGTTCGACTTCATTAAGCTTTTTCACAGAGGGAGAGAACCATTTGGCGACAGATGTGGCGGACAAGATTGATGATCAAACGGAAATAAATCGTACGAAAAAAATATATTCAGATTCATGACTTAAGGCATTTACCGGAACTCAAGGCAGTCATTTTTGGACCAGACATAGCTGACTATCTTTCAATAATTGAAAATTTTCATCGTGAGTTCTAAGAGGTTCCGAATCTTCGCACATTGAAGACTGATTTTGATTTATCTGCCAGACTTTTTTCGCATTTGGCTGCTGTTACACCTCCTCATCACCTCTGACTTGAGCTGACAGACGTACTGTGAAGCACACGGCTCAGTGACTTGTTTGTCAAGATCAGGACTTTACAAGACTTATAAAATGATGCAAGAACAGTATCCTGGAGTACACTACCAGTCACTAAAGTTATTGCACTGTTTGGTTTAACTTTTTTTTTCTATTATAAAACTGAGAAATTTCCGAAAAATTTCGGATTTGTATTACAGCCCATAGGGTCAGATATGTTAAACAATCTAAAGCTGAAAAGTTTATAAATTTATAAACATCACAAGTTAGTATTAAACGCCTGTATGTAAAGGTTTTTGTAGTTCTGCTATTGTATTAGCACTGTCAAAAGTTCTTAATGAATTAAGTAGTAAAGTTGTTGCTTTGGCGGGGAAATAAAAAGTAGAAAACAAATACTGGTGATAAAATCCTCCCTATAAAAGTATGCTGCAATGTTCGCCTTTTAGACACAGTCGTAGTGTTTTGCAAACATGTCATCTTAAGATACCCGCGTACAGAGCCTTAAGAATGCAGTCGTCTCACGCTTACCCCTACCCGGAGCAGCGCACTGGTGGATTTAGGCAGACCGCTGAGCAGACTGGTCTGCAATACCGGAGCACGACCGCGCTCTGGGGGCGCAAGGATTACTCTTTTTTTTTCCTTTATTGGGCCGGCAGCAGCTTAGTACGCTGCTCTTCAGCCTACAGAATATTTAAAACAGAAGAAGAAGGTAAGAAACAATAAAGCAGGCGATAAAACGGTGAGTTAAATTGCAAAGCGGCGGAAAATTGTGGAAAGTTAAAACATAAAACAAAGGGTTGGCGATGCTAACAAAATACAAAGGAAGCAGACAGGTAAAATAGTAGACAGACAATTAAAAAACACGGCGGCAGTCTGGTTTCTGTTCGCAAGAGATATAAAAATCACACACAGCGACAGTATGATTTCCGTTCGCAACACTTCGGAAAAGACGCACGACACTTAACACTCACTGGAAACACTGCACTAAAAATTCGACATGAACATGACACACCACAACAAAGGGCAGGTCCCCCCACCTGGACAGATGAGGGGGAAAGAAAAATGGGGGGAGGAGAGGAAAAACGAAGGGGGGGTCGACGGAGGGAGAGGACTCATAAGGGGGGTAGGACAGACACGAGAGGGAATGGGGAAAGGCAGAGGAGGGAAACGCAAAAGGACTTGGGGGAGAGAAGGGAGGCAGAGAGAGGGTAGGTGGGAGAAAAAACAGGATGGAAGGGTGGGGAAGAGGGAGCTTAGGAGAAACACAGAGGAAGGGAGGGGTAGGTGAGGATCAGAGTTGATAGGAGGGATAAATGGAGGGAGGTGGAGTCAATGGAAGCCACCTTTGGAAAGGAGATGAAGGGTGTAGAGATGGAGAGTAGGGGGACACAATGGTACAGGTGCAGCAGAGGGCAGGGGTTGAGAGGAGCAACCAGGAGATGAGGGGGATCAAGGCAGTCGGAGATGTAGAGTATGCACATATGTTCAAGCAATAGGAGCAGATGGCAGAAAGGAATCAGGTCGTAGAAGATCCGCGTGGGGGACGGGAGGCATATATGGAAGAGTGCATGGCACTCGAGGATCTGGAGGGACTTATAGAATTGAGAGGTGGATATCCAGGCGGGACTGGCGTAACAGAGGATGGGACAGATTAAAGATTTGTAGGTGTGGAGGATGGTAGAGGGGTTCAACTCCCATGTCCGGCCAGAGAGGAGTTTGAGGAGTCAGAGGCAGTTGTGGCCTTGGGCGGAGATGAGGGATCCAGGTGAGGTGATTGTCAATGGTGAGGCCAAGGTAGGTGAGGGTGGGGGAGAGGCGGACACGACAGGCACAGATGGTGAGGGAAAAATCAAGGAGCCAAAAGGAGTGAGCAGTATGCTCTATGATGATTGCCTGGCTATTGGAAGGATTGATTTTCAGGAGCCACTGGTTACACCATGTGGCAAAAAGATCAAGGTGATTCTGGGGAAGGCATTGGGACCGTTGGAGGGTAGGAGCGAGGGCAAGGAATTCGGTGTCATCGGCCTACTGCAGGAGGTGTACTGGAGGGGGGGGGGGGGGGTTGGGGCATATCTGCTGTGTATAGGAGGTCAGGAGGTAGAGGAGAGGGAAGAGGACAGAGCCCTGGGGCACACCTGAAGAGGGGTAGAAGGTGAGGGAATCAGCATTATGGATGGTAACATAGGAGGGGCGATGGGAGAGGAAGGAGGCAATCAGACGGACTTAGTTGACAGGTAGGACACAGGTCTCGAGTTTAATCAGGAGACCAGGATGCCAGACACAGTTATTGTTCTTTTCGAGGTCGAGGGAGACAAAAATGGCGGAGCGACGGGAGTTAAGCTGGAGGGAGAGGAGATGAGTGAGGCGTAGGAGTTGGTCATTGGCAGAGAAGGAAGGTCGAACGCCACATTGGGTGTTGGGGAGGAGGTGGTGTCGGTGGAGGTGGTGATGGAAGCGCGGGGTAAGGATGGATTCCAAGAGCTTACTAAACACCGAGGTGAGACATATAGGGCGATAGGAAGAGGCATCAGACGGGGACATGTTGGGTTTGGAGGACATTAGGATAAAGGAGGATTTGCACGGGTCGGGGTAGAAGCCGGTGGCAAGGATTACACTGTAGAGGGTGGCAAGAACTGCAAGGAAGGAGGGAGGGCAGTGTTTGAGGTGGCGGTAGGTAACGCGGTCGCGGCCGGGAGCAGTGTTGCGTTTAGTATGGAGTGTGAGTCTAATGTCCTGTGTAGTGACAAAGGGTTTGTCAGGGCTGCGCTAGGTAAATGTGTGTCTTTAATACAACTGCTCGTGAGTGTAGGTCAACAATTGGTGTGAGCATGCAGCCTTGAGAGAAGCGGACTAGGATGTAGACATAGTTGTGGCTGACGTGAATGGACCTGGCGTGGCGTCGTGGCCGTGAGTAGCGATGGCTGCATATCAAATTACCACGGGCCGAGGCGGGCTATTACGCAGCGGGCCTTCGCAGAGACGAGAGGAAGAAAAAGTGGTGCGCCCGGTCGCCGGGGCGGCGCTATTGATGCGGTAATGGCGGCCCAGCTGGCCAGGTGTCCGCCGAGGACTCGTAAATCCGGGGCGGCTGACGCGCGCCGTGCATCAGGCGTCAACGTACGGTCCCCCACCCCACCCCACCAAGCCGCCGGCCTCCACATTTCTGGCGGTTCAGCCGCGTGCGCGGCGCGTGGCGTGCCGATGCGGATGCGCGCTCCAGGACCGCCGGCAGCCGGGTGGTCGCCGGCTGGGAGCCTCTGCGGCAGCCACTCGTCGCCCCGGGCTTGCTCGCCGGCGCGCTTCACTGTTGGCCGCCGCTGCTGCCGCTGGCAGACTTTATTGTCTTTGCTAAGATTAGGTTTCAGTCGTCCGATGTCTCTGTTGAGTGGCCGTACTTGCGCTGGGTCCGCGTGTGGAGTGTGACCACCCTCTCCAGCTACTTGTGCACCAAGTCTCTTTAAATGCGAACATTTTTAGGTTAGGCTTTACCGTGACTGTTACTGACATTAAGTGAAACAACAAGTTTACTGCTACCAGTCACCGTTTTATTTATTTCCACGACGCGTTTCGAAGGTTTAAACCTCCATCATCGGGTGGATTTACATGTTATACTAACTAATGTAAATCCACCCGATGATGGAGGTTTAAACCTTCGAAACGCGTCGTGGAAATAAATAAAACGGTGACTGGTAACAGTAAACTTGTTGTTTCATTTATTGTTGTTTCATTTAACACCAAGTCTCTGTTTGCCGGAGATGATATAAAATCTGTTGCAATACTGTCGATCGGAGCTATTACTTCTCGTTTCTGCACGTACCTTCGGTATAATAGTTTTCGTCAGCACTGAATCTTATTCAGTTATGGAAGCGTTACTATGAGCGTACGTCTGCAGTGACTCAAACGTCGTAATATTACATAAGTTTCTCGACACTACGAAAGCAATGTGTAAATACTTATGCACCTTACGTTCGATATGTCTCCTTGAAATATTATTTTGACATGAAGCATACATCTGTGAATAATTTTTCATCAAGCTCGTACTTTTGTTACTCCACGCAGCCGTAAGGCGAAGGACAAAGCCGCTCAATAAATAGAGATTTTTACAACCTGCGATAACTCCCTACTTATTTACAATATCGTTTTTTTTCTTTTTCCCTTAAAAAATATTTTTCTTTTGCTACTTCCTTTCTTTATATTATGACATGAATACTATAAATTTTTCTCAGATCTGTTATTCTCACTCTCTTTCAAGAAAACAATATTGTCACAAATGGAACTGGCTCAGGAATACGTATAAGGGGCGTTCAAAAAGAAACGGCCGCTCGCCGCTCGGAGTTCCGGCGCGGTTGAAGGCGCCATATCACGGACTTCGCGGCCCCTGCCACCGGAGTTTGGAGTCCTCCCTCGGGCAAAGGTGTGTGTGTTGTTCTCAGCGTGAGTTAAGTTAGTTTAATTAGTGTGTAAGTCTAGGGACCGAATGACCTCTGCAGTCTGGTCCCTTAAAAAATTCACACACATTTGAACATTTTGAAAAAGAAAGGAGCCAGAGGCATAATTGTAGACACCAATACCTGTATATTAGAAGTATTGACCCTGGCTGTTGAGAAACTTGTCCCACGTGACACAAGGCGGTGAATGGCTGTCTCATAAAATTCCCGGTGCTGCGATGTTAACCAGTTCCGCACGTACAGCTGGACGTCGTCCTCCGAGGTGAATCTTTTTCCCCTCAGAGCCTTTTTAAGGGGTAATGGCATAATCACAGGAAGAGAGGTCTGGACTCTATAGAGGGTGGCAGACAACCTGCATTTGAATTTCTGCGGGAGTTCCGCGACAGTGCAAGCTTTTCACTGTCGTGGAGCGGAATGATCCCGCGGGGGAGATTGCCTGGTCGTTTTCATTTGATCGCTTGCCGAAGGGTGGTCATGGTTTGAGAGTAACGCTGGGCATTCACTGTTGTCCCGTGCTGCAGGACGTGAATCAGAAGAGGGCCATATTTTGGTCCCCTTAGAAAGGCTCTGAGGGGCAAACGATTGACCTCGGAGGACGACGTCCAGCTGTGCGGAACTGGTTAACATCACAGCCTCGGGAATTTTATGAGACAGCCACTCTCTGCCTTGTGTTACAGTGGGACAAGTTTCTCAATAGCCAGGGTCAATACTTCTGACATACAGGTACTGGTTTCTGTAATTATGCCTCCGGTTCGTTTCTTTTTGAAGGCCCCTTATATGTATAGACAATTGTAAACATGACTTGTGAAGAAATCAGTTAAGTTTCTACAAAGTCAAACTATTACCAAAGTTGTAATAACGAAATGCAGACCTTTATTTTAATTAGATCATACATTTGTTAAAAAGGAGTTCCCCGTTATCCCCTCTATCCTATCAGTTGGCCTGTTCTAACACAAAAAAGTCCCTAACCGTCAGGGCTCTAGTCCGGGTGCTCGAGCCTATCTTGAGTTGGTGGGTAAAGGATGAGGCTCGCCTCTCGAATCGACAGGGCTCTTTTGTCGAATCGCGACCCGGGCGGAACTTTGAGCACCTTTCCGCAAGAGTCGTTTTTGACACACATGCTGCCCCATACGCATTCTTCATTCTGCGATCGATGTCTAACGGTGTTTGTCCTTAGGCAGCTAAGAAAAAAATAACAGCACGTTGGTCCTGTTTGAACGCATCTTTTAATAACGTCGCCGTAATTCAGGTTTCAGCATCTACCACTCTCCCTTGTCTACATGTCGGTGCTTATGCACACGCATCGGTGTCGAGCTGTGTCGAATAACGCTGCAACAAAGCCCTCAAACGGAAGCTTTTTGATCCCGCTTTTATATTTATCAAATATCACCGTCTTCAGGCGTTTATCTGTCTGAACTTACCCCACTCTTGTTTATAGAAATATCGGCCGGTGTGGCCGAGCGGTTGTAGGAGCTTCAGTCTGGAACCGCGCGACTGCTACGGTCGCAGGTTCGAATCCTGCCTTGGGCATGGATGTGTGTGATTTCCTTAGGTTTAAGTAGTTCTAAGTTCTAGGGGACTGATGACCACAGATGTCAAGTCCCATAGTGCTCAGAGCCATTTGAACCATTTTGAACCAAACGCCACGCGACCTAATCCTCTGCTCTCTGGTTCTCAGTGGTCCCGTACCTTTATAGAAATTGGATAACTCGGAAAGTTTAGATTCTAGAAAAGGAATCCCATCATTAAGCCGGCTGATTAATACGTTCTTTTACTTTTTAATCTTCCAAAAACAAAATCATGACCCGACCCTGATCGGAACTCGGTTCCACGGAGGAAAGTCTTTCACAGACCAGTCTATCAGTGGTTTAGCCCTGCTTAAAAGAATTCGTTACAGTTACTCTCCCTTCGGGTGTTAGTGGCTACCATCTGATCAGACTCGATATTTCAATTCAAAAAACTTTTCAGTTCACGTCCAATGATCCACTTCATTACAGAGAACGCTACAGATTCGTTTTCAAATAACGAAAGAACAGCGTGTTTAGCCCTTTTGACAATAGTTCTCTTTTTTGCGGGTGACTGACTGTCTTTGCTCATTCAGGTGGCCAACTTCTCGGCTGCAGGAGACGTCAGCCAAGGATTTCTCGCTCGGCTGTTTCTCTCCCGCGTCTGCATTTACGAGCTTCTGCTCCCTCGTTGCTTATCTATAACATCAAAAACATACAAACATACAGGTATTAACATAGCAGTGTAACCTTAATCATTTATCGTTGGTCAGTACTTGAGATCGTGTAATAATTCTTTTTCGTAACTATGATCCCATTACATTGGCTCGTCTCGGGGACTGCAGTTGTTACAATAGTAATAAATACTGATTTATTTATCATTCCTCTCAGTTCTTCTTCAGCTTTTCCATATGTGTGCGCTGTATACTGCCTTTCAACAACTGCGTGGGAGAAACAGCGAAATACTATACCTAGATAGAACATCGACGCTTGCACTAGAATTTCTTAAATCTGATGCGGGTAGTGACGTAATACTGTAATGGTAAACATGCACCAGTTATTACTCGGAACAACACAGTATAAAGTCTACCAAAGTCCTAGCTTACCATCAGATGAAGAATGAAAAACAGTAAAAGTTCATAAAATGATTGCTCGTCATAAAACAGGAACGCTCTCAAACGTACGAAAGGTGTTTGTTCTGCACGAGATTTTATGGCATAGAATGGGATGCATGTGTAAATGCTCAGAGTGCCACATTTGGACATTTAGAGTCAATATTAGTTGTAGTTCTGATTCAATGTAACTGTTCAGGATGAGAGTCGATCGCACCCATGAAAGATAAAGTTCGCCGACCTAGTAAAATGTCGTCTACACTTCCGTTGTACATGTGTGCGATTCTACTGGCATTCAGCTGTCGTTAGTTTAACCCCTGTATGCCACACTCACGAACTCAAAACACAAAATTCAAAATAACAGATTCTGTGCTCAGGTGGAATCCAACACTATTGTACAACTGTTAAGCTGGTAGTTGTTCACACTTCTAAGTGATAATGCATCTGAAATTTCATTATCAGCTAAATAAAAATTTAACTAAAAAGACCCGGTTAACTCTCAGTATTAAAGGAAAACATTTCTCGTTATGGCACTTTTAAAACATTGGAAATAGTGCAACTTGCAATTTTGTGAGCAAGAATCGACTGACCCTTTTTTTATATACAATTAACGGTTCGCCTCATCAGAATGTTGTGGGGGGATATGATGGGGTGAGAAGAGTTAGTTTTAAATATACTAACTGAAATAGATTTTATATTGATTTACAGCTACTTTCATCAAAATCGTAAACAGCAACATGCTTACAAACTCAGTATTTCATTGGATCATCTGCGTGATAACATTCAAATTTATGAAAACTGAATTTATTCAGAAGGCAACTGAATGTCCTCTGAAAGACAATGGATTGGGATCCAATTCACTTTCCAAAGAGTGTGCAACTCACGAAACGCGCATTTACTAGACTGCATTAACTATAGATCCCAGTACGATAAAGAAAATGCAGTCACAGGTTGAGAAAAAGACTCACAAATTGTGAGCTATGCAATGCGAAGACAACGCAAACGCTACACGCTACACTTACCAGGCACCGAACAGTAACTGTGCAACGACGAGATACGAGCAGCTGTCGTATGCTAGACCCCTTAAACCACTCCCCTAGTCTCCAAGCGAAGGTTTGCCACACCGACGGCTGAAAACCTCCCTCTCTCTTCCTGTACAGAGTAGTGAGAATAATTAGCGGTGTTCACCCGAGAACTTCATGTACGCACCTTTTCAAGGAGTTAGGTATTTTAACTGCACCACCAGAGTACATATATTCGCTAATGAAATTCGTTACAAATAATCCATCTCAACTAGAGGGAAAAATGACATGTCCTAACCGCTATTGAAGCTGTCAGTTGCTCACAAAGGAAAACATTATTCAGCAACAAAAATCTTTGCTCATTTGTACAATACCATAAAGTGTCTGGCAGGTAGCGGATCAACTTTTAAATCTAGCTTAAAATTAATTCCTTTGGATAACTCCTTCTACTCCATGGACGAGCTTCTGTTTCAGAAATGGTAAAAAAAATTTACCTCTAAATGTAGTTGCATGTGTAGAACTAAAAATTTCAGTAATATTAATATAAGCATTATTCATGTGTATATATATATATATATATATATATATATATATATATATATATATATATATATATATCTCTTATAATCTGACTTGTTCCACATCATATCGACAAAACAGTCGAGAAAATGATCTACGGAACATGACATAACTAAAA
This sequence comes from Schistocerca piceifrons, assembly GCF_021461385.2. Classification (NCBI taxonomy): domain Eukaryota; kingdom Metazoa; phylum Arthropoda; class Insecta; order Orthoptera; family Acrididae; genus Schistocerca; species Schistocerca piceifrons. The sequence continues at coordinate 1,217,022,168 of NC_060138.1, forward strand.
CTAAACTGCGTCCAGCGAAAGCCTGTAGAATTTTCTCATCCACCATTTGCTGTATTCTCTGTTAACAAACTAAAGACTGGCAGAACACCCGGCCCTCACCTTATGATTGGCGGAAAGATAACTGAGGGCATAAATGCAGGTTGATTCCAATTCTGGTCCCAGGAACGTAGCGGCGGCTCCGTTTTTCGGCTTCTATCTTCAGGATGACCTATGGGGGTTGTTCAACCCTCTGAGGACCTCATGTGGTTCACACAGCTTTGGAAGGCGCTTTTCTAGCATCCTGGGTTAAGAGATACTCAAAGTGATTTACTCGCCTCACCGCTGCTCGTGAGAATTTGTAGTGTGAAACATCTCGGATTTCCACTTTTCTCAACCAACTGCCGAAGACTTACAGGTGTCATAGCCCGCCACATTCCACGAACCGAGAAAAGCACGACCTATATGCCAGAATCCACACGCCCTGCTTTTCCATTCCGAAAGTTAATGATAATGGTACAGAAAGTGATTATGTTACAAACCAGTGTTGTCACAATAATCTGCACTACAGAATTTCTCTGAATTGTCTTCTCAGTGCAATTCTTCACAATTGGAGTCCGAAACTCGCCGTAAAGTTTTCAAGTATTTTCAGTACACATCGCTGCCTGGCAGAAAACATGTTAAATCCGCAACTTCGTCACCTTCGAGAGAACAGTTGTCTCGGCGTGGCTGACTCCCAAGCTGTAATTCCCATGTGCCTTGTAACCTCCCCGCAAAATTTTAAAAAGTCAATAATAGTGAAATCGTAACCTCCCAGCATGAATATGAAAGTCAATGTTAAGTGAAATGTTGTCTTCCCACAAAACTGCACAATAAAAATATGCCAACCGTAACCTCGTTGCAAAATTAAAGAATAATAATGGCCCAAATGTAAACTTTCCACAAAATTAAAGAATAATAACTGACCATTAAACCCACAATAATATTAATTAAATAGTGATCTATGAACTGAATGTAACATCTCAACAGCAATAATTAAACCTGATAAATTTTATAAGGGCAGCGGCGCTGACCTTCGGCTTTGTGAAATAATTAAACCTGAACACAAAAACCAAAATTCTTACCTCAGTAAACTGCATATATATCTGCTCTTATTTTAAAAAATTTCCGGCACAGCTCCGTGCAATGCTGGCCCATAATTAATTTTGATTCTTGGAGGGAATGCATAGGAAGTATTATTTAAGTTGAAATGAATCTTTTTCTTTAAAACAGTTACTTTACAAGAAAATTATTATTGGGGCAATTCTTGAACAAATTGATTACAATTAACATATGTTATTAGCTGAGCGCAATGCTGCTTCATTACCTTCTATAACAATATACCTCGTTCCGAACCGTGACCAGAGATGCAAGGAGAGCACGCCGCCGACGCATGCCGACGTCCGCTCAGTACAACCGTCCACTCGCTACAACTACTGCCGACAGACTACTACTGCAGACAGAGTGCAACTCGCAACTGAACCATTCTCTCTGCCGACTCCACACACACTACTGAACTCTCGCGCGGTCAAGCGCAGACTAGCAACGATAAATAACACTCTGGTCAGAGACTCTGTCATGCCTCGCCATCGCTGGTAATGAATACGTACGCGTTTCAGCCTTTTTGCAGAGGGTGCATCAAACGCCTAGGGGTGATAGATCACATCATGGAGAGCATTTTCTGTTGGAGACAAAATGTTTGCTGACGCTCCCTGGCGACACTTGCTGTGTTTTAGTACTGGTTATGCCCCTGAGAGTGGCCAGGACGTAGGCACTCCGTGGTTTGCATATGCAGTGTGTGTTGCCTACCAGGTAGCCATATTCTCCACGTGAACGGGTAGGCTGCTCCGCTTACACCGATTCTAAAGATTTTCTTGTCGAAAACCACTCTTGTAATTTACTGGGAAATGTAATATGCACATGCAGCACACCTAGGTAATAGATACTGCTACTTGCGTGAAACTTCGTCATGCCAGGGTTGGTGAAGTCAATAAAAAGACGACTATCATCACCGGGAACCGTCAGGGACCATTTTGTCTCTAAAAAAAGTTGTTCCCATGACGTTGTTCCTCTAGACATTGAAATACCCCGTATATGACGGGAGCGGGCCACATGCAATACCATTGGTCATTTTTACACTAGCAGAGATCTCGCAATACTCAATCCTTCACCTCACCAAGCACTCAGCCGCTTCTGTAATCCAGTTCGGGCACCCAACAAATCCCCGAAATATTCCTCATTGAAAGGAGTACCTACCGAGCGAGGTGGTGCAGAGGTCAACACGCTAGACTCGCATTCGGGAGGATGACGCTTCAAACCCGCGTCCGGCCATCCTGGTTTAGGTTTTGTGTCATTTCCCTAAATCGCTTCAGGGAAATGTCGCGATGGTTCCTTTGAAAGGGCACGGCCGATTTACTTCGTCGTCCTTCCCTAATCCGAGGTTGCGCTCCGTCTCTAATGACCTCGTTGTCGACGGGACGTTAAACACCAATCTCCTCGTCCTCCTTCCGACCTACAAATCTGTGCTCGTATGAATTTTTCTGACAAAATTTTTTTCTTCGAAAATTCCTGCTCCCGGTGTTACCACTTTTAAGGACCTCAAACGTGATACACAATTATCATCTAAACACCCGTGTACAACGACAACAGACACTTTGACATCCGATTGAAATTTGTACTAGATAATCTAAAATGATACGATCAGAATCAAAAAGAAATATAATTCAAGAACTACTACTCCGATCACAAAACAGCAGTAACCCCACGAATGTAACCTACCTAGATCACGCGTTAACAACTCGCTGATTTTGAGCGGGATCACTCGCTCCTGATCACCACACTCTTGCTCGAGAGCAAGGTAGTTCCGGCGAGGTGGGGGTGGAGGAAATGCACGCACATCATGTGGTCGCAACAAAACGAGAGAAGCGACAGCTGCAAAGTCGCAGATTAATCTGCAGCGCGAGGAATCTTGTGATTTTACACAGAAATATGCGTTCGAAAAATGTTTTCTACATCGTAAGATATTGAATATTTCCAGGAAGTTCAATGTAAGAAAGCACTACATGACTTACCGCGTCACGAAATAGGGAAACGGAAAATGTTAAGGACCTGAGCTTGTATAAGAGGTTGCAAAACTTAAGAGGACTTTCTCTGAAGAGAAACAAGAAAAGAGAAAAATCAAGTGAGTGTGCCATTCGGAAGGGTAACAAAATTGCGCTACTTTTAGCAAAGTACTTGCGTCCTTTCACGGATGCGGATATAGTAAAAGAATACTTGGAAGTTGCAAACAGGCCGTTTACGTTCTTTTCAGGCAGAGCAGTTTCACATGATGCCATTATCAAACATGACAATCTTGTATCCCAAACAAGTTGTAGCGAACAACGTTCAGAGCCAGCTTACAAATTCTCTGCAAAGAGTTCGTCGAATTTTACTGAGCGCGCTATGAAAGTGTAGATATCACAGGCACACAACTGGATGTGTCACTCTTAGGAAAGTTGAAGAAAGTGCAGAAAACGTAGGAGTCATCGAATTTATTACTTTATGTGTATACAGACGGAGCGATAGTCATGTTGGGGGGAAAATCGGGATTCGTAGTGCAACTGAATGGAAAAATGTTTCAGTACCCAATTCACCCTGATCTGCAGCTTGAAATAAATGATCACAAGGGACGGCAAAAACCTGGGACACAGCGTGTATCGAAAACCGACACACACGGACCGATACCTGCACAAACTGTCAAACCACCACCCGAGACAGAAAAGAGGCATGATTAGTACGCTCGTAACGAGAGCAGGACGAATACGTGAGCCGCAACACCTCAAACGAGAAATGAAACACCTGGAAACTGTCCTGAGGAGCAATGGGTACTCCAAAAATTATATTAGAAGTGTAACAGAGCCAAACACTCGGCGAAGTAAGGAACCAGAAAAAGAAATGTCGGATACGGCCTTTCTGCCATACATTCCCAGAGTGACGGACAGAATCGGCCGTATATTGCGCAAACATGGCGTAAAGACGATTTTCAAACCGACAAGGAAGATCAAAGAGTGTCTTAGATCGGCGAAGGAGAAAAGAGACCCACTTACAATGTCGGCAATATACCGTATACCATGCACATGCGGAAAAGTTTATGTCGGAATGACTGGAAGATCTATCAACACCAGGATCAACGAGCATAAGCGACATTGTAGGTTGGGGCAGGTGGAGAAATCGGCCGTGGCAGAGCACGCACTCAACGAGACCGACCACGTAATAAAATTCGCCGACACGGAAGTTCTGGCTGTAGAGAAGCACTATCACACGCGCTTGTTCAGAGAAGCTGTAGAAATACAAAAACACGCGAACAGTTTGAACAAGAAAGAGAAAAGCCTTAAGGTCAACGCATCCTGACTTCCCGTACTGCAGCGGACGACCGTCGCAGGTAGCAAGAGGAGAACCGCACCGGAAATGACCGCGGAGAAACCCTCGGACGTTGGCGCGCCAGGTACATATACACTCCTGGAAATTGAAATAAGAACACCGTGAATTCATTGTCCCAGGAAGGGGAAACTTTATTGACACATTCCTGGGGTCAGATACATCACATGATCACACTGACAGAACCACAGGCACATAGACACAGGCAACAGAGCATGCACAATGTCGGCACTAGTACAGTGTATATCCACCTTTCGCAGCAATGCAGGCTGCTTTTCTCCCATGGAGACGATCGTAGAGATGCTGGATGTAGTCCTGTGGAACGGCTTGCCATGCCATTTCCACCTGGCGCCTCAGTTGGACCAGCGTTCGTGCTGGACGTGCAGACCGCGTGAGACGACGCTTCATCCAGTCCCAAACATGCTCAATGGGGGACAGATCCGGAGATCTTGCTGGCCAGGGTAGTTGACTTACACCTTCTAGAGCACGTTGGGTGGCACGGGATACATGCGGACGTGCATTGTCCTGTTGGAACAGCAAGTTCCCTTGCCGGTCTAGGAATGGTAGAACGATGGGTTCGATGACGGTTTGGATGTACCGTGCACTATTCAGTGTCCCCTCGACGATCACCAGTGGTGTACGGCCAGTGTAGGAGATCGCTCCCCACACCATAATGCCGGGTGTTGGCCCTGTGTGCCTCGGTCGTATGCAGTCCTGATTGTGGCGCTCACCTGCACGGCGCCAAACACGCATACGACCATCATTGGCATCAAGGCAGAAGCGACTCATCGCTGAAGACGACACGTCTCCATTCGTCCCTCCATTCACGCCTGTCGCGTCACCACTGGAGGCGGGCTGCACGATGTTGGGGCGTGAGCGGAAGACGGCCTAACGGTGTGCGGGACCGTAGCCCAGCTTCATGGAGACGGTTGCGAATGGTCCTCGCCGATACCCCAGGAGCAACAGTGTCCCTAATTTGCTGGGAAGTGGCGGTGCGGTCCCCTACGGCACTGCGTAGGATCCTACGGTCTTGGCGTGCATCCGTGCGTCGCTGCGGTCCGGTCCCAGGTCGACGGGCACGTGCACCTTTCGCCGACCACTGGCGACAACATCGATGTACTGTGGAGACCTCACGCCCCACGTGTTGAGCAATTCGGCGGTACGTCCACCCGGTCTCCCGCATGCCCACTATACACCCTCGCTCAAAGTCCGTCAACTGCTCATACGGTTCACGTCCACGCTGTCGCGGCATGCTACCAGTGTTAAAGACTGCGATGGAGCTCCGTATGCCACGGCAAACTGGCTGACACTGACGGCGGCGGTGCACAAATGCTGCGCAGCTAGCGCCATTCGACGGCCAACACCGCGGTTCCTGGTGTGTCCGCTGTGCCGTGCGTGTGATCATTGCTTGTACAGCCCTCTCGCAGTGTCCGGAGCAAGTATGGTGGGTCTGACACACCGGTGTCAATGTGTTCTTTTTTCCATTTCCAGGAGTGTAGTTTGCGGCCGCGAGCTCGGCTCCAGTTCACCACCGGCAATGGAGTGTGAAGCTTTGACAATGCCAGCCACTCGTGCTGGCGAAACGTCAGAAAAATCATTAGATGAACGTCGGCCGAAGAACCCGAGACAGAAGCCAATAGGCAGTTTGTCAACAAGTAACCACGAAAGCCTTAACAATTTTGTAGAATATATAAAGCTAACCTAGATTTCACCGGCTGTTTCCCTCGTGATCGATTTCGTCGTTTACACAAGTTGATCGAGATGTCCCTTACTGGCTATTCAAATCCCTGATGGGAAGATAAAATGTGAGTGCACTAGGAGACCCGAGATCGATACGCTTTCTCTTATACACATTGCAACGCACGGTCTTGCCAACGGCTACGTAATGGTAGCCAGTGGGTGCCTATTACGACTTCCTGATCTAGAATTTACCTTTGGCACAGAAAAACACCTTTCAGAAAATTGTTGAGATCTACACGCAAAGATAACGCTAACTTGAGATGGCCCCTCCCAGTTAGTGACTGTGCACTCGCACCAGTTGTGGTAATCAATGGCCAAAATATTAAACCCGTCCAAAATAATTACTATTGAAATGAAACATTATGCACCGGGAAACGAAAGTCTTTATTACCCTAAAGACCAGAATGCACAACGCAAACAAGTAATCAAAAATCTAGTGGGGGAGAATAAACTCTGCACGTAACAAACATCACAAGATGTCATTGACAAGGATATGATAGAAATGGAAATGAGTCCCCGTAGTTCCCTTGGACAGAAATTTTTGTTAGTACAATATGACTGTAAATAAAATTCAGAAGTAGGCTGCGATTGTGCACTGTCAAAATGCCGTAGCAATAATTGTTTGCTCAACTCAAAATTGTACAGCGTTACCTCTGGCACAGCAAGTTCTCCGAAAAGGCGCCTGTCCCATCAGTTTTTGGTCTGATCGTCGCCCGTTACAGAATTTACAGCCAGCCTCAGCCAGAAATTTTCCCAGCCAGAAAATTAACTCATCCAGATATGCTGCTAAATGCACATTGACCACAGTCAACCTCTTATTAAAATGCATTGTTATTACCTTTCTTTGAGGACATATGATTCATTAATAATTACATAGAAAAAAATAGCGAAAATAAAGCCTGAGAAGTGAAATGGTAGCTGCTTGAAAGAAAAGCTGGCTTTCAAAGTCTCCATACGACGCATGTGGCGAAGGAGGGGTCGGTACTCGCTGCTTGCAGGTCTGCGTTCACCGACATCTCACGGAGTACACTTACTGTGAAGCCCTGACCTAGACCATCATATTACATTTGACGTTCGTAACTGCATCGGGAATTGCACTGTTAAATTCAAAAGAGAGAGCTCGTAGTTGGAAAGAGCACATTGAAGGCCTCTGTGAGAGGGAAGATGTCTGATGTGATAAAAAAAAAGAAAAAACGGGAGTCGATTTAGAAGAAATAGGGGATCCAGTATTAGAATCAGAATTTGAAAGATATTTGGACGACTTAAGATCAAATAAGGCAGAATGCATGTCTAAAATCATGGGGGGAGAGGGGGGGGGGGGGGGGGAGTGTGGCAACAAAACGACTGCTCACGTCGTTGAGCAGAATCTAGGAGTCTGCGATATACCAACCGACTTTCGGAAGAATATCATCCACAATCAGCTTAACAGCTCATGCATCCAAGTTGCTTAGAAGAATAGTGTACAGAAGAATGGACAAGTATGTTGAGGATGTGTTAGATGACGATTAGTTTCGCTGCAGAAAAAGTAACAAAGAGGCACTTCTGATGTTGGGGGTTGATAATGGAAGCAAGAGTGGTGACTAAAAAATTTAAAAAAAGAAAAAAACAAATTTTAAACCAGAGCCCATCTCAGTTTCAATCAAATGTCGATAAATTCCAAATTACCGTTCGCAAGATCATGAAACTCCGGCCCCTGGAGTTTTTAGGTATCTTGAGCACAACCTCACAGTAAGAAGTATAGGACATCGTAGAACACAATTTCGATGACTGGGATGTATTGTAAAAGTGGTCGCGCGAGTAGCGACTACCTGCTCGGCCGTACACTCAGCCCTCATGATTAAATAGATTTCGTATCCCCAAAACTTGCCTTGCAGGTTGTGACGTCAAACGCCAATACCACAGTAGCACACCTGACTGGTTAACGCAATCAGAGAAGTTCCAAGAAAAGCTGCACCAGAGCTCGCTGCAGGGAAACAGCCCAGCAGTCACCGGCGCCTGCCACCGAGTAGACCTGCAGCGAGTCTCAGTCCGCGCAGCCTCGTTGTGTCTACTCCAGTATGCCTGAAGCTACCTTACGGTCCATGACGAAGGGTAGTTCGCTAATGATGTATGGGAATGACGACTTTGAGTAAGGCTCCGTAACAACTCTAACATACCTCGCATCACCGCCGTCGTTATTTCGTGGCATGTATGCGGGAGCAACTAACACCAAACATTTTGTAGCACGATTTATCTAAACGCAAGAACTAAAACAAATTAGAGAAACATTTGGCACGTCTTTGAATAATGCTAGAAATAATTTACAGCAAACGAGATGCCGACTGAAAATTTAAATTTCAATGTTTAACTTAAAATCTTAGAATTTTACATAGAAGAAGTTATCTGTCTGGTGGATTATGTAGAGTAGACTGTACTTTTTACAGTGGTGTGGGCTTGGAATACTGAACAAAATTTCAAGCATCGATCAAAGGTGGGCCAAATGTTTCAAAAATGGTTCAAATGGCTCTGAGCACTGTGAGACTTAACATCTGAGGTTATCAGTCCCCTAGAACATAGAACTACTTAAACCTAACTGACCTAAGGACATCACACACATCCATGCCCGAAGCAGGATTCGAACCTGCGACCGTAGCGGTCGCGCGGTTCCAGACTGAAGTGCCTAGAATCGCTCGGCCACACTTGCCGGCCCAGATGTTTCTCTAACTTTTTTTTTCTTTTGGACAAATCATTCCACACACCATTTGACCGTTTCTTTTTAATTCTTTTAAATTTTGATATTTTGTCCAGAGAACATGAAACATAATATAGTTAAATATCGTTAAATATTCTGGTACTATTAAGAATATAATCGAGGGGTGTTCAGTAAGTAATCCAACACATTATTTTCCTTGTCCAGTTTTAGCTGAAAAAATGCGCATTTGTTGTGGGACATCGAAGGATGTTACCGCTTCAGCCCCTGTAGTTTCAGAAAATTCCGATAGGTAGCGGCGTGATACTTAGCCTTCAAAATGGCGTCTGTAACGAAAGTGCGTTCCAAACAGATAGTTGTCACTAAGTTTCTTTTGGAGGAAAACCAGAGCGTGGCAAATTTTCATAGGCGCTGAAACGTCCCCTTGGAAAAATTTGTGAATTACTGTGCTGATAAACCCCTTACGTTATTTGTTTTTCAAACAGCTGAGCAGAACTGAACGTACTCAGACATTTCTCTCTTTACTTATTCTGATCGACACTAACACACAATATTTTTAGCGCAACGCATTCTGACTTTCAACAATCCCTACAAAAGAATGGCCCCGACTAACAATAACCTATACCTTTCATGAATCACTTACCTCACAAAAATCTTCGTTACTCGAACTACTGCAATTCAGCGAGCGCCAATACTGCCAGCTAAATAAAAGATTCAAACTACTGAAGGCATTAACTACTGATAGGCATAGTTAGCAAATGATAGATTTTGATAGAGAACAAACAATGTATTTACCTCAATAGTGTTCAAAAGTCATCATATATATATATATATATATATATGTATCAGTTCATGATAACCAATACTACAAATTTACTCTTTGTGATGGACACACGTCCAGATCGTCCGCTCTCAAAATTCTGCGATCTCGCTCCCCACATCCACCACTGCTGACCACTCACCTCCAACTGCGCAACGCTACGCGCTGTTAACATCCAGCTGCCCAACACCAAAATAGCAAATATTCCAACAATGCGAAGTAGCCACAGACTGCACACAGCACAGTCAGTGATTTTCATACAGAGCGCTACGTGGCGTTACCAACATAAAAAGCTAAACAGCCTACTTACAGCGCTTTCAGCATGTCTACGAAGACCTACTAGTGAAAAAAAGCACGGTGAGCCAGTGGGCGAAGCGTCTGTCAACATCCCAACAAGGTAGAGCAGACACGTCCGTCCAGTGTTCCGCGTGCGGGTCGGCCACACACAGCTGTGGATGCTGCAGTGTTGGAGCTCTCATTCGAGGTGACTGACGGATCACAATGAAACACCTCGCTGCTCACTGCACGTCTCCGGTGGTAGTGCTAACTCACTCGTCCGCCAGTTGGGGTACTCAGAGGTGTGCACCCACTACTTTCCTCGTCGCCCCACACAAGACCACAAAAGGCAACGTGCGGAATTACTTGCGCGTTACGAGGTGATCCTGACAACCATTTGTCGAACGTCGCAGGCGACGAAACATGGGTTCATAACACACACTGCTAAATATACCTTTTTATTTTAAGACTTTCTCAAAAATAAGTTTTTAAGTCAGGCATTCTAAAAAAAAACTATTTCAAAAGCAATTTCCAATAGCTGACAAACTTTCTTTATGAAAAGGAGATTGCAAGGTATGACGTTAACAACTTCCCAATAATTATATACATATGCCCCCCATGAACCATGGACCTTGCCGTTGGTGGAGAGGCTTGCGTGCCTCAGCGATACAGATGGCCGTACCGTAAGTGCAACCACAAAGGAGGGGTATCTGTTGAGAGGCCAGACAAACATGTGGTTCCTGAAGAGGGGAAGCAGGCTTTTCAGTAGTTGCAGGGGCAACAGTCTGGATGATTGATCTGGCCTTGTAACACTAACCAAAACGGCCTTGCTGTGCTGGTACTGCGAACGGATGAAAGCAAGGGGAAACTACAGCCCTAATTTTTCCCGAGGACTAGCAGCTTTACTGTATGATTAAATGATGATGGCGTCCTCTTGGGTAAAATATTCCGGAGGTAAAATAGTCCCCCATTCGGATCTCCGGACGGGGACTACTCAAGAAGACGTCGTAATCAGGAGAAAGGAAACTGGCGTTCTACGGATTGGAGCGTGGAATGTCGGATCCCTTAATCGGGCAGGTAGGTTAGAAAATTTAAAAAGGGAAATGGATAGGTTAAAGTTAGATATAGTGGGAATTAGTGACGTTCGGTGGCAGGGGGAACAAGACTTTTGGTCAGGTGATTACAGGGTTATAAATACAAAATCAAATAGAGGTAATGCAGGAGTAGGTTTAATAATGAATAAAAAAATAGGAGTGCGGGTTAGCTACTACTAGCAGCATAGTGAACGCATTATTGTGGCCAAGATAGACACAAAGCCCATGCCTACTACAGTAGTACAAGTTATGTGCCAACTAGCTCTGCAGATGATGAAGAAATTGATGAAATGTATGACGAGATAAAAGAAATTATTCAGGTAGTGAAGGGAGACGAAAATTTAATAGTCGTGGGTGACTGGAATTCATCAGTAGGAAAAGGGAGAGAAGGAAACATAGTAGGAGAATATGGATTGGGGGGAAGAAATGAAAGAGGAAGCCGCCTTGTAGAATTTTGCACAGAGCATGACTTAGTCATAGCTAATACTTGGTTCAAGAATCATGAAAGAAGGTTGTATACCTGGACGAATCCTGGAGATACTAAAAGGTATCAGATAGATTATATAATGGTAAGACAGAGATTTAGGAACCAGGTTTTAAATTGTAAGACATTTCCAGGGGCAGATGTGGACTCTGACCACAATCTATTGGTTATGACCTGTAGATTAAAACTGAAGAAACTGCAAAAAGGTGGGAATTTAAGGAGATGGGACCTGGATAAACTGAAAGAACCAGAGGTTGTAGAGAGTTTCAGGCAGAGCATAAGGGAACAATTGACAGGAATGGGGGAAAGAAATACAATAGAAGAAGAATGGGTAGCTCTGAGGGATAAAGTAGTGAAGGCAGCAGACGATCAAGTAGGTAAAAAGACGAGGGCTAATAGTAATCCTTGGGTAACAGAAGAAATATTGAATTTAATTGATGAAAGGAGAAAATATAAAAATGCAGTAAATGAAGCAGGCAAAAAGGAATACAAAAGTCTCAAAAATGAGATCGACAGGAAGTGCAAAATGGCTAAGCAGGGATGGCTAGAGGACAAATGTAAGGATGCAGAGGCTTGTCTCACTAGGGGTAAGATAGATACTGCAGGAAAATTAAAGACACCTTTGGAGAGAAGAGAACCACTTGTATGAATATCAAGAACTCAGATGGAAGCCCAGTCCTAAGCAAAGAAGGGAAGGCAGAAAGGTGGAAGGAGTATATAGAGGGTGTATACCAGGGCGATGTGCTTGAGGACAATATTATGGAAATGGAAGAGGATGTAGATGAAGACGAAATGGGAGATAAGATACTGCGTGAAGAGTTTGACAGAGCACTGAAAGACCTGAGTCGAAACAAGGCCCCGGGAGTAGACAACATTCCATTAGAACTACTGACAGCCTTGGGAGAGCCAGTCATGACAAAACTCTACCATCTGGTGAGCAAGATGTATGAGACAGGCGAAATACCATCAGACTTCAAGAAGAATATAATAATTCCTATCCCAAAGAAAGCAAGTGTTGACAGGTGTGAAAATTACCGAACTATCAGTTTAATAACTCACAGCTGCAAAATACTAACGCGAATTCTTTACAGTCGAATGGAAAAACTGGTAGAAGCGGACCTCGGGGACGATCAGTTTGGATTCCGTAGAAATGTTGGAACACGTGAGGCAACACTAACCTTTCGACTTATCTTAGAAGAAAGATTAAGAAAATGCAAACCTAAGTTTCTAGCATTTGTAGACTTTGAGAAAGCTTTTGACAATGTTAACTGGAATACTCTCTTTCAAATTCTGAAGGTGGTAGGGGTAAAATACAGGGAGCGAACGGCTATTTACAATTTGTACAGAAACCAGATGGCAGTTATAAGAGTCGAGGGGCATGAAAGGAAAGCAGTGGTTGGGAAAGGAGTGAGACAGGGTTGTAGCCTCTCCCCGATATTATTCAATCTGTATATTGAGCAAGCAGTAAAGGAAGCAAAGGAAAAATTCGGAGTAGGTATTAAAATTCATGGAGAAGTAAGAACTTTGAGGTTCGCCGATGACATTGTAATTCTGTCAGAGACAGCAAAGGACTTGGAAGAGCAGTTGAACGGAATGGACAGTGTCTTGAAAGGAGGATATAATATGAACATGAACAAAAGCAAAACGAGGATAATGGAATGTAGTCAAATTAAATCGGGTGATGCTGAGGGAATTAGATTAGGAAATGAGACACTTAAAGTAGTAAAGGAGTTTTGCTATTTAGGGAGTAAAATAACTGATGGACGAAGTAGAGAGGATATAAAATGTAGACTGGCAATGGCAAGGAAATCGTTTCTGAAGAAGAGAAATTTGTTACCATCGAGTATAGATTTAAGTGTCAGGAAGTCGTTTCTGAAAGTATTTGTATGGAGTGTAGCCATGTATGGAAGTGAAACATGGACGATAACTAGTATGGACAAGAAGAGAATAGAAGCTTTCGAAATGTGGTGCTACAGAAGAATGCTGAAGATAAGGTGGGTAGATCACATAACTAATGAGGAGGTATTGAATAGGATTGGGGAGAAGAGAAGATTGTGGCACAACTTGACTGGAAGAAGGGATCGGTTGGTAGGACATGTTTTGAGGCATCAATGGATCACAAATTTAGCATTGGAGGGCAGCGTGGAGGGTAAAAATCGTAGAGGGAGACCAAGAGATGAATACACTAAGCAGATTCAGAAAGATGTAGGTTGCAGTAGGTACTGGGAGATGAAGAAGCTTGCACAGGATAGAGTAGCATGGAGAGCTGTATCAAACCAGTCTCAGGACTGAAGACCACAACAACAACAATATATATATATAAGACAACAATTTAAAAACTCTTAAATAGCTGGCCAATTTACTCTATGTAAAGGATATTGCAAGGTTTTTGACGTTAAAAATAAGAATATTTTAAACTTGTTATATCAATAAGGGAACAATTCCAAAAAAACTTTAAGTAGCTAGCTTGTACTAAGCAAAATAGTTATCTCTAACCAATTACGTAACTTATATTTGTTACAAGATAATTGTGAATAAACCAGCACACAAACCTTCACATTGAAGGCAGTTCCCAAAAAATTCCTTAGCTCGGTGAGGGAGTGACACGTGCAAAGGGACCCAAGACCCAGATGACAATAGGCGGAATAGTTACTGGTGGGTCTACAGGGCCACAGTAGATCAGCCCCAAAACTTCCTTTACAAGCCGCCACCTCCCCGAGTTATTCAAAACCAGAAGACGTAGCAAGGGCGGTGCCTGCACAGACTCCGAACCACAGAGACCCGCGACACCGACCCTAAATCACCCAATGTGAATGAAAACGGCCCGACCAAGGAGCAATTACCAGATTCCCGCGGACAGGCAAACGAAAACTGTGGTGGGACGACCGCAACAAAACCACTGGTGAAGAAACTCGTACACTTCACAAGAACTTGAAAACACTCTGTTACATTAAAACAGTACTCAACTTCTCACACTCCACCCCAGCGCCGGCGGAAACACGTAGCACTTCCAAATGCTCGTCAGGGCCAAACGCTGCCAGTGGTTTCAACGGCCGATATGAAGAGATACGGTCCCACGCGCTGATCTCCTGCACCACGGCTTCTGAGCTTCATAAGCCACGTACATGCGGGTAAGGCAGACTCAGCCCCTGACAGCCGAGAGGCCGGCCAAAGCACGTGGCGAGCAGTTGACGACCCGCAACAGCAGCGCCACCACCTCTTCTCGGTCACCGCCCAGTACGTACTCCTCGATCGTCACGCGACCGTACGCTTGCTCCACCTCCCGCCAGAGGGCGGTAGCGATCCAGACAGCGCGCCAAACCGAAAGCACCACCGCAAACGCTGGACACGAAGCGAAAGCACTCAGCCTGGCGCGTTTTTCGAAGAGCCGGACACAACTACGGCTCACCCCTCAGCCGGTAAAGACATGGCGACGGTCTTCTGGAACTCTGAAGGGGTTATTCTGTCTGACGTCCTCCCTCATGGTGTACGTGCGGCCCTTAGCAGACTGAAGAAATAAGTTCAGCGTTTTCGTCGCCGCAAAATACAAAACAGTTTCTCCTGTTCCATAATTACGCAATTCCTCACAAAGTTTGCGCACCTGAGAGGAGGTCACGAAATTCCACTGGACTGTTCCTCATCCACCACAAGAGCCCGGATCTCGTACCTTCCGTCTGTTTGGCCCAACCAAGGATGCACTCAGGAAGCAGTACGTGGGTGATGTGGAGGTTATTGTGGCTGCATGTCGTTGGCTCTGGCGTCCACCAGTACATTGGTACCATGCCGGTGTACAGACGCCCCCAGTAAGGTGGTGCAAGTGCGTCGCACTGAACTGTGACTGTGTTGAAAAATAGGGCTTTGTAGCCAAACGGAAGAGGAATAATATGGTGTATTGGAATCCTGAATAAAACGAACCTGATTTCAGGACAAAAGTGTTGCGTTATTTAATTTTCCCCTTTCTACATAAAGGGAAAGCAGACAAAATTAAATGAATGGTATGATTTGATATTTATTTAATTTTTTGAAAATGAAAGAAGAATTCCAGTTTTATTGTGATCAGAAGTCGTAAATACGTACGTACAGAGGGACGGAGGACTGGAAAGCGAGATGCAACACCGAATAAATTGCGGTTGGAACAACTGGAGGAAAATGAGTGGAGTGTTGTGTGACAAGAAGGTGAGCACTGGGTTGAAAGGGAAAGTGTACAAGTCGGTGGTAAGACCCGCTATTATATACGGAGCAGAGACATGGCCAATCACAGTAGCCCACGAGAAGAAGATGGAAGTGGCGGAAATGAGGATGCTAAGGTGGATGTGTGGGGTAACAAGGGAGGACAGAATTAGAAATGAATTTGTTAGAGGAGCTGTGAAAGTGGGACCCGTGGGGAAAAAGGTACAAGAGAGCAGACTAAGGTGGTACGGACACTTACAGAGAAAAGGGGAAGAGTATATCGGAAACAGAGTTGAAGATATAAAGATTGAAGGAGCGAGAAGGACAGGAAGGCCGAAGATGAGGTGGAACGGTAAGATATCCGGGGACCTAAGGGAGAAAGGATGGAAGAAGGAAGAGGCAATGAATAGAGTACTATGGAGGAGAAGGATCCAGAAGAGCAACGCCGACCCTATGTGACGTGGGACAAGGCGACGATAAAGAAGAAGAAGACGATTGTGATCAGAAGTTTTGCAAAAGTACAGGTCATGCTGGTCAATTTGTCAGCCCATTTATCCACTTTCCATTCTTCTTTTACCTGTGAAAATTTGGACAAAAGTCCTTCGTCTAGTTCTTCCTGAAACGGCTACTCGTAATTAAGTTTTTTTTTAATTACTCTGATTACTTTCAATAAATTAATCTTTTCTGCAAAAATAGACTGCGGACTCGTCAACTTCAAACCCCAGTTGTCGATTTCGCACTCTTCGTTTGGCTATAAAAATTCGAAAAAAATCCACTGCCTAATTTCTAGGAAGACTTGTTTTCGCTTCGCTCAAACATTTGCCCCAAAAAATGAGAATATGAGAAATACAAAGAAAGACAAGCTATAGTTGTGTGCTGTCGAAACACGCAGTGGCGATTTCACCAGTACACGAAAAGAAGCCGATTGCAGCGGCAGATAACTTTAACTTGTCGCCAGTTAGAAGAATTTACGCGGCCGGGCGTCGGAGCCGGGGCTGGTGCAAATTACGCGACATGTCGCCGCGAGACACGTAAGTAACGCCGGCCAGGGCAGCCGGGATGGCGTCAGGTTACTGCGGGCCAGCGCGCCGCCTCGCCTTATTACACACACTCACACACACACCACGCGCCTGCCACGTGGGACGGCCGGCTCTGCTTACGGCAAGCTCTCCACAATAGGGGCTGCTAACTACGCGCCGCGTAATTTACGCCCAGCGAGCCCGTAACGGGCGCAATTACAGCGCACTGCTCACTTCGATGCTGGCCTAATACGATCGTATAGCGCCAAATATGATAATGAACTCCTGTAACTAACGACAATCGCACGCGTGAGATACTGTACATTGGCGTATGAAAACGCGATAGCTACTAGCACGATTTTACATTATAGTGGCAGTCATTAAGAACTGCTGTACACACCGTCACAAAGAGAACCTAAAAATACTGCTGGTGCCTAGACAGTGGCGGGGAGACACTGCTGGTGCCTAGACATTGGCGGGGAGCATTGCATCCACACTCTCACATGAGCAGGTGAAACGTCGCGGTTACTGTGAGCTCACCGTACAAAAATAATGTTCTCTCACCTTGCGATCATTTCTTCTTCTGCATTCCTTTCCATATGCCTGCCCTGTTAAAAACGAATAATAGGTCTCTAATGGAAAAGCTGTACTAGAACCAGTAGCATTATACGAGTCCAATGGGTGCAACATAAGTTTTGATAATATAAGGTCAGCTGAGCTATTAAACGATGCATAGTTTGTGAGTAAAAACCTCAATATACACTCCTGGAAATTGAAATAAGAACACCGTGAATTCATTGTCCCAGGAAGGGGAAACTTTATTGACACATTCCTGGGGTCAGATACATCACATGATCACACTGACAGAACCACAGGCACATAGACACAGGCAACAGAGCATGCACAATGTCGGCACTAGTACAGTGTATATCCACCTTTCGCAGCAATGCAGGCTGCTATTCTCCCATGGAGACGATCGTAGAGATGCTGGATGTAGTCCTGTGGAACGGCTTGCCATGCCATTTCCACCTGGCGCCTCAGCTGGACCAGCGTTCGTGCTGGACGTGCAGACCGCGTGAGACGACGCTTCATCCAGTCCCAAACATGCTCAATGGGGGACAGATCCGGAGATCTTGCTGGCCAGGGTAGTTGACTTACACCTTCTAGAGCACGTTGGGTGGCACGGGATACATGCGGACGTGCATTGTCCTGTTGGAACAGCAAGTTCCCTTGCCGGTCTAGGAATGGTAGAACGATGGGTTCGATGACGGTTTGGATGTACCGTGCACTATTCAGTGTCCCCTCGACGATCACCAGTGGTGTACGGCCAGTGTAGGAGATCGCTCCCCACACCATGATGCCGGGTGTTGGCCCTGTGTGCCTCGGTCGTATGCAGTCCTGATTGTGGCGCTCACCTGCACGGCGCCAAACACGCATACGACCATCATTGGCACCAAGGCAGAAGCGACTCTCATCGCTGAAGACGACACGTCTCCATTCGTCCCTCCATTCACGCCTGTCGCGACACCACTGGAGGCGGGCTGCACGATGTTGGGGCGTGAGCGGAAGACGGCCTAACGGTGTGCGGGACCGTAGCCCAGCTTCATGGAGACGGTTGCGGATGGTCCTCGCCGATACCCCAGGAGCAACAGTGTCCCTAATTTGCTGGGAAGTGGCGGTGCGGTCCCCTACGGCACTGCGTAGGATCCTACGGTCTTGGCGTGCATCCGTGCGTCGCTGCGGTCCGGTCCCAGGTCGACGGGCACGTGCGCCTTCCGCCGACCACTGGCGACAACATCGATGTACTGTGGAGACCTCACGCCCCACGTGTTGAGCAATTCCGCGGTACGTCCACCCGGCCTCCCGCATGCCCACTATACGCCCTCGCTCAAAGTCCGTCAACTGCACATACGGTTCACGTCCACCCTGTCGCGGCATGCTACCAGTGTTAAAGACTGCGATGGAGCTCCGTATGCCACGGCAAACTGGCTGACACTGACTGCGGCGGTGCACAAATGCTGCGCAGCTAGCGCCATTCGACGGCCAACACCGCGGTTCCTGGTGTGTCCGCTGTGCCGTGCGTGTGATCATTGCTTGTACAGCCCTCTCGCAGTGTCCGGAGCAAGTATGGTGGGTCTGACACACCGGTGTCAACGTGTTCTTTTTTCCATTTCCAGGAGTGTATTGCCAGTTGTTTGAAATAAAACACCACCAAGTCGGTGCTATTCGGAAGTTACAATTTCGGCTAACTTACACCTAATCACAGTCATTCGTCATAGCCAGTTTATGGCAATTGGACGAATCCGACACCTAAAAGCCTATCAAACGGATTATCTGTGACAAAATACTCGCTCAGATATTACACAATTTGACCCCTACGAATGTTCAGTTTCAAATCACGCCTTGTATAGCACGCTACGCGGAATTTGCTTATTCAAGTGTTACAATTTACATATTATAATCGGAATTTCACGTCTTCGTTTTTCTCGCACATACGCAGCCACTTTGCGACACTCCACAGTCAAGTTTTAATCATTATTCACCAAAATCATTACGTCCATTCAGAGCTCCTTGCATCCGCATCTGAACATGACGATGGCTGAGCTCCGAACTGCTCTTTAGACGTTACAACTCAATCCTCTAGCCCACAAAATACGCGCAAACGTACTGTCCTCTGATTGGCTGATACACATCGTAATCGGTCTGATATTAGTATTAAACCACCCAGTGCCATCTTCTTCCACATTTGACCAATCATAACTTAATAGCGTTTGTAAACAATTTACTAAATGAAAAACTTTATTATTCCTCAAATATCAACGTAATCTCTCTTTAAATAAAAGAAGTACCGTAAAATATTTCTTGTTTTTCCAGTCCCATAAACTGGATACTCGTACATTACAAAATTCCTCTGCGAATTTAATTCACTTTCTCTGTAAAATCACAGATCTCACGGCAGCGTGTACTCATTTGATATAAATAATATTCATTACTATCTTATTTTCTATTCGCACTATCGTTCACATTAATAAACAAATTAGCAATAATTAATGACAAATGTAATAATCACAGTAAGTACAGTTTTTTCCAAAATATGTTTTAACTACTTGATAATTTCATAGTTGGTAAGAAACTCACACCTTCCGGCCACAGTCGTTATCTACATGCACCTAGCTACTTGATCAGAAGGCATCTGTCATGCGATAACCGTGACTCACCGCCTGAAGCTGCCTGCCCGCTACCCTCTCTCCCTTAATATACGGAGCTCTATGCCTCGATCTGTAAAGCCGCTTTGCAGACCTGGCTTCACCCATCTGTTGTCCTGTCAGCGGATGGATATTAGGGCTACTCTTATTATTCAAGTTTAATTTTTTCTTTGTGCTGACCCACGGTTTACTTCTACTGGACGCAAAACAAATTGTGTCTACAGTTGGGGCCCAGCTGGAAAGGGAGGAGGATGCAACTCGACCCCTACATTTTGTGAGTGTGTGAGTTTTATTTTTGCCAAGTTGCGGAATGGATTGATCCGATAAGTACCCTTTGGCTCCTGCAAGAAACAATTTCCACCTCACACTACTACAGAAGTGAGACAGATGCACCTAATGTACCAACAAGAACTGCCTGAAAAACACTCAGCAACAAATATCTCCTGGAGTCGTCCACTGTAAGGAAAAGACACAAAAATATTCTATATTCTTACGTAACTAGTGGAATACTTCGGTGCTGGAGTATTGGTAGTTAGTGTAAGAAAAACATTATACGAACGATAAATATTATTTATTACAAAAGAAATTCTGAGAAATCAAGTGAAACTTTCTCTCATAAATTAATAAATTTCCGGGTTCTTTTCGGAACAGTAGATTACCTCTTATGGATAGGAATGCTATTAGTTTACGAAGTATGGGAAGGTTCTTTTCTCCCTTTTCTTTAAGAATGTTATTTGCTCGGCAGAATGGCTGAGAGCTGCGCCTACACAACTTGAATAACTTTTCTAGGTACTGTCAAGGCTGTCACGTGAGAAATGTAATGGAGTGTAGTGTTAGGGAGGACAGATGGGGCTCGCATACGCTGTAGCGCACAATACCGTGAGCTGCGACGACTGCTGTCTGCGTCGCTCGCTACTGACAAATAACACAACTATCTCTTTCTACCTGGATTGACTTTCGCCAATCAAACTCTCCCTGCGCCTTTATCAAGTCTAGGACTCCTACCCGCCCCTAGTCTAACTATTGGCGTGGTACACCGGTCAGATAACCAGTCCACCGCAATGCCACTCAATACACGCTTGCAGGCGTTTTAACTAGTACTCTGTCTGCGTTCATACCGCATAATAAGGGTGGCGGCAAACACAGTGAACAACGCTTAATCGCGAGCGACTCAGTATAGAGTATCACTCCGAATCGCTAACGACAGAGGTGCTCCCCCAGCGAAGTACTGAGGAGAGACTTTGTTCATCACTCTTTGCGTACTTGTATGAGCGCACTCGCTCTTGTTACATGTTCCACTCCAAGAGTGACAACGGAACAGCCCCTTTTTCTGAACAAATTGCAAGGGTGTATATTCGCTGTCTTCCCTCACTCCTCTGGCTCTTTGCATCAGAAATACGTCGCCAATCAGCATTGCTCTTTTAAAACGGGAGAATGACGTTACATTTAAGTCGACCAATGCGGAAATATGCAGCATCTCCTTTTTTTTTTTTCTTTTTTTTTTTTTTTTTGTCATCAGTCTACTGATTGGTTTGATGCGGCCCGCCATGAATTCCATTCCTGTGCTAACCTCTTCATCTCAGAGTAGCACTTGCAACCTACGTCCTCAATTATTTGCTTGACGTATTCCAATCTCTTGTCTTCCTCTACACTTTTTGCTCTCTACAGCTCCCTCTAGTACCATGGAAGTCATTCCTTCATGTCTTAGCAGATGTCCTATCATCCTGTCCCTTCTCCTTATCAGTGTTTTCCACATACTCCTTTCCTCTCCGATTCTGCGTAGAACCTCCTCATTCCTTACCTTATCAGTCCACCTAATTTTCAACATTCGTCTGTAGCACCACATCTCAAATGCTTCGATTCTCTTCTGTTCCGGTTTTCCCACAGTCCATGTTTCACTACCATACAATGCTGTACTCCAGACGTACATCCTCAGAAATTTCTTCCTCAAATTAAGGCCGGTATTTGATATTAGTAGACTTCTCTTGGCCAGAAATGCCTTTTTTGCCATAGCGAGTCTGCTTTCGATGTCCTCCTTGCTCCGTCCGTCATTGGTTATTTCACTCTCTAGGTAGCAGAATTCCTTAACTTCATTGACTTCGTGACCATCAATCCTGATGTTAAGTTTCTCGCTGTTCTCATTTCTACTACTTCTCATTACCTTCGTCTTTCTCCGATTTACTCTCAAACCATACCGTGTACTCATTAGACTGTTCATTCCGTTCAGCAGATCATTTAATTCTTCTTCACTTTCACTCAGGATAGCAATGTCATCAGCGAATCGTATCATTGATATCCTTTCACCTTGTATTTTAATTCCACTCCTGAACCTTTCTTTTATTTCCATCATTGCTTCCTCGATGTACAGATTGAAGAGTAGGGGCGAAAGGCTACACCCTTGTCTTACACCCTTCTTAATACGAGCACTTCGTTCTTGATCGTCCACTCTTATTATTCCCTCTTGGTTGTTGTACATATTGTATATGACCCGTCTCTCCCTATAGCTTACCCCTACTTTTTTCAGAATCTCGAACAGCTTGCACCATTTTATATTGTCGAATGCTTTTTCCAGGTCGACAAATCCTATGAAAGTGTCTTGATTTTTCTTTAGCCTTGCTTCTATTATTAGCCGTAACGTCAGAACTGCCTCTCTCGTCCCTTTACTTTTCCTAAAGCCAAACTGATCGTCACCTAGCGCATTCTCAATTTTCTTTTCCATTCTTCTGTATATTATTCTTGCAAGCAGCTTCGATGCATGAGCTGTTAAGCTCATTGTGCGATAATTCTCGCACTTGTCAGCTCTTGCCGTCTTCGGAATTGTGTGAATGATGCTTTTCCGAAAGTCAGATGGTATATCGCCAGACTCATATATTCTACACACCAACGTGAATAGTCGTTTTGTTGCCACTTCCCCCATTGATTTTAGAAATTCTGATGGAATGTTATCTATCCCTTCTGCCTTATTTGACCATAAGTCCTCCAAAGCTCTTTTAAATTCCGATTCTAATACTGGATCCCCTATCTCTTCTAAATCGACCCCTGTTTCTTCTTCTATCACATCAGACAAATCTTCACCCTCATAGAGGCTTTCAATGTATTCTTTCCACCTATCTGCCCTCTCCTCTGCATATAACAGTGGAATTCCCGTTGCACTCTTAATGTTACCACCGTTGCTTTTAATGTCACCAAAGGTTGTTTTGACTTTCCTGTATGCTGAGTCTGGCCTTCCGACAATCATATCTTTTTCGATGTCTTCACATTTTTTCTGCAGCCATTTCGTCTTAGCTTCCCTGCACTTCCTATTTATTTCATTCCTCAGCGACTTGTATTTCTGTATTCCTGATTTTCCCGGAACATGTTTGTACTTCCTCCTTTCATCAATCAACTGAAGTATTTCTTCTGTTACTCACGGTTTCTTCGCAGCTACCTTCCTTGTACCTAGGTTTTCCTTCCCAACTTCTGTGATGGCCTTTTTTAGAGATGTCCATTCCTCTTCAACTGTACTGCCTACTGCGCTATTCCTTATTGCTGTATCTATAGCGTTAGAGAACTTCAAACGTATCTCGTCATTCCTTAGCACTTCCGTATCCCACTTCCTTGCGTATTGATTCTTCCTGACTAATGTCTTGAACTTCAGCCTACTCTTCGTCACTACTATATTGTGATCTGAGTCTATATCTGCTCCTGGGTACGCCTTACAATCCAGTATCTGATTTCGAAATCTCTGTCTGACCATGATGTATTCTAATTGAAATCTTCCCGTATCTCCCGGCCTTTTCCAAGTATAACTCCTCCTCTTGTGATTCTTGAACAGGGTATTCGCTATTACTAGCTGAAACCTGTTACAGAACTCAATTAGTCTTTCTTCTCTTTCATTCCTTGTCCCAAGCCCATATTATCCAGTAACCTTTTCTTCTACTCCTTCCCCTGCAACTGCATTCCAGTCACCCATGACTATTACATTTTCGTCCCCCTTTACATACTGCATTACCCTTTCAATATTCTCATACACTTTCTCTATCTGTTCATCTTCAGCTTGCGACGTCGGCACGTATACTTGAACTATCGCTGTCGGTGTTGGTCTGCTGTCGATTCTGATTAGAACAACCCGGTCACTGAACTGTTCACAGTAACACACCATCTGCCCTAGCTTCCTATTCATAACGAATCCTACACCTGTTATACCATTTTCTGCTGCTGTTGATATTACCCGATACTCATCTGACCAGAAATCCTTGTCTTCCTTCCACTTCACTTCACTGACCCCTACTATATCTAGATTGAGCCTTTGCATTTCCCTTTTCAGATTTTCTAGTTTCCCTACCACGTTCAAGCTTCTGACATTCCACTCCCCGACTCGTAGAACGTTATCCTTTCGTTGATTATTCAATCTTTTTCTCATGGTAACCTCCCCCTTGGCAGTCCCCTCCCGGAGATCCGAATGGGTGACTATTCCGGAATCTTTTGCCAATGGAGAGATCATCATGACACTTCTTCAAATACAGGCCACATGTCCTGTGGATACACGTTAGGTGTCTTTAATGCAGTGGTTTCCATTGCCTTCTGCATCCTCATGTCGTTGATCATTGCTGATTCTTCAGCCTTTTGGGGCAATTTCCCACCCCTAGGACAAGAGAGTGCCCTGAACCTCTGTCCGCTCCTTCGCCCTCTTTGACAAGGCCGTTGGCAGAATGAGGCTGACTTCTTATGCCGGAAGTCTTCGGCCGCCAATGCTGATTATTTATCAAAATTTAGGCAGTGGCGGGGATCGAACCTGGGACAGATTATGGATCAAAGACGCTACCCCTAGACCACAGGTATCTATTAGGCGTATACTGTCCTCTTGTGAGAACTCTGTAACTACCCAGTCGGTCCGTCAAAAAATGCGTCTTCTGGGCGCTCCCACACAATGTAGCAGAAATTGCTTTTCAGTCAAACATGGGGGTCGTTATCCCTTCGCTCTGGCAAAAGCTGTTCTCTCTCTGGCCGGTCGCTCCGGCTGATGTAGGTGTGTTGACTCACCCCTCTGAAGAGACGGCCCTCCCAGCGGGCTGGGTGCCTCTTAAGAACGAAAATTCTTGTGGTCCTCATGTTGTGTACGCCAGCCTCGACTTTTTCAACCTCGGTGCGCACTTGCTATTTACATCTCGCTTACATGAATTCATACGAAATTGACTGTACCTTATCGAGTTTGGGTTCGAATGAAGCGTTTTGATGTGCAGAATATGATTGTGAGGATGGAATATGTAGGAAATGAAGGCCAGGAGACCATACCACCTTACAATTTGAAAAGAAAACGAAAATTCTCATTTATTTTTATAAGCACAAAGCTATTGTGTAGAAGTAGCTGATTAACCAGTATACTTTCCGGTTTAATAATTGTTAAAATTGCCGTCTTAATTTCTAAACGATAATCTGCATCACGTATTATATTTGAATGAAATGCAAATATGATGCTAATATCAATTTTTATGTTGAAAGTACTTATTCTTCGATGAAATACTTCTTTAAGTCATGTAAACATGAGAAAATAGTCAGATTAAAACTGTAGCACATACTTCTTCTGTTTCTCGTTTTCGTCCCCAAATAATTTGTTCTCCATGAGTTGGAAGACTTTATCACTGGGAACATTTACATGATTTGGTTTATTAACTAGCTGTAGAGTGTTGACGAAATTTTCTTTTTCTTGCCACTACAAAGGTTCTGTCATAAAGAACTTATCACTCGAGTCAAATAAGACACCAACATTTTCTTGTTGTATTAGGAACAAAGAGTTCAATCAGTCGGCAAGACTCGGCACAACCAGGAGCACTTCCGAAGATGTCCAACGTAGCTTTGGACTACACGTCAGGGACAGCAGAGTTCTACGGACCACGGCCATACAACCTGGAAGAATTCTCGGCAACCTGTTGTACGCCCAGCTTGTAGTTCTCACTGTAGCGAAAGTTTCGTTGTGTACAGTGGCCAAACTCAACGATGAGTTATATTAAGAATTCAGAGAGAAGGATGAGCTTTGCTCCACTCGTCTTTATTCACAAATGATTTGTTTTATAACAAGCATTACACTTACGCTACTCTAGTCTGATGTGGGTGCGGACACACCAGACACAATTTTCATGACAAAGCTTTTAACTTTGGTATGCGATTTGGTATGCACGTGATGATGATGACCTCCTACTTTGTGATAAAAGCCAACTTGAGTGGGTAAATTGAAACGAAAATACCAGCATTGCTGCAACCGGGAAATTTTCACCATTACATTATGCTGAAAGGCAACTTGCTAAGGAATCCTAGAATTAAACAAGGAGTTAAACTAGTTGGAAATAGCATGAAAAGAGACATGGCTACAAGAGACTTAGGCATATAATTGGAGCAGAAATTAAACTTTAATCAGCATATAAAAACGGGTACAGAAAGGGCTTGCAAACTGCTGTATAAACGTCCCAGGTTCAACACAGTGAACTACAGATTATCCACGACTCTAATAGGAATATACCACTGCACTCCCTTGTAGCCAACCATATACGTATACTGCAGCCAGCGCATGGGCACCTCGGCTCTGCACCATTGGGTAGTACCATGGCGGTAAGAAGCAGACAGAGACTTTACGAATCACGTCAGTTGTGGCACTGTGCGTGGTGCTCAAGACGGGAATAATTACGACGTACCGCGCGGCAACGTATTGGCAGGCCACGCAGAGTGAGAGGTTTCCCAGGGGAGGAAATACTGGTCTTGAGAGAGATCTAAACCTGGAGAGTGAATTCATGGTAAACGGAGTGGGACAGACAACTACAGAAAGGCCCATGGCGTATACGCCATCCTCCCTAACATCAGGCAACTATTGAAGATGAATCATATCAACCCCAGTAAGCGCATGGCTCAGGAAACTAACTGCGCCTGGGACAGAGAGGGACCCTAGAACACATACCTCCAAACCTATGGTCATTGGTCTCAGGAAAGAGGAGTAGCACACTCACACGACGACGTGACATAATTACTTCGAACACAGACCTTGTGGACGATCTCATCGACTGTGCAGACAGAATATCTAGTTTGCTGCGTAAAGAGTACTTGCAGCGACGAGAGAATAGATGGCAACCAGCACAGGGAACGAATCACTCCGTACGCAATACTAGCGAGGCAGATGACAATGGCAGTGGTAGCAAACGGTTCAAACGGCTCTGAGCACTATGGGACTTAACTTCTGAGGTCATCAGTCCCCTAGAACGTAGAACTACTTAAACCTAACTAACGTAAGGACGTCACACACATCCATGCCCGTGGCACGATTCGAACCCGCGGCCGTAGCGGTCGCGCGGTTCCAGACTGTAGTGCCTAGAACCGCTCGGCCACTTCTGCCGGCGGCAGTGGTAGCATATCAGTCAGATGACACTGCAGAGATGAAGTCGAACAGACACAGAACAAAGACTAAATGTATAATGTCACGAAAACAAGTCTTCATTAATCAATAATATTAGACTGGAAGAGAGATGTAGAAGCAGAGGACAGCACACCCTGTCGTGTAGAGCAACATAACCTAGATGTGGGGACATTTGAGAGCGAGAGGAAAGCAGAATAAGTTTCTCGTATATGACTTCTATGGTCACAAACTTGTAAGTTCTCAGACCGGAAGAAGCTCATTTCTCACCAAAACGGTAATCTGAGGACCTACAAGTTTGTGACCATAGACGCCAAATAGAAGAAATTTATTCTAAATTTTCTGGTCACTGTTCCATTCGCGACCATGTCGCAGCTTGTGAAACGAGAGAGGAAAGTACTGCTGAGATCCTCGCCCCCGGGTAGTAGTAGATCGAGCGATGGCTGCCCAGGAGGGAGAGGCGCGATGTATTTCTGAGGACAGCATCAATGGTGGCATTCTATAATCCTGAACCATTTCGTATGTCCCTATTTTCCTGTCTCCTTAATACATAAATTGTTAATTTCAAGCAGTTCCGTTTCTTAATAAGTTTTAACTTTCCAAGCAGTTATTTAAAGCTGCAACTACTTGAAACTTTGTTACACTACTAAGAAAACAGATATGCTTCATATTACGTTTATGTACAATTTAATATTGTGAAAACACGACCTATTAGTCATTAGAGGGGTCGCTTGTCAACGGCAGCAAAAGGAATAAAAAAAATAATAATAAAACAATAACTTAAAAATAACGCACTTTCTCAACCACTCCACCGAAATTTATGCGACACTAATGCACAGTTAATTTACACACCTGCAAATTGTAAAAGAAAACCATAAACGTTTATTTGGCAGATACCAGTTTGATCCAATTACACTACTGGCCATTAAAAATGCTACACCAAGAGGAAATGCAGATGATAAACGGGTATTCATTGGACAAATATATTACACTAGAACTGATACGTGATTACATTTTCACGCAATTTGGGTGCATAGATCCTGAGAAATCAGTACCCAGAACAACCACCTCCGGCCGTAATAACGGCCTTGATACGCCTGGGCATTGAGTTAAACAGAGCTTGGATGGCGTGTACAGGTACAGCTGCCCATGCAGCTTCGACACGATACCACAGTTCATCAAGAGTAGTCACTGGCGTATTGTGATGAGCCAGTTGCTCGGCCACCATTGACCAGACGTGTTCAGTTGGTGACAGATCTGGAGAATGTGCTGGCCAGGGCAGCAGTCGAACATTTATTGTTGCCAGAAAGGCGCTCGTGCATTATCCTGCTGAAATGTTGGGTTTCACAGGGATCGAATGAAGAGTAGAGCCACGGATCGTAACACATCTGAAATGTAACGTCCACTGTTCAGAGTGCCGTCAATGCGAACAAGAGGTGACCGAGACGTGTAAGAAATGGCACCCCACACCATCACGCCAGGTGATACGCCAGTATGGCGATGACGAATACACGCTTCCAATGTGCGTTCACCGCGATGTCGCCATACACGGATGCGACCTATCATGATGCTGTAAACGGAACCTGGATTCATCCGAAAAAATGACGTTTTGCCATTCGTGCATCCAGGTTCGTCGTTGAGTACACCATCGCAGGCGCTCTTGTCTGTGAAGCAGCGTCAACGGTAACCGCAGCCATGGTCTTAGAGCTGATAGTCCAGCTGCTGCAAACGTCGTCGAACTGTTCGTGGAGATTGTTGTTGTCTTGCAAACGTCCCTATCTGTTGACTCAGGGATCGAGACGTGGCTGCACGATCCGTTACAGCCATGCGGATAAGATGCCTGTCATCTCGACTGCTAGTGATACGAGGCCGTTGGGATTCAGCACGGCGTTCCGCATTGCCCTCCTGAACCCACCAATTCCATATTCTGCTAACAGTTATTGGATTTCGACCAACGCGAGCAGCAATGTCGCGATACGATAAACCGCAATCGCGATAGGCTACAATCCGACCTTTATCAAAGTCGGAAACGTGATGGTACGCATTTCTCCTCTTTACACGAGGCATCACAATAACGTTTCACCGGGCAACGCCTGTCAACTGCTGTTTGTGTATGAGAAATCGGTTGGAAACTTTCCTCATGTCAGCACGTCGTAGGTGTCGCCACCGGCGCCAACCTTGTGTGAATGCTCTGAAAAGCTAAGCATCTGCATATCACAGCATCTTCTTCCTGTCGGTTAAATTTCGCGTCTGTAGCACGTCAACTTCGTGGTGTAGCAATTTTATTGGCCTGTAGCGTACTTCTGTGGCACTCCCTCCTGGACAGCATCAATGGTGGCATTCTATAAATGTGAACCATTTCCTGTCTCCTTATTTTCCGGTCTCCTCAGTACATGAACTGTTAATTTTAAGCAGTCCCGTTTCTAAATAAGTTTTAAGTTTCCAATTAGTTACTTACAGCTGCAACTACTTGAAACTTTGTTAAACGACTAAGATATCAGATATGCTTCACAGCCCGCAGCTCGTGGTCGTGCGGTAGCGTTTCGCTTCCCACGCCCGGGTTCCCAGGTTCGATTCCCGGCGGGGTCAGGGATTTTCTCTGCCACGTGATGGCTGGGTGTTGTGTGCTGTCCTTAGGTTAGTTAGGTTTAAGTAGTTCTAAGTTCTAGGGAACTGATGACAATAGATATTAAGTCCCATAGTGCTCAGAGCCGTTTGAACCATTTTTTATGCTTCACATTACGTTTATGTACAATTTAATATTATGAAAACACGACCGATTAGTCATTAAGAGGGTCCCTTTGTCAACGGCAGCCAAAAGAATAAAAAAATAATAATAAAACAATAACATAAATATAACGCACTTTCTCAACCACTCCACCGAAATTTATGCGACACTTTATAGCACAGTTAATTTACACACCCGCAAATTGTAAAATAAAACCATAAATGTTTGTGTGGCAGATACCAGTTTGATCCAATTATTTCTTAGGAATAATAACCTAGAAAATAAATTTATTGTCAAAATTTTGTAAAATATCCGTCAGTTGAAGTATGAAAATGAGCGTTTGGCATCATTGGCCTTGGTGCAGGTCTTATTACATTCGACGCCACATTGGGCGACCTGGAGCGCGGAAGGGGATGAAATGATGATGAAAACACGACACCCAGTCCCTGAGAGGAGAAAATCTCCGACCCAGCCGGGAATCGAACCCGGCCCCCTTAGGACGGCAGTCCGTCACGCTATTTTTTTTTTTTTTTTTTTTTTTTTTTTTTTTTTTTTTTTTTTTTTTTTTTTTTTTTGCATCTTGTTCGTTGTTGATCGTTGTGTTTGGTCGTTACGAACGTCACATAACATCCGTTCAAGTTCGTTGCTGATCCTTTCACTCAGTTTTTTTATTACGGAGGCCAACCAGCTCTCTGACCGAACACGCTGAGCTACCGTGCCGGCAGCATTCAGCTATCGGGGTAGACGTCAGTTGAAGTGAAAACAGTCATGCTTACCAAGCACTGTGTACCTGAGTACAATCACACAATGAAGGCTTTCGCGACCGGATGTTTCAGCTGCCGAGAATTCTTCCGGGTTGTATGACTGTGGTCCATGGAACTCTTCTATGCCTCAGGTTTCGTCCAAAGCTACGTTGGACATCTTCGGAGATGCTCCTGGTTGGGCTGAGTCTTGCTGACAGTCGGCAAGACTCAGCACGACCAGGAGTACCTCCGAGGATCTCCAACGTAGCTTTGGACGAAACGTCAGGAATGGAAGAGTTCCATGGACCACAGTCATACAACCCGGAAGAATTCTCGGCACGTGGCCATATCCTCGTTACTAAGCGTAGCAAGTCGATAATAAAAAATATAAAAATTGGCCGAAGCATGACTGTCGCCGATTAAAAACATCAAAAATCTCAACTTGTGTGTGATTATCGGGTGTCACCGGCATACCCTACGGTACTCTGGTCGGGCTGGACAAGGGAGTAGTGGCGAGTCCAGCTGGACAGCTGTCCCGGCTGGGAGGCACACTGCCACCCCAGTAGAGCACCTCACAGTTAGAGGAGTTTATATCACAGTTCCGAACTAGCACGGAAACGGTTACTGTGACGGTTTTCGACGAGGTGACTTCGTTCCGTTAAGCGTCGAAAATATTCAGTCTTCTGAGATCACAAGTTAGAAGTGCTACAATCGCGTTAGGTGGAAGGCATTATACAGGGTCTTTATAAATGACTATCGGGGTCTTAACGGTTTATAATATTTATTACATTGAACTTACAGTTATAAATGATATGTCAAATGAAAGAGCAACTCAAACACTTTTACCAAGAACCTTATAAATGATCAATGTGAGCACCATTTGTCACACGGCGCACATATCAAGTCTATAGCTGAGTTCTTCCCAAACGTTGATAAGTGTGTCTTCAGTGATTCTAGCAAAAGTTGCTTCAATCCGGTTTCTTAATTCAGGGAGGTCTGCTGGTAGCGGAGGCACGTACACACGATACTTGATGAAGCCCCAAAGGCAAAAATCGCATTGCGTTACGTCGGGTGAACGTAGATGCCATGCAGAGCAAGCCCTGTCATTGGGCCCTTTGCGGCCTATCCAGCGTTTGGACTATAGACTTGATGTGTGCCGTGTGACAAATGGCGCTCACATTGAACATTTATAAGGTTCTTGGTAAAGACCCGGTATTAGAACTAATTCTCAGGCACCAGTTGGACATACTTACACAGTGGCTTGATTGTGATGCTTTATTACACATTTCAGGCTCATGTGACACAAATAGTGTTATCACCGGTTTCGCATTAATATCACCCCATCATCATATCATCTGTTTAAAGAGAAAAAAAGGGGCGATTAATAAAATACTAGGAAACGATACTTCACCGAAAACTTTACATAGCCATTCGTGATCCGAAGTGGCCCAGAGATGTGAAGGAAGTAGCTCTCTGTTGTTGGCGCAGAAGCCTGCAGTTGACTACGTAGTAAATCACAGTTACTAACCATTAACACTTTCGACACAGACTGCGAGTCTCATTCGGGCTCTGCCGTATAATATTCAAAATGTAAGACTGACTGTGAGACATACAGAGAAAACTAGTCAAAAATTACGTAACTACTGAGGCAGATAAGATAAACGTGCACTAGGAGCAGAGTAGATGACGCCCCCTCAAACTAAACTGGTAGACGGAGGTCGCAAGTGTACCTACAGTAAACAGCTGGAGCGAAACAACTCTCATGCCAGTACTACTCTGCGTTATGAGGGTTCCGTGCAAACTTAATTTCGTATATCGGTAGGTAGCCGGATAACAAATTTCGTGATTCCGGGTCAAAGGGAAGTAGCCTATAGGTTTTGATGAGTGAGATTGCGCCTGTCAAAAATGTGCCATTAATGGCCGTATCTTTTGAGTGCAGTGACCTTCGCCAAATGACCGTAAACCTTGTTGTGTGACATAAATTTCAGTTCAATGTCTGTGCCCGTTTCAGAGAAAAGGAGGTCTTAACAGGCCGATAGACAGGCAGATAAACAGACGGATCAACATAAAGTGATCCTATGAAGGTTTCAATTTTACCTAGTGAGGTACGAAACTCCAGCAAAATAAGAAGTAAAGAGCAAGAAGAGACATCGGAAAATACTTCTAAAAACACTTTGTGACAGATATCAGTTTCTTCATTTAAAAACTGACGTATATTTTTAATTACAGAAATTGTATATGATTTCCAGTTTAAATTTTGATTAATGTGTACATCCAGGACTCTTTAACGATAAGTTATATATATTTTCTTTCCCCCAGTGTCATACTGTTATTGATAATCGTATATATTGTCTCGTACAGAAAAGAATGAACTATTTTTTTCCTAAGTTAAGTGATAGATCTTTTACCGAGAACTAGTCAATAATACCTCTGAATATTTCGTTTATTGCCCCTTCTGTTGTTGCAGCACTGTTCAGGTTCATTATGACGCCTGGATCAGAAGCAAATGGAACTCTATATCTGCTTTATTACTGTAAGATGTGAGGTCATGAATATAGAGTGTTCTGAAAATGGATCCCCTTATAATTTGTCACCAGCAAGAAGAAAATTCTTACTATGCACTCAGTGACTTTTTAGATCAATCCCTCGCATATCATATCACACTGCCGTATTTTAGTAACGGGACACTAAATAGTTCGCGGCTTCTTACAAACCAATAGACTGCTGACAATATCTGTCTTTCGACCGTAATTGGAATCAGTAGTACTGTAAGTATTACTATTCTAAGCAAAGAAGAGAAAGCAGAAAGGTTGAAGGAGTATATAGAGGCCTGTACAAGGCTGATTTACTTGAGGACAATAGTATGGAAATGGAAGAGGATGTAGATGAAGATGAAATGGGAGGTATGATACTGTGTGAAGAGTTTGACAGAGCACTGAAAGACCTGAGTCGAAACAAGGCCCCCGGAGTAGACAACATTCCATTAGAACTACTGACAGCGTTGGGAGAGCCAGTCCTGACAAAACTCTACCATCTGGAGAGCAAAATGTATGAGACAGGCGAAATACCCTCAGACTTCAAGAAGAATATAATAATTCCAAAGACAGCAGGTGTTGACAGATGTGAAATTACCGAACTATCAGTTAAATACGCCACGGCTGCAAAATACTAACACGAATTCTTTACAGACGAATGGTAGAAGCCGACTTCGGGGAAGATCAGTTTGGATTCCGTAGAAATGTTGGAAACGTAAGGCAATACTGAATCACGACTTGACTTAGAAGATAGATTAAGGAAAGGTAAACCTACATTTATAGCATTTGTCGACTTAGAGAAAGCTTTTGACAACGTTGACTGGAATACTCTCTTTCAAATGCTGAAGGTGGCAGGGGTAAAATACAGGGAGCGAAAGGCTATTTACAGTTTGTACAGACACCAGATGGCATTTATAAGAGTCGAGGGGTATGAAAGGGAAGCAGTGGTTGGGAAGGGTGTGAGACAGGGTTGTACCCTATCCCCGATGTTATTCAATCTGTATATTGAGCAAGCAGTAAAGGAAACAAAAGAAAAATTCGGAGTAGGAATTAAAATCCACGGAGAAGAAATTAAAAGTGTGAGGTTCGCGGATGACATTGTAATTCCGTCAGAGACAGCAAAGTACTGGAAGAGCAGTTGAACTGAATGGACAGTGTCTTGAAAGGAGGATATAAGATGGACATCAACTAGAGAAAAACGAGGATAATGGAATGTAGTCGAATTAAATCAGGTGATGCTGATGGTATTAGATTAGGAAATGAGACGCTTCAAGTAGAAAATGAGTTTTGCTATTTGGGAGGCGAAATAACTGATGATGGTCGAAGTAGAGAGGATATAAAATGTAGACTGGCAATGGCAAGGAAAGCGTTTCTGAAGAAGAGAGATTTGTTAACATCGAGTATAGATTTAAGTGTCAGGAAGTCTTTTCTGAAAGTCTTCGTATGGAGTGTGGCCATGTATGGAAGTGAAACGTGGACGATAAATAGTTTGAACGGGAAGCGAATAGAAGCTTTCGAAATGTGGTGCTACAGAAGAATGTTGAAGGTTAGATGGGTAGGTGACATAACTAACGAGGAGGTACTGAATAGAATTGGGGAGAAGAGGA
The DNA here is from genome assembly GCF_021461385.2 of Schistocerca piceifrons. Classification (NCBI taxonomy): domain Eukaryota; kingdom Metazoa; phylum Arthropoda; class Insecta; order Orthoptera; family Acrididae; genus Schistocerca; species Schistocerca piceifrons. Next base: position 1,217,057,087 of record NC_060138.1, read on the forward strand.
GTTCGTGGCACAACTTGACTAGAAGAAGGGATCGATTGGTAGCACATATTCTGAGGTATCAAGGGATCACCAATTTAGCATTGGAGGGCAGCGCAGAGGGTAAAAATCGTAGAGGGAGACCAAGAGATGAATACACTAATCAGATTCAGAAGGTTGTAGGTTGCAGTAGGTACTGAGAGATGAAGAAGTTTGCACGGGATAGAGTAGCATGTAGAGCTGCATCAAACCAGTCTCTGGACTGAAGACCACAACAAGAACAACAATACTGTAAGGAGTATCTATGAGAGATAGTGTCACGGTTAAAGATATGGCGTCAGTCGATAGGAAAGATTTTGCCCGGGCCCTTAGCGAGTGGCGACCCCACTCAAACGGCACCTTGGCGTAACAGGACCTGTGTGTGCTGGGCTGAGCGGGGAAAGCACGGCGCATGCGCGGAGGCCCTGCCTCCCTGGTGACCCCGGCACGCGAGCGGCACGCAGCGCAGCAGTTGCCGGGTAACGGCTGCGCGGCACAGTGGCGAAATCCGCGATACGGATCGCCCGATGGCGGCCGGTGTGGCGCGAAAGTGCCGGCGCGACCCCGCGCTGACCTGCGTGGGCGGCGCCCTCCCTCTACCCCCTGGTCTGCTGACTCACGGGGGGGGGGGGGGGCACTGTGTGTGATGTAACACTGGCTGTGCACCATGCAGCAAAGCGCGCACTGCAGCTGCAGCCCACAGTCCGTGAAATCACTCTAATTATATCCCTGTTGCTCATTGCCTTTTAGACATTTATGACTGTCCGGGAATATCTTTAGACAGCTGAAAAGGTATATATAACAAAGATATTGTGCGGGTGAACAGTCATCAAAGTATTACACATATTTACTATCAAAAACAGTCTTGATCACAATTTATTTATTACGGTGACCGGTTTCCAGCACTACTGTGGTCACCTTCAGACCAATGAGTAAGAACCTGCTTCTGCTGGAGAATCACTACTCCAGCAGAAGGAGGTCCTTACTCATTGGTCTGAAGGTGACCACAGTAGCGGTCGAATCCGGTCACCGTAATAAATAAATTGTGATCAAGACTGTTTTTGACAGTAAAAAAAACAAAACATATTAGACTTAGAAACCAAAAGTGCGTGTTTTGGATGCTGGAATTCTCTGCGGTTACTGCCTCTGCGGTTTCGATATCTTCTCGGGGGGTATCTTTGGCTCCCGGTCTTCTGTGGGGGATGAGTGCTACAGCCTGTTCCTTCGGGCTTTTTGAATGGCCTGTATAAGTGGCGTTTCTCTTTATAGTTTTCTCTGGTGTCGATATGAAACTCACGTAGAACGTTTCAGTTATTTTCAAGCCTGATACCTGGGCGAGTGCTTGCAACAGCCGACTGGTGGCGAGCAGATAGCAGAGATCGCAGGTATGCTGCAGAGCAGAAAACACTGTGTGTTACGCAACCAGCGCCCCGTCTCTTTTATGTAAGGTGGACACAGCCGACGCCGGTCTCTCTCCGAGAAGGACGCTGGGCGAAAATCACGCCGACCTTCCGGGCAGCTCCCGCGTCCTGCCGCACAACTGGCACACACAGCACGTCCTGTCAGTAACTGCACAGACCACAGGCTGCATCAGGCTGCCGTTGCATTACGACTCCTCTGGCGTCCATTACGTAGTCATCCGAAATCCTTGTGCCGCGTGGTGAACTCCGGGCCTACACCACGACTTGTGTACACATCCGAGATTGAAATTTCCTGGCAGATTAGAACTGTGTGCCGGACCGAGACTCGAACTTGGGACCTTTGCCTTTCGCGGGCAAGTGCCCTACCTCACGACCCCGCCTCACACCTTCATTTCCTCCAGCACCTTCTCTCGTACCTTCCATCCTTCACAGAAGTTCTCCTGCGAAACTTGCAAGACTTGCACTTGTGGCAGACAGGATATTGCGGAGACGTGGCTTAGCCATAGCCTGGGGGATGTTCCCAGAATGAAATGTTTGACTCTGCAGCGGAATGTGTGCTGATATGAAACTTCCTGGCAGATTAAAACTGTATGCCTGACCGAGCAAGACTAGAACTCGGCTCCTTTGCCTTTCGCGGGCAAGTGCTCTGTGGACTGAGCTACCTTCAAAAGTTCAGAGAAGTTCTCCTGCGAAATTTGCAAGCAGACAATAAACTGCTCATAGCTCTTAAGGTAGGCATTTTAGAGCCCACGTTTATAAGACATTTTTTTGTTTCTTAGGAGTGGTACCTCGGGCAGTAATGTACTGTCTTACTACAGGTAGTACTTATTTACTGGAAATTAGTTGTTATGAGCTCCCAATAGAGCATCTATGGTAAGGGCACGAAAAGTTGATCCCGGCCCCCAAATGCTGCTCCGTAAAAGTTTAAGCCATTCGGAACACTTCGTGTCGATTTTTCTCTGTTTCAGGTTCCCTCCAGCCTCAGCGACCCCAAAGCTGTGATTCTGCAACTGCCTGACGAAGTGTTGTCTTGACTGTGTGAACGAATGAGTAATTGACTAATAACACTAACTCTATTAATTTATTTTCATATTCCATGCTTCAAATATGTGCCATTTATGAAGCTGGACGTACCTGTAATGAACATCCAGGAATCCATTTTACTTCTGTGCCAAAATTTGTACAACAGCAGCTGATATTGCGAGTCGAGCACGCCCGTTAGTTGTCAGTACTGGAAGACAATCAGTCAAACAACGCCTTCCTTAGATCCTCTTGACCCCGCAGTGGTCGCGCTTCGACCTCATTCGCAGAGGTAGTCGGTCAGCTTTACTAAGCTCATGGCCAAATTCATCAATGTCAATTAAAATTAAGCACGTATTAAAATATTACTGTCTCTGTAAGTATTTCAGTTTGTTACTGAGCAGAAAAACTACACTCTTAAGTAGTTCGTAAAGTTAGCTGACATTTTTGGATTCGAGTGTCATTTGCTAGATGCATAGACCGATGAGCCAAAACATTCTCACCAACTGCTTAACAGCTTGTTTGTCCGTCTTTGTAACGAAATACATCACTGATTCTGCAAATTGGGGATACGACAGTTTGTTGATAGGTATGTGGCATCAGGTGTCTACACACAGGCCATGTAATTCGCTTAAATAACGAGCCACGCACTGATTTGAGTTCGCGTTGATGCCGCTCGCTCCAAATGGGTTCCATAGGACTTACATTGGCGAATTTGGTCGCCGGGGCATCAGCGTGAGTTCACTATAACGTACCTCAAACCACTGTAGCACGGTTCTGGCTCACAAGGGGAGGCCGCCAATTGTGAAATTCAGATTCGATTCATACTGCGCATAATAAAAGCTCATGGCCAGAGGTGTAATGTGGCAAAGCACCAAGATGCACTTCTCAGCCGTTGTCGAGAAAATCGACAATTAAAAGAAACCGTTGCCGTGAAATACTCTCTACCATTAATAACTTTCCACAGCGTCGTGGTGCAGCGGTAAGCGCTCCGGTTTGTAATCCGAAGGTCGCCGGATCGAATCTCGCACAATGCAACTTTTTTTTTAGTATTTGTTTCTTGTAATTCAAATGTATATATATATCAGTTGCAACAATTATGCATATAATAAGTTGTTGAAAGTCGTTTGTCGTGGAAAAACTGGCGACTTCGAACATCATTATGTTTTTCGCAAACAAAGTTGTATTTCACAAATGTTATTAATTGTCTTCATAATGTTAACCACGTATAGTTAACGGAAGACGTAGAAACAATATTCCGAAACGAATACGTATAGCGTAAGTCAAACGTTCGAATTGGAATAGAGACCCCACTAACACAAATTCGCTGTGGCAGGTATGAAATATAAACTCCGTTACTCGCTCGTTACACTTGAAGGACAGATGTTGAATGGGCCGAACGAGCCGCCGCATAACACCGTAGTTGCGTGCTAACTTCGAAAGAAGGAAGATGCGGTCCCTAGCGCAACTTATAACATCGTCGAAAATCGAGCGCTTACCGCTGCGCCACAACGCTGTAGAAAACTGTTAATCGTAGAGAGCATTTCACCGCAACGGTTTCTTTTAACTGTCGATTTTCTCGACAACGGCTGAGAAGTGCATCTTGGTGCTTTGCCACATTACACCTCTGGCCATGAGGTTTTATTATGCGCAGTATGAATCGAATCTGAATTTCACAATTGGCGGCCTCCCCTTGTCAGAGGAATCCCCCCCCCCCCCCCCAGTTATGCTTCTGAAAAAAAATTGGAAAGTTGTGTTAGGTTCTATGGGACCAAACTGCTATGGTCATCGGTCCCCAGGCTGACACACTACTTCATCTAACTTAAACTAACATACGCTAAGGACAACACACACACCCATGCCCAAGGGAGGAATCGAACCTCCGACGGGGGGGAGCCGCGCGAACCGTGGCAAAGATCCCTAGACCGCATGGCTACCCTGCGCGGCTATGCTTCTGAAACATAATTTCAGTGACGGGGAAGACATCAAGCACGATGGGATTCAGATGCTTCGCAGCTGTCAGCGTATCTTCTATTACTACCACATAAGCGCAGAAGAATGTCTCCCACAGCATAATACTGTTCCCACCAGCTTGCGCCCGTGGCGCCCTGCATATTTTGAGCCGACGTTCACTTCGATGGCGGCATTTGTGGAGTCGACCATCGACCTACTGTAGCAAAAATGTGAGCCGACACGTTTCCATTGATCGACAGTCGAATCCCCTCGGTCCCGTGCCCACTGCAATCGTAAGTAACGATGTCGTTGGGTCAACATGTGAGCACGTAGGGGTGGTCTGCTGCGCAGCTCTACGTTCAACAATGTACAATGAACGGCGTGCTCCACACACTCTTTAGGCAGCGATGCCACAGACCACTATCTACCCTACTTTACAGAGCAGACAAGCGTCCGAACCTAAAATTCTGTGAAGGGACGAGAGCCTCAAACCATTTAACGCCTACTGGTACTTTCACGGTCCTTCTACTTCTTTCCGTAGGTGCTCACGATGCGAGGTGCCGGGGCTAGCAGTGTATTTAACACTAAATTCTTCTAGAATCTACATATGTAAATGATGCTCTAAGCCCCCCCCACCCCGCCCCCTATTCTAACTCCGACTTTTGCTGTTGCACAAGGATTAAAAAAATACGCGAACTGACTCTAATCAACCCTGCCAGTGGAGTAGAAGAGAGTTTGGCACTTGCAATAATTTGATTTGATAAATAAGTTAAATGAACGAAGGTTTCATTAACATAGTGAGGAATGATAGGTTGCTCTACCGATTAACAGAATGAAAGTTCTGTCCAAAATAACAATATGATTTATTAAGGCTAAACACAAAATAATAAACAAAAACACATGAAACATTTACAATACATCAAATTGGCTCAAATTGGATACTCAAACAAACGCTGTGAATGTGAAGTTGTCCCTAAACCAGATTGTGAGGATTATGACGAAGTGGTATGTGGAGCCAATTCCTTGCAACTCAAATCTTAAGAGAAAACACATAGCCAACCCAACATTAATTGCTGTTACCCAAGACAGAACAAAGTTAGAAAAAGACGAACAGGCGCGCTCTGCTGAGCTCTGATTATCACCTAGGAAAATCCCTGTCTGCCGGTGCTGCGGACATACATTACCAATCTGTCTTCTCAACTGCAAGAACACGATTTGGTGTACCGGAGGCAATGGCTGGTTGCTTCGACGTCCTCGACCGAAAGGCGAGAGCCGACTACCTAGAGCACCCGTACAGGCTGAACACACAACATTCCCGCCCCCACGACAGTCACCGTGGTTAAACGTTCCAATCAGCAACTCGAAAACCGGCGGAAAATTCCACTCTATTGCCGGAGCACTACCATTCCACCAATGGAGATTCTTGGCGCCAATTTCTGCGCTGATTTTGCTACGTCACGGAGCTATGCCCTGAGCAAGCCAATCACAGTTACTATTTTGCAGAAAGCGCGGGAATTTTCCCGCCACAACTGCCTGGGTACACAAGTCATTCCCACGCCTCGCTGGTAGCCCGCCAGAAAGTGTTTTCGCTAAGTTTCTGCGAAATAACGGAACCTCTAGCCCAGCCGCTACTTCAGACCCCTCCGGGTGTGTCTCTTGACAATGTCGGCGTCTGGAAAGCATTCACTCGACTGCCTCACACACGTCGGCTTAACCCTCTCGAGATCAGTGGAGCCCGCCTGTCACTGGACCACCCGGGTGACGAGAGACGCTGCTTGGGAAATCCGCGTGTGAAGGAATAGCGACTTTTCACTGCATGCAATTAGAGAGGGAAATCGTAAGATAGAAATATGAGAGGGGGCTCATGCCACCTCTCAACGGCAGTAGCACGTGAACATTCGACCAGCTTCGCCGTTTTCGAGATACTCGTTCACAGCCTCTGTGTAATGATGATCTTCCCTCTTGCAAAGTCGCTTATCTCAGTGAAATTCCTCATTTGCAACACACATCTTTACCAGCGTGCTCTTCTGTCCGTGTCTGCTCCGGTTACATAGTTTTCCCACCCCGTCACATCCCCAAAGTCCCACAAGGTGGTCCAGCGTCGCGTTGGGCAGTGGTCACAATGTTTCGGTTCATCTGTGTGTTATGAAAAAATATGCTCAGAACTGCAGGCCGCACGAATGTTTGATTCGGACCACATGCAGACCGCCGTTCGACAACCACTGGTATGGGCTGTTCGATCCTGGCAACGCCTCTTTAAAAACCTCGCCGTCTGCAGTCATGCCTATAGAGCAGGAGTATGGTCATCGAAAGCATTCAGATACGTAGATTTTTTATCGCCAGCATATATAGCCTACAGACATCACGTGAATGTGGTACTGTGTAAGGTTTTCAATAAGCATCCCGGAGATTTTCAGAGTCATTACATTGTTGGCACAGGCAGATCACGTTCAGAATTGGAATGAATTCTGAACACGGGACTTATCGGCATCTTAACTCCATATCGAGAAAGAAATTTAAAGCATTTAATAGATGAACACAATGGCATTCCCCTTGTTTGCAACAAGTGTCTCTGAGTTTTTCCTTTTCTTTTTCGTATATGAAAAGGAGATCCACCTCTATGTTTTAGGTTTTTCAGTTAAGCATTGTCGTATTGCCGAGATTCTGTTTTAACGAATTATTTCCTAGTACGTCAATCTGGAAGTGTCTCGAAAAACTTCGAATTTGAATCTACGAGAAGCAGCAAATTACCGATTTATCACAGTTCCAAATATTTTTTAGAAATTAAATTCTTCAGTATAAGTACAGAAAACTGCAACTGCACTTGCTTGAAATACTCTTTTATTCCATTATTTAACTTTCGAATCTTTTTAGGCTCATCTTGAGCCCGGAACTTAAATATCCATAGCGTGACACCTGGCGCTGTCTCTGTGCCAGGAAGATAGTTAAAAGGCTTTAACGTACCGCTATGAGTAATGCGAAAGGGAGTGATGTGTGACCAGTTGGCAGTCACAGCGAAATCTGCCAGACGGAGTTTTAATCCAAACATTAACGTGTAGTTTTGACTCCAACGCAAAAGCAATTCCTACACAGAGCGTTTTCTGTCTTCTGGTCGGTAGAGGTGACACATTTGATGAGAAGCTAGATTCATTGGCGGTCGGGAAGCGTTCCAGTACTCGCTGATGCAGATTTCCTTTCGATGCGACAATTTCTTCTGAAAAGCACTTTGAAAAGGCCGGGTCGACTACTTCTCCCCTCCGTTCCTGCAGCATCGCTGTTCCATTGATAATGACTCAACGTAGGGAGATGCTAATCTCTTACCTTCCTTTCTTCCTTCAAAGCCTCATTTTTTTGGGGTAGCCCTTTTCGTCTCCACTAACGGAGAGGGATCTCGCAGGTGATCTGGTGATAACAGTTAGTGATGTTTACGTTTCCACGCCTGGGAGCGCCACGTACAGTAGAGGAGGAGGCGGCGGGCAGCACAGTGCGGGCTGTCACCGCAGCACAGTGCGTCTGACAGGTGGCGCGTCGTTAGCAGGGGCGGCCAGTCCAGTCCCGGGGCAGATCCTGGGACCGGCCGCCGCGCCGGGGGCCGGTCACGGTCCGCTGCCACATCCGGCCGGCGCAAGAACCGCGCCCGCTGCAGAAAAACGCAGGGGGCGGCGTGGGCGGTGGGGGTGGCGGGCGTCTGTGTCCACAGGCCGCCGCCCCTTCCCACCTGCAGCTTCCGGTCCCCGCTGTACCGCCCCTCATCTGCCTGTCCCCGCTATGTGCTCACCGCAACCCCCAGCAGATGCAGCAATACACTGCGCTTCAACTTCCATACCGTCTTAGATTGTTAAACCTATTTATTTACCACAGTCACGATACGAATTCCTGCCCGTGACCATTTTCAAGAGGAACACTGTGACATAGTGAATACAGACTGTACAAAGACTGCTGTGTTACTTCACTAACATTCGCTAAACATACTGTTACCGTTTTTATTGTTTACTGTTACCATTTAAATGTTATCACATTATGTCAGTGATATAAACGAGCCGGCCGCGGTGGCGAAGCGGTTCTAGACGCTTCAGTCCGGAACCGCGCGACTGCTCCGGTTGCAGGTTCGAATCCTGCCTCGGGAATGGATGTGTGAGATGTCCTTAGGTTAGTTAGGTTTAAGTAGTTCTAAGTAGTAAGGGACTGATGACCTCAGATGTTAAGACTCAGAGCCATTTGAACCATTTGTTGTAAACGACCACTGGAGGTGGACCATAATGACGATCAGATGTTTAGATGTGCTAATGTTTAGAAATGCTGAGGTGTGTTTGAGTATTACCGGACCACGATATTATTAAGCTTGCCCTCCCACACTCTTTGTTAGAAAGACGAGGCGACGTTACAGTAAGTGACTACAGTGGTGGCTAACGAAAATGCGTCGCATTGTGACTTATTTCAAGACATTTGTGGATATACACAATAAATATCACAATAAAAGTCCGCAGCCCGTGGTCGTGCGGTAGCGTTCTCGCTTCCGCGCACGGTGTCCCGGGTTCGATTCCCGGCGGCGTTAGGGATTTTCTCTGCCTCGTGATGACTGGGTGTTGTGTGTTCTTCATCATCATTTCATCATCATTGACTCGCAAGCCGCCGAAGTGGCGTCAACTAAAAAGGAGTTGCAATACGGCGGCCGAACTTCCACGCATGGGGCCTCCCGGCCAACAATGCAATGCGATCACTCCATTTCATTTCATCACAATAAAAGCTCACGATAACACGACCGAGGCGCCCTCGCTCTCATCTCCAACAATGTTATGGTTGACTAATACGAAATGTGGATATTGTGTCGAATTATAATACAACTGCCCATGTCAGTGAAGTAAGCATATGAACCATCCAGAATGAAATTTTCAGTCTGCAACGGAGTGTGCGCTGTGAAACTTCCTGCCAGATTAAAACTGCGCTGGACCTATACTCGAACTCGGGACCTTTGCCTTTCTTCCAGGAGTGCTAGTTCTGCAAAGTTTGCAGAAGAGCTTCTGTGAATTTTGGAAGGTAGGAGAAGAGGTTGCGAAGAGAGGTCGTCAGTAGTGTTTGGGTGGCTCAGCTGGCGAGTACTTTCCCGCGAAAGGCAAAGGTCCCGAGTTCGACTATTGGTCCACCATGCAATTTTAATCTGCCAGGAAGTTTCATAACAACTATGTTAGTGAAGTAATAGAATTCTGTTTCTCATTCTTCGATTTGAAAATGGCCAAGGGCTGAAAGTGCAGTCGTGGACTTCACAAATAAACTTTTTTTTCACAATAAGAGGTGATTCTTATACGTTTTCAAGATAATTATGTGACTGACAACCCACGCAAAAAAAGACGGAAGTGCACATCGTTGCAGGACATTTACGAAGAGGCCGCGTCGTTCAGTACACACGGTAAACATCTTCACCTGACACGAAGCAACCCACTGCACTGGTATACAATCCTTTTTTTATTTCCTTTTGTGACAGTCACAGTAACGCATTTATAATCGAGTTTGCTTCTGCCTAAACCTTACCTCTTCAGAAACCACAACTCTTAGGCTATACACGGTGGACAGAGTGTACACAATACGTACATCGTCACGCTGAAAAGCATGTTACCGCCATATAATGTAGAGGAAATAAAACAGAGCTGTGAAGCAGCAGTCAATCACAAAGCCTCAAGAGATGTCACTGAAAACCCCCGGAACGAGAATCAGATGCTGGCTGTATAACACAATACCTCAGCGGAACAAATAGTCTTGTCACCAGAAAAGCCACTTACAACACTATAATATGGGGAATTGTGCCCGTAGCATACAGGTCATAAACGTGCCCACTTTCCACAACATTATAATGTTACCCCTTTCGCAGTATTTGACTGTGATGTACGATGACTAATACAAGTGGAAATCAGACTTACAGTTCTATTCCTAAGAATTTTCTTGCTGTTAAAAAGAAACGCAGTAAATATGGAGCAATACTGAATCTAGAACCTTTGGGCGACCAAATTCATTAAGTGGTTTTTGTACTGGAGTAATCATCGCCAACCTAATAGGCAAAGAAACGGAGAAGTTTCAGAAAAGCAGAATAAGAAAAATTTGGCCTACATTCCTGCTGTTCCCTAACATAACATCACAAACAAACATAACTTTTCAGGATATAGTTCTGAGAAAGGCCCAGGAATCTTTTAGCTACTAGACCAATCAGAAAGGCCACGAATTTCTAATCATCACTATGTGCAAAAAAAATTTGGCCACGGGGACTTCAAATTAAATACTTAAATATTCTAATAGCATAACACTCGCATTTACATTTATTGAGGTACTGTGTTTATACCTTTCTCTTAACAAATGATCTGTCAGAAGCTAATGGTAGGGTGTGTTCACTCTATATTTCGTTCAGTATTTTTATGCACACTAATTGAGTGTTACTGAACCACATAAGCAATTTTCTTTTTATAGCTCTTCTACTTTACTGAATTTCATTTATAACAAACAATTTTATCTTTGCTTTACTTAAAACTTAAATTTGCAGGACCTCAGTATTTAAGCACGACAAGTTCGTCTTTCTACAAAAACTTATTCACTCACTTTCACTTTACTTATTACCACAAAGAGAGTAAGAATATTAAAATCCTTAAATTTGTCTGAAAACATTGTAAGTGGGCTGTTTTGTTTTTTTTATTGGTAACGCCACGTAGCGCCCTGTATGAAAATCACTGTCTGTGCTGTGTGCAGTCTGTAGCTGATTTGCATTGTTGGAACATTGTTATTGTAGTGTTGGGCAGTTGGCTGTTAACAGCGCGTAGCGTTGCGCAGTTGGAGGTGAGCCGCCAGCAGTGGTGGATGTGGGGAGAGAGATGGCGGAGTTTTGAGAGCGGATGATCTGGACGTGTGTCCATCAGAGACAGTAAAATTGTAAGACTGGATGTCATGAACTGATATATATATTATGACTTTTGAACACTAGTAAGGTAAATACATTGTTTGTTCTCTGTCAAAATCTTTCATTTGCTAACTATGCCTATCAGTAGTTAGTGCCTTCAGTAGTTTGAATCTTTTATTTAGCTGGCAGTGCGGATCTAGGCGCTACAGTCTGGAACCGCGTGACCGCTACGGTCGCAGGTTCGAATCCTGCCTTAGGCATGGATGTGTGTGATGTCCTTAGGTTAGTTAGGTTTAAGTAGTTCTAAGTTCTAGGGGACTGATGACCTCAGTTGTTAAGTCCCATAGTGCTCAGAGCCATTTGATGCTATGGCAGATGCAAGCGTCTATCAGACTTGCGGCTTCAGAACTGACCTATATAGCAGTCAGGGAATCTACGAGCAGTGAGCCCCAGAGAAGACATCACGCCATCGTACTGATAGCCTATAATGACGATGATAATGATTTGAACTTTGTAATTTTTGGTATGTGCAGTTTATAAGCCTTGTTTAGTTCCATTTGAGAACTAAAACACAGCTTCGGTGACTAATAGTGGTGGCAATTTATTGAACAGATAAGGTTAACAACTGTTTTGCATTATGGATTATAATGCAAAATACTGTTATAAAATGTAGCGTCCAAGACAAGTTTCTACGTTAACTGCGTTAGCAAAGTACCTCAATCGAAAATGAAAGACATCAGCACAGTCCTAGGATCCAAAACAACAGGTTCTACATCTACTGCTACGTAAATACTAAGCAATGGGCTTTGTAGCCGGACGTTATGAGGAGAAGAAGGCATCGAAACATTTCATAGGCGTGCAGAGGTTCTTTTCGATCGAACCATTGTCTAGAGAGTTTAGAAGACTTTGCAACAGACGGCAGAACGATTTACAGCCAGGAACGCAATTGTCTCAAGGGCCACGGGAACAGCAGAAATGAGGGCTCAAACAGAAGCACGTAATCCTCCTTTTCATCCATTTCTGGGTGGTGCAGGTAAAAGGAATGACTATCAGTGTTGCAAGACATCCTCCGCTGTGCACAACCTGATGACTTGTACTGCAGACGGTATTTCAAATGAGATTAAATATAAACTTGTACTGCCGAACACTGTGTATGTTCGGAAAACGCATGCTTAGCAGAAGGAAAGCTGGGTCGGAAGATTCGGGATGAAGGTATACAAACATAGGGATGGGGTTCAACCGAAACGGAGAAAGACAACTGTCCAATACAACAGCATAGGAAAAGGTCGTAGAGACTGTAGTGCGTACATGTAGCAAGTTGATCAAATCTACATCGGAATCAGCAATTTGCTTGTGAAAACCAGCTCATATAAAAGAGTCCAACAGGAAAGTCCTCGGATTAAAAGTTACAGATGCGTTGGTGTACATGATATTCATCTACGGGGTACAGCCAAGTTAATGTGACCACCACCTATGTTCGATGTACGTGCAATAGTCACTACAGACGGCTGGTGGTAGCACTAGTAATGGATGCTGTATAAAGGATCTCGGGGGGGGGGGGGGGGTGGACGCGGGAAACAGTGCAGTGATTGTGGTAATGCGGGAACAGAGCAGTTTATCTGATGACGCAATAGGGCATGACCATTGGGTTTTTCGGCCAAGAGTGGAAGCATTTCCGAAACAGCTAAGTTTGTGAACCGTTTTTGTGCCTCTGTGGTTAAAGCGTACAATGCGTGGCAAAAATATCACTGTCCAAAACCAATGCCGGGTCAACTGTAGTGCGCCAAGGGCCTTAGATGAAAGGGCTGAACGACAGCTGCGGAGATGTGTGAAGCAAAGACACGTGTAGCTGTGGAGCAAGTGTCTGCCGACACGCTCCAAGGGGCTACCAACACTGTCTCTTCGGTGATAATCCAGTGAATGTTGGTGCGTATGGTCCTCTGTAGCACCCATCCTGACTGCTGTTCATCGGTGACAAAAGATGGAATTTGCACTCTAATACCCCAACTGGATGTCCACTGAGTAGCGACATGTGGCCATTTCAGATGAATCACATTTTGTACTCCATCGGACAGGTGACCGTTGGCGTGTATGGCGCGAAAAGTCTGAGAGCAAAGCGTCCAGGCTGGAGGAGGGAACCTTATCGTCTGAGGAATGTTTTCACGGTTATTCCTTGAGTGATCTCGAGATTGTGGGCCGGCGGCAGTGGCCGAACGGTTCTAGGCGCTTCAGTCCGGAACCACTCCGCTGCTACGGTCGCAGGTTCGAATCCCGCCTCGGGCATTGTAAGGGATCCGTGATCCCACGAACATAGATGCTGGTATCCGACGCTCAGGTCGATAGTACACAGGAGTCGATTGTCGAGCGCTGCAGGAGGCAGTGAGACTAGTGTTGAGTGAGAAATGGTGCTGGAGAGACGGGCAAGAATGGCGGTCGAGTGAGTAGTAAACGGTAAAATTCACCGGAGTATGGCAAATGAGCGCGTCCCCTGATCGTCGTGGGGTGGACCCTCATCGATACCGATTCGCGAGTGATATGAAACCAGAAAATGACAAGTGCAGAATTACGTGTTTCGCGTCAACCGCGCCGGTCAGCAGCAACCATGGATTGCAGTAGGATTGTTGTGAATGTTAACCATCATCATTGCGTGTGAGTAAGTACTTAAAATCGGCAACCAATAAAAGATATAACCGTAATTAGGCGTGTAAGGCGAAGGTAGCAACTGCCTCAGAATCTGTGTGTTAGTAGAAAATACATATCAGTTTGTACATCGGAACCTTTGTGGTCCTTAATAGACAAACTCTCAATCATTAACAATTCCGTCTCAGAACAGCCGCACTCGGTTCAAATAGCCCAGAAACCACAGCAGGAAAACCGATATCCTTCATCCATTAAGCACACGGCCATATAATCATCATAATTAATTGTTGGGCGGCTTCGGTAAATCGCTCAAAACTTAATAAAGGAATTTAAACGGGGGTGTTTCAGCATGGATGTCTGTGATGTCCTTAGGTTAGTTAGGTTTAATCAGTTCTAAGTCTAGGGAACTGATGACCTCATATGTTAAGTCCCGTAGTGCTTAGAGCCATTTGAACCATTTGAACAATACGACATTTTGGAAGACATCCATCCTCGAGGACCATGTCCACCCAAACACGCAGTTTGTTTTTCCTCAACATAACGGGACATACCAGCAATATGCAACATGTCATACATTTTGCACGGTTCAAAAGGCACATCATGACTTTACCATATTCCCCTGCCCACCAGACTCCTCCACTTTAAACCCAATCAAGAATCTTTGGGGTCACGCCATGGCTCCCCAGCCATGAAACGTAGCGCAGCTGGCAACTGCACTGGGGGTGCCACGGCTCCACACCCCTGTTAGTACCTTCCAGAAACTGACTCTCCTGCTGAACATCTTGCAGTGACCTGCGCTTCAAAAAATCGTTATTTATGCGTCTGACAGATGGTCCCATTAATGTGACTGGATAGTGGATAGATGTGGTATAGGTATGATGTATCCAACCAATTTCTAATTTATTTCAGAGAAATATAGATGTGTTTCCTTCAATAGAGGTGTCTTTTGCTGAGCAGGATTACAAATACTCACAATAGCGAGGCTTTGCTGTTACGACTTAGACCACAGTCCACGTGATGCTTAAGGATTGTTGGCAAATCAAGTATGTTAAAAGGATTCTTCTAGGTTTCGAGACGTGCATGACATCACAAGTTTGCAGACAACACCAGTAAATTGCAGTTGCACAAATTACCTCTAGTAACATCCCAGATGCATTCAGATGACATGAATTTGATGCCTGAGATGTGTTCGTCAAACCATATCATCGTGGTTTGAGCCTTATATCATACTCAATGATAAGGATGCTTTTTCTGGAAAATGCACAATAGTTCATGCGGGCATGCGGTCTGTGTGGTGCGCTTAGTAGAGTAGAAATGGCTGCAGTGTTAGCTCATTCATTCTGTAGATCTGAACAGTATTCCATGATGAATATAGTAAGATAGTAACAACAGATGCATACTACTGATTGAAATAGGTTCCCAACTAGCTGCAGTTGTAGTAGCAAATTTATGTCATAGATTCTCAACTATCTGTACCACAAAGACCACATACCTGCTTCTAAATCATTGCTAGGAACACACCTATCTTTACATTTATGTCACACATCAGTCCACACTAAAAACTTGCTTCTGATTGACTATCACATCAGCGTGCAGTGAAAGCTCATTTGTGATTGGTCATTTCTCACCTCCAACTCACCAAACCACTGTAGCAGAATCTGAGCTTTATACCAAACACAATTATAATTATGCTTGTACACAAAGTCATTTGTTGGTCGAGGTTATGCACAGTCGTGACAGCAAATGCTGGAGGTACTGCTGCATCTGTGAACTTGAATAAATTTGGTTAGTATGTGGAGGCATTGAAATATGTTGGACTGTAGCTAGACTTACATGCCACTTGTATTATGTGATTATGCTGTGTAACTAATAAATGCATCACGTTGATATTGACACTATACTGTGGTGACTACACTACACCCCACCCCATATATGAACATGTTACAAAGAACGTGTAATAAAATGGCTCACGTTAAATTAAAAATGTAATGAATTGCATCATGTTACAGTCAAATCGTAATAAAGACCTCCATATTCACATTTAATCACAACAAATTGACCCATGCTACAGTGAAATTGTAACAAAATGCCCCACAGTTCAACAAAAATAAAAACAAACTGTGAAATTGTAAAAAATTTCCCTATGTTACAGCGAAATTACAGCAAATTGCTATATTACAGTGAAATTGTAGCTGAATGCCCCATGCTTCAGTAAATTACCTAATACGCCTACATGTAACAGAAAACTTGACTGAATGCCTGCAAGCAGTAGATTCCGCAGACCACAGATCCAACATGACAGGCGTTCTACGTCATTCAGGTGCTGATCGTGCTCATAGGGAGATTATTAATAGGTGCTAACCCGTCATCTATGGTTAGCGTCTTTGATAAGAAGTCAAAAGCGCCGTCAGGCCTAGGTTCGAAACCCGCCACCATTTAAATTTTCATTAATAATCAACATCGGCGGCCAAAGACTTCCGGCATAAGAAGTCACCCTCATTCTGCCAACAGCCTCGTCAAAGAGGGTGGAAGACCGAACAGAGGTTAAGGGAACACTCTTCTCCTTGATATGGGCAACTGTCATTAAACATGCAGGAATCAAAAATGATCAACGGCACGACGATACAGAAAGCAATGGAAACCACTGCACTAACGACACACAACCCGTATCAACCGGACATGTGACCTATAACTGAAAATGTGTCATGATGATCTTTCCAACGGCAAAAGATTCCGTATTTGGCCCGCACTAGGATTTCCGCGAGGGGACCGCCAAAGGGGAGGTGACCATGAGAAAACGATTGAGTAACCAAAGAAAGGACAATGCTCCACGAGTCGGGGTGTGGAATGTACGTAGCTGGAACGTGTTAGGGAGGCAATAAAATCTGAAAACGGAAACGCAAACGCTCAATCTAGAATAACTCCGAAAGTATGATGGTAGCTGAAAACTTTGTGGGCCAAATGTTGCGTGTAACAACGGGGCCCATAATATGACGTTGGTCTTTTGCTGCTACACGAGGTCGCGTCAGACACATGACGGTTGAAAAGTCCCCTTAGAAAAATTAATGAATTACTGTGCTGATAAATCTCTTACATTATTTGATTTTCAAACAGCTGAGCAAAACTGAAGGTACTCAGACATTACTCTCTTTACTTATTCTGATCAACACTAAACTGACACACAATATTTTTAGCGCAACGCAATCTGACTTTCAAAAATCCGTACAAAAGAATGGCCCTGACTAACATTAATCTATACGTTTCACAAAACACTTACCTCACAAAAATCTTCGTCACTCGAACTACTGCAATACAGCGAGCGCCACTACTGCCAGCTAAATAAAATATTCAAACTACTGAAGGCACTAACTACTGATAGGCATAGTTAGCAAATGAAAGATTTTGATAGAGAACAAACAATGTATTTACCTTAATAGTGGTCAAAAGTCATTATATATATATATATATATATATATATATTAGTTCATGACATCCAGTCTTAGAAATTTACTGTCTCTGATGGACACACGTCCAGATCATCCGCTCTCAAAACTCCGCCATCTGTCTCCCCACATCCACCACTGCTGGCGGCTCACCTCCAACTGCGCAACGCTACGCGCTGTTAACAGCCAACTGCCCAACACTACAATAACAATGTTCCAACAATGCAAATCAGCCACAGACTGCACACAGCACAGACAGTGATTTTCATATACGGCGCTACGTGGCGTTACCAACATAAAAACCTAAAAAAATGGTTCAAATGGCTCTGAGCACTATGGGACTTAACAGCTTAGGTCATCAGTCCCCTACAACTTAGAGCTTACTTAAACCTAACTAACCTAAGGACACCACACACATCCATGCCCGCAGCAGGATTCGAACCTGCGACCGTAGCGGTCGCGCGGTTCCAGACTGTAGCGCCCAGAACCGCTCGGCCACACCGACTGGCTAAAAACCTAAACAGCCTACTTACACGGTCAACTTTTCTTTTTTTTTAGGATGCTATAGTTTGGTACTTATTTTCTGATAGCAGCTGTTGAGACGAATCCAATGATGTGTAACAGTAAGGTCTTTGAAGGTCAACATAGGTCAAGAAGGTGGCATCATGAACGTCCATTTACAGAAAGAGTTTGAAGTAATGATCACTGATTTCAATGCAGTGCTACAAGCTTCTTATCATGGATTCAGTGGTATTCCTTATCACTTTGGCCCTTATCGAAGCACATGCTCTGACAATACTCTCTCGTATATCGTGCAAATAGTAAATACTCGCCGAATATGTTGTATCTGTCTAACGTGCCATTCACATGTAAACACCATTCGACGGTTTCTCAATACAACACCAATAGAAAAGTTAAGACTAGTATCGTCGAATCAAGCGAATATGAATGATGTATTCCTTCGAAGAACAAGTCGATATGCTTCTCATTTACGGAGAATGCCAACGAAATTCAGTGAGAGCTAGAGACATATACGATGAAAGATATCCTCAACGTACTCACCCTACACGCCGTACGTTTAAATATGTGTGTTGGCATGGAGAGCTGCATCAAACCAGTCTCAGGACTGAAGACCACAACAACAACATGATAAATTGAGAACAACTGGATTTTTAACGCATCGGAAACATATCCGGCAAAGGAAAGTTACTAACGAAAAAATAGAAATTGGTACTCTTGCCACTGTGGTTCGAGATCCTTGTGTTAGTTCGCGTCAAATCGCAACAGAATCTGGCATGAGCCAGAGTAGAGTAGTGGTGTTCGTGTTCTGCATCGCCATAAATATCATCCTTACCATATCAGTCTCCATCAAGAATTAACTGGTAAGAATTGTATGCGTCGCATGGAATTCTGCCGATGGGTTCAACTTCAGGTTCAGAGTGATAACACATTTATTAATTTGATTATATTTACTGACGAGGCTACATTCACGAACCATTGAAGTGTTGAGTTGCATAACGTGTATTATTGGGCAACTGAAGATCCATCTTGGCTGCGGCAAGCTGCACTCCATAAACCGTGGTCGGTGAATGAATGGTGTGGGATTCTGGAGGACACAAACATATTCCCCTATTTCATCGAAGGAAATCTTAATGGTAGGAAGTACACCACATTCCTGCAAAAAACATTAGGTCTGTTATTGGAAGAAATACCTTTAGGAATAATGAACAGACTGTGGTACCAACACGATTGTCAGGCACATTTTTCGCTGATAGCTAGAAATGAGTTGCAGAGACAATACCGACGTCTTTGGATTGGACGCGGAGAAGGTGTGTCGTGGCCGGCTCGTTCGCCAGACTTGTCGCCTCTGGATCTTTTTTTGTGGGGATTCGTAGAATACATTGTTCATAAAGATGTTCCAACTACACCTGACGATATGCGGGAGAGAATTGTCAGAGCACGTGCTTCGATAAGTGCTGCAGTGATAAGGAATACCACTCAATCCATGACAAGAAGATTGCAGCACTGCATTGATACCAATGGCCATCACTTCGAACACCTTCTGTAAATGGACGTTCATGCCACCTTTGCGAACTTCGTTGACCTTCAAAGACCTTACACACACAAGACCTGTTACACATCATTGGATTCGTCTCGATAGCCGCTATCAGAAAATAAGTGCCAAACTATAGCATCCCATTTAGAAAAAGGTCATCTCCCGAAGCGACCTCACGTAGCAAAAAAAGACCAATGTCATATTATGGCCCCAGTTATCATATGCAACTTCTGTCCCACAAACTTTTGATCTCCTATCATACTTGAGGAGTTATCTAGGTGGCAATAGTTAGTGACTCACACTGAAGATATGTTACGGGTCAGATAATTAAAATGGAAGGAAGATAGGGATTTCTGGTCAGATGAGTAAAGGTTAATATTAACAGCAGCAGAAACGGTATAAAGGAAGGAGGATTCGTTATGATTAGGAATGAGTTATTAAGAATAGTTCAGTGAAAAGGTTGCTCTTATCAGAATCGGTAGCATACCGACACCGACAACGATAGTGCAGGTATACATGCCGACGTCGCAAGCTGAAGACGAGGAGATAGAGAAATTATATGAGGATATTAAACACGTAACACAATACGTGAAGGAAGATGAAAATCTAATACGCATGGGGGACTGGAATGCAGTTGTAAGGGAAGGAGAAGCACGAAAGATTACAGGAGACTATGGGCTTGGGATAACGAATGAGAGAGGAGGAAGACCATTTGAGTTCTGTAATAAATTTCAGATAATAATAGCAAACGCTCTGGTCAAGAATGACAAGACGAGGAGGTATACTTGGAAAACGACGGGTGATACGAGAAGATTTCAGCTGCATTATATCGCAGTCAGAGAAGGATTCAAGAATCAGATACTGGATTGTAAGGCGTACCCAGAAGCAGATATAGACTCAAATCACAATATAGTAGTGATGAAGTGGAAGCTGAAGCTTAAGACATTGGTCAGGAAGAATCAATACGCAAACAAGTGGGATTCGGAAGTACTAAGGAATGACGAGAGACGATTGAAGTTCTCTAAGCCTATAGATACAGCAATAAGGATTAGCTCAGTAGGCAGTAAAGTTAAAGAGGAATCGACATCTCTGAAACAGGCAATAACGGAAGTTGGAAACAAAAACATAGGTACGAAAGGAAGTAACTGCGAAGAAACCATGGATAACAGAAGGAATGCTTCAGTTTTTCGATGAAAGAAGGATGCGCAAAAACGCTCAAGGAAATTCAGGAATACAGAAATACAAGTCGCTGAGTAATGAAATAAAAAGGAAGCGCAGGGAAGCTAAGACGAAATAGCTGCATGAAAAATGTGAAGAAATCGAAAAAGAAATGATTGTCGGCAATACTGATTCCTCATATAGGAAAATCAAAATAACGTTCGGTGAAATTAAAAGCAAGTGTGGTAACATTAAGAGTGCAACGGAAATTCGACTGTTAAGAACCTTCAACATCGCAGCGCGTCAGCAATAGTTGGTTAATATATTAAAAAACTAAAAACCCGACTCGATTGCGAAAAAAGCACCTAGTGTTAAGTGTTAACCCAGGTTTCGGCGTAGATAACTACATCTTCTTCGCCCGGGTTCCCGGGTTCGATTCCCGGCGGGGTCAGGGATTTTCTCTGCCTCGTGATGGCTGGGTGTTGTGTGATGTCCTTAGGTTAGTTAGGTTTAAGTAGTTCTAAGTTCTAGGGGACTGATGACCATAGATGTTAAGTCCTATAGTGCTCAGAGCCATCTTCTTCAGAACAACAATAAAACCCACAAGTGCCTAAGAAGACCTTTGTCAGTGATTAAAAGAACACCATAGCTATACATTTACAAACGAAAAAGAAAAGGAAAACACAAACAGTACATATGTACAAAGTCAAAACCACTACTTAACTTAATGGTGTACGCTCCACCTCACACCGGCCTATGTTCGATGGGCCATGACCCGCCATAAACAGCAGCTACAAACGGTCGCTCACTTACAAGCCTGAACCGCTATGTATGCACATGCGCAAGACAAGGAGAGTTACTTGAATGCGCATGCGCACACGAATACGAGAAAGTTTATCCATGGGTCGGGGCTAAATAGCCCATATATTCCCAACCGTGGATCAACGTATATCAAAAAATGAAATGGATAGAACAAGAGACGAGCTAAATAGGAAATGAAACCTAAGAATAGCCGCACACGGTTGCTTATGCTAGTAAAGAAACTTATATATGAAGCTACCTCGACAACAGGAGGAACTCTTAAAAACTATACCTAAACTGATAAATGAAGCTACCTATGACAACAGGAGGAACTCTTAAAAACTATACCTAAAGCCAGTAGTTAGCCTGGGGGGGGGGGGGAGGGGGCTGAGGGGACGTAATCTAAAGACGTCCTGGTAATAAAGATATAGGGATAAAACGTGAGGTGTTCAACGGGCTAAAATCACCTTCATCGTAAAAGGAAAATGAGGATAAAAAAGAAAGAAGATGACCAGCTTGACCAACCGCGCTCGCCAATCAGCGCGCGTATGTGATAATCCCCAGATCATCAGATTTACAAGTATGAAGAGCAAAGTAAAGGCGCGAAACCTTCAAAAAATTTTCTATTTCTTACTAGGAGTTGGTCATTGAGGATATTTTTAGGTTTCATCTCCTATTTAGCTCGTCTCTTGTTCTATCCATTTCATTTTTTGGTATACGTTGATACATGGTTGGGAATATATGGGCTATTTAGCCCCGAACCATGGATAAACTTTCTCGTATTCGTATGCGCATGCGCATTCAAGTAACTTCTCCTGTCTTGCGCATGTGGATACATAGCGGTTCAGACTTGTAAGTGAGCGACCGTTTGTAGCTGCAGTTTATGGCGGGTCATGCCCCATCGAACATAGGCCGGGTTGAGGTGGAGCGTACACCGTTAAATGAGGACCTTGGAATTACTTGCAACTGCCATTGTTCACAAACATAAAAAAAAACACGAAATAACACTAAAATGATGTCTTCTGCCACAACACGAGGCTCAAATCCATTTTACCACTTTCGGCATTTTTCACGTTGTCTGTTCCTGTATTTAACAAACAAATGCAGCAACAGAACCAACCATATGTTACAAAATGGTTCAAATAGCTCTAAGCACTATAGGACTTAACATCTGAGGTCATCAGTCCCCTAGACTTATAACTGCTTAAACCTAACTAACCTAAGGACATCACACACGCCCATGCCTGAGGCAGGATTCGAACCTGCGATCGTAGCAGCAGCGCGTTTCCGGACTGCAGCGCCTAGAACCGCTCGGCTACAGCGGCCGGCCAACAACATCAAACAGCGGACCAAACGCCGGTTCTCATTTACTTGATTTAATTTTACGCGGCATGCTTTACATGGAGGATGTGTTACATGAAGGTAGCCGGCCGCGGTGGTCTCGCGGTTAAGGCGCTCAGTCCGGAACCGCGCGACTGCTACGGTCGCAGGTTCGAATCCTGCCTCGGGCATGGATGTGTGTGATGTCCTTAGGTTAGTTAGGTTTAAGTAGTTCTAAGTTCTAGGGGACTGATGACCACAGAAGTTAAGTCCCATAGTGCTCAGAGCCATTTGAACCATTTGAACATGAAGGTAAGGACGTTAAACTACAACAAAACCTCTCGTTGTATCATGAGTTATACACACTTTCATCATGCTTTTACGTTTTCTGTACAAATTACACTCAATTTGAAGCGAAAATCATAAGACGCTTGAACAACTTTAAAAAATAAAGTTAAAGGGTGCATAACAAAAGCTAAAAAGTACCTAATTTTTTTTTTTTTAATTTTAACTTCATCGTGTTTACAGAAGGAAATATGTTACGTTGATACAGATAAAGGTACTTGGGTTCCCCATAATGCATTTCGTGCAACCACACAAAACGAAAACCACAAAATGTTGATTGGAGAGCTGCATGACACACACTGTGCTGTCTTACAATATATTTACTCACAACCAGTTTCGATAATGGACCATCTTCTCAGCGGAAAAAGACACACATGCTATTCAACCAGAAAATCATACGCCATTGCTGACTTGGAAACGACAAAAAATAACACTCAATGCCATCATACCAGCTTAAGCAAGTAAAAAACACTGAAAACATGAAAACATCTGACGGCAGGGAATGGCACTTACTGATGTTACAATTTTACATGTTTTCGATGTTTTCTGTTTGGCTGAGTCGGTATTATGGCCAGCTGCGACCTGGTGTGACAGATCTTTATTTGACATTGACACTCATAAATTCGAGGTTAAACGTTTCTGAGAGGATGTAGCGATTTC
Organism: Schistocerca piceifrons; assembly: GCF_021461385.2. Lineage (NCBI taxonomy): Eukaryota > Metazoa > Arthropoda > Insecta > Orthoptera > Acrididae > Schistocerca > Schistocerca piceifrons. The sequence goes on from NC_060138.1 coordinate 1,217,080,799, forward strand.
GTAGTCAACGACACCATTTGCTTCATCAATTCAGTTAAATGTAGTAGATCCGTGTAATGGGTTTAAGACGAATGTCTCGAGCAGACGCTGTACTAGCTGCGCACACATGTACTTCAAAGGTAAGCAGTAGAACGAGCCGAGCATTCCTGAGTTATTGATGTGCTGCCCGGATGAATACGATAAATCTGCGAAGATCCGCTCCCGTCGGCACACGCAAGCATCATCCGGTCGCAGTTCCAATGAGCTTCCGAAGCACTTTTAATGACGGATGGGGTCTCCATTTTTAGGCCGCGATCTGGACTCTTTGGACACTAATAAACTGCCGGCGCCCCTAAATTACATCCTTAATTACACCGGAAAGGATGCGGTCAGCTAAATTGCGGGCAATTACGGTGACGGTGACGTCACAGGAAGGAAGCATCGGCGCGTCCAGTTCTGCCCGCAGAGGGCCGCTGACAGCTCCGACCGGTTGACCCAGATGGTTGGGCCATCCACGCCTGCATAGTGCGTCGTCCGCCTCGGTAGCTGCGCGGTCACTTAATCGAGGGGGCCCGGGTTCGATTGCCGGACTTGTCGGAGACTTTTTTGCGCTCGGGGACTGGGTGTTGTGTGGTTTTCACGTTCATACCGTCAAGATTAATATTCCACTGCTGAGATGGCTACATGGACATACCTTAAAATCCACTAAATTAAATAATAATAATACATAGTGTATTCCTCAAGACGCGCTGCTGATAGACATCAGGAGTCGTTCTGCTACGTCAGCGATAACACTGCCTCACTGTGACAGCTGTAATGGCATTGGTGGTCTAACGCTTTTCTGATAGTTTTTCTGTGGATACTTTATTCTTTCTACACAATAATAACGTAGGAACTATAAGAAAGGCAAGAACACAACGCATTATTGCTACTTTCCAGTCAACGTGCGTCTATTTTCAAAAAGATTCTGCCACACAAGGTGTCTGGATATTCATATTTTGCTCTCTGGGAGCTTCTCGTGTGAACCAATAACAATGGCTGTTCCTGTGAGTATCATACAAACTTAAGTGGACCAAGGAGAAGGCCACGTGTACCAGTTTGAGGTCGGCAGCTATCGAGTCAGACGTATGGCAGATTAACTATGCCCATAAAATTTGAGAATTGTAAGTCGCTGCTATGTGAACAGACTTGGGAAAATACTTGTTGACGGGACCACATCTGCTTCCTGACATACTCCTGAGAGACATACTCCCCACGTTGTCGGTTGGTTTTGTTGTTGTGGTACTCTGTCTAAGGTCTGGTTTGATGCACCTCTCCCCACTGGTAGTCCAAGCCTTTTCATCTCTGCATAGCAGCCAAAACCTACATCCACTTGTATCTGCTTATTGTAGTTAACCTTTGGTCTCCCTTCACATTTTTAACCTCCCACTCTCCACAACAAACCAGCCTTAATTACCAAATTGGCTATACATTGATACCTCAGAATATAGCCTACTAACCACGCCTTTTCTTTAGTCAAATTATCTCACAATTTTATTTTCTCTTCGAGAAGAGAATAATTAGTCGATCTAACCTTCAGAATTCCACTGTAGCACCATATTTTAAAAGAATCTATTCTCTGTAATGGTTATCGTCCACCTTGTACTTCCTAATGCTACACTCCACATAAGTATTTTCAGAAAAAGTTTCTAGCACTTAAATATATATTAGGCGCTAACATACCTCACATTTTCAGAAAATCTTGTCCTGTTATTACAAATCTGCACTTCATATCCTCTTTACTTCTGCCGTCGTCAGTTATTTTGCTGCCCAAATAGCAAAACTCATCCACTACTTGTAGTGCTTCATTTCCTCATCTAATTCACTCACCATCGCCTGATTAATCAAAGTACACTCTGTTATTCTAATTTTACTTTTGTTGATATTCATCTCCTATCCTCTTTTCAAGGCACAATCCATTCCGTTCAAATTATCTTGCAAGTTCTTTGCCGTCTCCTATAGAGTGAATATGTCGTATACAAATCTTGAAGTTTCCATTTCTCATTGAAAGGAGTATATTGGGGCACACTTTCATTTGTCACCAGAGAAAGATTAGAACATTAACAAAATTAAAATGAATCTAGTATACGATAAACGATGAATGTCCCTGATGGGCTCGATAATGTGGATCGCTGACTGTGCGCGACTGCAGAGCCAAAGATGCTGCTAGTGTTGGAGTAAGACAGCGCTGGGCGCACAATCGTACGTAGCCGTCTGTGAGGGGAAGACGATGGAGTATGCAGTTTCTGTGGTGTGCTGTGTGAAGCCACCAAGAGATTAATTTAGATATGCCAATATTGTTGAACTTGGAAGCAGAAGTCTTCACGTAAGCAAGGTAGAGATTTAAATAATTATGGTTTCTGTTTTTGCCAGCGCGTTAGTACTGATGAGTTGGCTGATAACATGTAATTGCTGAATAACTCCAGAATGTATGTAAACTGTTTTGAGAAAAAGACTAGTTAGATATTTCATTTTTGTAATGCTCGTAAGATTTGTTAACAGAGCTGTATGTGATTTGATGATTTACATTTATGTTGGATTAATGCAGTTAGATAATACTTGCTGTTTAAATCTCATTGTTTGTGAATCAATTGTGAGTAATGTAGCTTCAATTGTGAGATGTTTTTGAAAAGACGAGCTGAACTTGCGATATAATTTTGCAAAGAAAACTCAATGTTAGTTATTCACCATTATCAGTACCGCCTTCCAGTCCAGGTCATATATTTTTTAAGGAAGTTGAATTTTCTTAAATACTCTCGTTTATCAGCCAAAAGAATTTCATGTGCATTTCAAGTATTATGGCCAATATTGCACACTGCTGAGCCTATAGTTAGCATATTTATGATTTTTTATGCGTGACCAGAACATATCGCGTTACTCCGTTGCTGCTATAGAGGTAGGACAATTTAATTTATTTGTTATGTGAACAGGGCTTTAGGATTCATTGCTTAAAGGGATGAATGTGTTTTGCAGTGACTGTATTTCTTTATTGGTATTGGGAGCTGCATTGCCCAATCGATTCCTAAAGTTTTGCAAACAATAAGACAGAGTAAGCACACCACTTGCACTTACAATGCGCAACACGACAATTCGAGTTTTGTATCCATTCCACAGATCAGGATTCATTCAACGTAATCGTAAAGTTTAATTATTTCACACACTTTTTTTAAAAGAACGTTTCATTATCAAAGAATCCCTCTCCAACTTTTTGCTTGATTTCTTTTACTGCTCGTTCGACATACAGAATGAAATACATGCGGAATCACTACATATTTTAAATTACACAGTCAGCCGCCACCCTTTTTTGTCTTTATGTGCTGCTAATCACGGGAATTACTGTGGGAATTTTTATATGGCCTTCACTAAGCGATAAACTGATTCACGAATAAGATACCGGTACGCCAGACAAGACGACCGGCCGTAGATATTTAAGTATCTAATGATATCAGTTTGACGCCGGGTTGTGTTGCTATTAGGCTCTACTCCTGTCTCAATCGCTTCTCAGCTACTTCTGCTGTCATGTCCTGTGACTCTTACAAATACAGTCTGCCCATCTTGGCTATTAGTAAACCGCTTCAGTTATGTTTAGTCCCTTATTTTTAGATAGTTACCGGCTTAGTGGCATCAAAAGTAACATCGTGAAATCAGCATATAAATGAAACATCAGATCTAAGAAGCTTACAAGCTTTCTGTACAATTATAGTCTTTTTTCTGTACAAGTTGTAGTTAATCCTCTGCTCCCTGTCCTCTATCCCCGCTACCTACAGGAATTCAAAGCGTGTATTCCAGTTGACAGTGTCAAACGTTTTCAAGGAGGGGATGCTGAAAAGTAATAGCTCAGGGGCCTGAAAATGGTGCGAGTCACCGAAACTGGTAACTGAATAAAATTATTAGATAAAATTACGGCCGTCGGTATTTATTTTCTTAGAATATCAGCCTGTGCACAGACGGTCGATTAGTTCCTAATGAAGACAATTGCAAACGTACACATGAAAGCCCGGAATTTTTTGAGTACAGGACTAATGCATCAACTGTACAATTCGTCACACTGTACAGTCCGCCGAGATACGAAGGGTAACCGCCACATAGGCCCAGTTGTAGGTAAAGCAAACGGCAGACAACTATTGACTAGTAGAGAGCTGAGAAGCTGCACTTTGCCTTCGAAAACGAGTGCATGAAACACATGTACAGGTCATATGCTGCTCAAGTTATGGAAGCCATATCTGGTCGACATAAAGGAGACTTCGAGCTTTCACGCTATCTGATAAAAAGCGTCGGGACGCCCTTATGTAATGCGGAAATGAGCATTAGATGTCATGAGAGGCGGACAATGTAAAAGGAGGCGGATAGTATATGTTGTCAGTAGAGAAGCAGTACGATTAATGGGCTGGTCAAGACCGGTCAGTGACTTCGAACGTGACTAATTATTAGATGTTACCTGAGTAACAAATCCACCAGGTACATTTCAGCTCTTCTAAAGGTGTCCATGTCGACTGTTGGTTGTGTGACTGTGAGGTGGGAACGCGAAGGACGACCACGGCTAAACCGAGGCAAAGCAGGCGCCATGCACTCGCGGACAGGGACCGTCGTACATTGCGGAATGTGACTGTAGAAAACCGCATGAAACCAACGGAACGAGTCAGTCGTTAATTCCAAAGTGCTAGCACAGCTGCTATGCGTAGGGGCTATGAAAGAATTGTCGAGCGGCTCATAAGCCCACACATTTCTGTAGTCAACACTAAGCGATACCTGAGGTGGTACAAACAGCGGTGCGATTGGACAGTGGATGACTCTAAATAAGTGATTTGGAGTGATGAATCGCTCTATACCCTTTGGAAACCCAATGGATGAGTGTGGGTTTGGCGAATGCCTGGACATCGTTACCTGGCATCATGTGTAGTGCAAACAATTAACTATAGAAGAGGTGTTTTATGTGGTTAGAGTGTGGTCCCTCGTTGCGTTTAAAAATGCTAGATGTGCAAGGATATGAACACATTGTACAGCATTGCGTAGAAGAAAAATTGGGATACGACGATTTTTGTATCAGCATGACAATGCACAGTATCATACAGCAGTATTCGTGAAGCAATGGTTTCTGGACAGTAACTTCGGTGAAATGGGATGGCCTCCCGAAGTCCCTACCTGAATCCACTGGAACACCTTTAGGTTGAGTTCAAAAATCGGCCTACATCATTGCCTCCTCTGATTTCGCCTCTTGAGAAACAATGGGCTGCAGTTCCTCCATAGACATTCTGACGCCTTACTGAAAGTATCCCCAGCACAAGCCCGCCCGGCTAGCCGCGCGACCTATCGCGCTGCTTCCCGAGCGGGAGGGCGTGCCGGCCCCCAGCACGAATCCGCCCGGCGGATTAGTGCCGAGGCCCAGTATGCCGGCCAGCCTGTGGATGGTTTTTAAGGCGGTTTTCCATCTGCTTCGGCGAATGCGGCCTGGTTCCCCTTATTCCGCCTCAGTTACATTGTGTCGGCGATTGCTGCGCAAACACAATTTCCACGTACGCGTACACCACAATTATTCTACCACGCAAACATTTGGGATTAGACTCGTCTGCTATGAGAAGTTCCCAGGGGATCCAATGGGGTCCGCACAGCACAATAAACCTGGATTCGGTGTGGGGTGGTAGTGGGGTGGTTGAGTGTTCTGGCCTTTTGTGGAGTTGTGACCCACGGAGGGCTACGGCGTGACGAAGCCTCTCTGTCGTTTCTAGGTCCCCGGTTTAATATATACATACATCCCCAGCACAGTTCGATTCATCATAAAGATGAAGGATGGAAACACGTCAGATTAATATGCGCTATTAGGCGTCCGGGTACTTTTGATCAGATAGCGTAGAAAGAAAGGCTATGCGAGTGGTCATAGAAGTACGAGAGTAACAGAAATGTAAAAAAAAAAAAATCTTAGCTGGCAGAAGACTTGAAGAAAGACACAGGATTCCTCGCGAAAGCATCCTGACAAAACTTCACTAAGCTTTCAAAGCAGAATATTTGAGTATTCTTCACCAACTACGTTTCTATCGCGTAAAGGTTGCAAAGATGTAATCAGGTATACAACAGCTCTCATAGACGCATAAAAGCAGTCATTCTTCTCTCCATCCATCAGGGGATAGAAGTGTGGGCGAATGAGGGGGTTGGATGAATTCGTGTGCCATATACACCCTCCGCCACACACCGTATTACTACTTCCAGGGAACAGCTCGACGCAAGGCACAATGGAGAGCGGCTTCTGCCGCACACGACAGCAAGGTGTAGATGTGGATGTGGATGTAGATGTAGACGTAGACAAATAGACGCTAAGTGACGTGTCTGCAAGGTTGTAGAAGAGGGGACGTCAACGGACAGTACTTGCAGGAGAGTTTTAGTCCATACCCGTCTGCAACCAGTAACGCTTCTGTTAAAACTTAACTGCATTTCAGACTGTGTCATATTGTAACGTAATTAAAATAGTACTGAAGCTTCGATCGCCGTTCAACCACCAGAGAATATCTTTGAATGATGAACTGTACCACCTGGTAGGCCCACCAGCCACGCGCTGCTAGCCACAAAACCAAAAAATTATTTTTAACAAAGAAATTCGCCAAACAGCTATGCAGGCACAGAAGTTATTGTTTATTTTCGCTACCAGTTTCGGCAATTCAATATAAAAAAGAATAACTTCTCAATTTACACGCCTGTCTGGCGAATTTCTTTGTTAAATATTTGACCAGCCGCTGTCTCACGTCCACAGTGAATCAACAGAGACCAAAAACTAACTTGCCAACCTCAATTCAAGAGTGTTAATAAATTATAATTAGCGTTTGATTTATCAAGCAGAGAAGAGTAATAAAAAACATAATAATAGTAATAATATTGTTTTTTTTTCTATTTACAAACGAGGCTACGCTGTTACAAAATGCTTTGTCTCGTTGGTAGCTGATGCTATTCCGTAAAGGTTGTGAATGCTGTGCTGTAAATAAGCTCCCTCAGTCGGAATACTTATTATAATGAAAGTGATTCTGCTCAAGAATCCTTCGCTACTTCTGACTGACAGCAGGCTTTTGTTCCCTTACCTCAGATTACGGAAGCACTGTTATTAGTCTCTCTCAGAGCATACATCTATCGTTAAAACCGAAATATTCATTTTTACAGGCAATTGAAGAAAATACTTGAGAGCCAAAAGTCCAAATATTATCAATTATTTTCATTAGAATTGTTACATACGTTTATTCGTTTTTGGGCTCATACAAAAAAGACTTTCTCAAAGACAGTTCCCAGAAGCTGTTATTCCTGAAGTCGAAATAAGAACGTGTCGGATTCTGTTATACAGCTTGTTGACTCATGAGAATATTTCTCTAGGGACACTGCAAAATAATATCAAACAAAATGGTCCCTCACGATGCAGCAGGTGTATTGTACAAGGACAAGGCCACCAATGACACGCCGCTCGGTCACCACTAGATAATGGATGAAGACGTATAACCACATCACACAGCGGACCAAACGTCGATTCTCATTTACTTGATTTAACTTTACGATAGGACGCGGCATTACGACCAAAAAATAACTAAGCAGCATGATGATGATGAAGTCCTATACTCCGTAACAGAGCGCGGGGGACGCACCGCCGTACTAGGCGAGGTCCTAGAAGAGGTGGTTGCCATTGCCTTTCTCCGACCGTAATAGGGATGAATGATGATGATGAAGACGACACAACAACACCCAGTCATCTCGAGGCAGGTGAAAATCCCTGACCCCGCCGGGAATCGAACCCGGGACCCCGTGCTCGGGAAGCATGAAACGCCACCGCGATGCCACGAGCTGCGGACTAGGAAAATCAGAGCATTTGGAGAAAATTAAAAACGTTACTTCTAAATGAATAGGTTTTTGTGTTACTAAGAGTTTTATAAGTGACGTTCTCATATCCGATCTCGGACAGTTGGGACGGTTCTCCTGCGACTAACAGGTAAGTGACTTTTTCCAGTCGTCACATGTTCTTGGGAGTCTCGCACCAGCCTAATAACACCAGTGGTCTCAGAGTTATTGAACAACGTCACGCTCAAAACGTATGTCCACAATATCGCAACAAATCCAACTTTTGGTCACTGCTTGACATGACGTTCCTCAGGGAGGCGGAACCGAGAAAAAATGTACTGAAACCGACACCAGCTATATAAGCCTATACTTTCAAATATTATTTTGCAAAGAACTAAAAGTCTCCCGCACTAGCGACCACTCCGTGCCTGATAAAACTACTTTTACTAGTTATTTATTCACTGCGCACACACAGACACACACTCTTTAAAAGAAATTATCGGTTTCGGCTGTCATGGACCATCTTCAGATACTCCAGTATAAGCGCCGTATGACTCATAAAAGCCGGCCGAAGTGGCCGAGCGGTTAAAGGCGCTACAGTCTGGAACCGCACGACCGTTACGGTCGCAGGTTCGAATCCTGCCTCGGGCATGGATGTGTGTGATGTCCTTAGGTTACTTAGGTTTAAGTAGTTCTAAGTTCTAGGGGACTTATGACCACAGCAGTTGAGTCCCATAGTGCTCAGAGCCATTTGAACCATTTGACTCATAAAAGCACAGGAAAATCCGCAACACGTGCGATCTCTTTAGTCCGTTGTATGAGTGATGATTCGCTTCTTTTTGGGCATGATACGAAGATGGCCATTGACAGCCTAAACCGATATTTTCTGTTGACATTTGGTCTGATTTTCTAGTAAATAAATAATTAAAAGAAAACGGACATTATTTTCTTAGATTAATGCGGGCAGTTATTTATCACAAAAGGGCCGATCACTCGTCGGAAAGCTGTGAGTACTTTACGCTCCAATTCTGTTCCTAAGACTCAAAAAGCGACGTGGAGATACTAGTGTGAAACAGGCGAGAAATAAAACAGTTCTCGTTTGTGTCTCCATGTGTGCTCTGCTGTGTGGAAATAATTCACAGAACGGCTGCCAATTACCACGTCTCATGGCATGTGCCACGGAGAAAATTAAATATTGGCTTTCTCATGCTGCCGTCTGGGTGGGAAAATTAATATTTACCGTAGACTTTAAATCATTTTGACAGTCTCATAACAGTGAAAATAAAAGGCAAGTCCGACCTTGAAAAATAAGCTGTATCATAATTGGGAAACTAATGAATATCTTTTTGATAATTTCCAGTGCTGATAAGAGACCCGAACGGGAGGTTATTTATACTCATCTGATAAGCAGACTTATGCCTGTTAAGCAATAAACGCGGGGCGGAGCAAAGTCTGAAGCGTCAAAGCGACCCTCCCGTTCCGGAAACATCACCACGCGAGTTATCGATCTCGCCACAATCGACATTATTACTGTGCTCGTGCGTGCGTGTTCCTGTTAATTACTTTTCCGGCTCTTTCGACATCTCGAATTTACCTGTCGGTATAGGTATGTGTTCAGTTGCCTGTAGATATGTAGTTAAATTTGTCTTCGATCCTTTGTACATCTTGCTGTAGGTAACACTAAAGGGAATATCTTAGTAGCTCACAGTTGTTTTAATGGGCAGCATTCAGTTTCTGCAATCAAAGCACGCAACTTCAATAAAAGAACCTTTTAAGGTGTGTGCATTTGGAAAGGCTAGTTACCAGTTGAATATTGCACTCAGAAATTATAGCGACTTCTAGGATTACACGGCAAACCTTATCTACAAGACTACGAATAATCTTGATGGCCGTGTAACGAAGTAGTATTACTGCACCAATGTTGCAAGTACAAGCCCATGTTTACAAGCTTACTCGTAATGATCTGTTTCGGAATGCAGTATTTGACCGGCTTGCGTAAACAGGAGATGATGCCGAGTTGCTGTTCACCAAACGTTGCACCAGCGTCGTGTATTAAATTCCAAACCGCTCCCCAGTGTGATGGGGACCAGCGACACGTTTGGTGGTGATCCGTCAGTCGGATGGAGACGTTAAGCTTGCCGGTCCCCCTGGTGCTCTTCAAGAGGAGTGGGCTGTGTGTTGGCACTCGGATCACCCCCGACCTTCTCCCATCATCATACAACACAAGCATGACACTACATGCCGAAGGCTGCATGTATGATCGTTTGAGAAAGACTCACAATCAGGGGTGTCCATAAAATTGTAATAGTGGTTGTCACTGTTAGCGTTCAACCGCGATTCTTATACATATATTTTAACAACGCGTTTCAAGAGACAATGCTCTCATCATCAGGTTGTAAAGTCTATGTCATGAAATTAAACGGACTAAAAAGACAAAATACCATCACAAACAGTTGGGAAGTCCATAGAATAAAACAGAATTAAAAGTATATTGGACTGTGGGTCCTCGTCTTACATTGAAGTTGTTGACACCAGTCGATGGCCGTCCCATAGCTACCAAGTATGCCGTCGCACTGTGCCGACTCGGGAGCTGTTGTGGACTGACGTGTCTAGGTGTTGTGGCGTGGTTACAGCCGTGTGCTTGACGGTAACGCTATGCTGTTGGGCGCCTTATTTGCTTATTGCATTGGTCTGCCATCGTTAGCCTCTCGCCACTCCGTCAGTGACATGTTACAAGTTTAAAGTCGCATACCTACCCTAAAATAATTCTAAAAACCCGCTAAAAAGTCTCATTTCTTTAAAATTATCTTGTGCATTTAGAATATTGCTTTGTTTCTTTTCATGGATAGCTATCTCGAATTCCTCTAGTAAATCAAGTTTCCTCCCTTTCTTTTCTACATGCAACATTTCTACATTGTCTTCTATGCTCTTAATGGGATGGCCTGTTTCATATATATGGTTCGCAACAGCTGATTTGTCATAATTTCCTAACCTGAACGCATCTTTATGTTCTTTATACCGGATCGCGAATGATTCAGTGCAGAACTTGTGATGCAAAATATATAGGGCAGACAGGAAGATCATTCGCGATCCGGTATAAAGAACATAAAGATGCGTTCAGGTTAGGAAATTATGACAAATCAGCTGTTGCGAACCATATATATGAAACAGGCCATCCCATTAAGAGCATAGAAGACAACGTAGAAATATTGCATGTAGAAAAGAAAGGGAGGAAACTTGATTTACTAGAGGAATTCGAGATAGCTATCCATGAAAAGAAACAATATTCTAAATGCACAAGATAATTTTAAAGAAATGAGATTTTTTAGCGGGTTTTTAGAATTATTTTAGGGTAGGTATGCGACTTTAAACTTGTAGCATGTCACTGACGGAGCGGCGAGAGGCTAACAACAGCAGACCAATGCAATAAGGAAATCAGGCGCCCAAGAGCATAGCGTTACCTTCAAGCACACGGCTGTAACCACGCCGCAACACCTAGGCACGTCAGTCCACAACAGCTCCCGAGTCGGCACAGTGCGACAGCATACTTGGCAGCTATGGGACGGCCATCGACTGGTGTCAACAACTTCGATGTAAGACGAGCACCCACAGTCCAATATACTTTTAATTCTGTTTTATTCTATGGACTTCCCAACTATTTGTGATGGTATTTTGTCTTTTTAGTCCATTTAATTTCATGACATATACTTTACAACCTGATGATGAGAGCATTGTCTCTTGAAACGCGTTGTTAAAATACATGTATAAGAATCGCGGTTGAATGCTAACAGTGATAACCAGTATAACGACAACTGCTACCTCGACTCCATAATGGAGTATATTCAATTGTAATAGGGTCCTTCTATCGACCACCAGACTTACCTCCTGATGTAACCGAAAACTTTATGGAAAATCTCAATTCGCCTGTACGTAAGTTCCCCTGTCATATTCTAACCCAACAATCAATTGGGAGATATACATGCATACATCTTCTGTCGGGTACTGAGATAGGAGCTGATATGTTTATGTGCAATAATGACGATACCTTCAGCTGTATCTATTAGTTTTTATTTACTTACTTTTATTAATGACTGGTTTCGATGTTACGATTCACCATCTTCAGGTTCCTAGGTACAGCAACCACATTATTCAGCATACTATACAAAAGCGTAGTATTAAAATAGTGGAAATATTAACTATATACAGTTAGTAATTATTATTATTGTTATTATTATTTTTAAAAAAAAGAAGCAAACAGCTTACAATGTAGTATATAGGGGTTGTCGAGCACTGTGTTACTCTTTTGTATAACAGTACATCTACATCGTAGTCGGTTCGAATTGAGACACATGTTAATAAACTACCCGTATAGGTTAGAAATACTATTTGTAATATAACAGGGGCGAACACACGATGTTCCACACACTTTGTCCAAATAAGGCAGGTATGCGATTTGGAGTGGAGTTTCTGTAAGTGTGGTATATTGTAACAGCGAGACCCTATTTCGTCAACGTAACAAAATATAATCTGGTAAAGGGGTAAATAATTCTACATGTGTTTGAAGCGAGAAACGGACTGTTTATCTCACATCACTTGTCTGTCTACCTGCTTAGCTGCGTGGTAACGTGTTTGCGCACCATACAGCGTGAACGCGGTCGATTCCCGGGCGGCTTGGACAGTTCCTCCGCTCGTGGGCTGGGTGTTGTTCCCACCATCATCTCATTATGACCGACGCGCAAGTCGCCCACTGTGGTGTCACCTGAAATGAGACTTGTACCCGACGGCCGTACTTCCCCGGATGGCGCCTACCGGCCATCAATGCCACACAATCATTCCATTTACATCAGGTGTGTAACAGAAATGGCACGTGATAACATTTGTGCAATGATGTAGACATTAATGTAGTTGGTTACTATAAACAGTACAAAATATTAAGTTACGATGTCGTGATGTAGTAGGTGATATTGTATAATTATATTATAAGAGTATTTATATGTTAACACCTGTAGGGCAGTGGAAGCACACAGGGATATGAAGCTAGTAAGTTTACTCAAGTGGTAAAAAGGCTGTTATTGGTGCTTTGTCTACTTGTGTGCAAACGAAACGCACGATGTAATGCACAAATTAAGTCTATCTTGAACGCGGGTTCCCTAAAATCCCTGCCGCCGTTGGATAAGCAGCTGCAGCAGCAAGTCGTATACTCTTAGCTCACTTATTTGTTACATAGTTTAATTCTTAATTTCTTTGCGTGTTTTTGGTATTTGCATTGTTTAATTCATAAATTTCGGGCGTATTATAGTATTTGAGAGTTGTATCATCGCGTTTTAGAACCTGAATAGTGTAAAATCGCGTAGTCTCCTTCCGCCGCCGAGCAGTGTGTCAGCAGTGCGCAAGTAGCAGCATTACTGCATTTAATAGGCAATCTTGTACTTTAATAACCGTTTAAATTTTGTGTCGATTTGTTTGTGCTCTCTGCAGATTAGTTCAGACGTTCTTTGCACAACAGTTTTTAGCATGGATAGGGACTGCAACTGCTCTGTTCGGATGCAGACTGAGTTGGCATCCCTTCGCTCCCGGCGTCAGGCAGTGTTGGCTTCGGTCACACAGCTTGAGGCTGTTGCCAATGGGCATCACTGTGGGGGTCCGGATGGGGGTTTGTCGGGGACGGCCAGCTCGTCCCACGCATCCCCCGATCGGACCACGGCTGTGGCTGCCCGGGATACTGCCCGCATTGAGGCTGATCCCTCACCTGTGGTAGAGTGGGAGGTCGTCTCAAGGTGTGGCAGGGGGCGAAAGACATTCCGGAGGGCTGAACGGAAGGCCTCTCCAGTTTGTGTGAGGAACCGGTTTCAGGCTCTGTCACAGGCTGATACTGATCTTCGGCCGGACATGGCTGCTTGTCCTGTTCCTGAGGTTGCCCCTCAGTCTGCAAGATCCGGGCGGTCGCAGAGGGTGGGCTTACTGGTAGTTGGGAGATACAACGTCAGGCGCGTAATGGGGTCCCTTAGGGATATGGCAGCAAGAGAGGGGAAGAAAACCAATGTGCACTCCGTGTGCATACCGGGGGGAGTCATTCCAGATGTGGAAAGGGTCCTTGCGGATGCCATGAAGGGTACAGGGTGCACCCATCTGCAGGTGATCGCTCATGTCGGCACCAATGATGTGTGTCGCTATGGATCGGAGGAAATCCTCTCTGGCTTCCGGCGGCTATCTGATTTGGTGAAGACTGCCAGTCTCGCTAGCGGGATGATAGCAGAGCTCACCATCTGCAGCATCGTCGGCAGGACTGACTGCAGACCTTTGGTACAGAGCCGAGTGGAGGGTCTGAATCAGAGGCTGAGACGGTTCTGCGACCGTGTGGGCTGCAGATTCCTCGACTTGCGCCATAGGGTGGTGGGGTTTCGGGTTCCGCTGGATAGGTCAGGTGTCCACTACACGCAGCAAGCGGCTACACATGTAGCAGGGGTTGTGTGGCGTGGACTGGTTGGTTTTTTTAGGTTAGATGGCCTCGGGCAAGTACATAAAGGGCAGCAGCCTCAAAGGGTGCGGGGCAAAGTCAGGACATGCGGGGGCCAAGCAGCAATCGGTATTGTAATTGTAAACTGTCGAAGCTGCATTGGTAAAGTACCGGAACTTCAGGCGCTGATAGAAAGCACCGAAGCTGAAATCGTTATAGGTACAGAAAGCTGGCTGAAGCCAGAGATAAATTCTGCCGACATTTTTACAGCGGCACAGACGGTGTTTAGAAAGGATAGATTGCATGCAACCGGTGGTGGCGTGTTTGTCGCTGTTAGTAGTAGTTTATCCTGTAGTGAAGTAGAAGTGGATAGTTCCTGTGAATTATTATGGGTGGAGGTTACACTCAACAACCGAGCTAGGTTAATAACTGGCTCCTTTTACCGACCTCCCGACTCAGCAGCATTAGTGGCAGAACACCTGAGAGAAAATTTGGAATATATTTCACATAAATTTTCTCATCATGTTATAGTCTTAGGTGGAGATTTCAATTTACCAGATATAGACTGGGACACTCAGATGTTTAGGACGGGTGGTAGGGACAGAGCATCGAGTGACATTATACTGAGTGCACTATCCGAAAATTACCTCGAGCAATTAAACAGAGAACCGACTCGTGGAGATAACATCTTGGACCTACTGATAAAAAACAGACCCGAACTTTTCGACTCTGTATGTACAGAACAGGGAATCAGTGATCATAGGGCCGTTGCAGCATCCCTGAATATGGAAGTTAATAGGAATATAAAAAAAGGGAGGAAGGTTTACCTGTTTAGCAAGAGTAATAGAAGGCAGATTTCGGACTACCTAACAGATCAAAACGAAAATTTCTGTTCCGACACTGACAATGTTGAGTGTTTATGGAAAAAGTTCAAGGCAATCGTAAAATGCGTTTTAGACAGGTACGTGCCGAGTAAAACTGTGAGGGAGGAAAAAAAAACCCACCGTGGTTCAACAACAAAGTTAGGACACTACTGCGAAAGCAAAGAGAGCTTCACTACAAGTTTAAACGCAGCCAAAACCTCTCAGACAAACAGAAGCTAAACGATGTCAAAGTTAGCGTAAGGAGGGCTATGCGTGAAGCGTTCAGTGAATTCGAAAGTAAAATTCTATGTGCCGACTTGACAGAAAATCCTAGGAAGTTCTGGTCTTACGTTAAATCAGTAAGTGGCTCGAAACAGCATATCCAGACACTCCGGGATGATGATGGCATTGAAACAGAGGATGACACGCGTAAAGCTGAAGTACTAAACACCTTTTTCCAAAGCTGTTTCACAGAGGAAGACCGCACTGCAGTTCCTTCTCTTAATCCTCGCACAAACGATAAAATGGCTGACATCGAAATAAGTGTCCAAGGAATAGAAAAGCAATTGGAATCACTCAACAGAGGAAAGTCCACTGGACCTGACGGGATACCAACTCGTTTCTACACAGAGTACGCGAAAGAACTTGCCCCCCTTCTAACAGCCGTGTACCGTAAGTCTCTAGAGGAACGGAAGGTTCCAAATGATTAGAAAAGAGCACAGGTAGTCCCAGTCTTCAAGAAGGGTCGTCAAGCAGATGCCCAAAACTATAGACCAATATCTCTGACGTCGATCTGTTGTAGAATTTTAGAACATGTTTTTTGCTCGCGTATCATGTCGTTTTCGGAAACCCAGAATCTACTATGTAGGAATCAACATGGATTCCGGAAACAGCGATCGTGTGAGATCCAACTCGCTTTATTGGTTCATGAGACCCAGAAAATATTAGATACAGGCTCCCAGGTAGATGCTATTTTTCTTGACTTCCGGAAGGCGTTCGATACAGTTCCGCACTGTCGCATGATAAACAAAGTAAGAGCCTACGGAATACCATACCAGCTGTGTGGCTGGATTGAAGAGTTTTTAGCAAACAGAACACAGCATGTTGTTATCAATGGAGAGACGTCTACAGACGTTAAAGTAACCTCTGGCGTGCCACAGGGGAGCGTTATGGGACCATTGCTTTTCACAATATATATAAATGACCTAGTAGATAGTGTCGGAAGTTCCATACGGCTTTTCGCGGATGATGCTGTAGTATACAGAGAAGTTGCACCATTAGAAAATTGTAGTGAAATGCAGGAAGATCTGCAACGGATAGGCACTTGGTGCAGGGAGTGGCAACTGACCCTTAACATAGACAAATGTAATGTATTGCGAATACATAGAAAGAAGGATCCTTTATTGTATGATTATATGATAGCGGAACAAACACCGGTAGCAGTTACTTCTGTAAAATATCTGAGAGTATGCGTGCGGAACGATTTGCAGTGGAATGATCATATTAAATTAACTATTGGTAAGGCGGGTACCAGGTTGAGATTCATTGGGAGAGTCCTTAGAAAATGTAGTCCGTCAACAAAGGAGGTGGCTTACAAAACACTCGTTCGACCTATACTTGAGTATTGCTCATCAGTGTGGGATCCGTATCAGATCGGGTTGACGGAGGAGATAGAGAAGATCCAAAGAAGAGCGGCGCGTTTCGTCACAGGGTTATTTGGTAACCGTGATAGCGTTACGGAGATGTTTAGCAAACTCAAGCGGCAGACTGTGCAAGAGAGGCGCTCTGCATCGCGGTGTAGCTTGCTGTCCAGGTTTCGAGAGGGTGCGTTTCTGGATGAGGTATCGAATATATTGCTTCAACCTACTTATACCTCCCGAGGAGATCACGAATGTAAAATTAGAGAGATTCGAGCGCGCACGGAGGCTTTCAGACAGTCGTTCTTCCCGCGAACCATACGCGACTGGAATAGAAAAGGGAGGTAATGACAGTGGCACGTAAAGTGCCCTCCGCCACACACCGTTGGGTGGCTTGCGGAGTATAAATGTAGATGTAGATGTAGAACAGAGTTTAGTGAGAACTACATTGTCTTTGGTTCATGGAATGTCATTTATGTTTCTGTAAAACACGCACAGGTTGCTTGTCGTAATACACTCCTGGAAATGGAAAAAAGAACACATCGACACCGGTGTGTCAGACCCACCATACTTGCTCCGGACACTGCGAGAGGGCTGTACAAGCAATGATCACACGCACGGCACAGCGGACACACCAGGAACCGCGGTGTTGGCCGTCGAATGGCGCTAGATGCGCAGCATTTGTGCACCGCCGCCGTCAGTGTCAGCCAGTTTGCCGTGGCATACGGAGCTCCATCGCAGTCTTTAACACTGGTAGCATGCCGCGACAGCGTGGACGTGAACCGTATGTGCAGTTGACGGACTTTGAGCGAGGGCGTATAGTGGGCATGCGGGAGGCCGGGTGGACGTACCGCCGAATTGCTCAACACGTGGGGCGTGAGGTCTCCACAGTACATCGATGTTGTCGCCAGTGGTCGGCGGAAGGTGCACGTGCCCGTCGACCTGGGACCGGACCGCAGCGACGCACGGATGCACGCCAAGACCGTAGGATCCTACGCAGTGCCGTAGGGGACCGCACCGCCACTTCCCAGCAAATTAGGGACACTGTTGCTCCTGGGGTATCGGCGAGGACCATTCGCAACCGTCTCCACGAAGCTGGGCTACGGTCCCGCACACCGTTAGGCCGTCTTCCGCTCACGCCCCAACATCGTGCAGCCCGCCTCCAGTGGAGTCGCGACAAGCGTGAATGGAGGGACGAATGGAGACGTGTCGTCTTCAGCGATGAGAGTCGCTTCTGCCTTGGTGCCAATGATGGTCGTATGCGTGTTTGGCGCCGTGCAGGTGAGCGCCACAATCAGGACTGCATACGACCGAGGCACACAGGGCCAACACCCGGCATCATGGTGTGGGGAGCGATCTCCTACACTGGCCGTACACCACTGGTGATCGTCGAGGGGACACTGAATAGTGCACGGTACATCCAAACCGTCATCGAACCCATCGTTCTACCATTCCTAGACCGGCAAGGGAACTTGCTGTTCCAACAGGACAATGCACGTCCGCATGTATCCCGTGCCACCCAACGTGCTCTAGAAGGTGTAAGTCAACTACCCTGGCCAGCAAGATCTCCGGATCTGTCCCCCATTGAGCATGTTTGGGACTGGATGAAGCGTCGTCTCACGCGGTCTGCACGTCCAGCACGATCGCTGATCCAACTGAGGCGCCAGGTGGAAATGGCATGGCAAGCCGTTCCACAGGACTACATCCAGCATCTCTACGATCGTCTCCATGGGAGAATAGCAGCCTGCATTGCTGCGAAAGGTGGATATACACTGTACTAGTGCCGACATTGTGCATGCTCTGTTGCCTGTGTCTATGTGCCTGTGGTTCTGTCAGTGTGATCATGTGATGTATCTGACCCCAGGAATGTCTCAATAAAGTTTCCCCTTTCTGGGACAATGAATTCACGGTGTTCTTATTTCAATTTCCAGGAGTGTATTTTAGCGTCGTTATAAATCTGAATCGCTGCAATTATGGAACTTAACCGAGAGAAAGCCAATCGCCGCAACGGAGGTCCCTGACCTTGCCAATGAAGCGGGAGAGACTATCGATTGCGACCGAACTTTTTATAGTATATAGTGGTTCTTCACTGCCATTGTCATGAAGAAGTTATAGGAACCTGCCAATCTTGTAACTGTAGAAGGAGATCATCACTATAGAATTAACGAAGGGACTGCCGAATTGGGATGTAACAATTGCAGAAATAGAAGTTAAAAACTATTTGCTGACAACAACAAGCAGATTGCATTCCAGAATCGGGAAGACGAAATTTTGGCATACGTGTGCTGTGTAGCTTGAAGATGTAGTTTTAATGGAAAATTTGTGAATGGTAAGAATATAGGAAAAGGCAGTACCATGCAGCAATATTCTAAAAGGAACTGACAGGTAATCACGTTTTTTCATCCCAGTTTTCTGTGTATGTACCAATGTTATTGAGAAATATATAAATATTGCTAATAGACTAAAAATTGTGACCGAGGGCTTATTTAGTTCACTTGTGTCACACATGGGAAAAGATTCACGTCTAGAGCCCTAGACATGTGCATATTACCAGTCATTCGGGGAGCCAACTGGATTCCATATATTTGTCACAAGATCTTACGCAGGGAGTGGTGGCCGCCGAACGGCAGCTCTGGCTTACTCTGATCACAGTGGTTGCATCTGCATGATGCATCTCTACCCTCAATAAGTCTGGCAGAGTAACAGCATTTCGAAGATGAATGTAGCACACCACCAGAAGCAGGACTACCGCTGGCAAGTCGCCGTAACGTGGGCCAACTGTGAACAGTCGACTCTGGCGTGGTGACTCCTCTGCGCCAAACTGGCAGTCAGCAAGACCCCCTTGCACCCCAGAGGTCGCTGGAAACAATAATTTGGTCGGAATTGGACACAAGCGCTTAAACCTACCAGCAGACCTCATTAAGCTGTACCACAACAGTATCCTAACATCCATGTGGGGTAACGGTTTGGCAGTCTGGGCATACAGGCTCCAGAGTGTCATGTCTGCCATGGTCGTGAGAAGGTGTAACAACAACTACTGAACATATAATAAATTTTTTCTTTGGAATTTCGATGAATTAATGTACGTAATGTTTTAATTTCATTTCTTTTTCTTTTCGTGTTATTATGTTAAAGAAAATGTAAGCAACTTTAGATGTGAATATTAATATTTATGTCAGATTTCAAGCAATGCTATAACAAAATTGAGGTGTAATACCTGTTGAATCTATTGTAACATGTCTGAAATTGTAATTGTGCGCCTGGTCCATGCGTAGGCAATGTATTAAGATATGTGGAATGTAAAACCTTTGGTGAATACCCTATCTGTAGGGGAGCAGTAAAAGGTGGATGGCAGGCGAGCGCGGGAAAATGCACACGGGCGCGGCACGGCATAACGGGCTCAGCAATACAGTCGGAGTTGGGCATCGGTCTGAGGAACACGTACCGGATCGAGGAGGCTATCCTGGAAAAAGTGGTTCCATTGAGCCTCGGATGTGCCGTGTCCGACGACTATACAGCATGGCTATATTCTAATGGCACTGGATTGAAAAGGATTACGACGCCAAGAAGAAGCAAAGTGCCGCTACAGCAAAAGCCATAGCTGTGATTGTATGTGTGCTGTGCGTCTCGCCATCTCGCCGCCCGCCAACCGCTGCTTCGACTCGCACAGGTTGAATCTTTAGAATTGTATTCGTGTGGACCAGTGTTAATTTTGTTCCTGACTGTTCAATAATAACTTAACTTTTACCAGATTTGTTCTATCAATGAATTATCCTAATCACTAACCTAGACAGGGTCCTTTCCACATGTTGTGCAATCCGAGTGTCCCGAAGTGAAGATTTAAAGTTTATGTTAATAAGAATTAACTGCAGACCTACTTATGCTAGAATGAATCTTAATGAGCTTTATTGTTAATGAAAATATGAGTAAAGAGCAAAGGTCTGACAGAGTACTAAGATAAATTTGGAATTGACTTAGTAAGGAAGTTTAATTAATTTGAGATAAAAATAATGGTAGTTAAATGAGGAAGTAATTGTACAATAAGAGTAATAATTCATATTTTTTAAATCTTGAGTAATTAATGTTTCCAACAGTGAATGGTTTCAACTTTGTGATCATAACAGTTTCAGGGTCCCCCCGCCCCCCTCTTTCATTATTTTCTTTTCTATTTATTTAAATTCTGAAGTGATTGCACTGATTTGACCAGCAAAGTTAAAGTCAAGATAAAACCTAAATTTATCAGTGTTTTACCATTATTAAAATTGACATTGTATGTGTGTGTGTCAAAAGTGCTATTTCTAGGGTGACCTATGTCCGATTTCAGTCGGATCAGTAGACAAAACGCAGTTCGTAGTAAACATTGCAGTGTAATGTTGTGTATTTATAGCTTGTTCAAACTAGTACAAAAAGGGAAAATCTTAATTCAGTAGATTTTTGTGGCACTAAAATCCACCATATAATACAGTATTACTACGTGTGGTTATGATTGTACGTACATCTACTTGTACAAGGGAAAAACTCACTCAATGCCTAATTAGGCTGGCGACCGTATTATTAACCATTAGTAGCATCTGCAGTGTACGTTTCTTACCTGTCCTAATGTGTAATTGCACTTATACTTGCGTGACGTATCATTGTTGTTACTGACTGGGTATAAGTCCGGTTTTGCTTCCATTTAGGTATACGCGGTCAACATATGTACTAAAATCCTTTCCTATAAGGTGAAGCCCGTCAACTTATCATAGTACAGGCTTTAAAGAGTTAACGTACGCCCGAGCGTGAACGTTACAAAGGGTGCAGCGGAACATGCTCCTGCGTTTAGTAGGGGCATACAGAACGACTCCTGGGGTGGCACTGTTAGTGTTAATAGGACTCTGTCCTCTTGATATCAAGAGCAGGGAACAAGCAGCAGGGTACAAGTTAAAGAAAGACAAAAGAGAGAAAATAATCGAAAAATGGGTGTCCAGGTAGGAGACAAAGCTGCAGTCGGAGGAAGGGATGAGGAACTATGGCAGGAGCAGTAGGTGTGGTAACGTTGATGCATTAATTTGTTCTGAAAGCGGTGCTGATATTCAAGACAATAAAAGCGGGTTAGAAGCTGTGAGCTATCTGGGGAAGTTAACCTTGCATTATTGAGCAACTGTTACACCAGGTATCCAGTCTAGGTTACCAAATTCCCAACCAGACTAACATTAATTATAATCTTTTAGTACCCATCTTACGATAACCGGTGATATATATATATATATATATATATATATATATATATATATATATATATATATAAGGACAATTTAAATAAAAGGAAATAAATCAGTTTATATTTGGACATTTATTTTAATATTGATCATTGTTCCATTAAAATTTCAGCATATTAAACTTGATCCATTACTAAACTGGTGCCTTATTTAGGATTGTGTACATGTGAGTTTGTAATCTTACGGAAGACATCAAATATTGAGCCAAGACTGGGAGACTGCATACAACACCGCATTCATAAAATAACACACGAAGAGCGTTGAAACATATGCAAGAGGAAATTAACCACGACCGACCGATTCAATTTTCACCCAAGGAAGTTACGTTCGTAGCGCAATCCTGTCCGTCATGAAATTACCACACACTGGTGTACTAAATTCATACTAACTCTCTGTGAAATCTTCCCGAAAAGAATAGCTGAGGGCTACTTGGATGATTACACTACATGCTTCACGTGGTCAACTTGGTTTACACAAAGAGTGTAACTCCACAATAATTTTGATAATTAAAATAAATTACATTGAAACACAAACTGCTAAAGAAAAACCTCGAACTGGTTACTATCATCTTGCTATTAGCCTGATGGGTCAAACAATTGTATAAGCACGTGGTACTGGTCTCACAAAGTACACACCATGTCTTGAGCATAAAGAAAAGTTGCTATATTGAAAAATATTGTCAAGACGAGACGTTATAATCTCACGCACATTCCCATTTAAGATTGATGACCTTAGTTAGAGTTACGGATCATCCACACGTGGTTCCACTTTACTCACAAAGTAGTGACAAAGCAGCTACTGGAAGATATTCTGAACTTCACACTCGAAATACACTGCGTTGCAATTTAGGATAACATTAGATATTTTAGATCTAAACCTGAAATAAAGGTGATTAAATTTTCAGTTAGGCTGAACTTAAGAAATCCATTGTCCTACGGACTTGGCAGAGACGCGCTTAGCCGGAGATCTTACCACTTCACACGCTCGCCGCGGACAGACTGCCGTGGGCCCCTACCGAGGGTGTTTCCAGATACAAAACGGAAGTGACCAGAGAGGCAGCTTCCTATACCTACATGACAAGGGACGGACGGGACCATACTAAGAATAGAAACCTCTTTGCTTTTATGAAGCGTAGGTACCTGTTCCGACGTTGGTCCTACTGATCTCTAGCAGACAGGCTTGTCTGCTACCATCAAGTATGCAACTAGAAATACATTTGCTCAGTCATCCATTCACACAGAAGGGAAGGGGGATGACAGTATATTGTCATATACAGTATATAAAAGAAAGTTGATGTGGGTTCCGTATGAGACTGTGTGACATGAATTACATATAAACTGTGTTTTAAAGTATAGTAGTGTGACAGATCGTTCTTGTTTATGTGTAAAAGTAACACGTTCCACTGCTCCCAGATAGTCAGAAACACCACAGTAAATTTAGAAGTGGAATGTATGCCGTAAATGACAACAGTTTTAAAAAATTAACATGAAAGGAATCCAACAGAGACCTTTCAATGTTGATAAAACTGGGCGCAGAACTCATGAGTTGTTGCCGGATATCAAGGGGCGCCTGCTGCTCAGGTATTTCAAACCTACCAGAGCACTGCTGCATTTTCTCACCGGACATGGACCGTATCCCACATAGCTATGCTGGTTCGGGAAGTGGGCTATACCATCGTGTGACTGTGGCACCATACAGGGCACTCCAGACCACGTGGAGTACGAGTGTCCCATTTCTGACGATGTAGCATCTCGACTAAGGCAACAGCTGCCCACGTGCTCAGGCAACACACCTCCCTTACGGGTCGTGTACTGGAGGACTCAATGCCGGTCCGTCACGTCCCGCCGGTAGGTGGCGCACGTCGCGACACAGTTCTCCACGCATTGACATTCATTCGGTAAACACTCATGTGGCTTCGGATCTCCCCAGAACGTGCCCGCCGTAGTCGAAAGACTTCTGCACCAACGTTCTGTGAGCAGTTCCGCATAACGTGGTAGAAACCAAATACACGACCGTCAATTGTCCACAGGTGTGGGAAACGATACACTGCCACTTTCTGTCAACCACTGTGAGTGCGACGTGGTATGAAGTCGCATTTGGCGACTGACATAGAAGATCTTAGATTGTTACCTCCGACTCACATCCGCGTGATTGAACTTCGGTCCCCTCTGTGTACGAATGACTGTTGAGTTCCCCTCGCCAAATATCATTTGCTCACATTGTTCAACGCAATAACAATCGACTACATCTTGGCGAAGGGGACAAAGTGGAGCCTGGTTTCTGGTGGTACCTGCAAAACGGTCACAACGCTCTTGAACGCTCACAACACAACTGCGTTTCGTAAACCCCCCCCCCCCCCCTAGTCGGGGAATGCCGGGCAAAATGTAACGTACCGCGCAGCATCACATCGAATAAAAAACGACCAGAATTGCAAGCAATGAGAAAGGAAAGTTATTGGCTGATTCAAAGAAGGTTGCATTCATTGTGGCATTAGAAATGCAGCATGAGTATGTTGTAGATATTTCAGACGGCATTATTGGAAATTGAAAACGCCAGTCGCAGCGGACAAGAATGCTCCAGTTGCACCATTTCTTGAAGACAGATCGTTTTATCTGAAATAGCGCAAGCAACGTACAAAGATGTTTTAGTTTGCGCATTGAATCAGATTTTTATTGTAACATTTTGCTGTATAGAATTTTCATTTGAGCGCATTTATAAATTATAATCTTATAACTAAGTTAATGAATATATACATATATACCTGAGAAGAATTTTTGAGAATAGTTATGGGTAACGCCTGAATAGGGGATGGTTCTCTTTTTTATAGTACGGTCAAAGTGGCGGTGCCAAGTAGCGGCACATTTGATTTCTTTTATTTTTCAGATTAAACTCTGTTGGATGAGCAAGTGCGTCAAAAAAGCAGTAAGCAATTTAAAAAGGAGGATAACGTCTTTGATTAGTAATCAACGCATATTCGGTTCCGGGTTCGAACCCCTCTACCGCTTAAATTTTGAATTAAAATCTTCAAACTGTCGGCCAAAGACTTCCGGCATAAGAAGTTACCATCATTCTGCCAAAGACTTGTCAAAGAGGGTGGAGGATCGGGCAGAGGTACACGACACTCTCTGGCCCTTGGGGTTGGAAACTGCCCCTAAAGGCGCAAGAATAAACAATGATCGACGGCATGAGGATGCAGAAGGCAATGGACACCACTGCATTAAAGGCACATAATGTGTAACCACAAGACACTTGGCCTGTAACTGAAGAAGCGTAATGATGCTCTCTCCATGGCAAAAGATTCCGGAATAGTCCCCCTTTCAGATTTCCAGCGGATGACTGCCAAGGGGGAAGTTATCATTAGAAAAAGATTGAACAATCAACGGAAGGCTAACGTTCTACGAGTTGGGCCGTGGAATGTCAGAAGTTTGAACGTGCTAGAGGAAGTGGAAAACCTGTGAAGGGAAATGCAAAGGCTCAGTCTAGATTTTGTAGGGCTTAGTGAAATGAAATGGAAAGAATAAAAGGATTTCTGGTCGGATGAGTGTAGCAGAAAATGGTACAACAGGAGGAAAATTCGTTATGAATAGGAAGGTAGGACAGAGAGTGTGTTACGGTGAACAGTAGAGGGATAGGGTTGTTCTCATCAGAATCGACAGCAAATCCACACCGACGACGATAGCTCATGTGTACATGCCGACGTCGCAAGCTGAAGCTCAAGAGACAGAAAAAGCATATTAGGATATTGATCGGGTAGTACAGTGTGTAAAACGAGATGAAAATCTAATATTCGTGGGAGACTGGAATGCGGCTGTAGGGGAAGGAGTAGAAGGAAAGGTTACGGGAGAATATGGGCTTAGTCGCACAAATGAGAATGGAGAAAGACTGTTTCAGTTCTGCAATAAATTTCACCTAGTAATAGTGACTACTCTGTTCAACAATCAAAGAGGAGGTGGCATACTTTGGAAAGGCAGGGAAATACGGATAGATTTCAGTTAGATTACACCATGGTTAGACAGAGACTCCAAAATCAGATACGGGATTGTAAGGCATGAGGAGATATAGACTCAGATCACAATTTAGTATTGCTGAAGAGTACTCTGAACTTTAAGTGATTAGGTACAACACAAGTAAGTGAAAATAAACCATAGGTAACACAAGAAGTACTTCAGTTGATCAATGAATGATGGAAGTACAAACATGTTCAAGGAAATTAAGGAACATAGAAATACAAGTCACTTAGGAATGAAATAAATAGGAAGTGTAGGGAAGCTAAGACGAAAAGGCTGCATGACATATATGAAGAAATAAAAAAAGGAATTGTTGTCGGAAGGACTGACTCAGCATATAGAAAAGTCAAAACAATCTTCGGTGAAATCAAAAAAAGGAAGGTAACATTGAGAGCGCAACGGGAATTTCACTGTTAAATGCAGAGGTGAGAGCAGATAGGTGGAAAGAGTACATCGAAGGCCTCTGTGAGGGGGGAGAATTGTCTGACGTGATAAAAGAAGAAACAAGAGTCGACTTAAAAGAGATAGGGGATCCAATATTAGAATCATAATTTAAAAGAGCTTTGGAACACTTAAGATTAACAAAGGCAGAAAGGACAGATAACATTCCATCGATATTTCTAAAATCATTGGGGGAAGTGGCAACAAAGTGACTATTCACGGTGGCTTGTAGAATGAATGAGTCTGGAGATATACCATCTGACTTTCGGAAAAATGTCATCCACACAATTCCGAAGAGTGCAAGAGCTGACAAGTGAGAGGATTCCCGTGCAATCAGCTTAGCAGCTCATGCATCCAAGTTGCTGAGAGGAATAATACAGGGAAGAATGGAAAAGAAAACTGAGGATGTGGGAGATGACAATCAGCTTCGCTTTAGGAAGGTAAAGGCAGCAGAGAGGCAGTTCTGACGTTGCGGTTCGTAGTGGAAACGAGACTGAAGAAAAATGAAGACATGTTCACTGGATTTTTCGACCTGGAAAAAGTTTCCGACAACGTAAAATCATTCAAATTGTTAAAAATTCTGAGAAAAATAGAGATAAGCTTTAGGCCATAGGAAAAGACGTGGAATATGCAGTATGTACAAAAGTCTCGAGGGAACAATAAGAGCCGACCGCTGTGGCAGAGCGGTTCTAGGTGCTTCAGTTCGGAACCGTGCGGCTGCTAAGGTCGCAGGTTCGATTCCTGCCTCGGGCATAGATGTGTGTGATGTCCTTAGGTTAGTTAGGTTTAAGTTGTTCTTAGTCTAGGGGACTGATGACCTCAGATGTTAAGTCCCATAGTGCTTAGAGCCATTTGAACAATAAGATTGGAAGGCCAAGAACGAAGTACACGGATTAAAAATGTGGAAGACAGAGATGTAACCTTTCACTTCTACTCTTCAAAATGTACAAAGAACAAGCAATGGCGGAAATAAAAGGAAAGTTCACCCGAGTGGAATTAAAAGTCAAAAAAATGTTCAAATGTGTGTGAAATGTTGTGGGACTTAACTGCTAAGGTCATCAGTCCCTAAGCTTACACACTACTTAACCTAAATTATCCTAAGGACAAACACACACACCCATGCCCTGGGAGGACTCGAACCTCCGCCGGGACCAAATTAAAACTCAAGGTGAAAGGATACAGATGATGAGATTCATCGATAATATTGCCATCCTCAGTGAAAGTGATTAAATATTACAGGATCTGCCGAATGGAATGAACAGTCTTAGGAGTAGAGAATGTGTATTGAGAGTAAATCGAAGAAAGACGAAAGTAATGAGAAGTAGTAGAAATGAAAACAGCGGGGAACTTAGCATCAGCATCAATGGCCACTAAACCAGTGAAGTTAAGGATTTCCGCCACCGAGGCAGCATAATAACCAGTGACAAATGGAGCAAGAAGGACATAAAAAGCAGACTAGCAGTGACAGGAAGGGCATTCCTGACCAAGACCTTCATTTGAGGAAGAAATTTCTTAAAATGTTCCTATGAAACACATTATTTTGTAGTAGTGAAACATGGACTGTGGGAAACCTGAACAGAAGGGACTAGAAGCATTTGAGATGTGGTGCTGCAGAAAATTGGGTGGACTGATAAGGTAAGGAATGAGGAGGTTCTGCGCAGAATGGGATAGGAAAAGAATATGTGGAAAACACGGACAAGGAGAAGGGACAGGAAGATAGGGCATCTGTTAAGACATCAGAAAATAACTTTCATGATACTAGAGGAAGCTGTACAGAGTATAAATACTAGAGGAAGACAGAAATGGCAATAGATCTAGAAAATAATTAAGGACGAAGGTTGCAAGTGCTACTCTGAGGGTGAAGAGGTTGGCATGGCATAGGAATTCATGGCTGTCCCCAGCAATCCAGTCAGAATACCTATGGAAGCATCTCACAAGGTTTGATTGCAGTAATAGACAGTGTGGTGGCTTGAAGACAGACACCTGTTCATGCTGTGCCAGGGAAACGTGATATTGGTTCGACAGGTGTGAAGCATGCAATCTTCGATCTGACCACGCATGATCGTAGAGCATGACGATAGCTGGCCAGTAGCTGCAGCGGCAGCACTCCTCAGGTGCCGGCCGTGGTGGTAGAGTGGTTCTAGGCGCTTCAGTCCGGAACCGCGCGACTGCTGCAGTCGCAGGTTCAAATCCTGCCTCGGGCATGGATGTGTGTAATGTCCTTAGGTTAATTAGGTTAAAGTAGTTCTAAGCTCTAGGGGACTGATGACCACAGTAGTTAAGTCTCATAGTGCTCAGAGCCATTTGAACCATTTGAACTCCTCAGATGTGCGGCAGCTGTAGACAGCACATCAGAGGCAGTGGTGGTGGGTGACGCGTGCAGCCAGCCCCCCAGCCGGGAGCATTGTACGTTCTGCGGGAGAGGACTCTTCACATCCTGTTTATTTGAAAGAAGCTTCTTTTTGCTCCTGCCCTTTCCAGTCATGGTAATAACATCACAAGCGGGCTGTTAACTGGCTCCAGGAAATTTTTTAAGTGTAGAAGCATCAGATAAAGCTAAAGATATAGATGGCCAGTTTTTGCATTTTAAATTGTAACCATTAAGTTAATGGTGATGCAGATATATTATTATAGTGATCACCAATTTTGATTAATAGTAACTAAGATAATTCTAAATACAAAGATGTCCAATTTAGGGTGTAACCTAATGTAATTAAAATAATGTGGGATGTAAACTACAGCCATTAAGATAATTGGAAATCAGACAACCATGCAGGCCGTCCTAATACCCCAGCCAATAGGATAAAGCTGCTTTGAATTTCTTAACATTTATACACCAGCCAATTGGCTCATAATGGAGGGAGACAGGGAGTGTGGAGCACGAGGGGAGAATGGGAGGGGTGACCTCGACCTTAATTGTGGGGAGATCTGGCAACAGCACAGACTATCCTGAAAGGCTCACAGGCCCACTACTTGTGGTGGATGCCCTCTATTTAGATATGTAGCACCACTAGTAGGTTGTCTTGCGACTGCAGGAGAATCTGGAGTGAAGACGGCACTCACTGGCAGCCAGCTTGGACTTATCATACTCGGTTGAATTTGGAACGGTGGACTTTCAGTGTCGTGTGTGGTTGGCATAAACACTGCTAGTATTACAGTAGATTCCAAAACAAGAAAGACGTCATGCTGGTGCAGTGTTTCCTTGTAACTGCGTCACTATGTAAACCTGAGTATTACTTAGTTTTCAAAGATTTGCAAATCTGTGTTTCGCTCAACTGACCAGGCCGTCAGCTGCCTCCACTGTATTACCGGCTCTGATCTACAGGTTGACAATAATAACTGTCTTGTATTCCGCAGACCTGGACCTACGATAATCTTCTGGATCGTGACTGAAGCGTCATTCTCTAACGAGGTGTAATTGCTTGAGTAGCATTATATGGTGACGAACCTTTCTGTCACTGGCTGGTTTGGAGCGGTAGTTACGAAGATGACCTCCTGCCACATCGGCGCATCGAGTCTAGGCACGGTCCGCCTCAGTACAGCCACTGACCAAGTCAATCACCTTGAAACGGTTGCAGTTGAGATGAAAGTGAAAACCCAACGAAGAAAGTCCCTCGGATGGAATATTATAGAGGTAAGCAGGCCACGTTGTAGCCCACTTCACAATCTGGTAACGAAAGGTCAAATTTAATTATCGTGCGAATGCGACGAGCTAGAAACCGCCTGACTGTCATATTGAGCAACGGCACAGCTTGCTTTGCGTGATCGAAAGGCGCTGCAGTCAGGTGACTGCAAGCTGCCTAGTATCTTCCAGCCGTTGTAAAGCCAAATCATTCATCGCCCCCTTGGCGATACAGATCAGCTCTTTTTGCTTCTTGTGTTTCAAAAGGGCAGTATATGTGTTCATCACAGCCTTGTAAGTGTGTCTGCAACCACTGAGAACTGAATTTTCCATATAATAATTCATTTTCTCATTCTCAATGTCTTCCGTTTAACAATTACTTCATTTTTAGTTATACTGGCAAGTAACTGATAAATTTGTTGATACCACTGAGATGCTTTAACTTATGCAGCTTTAATGCAATCGCTAAGTCTATGTTTAACTATGTCTATGTTCGATCATAGTTAACATTCGGCTGTGAGAGCTACCAATTCCTGAAACATTTTCTTGAATGCTTTAGAAGAAGAAATGCTCCTATCTGTCCCCACTTCATGAACTGTTTGCGTCGAAACTCAAATGATTCAGTTACCTAGTAGTGAAGATTAGCTAGTTTTTCTATTGAGGATGTATAGTTGGCATTGATATAAATACAAAAAGTTAATGCAAGTTTCATCACCGTGACAAAAGCTGGGCTAAAGAAGACACTGATTCCAAATATAACACGTTTCGTTCTCATTCATTTAGTTTTACTCCAAATTGTTATGTAGTGTGATTACCTTGTCATTTTTAGCTATTTTCGTAATTTAGCTTGTAATCGTAACCATTAATCTCATTTAACCTAGTTGTCCCTGGGCCTGGATGCCAATTTAATAAACTAAAATAAATGTTAATTAGTGTTCATTTTTAATCAGCCGGATTTGTACAAAAATAAAAAGAGCAATAATTTTTCCATTGTCTCAAACGTGTTAGTAATGTTATCAACCTACATAGGGAGTAACGATCACCACGATAAAATAAGGGAAATCAGAGCAATTACTGGAAGATATAAGTGCTCATTCCTTCCACGCGCTATACGATATTGGAATAATGGAGAATTGTGAAGGTGGTTCGATGAACCCTCTGCCAGGCACTTAAATATGATTCGCAATGTATCGATGTAGATGTAGATGTAGATGTAGATGTAAAAGCAAAACGTGCTGTTATTGTATAATTTATTTCCGGTTGTCAATTTAATTTGCAAAACGACTCCCAAGCTTCCAAAAATAAAGTACTACGGTCTTATATAACCTTCATCCCGTCTACCGGCATCTACTACAACTCGTGCCGTAGGTACGATGTTGTGGCTGCGTCAGCATACGATGTTATAATTTCTTCATCGTCGCCGGGATAGCTATTTTTCTAAGTACTGTGAGGAATTCAACCCTGGTAAGTTGCTACAATACTATATTTACGGTATTCTGATGTCACAGTGTCCGCTTATTCTTTGGTCCAAATTATCCCTCAGTGATGATCTATAATTATCTGAGATCAGTGACAGATCTTCCAACAGCCATTGTATTTGATGATGATGATTCATTATAGTCCGCAGCTCGTGGTCGTGCGGTAGCGTTCTCGCTTCCCACGCTCGGGTTCCTGGGTTCGATTCCCGGCGGCGTCAGGGATTTTCTCCACCTCGTGATGACTGGGTGTTGTGTGCTGTCCTTAGGTTAGTTAGGTTTAAGTAATTCTAAGTTCTAGGGGACTGATGACCATAGATGTTAAGTCCCACAGTGCTCGGAGCCATTTGGACCATTTTTTGGATTCATTATCGCGAAACCGGTTGTACCTTGATTCCACAATAAACAAGATAAGCGGCTACAAGCGGGCTCTACATTTTTTCAGAAGATTTTACCACAAAAAGTTTGTAAAATGTTTTTGAATATATTACCAGAGAGGTTAAACAGAATTTCCATTTCGTCTAAAAATGCTAACACCCTTGCGTTTACACAGATGCTTGTTACCATCGCTAGGACATCTGTTTCGACCAAAAACTTTTCTATAACTGTTCCAAAGCTTTCTGTATGACGTAACTACTACTATACGGCTTCCTCAGACGAATTCTGCGACGACAACGCTCTTCATTACACCTGGACGAAAACAGCTCGCTGCAATTCTTTCGAAATACAGGGAACGAACTGCAAGTAACCCACAAACCTCTATCCATTAATTTTGCTTCTCCCACCAAATCCCAAACCGCCAATCCGATTAAGTCCTGATTGCAGTAATTGCCAGTATCATACAAATTGTTAAACTGGTTTAGAAATTCCACTGGGTGTGGCCGCGCACCTCCGGAGAATTTATCATATTCGAAAGGCTGACTGCCTGCCCCAAACATCTCAATTATCTACCTGGGTACCGTATTCTGTCCTACTGTTTCTCTTTCAACTTCCAGCTAGTGTAGTTTTAATTCTTGGGATTTCACGTTATCCTTGATTTTCTCTGCTGCCCTTTCCCCTTTTCTTGTCCTCTTCCACCCATCCGAAATTGCCTCGTTTTTCGGCCAGGTCCTGGAATTTTTAATTTTTTCCCTAAATTGCATAAATTGAACCTGATAATTTTCTTTTCCCTAAATTGTTTCTTTCTTGTTTGTATCCTCCCTTTCCTCTCTCGCTTTCTGCTGTTTCTTCGTCCCTAATCTCCTATCTCGTTTTCATCTTCCCTTTCCCTCCGCTCCGCCTCCCTTTCGATTTCTGTTGACATTTTCTTCCTTCAGTTTTCGAATTTCTTCTTTCCCCTTTGTCTGTTCGCGACATTTTATTTCTGCTGCTAATTAATGTCTGCTTGCTTTGCTGTGAGACTTCCTATTACCAATTAGCTGCACATTGATTATTCTACAACTCTGATAGAGAAAAAAGGAAACTGCCTCAGCAGAATTCGACTCCCGCTCAGGAGAACACTATTTTGAATGCATTGTGGCATTGCGTACTGGAAAAATAACTTGGTTGTTCACGATCTGTAACACCAGATAGGCACTTAGAAACACCATCTCCATTCCAGAAGGTTCACGAGTTGCAATTTCAACCTCAACGAGGGATTCCGGTCGAATCCTCGATTTCGCGTGCTCCAAACCGCTCCAGATAATTATTTAACATCCAGGCCTTTGAACCAGTCAGAATGAAGAGCAGAATGCAGACAGTCTCATAGGCCATTTCCTTCTTACAACGCTTCTGAAAGGTGCTGACTCGTGGAAGGACATTAAACACCTTTGCAGCTACATATGTTGGAAGCACTGGGAAATTTCTCGCCCTGTACGCCAGCCATGTAGGATACTGCCAAAACCCATTTAGGAGGATGAGGAAAAGACTAGCACATCCGCCCCCCAAACGCTACACGGTGGCAGACAAGAGCTCGCAGACATGGCGAGGAAATGCGGTTTACAGTATGGTTACAAGCAGACATGAAAAAGCTGAACTGGCAGACAGCTGAAGACAGATGCTTACTTAGAACGTTTCAAGAAACAGCATCAAGAGAAGAATTGGGACATAACCCTTCTTTTCAGTATGTATCATTCACACAGAAACCTGTGAAGACGCGATTAGACTATTTCAGTACTTTCAACACGAAATACTTCAGCGGCTCTGACCATGTTTGACCCAAAAAATTCACTGTTGGCTTAGTCGCCCTAATCCTTTTACGAGGGCAGTTCAATAAGTAATGCAACACATTTTTTTTCTGAAACAGGGGTTGTTTTATTCAGCATTGAAATACACCAGGTTATTCCCCAATCTTTTAGCTACACAACACTATTTTTCAACGTAATCTCCATTCAATGCTACGGCCTTACGCCACCTTGAAATGAGGACCTGTATGCCTGCACGGTACCATTCCACTGGTCGATGTCGGAGCCAACGTCGTGCTGCATCAATAACTTCTTCATCATCCGCGTAGTGCCTCCCACGGATTGCGTCCTTCATTGGGCCAAACATATGGAAATCCCACGGTGCGAGATCGGGGCTGTAGGGTGCATGAGGAAGAACAGTCCACTGAAGTTTTGTGAGCTCCTCTCGGGTGCGAAGACTTGTGTGAGGTCTTGCGTTGTCATGAAGAAGGAGAAGTTCGTTCAGATTTTTGTGCCTACGAACACGCTGAAGTCGTTTCTTCAATTTCTGAAGAGTAGCACAATACACTTCAGATTTGATCGTTTGACCATGGGGAAGGACATCGAACAGAATAACCCCTTCAGCGTCCCAAAAGACTGTAACCATAACTTTACCGGCTAAGGGTATGGCTTTAAACTTTTTCTTGGTAGGGGAGTGGGTGTGGCGCCACTCCATTGATTGACGTTTTGTTTCAGGTTCGAAGTGATGAACCCATGTTTCATCGCCTGTAACAATCTTTGACAAGAAATTGTCACCCTCAGCCACATGACGAGCAAGCAATTCCGCACAGATGGTTCTCCTTTGCTCTTTATGGTGTTCGGTTAGACAACGAGGGACCCAGCGGGAACAAACCTTTGAATATCCGAACTGGTGAACAATTGTGACAGCACTACCAACAGAGATGTCAAGTTGAGCACTGAGTTGTTTGATGGTGATCCGTCGATCATGTCGAACGAGTGTGTTCGCACGCTCCGCCATTGCAGGAGTCACAGCTGTGCACGGCCGGCCCGCACGCGGGAGATCAGTCAGTCTTGCTTGACCTTGCGGCGATGATGACACACGCTTTGCCCAACGACTCACCGTGCTTTTGTCCACTGCCAGATCACCGTAGACATTCTGCAAGCGCCTATGAATATCTGAGATGTCCTGGTTTTCCGCCAAAAGAAACTCGATCACTGCCCGTTGTTTGCAACGCACATCCGTTACAGACGCCATTTTAACAGCTCCGTACAGCGCTGCCACTTGTCGGAAGTCAATGAAACTATACGAGACGAAGCGGGAATGTTTGAAAATATTCCAAAAGAAATTTCCGGTTTTTTCAACCAAAATTGGCCGAGAAAAAAAATGTGTTGCATTACTTATTGCACTGCCCTCGTATTTACACTCCTTATGACGCATTTCGCTGTGCAGCATCCTCAAATATTAATGGGTATACATCTAGTGAAAACTGAACAGCCTTAGTTAACTTAATTGTTTGGCCTCTGATGTTAAGTAAAGAAGTTCAGTTTTGACTAGATACCGCGTATCCATTAATATCTGAGGATGCTGCAAAGAAAAACGCGTAATAAGCAATAAAAATAAAAGAATTTTGGTGCCTAATACAGGAGTTGGTTATTTAACGTTAGACAAATGGTGGTAAACCAGAGGCACCTGGCCAGTCATTCCTCCAGAGCTTATAAGCGACTGGAATGGGAAGTAATGCCAGCATTAAGCACCCCGTGCCGTGTAGTTCGCAGTGGTCTGCAGAGCACGGGTGCAGACTTAGACGCTCCGGGTGGGTGTCTCTCCCCACTTTTCAGCCCGCCAGCAACGGCCGCACAGTAGCGGCTCCTGCGGTGCTCCAGTTCTCCATTTGTGAGGCTGGAGGCGGCGGCGGCGGCGGGTGCACACCTGCTGCAGTAATTCCAGCGCCGGCCGCTGCCCGCCATGCATATTCATGAGGCTGGAGCGGCTCTGGAGCGGCGCTGGAGCCGCCACAAGGTCGCGGGCGCGTGCCGGGCGCGCGAGCGGCGGCTCCAGCGCTTCCAGACTGAGGCCTCAGCCCGAGGAGGCGGCGCCCTGGCCGCAGAAGGGCCAGCGGATACCACTCGTGGTCGCCCGCTTACGTGTTCCAGCGCTTCCAGACTGAGGCCTCAGCCCGAGGAGGCGGCGCCCTGGCCGCAGAAGGGCCAGCGGATACCACTCGTGGTCGCCCGCTTACGTGTTCCATCAACGACACTTCAGAGTAAGCCTAAAGGAAATTTAGCATTTGTGGTCACAATATATGACAGCAACAGACCATTTCTCTCGATATGACCAGGGTCAACACGGTCCAAGTCGTCTACGAAGGAAATGGCTACACAATAATTTCGATGGCGAACGCAGACACGACCCATAGTCGGCGCTGCTGGGAGCGGCTGCGGCTTCTTCTGGCGTCCCCCATCCACCGCTCTGGAGACCGGTCGGTGACGCTGTTGTAGCGGTGCAGTCTGCTTCCATCTCGAGGTTCAGTGGCGCAGATCTCACTTTTGCATTTAGTAACGGAAGGCAGGTTGAAAAAACTGGAGAAGTGCTAGTAGGCCTCGCGCTCTGAGAATTGCACTCATACTTATGTACATAGGTACCAATAATAACAGTTTCGTGTGGCTCCATGGCCCGGTGCAGGTCTTTCTGATGGACACCACTTCGGCGACATGTGTGTCCCTAACCTACCCCAGGCATCCAACCGAGGAAGGCGGACCTACAGTTTAGTGAGAAATCCGACCCACGTGCTGGTTCTTCTTCGTGCATCCATAGTTGAAATGAAGGACAGTGGGACGTGAGCTGGTATAAATTTATATCAAAAATGAAGAAATTCCTCCAGCTGTTTTTAAGGTGTCGATTTTATTTTGGCAACCAGTTTCAACGTTGTAAAACGTCATCTTCAGGCCCATACACTTGTTGACGTCAACTGCGTGCGGCTGATACGCGCTGATACGTGCAGCCGCACGCAGTTGACGTCAACAATTGTATGGGCCTGAGGAAGACGTGGTTACAACGTTGAAACTGGTTGCCAAAATAAAATCAACACCTTAAATACAGCTGCAGGAATTTCTTCATTTTTAATATAAACGTGCTAATTCTGGCGACTCCTCACATAGTTGAGAGCTAAGGGCGATGTTAAAACGAAGACTGAAAAATCCGCCGCCCGACTGAGATTGGATCCCGCGATCTTCCTGTTTCTATGTACATGCTTTACCGCTTTTTTCCGCTAGAACACCAACCCCGTTGTATACATGTATATATAAATGGTACATCTACAAGTTTTGATGAGCGAGTTTGCGAGTATGAAATTATGTGTCATACCTGACCGTACCTTTTGATTGCATTAACTTAGAAGCTTACATTATTTATCACCCTGAGGGACCGTAAAGTTTAATATTCGACATAAATTTCAAAAAGTTTTTACATGGTTGTATGAATGCCCTGTGCTTTGCACTGAAGTGGAACGCCTGCAGCATTAAAATCATTTTCGTTTCATCAGTCTTCTGACTGATTTGACGCGCTCCGCCACGAATTCCTTTCCTGTGCCAACCTCTTCATCTCAGCGTAGCACTTACAACTTACGTCCTCAATTATCTGGTGGATGTATTCAAATCTCTGTCCTCCTCTACATTTTTTACCCTCTCAGCTCTCTCCAGCACCGTGGAACTTATTTCCTGATGTACTGAGTCTCCGGACCATCACAATCTGCCTTCGGTGAAACTCAATATATCGCGAGCCTTCCCGATTCTACACACGGGCAGCACATTCACTGGTACTACATGCACTTGCGTGTGTCTGACTAGCAGCAATTCCTTGCCATGTGACGCTGCTATCGGCTGGAAGGGTTCAAATCGATAGTAGGTCAGTGGTCATAATGTCCTGGCTGATGAGCATATACATACATGCTATCTCTCAACTAATAAGTCGTTATTTAAAGTCTTACTCCTCAGCACGAAGTATTTTTCACGTGCTTTGTATTTGTACTTGAATGAAGTTAAGACTACTTGTATCGACACTGGGCAAATGTTTCAAGGCCCGTATTGTCTTTATTTTTTGATGGGAAGGGGATAATTTTGATAAAATATATCTTCTGGTTTCTCGTCTCTGAGACAAAGGTTCATTTTTTATCAGTAACGTCCATATTCACATAATGGGCTAGCATATTTTGATTAATGACGCTCAATGCGCTACTCTTTTTCCTGCAAAAGATATTTCTTAAATAGAGAGTATTTCTAACAAATCTCGTGGCAATACAATTGGTTCCTTTAAAGATTTCCTTTATTTTCCTTTGCCACGTATTTAAGTATACTAATAGCTACAGCAGGCGAAACTATACTCGCATTCTCCATTTAACTGCACCATTGTACATAGTGTTCGGAAATCTCCGTTACAAACTTCTAGGACATTTAGAGAGGATTGAGTACATAATATTACCGTTTCCGTTCAACGACGCTTTCAATTCAGATCTACACTTCTCCTTCTACTCAAGCTAACTGGTCCTGCATACTCGATCCCTACAAAACGCATTGGACGCGTTCTTGGAAACTGTGCCACTGGATGTCCGTCAGGAAATGTGGTTTCAGCATGATGGTACACCACCTCACTTCTCACGTGGAGTTCGGAGACATAAGAACAGAGAATATGCTGAAAGACGGATAGGGCGAGGTGGTCCAAACCCGTGGCCGCCGCGATCGCTGTATTTAACTCCTACGGACTGTATCTTGTGGGGTTGTATGCAATGTTTAATTAACGAGACTTCTGTAAAGGCAGAGGAAGATCTGCTGGCGGAGCTCTGGCTGCTGTACTACAAACTGAAGAGATAGCAGGTAGGGTGGGGAGTGTGTAACAAAACATGCTTCGTGGGTGCAGTGTCTGTAACGATATTGGTGGCCGCCACATCGAGCCACTTTTGTAATGCATCAGTACTGTTCTCTACGTACAATATCCTTTCTTGTTTTGGGGTGATGTAAAGACTTAATGTTTAAGTTTTAATACGAACAATTGGTCTTAAGTGATAAATGTATGTTTCTTTATCTTTCCTTTCGATCTGTTACCTAATAATTGTACTGCGTCACGTCTAATTAAATTCCTCAAGCAGAAGTGAATTAGTTAAACATTGAATTGAAACCGTCTACAACGGAAACGGTACGTTTCGGGCATGGGTTTTCGTTCAAAATATTATCTACTCACTCCCCTCTACAAGTTTGTGAGGGGAATTTCCGAACACCCTGTATCAAAAGCTTAGCATCTTACGGAGCATTGCTGAATCCTGATATTGCGAGATTTTCAGTTGCAAAAATTAAATTCCTCGATCAGTGAATCCAATGCAACAGCATAATTATACCTCCTACGATCGTTTCTTACCGAATATTCAGTTAACACCCTTATACGTGAACTCTGGAAATTATCCTGCGTGCGTGCCTTAGAAACGTTCATAGGTTTTGCAGATCATGCAGACAGCACGTGTGCATGGCAAAGACGATTCTTGTAAGGAAAACGCCATCTACACTCATTCCTTTATAATTCACGTTTGGACCAAATGACTTATCGTATACTTGATCATTTCAGGTGATACGTAGTAAATTATTCCGTTGCACTTTATGTTGCGGAGATCGGCTATTGTGGCTACATGAAATCGTCAGACACGTAGTTAAGTGGGCCTGCCTGGAAAACAGCTTCAATCAAATTCCAGATATTGCAACCTGAAGTTAAAATATAGACAACAGTTGACTTTCAACTATATTAACTTCGAAAACTACCTTGGAATAGGCCTTCTGAATAACTTTTATAAGCTCGACTCAGAATCTTTCGTCTTAAAAACATATTAGTTGGCCGCTATATTTCACAGAGCAATTTAGGAAGACAAGGGCAACTGAAGCACTAAATACAAATTATTAATAGTCTATATAAAGAAACAAAACTCACAAAATTGTGGCTAGAGGGAAGACCGGAACCCTAACAGTTAGCAGACGAGTCAGACAAGCGTGCAGTATGTCGTCCAAATTTTTAAATATCTGTACTGGCGACACTGTGGGAAACCAATGCCAACCATGGCATTAAAACAGAATGAACACTTTGAGTTTCGCTGACGATTTAAAGATTTTACAGGAGAATGAGGACAATCTGCAAAGGGAAACTCACTGCCTGACGACATACATTCTAGAATTATCACTTCCAAAGGAAAAAACCCTGTACATCCCAAAATATTGGTGAATGGTTATATTTTAGAAGTGTTTTTAACTTATTTAGTTGTCATGTAAACTACCAGCTTGAAAATAATACACAATAAATTATTTAGGTATAGATAACGTGTGGTTCATATATACAACACTAGGGAAGTAAGTGGCTATTCATGTTTCAACATTAGTAGTGGAGAGCAAGAAAGCAAGATAAAACACTTATACCAGCCACTAAAATTAAATACATGAGACACATGGAAGATTGCAGTCAGGTAGCAGATAAGAAATGAAGACATCAAAATTGAACTGGAAATTTATTCAGTTGAGGATTGAATCAAAGAAAAGAGAGTAAAATGGCCAGAACATATCGATACCTCAGAAGTCACACTAACAAAACGTTACTGAACTACAAACCACAAGTGAAACGAGATCCCGGAAGACCACGGAAGAGACAGCTACACTGAAATCGAAAATGAAGAAGAAAAAGAAGGAGAAGAAGAGTAAGTGAGTAAGTAAAAATTATGTAGAAATGTGTAGAAAACGAGATCCACTGCTGAATAATAATCGCTGCATGTCAGAAAAAAATATGTTTTTTCGTCTATAAGTTAATTGACATGAAATTTTTGTAACATCTCGGTAAAATTTGTAAACAGTGAGTTGTTAAGCACGTACGCAAAGCTCTCCAGGAAAGCTTACTATAATGATGGACAGGGGTGCAAGTACGTCAACCTGGGTCACATCGGTTCCTAAAATTTTCTTCTTACTGGTCCACCACAAGCATTCTGCAATAGGAGCCCTAAACTTAACACATTCCTGATATTATTCGAAATCTTTGGTTTCCTGGGAGCAATGTCCACCTGCTGGTGGAGCAAAGCTTCAGAAACTCGTGGTAAACAAAAAGGAAACTTAAAATCTAGTGACTAGTTACACTGTGTTTTTTATTTACATTTCAACAAATAACAATATTTACCAGATAAAAATTAAAGTGTTCTACACTTTATACGTGTCTATATATTTAGACTGGTCGCATAGGATCACCTCAGACAGACGTAGAACGATTATACCAAGTTACGGAACGCGGGCAACCAATTTACGTCTGTGTTCCACATTCAAGAGACTTGGTTTCGCGTTTGTTGTGTGTAAACGGCACCCTTTGAAACGTGTAGGTTCCTTTGTGAAGCTCCACTCCATAGAAGCTGTTCCGCCCACGGCTATATTGGTGCGCCCACACATCTAGAAAACCGTGCGATTAGTTAGAAGATTAATAAATGTACCGTTGCAAACAGAATGGAGGCTGGTAAAGTGCTCCCAACACCTAAACTACGTAACTAATTCAGCAAAATGTCTGTATTCGTTTCTTCTTTCTACGTCCGTCAAGCAGTCGCAATTGGCACTGTCTGTTGTGCCAGTTTTGTGCAAGTATCTTCCTAAACAGCATGGTTAAACTTCATCGGCGTAATTATTGTGTAAAATCTTCTTGAAAGCTCTGCCTGAACTGGTATTTCAATGGTACATCGAGTTGTAACGACTGCCTCTAGCCAGCAAAGATTTTTTCCATTCTTCATTTCATGTTATTTTTGTTGCGATGCGAGCTCTAACTATTTTTAAATTTTACTTCTGACGCTTAAATTTTGTACGTGGTTGGAATTAATGATTAATTTTATTTAGCTATTACAGTGAAA
Organism: Schistocerca piceifrons; assembly: GCF_021461385.2. Classification (NCBI taxonomy): domain Eukaryota; kingdom Metazoa; phylum Arthropoda; class Insecta; order Orthoptera; family Acrididae; genus Schistocerca; species Schistocerca piceifrons. The sequence goes on from NC_060138.1 coordinate 1,217,122,449, forward strand.
TCCTACACGAAGCAAGAATGCGATTGTGCTACAGCTTTCGTTCCTAAATGGTTAACAAGTAGATTTTCTTTCGTATGAAATGCTGATGAGATAAAACGTTGTAATATTTCATAATTTATGTTAATAAATGTCTTTCGTAAACTAGGCGCAATCCAAGCCAAAGTTTCTGTGATTTCGGCTTGTAGAAGTTGAATAATATCATTGAAAATATTTGACGGTGCCTCCCATCACGAAACTCACAGAACTTCTCTAACGTAATTTTGAAAATTGCAGATTACTTATTCAGATACAGAGTACAATTAAACACCGGTGAAGCCGACTCAAAACTCTCCCACAGAAATCTCGCCTTTAACATATGCCACGGTCTCACAATATTTTTGAAATTAAGTTGTCACTGGGGTAACATAAATGAAACACACGACTTTGAATAACACTTCGCTTTCAAATTATATTTTCAGTATACACTTGCCGGCCGCGGTGGCCGAACGGTTCTAGGCGCTTCAGTCCGGAACCACTCGGCTGCTACGATCGTAGGTTCGAATCCTGCCTCGGGCATGGTTGTGTGTGATGTCCTTAGGTTAGTTAGGTTTACGTAGTTCTAAGTCTAGGGGACTGATGACCTCAGATGCTAAGTCCCATAGTGCTTAGAGCCATTTGAACCATCAGCATACACTTACATTAATTCCGGCATGAACAGGGATCAGCAAAGGAATGTGATGCGAATGCAAATGAGAATGCGGATGCTAATGAAAGAGTCTACATTGTTTCGTCTCTTAAACATCGATTGTGTACAAAGACATTCTCGTAACGCCATGACGCAGTTGGTATTATGTCTCTACGATTTAGTTTCTCCTTGCTCTTACCTAACATCAACTATTATTACTTATACGTAACTAAGAAACCATAAAACTTACGTAAAAACTCGTAAACCTAAGTAAAGAGGCTTCACCGAGTACGGCAGTTAGGTAGGAATGTGGGACGACAGTCGGTTGTTACAGCATCTGCTGCAAGTCTGCCAGTCCGTTGCCATAAAGACCACAGTACAGCGTTACTGCACAGCTGGCAACCATGTTCGCAGCCCGCACGACCTTGGCGCATGTGCATAGAAAAGAACCAATTCTTTTACGATTGTTGACCGTAAATTTAATAAGTTCCTCTTATGTAGAACAGAGATTGTTTGGCTCGAGAAACTTATGTATGTATATTTTACTAATTTATTTTTTCGTTTGTCTCACGTACTGGAGCAAGTTTTCTTTTTAACGTCATTTCGGCCTGCGAAGTGTGACAAGTTTAGCTGTTTTACTGTGGGTGGTTATGATAAGAGTGTCTACAGCTACATCTCCCACTGCGTCTGTAATCCGCAAACCACTGTGAAGTGCATGACAGAGGGTCTGTTCCACTACAGCAGTTATTGGTTTTTTCCCCTTTTCCATACACGTGTGAAGCACTGAAAGAACGTCTTCGTTCACACAGTAATCAGTCTAATCTCGTCCTCATGATCCCTACGGGAAGACAGATAGGGAGTTGTAGTGTATTCCTTCAGTAATCATTTAAACCCGGTTCTTCAAAACTTGTAACTAAGCTTTCGCGGGATAGTTTACGTCTCTGTTCAGGAGCCAGCTAGGTCAGGATCTCTGTGACACTCAGCTACTGGTCCGACAAACCCGTGATCATTCTTTGTATACGTTCAATATTCATCAGTTAGTCCTGTTTGGTGCAGATCCCACACACTAAATGGTTCAAATGGCTCTGAGCACTATGGGACTTAACTTCTGAGGTCATCAGTCCCCAAGAACTTAGATCTACTTAGACCTAACTAACCTAAGGCCGGCCGGCTCCCATACACTCCAGCAGCATTCTAGAATGGGTTGAATTAGCGATTTGTCAGCAATCTGATTTGCAGAGATTGCATTTTCCTAGTAGTCTACCAAAAAACCGAAGTCTGCCACCTGTATTACCTGTGACGATCGTTCGTTTTCATGTCTTAACAAAGTGTTTGTATGAGTTGACCGATTCAAACTGTATCTCACTAATGTTATAGTCTTGCGATACTGCGTTTTGTCGATTACTAAAGTGCACAATTTTACATTTCATAACATTTAAAGCAAGTTGCCACTTTGAAATCTTATCAAGAGCTGAATATTTGTGCAACTGAAAAGTGGTTTGTCTTTAGACTCAGATTAGACTTAGATTTTTAGACTTAGATGCAATAAATTAATGGATTCGTTTTGTTAAGTCTTCTAAAATGACCATACTGCCACCTTCATCTATAAAGTACAATACTTTAAGATTATTTTCAGTATCGGTGACCGAATGTTTTTCAGGGTCCAGGTGCTCCTCGTGCGTAAAGCGTTTTATTGTGTTTAGGGACGGATTTTCGTGATATCTGCTCTGAAATTCCTCCCTATTTGACCTGTGTATTAGCAATCACGGTCACTCATCTAATTTGATATTCTCCATACTCTAAGCACGGATTGTAATACTCAACCGAATGTATTACAATCCAAACACATATCATTTTAATTGCTTTCAGAATCTACTGTGCAACTAAGTCAAAGGTATTATGTCACAAATTTCCAGGGTCAGTTATTGAGGACTCAAGTGTAAGAAATAAAATAATGTGACATTCTCTTTTTATTTTCCATACAGTCATAATAAAATGCCCATCCAGCAAGAGTAAGATAAAAAGAGAATAGACGTTTCAGTAAGAGTAAAAATGCAAGGTAGCGATTTATGGAAATTCTTAAGCCCTAGGAGTTTGCTGAGGCAATAATCACTCTCACTTAGGCCGACATGTGCTGTAGACGGTAGGTACGAGCAACTGGAAAATCTTGTAAGTAGGCTGTAAATTGTTCTGCGTCGTAACTTGTGTTTATCAAAAGTTCCTACCGTTAACGTAATCACCTATGGATTCTTCATATATATATTTTTATGCCAACTGTTTTCTGTTTTAGAGACTGTGTCAAGAAGGATAACGTACATCCTTTGAAAGCAATCACGCCGATCGTGCATCGCTTCTTGCTGTTTGAGCGTCGAATTCAGAAAAGAAACCACATATTTAAATGCGAAGTCTATCGCTATCTAAGAAGGAAATTGAAGTAAGATTTTTCACGGTCAGTCTGCTTATTGATCGATGCCACATTCATTAGCACCCACAAACTGTTACTTTCATCAATCAGTAAGCGACAACGATTTCATTTTTCTTATAGCAAATCACACAATTCTCAATGAGATAATTACCTTTTGGAGATGATTGGATGTTCATATTGGAGGTTCATATTACTTTCTTTAGATTCACACAATAGCGATACCTGGTTTTCAGATACTTTTATTTTAGTTAAATTTTATAATACTTTATATGGGCCCATTATATTTCTCGATGGACAGATCTATACAATTGCCATATTTTCTTAATATGACTGATACGAAGTTCCACCACATTCGCTTCACTTTCACTCCATCAATTTTGTTTCATCAGTTCCCAGAGTCATAAGAGCTGACCAGAACCCTGACTATGGCGATTCTCATATCATTTTGGTACGTATATTTTGTTACGTGGATTCATATGATTCCTATTGATACTCTTTTGTCACACACAGAGGGTTGTGCTTTGTTACTAAAGCCATATATGTCATTCTATGTATCACATTGCGACTCCGTGGCACCGTTCGTTAACTTACGTCACTTCGCAGGGATCCCGTCAACTGTTAAACTGGAGCACTAATTATTTGGACTCTCTCCAGCTGTTGTTGTTGTTGTTTTTTTGTTGTTGTTGCTGTTGTGATCTTCAGTCCAGTGACTGATTTGATGCAGCTCTCCATGCTACTCTATCCTATGCAAGCTTCTTCATCTCCCAGTACCTACTGCAACCTACATCCTTTTGACTGTTTGGTATATTCATGCTTTGGTCTCCCTCTACGATTTTTACCCTCCGCGCTTCCCTCCAATACTAATTGATGATCCCTTGATGCCTCAGAACATGTCCTACCAACCGATCCCTTCTTCTAGTTACGGTGTACCACAAATTCCTCTTCTCCCCAATTCTATTCAGCACCTCCTCATTAGCTACGTGATCTACCTATCTAATCTTCAGCATTCTTGTGTAGCACCACATTTCGAAAGCTTCTATTCTCTTCTTGCCTAAACTATTCATCGTCCACGTTTCACTTCCATACACGCCTACACTCCATGCAATTACTTTCAGAAAATACTTCCTGATTCTTAAATCTATACTCGATGTTAACAAATTTCCCTTCTTCAGAATCTATTTCCTTGCCATTGCCAGTCTACATTTTATTTCCTCTCTACTTCGACCATCATCAGTTATTTTGCTCCCCAAATAGCAAAACTCATCTACTAATTCAAGTCTCTTATTTCCTAATCTAATTTCCCCACCATCACCTGATTCAATTTCACTACATTCCATTATCCTCGTTTTGCTTTTGTTGACACTGTCCATTCTGTTCAACTGCTCTTCCAGAGCCTTTGCTGTCTCTGACAGAATTACAGTGTTATCTGCAAACCTCAAAGTTTTTATTACTTCTCCATGGAGTTTAATTCCTACTCTGAATTTTTCTTTTGTTTCCTTTACTGCTTGCTCAATGTACAGATTGAATATCATCCCTTCCCATCCACTACTTCCCTTTCATGCCCCTCGACTCTTATAATTGCCATCTGCTTACCGTACAAATTGTAAATAACCTTTTGCTCCCTGTATTTTACCCCTGTCACCTTCAGATTTGAAGGACAGTATTCAAGTCAACATTGTCAAAAGCTTTCTGTAAGTATACAAATGTTAGAAACGTAAGTTTACCTTCCCTTACTCTATCTTCTAAGATAAGTCATGGCGTCAGTATTGCCTTGCGAGTTCCATCATTTCTACGGAAACCAATGTGATCTTCCCCGAGGTGAGCTTCTAGCAGTGTTTCCATTCGCCTGTACAGAATTCGCGTTAGTATTTTACAGCCGTGTCTTATTAAACTGATAGTTCGGTCATTTTCACACCTGTAACAGTTGATTTCTTTGGGATTGGATTTATTATATTCTTCTAGAAGTCTGAGGGTATTTCGTCTGTCTCATATATATTGCTCACCAGATGACAGAGTTTTGTCATGGCTGGCTCTCCCAAGGCTATCAGTAGTTGTAATGGAATGGTCTACTCCCGGGGCCTTGTTTCGACTCATGTCTTTTGGTGCTCTGTCAAATTTTTCACACAGCATCGTATCTTCCATTTCATCTTCATCTATGTCCTGTTCTATATCCATAATATTGTCGTCAAGTACATTGCCCTTTTATAGGACCTTCTTTGCTTGAAACTGGTTTTCCATCTGATCTCTTGATATTGATACAGGTGGTTCTATTTTCTCCAAAGGTCTCTTTAATTCTCCTGTAGGCAGTATGTATCTTACCCCTAGTGATACATGCTTCTGCATTCTAACATTTGTCCTGTAACCATCCCTGCTTAGCCATTTTGCATTTCCTGTCGATCTCATTTTTGAGGCATTTGTTTCCTTTTTGCCTGCTTCATTTAATGCATTTTTATATTTTCTCCTTTCAGCAATTCAATTCAATATATCTTGTTTTACCCAAAGATTGCTACTATCCCTCGTCTTTTTACCTACTTGATCGTCTGCTGCCTTCACTACTTCATCCCTCAAAGCTACCCATTCTTCTTCTACTGTATTTCTTTCCCCCATTCCTGTCAGTTGTTCCCTTATGCTCTCCCTGAAACTCTGTACAACCTCTGGTTTACTCAGTTTATCCAGGTCCCATCTCAGTTCCCACTTTTTGCAGTTTCTTCAGTTTTAATCTACAGTTCATAACCAATAGATTGTGGCCAGAGTCCACATCTGCCCCTGGAAATGTCATACAATTTAAAACCTGGTTCCTAATGCGTCCAACATGGCAGCTTGACAAACGAGTACTAGCAGTACTAAAGGCCGTTACAAATGGAAAAGTCCAAAGTTGTTATTAATTTCGAGACGAATGTGTGCACCACGAGACTGGCACGGGAGAGAAAGAAGTGCAGCACGGCATCTAGCCAGTGTGTAGGTGGACGATGGAAAGTAAATCGACAGAGCTGACTGCTGGCGCGCAGAGGCCGTTCCGCAAGACTCGGGCAGCCGGCGCGCCGCCGAGTGAGGGGCGGGAGGCGGCCAGTGCGCGCTCATTAAGTGATTAGCCGGTAATGCGGCGCGCCTAACTGGGTAATGGCGTGCGCGGATTGCGCGGCTGGCGACTCGCTTCGCCCGCAGCTGGCGTAAAGTGGAGGCCGTGGAGAGTCTGGCGCTGTCCTGTGCTGAACAGGCGGAGAAGCACGTGGGCGTCGGCCGTCGTATGGGCGTCTGCTCTGGGAATGCGCGGACTGGCTAAATGATGTCTCACTGGCCAGAATAGAGAGCAGATACACGGAACAGGGCTGAAGACCCGTGTCTACCATTACGCAATACTAGCATAATAGAGACAAATGCTATGGTGGACTCCAAAGAACCACGAAAGGGACAAACAAAAACTTGGCTTTTATTACGGTCCATCAATTATTACACATGAAACTTCCTGGCAGATTAAAACTGTGTGCAGGACCGAGACTCGAACTCGGGACCTTTGGAAGGAAGGGGGGGGGGGGGGTTGTGTTGGGTTGTGTTGGGGGAAGAGACCAAACTGCGAGGTCATCGGTCTCATCGGATTAGGGAAGGAAATCGGCCGTGCCCTTTTCAAAGGTACCATCCCGGCATTTGCCTGAAGAGATTTAGGGAAATCACGGAAAACCTAAATCAGGATGGCCGAACGCGGGATTGAACCGTCGTCCTTCCGAATGCGTGGAAGGTAGGAGACGAGGTACTGGCGGGAGTAAAGCTGTGAGGACGGGGCGTGAGTCGTGCTTGGGTAGCTCACTTGGTAGAGCACTTGCCCGCGAAAGGCAAAGGTCCCGAGTTCGAGTCTCGGTCCGGCACACAGTTTTAATCTGCCAGGAAGTTTCATATCAGCGCACACTCCGCTGCAGAGTGAAAATCTTATTCTGGAATTATTACACAGTCCGACGACTGAAGCATCTTTTTAGTGAAAGTAGCTTATTCTTATGTTTTTTAGTATGGTAAATCGTTTTACAAAACCTTCTCGGACTTCTTGTTGCGTCATTTCAGGGTAATACCTACTTTTGACGATTAGCTCCTTCGTCTTCGTCAGGCCCAACTGACTGTCAAATCTTTTTTTTCTTTTCTTTATTGTTATTTCATCCCTCACGCCCCGTATGGGCGGATGTTGGGCTGTTGGTGGTGGGCTGACAGCGCTACAATACTCCCCTTTTCAGCCAAGACTATTTATAAAAAGATAACAAAGATGATACAAAAATAAATGTATGAGGACTGTTTACGTTTTAAGTTAAAAAGATTAATGATGGACAGCTAAAAGGACGAAAAATGTGGACAATTTCAAAACACAGTTGCAATGAGGTATTGTATGAAAAACACTGGAGCACTGCACTTGACTTAACATCGGAAGGAACCGCGCAAGGTGGCTGTCAAAACTGCTACTGTGAAGGCCTTACATAACCCACAGGTGGCTCCTGATTGGTCAGTAATTGCGTTTTGTTGTACCAGATGGTTTCGAGGTCTGAGCTGGTAGCCGTCTTTGGCCTCTATAGGGCAACCACAGCAGCAGTTTTGACAGTCAGTTGCTCCTGACGAAGGCGATGGAGGTATCGTCAGCAGCTCGATGTTTCCTCTCTGATTTGAAGCATCAAGAGGTCCGAAATGTTTTATGCAACAGTACCGTCGCGAAATAATTCGTTCTGATGGTGAATCGTAGTAGGTCAACCAAAGGACAGTATCATCCGCCATTTTTTTATAATTTAAAATCAGTAGGTAGAAAAACGTGTATCTAGTTATTTTAATTACATATATATTTCATATATTATTTCAGTTAGCTTATACGAATGGGATACTAGGACAGGGGAGCAAATGTAGTTCACAACAAATTGGCCTGCAAGAAAATCTACATCTACATCTACATCCATACTCCGCAAGCCACTTGACGGTGTGTGGCGGAGGGTACCTTCAGTACCTCTATCGGTTCTCCCTACTATTCCAGTCTCGTATTGTTCGTGGAAAGAAAGATTGTGGGTATGCCTCTGTGTGGGCTCTAATCTCTCTGAATTTATCCTCATGGTCTCTTCGCGAGATATACGTAGGAGGGAGCAATATACTGCTTGAGTCCTCGGTCAACGTATGTTCTCGAAACTTCAACAAACGCCCGTACCGAGCTACTGAGTGTCTCTCTTGCAGAGTCTTCCACTGGAGTTTATCTATCATCTCCGTAACGCTTTCGCGATTACTAAATGCCAGGAGAGCAGATCGTTTTGATCAGACGGATTCGAAAAAAAATAAAAAAATAAATCTCTACACATTGAATCGAACCTAACGAAACAGTTTGTGCAGACTTTATCCAAACATGATAAATGTTACAAGTATATCCGTGAGAACTTCGAGAACTATGGGGAACGTACTAAAAGAGGCCGTGTTTCTTGGACCTGGGTATCGGAAAATGTTTGACTACAGCTTTAGAAGAAAGACTTCGACTGATAGGGGGGCTGCGGTATCACTCAGAGGCATCTTCAATAGCTGCCCCTGATTTCTCGTCATTATCGAATTTCTAATACGCATTTCTGTCCAACTAGCTACATGCGTTGCTGTGCGAGTTTCAGTGAGCACTCCCGCTTATTGGAACTTACCCAGCCACATTTTATCAGCTAACAGATTTTATGTAGGACGCTCGCCGTCGGCGTTTAACAGGCTTTTAGGTTCATGGGGGATCACTCACTTTCGTTTATAGCTGCACCTTGGAAATAATTCTCATCAGGCACGAAGCGATTACTTAAAAGCATCTTAGGATGCACCTAACGAGTCGTGGGTCTTTGAATGAACTACAATAACCGGCTAATGCGATAATATGGACTTTCATTCATTTTAGGTATGGAGGTATGAATTAAAAAACGCCTTCATTCACAATTTTTCGTTTTTTATGATGCATTTGGGACCCTATGGATGCATCATCAGGTGTAATTTGACTTAATACACACTTTATTTTTTTTCCTGAAATGACGTGAATTCCACATTTCACACAACCAAGAAACGCGTTTTTAACGTTTTTAGCCGCGCGGGATTAGCCGAGCGGTCTGAGGCGCTGCAGTCATGGACTGAGCGGCTGGTCCCGGCGGAGGCTCGAGTCCTCCCTCGGGCATGGGTGTGTGTGTCTTTGTCTTTAGGTTATTTTAGGTTAAGTATTGTGTAAGTCTAGGGACTGATGACCTTAACATTTAAGTCCCATAAGATTTCACACACATCTGAACATTTTTTAACGTTTTAGGGCCAGCTATGAAGTGTCTACAAACATGTGTATGCAAATGTGCCTCTTGAATGAAGTGATACGTGTGAAAACGAAGAAGAAAAGAATGCATGCTGGCGCTAAAACGTTAAAAACGCGTTTCTTGGATTATGTGGAACATCCATTTCACCTCATTAAGAGGAAAAAAATAGAGCATTTATTAAGACAAGTTACATCTGATGATGCACCCACAGGGTCCGAAACACGGAAAGTTGTGACTGAAGGCGTATTTTAATTCATACCTCCAGTCTATTGAAGCTGCGAATTATAGATAAGATTAAAATAAAAAACGTTTTACATCTAATCTGCTAATAACATCTAATGTAATATCGTAGTATGAAAGTTCCATCAGTCACAGTCATTATTTGCTTTTCCGTCTTAAGATTACTGCAAATAAAGAATATTTTTCTCCAGACGTAATTCGCATTTATGTGTAATGGGTCTTCTATGACCATTTTGGAACTGTGGATACATAGTATGTCTAAACATTTTGGTCTTTATAGACTAAAAACAGCATTTCTTTATAATAGTAAATATAGACATACGACCAGAGTTCTGCTAAACCGCCAACCTCAGGTCTCATTCACCATTAGCGTCTTCTCCGAGTTGCTTTTCTATAATCACTGCTCCCCCGCCCCCCCACCCCCCAAATTCAGCTGGAACCATGGCTCTCACTCTGCCCCCTTTCTACTCACATCTCTGCTGGACCTCTAATACATCTTCACTAATTTGCACTCTCTCTTTTCACTCTGTTAGCCCTCCCTACCCCTCCTCTCTTTCTCTCCCTCTCTCTCAAACAAACACACACACACACACACACACACACACACACACACAACCATAGATACACGACTATAAAAATTGCATTGACAGGTTCGCAAAACTCACGACACACACAGAAAACAAATGAATAAATATAAACGCTGTGCTGTTTGCTGAATACAGGAAAATACGGTAATGTTTGTATTGTGAAGTTTTTACGAAAGTTAGGTGAAGAGGGAAAAACACCAGTGCTGGGTAAGGAGACGCGGTTTAAAAAAAAGGCGAAAAATTGCCAAATGTGAATGTGTATCCAATTTTTTTCAACCTAAAATAATAACGGTTTTCTGTGTTTGCTCTCACTGTTAGTTTTAAAAAGACACAACATAATCTGTTCTACACATCTAGAGCTCCTACATCACTGATAAATGAAACACATGGTGAGGAAATAATAAATAGAGTGAAACTTCAAAATTCTTACTTGTCGATATTTATGAGACTTTAAACAGGAAAAAGGACATTTTGGAACTCTTAAAACAGCTTAGTTCAGCGTCATTTGCATTGAGAATGATTGCAAAGCGTGGAGAGAGATAAATAAGTAAGAGATATATTTTCCATATTTTCATTTAGTATACGGAATAATATTTTGGGGCATCTCATCTTTAAGAAAGAAGGCATCATTGCTCAGAAACGTGTTGCAAGTCTAACATGTGGTCCTCACCGACGATCATCTTGTAGACAACTGTTTAAGGAGTTGCGCTTTTTTTTCGCCGTGTATTTATTACGTCACGAAGTTTGTTGTAAATAATCCATTGCAGTACAAAAGGAGGAGTTACATACATCATTAAAATACCAGTAGAAAAAATCACTTCCATTACTCCACGTTAGCGTTGTCTTTAGCACAAAAAGGGGTGCACAATACTACAACTAAAATTTTTGATAGCTTACTCAGTGATACAAAATGTCTGAGAGACAGCAAAGTAAAATTTGAAAATGAACTGGAATACTTTCTTCTTCACATCACCTTCTGTTCCTAGTAGAATTTGTATGACTGTAATGTGTAAAAGGTATTGTGTATGAATTACTAACTCACATCTGCTTCCATTAAAAAACGCTTTTAAGTGGTCGACATGTAACCATATTAACAAAATAATGTGTGATGTTAGTACAAAATGCGATTTATTTTGTAAATGACCCATGGAAAGTGAAACTTAAAGGAAAAAGAAGTAGTTTGCAGAATATGTAAACAAAAGAGATAATATTATAAGGATATACTGTTTTTAAGGTATAAGTACCAAAATGTATAAAGGTTGTCCCAGGAGGAATTTTCAGAATTCAAGGACATGGCAGAATCGACCATTCGAAGCAAAGAAGTCTTGTAAACATGGACTCTAAAATGCGTACCTTAAGAGCTATGAAAATGCCATATTCGACATAGTGGAACAATTGTCTTCTATTGCAAGCTCTTTGTTTTCCATACTTTGAGAGGCTGTAGTATGTACCAGAACAAGATAAAATGTCCAGTAAAAATGGGCTGGAAAGCGCACATGTTAAAAACTACGAGCACTTGTTCATCTTCGCTACTGTGAAACAGACACCTTCTACCGAATAAGTGTTCACAGCTCTTTAGGTATTCGTTTTGGAGCCCATATTCATTACACTTTTTTGATTCCAACGATCGCTCCTGTAGTGTCCCTGAATATCGGGTATTTCTCCTACGACACCCTCTGTAGAACGACCTCAGAAGATACTTAATAGATAAAGCTGAAATGCATCTGATGAAAAATACTCTTTCATTATATGCAGTAAGCTTAGGACGGAAAAAACAGTAAAAAATTGTTAAACAGAATATAGTTTATACATTCCATGGACTTGCTGTCTGAACACCGACCTCATCTCCAATTGTACTCTTACTAGTCACCAACGACTTCCTACAACACAAGGCAGTTAATGTTGAGGTCAACGTCAGGCATATAATTTAAGCAAATTCAAAAGGAGTTAAAATAATTTTTTGTGGTGGCTCGCTCTAAAGCTGTGACTCACAGTTTATGGCGGGCGTCAGAAGTCGGTTACCGAGCAACATAAGAGCCGGTACAAACTTTCCCATATTTCGTCACCGGAATGCGGTCTTCTTAGAGGCCGGCGTTTACAGAAGTAGTATCCATACCGAGCTGCAGAAGGCGCATGCTTTTGCTGGAACAGCTGCTGTAAATGTCACCGTCGGGAAAATGTAGAGTAGACCAGCGAAACTCCAATACTTTATGCAAACCTTATAGTGATTCAAGAAAGTGTTCCATTGTAGACCTGTAGGCGTGACGTAGCGCACGGTATACGGAAAGCAAACGCTAGTGCGTCATTAAGCATCAAACTTTTGTCTGAACCAGAAAATAATCGAAAACTATAAGAAGCAGCGAACAGCGGCTGTCTGAGATAAACTCTCAAGTGGAGACATCGCTCGCCTGGAAGTGTGCACAGCGTAGAGAACTGTTGGATTGCATATATTGGAGGAAAGCACCGAACCCATAGCCAGAGACTGAAAACAACATGAAACGGTCCGTCTAAAACACAGGTCTGCAGTTATAATAGCTAAGATCAACAACTATTTCCTGCAGTGAAGAGAACTGTATCGAATAATTATTTAACCTTTTCTCAATCGTTGTTTGAGGGCTTAATAGCAAACTTTTAGAGGCAGCGAAATGTATTGGCAGAGTTCAAGTTAAACGTAACGACTGCTCCAGTTTAAGACTTAATACTAAGTGACCTATACAACTTAATCTTCATAGTCCACTGCACATTGCATGACTGATGGAACCTCATACCGGTATCGCCCGGTCAGATGTAAGAGACCGCCTGATAACCGTCACATCGCAAGGCAACTTTTTGTCGTAGTCCTGTCTTGTACCGAGCTAAGGAATGGTGACTTTCTATAGACCTCGGCAAGTGCCCTATTCTCTGGCTGTCTTATTCTCATTATCCCTACTTGAAATATATTCGGTCCAGCCACATTAACGCGACCACCGCATTTCTTCGAGAAACTGGACCTATATGATGATATGACCAGTAGTGACCACAATGTCATTACACACTAAGACAGCCTCAGAACACAAGCACTAAAACACACAACCGAGATTTAATGTACTACAACAAATTAACGGAAATTATCCAACAACACGATCTAGAAAAACATCAATGGAGATATCTGTTACAGAGCAGACAAATTGACACAGGTAATATAACATACACAAAACACATCAGTACCGACGGCAAAGAACACAAAGCGCTCAGCAATACCATGCACCAACGAACTCACGAGACTCAAACAAGGCGAAAATTATATCACAGGGCGATACTGGATAGATATAGACGCGGAAGACTTGACGCATATAGGTATGCACAAGACTAATACGGACAGACCTATACACCACGCGTAAATTACAATGAGAGCCATTTGTAACAACACAGACAGTGCAAAATATATGGGGGGAAACACACAAAATACTGACAGAGAAAAACACCACTAGTTCTGGGAACGCTAAGGCAGAGTGATGGAACGATGACAAGGGGATGGAGGGATACACCGGAGTTTCCCCTGGATAAATTGCTCCCTGACGACGTCATCGATATCGACACACAATATCACACAACACCTAAGACATGCACACACCCTATAAGATTGCAACTGTCACCTATCCTTTTTTTTTAAACGAGGTTGAGCTAGCAATCTCAGAGCTCAAAAACAAAAAAGCACCTGGACCAAACGATATCCACTCGGAAATATTGAAAAAACCAACATCGCAGATCACACCGTTAAGACAGCGACAGGGACCGAAACGTCGGTAGTTTTACATATCGACAATGCGGTCACAAAACCAGAAAAAATTTTACCGAACGTGTACTTCCGTCTCGGCCAAAACCAATACCCCACCTGACACAATGACCAAGCACACTGACCGGAGTGTCGCCCGCTGACAGAAGGCTCGGTCAGGGCCTGCTTACCTGCAGGGGAACTGGGAGACTGCGCCGGCATTATGCGTGAACCACCTGTAGTTTTGTCATGTCTTTATTTCATCAAAACAACATTTGAAACTCTACTTCGGACCGAAACTTGTTCAGTGTGTAGTGCAGCCAGTGGTGTCTGAAGCTAATTGTCGTTTAAAAAGCCCCTGCCGTTGACGCAAATTATTGTACCTCCTTTCACAGGATCTGTTATCCCTCTACTCCATTCTTGGGGCTGTACTAGTTCAACCCACTAATATCCCAGTGCCTTGGAATATTCCAACGCTATCGACAGCCGCGTGGAGTGTTCCAGTGAGCTGCTAGGACAGCCCTTTCCTTTTTCCTGAGAGGGCGTTCGCGATGCCGTCCCCCACTCGTCGCCGCGCCTTCCGCGTTGACGGCCAGGGCGGCCGTCCCCCAGCCACACCTGTGCCGGGCCGGCAGCTACCCGCGGCCGGGAATCAATTTGCCGTCCCGGCCGTTAATTATCGTCTGGGCGCGTCTTCATTGTGGACGCGCGTCGCGGCGGACGTCACCGTTTTTGTGGTCGCCACCGCGTCGGCATCGCGCACGAAAAACGTCCCCGGCGGAGCGCTAATTAAAATTTTCAATGCTCCGCCTAAAAGCGGCGAGTGCAGCCGCATAAAGGGCCCTAAACAGTTTGCTTTCAGCGGCCGCGCCGGCTTCTGCCTGCATTCCTGGCGGCCGCTTTTTTGCGGCGTCCACGTCGCGGTCACGCGGGCCGCCGGTCGGCCGCTCATTCAGTCGCGCTGCCGCGGGAGACAATGGAGCGGCCCCGCCGTTCCCAGGGGCTCCCTCTGCCTCTGCCCCTGCCACTGCTGTGTCCGCCGTCGCCTTCCCGCCCCCTGACCCTCTCACACTGACCACTGGGCTGGCCACCGACTCACCCGGGGGGGGGGGGGGGGGGAGCATCCACCTAATATGATGTTATTGTGTGTATATACAGACTGGTGCAACTTCCCCTAACTAAGGGTTTCACGCAACCCGCAACGCCTTCATATACCACGTGCAAGTGTCCATATTTTCTCACTCGCTATGCACAAACTACTATTCCCACAGAAAAATTAACTATACATTTTTGTAGGAACTTTACAGTAGTTCAATTCTGAACTGGGATACACATTCGCTAGAGTCCGTATTTTTCGAATTATTTAAGAAAAACGTGCAAAAGTGACCTTCAGGCGGTTTTTTCTCGAATAACTCGAAAACTGTGGTTTCGAACGAAAACGTGTCCCAGTACAAAATTTGACTACATCAAATTTCCTACAAAAAGATCCTGTTCATTGTTTCTCTAGGACTAACTGCCTGAAGCGAGCGAGAGAAAATGAAACTCTCGAGTGTGGTTTTTGAAGGCGTTGCAGGTTGCATAAAACCCCTAGGTAGGTCGTTGACACGTTCTTTCAAGTGTGAGTGTACGATTTCGTTCATACTACCAGCGAAATTGTTCTTATTCATTCAATAGAACGCCACAGTGCGCTGTTTATTCACCGTTACCCAATGTCCTCCTGCCGTTCGCAACAATGCAGTCTACGCGCTATTTTCAGTACTTTAGCAGCGTCATAACACGCGGAAATCTGCCACCAGCCAAGCGATACGACAGCATCACGAACTCTGACTGTCCACTATTGATTGTTCACTCTCGACTCATGAACACACTCTCACAACGGAAATCACCTGCTCATTATCTGAAACTCTGTGGTCTAACACGTACGTTTGTAATGATTAAAATCAGTGTGAAGCATTTCATGGACAGACCCTCATAATTTTATGCCAATTTAACGTCTAAAAATCAAAAGTATGCACTTTTGTATTTATTTACTGTCAATAACTTTAAATCTAAATAACTTATGTCAGTTAATTTTGTGAAATGTAATCATTATTTCATAAATAATATTTCAAAGATAATAGATAGTACTTTTTCTTTCTTAGAAAGTAAGGAACGTTCATGCTCTGATCTCTCTCTCTTGTCTGTTGGCTGTTAACTTTTGTGCCTTTACACTGATAGGACGCACTATAGCTGCGTTCATTGCGTACCATTAATACTCTTTCTTTTGTGTAGACTAATCTGATGTAAGTCTCATGTATTAGCTTTAGAACCATTAGCAATCAAATCAATGTACATCAGTTAAATCTCATGACTTCTCAAGTTATCAGTTCTCCTAATAGGTATATGACACAAGAAATGTTTTAATGTTTTACTGTTACAACCAACGACCAATACCAGCTTGGCGGATCGTGGCGTGGAGACGCAGTGGCCGAATAATATTAGTATTCTGCCAGTTATTCATTTGCAACTTGATACAGCGTCCCTGATATTAATTGCCGATCATCACGAAGCATTTTTCAAACTAATGCAAGCGCGTAATCTTAAACAACCTGGCCACAACCTCCAAGCTATGATTCCGTTTCACCCGTAAATAACGGGCACAGGCTCCGTAAAATTGATTATGATATTGAAATTTGTAATCCTTTCTAAATTTTATAACATTTTTGTAGAAGTCGATTTGCCCACTAACAAAGATACATTCGTCATCAACAATGGCCGTCTGCTCCAGTTTAACAGTTTTCTCTCCAATGATTAATTTCATTTTCTATTTGCAATCCTTTCAGTAATCTTTCGTGAGCAACCACGTCGAGTTGCAGAATACTATTAATTAAACATTATAAAATTTTCCGCGAAAGGAAAAGGTCCCGAGTTCGAGTCTCGGTCCGGCACACAGTTTTAATCTGCCAGGAAGTTTCATATCAGCGCACACTCCGCTGTAGAGTGAAAATTTCATTCTCGATTACAAAATTAGTTAATAAGAAAGGGAAAACTTATTTACATGGGCTGTCCATAGACGCATCGTTACGAGTAATGCAGTTGGCTTTTCCAGTCTGTACATAATAGAAACGTTGAATTCGAAATGCTCATTTTTTTCTTGTGAAGCGAAGCTGCTTTTATTGGAGGGAAAGTGGTTTGCGATGCTGTTAAGTTTCAAGTTCCACACATCTTGAACTCCTCGTCTACCACTCTTTCCAGTGACACAGAAAAAAATCACATAGCGAGGTGTGGCTAGAAAAAAACCGGACTAGTACTGGTGAAACAATAAAACGAATGCCAAAAGGCTGAAAGTCGCGTGGCCTGTCACGTGACTCTCGCTCCGCCTACTGCTCGAGTTTCATCTGCCTCCTGCACTCAGTCTGCCCGTGGCGTCTGTTTTAAGTAGTTGACGTTTTGTCTGTGCGTCGGAAAATGTTGAGTGTACAGAAAGAACAGCGTGTTAACATCAAATTTTGTTTCAAACTAGGAAAATCTGCAAGTGAAACGTTTGTAATGTTACAACAAGTGTACGGCGATGATTGTTTATCGCGAACACAAGTGTTTGAGTGGTTTAAACGATTTAAAGATGGCCGCGAAGACACCAGTGATGACACTCGCACTGGCAGACCATTGTCAGCAAAAACTGATGCAAACATTGAAAAAATCGGTAAACTTGTTCGACAAGATCGCCGTTTAACAATCAGAGCAGTGTCTGAGTTAACAGGAGTTGACTTGTTGTCTTGTCGAACAAGTTTACCGATTTTTTCAATGTTTGCATCAGTTTTTGCCGACAATGGTCTGCCAGTGCGAGTGTCATCACTGGTGTCTTCGCGGCCATCTTTAAATCGTTTAAACCACTCAAACACTTGTGTTCGCGATAAACAATCATCGCCGTACACTTGTTGTAACATTACAAACGTTTCACTTGCAGATTTTCCTAGTTTGAAACAAAATTTGATGTTAACACGCTGTTCTTTCTGTACACTCAACATTTTCCGACGCACAGACAAAACGTCAACTACTTAAAACAGACGCCACGGGCAGACTGAGTGCAGGAGGCAGATGAAACTCGAGCAGTAGGCGGAGCGAGAGTCACGTGACAGGCCACGCGACTTTCAGCCTTATTGCATTCGTTTTATTGTTTCACCAGTACTAGTCCGGTTTTTTTCTAGCCACACCTCGTAGGACCAACAAAAAAAACAAAGTCGGTGTTATAATTTGGAAGCTATAAAAGTTAAAAACTACTCGCATACGTTATAAAATTCGTCGCATCGCTTCCAAACATCTTTAATCGTTGCATCTCACTGCTCTCGCCTTTACCTGTTAGGAGGTTAGGTGCCACGCAAGATCGTCATCTGCTTAGGGTGCTTGCAAGGTGCGTGGGAGTTTTCTTTCGAGGAAGTCGCCCATACTGTGCTTGTTAGGCTGCACAGGACCACAGTAACATAAGGTCTTTCTCTGTCCGTCTCCCTTTCCCGCCCATCCCCCTGCCCTCTCTCTCTTTCTCTCTCTCTCTTTCTCTCTCTGTAAAGCCCGATTTATCCGTGAGGTATCGCCATGACGCCTGTAGAGTGCGGTATCAGTTTCCCTGAAGCGATCATTTTCTCACCAGCTCATGATTAGCGGACACAATCAGAGACTTAGGAACTATTGTAGTATGGTGCCTCTTGCCATCTTCTTCTCCACTCCACCATTTGTCTAAGCCAACGAATAATAACAATGTGGCTTCCTCCGGGTACATCACCAAGCTTTCAACCGCTTCTGTGTCGGGGGCTGAAGGTCTGAACGATAATATCAAATCAAATGAAACTATAAGGTTCCAGAGACCTTTTTAAGTCTCAGACATCTATGACGTATATACACTGAAGAACCAAAGAAACTGGAACACCTGGCTACAAAAAATGTTCAAATGTGTGTGAAATCTTATGGGACTTACCTGCTAAGGTCATCAGTCCCTAAGCTTACACACTACTTAACCTAAATTATCCTAAGGACAAACGCACACACCCATGCCCGAGGGAGGACTCGAACCTCCGCCGGGACGAGCCGCACACACCTGCCTACGAGACAGAGCATCCACCAGCTTAAACAGTCCCCTGCCGACACGCATGGTTCAAGGATTCTGAGGTTGTCTCTATGCCTGTACACGTCCACTCGCTCGATACTATTTGGAATGAGATTCGTCCGAACAGGCAACAAGTTTCCAGTCATCAATAGTCCAATGTCGGTGTTGACAGGCCGAGGCGAGGCGTAAAGCTTTGTGTCGTGCAGTCATCAAAGGTACACGAGTAGTCGATATGGATGATGTTTCGCTGAAGGGTTCACACAGGAAAATCCCCACTTCATCGCTACCTCGGACAACAAAAAATGGTTCAAATGGCTCTGAGCACTATGGGACTCAACATCTTAGGTCATAAGTCCCCTAGAACTTAGAACTACTTAAACCTAACTAATCTAAGGACATCACACACACCCATGCCCGAGGCAGGATTCGAACCTGCGACCGTAGCAGTCCCGCGGTTCCGGACTGCAGCGCCAGAACCGCACGGCCACCGCGGCCGGCACCTCGGACATGCTGTGTCCCAGCGCTCGTGCGCCGACTGAACACCACGTTCAAACTCACTGCCATCGTAGCATCAGTAACCCATCCAACAACTGCTGCAGACATTTGTTGTCTTATATAGGCGTTGCCGACCGTAGCGGCGTATTCTGCCTCTTTGCATATCCCTGTATTTGAATACGCATACCTACACCACTTTCTTTATCGCTTCAGTATATGAAAACTGAAGTGACGAATGAAAATTTGTACCAAAGAAGGGATTCAAACCCGGTTCTCCTGCTCACTAGGCAGATACGCCAACCACTACGCTCAGCGGGTTTGCACAACTACACGGACTCGCGTAGCGCATCTCCCGCCTCCGTCCAAAATCCCATTCATTCCTCAGCCCGCTTGGTATTCCTCCTAAACTCGAACGACAAGTGGGAATTTGAATTGAGGAGGGAAGTGTACTAGGGTAGTCCGTGTAATTATGCCAATGTGTCAACGTGTCGTAGTTGTTAGCTCATCTGCCTAGTTAGTAGGCGACCCACGCACGGATCCTGGGCTTGGTACAAATTTCCATTTGTCACTTCAGTCTGAATATATATTTCGTAAAGGATACCAAAGTTGTGAGAGTAAAGGCTTCCTCACTGACGTCTTTGTGGAACAGTTCTTGTGTTTCATGCTGGAGAAGTAGCAAAATAGCACGATAGTTGGACGCCATCATGAGGTGACGTGGTGTATTGAAATCAAAGTAAGGACGGGGACCTGAGGAAGCCTCCTTCAGCATCTTAACCGCTCCGCCATCTCGCTCGCCGATTATAAGTTGAGGTGTCATCGCCGTTTTTCTTCATTACCTGAAAACATTAGTTCGGTTTGTCGTCGATAAAGAACGGACAGCGCGACAGTATGCAAGCACATCAGTTAGTCTGACGTTGAGGCGTCAGCTGGAAGTACCGGACGTAGTTGCTAAGGCAGTTTTAAGACACTGGACGCACAGTTCAAATTCCCGTCCGATCATCTGGATTTAGGTTTTCCTAGGTTACCCTCTACTGCTTGAGGCGACTGTTGGGATACTTCCTATCAAGTGCATGCGGTCATTTCTGTTCCCGTCTTTCGTCAATGCGCGCTTCTGCTCTGTCGTTAATGGCATCATCCATGACGGCACGTTAAACTGGATAGTTCCCTTTACATTTAGGCTGCTATTAGCCGAGGGACACTATTACCCATTTCATATCGTTCGACGCCTGACTTTGAGATCGTATTGTGGTTACATGACGTGAGGGACATCACTGTGTTGTACTTTGCAGGAATTTTAGAGACGTCTAATTTTATTCAGTACATCAATATTGAATTCTAGTTTTAATGGTGGCGATGAACGCATTCGTACTAGTATTTAAGAGAAAGCTCTCTTTTTAGAGAATTTTTTGGTAAATGTTAACGCCATACAAGCAAGACCGTAATTAGGAGAAAAATTTCCTTTGGACATTTTAGAAATACAATACTGTTCTATTTTCGGTGGATTTTCGTTATTTTATGATTAATGGTTTTATCGCTATAACGTCAAACGAAAGGTGCTGCGATTGAGTTTACCTGTGTTGCTACTGCGGCGAAGAAGGTACTGTTGTAAAATTTGAATTTTTGTTGTTACATTGTATATTATTATCAATGAATACTCCCCATGTTTCTGACTTAAAAGTTTGTAAAGTAAATGCGTTAGTAGCACGAATACAGTATATGCAAGGCTGTGGTGGAGCATTGTTATCATAGCAGCACGTCCTTTCTGTCGCAATGCAGGGTAAGCGCCTATTCACCAGCGAAGAATGGCAACTGCGCAGTCGCTTCCCAATACAGCAGTGCCGCGTTCAGTGTAACTGTTGTGAGTAGAGGGCAATAATATGTTAAACTGTAAGTGAGCGCTCGATATGAAAGCATCTCTCAATGAATCAGCAGTCAGATGTTTGTACGTTTTAACAGTAAATGAAAAATCGATTAGCTCGAATAAATTTTTCAGGAATGAATGACGAATGAAATAAACCCTACCTTAATAGCTTTCGCTATTGCAGTCGTTTTCATGGATCCGCAACGATTCTATTGCCGTGTCATGACAGTGTGTTCTTAGTACATAACTGTTTTCAAGTTTGTGTAAAGGACTGCTCGAATTTCTCCAGAGACTTTGGTTCAAATGGTTCAAATGACTCTGAGCACTATGGGACTTAACTTCTAAGGTCATCAGTCCCCTAGAACTTAGAACTAATTAAACCTAACTAACCTAAGGACATCACACACATCCATACCCTAGGCAGGATTCGAACCTGCAACCATAGCGGTCGCGCGGTTACAGACTGTAGCGCCTAGAACCGCTCGGCCACCCCGGCCGGCCCAGAAACTTTGGGAGCACTTTCCAGAGCGAAGCAAAACAACTCTAAAGTATCACTTATCTTAAAATTCTTGTTCCCCTTTGCTACGTTGTTCTTGTCAAAAGTCCAAATAAGGTCAGTGCCACTGACATCGCAGTGCACCAGAGGCGGCCACAGAAGTTTAATTTCCTTGTCCAATGAGCACAATACACTTTCCAAAAAGTATTCTTCTAAGCTGAAGGGTGGTTGCTTGCGCTCCAGAAGACCAGCTTCAGCAAATTACTCGTACGATGTGGCATTACAAGGAAGCTCTACTTTATTGCTGTCCATCCAGTCAATAATAGAATGCTTTCATACATGGATTTCGTGATGCTGGATTTATCTACGTGTGATATGGAGCTTGACATAAAACAGCCGCAGGTGTGTTCGGCAATTTTTCGAGAACGCTCCTAAACCACTCTTCGTAGTGTCTGACATTTATCTGAGAATGGTAATCTGCCCCTTCTTTTTGCCCAATAAAGCATAAGCATGAATCCATCTTCGTTCGCAATGTTTTTCCAGAACGGGGCGGTGTTTGAATTTCTCCTTTCCAGACCCTTGAATACGTACTCTGCGATAATCGTATTCATCTTTTGTTGCATAAGGCACTTTTTGGTCCTGCCATTCGAACTTTATGGGGTAATTTGCGCTACACCAATACCCATCATTAAAATAAATAGTCCATCAAGCGTTGCCCCAGGCTGTGACTAAGCCATGTCTCCGCAATATCCTTTCTTTCAGGAGAGCTATTTCTGCAAGGTTCGCAGGAAAGCTTCTATAAGGTTTGGAAGGTAGGAGACGATGTACTGGCAGAAGTAAAGCTGTGGGGAGGGGGCATGAGTCGTGCTTGGGTAGCTCAGATGGTAGAGCACTTGCCCGCGAAAGGCAAAGGTCCCGAGTTCGAGTCTCGGTCCGGCACACAGTTCTAATCTTCCAGGAAGTTTCTTTTCGTTTCGCAAGTATCTTATTTCCCTCAAGAACTCGCCATTTTTGCTGATACTCGGTTATGCACGTATGTTTGAAGTACACTGTAATGTGAAAATATAGACACTCTCTCGTCGGGCTAAAATGATGATAAAATATTTGTCTCTTCCTGTGTGTGCGAAACACGAAATGTGCGACCGCAAGCTTTGTGACGTACGGAAGTTTGGATCGGTTCTGGAGACTTGCTCGGATAGCCGAAGTGGTTAAGGCGACCGCTCTCGATAAGCGGGAAATTTGGGTTCGAGTCCCGGCACGGCTCAAATTTTCGTGTGGCGCAAACAGCTGACGTCAATCGCAAAATGGTAATTCATTTACCACAACTGTAACTGTCAGAACAGTGTCTGTTCCTTCAGATATGGATGCACATCTGAAGGACATTGTAATGTGAAGATACAGACACTGTATAAGTACAGACATTGTAAGCATCAATAAGGCATTCGGCATTAGTTTGTGGTAGTCAGCGAACCGCAGGATGGTCGTTGGAGGCCCTAGTGTTTTTCCTGAACTCGGGGGCTGCCTCGTGCGCCAAGAAGCATCGTACCAGTGTGCTCTGCTTACGATGGTCGTGAATGGGCCGATGACTGAGTGTCATTCCGGTAGACGCGTGGACAACGGTCAGCTTAATTAACTTAGGGTCAGGCTCTTCGGTTGCCCTGCATTGTAACGACCACTACGAGAGGTATTTTGTTACAGTGAACAATGTAGTCCACTGTGGTACAAATCTCCGCCTCAGCGCGTTATGAAAGTGTGAACAGGAATTTACATTGTTAGTGGTAAATTCACCGCTGATGTAAAAATATTTTCGGACCTGCCGCCTTTCCTGCTTTTGGACTCTTTACTGCAGGACGGACTGCTTTTGTTGCAAATTGTATTTTCTTTTTGTCCCAAAGTGCATTTTATGGGACATGTGCTTAGCAAAGCAAAGATGTCCTCATCCTTACGGTCGAGCATGTCAAAGCCATCTTCAGCCTGCAAGCGCCCAACGACCTGAAAGAGCTCTGGTCCTTTTGGACAAGGTTTCCTATCATCCTAATTTCATTGCCCAGCCTGTACACCTCTGCCATCCCATTGACTAGGTACGCCAAAAGAGCACTAAGTTCGTGTGGTCTGCGGCCTGTAAACGGACCTCTCAGTCTTTCTAACAGTGATACTGTTCCGTCCCCTGTTTGGCTTCTTTTACACAGGAAAAGCCGTTAAACCTGGCTACTGACGTGTCCCAGTACGGCATTGGTGCAATCCTGTCACATTTGGCGCAATCTGTAATTCGATTGACGGGGGCCTCAGACAACGAAAGTCCTTGCAGCAGGCATTACTGGATTTTTCTTTGATGGCGCGAGAATACATAGAAAGAAGGATCCTTTATTGTATGATTATATGATAGCGGAACAAACACTGGTAGCAGTTACTTCTGTAAAATATCTGGGAGTATGGGTGCGGAACGATCTGAAGTGGAATGATCATATAAAATTAATTGTTGGTAAGGCGGGTACCAGGTTGAGATTCATTGGGAGAGTCCTTAGAAAATGTAGTGCATCAACAAAGGAGGTGGCTTACAAAACACTCGCTCGACCTATACTTGAGTATTGCTCATCAGTGTGGGATCCGTACCAGATCGGGTTGACGGAGGAGATAGAGAAGATCCAAAGAAGAGCGGCGCGTTTCGTCACAGGGTTATTTGGTAACCGTGATAGCGTTACGGATATGTTTAACAAACTCAAGTGGCAGACTCTGCAAGAGAGGCGCTCTGCACCGCGGTGTAGCTTGCTCGCCAGGTTTCGAGAGGGTGCGTTTCTGGATGAGGTATCGAATATATTGCTTCCCCCTGCTTATACCTCCCGAGGAGACCACGAATGTAAAATTAGAGAGATTAGAGCGCGCACTGAGGCTTTCAGACAGTCATTCTTCCCGCGAACCATACGCGACTGGAACAGGAAGGGAGGTAATGACAGTGGCACGTAAAGTGCCCTCCGCCACACACCGTTGGGTGGCTTGCGGAGTATAAATGTAGATGTAGATGTAGTTCATGGTCGCCACTGCCACTGACCTACATTTCCGGAAAATCATCTCAGCAATCCAAATGGAATGTCAGAGTACGCTCCTCTGGAAGCAGATTCAGCGTGGCATACATTTTTCCTAAAATGCGACCTACTCGGTTTTGTCTAGGGGTCTTGATGCTTGCTACAGAGGAACAGAGTGGTTGCGTCTTCATCCCACTGGCGTTGTATCCTCGCATACTGCAGCTGATGCATGGACCGAACTGTGGTATGTCTTGAATGAAGGTTCTGGCGTGGTGACACGTCTACTGGATCACAATCGACAATATTGGGCGGGGTGGAGCATTGGTTATCACACTGAATTCGCGTTCGGGAGTACGGAGGTTCGAATCTCCATCTGGCCATCCAGATTTGCGTTTTCCTTGATTTCCCTAATTCACTTCAGGCAAATGCCGGGAAGGTTCCTTTGAGAAGGACGCGGCCGGTTTCCTTCTCCATCCTTCCGTATTCAGAGCGTCTGCTCCATCTGTAATGATGTAGCTATCGACGGAAGGTTTAATTGTAAACTCCTCCTCCTGGCAATCATACTAACATTGGACATATTGTGTGATATTGTGTGGGCTTGCTTTTCTTGTGCACAGTAAACGCCTGCACTGCTGTGCCACTTTTCCTCTTAGGCTGTCCTGTAACACCCTTGGGACAGGATGCACATCACTTTGCTGACCATTTTTGGGAAGCCTGTGTTTCTCGGTGGTGAATGTATCGTCCAGTTTCCTCTATACTGTCAAACTGTTCTGCGCGCTTTGCTAGTCACATTTGCTGTCGGAGGCTCCTCCCGGACCCTCGCGTCTGATAACGGTCGGCAATTTGTGTCACCAGAGTTTGAGGTATTTTGCATTCGCAATGGTACCCAGCATCTGACTACCAACCTGTTTCACCCGTCTTCTAACTCAGAGATGGAGCAGTTCCTTGCGAAATTTCAAGATCCAACTGAAGAAGTCCGTGTCTACGTCGTCCCGCAACGATGCACTGTCTGGCTTTCTAGCCACCTACCAGACGATGCTGGTTAACGAGTGCAGTCCGGCGTAAAGTTTGCGCTGGCTCCAGCTGGTGGCATCTGAGTTTAATGCCCTGGAGGGTCGCAGTACACCGAATTTTCCCCACAGGACTGCTGTTTCGAGTTGTTCTTTTGGCCACCAGCTTGGGTGACTTCAGGGTGTAGTGGTGGTGGGCCACAGAGGTCAATATTTGTTTGTGGTTGATGTCGGTCGGGAGCGGCTAACCCATCATTCAGCTCAGTTGTATCCACGACCTATGGGGCCCTAGATGCCGCCGTCAGCGCGGATTTTCCCCCCTAGGAGGCTCCCAAATTAGACAGCGTGGATATCAGTTGCCACCTTCACTGTGCCCTCCGCCGTCCAGTTTTCTCCCATGGAATAGGGCGCTGGCGGCTATCGCTCATATGATTCTCATTGCTGAGCCCACGGAGTTGTAGGCAGCGCTCTCCTTCCCCCACTCACCCATGGGTAAGCACTCGCCTCTGTCGATGTAGGAAACCTGCCGTTACACCAGCCTCCGCAATCATCCACCATTCTGGTGAATGCCTACTTTGATGGTAGACGCACTTTCAGGGAAACTCGTGACGCTTCAGGATCTGGGACGGAGGTCGTAGCGGAAACAATGTCATTTTCGACCCTACGTGGTCTTTTCATGGGGATGGATTCAGTATCCCCGCAATCAGAAATACGTTTGGACGCATGTGAGCTCGCGCGGGTCTCGCCACAGACTGGTGTAGAAAGCTATCACGAACGACGTGTGCACAGAGTCACGTGGGCAGAACCGCCGAGCTGGTTATTTGGTTACCATCAGCAAAAGGCTGGACTAAGCAGTTCTTATTCTGAGATCTACTAACACGGACCTGGCTTTCACATCACAACGCTCGTGGATCCACGTGCTGGTCGTTTCGGTCATTCTCGATGTTCGCGTTATGCGTGTTCTCTGTACTGTATCCGGACACTCTCCTCCCCCGCAGACTGACCAACACGTCGAGATTTCCTTCTTCTGGGATCCAGCTCCGCGGCTTCCGGGTCGAACACCCACCAATGCCTATTTGTGTCGAGAAAAAGGTTTTGCAGCATTGTCACGCCTGTGCAGAAACGAAAGATGACATCCTCTTAGGTAAAATATTTCGAAGGTAAAATAGCCCGGGAACTACTCGGGATTATGTCCTCATCAGGAAAAAACAAAATTAGCATTTCACGGACCGGAACATGGAATGTTACATCCCGTAATCAGAGAATCTGAAAAGGAAAATGGACAGTGGAATTGTTAGAGTCAGTAGACAATTATTAACACAAAATCAGATAGCGGTAATGCACGAATAGGCCTCATAATAAATAAGAAAATAAGAAGCGGTTAAGCTGCAACATGAAGCCAACACCCACTAAAATAAAATATAATTATACCTACTAGTTCTGAAAACTGTAAAGACATTGAAACAAAATATGATAATAGAAATTACTTAGGCACTTAGACAAGAAGAACACTTAATTGTGTTAGAAGACTGGAATATGGTATAAGGACAAGGAAGAGAAGGAAAAATAGTAGGGTAGTAAGAGAGGCAAGAGCAAGCCGCCTGGTACAATTTTTCACAGACCATAATTTAATCATCGTGAACACTTGCCGTAAGAAGCATGAAAGAATGTCGTGTACGCAGAATACACCTGGGTATCAGACTAGTTATAAAATGGTAAGACAGAGACTTAGAAACAAGATTTTAAGCTAGTAAAACAATTCCAGGGGCGGATTTGGACTCTGATCATAATGTATTGGCTTTGAACAGCAGGCTAAAACTAGATAAATTGCAAAAAGGGATGAACTTATGGAGATGGGACCTGGCTAAACTGAAGGAACCAGATGGTGTTGAGAATTTTAGAGGAAACATTAGGCAACGTTGAATGAGAAGAGGGGATAGAAATACAATAGAAAGAGAATGTGCCGCTTTCACAAATCAAATAGGGAAGGCAGCAGAATATTACAAACGTAAAAAGACAAGGCATAGTAACACTCATCTGATAGCTCAGAAGATTTTGAATACAACTGACGAAAGTGAAAAATATAAAAATGCAACAAGAAAAATAGGCGAAAGTGTATACAGACGTCTAAACAATAAAATTGATAGAAGGTGCAAAAAAGCAAAGCAGGAATGGCTAGAGGACACATGCTAGGCTGTAGAAACATACATAACTGGAGGAAGATAGATGTTGCCTACAGGAAAATTAAAGGGACCTTTGGAGAAAAGAGATGCAACTGTATGAATATCAAGGCCTCATGTGGCAATCCAAATGAAGGAGGGAAAAACTGGAAAGTGCGAGGAATAGACAGAAGGTCTCTATAAGGGGAACACAGTTGAATACATTACCATAAAAGCGCACTCATCGAAAATACAGAACAGCTACTTTTCTCTCAAAGAAGTAAGCAAATATACATGAGTGCAATCTACAAGTAATTTAAGACCCATAACGGATTGTATGATACAACCGCTAAATTCAGAACTAAAGACGCATGGTGCTAGAGTCTATAGAAGTGCAGAATGTGACTTAGATCATTTTACAAAAGTTTTATAAGAAAATCAACATCCACGGTAAGAACGAAGAGTACAGTAAAATACTGAAGCACCCAGACATAATCTGGAACGTTTATAGCAAGATTCTGTAAAATTCCTAAGCAAACGATATGGCCTTTAAACTAAATAAGAAAGTCGGCACCAACATCGTACAATGACTTAGAATTTTAAAAAAGAAAACACTCAAATCGCTTTCTCCCTCCTTGAAAATGTCGGGCATTACTATTGTACAGTGAGATGAAAGAGTGCATTCATAGTGCAGCACGACAGGCCGCAGGCACCAAACAAGTTCTAACAAGTTGAATCCGGAGTGATGGAGGAAGGGAACTGAGGAAATGTTGAAAGAGAAGAAGCAACTATACTAGAAGCGGTTAACCACACAGGACAGCGAGGATAGGTATTGCAATGCAAAAGGCAACAGACGTGAAAAGGGAATTTCAAGAGTAAAACAGGTAACGTAGGACGAAAAATGTGAAATCAATAGATATATGGGAGATACCAAAATAAGAGATGCCTGGAAAACAATACAACACAATAGAGCATATAAAATAGAAAGATATAATGCCGTAATAATTGGCGTACGATGGTGGAATGAGCATTGTATAAACCTATTGACCGAGAACAGAAATGAGTATAAACAGGAAGCATAACAGTCGAAAAATTCAGTTAATGAGAATGTGGAACCAGTGACGCAGAATGAAGTAAAAAAAAAAAAAAAAAAAAGTGCTGGACTTGGAGACTTTTCTATGGAATAACTTTAGCACGGACCAAGAATTTTTTGGGGAATGCTTCTTATATAAAGGTGATCAGTGGTGAAGAGCTACCAGAGGATTTTAAAATTTCTTTAATAAGTTCCATTTACAAAAAAGCAACGAGACAGGACTGTAATAATTATTGAGGCACAACAGAAACCATCTCGATAGGAAGGTTGAAAGACAGAATCGAAATTGTAGACATCGAAGAATAAAGTTGGTTTAGAGCAGGCACAGCGTGTATTCATATCTACGTCTACATCTACATACATACTCCGCAAGCCACGGTACTTTCTCGTGTCTTATGTTCGTGGTCCTTACGTGCAATGTATATTGTCGGCAATAGAATCGTTCTGCAATCAGCTCAAAATTACGGTTCTCTAAATTTCTTCAATAGCGTTCCGCGAAATGAATTCGCCTTCTCTCCTGTGATTCACATTTGAGTTCCCGAATCATCTCCGTAACACTTTGGTGTTGTTTGTACCTACCGGTAACAGATCTATCACCCCGCCTTTGAAAGGTTCGGTGTCTTCCTTCCATCCAACCTGGTACGGATTCTAAAGACTCGACCACTATTCAAGTATAGGTCGCACTAGCACGTTATGTGCCTTCTCCTTTACAGATAAATCACACTTTCCCAAAATTCTTCACCCAAACCAAAGTCGAAAATCTGCCTTCCCTACCACAATCTTCACATACTCGAACCATTTCATTTGTTGTGCCCACATATTTAAACGACGTGACTGTACCAAGCAGGAGGCTGCTAATACTGTATCCGAACATTACGGATTTGTTTTTCCTACTCATCCGCATTATCTTGCATTTTTCTGCATTTAGAGCTAGCTACCATTCATCACACCAACCAGAAATTTTGTCTAAGTCATCTTGTATCCTCAACTTGGACACCGTACCGTACACGGCAGCATCATCAGCAAACAACTGCAGATTGCTGCCCACATTGTCCATCATATCACGTATGTATATAGAAAATAATAGCGGCCCCGTCACACTTCCCTGAGGCTCTCCTGACGATACCCACGTCTTTGATTACCACTCACCGTCGAGGACAACATACTGAGTTCCATTACTTACAATGTCTTCGAGGCACTCACATATCTAGCAACCTATTCCACATGCTCGTACATTCACCACAGTCTGAAATGCTTTCCGGGAATAAAGAAATATGGAATCTGCCTGTTACTCTTCATCCATAGTTCGTAGTATGTTACGTGAAAAAAGGGCAAGCTAAGTTTTGTACGGGCAATACGTTCTAAATCCGTGCTGATTCGTGCACATAACCTACCCGGTCTCAAGAAAATTTGTTATTTTCGAGCTGAGAATATGTTCGTGGATTCAGCAGGAAACAGATGTTACGGATATTACTCCGTAATTTTGAGTAGGCTGTTTAGGTTCTTATATTGGTAACGCCGCCGCCACGTAGCGCTCTCTGTATGAAAATCGCTAGCTGTGCTGTGTGCAGTCTGTGGCTAGTTTGCATTGTTGTCTGCCATTGTAGTGTTGGGCAGCTGGACGTGAACAGCGCGTAGCGTTGCGCAGTTGGAGGTGAGCCGCCAGCAGTGGTGGATGTGAGGATAGAGATGGTGGAGTTTTGAAATTTGTAATACTGGATATTATGAACTGCTAGGTATATTATGATTTTTCAACACTATTAAGGTAAATACATTGTTTCATTTGCTAACTATGCCTATCAGTAGTTAGTGCCTTCCGTAGTTTGAATATTTTATTTAGCTGGCAATAGTGGTGCTCGCTGTATTGCAGTAGTTCAAGTAACCAAGATTTTTGTGAGGTAAGCGATTTGTGAAACGCATAGGTTAATGTTAGTCAGGGCCATTCTTTTGTAGGGATTTCTGAAAGTCAGATTGCGTTGTGCTAAAAATATTGTGTGTCAGTTTAAGCACAGTCGTGTATAATTGTTCAAAAGGGGACATTTCATATGGCGACCCTGCCAGGGTACCTCACCGGAATCTTCTGATTTTTTTTCTTGTAGTTTGTGTAATTAGTGTAGCTTTTGTTTATTGCTAGCGTGTAATTATAGAGAGAATTTCCTTTGTAGTTGTAGTTTTTCATTGTTGTACAGTAAAACAGTTGTGGCATTCATGTAGATTTGCAGCAAGTATTTCGCAGCTGCGCTTGCAATTAACGAGATATTATTTTCAGTATCATGTAAATGTGTTCTCTTATTTTTGCTCTTCAAATTGTGCTTTTCTGTGTTATCATGTGAAATATTGTGACAATAATGGCGTGTGAAAAACGTAATACTAGGCTCCAAAGTAAACTGAGAAATAATAGTGACGACGAGTGTAGCTTACCAGCACCGCTGTGTAATGAATTAACAGACATTCAAAGTAGTAATTAGGTAACTGTGCATGGGGAAATGGAGCGGGCATCAAATCATGGTGTAGACAGTGAAACAGGTAGTGAACAGGGAAGCATTATCGATTGATCGCTCGGCAACAGCTCGCCTCAGGAATCGGGAATGACAGAACACAATATTGCAAATACTGTAGACTAAGGTTTTGGGTTCTCACCGTTTTCTCAAATGAGTCAAGACACATTTTCTGCTTGTCAAAATGTGAATGTTGCCAGTGCAACTTCACTGCCGAAAAGCACTGAGGAACATGTTTCAGACACCAGTGTATTGTTATTACAGTTAATGCAACAAATGGGACAAAGGCTACAAAAGTTAGACACAATGGAACAAAATCTTCAAAAGTTAGACACAACGTTTGAACAAAATCAGACACAATGGAACAAAATCTTCAAAAGTTAGACACAATGGAACAACACCAGAGACAAACACAGCAACAGTTAGACGCAATCGAACAAAATCTTCACACCATGCTTGAACAAACACGTGAAGATTT
Source organism: Schistocerca piceifrons (assembly GCF_021461385.2). Lineage (NCBI taxonomy): Eukaryota > Metazoa > Arthropoda > Insecta > Orthoptera > Acrididae > Schistocerca > Schistocerca piceifrons. The sequence continues at coordinate 1,217,154,587 of NC_060138.1, forward strand.
AACTACTGAGTTACATAAAATCGAATCGAAATGTCAAAAAGTCTGTAATGACGTAAAAACACAAATTTGTGAGCATTTCCAACCTATTTTTTCGCGTCATGAAAATGCATTACAGAATCACGAAGCAGCCATAAAAGAACTGCAGACTATTGTTCATGAAAATCACGACACCTTGCAAGCTAAAATTGACTCAGTTGCATCTACCGATTCAGTTACGCATCTTGCAAAAACTCAAGAAAACTTAAAGGACACAGTAGATACGATTTCAACACAAATGGACACTCTGAAACTTGGTTCAGAAAAACACACTGAGGAAATAAGTACACTATCGGAGAAAGTAGCCGAACTTTCGGATCAGTTCACTAACTTATCTGCAAAGGTAGATGATGATCTGAATGACACAGAAGAGTATGAACAAATTAAGAAATTCAAACAAAATCAGAATCAAATTAATACGCAATACAAAAGAGAAATCCGGGAAGTACAAGATCAGTTGGCACAAGTAATACAAAAATTTCATATTTCAGAGGACACTCGCGCTCCAACACGGGAAGAGGAACTTAGAAACACGGAAAGGCCACAAAATAATAACACAGGGCATTTCGGAAATTATGAAAGAAATTGGCAAGGTGCACCGAATTTTGAGATGGAAGCGCCGACACGACGTAACAATGACCGATATGCTACTCGCCGACACGATGATTTTGACTATAAGCTGTTCATTACTACACGTAAATTCAAAACGTTTAAGAATTCTGCCAACGACATTCATCCACAAGCGTAGCTCCATCAATTCTCTCATTGTTTTCCTCCCAACTGGTCATTGTAGCACAGGTTAGAATTTGTGTGTGGCTACTTGGAGAATGAACCAGCTGTAAGAATGCGATCGGTCATTCACGATTGTCGCAAATGAAGGAGATTTTTACCATGCTTTCCTCTCAGCATATTGGTCTCAAGCTACACAAGACCGAGTACAACATAGCATCATAATGATGAAACATTTCGAACAATCTGAATTTTCCAGTCTTGTGAAATATGTTGAAGACATGTTGCATAAGAATCAGTACCTGTCAAACCCATACAGCCCCTCAGAACTCATCCGCATTTGCTTAATCAAATTACCTGAACATTTACGACATATTATTTTGGCCGGACGTTGCAAAGACGACATTGAAGCTTTTCAGCGACTGTTACAAGAACTGGAAATTGACACTGACAATCGCGGAACGCGAAAACAGGAGCACAACAATTACAGATCACATCCGTCACAATTCCACGATGACAGAAATAATACACAATACGGCTATTCTTACAACGTAAATCGTGACCAAAACAGACACCACTCGTATGACAACCGTTGGCAGAATTACAGGGAAAGATCGCATTTCCGTAGTAATGAATATGACAGAGATAACCATAGAAACAGACAATATCGGAACCAAAACAATTATTATCAAGGGAGACAGAATAACTTCAGACGCAACAGTTCAGCGCGCAGTTACGATTCAGCGAGAAACTCTCCACCACGTGACTGATAAGAAAGAAATCATGGAATCTACCGACATGACGACAGACGATATAATCGTAACGACACACCTGAATTGCATCAGAACTGGCGGGGCTCAAACTGGGCTGCGCCCTCTCGCCAAGGTGAATTTGTAGAAGCTCAGGCAGCCGCGTGCGCCGGCTGGCTCAGAGAAAAATAACATAGGCGCTAACCTTTAGAAAAATTTCAGTATTCTTTACCGTCGTATACCACACGATAATTGCTTTGAAGTTGAAACTGTGCGCACTAGAAAGAGTAAAAGATTGAACCACATTTCACATGTAAAATCGTTTATTCAGAGATAATCTGCTTTTTAACTTAGTCTTTGCCATAAAACTTTTCACTTCACGCTACTAGTACAATTTGTCACACTGAGAAACTGTTAACATGCAACAATGTTTTAATGTTAACTATCCAGTGAATAACCTAGGGAACTTAGACAAGTAATTACGAATGCATTGTTATAGTGAACAGACGACACAGTGTTGTTATTTGTACATTCTTCCTTGTTAGTTGCACAATTACGTAACGAGTATCAGGCTTACATACTTAGAACATATACTGCCAATGAGATTTTAATGCAGCATTTTTGTTTACTTGAAAAGATACTCTTTATTTGAAGTACATTCGGTGAGATTAAAGATGACTTAGTATTTGGTTTCTTTGACAGCTACACGATTATATCACGACGCTACTAATGAGTGACAATTTACAATGTTGCTTTTGCAGTGTTTCTGTTTTATATCTGCATAGTTTTTCTGTATTATTCTGGAAAGTAAAACATGTTTTAGTAGTAACTTTTGTGGTATAGCTACAATGAGACAGCCGGTTCCGTAGTACAACAATACGTTACAGTACAGTACTTTGTTCATCATGGCAATAAGCGTAATAAGTAAGATATCTATACGCAAAGCATTACACTTTTGTTTATTATGAGGTAAGTACATTGACTTCCACAGAACTTTGCTTAATGACGACGATAATTACGACACTTGGCACATTTTTACCCTTAAGTAATGACAGAGATTATGTTACAGCAAGAGGCACAATTTTGCGCTACAGGACACGCATTTGAGTGATTAATTTTGTACTTGAAACATTTATTTTTAAAGATTTTTGAATTACAATGATACAAAGGTTTTCCGTGATACATTTCATTCCATTGCTGTAATCTGTAACACCTGAAGGTATAATTACATTAATCCTCAGTGGGGTACACGCCTACTTTGTGTACCATGTGTTAAGCACAAGGAGCCCTAGCTAATATGGTATTTGCTTATACAACTTTACACATCAGTACCATATTTCTCTAACACATAATTACACAGCTATCTGATCATTTAACTGAGAGAGACAAACATTTCTGTTTACTACGTCAGTGACAGATGTTTACGCAATTACACAGCTGGATAACTTCACACTTACGAAATTGTATTTGGTCTGTACTTTGTCAACTGTTCATATTTTTTCGGACCCATATTATGAGAGCTTTGAATGGTATATTTGGTATGGGATCACGATTTTTAAAGTATGTTTGAGGCAGATGACACTTTTGACATGAGCAGAAATTTTTTTTTAGGTTTTGAAATTATTGGAGGAAGCTACGACGATTTTGAGAGTTGACTGAGGTGTCATGATGTTATTATTACGATGACTACGTGTATTATGCTGTTGCGGTATGTTTATGATCAATAAGCTGATGCTATATGAGTTATTTGATTATGCTACATATTTATAATGATGAAATATTGAAGAGTGTCAATGAATGTGTATATGTGTAATAAGGTAAGGAATAATGAGTAGTGGTTAGGGACTCTGATTTATGAAAAGGATGTTGGAAACCAAGAAACGTACTTTAAGAGTTATGAAATGTATGTGTATATGCGTGAATGTATCACAATGCCAGCGAAAATTTTTTGGACACTGTTATATTTATAGGATTTTGTTTCTACATATTTGCAACGTAAATTCTTGACCTGTGAAATATTTTTATATGGGACAGTCACTGTAGCGGAAACTGCTGTCGTAAATATTTCCGTAAGAAAGTTAAGTGACCACCTGCACGTAATGTGTCGTGGGCACCCAGCTGTGTCAGACGCATGGAGAACAAGCCATTAGTGTGTGCCTTTTCAGAGGCACAGGTAGAAAAAAAGGGGAGGGCATTAACCTCGCTATTGACATTCCTTTATAGAAAGCACCGCAAATACGACACGCTCATTACTTGGAAACATTCTTACCTCTGCACACCTGATTATGACAAGTATCTCTCTACGAGAGTTGAGAGATTGCTCATTTTGTTTAATATCTGGTTTCCAGCTGTGTTGCAGCATTAGTTTTATAAAATAAACTTAGATGCATTTGCTAATGTGAACACTTTCTGTCAACAGATCTATTAAATAATTATTTTATGATCCACATTCTTCGAAAAAGGAGCTCTTGGAATGGAAAGAACATTAAGAAGGGACTAATAACAGTAACTGCATATATAATTTTCTTTTCAAGTACTTGGTAATTTTTTGTAGAATTGGTTTTTGTGGTGCACCACTTTAATTACATAGACATTACGATGTGAATATACATTTCCCTCGTCTGCATTGTTGTCGTTAGTGTAATTTTTTTTTTTTTTTTTTTTTTTTTTTTTTTTTTTTTTTTTTTTTGCTTGAGCTATGTCATGTATAGATATAAGTTATTTCATTTGCTGCTGCTGTCGGCCAGGCATAGTACTACTGAATTTCACTTTGTATTACTCTGTTAAGCCAGTTTTACTACTGATTTATTTTTCTTGTTTGCTGCACATTGACTTATATTAGTTGTAATATTGCAATTGCTTTGCTAATTTCTATAATGCTGCTTGCTTTGCAAAACTGCATTTTTTGTCATTGCTGTTTGTGTTAATTGTTTTGCGCTGCTGCATTGCCTTGTCCCTTGGTATACATATCTGAGCTCAGTAGATTTAAGTTAGCTTAAGAGGGGGTAGACTATATAAGAAACTAACTATGATGGATTGGAAGAAATGCATTGAGAAGCTATAAGAAAATGGTTTGGCCAAAAAAAAAGAAGTGTGCAGTGGAGAAAAACTATTTTTGTAAAAGGATGTGAACAGAATACAGAACGCATTCTTGGATAGGATTTTTTTTGGCTGGAGCAAATGTCGAAATAAGAGGAACGATCTATGGAATGAAGTTTTGGGTTGGACTGCAGTACCAAATGTTACACTGAAAACAAACCCTGTCCTTTCCTTTTGTGTTATCCCACTATGTGTTTGTGTACCCTTGTGTATTTGTTTTCTTCCTGTCTCTGTGTAGTTTCATAGAATTTTTTCTTCTTCTAATACTAAGCAACATTCACTATGATGAGGAATACTGTTATCCTCAAATATAATTGGCATTAATAATATGTTATTTACCTTGTAAATATGCTTAGACATTATTTATTCTGTTTTGTTTATATGCTTAGACATTATTTATTCTGTTTTGTTTTAATGCTCATCATGTGTAAAGTTGATGTTTCAAAAGTTATTCTGATCTTTTATGTATGTACTCATGTCATAATTCCTGTAACACTAATGTATATGTTATTTCGATTCTTTTGTAAAGCTTGTACTACAAATGTTATCTGTATGGTTATGTTCTTTAATGATGTATTTTGTACCTTTGTAATTGTATTTTTATGTTATAAAATTGTAATTGACACCAGTTCATCATATTATTAAGTTGTAAGTTCCATTTCACTTGTAAGTTCCATTTCACTGCACACGTTTCTGTTGGTCATAGTATATGGACAATATGTGAGAAGTAGGGACTGTTAGTGTTTGCACATGTGTTAATAATTCAGCAAGGGACTGGATAACAGCATTGCTGGTTCTAAGGACAATTCCAAAAACTTTGTGAGTGCACAAGTGGTGGTTATCGACTTGCTATATTATCCGCAAGATTCTTCAATGGTGATTGTGCACCTGCACAGTCACAACAGATGACTGCTGGCCATCTCTGCAAGGACTACAGTGGGTCTGCGTCTTTGATGACCCACCAGTACCATTATTTCTGTAAGGACTGCAGTGGGTCTGCACCTCTGGTGGCCCACCAATACCGTAATCTTTACCAGGACTACAGTGGGTCTGCTCTGTGATGACCTACCTACCGATATTCTTCAAAACGTCGAATGACTCTGCTGTGGGTTTGCTCTGTTGTGGCCCATTACCTGTCAGCATGTCAAGAGTCAGCACCGTCTTTCCGTTGGAAGGACAACACTACTTCTTCAAGACTGCATGGAAATCCACTACTTCCGTGTGCATTGTCTTTTACTGCTCAGACTTTGAGAAAAGAAACGGCAGTTTTACTGTGATGAATGATCAGGACTGTCTTTATGGACTGTGAGAAAATTTTAGCTTTTGACCAACATTGTATTAATAAGCGTGTGCATTTGATTTCTTTGTTATTGTAATTACGAAAAATTTTTTCAGATCTGTATTGGCCACTGCCCAAAACAATTTGTAAAATTTTTTGTGGGGAGCATGGGGGCTATGTAAGTAGGCTGTTTAGGTTCTTATATTGGTAACGCCGCCGCCACGTAGCGCTCTCTGTATGAAAATCACTGGCTGTGCTGTGTGCAGTCTGTGGCTAGTTTCCATTGTTGTCTGCCATTGTAGTGTTGGGCAGCTGGACGTGAACAGCGCGTAGCGTTGCGCAGTTGGAGGTGAGCCGCCAGCAGTGGTGGATGTGAGGACAGAAATGGCGGAGTTTTGAAATTTGTAATACTGGATATTATGAACTGCTAGGTATATTATGATTTTTCAACACTATTAAGGTAAATACATTGTTTGTTCTCTATCAAAATATTTCATTTGCTAACTATGCCTATCAGTAGTTAGTGCCTTCCGTAGTTTGAATCTTTTATTTAGCTGGCAGTAGTGGCGCTCGCTGTATTGCAGTAGTTCGAGTAACCAAGATTTTTGTGAGGTTAGCGATTTGTGAAACGCATACGTTAATGTTAGTCAGGGCCATTCTTTTGTAGGGATTTCTGAAAGTCAGATTGCGTTGCGCTAAAAATATTGTGTGTCAGTTTAAGCACAGTCGTGTATAATTGTTCAAAAGGGGACGTTTCACATGGATTCAGCAGGAAACAGATGTTACGGATATTAATCCGTAATTTTGCGGGTCCATTCTGTTACTCTTCTTGTACACAGGAGTCAATTGCGCTTGCTTCGAGTCGCTTGGTATTTTGCGCTGGGCAAAAGATTCGCGACAGATGCAAGCTAAGTTAGGTGCCAACGCCGTACATGTGCCCTTTGTAAAACCGAACTGGCATTCTATCCTGACCTGGCGATTTATTTATTTTCAACTCTTTCATTTGTTTCTTTACGTCTGGGATGCCAATTACAATTTAGTCCTTACAGGAGTACACGAGTCTGTTCGATAGTCAAACGATGGTATGTTAGTGCAATTCTTCTGAGTGAACTATTTCTTAAACGAGAGGTTTAGAAATTCGGCTTCCGTTTTGATGTCTTTAACTGCCGCACCATGCTGGTCAACGACTGACTGGATGGAACCCTTTGGACCTGCATGCAGATTTTACACGGGACCAGAATTTCCTCTGCTTCTCGGCCAGATCTTTTGCAAAGGTATGACTGGGGTAGTTGTCTGCTTCGCGTATGGGCCTTTTCACAGATGCACGAATCTCTGCTAACCGTTGCCTGTAGTCATTTGTGCTTTCTCTTTCGAACCGAGACTTTAACAGCTCTTGTTTCCTCAGCATTTTCCGAATTTCGTTACTAAACAATGGAGCGTCTTTTCCGCCCTTAGTCCGCTTACTAGGCAATACATATTCTTCCTACGCCAGTTGACAGACAAAACACTTGAAAGAGTTATGGAAACGCATTTAGTGATCATAGCTTTCGAGGAAGAGTATGAAAAAGTCCACTAACCAAGCTCTTTGAAGCACTGGAATTGCGTTTCTTTGACCAGTTGTATACAACAAGTAAATTTAACACATATAAAGATGCGCACGGAAAAATAAGGGTAGGATCAGTCATCTAAATCGTTTAAAATAAATAATGAACTAGAACAAGGATGTTGTTATTCAAAATATATCCACAAATCGCCTTAGAGAACTAAAAAAAAAAAAACTGACGCAGTCTATGGGAATTCAGTTGGAAGACCACAGTGTGTATACCCTTTTGTTCGCAGATGGCCTAGTGGTGGTTGCGATCCATGAAAACGATATCTGCCATTTGGTGAGGAAATTAAGAGAAAAATACAGCAAATGAGGGCTGAAACTGAACACAAAGGAAACAGAATACTTAATCACGGGAAAACAATCGTTAGACCCCGAAATATCACTGTAACCATAATTGTGAAGGTTATAAAGACCTCGGGATATAGTTAATAAAGCGGGATGAAAGAGATTGAGCTCAGGGTGGATAGCAGTACCAAACTGAACTCCCTTTTGTGATCCACAAAAATCAGATTAAAAATAAAATTACATACATACTGGATTAAATAGAACACAGATAACTCTTTTGGTTTGAAAACTTAATGAGAACATGACAAGAAGGAATACCCAATAAATATTTTAACGTAGACTGACAAACAGAAGGCACAGCGGATTACCGCGATTTAAATGAATTCAAGGAATAGAAAAGAGTGTGGCAACTGAAACCTGACCGTTGAACAAACATAAAACAGGTTATTATACAGGGTGATCCACTGATCGTGACCGGGCCAAATATCACGCGAAGTAAGCGTCAAACGAAAAAACTACAAAGAACGAAAGTTGTCTAGCTTGAAGGGGGAAACCAGATGGCGCTGTGGTTGGCCCGCTAGATGGCGCTGCCATAGGTCAAACGGATATCAACTGCGTTTTTTTAAATAGAAACCCTCATTTTTATTACATATTCGTGTAGTACGTAAAGACATATGAATGTTTTAGTTGGACCACTTTTTTCGCTTTGTGATAGTTGGCGCTGTAATAGTCACAAACATATGGCTCACAATTTTAGACGAACGGCTGGTAACAGGTAAGTTTTTAAAATTAAAATACAGAACGTAGGTACGTTTGAACATTTTATTTCGGTTGTTCCCATGTGATACATGTACCTTTGTGAACTTACCATTTCTGAGAACGCATGCTGTTACAGCGTGATTACCTGTAAATACCACATTAATGCAATAAACGCTCAAATGATGTCCGTCAATCTCAATGCATTTGGCAATACGTGTAACGACATTCCTCTCAACAGAGAGTAGTTCGCCTTCCGTAATGTTCGCACATGCATTGACAATGCGCTGACGCATGTTGTCAAGCGTTGTCGGTGGATCACGATAGCAAATATCCTTCAACTTTCCCCACAGAAAGAAATTCGGGGATGTCAGATCCGGTGAACGTGCGGGCCATGGTATGGTGCTTCGACGACCAATCCACAAGTCATGAAATATGCTATTCAAACCGCTTCAACCGCACGCGAGCTATGTGCAGGACATCCATAATGTTGGAAGTACATCACCATTCTGTCTAGCAGTGAAGCATCTTATAGTATCATCGTAGGAAATCAGCATGCATTGCACCACTTAGATTGCCATCGATAAAATTGGGGCCAATTATCCTTCCTCCCATAATGCCGCGCCATACATTAACCCGCCAAGGTCGCTGATGTTCCACTTGTCGCAGCCATAGTGGATTTTCCGTTGCCCAATAGTGTATATTATGCCGGTTTACGTTACCGCTTGCCCGCATCTCGTGGTCGTGCGGTAGCGTTCTCGCTTCCCACGCCCGGGTTCCCGGGTTCGATTCCCGGCGGGGTCAGGGATTTTCTCTGCCTCGTGATGGCTGAGTGTTGTGTGATGTCCTTAGGTTAGTTATGTTTAAGTAGTTCTAAGTTCTAGGGGACTGATGACCATAGACGTTAAGTCCCATAGTGCTCAGAGCCATTTGAACCATTTTTACGTTACCGCTGTTGGTGAATGACGCTTCGTCGCTAAATAGAACGCGTGCAAAAAATCTGTCATTGTCCCGTAATTTCTGTTGTGCCCAGTGGCAGAATTGTACACGACGTTCAAAGTCGTCGCCATGCAATTCTTGGTGCATAGAAATATGGTACGGGTGCAATCGATGTTGATGTAGCATTCTCAACACCGACGTTTTTGAGATTCCCGATTCTCGCCCAATTTGTCTGCTACTGATGTACGGATTAGCCGCGACAGCAGCTAAAAGAACCTACTTGGGCATCATTATTTGTTGCAGGTCGTGGTTGACGTTTCACATGTGGCTGAACACTTCCTGTTTCCTTAAATAACGTAACTATCCGACGAACGGTCCGGACACTTGGATGATGTCCAGGATACCGAGCAGCATACATAGCACACGCCCGTTGGGCATTTTGATCACAATAGCCATACGTCAACACGATATCGACCTTTTCCGCAATTGGTAAACGCTTCATTTTAACACGGGTAATGTATCACGAAGGAAATACCACTGGCGGAATGTTACGTGATACCACATACTTATACGTTTGTGACTATTACAGCGGCATCTATCACAAAGCGAAAAAAGTGGTCCAACCAAAACATTCATATGTCTTTACGTACTAAACGAATATGTAATAAAAATGGAGGTTCCTATTTTAAAAAACGCAGTTGATATCCGTTTGACCTACGGCAGCGCCATCTAGCGGGCCTTCTGGTTTCCCCCTTCAAGCTAGGCGAGTTTCGTTTGATGTTTATTTCGTGAGATGTTTGGCCCGGTCACTATCAATGGACAACCCTGTAGTGGTTGCTGAGATGCGAGATGCGGCACATCCGTAGGATCCCCTCCATTTAGAATTCTAAGAAGAAGTTAGTGAAAATGAAATAGGTGGTATGACAACGCGAGAAGAATTATACACGACACTGAAAGACCTAAGCAGAAACAAGGCTTCTGGAACAGATGATATAACCTCAAGATTCGGTCAGACGTGACAAAATTAATCCACCTTGTGTGAAGTTTAATATGCCATAGTTGCTACTTATTTACAGAAAAAATGTTAAACTGGTAGAGGCTGACTTTGACCAAGATCAGTTTGGATTCGGGAGAAATGAAGAAACATGAGATGCAACACTGACTCTACAACTTAACTTAGAAGATTGGCTGGAGAGAAAGCAGTCCTACAACTATAGCATTCGTAGATTTAGAGAAAGCTCTTGACAATGTGGACTGAACTACACTCTAAAATTTTGAAGCTAGGAAAGATAAAATATAGGAAGCGAAAGGTTATATATTATTTGTACAGAAACCAGATTGCAGTTGAAATAGATGGACGACATGAAAGGGAAGTAGCAGTTGAGAAGGAAGTGAGACGGAGTTGTAAACTATCCCCAGTGTTATTCAGATTGTACACTGAATAACTAAAGAGACATTTGGAAAGGTTTACCGATCACGCTGTAATTCTGTCACAGATAGCAAAAGATGTGGAAGAACAGTTGAATGGAATGATGGTGTCTTGATGAGAAATTATAAACTTAATGTCAACAAAACTAAAACAAGGGTAATGGATTGTAGTCAAAGTAAATTAGGCGATGCAGAGAGAATTAGATTAGGAACTAAGACACTTGAAGTAGTAAATGAATTTTACTATTTGGGTAGCAAAGTAACTACTGACGGCCGAAAGTGTAAAATATATAAAATGCAGACTGGAAAAAAAAAACAAGAAAACGTTTCTGAAAAAGAGGCATTTGTTAACGTCTAATATTAGTTCAAATGTTTGAAAGTCTTTCCTGAAGGTATTCGTCTATAGTGTAGACTCTTATGGAAGTGATACCTCAATGACATGCAATTCAAACAAGAGGATAAAAGCTTGTGAAATGTGGTGCTATAGAAGAATGCTGAAGATTACACGGGTAGATGAAATAAAAAATAAGGAGGTACTGAACAGTTTTGGGAAAAATGAAATTTCTGGAACAACTAGAGTAAAATGACGGATCGGTTAATAGAACACTATGTAAGCAAGGGTGCCCATACGGTAGTTTCTAGGAGGGAGCCAAGACCTGGGGTTATGGAGTACAGTATTTTTAACGTTTTGAAAGATGAATGGCGTCTTGCAAGCGACCATAAGAAAGTTCCAATTCCGACCCAGTTACAAACCTGTGTAGTACCGATTCATAAATTAATTTATTGACAGAAAAACACCTAACTACACTTTATTTTCCCTTTCCTTGAGAGCAAGGAGGGGGGGGGGGGCACATCTTGCTACCCTGGCATGGGTACGCTTGATACGAAGGCATCAAGGAATGGTAAATTTGACAATAGAAGGACATAAAAATTGTAAAGGCAGACCAGGTGTTGCACATAGCAACCAGAATCAGACAAATGGGGGTTGCGGTTGTCACGCGGTGCAGAGATGAACAGCCTTGCATTGGATAGACTAGCATGGTGTTCGGCATCAAACCGGTCTTCGGATTAAAGACCACAACAGCAAAGCCTCTTCTCCAATGATGTTGTACTGACTGTTAAGCAGGAGTTATAGCTTCAATAAAGTAACAATGGGGTGAGATATTGCAAGGAAGATGGAGGGGCGGGGGGCAGGGAGAGGCAGTGTTACTCTTGACGTGGCGTTGAATGTAACTGCAAAACAGTACAGCTAACACAACACTGCGAGCACTTTGCTTTCACCGCAGAGCTGCGACCAGCTGGCGGCTGAACCGTACCACTCGGCACGCCCAGACGACTGTCAGGAGGTTATTTTAACAGCGGTACGGACAGGAGACGAACGAGACGCAGCTGACAGTGGTGAGGCCGCAGACGGGGCACCTCCTGGTTAATTAGCCGCAGAGTCAGGTGGCAGGGCTGCGGATGACTCGCAGCGGGGCCCCGCGGGGGTCCACCCCGCGCCTTACCAACCTGACGGGCCTAATTAGTCCTCCTCCCGTAGCAAAAGTCCCTCCCGAACAGCTCCTGTCGCGCTCGTTCGATTCGGTGTTTAGCTCCTCGTTGACATCCGCGCCGTGGGAAACGGAACACTCGTGTCCAATTCGACAGGGCTCCGTGGAAAAATCGGCGCCGAGGAACAGTCCCTTCCCCCCACTCCCCTCCCTCCAGTGATTTATTGAGGCCTTTGTACAATTAACCCAACTGTGGAGATGCCATCCGGCTCACAAGGCCGGCCCAGGCCGTGCCCTGAAACTTGCAGCTCATCCATTACCCTTCACTTTGCGTGTATTTTTCATCACTGTCATATTATCAGCAATTTTTGATGTTTCTCTTCACCGAAACGGGTTGCGCTACTGATTTGCTTTCAAGAGGTGTGTGATTTTTTTTATTAGTCCCAGTCGCAAAACTTTACAGGTTTCACTGCTTTGGGTGTTAAAGTCTTCCCTATGCACTGACGCGCCAAAACAATATGACCACTGCCCAGAGTAAATTTCAATGCCTCCCGGTGGTGTTGTGGGCCGTGACACAGTAAGGAAAGAATGTAAGCAGAAGGGAGACGAATAGCAGTCATTATAGCGAAGATATGAGCCGCAAATGCGGAAATCCACTGAATCGCCATGCCATCATAAGTATCCGGATACCTGGTTGAAAATGTGGCGCCCTATATCGGTAACGCTAGAATTCAGAATGGTGTTGGCCCACCATTAGCCTTGATGACAGCTTCCACTCCCACGGGCATTCGTTCAGTCAGGTGCTGGAAGGTTTCTTCGGGAATGGCAGCCCATTCTTCACGGAGTGTTGCACTGAGGTACCGATGTCGGTCGGTGAGGCCTGGCACAAAGTCGGCATTCCTAAACATCCCAGAGGTGTTGTACATGATTCAAGTCAGGACTCTGTGCAGGCCAGTCCATTATAGGGATGTTATTGTCGTGTAGCCACTCTGCCACAGGCCGTGCATTATGTAAAAGGTGCTCGATCGTGTTGAAAGATGCAGTCAACAGTTGTGAGCAAGAAGGTGCTTAAACACCAATGTAGGCCTGTGCTGTGATAGTGCCAAGCAAAACAACAAGTGGTGTCAGCCCCCTTCATGAAAAACATGACCACACCATAACACCACCGCCTCCGAATTTTACTGTAGGCACTGCACACGCTGACAGATGACGTTCACAGGGCATTCGCCACACACACAACCTGCCGTCGGATCGCCATATTGTGTACCGTGATTCGTCTCTCCACACAACGATTTCCACTGTTCAATCGTCCAATGTTTACGCTCCTTACACCAAGCGAGGCGTCGTTTCGCATTTACCGGCGTGATGTGTGGCTTATGAGCAGCCGCTCGACCATAAAATCCAAGTTTTCTCACCTCCCACGTAACTGTCATCGTACTTGCAATGGATTCTGACGCAGTTTGGAATTCGCGTGTGATGGTCTGAATAGATGTCTGCCAATTACACTTAACGAACCTCTTCAACTGTCGGCGGTCTCTGTCAGCCAACAGACAAGGTCGGCCTTACTCTTTTGTGCTGTACGTGTCCCCTCAAGCTTCCACTTCACTATCGCATCAGAAACAATGGATCTAGATATGTTTATGAGTGTGGTAATCTCGCATACAGACGTGTGACACAAGTGACACCCAATCACCTGAGAACGTTCGAAGTCCGTGAGTTCCGCAGAGCGCCCCATTCTGCTCTCTCACGATGTCTAATGACTACTGAGGTCGCTGATATGGGGTACCTGGCAATAGGTAGCAGCACAATGCACCTAATATGAAGAAACGAGAATCTCTGAAACGGCGAAGGTGATGGGCTGTTGGCGTACCACTGTCGTGAGCACCTATGGAAAGTGGTTGAAGGATGGTGGAATAACGTGTGGGCCTTACTGTACTAGACCTTCGCGTCTCGTCACAAAACGTAGACGTCGGACGATTCCCATTTTGGTAATTCAGGGTAGGCAGCGATCTGTGGCAGATCTGTGGACAGAGTACAATGCTGGTGTCGGCAGAACTGTTTCGGAGCACACCATTCAAAAGCCATTGTTGACACGGAACTCGACTACGTGTTCTTGTGTTGTTGACGCCATGGTCGCAGTGGGCATGGCATGACTGGCCACCGTGCATCAATAGAAACGTGTCGCCTGTCGGATGAATCGCATTTCTTATTACACCAGGTCGATGGCTGGGTCCTTACACGCCATCATCGAGGCAAATGTCTGCTTGAAACGTGCATCGCACCACAGATGCAGAGCGGTGAGAGAAGAATTATGCTGTGGGGTGCATTCAGTTGGGTTTCTATGAGACCTATGGTAATACTCGAAGACACCATGGTAGCAGTGAACTAAGTATTAACGCAGACATTACTGCTGGCCACGTCGCTCGCTACGTGGTTGAAGTCTCCTCTGATGATGACATCTTCCAGCAGGATAACTCTCCGCTACACAACGCCACAATCGTGCTACAGTGGTTTGAAGAATATGATAGTGAACTCACATTCATGTCTTAGCCGACAAATGTTCCTGATATGTAACCATTGGAGCACATATCGGGCGTCAGCTGCGTGCCCACAAATCACTGTCCCGTAATTTGTGGGACTTTAGTGACCTTAGAGTCGACATCTGGTGCCACATACTTCTGGAGGACCTGTAGAATCCATGCCAGACAAAATCTCTGCTGTACTGGCTTAGAAAAGTGGACCAGCACCCTGTTAAACGGCTGTCGTAATGCTTTGGCTCATCGGTGTGTAGCCCCTGTCGGTATGTAAATAGTGGTTGAATTCCAGAATGAGATTTTCACTCTGCAGCGGAGTGTGCGCTGATATGAAACTTCCTGGCAGATCAAAACTGTGTACCAGACCGAGACTCGAACTCGGGACCTTTGCCTTTCGCGGGCAAGTGCTCTATCGACTGAGCTACCCAAGCACGACTCACGCCCCGTCCTCACAGCTTAACTTCTGCCAGTACCTCGTCTCCTACCTTCCAAAGTTCACAGAAGCTCTCCTGCGAACCTTGCACTTGCCCGCGAAAGGCAAAGGTCCCGAGTTCGAGTCTCGGTCCGGCACACAGTTTTAATCTGCCAGGAAGTTTCAATGGTTGAATTATCCGAACATTATATGCAAATGGAGCGTCTATATTTTTATCTGCATTTATTTGCATGTGGCTACCGATATGCCTAGGAACATCGCCATCACTAACCTTTCGGTGATGAAAGTAGACCTGCTAGTGAATGTCCCTAGAAGCATCAAAGCCACCATAGCATTCACTATATTGTGATGGCTTGCACCTCTAAATTGATCAGACCTGACAAAGTTTACTATTGGGACTAAAAATAAAAATGTATTATAGTAACTGACAGTCGGACAATGTCAGAATCTGACCTTATGACAGCTTACCTTCCGCAGATGATATAATGATTCAAACTGAAAGAGAAGACCAAAAGAGATGATGTACAAACGATACATGAATTAAATCGCGAGACACGAACTGAAATATTGACACAAGTTGTGAATGTGATGACAAGCTGTAGAAAGACGTACGCATTAGCAAAGAAAGTGAAAACATTTACATATCGGTGGGACTGGATAGGGCCGAATTACTGAAAAAATGGGTACGCAGTCAAGGTTGACAGACGAACAAGTGGAAGTCAAAAAACCTCAGAAACTGATCGGTAGAGGGAGGCGAGAAGTCAGAGCATGAAGGGGTTTTGAGAGTGGCAAAGGCATGAAACTGGGAAAAGTTAGCTAAACGCAGAAGGCCCAAGTCAAAGTGAATAAAGTGAAACTAAGCTGAGTTATTAATTGCACTGAGCCCTCAATTAAAATATGCGACCACTACCCACTCATCATCGCAATTAACAGTTTTGCATATTATGCAACATCGCACTAATAATTTGACCACAACGTACAGTAACACCGTCACATTGAGAGAACGTTTTAGCGTGTTCCTGATTATATTTGTTAAATGTCACCCAACCGTGGAAGAAGTTGTAGGAAGTGGGGTGCATAAATTTCACTCTTACTTGAGTTTTATTCAGATTTAAAAAACCAACATTGAATCCTACAGCCACATTTAAAGTTGGCTCGCTGGGTCTAAGGGATCGCTGTGGCCGTGCGTAAGGAATTAACGTCCAGAAACCGCTACTTCAGAGTACCATGAACAGGCCCAGGAACCTGCCTAGAATGCCACTCAAGATTTGAGTAATGCGTTTGTGTTACAACTCGAAGGTAGACACGGGTTGTCGCACAATTTGTACTCCTATGTGGGAATGTTTCAAACACACCCCAATAGTCTGTTCCGCCCGCTTTTATGCGAAATAAGTGTAACCGAAATGATACACGATCATGAAGCAATCTGTACCAGTCGTGCTACGAGTACTGACAACCGCTTATGCTACGTCTGCACGTGACTCATTTCAGCATCCTGGTTTAACTTTGATTTGAGTCGAGGTATGGACGTCTCCTTCGAAAAGGCTGCAAAAGGTTTTCACCTGAATATTCTTTGGCTTGGACTAGTTTACCCACTCTACAAGCTACCAGCACTCTCTATGCGAGAACCAAGAAATCTTATCCATACGAAGTTTTTACGCTGTCAGTGGGTTCCCTATTCAGGTGAAGGCATCCGGAAGCGGGTCACACATCCCCCTCACACATCCACTGTAGCTGACGCTTGCCTATGACACGAACATTCAACTTCATTCAGCCCATTAATGCGTCCCCTCAAAAACCCAATTCACTGAGAGCGTTCTGTAGATTTCCACACAGAGACAAGTAACGCTGTTCTGTATCTCGTCAAAAGTAGAAGCAGAACTCCATTAGACGCCAACCGCCATTATTCCACATCTAATCAGTCAGTGGCCCCAAAATGTGAATTCCTTCTCATGGAAGGATCATCCAATATTAAACGGCATGTGACTTGTCTCCCATGCAGTTGTGTGCCCAGTTCAGCTCAAACCGCGTACAGCCTTAGTACGTGACGTTTGTGTCAGAATGCGGAGTTATTTGTGTAGCTTAATAAAGTAAAGCTACCTCAACTCGAAGGCTGGATTAAAGTATCAAGCGTTCCACGCTCCACCCCGCAAAGCGCCATAATTTTTAATAGCGGGTGATTTTACCTGCGGAAAATTTTACCCAAGACGATATCATGGTCATTAAATTATGAGGTAGAGTTGCATGTCTTCGGAAAATATGAGGGTTGTAGTTTCCTCTCTGCTTTCAGCTGTGCCGCAGTCATCAACATAGTAAGGTTATGTAGATTAATGCCTTAAGATCAGATCCATCAGTCTCTTGGGATGTTTCCCTTGTAACTATGAAAAGGTACCTGCACTTCCTGAGGAACCATATATTAGTCTAGCCTCTCCATACACATTCCTCCGATATTTTTGAAACCGAAGGAAGCCTTCCGCGGCAAGGTCTGGAAAGCGCACCGATATTTCCATGTGGGCTACTAATCACAGTGCGCCTTGCGTTTTTCATAAATTAACAAGTCATTGACAGAGGTGAAAAGGCGGCAAGTTACAGAAAGAAATCTGAGACGATTGAGGGGTGAACGCTGGACCTTCGAGTATGAAGTCACTTGCTCGTTTGCTCACTTAGCCACCGAAGCAGGGGTTTATAGCATCGATTTGAAAAAAAAAAAAAGCACGTCGTTCAAGGTACTCCAGCCAACTCATAACGTTATAGACGACAAGACTGTGATATCACGTGCACTCCAGTCTACAGTACACAGCATTGTAGAGGGTTACTTCATAACAGTAAAGTTCTCGCCATGTCATATTTCATTTGCGTACTAAGGATGGAAAGAATCAATGAATATACTCCTCCGTAGCGATCAGCTCTCGTATCTTTCTCTCATGATCCCTCTGTGCGATCTGCGATGGAGGTATAAGGATGTGGTCAATCTATCACAAGGACCAGGAACTTAATCAACACGACAAGTTTCGCAAGAGAAACTGCAACTTTACAAAATCGCATTTAAATTCCCTGAGCATCACTGTTCAACATTCCTAATGGAAGGACCAGCCATGGTTCAATAACAGTGTCAGAAAGCTGCTCTGAGAGCAGAGAGATCTGTATGGTAGATTCGAATGATACTGCATGCTTATTGACGTACAAAAGCTGAAGCGAAACAGGTATTAGGATAGCTGTACGAGAAGTGCTCACTGAAGTCAAAAGCAAGACATTACCTCTTAAGGTATCAATTTAAGTCGTCCGTCGAGATACCTGTTGATCATGATGAAACAAAAATGAAAGATAATAAATTAAGACTGAAATACACATTTTATCTTCTGAAATACGAGGAAGACAAGTACAGAAATAACTGAGTGCAAAATAATCAGGTCGTGTCCCTCGAAACAGGAGAATATATTGGACCTAACGTGGTAAGCTTCTGCGGGGCCACTGGTCCGCCTCGCAGCAACAGTTTGGCTCCGCATGATCTAATGGTAAACAAAAGAAAAGAAATACGGCTGTCGTTGTTTATAAAAGCGACTACACTGATAAAACCAAGTCCTTTTTCCAACACAATGATATTTGCGAAATAGATTACGATCTTATCGGGACCTATGCTAAAGAGCTTAAGGCTTGCTTCGGTGGATGCGCATGTATGACCCCGCAGACCTCTTACGCAAGTTCAGAGTGATGAGTCCTAAGGTCCCTAACAGGCGTGCTCAGATACAGACTTTCAAGGTGGAGTTCCCTATACGTCCTGTTATTAACCGAGCTGGAAACCCGAGCGAGCTGGTCCCCACTATCCTCTCAGACTCTTTTCTGTAACTTACTGCCTTTTCACCTCTGTCAATGACTTGTTAACTTATGAAAAACGCAGAGGCGCACTGTGGTTAGTAGTTTCACTTGATTCACAATGAGTTCACACTTCTCTAAAATTTTGCCATTTCTAATAGAAAGAAACGACTGTTACATGATAAATCTTTCCCTCCAGGCTGCACTTTACTGTCCCTTGATATAAAGAATTATGTATAAACGTCCCGCTAGAAGAGACTTTATCAATTATTCAGCATAACCTTCTTTATTCAAGTTTAATAAGTCACAGCTGCAAAATACTAACGCGAATTCTTTACAGACGAATAAAAAAACTGGTAGAAGCGGACCTCGGGGAAGATCAGTTTGGATTCCGTAGAAATGTTGGAACAAGTGGCGCAATACTGACCCTACGACTTATCTTAGAAGAAAGATTAAGAAAAGGCAAACCTACGTTTCTAGCATTTGTAAACTTAGAGAAAGCTTTTGACAACGTTAACTGGAATACTCTCTTTCAAATTCTGAAGGTGGCAGGGGTAAAATACAGGGAGCGAAAGGCTATTTACAATTTGTACAGAAACCAGATGGCAGTTATAAGAGTCGAGGGGCATGAAAGGGAAGCAGTGGTTGGGAAAGGAGTGAGACAGGGTTATAGCCTCTCCCCGATGTTCTTCAATCTGTATATTGAGCAAGCAGTAAAGGAAACAAAAGAAAAATTCGGAGTAGGTATTAAAATTCATGGAGAGGAACTAAGAACGTTGAGGTTCGCCGATGACATTGTAATTCTGTCACAGATAGCAAAGGACTTGGAAGAGCAATTGAACGGAATGGACAGTGTCTTGAAAGGAGGATATAAGATGAACATCAACAAAAGCAAAACGAGGATAATGGAATGTAGTCAAATTAAATCGGGTGATGCTGAGGGGATTAGATTAGGAAATGAGACACTTAAAGTAGTAAAGGAGTTTTGCTATTTAGGGAGTAAAATAACTGATGATGGTCGAAGTAGAGAGGATATAAAATGTAGACTGGCAATGGCAAGGAAATCGTTTCTGAAGAAGAGAAATTTGTTAACATCGAGTATAGATTTAAGTGTCAGGAAGTCGTTTCTGAAAGTATTTGTATGGAGTGTAGCCATGTATGGAAGTGAAACATGGACGATAACTAGTTTGGACAAGAAGAGAATAGAAGCTTTCGAAATGTGATGCTACAGAAGAATGCTGAAGATAAGGTGGGTAGATCACGTAACTAATGAGGAGGTATTGAATAGGATTGGGGAGAAGAGAAGTTTGTGGCACAACTTGACTAGAAGAAGGGATCGGTTGGTAGGACATGTTTTGAGGCATCAAGGGATCACAAATTTAGCATTGGAGGGCACCGTGGAGGGTAAAAATCGTAGAGGGAGACCAAGAGATCAATACACTAAGCAGATTCAGAAGGATGTAAGTTGCAGCAGGTACTGGGAGATGAAGAAGCTTGCACAGGATAGAGTAGCATGGAGAGCTGCATCAAACCAGCCTCAGGACTGAAGACCACAACAACAACAACAACAACAACCTTCTCTAGTATGAACGTCTGTGCACTGATGAAATTGTCAAGGCTATAACTCTTCTTAGGCTCTTGACATCACTTTAAATAAAAAATTCTATAAGAAGTCAGGTGGCTTGGCGGTGGGTAACTGCCTTGAAGGTTTTCTTGCTGATACATTCGTGAACTACTCAGAGTGAGACTATTTCACCTGGACCTCCACCATTTCCAAAAAAAAATTAGCTTTTACAGGCGATATGCCTACAACATAACTTTTTTTTTTTTTTTTTTGACGGTGAAGGATCGAATATTATGACTCTCAAATTTGACATTTATCGCAAGCCTTCTACAAGCGCCTCGGTTATACAAGCTACGTCGTGTCATCTACAAACTATACATCCCTAAAACATCTCCACACGACCCTGAAACCATTCTCAGTCCTGCACCTCAAAATTCCAGGTTTACTAAGTTTCCTTTTTTAGGTCATGTGTCCTGTGCCATAGCTAAACTCTTTCAAGTTCATAATAAAAGAATAGCGTATACCACATCCAGTAAATCCTGTATCAATCTGCTAACAATGAGCGTCCCCAGAAAGATTAATAAGCTGCCTGTGGCGATGATATGCTCGAGTGCTGTGAATGTCAAGTAGTTTATATCGGCCAGACGGGAAGGCCTTCAAAATTAGGTTTCAGGAGGATTTCTTCACTAAGAAGGAGGAAGTTAAGCATAATTCCACCTCCGTTGAGCAACTTAAGGGGCTCAATCTACTTCAAGAGATTGAAATTGGTAAACACTCTCTCAGTAAGAAGGATATGTTACTCGATGATCAGTTATCAAGCAAAAAGCAGTTTTTCTGTGATTGCATGTTTCCAATTTTTAAAGAGTTTGTTAGTTTTTAGCTTTTTATTAGCAGGACGTTAGTCGTTTATCCTGATCTAATAGAGAGCATCATGACGGATACAGGGATTAGTGAACACAAGGTCATTGTAGCGAGGCTCTATACCATATCAACCAAAACCACTAAAAATAAATGCAAAATATATCTGTTTAAAGCAGCAGATAAAAATTCGCTTGATGCCTTCCTAAGAGAGAGTCTCCATTCCTTCCAAGTTAATTATGTAACTGTAGACCAGATATGTCTCAAATTCAAAGATACAGTATCGACAGTAATAGTTAGATTCGTATCACATAAGAGACCTTAGTACACAAAACACGCCAGAACACTGTTGCAGAAGCAACGAAAAAAGAACGCCAAATTCAAAAGAACGCAAAATCCCCGAGACTGACTACGTTTCACGGAAGCTCGAAATTTGGTGCGGACGTCAATGCGAGATGCTTTTAATAGTTTCCACAATGAAACATTTTCTCAAAATATGGTAGAAAACCCAAAGAGATACTGGTCGTGTGTAAAGTACACCAGTGGCAAAAAGCAGTCAATAGCGTCACTGCGAGATAGCGATGGAAATGTTACCGATGATGGTGCCACTAAAGCCGAGTTACTAAATACAGTTTTCCGTAATTCCTTCACGAAAGAAGATGAAGTAAATATTCCAGAATTCGAAGCCAGAACAGCTGTTAGCATGAGTGACATAAAAGTAGATATCTGAGGTGTTGCGAAACAACTTAAATCACTTAAGAAAGGCAAGTCTTCCGGTCCAGATGATATACCAATCAGGTTCCTTTCAGAGTATGCAGACACAATAGCGCCTTTCGTAGCAATCATATACAGCCGCTCAATTGACGAAAGGTCTGGTCCTAAAGACTGGAAAGTAGCACAGGTGACACCAATATTCAAGAAAGGAAATAGGTATAACCCATTAAATTACAGACCCATATCATTGACCTCGATTTGCAGTAGGATTTTGGAGCATATACTGTACTCGAACATTATGAATCACCTTGAAGAAAATGACTTATTGATACATAACCAACACGGATTCAGAAAATATCGTTCTTGTACAACACACCTAGCTCCTTATTCCCATGAAGTAATGAGTGCTGTCGACAAAAGATCTGAGATCGATTCCATATTCCTAGATTTACAGAAGGCTTTTGATACAGTTCCTCACAAGCGACTATTAATGTAATTGCGTGCATATGGAGTATCGTCTTAGTTGTGTGACTGGATTCGTGATTTCCTCTCAGAGAGGTCACAGTTCGTAGTGATAGACGGTAAATCATCGCTTAGAACAGAAGTGATATCTGGCGTTCCACAAGGTAGTGTCATAGGCCTTCTGCTGTTCCTGATTTACATAAATGATCTAGGTGATAATCTGAGCAGCCCCCTTAGATTGTTTGCAGATGATGCTGTAATTTTCCGTCTAGTAAAGTCATCAGACGATCAATTCCAAGTATAAAATGATCTAGAGAGAATTTCTGTATGGTGCAAAAAGTGGCAATTGGCACTAAACAAAGAAAAGTGCGAGGTCATCCACATGGGTACTAAAAGAAATCCGATAAATTTTGGGTATACGATCAATCGCACAACTCTAAGGGCTGCCAATTCGACTAAATACCTAGGAATTACAATTACGAGCAACTTAAATTGGAAAGACCACATAGACTGCGCTTTCTTGGCAGAATACCTAGAAGATGCGACAAACCCACTAAAGAGACAGCCTACATTACACTTGTCCGTCCTCTGCTGCAATATTGCTGCACGGTGTGGGATCCTTACCAGGTAGGATTGACGGAGGACATTGGAAAAGTGCAAAGAAGGGCAGCCCGTTTCGTGTTATCGAGCAATAGGGGTGATAGTGTCACTGATATGATAAGCGAGTTTGGGTAGCAACCCAGAAACGAAGGCTGTTTTCTTTGCTGCGACATCTATATACGAAATTTCGATCACCAACTTTCTCTTCCGAATGCGAAAATATGTTGTTGACAGCTACCTACGTAGGGAGAAACGATCATCATAACAAAATAAGAGAAACCAGAGCTCGAACGGAAAGATTTAGGTGTTCCTTTTTCCCACGCGCCTTTCGAGAGTGGAATGGTAGAGAAGTAGTATGAAAATGGTTCGATGAACCCTCTGCCAGGCACTAAGTGTGAACTGCAGAGTAACCATGTAGATGTAGATGTAGATGTATGCAGTTGTATTTTATCTTTTTAGCATTTTTCCTTTTAGCCATATATTTGTAATCTAATCTTTATTTTATTTTCCAGGTATTTACTTCATTATTCTATTATGCTTCTTTTGAGCGTAAGGATTTTCTGTATCTCTGTGTATAGCTTCCGATGTGGCATGCCCTGCATTGTGCATATTCCCATATATTCTATTACGATTTCTTTCCTTCTTAATTTATCCATTGCTGTTAGAATTTAACGCCCGCCGTTTTCAATGTACTCCCGACAGCAGCGCCGCATGGCGGCTGTCAATACTACTAGCCAAATATTTTGCATTAGCTCCTACCATTCACACGCATGCATTGTGAGAACACAAACGGGCCTCCGGGGCCGATACGGCTGTTTACAGTTTGCGCGCGGGTCATGTTCTGTGACCGAGCGAGGTGGCGCAGTGGTTAGACACTGGACTCGCATTCGGGAGGACGACGGTTCAATCCCGCGTACGGCCATCCTGATTTAGGTTTTCCGTGATTTCCCTAAATCGCTCCAGGCAAATGTCGGGATGGTTCCTCTGAAAGGGCACGGCCGACTTCCTTCCCCATCCTTACCTAATCCGATGAGACCGATGACCTCGCTGTCTGGTCTCCTTCCCCAAACACCCCAACCCTGTTCTGCGCTGCTGTGCCTGCGGTCGAATTCATGAGCTTGCCTTTTAGTGCGATTTATGCGGTATCATGTGTTCTTGACGAATGCGTTTTGGCAGACATTTTTTGTATTATTAACACAACCTAATAATGCCCTATCTGGTCGAAACGCATCGGTCTCAAGTTAATAATGAACATTCTGTTTTTTTAAATAAATAGTAAAATAAAAGACGTGCATACGGAATATAAGAGCAGGTAAGTGAATGGATCGTAATAAAAGAACTTAGTACATCGTTCTTAAAGCAGAAACATCACCGGAACCAAAAACAGCGCCATTCGTACCTCAGGGTACAGTGAGAAGGCCGCTATTCTTAACGATGCAAGCTATGAAACAACCGCCACGTAACACGCGCAGCTTTCTTAAGCTGCTCTCAACTATGTACGGGAAGGTGACGTCGCGACGTTAGAGAAGTTTTCTCAAGTAAATTGTACATAGCGGATACACCACTGTAAAGACTAAAATAACCATAACCACTTAACAGTGAAAAAGCAATATTTGATTTACTTGAGATAATTCTGGTAGTTAGTTACTTGTCTACCGACATTTACTTCACTAGCCTATTACTCGAGTCAAGTCAGATGCACTGAAGTTCATTAAATGCTGGTTAAGATTATTAAATTTCAGTTCATTACAGTCTGTTGTATAGATCTCTTTAAGTTTCTATAGTGAAGTTAGAAAAAAGGAATTAAAGAAACAGACCTTCTTTCATAGCAGTTTGTGTTTGTTGGACACGCTGCTAAATACGAGCATCTCGCAGAGTTGAAATGTTAACAAGATGGTCGCCCTAGATTCTGTACGCTCCACGCCGCTGCAGCTGCTATTTCTTGTTGTCCTGGAACTTGAAAAAGGGCTTTAGCGGACACTGCAGACAGATT
The DNA here is from genome assembly GCF_021461385.2 of Schistocerca piceifrons. Lineage (NCBI taxonomy): Eukaryota > Metazoa > Arthropoda > Insecta > Orthoptera > Acrididae > Schistocerca > Schistocerca piceifrons. The sequence goes on from NC_060138.1 coordinate 1,217,179,957, forward strand.
GAAGACTAGCATGCAATGTAGCGCTCTCCAAGAAGTAACGGTCGTTGGTGTGCATAAGGAGAAAATTAATATTTGATGTAACGACTTTAATGGGAAAAATTCCTCCATGTATAAGCCGGACTAGCCGGCCGGAGTGGCCGAGCGGTTCTAGGCGCTACAGTCTGGATCCGCGTGACCGCTACGGTCGCAAGTTCGAATCCTGCCTCGGGAATGGATGTATGTGATGTCCTTAGGTTAGTTAGGTTTAAGTAGTTCTAAGTTCTAGGGGACTGATGACCTCAGCAGTTAAGTCCCATAGTACTCAGAGCCAAGCCGGACCGCAAGCTGTTTTGAACCCACGATCATTCCTCACGGACTCCAACCGTCTGAATTTTATCTATCTGTAGCAGTAATTATCTGAGTAGGTTTTGTGGAAGAAAAGTATTTTACCTTGTTAAATACCTTCAGTTTACTCATAGAAAACCGTTTGCTAGCTAACTGAACACTCTTTTACATATATAGAACACCGTAGCCCAATACAGAACAAAAGTACAATCATAAGTAGCTCTTCTCTTTACCTACAATGAATCACAGATAACCTAGCAACCCCGAGTACTGCAGCACTCGTAGTAGTTTATACTGTATATTGTTAACGCTGTTTGTGACCAACTCTCATTTGAAAAAAAAGTGCATTTACAATTGTTGCGCGAAAGGCGCCGAAATCACATTTAGATATATTGTCTCTCAGGTCTGCGACGTGCATAAATACCATTTCATTTCAAAATGTGTCAACCTCTGACAAATTAATACACGCACATCGCATCATTATATTTGATCCGTTATACGTCACACACTTTCGTCTCAGTCTTCCATTCTTATATTTTCTCCACAGTTCTGTGCATACTGTGTATTAACCGTCTTCCACTTTCCGTTGTAGAACACCTTTTCTAGTTCGAAGAAGGCTGTGAAAATCTCTCGATTTTTCTCAAGACTTACTTTCATTAACCGAGCGAGGTGGCGCAGTGGACTCCGACGGTTCAAAATGGTTCAAATGGTTCTGAGCACTATGGGACTTAACTTCTGAGGCCATCAGTCCCCTAGAACTTAGAACTACTTAAACCTAACTAACCTAAGGACATCACACACATCCATGCCCTAGGCAGGATTCGAACCTGCGACCGTAGCGGTCGCGCGGTACCAGACTGAAGCGCCTAGAAGCACTCGGCCACAGCGGTCGGCTCCGACGGTTCAAACCCGCGTCCGGTCATCCTGATTCAGGTTTTCCGTAATTTCCTAAACTGCTTAAGGCAAATGTCGGGATAGTTCCTCTGAAAGGGCACAACCACCTCCCTTCTCCATCGTTTCCTAATCCGAGCTTTTGTCCGTGCTTAGTGACCTCACTGTCGACGGAACGTTATACACTAATCCCCTCCCCCTCTACTCTGAGCTACCTGTTGGTGCCTTTACCATTCCTAATGCCAGTCTGGCTGCCATGTAACAAATCCTCGATTTTCTTTTTCATTTTTCTATAAGCGAGTAACAAGGATGCTGACTGGAATAGTTTTTGAATTTAGGGGGGAACCAGTCGAATTGACCAGGCTAAGTTATTCCTATTTTTTAAGCTGAGTAGCAATGAACGTACAGAAATGCGTGATTACAATCTGCAACTACTGAAGTATAATATCGAATAGTTTACTTGCCTTAGGATCAAATTAAGTGCTTCAAACAATTCAGTTTTCACAAAGTAGGCCACATTGGACTTGCATTCGAGAGGACGACAGTACGAACCAGTGTCCGACCATCCTGATTTAAGTTTTCCGTGATTTCCCTAAATCGCTCCTGGGAAATACTGGGATGGTTCCTTTCAAAGGGCACGGCCGACTTCCTTCCCCGTCCTTCCCTAATCTGACGGGACCGATCACCTCGCTGTTTGGTCCCTTCCCCCGAATCAGTCAACCAATCAACAAAGTGGCCACTTAGTTTTAAACTCAAAAGATAAGGGATAAAAAAACTGTGTTAACCAAGAGCTAAAAATATTTTATTGTAAACATGATCCGAATTATTTACACTTATCACAAGTAAAAGTCAAACAGTGTTCCTCGACTCCTGTACAGAGTCTGTGAGGCTAGAGGGAGAACGGTTGACACTAAATCCAGTGCTCTTCTAGCCTTGAATGTGAAAATTCGCCTCCACGTTCTTCTTTTTAGTGCCTTTGTTCTATTGAACTGCTTTCCGTTCTTCCTTCGTTTTTTGCCACTACTAGGTCACTGTTATAGGGATTCACCACGGAGTCCTTCTTTTTACGTTTTCCTCCTACAAAGTGGCCAGAAGCCACTGTCGAGGTGGCCGTTTTGCCCACATTTATACCTTTTACACAAAAGATGTATACCCTCTGATACCAAGACAGAAAATTCAGTAACTAAAGTGCGATTATGCAGTCAAGATATGACACTTTCAACACAATATCCTTCAAAAGACGTTTGCCGCATTCCCTCTCCACAAAAAACACATAATCTGAGCACTTATCTTACATCACGATAACTGAAAGCCACAAAGAGTATTGCAATTGTGAGGAGCGGCACAGTAAACGTGTCCGACTTGATGGGGTGACTGGGCCACTAGGGAGAATACGTTAAGGCACTTCCTGTGCCATGCCAGCACCTTATAGCCCCCAGGACCCCAACATCCACTCTCCCTCTACCGCCTTTGTTAACTTCAGAGTTGTGTGGCTCATAATCTTTCGAAAGCGTTGAGCCCTGCCACGACCATCGACATCAGTGTCTGAAGCGCCAAAGAAACTGGTATGGGCATGCGTATTCAAATACAGACATATGTAGACAGGCCGAATACGACGCTGTGGTCGGCAACGCCCGCATAAGACAACAAGTGTCTGGCGAAGCTGTTAGATCGGTTACTGCTGCTACAATGGCAGGTTATCAAGATTTAAGTGAGTTTCAACGTGGTGTTGTAGTCGGCGCAAGAATGATGGGACGCAGTAGCGATGAATTGGAGATTTTCACGTACGACCATTTCACGAGTGTACCGTGGATATCAGGAATTCGGTAAAACATCAAATCTCCGACATCGCTGCGTCCGGAAAAGGATCCTGCAAGAGCGGGACCAACGACGACTCAAGAGAATCGTTCAACGTGACAGAAGTGCAATCATTCCGAAAATTGCTGCAGAATTCAATGTGTCAGCGTCCGAAGAGTTCAACGAAACATCGTCGATATGGGCTTTCGGGGCGGACGGCCCACTCTTGTACCCTTAATGACTGCTCGGCACAAAGCTTTACGCCTCACCTGGACCTGTCAACACTGAGCTTGTACTGTTGATGACTGGAAACATGTTGACTGGTCTGACGAGTCTCGTTTCAAATTGAATCGAGTGGGTGTGTAACCTCCCCCTCACTTATCGACCTTAATGACAGTGAAAAATTAAACCGCGTGTACCTAATGGAAATTTGGGAAAAGCAATCGTCACCGAAGTTAATCTGTCGGTAAAGAGGGAGGAAAGGGTTACATCTAAATGAAAGGAAAAATGCAAATGAAACTGGTGGAAATTAATTTTGAAAAGGGGTAAAGTTAATAAAGAAAGTAAATGTGCGGCCGTTACGTTAACAATTAACTATCGGTAATTAGATATTTGAGATTTGGGGGAAATTACGGTCGTCAGTCCTAAGGACAATTACTATAGTAACTGAAAAAGAAAGGTTATTACACGTATAATTAGCACTAGAAGCGTGGCAATTGAAGGTTGACACGTGTAGTGTGAAAACTGAAAGTTTGTCAGAAGTAATAAATTTCGCTACACTCTGACTTAATTTAGCAAAAGAATTAATAAAACCGGAAAATCGATAGTTAATTTAGTGACTGAAGTTAATAGTGAGCTTTCTTTCTGAAGCACATCGAAATTCAGTAAAATACGGTTAGTCTTGGACTACCTCAACAATCATTTCAAAAGCAACTTGACTCTACGCAATTTAGAAATAAGAGATTTAACTTTGAACTTGAATTAAATGATTCTGAACAATTAACAATAGTAAAATTTTGTACGTACCAAGCAGAGATGCAGTCACAGGTTAGCTAAAATACGGTAACAAAACTCGCACTCTTAATTTGTGCTTGTGTAATCTAAATATTGTAGCCAGCTATGAATACTTTAATTGAACTTTGAAATTAAAGCAGTGAAATCGAATTATAATGCTTTAATGCTGGCGTTTGAATTTCAACGACACTCGGGTTCATTTCGGAAAAGGAAGGGACCCTGCTTGGCAATGCAATTGGGACAATGAGCAACAAAGGTTCATGCTAAGTTGCTGTAATTTTGTGATTTGAACAGTTTGAAAAGCTGAGGTCTGCCATACAGTTCTGAAACTTTACGTGCTTCTTGTCTTCCTTGTTGGTTGATTGAAGGTTTGAAGTCGCCGATCGAGGAGGTGGCGACAGTCCCTCATTGTCGGCCGTCGCTGTTGCAGAAGCTGGATGCTGGCGCGCCTTCTTCTCGACACGGTCACCAGGCGAAACGGGCTCTTGATGTGTGCCAGCTAATGCTTCCCGTCCGCGACACCGTGCTAGAAACTACCATAGCCAGTCGATCGCAATTACATGCTGCCAAACCCCGAAAGCACGGCAACGTGCGGGAGCGTCACACAACACACCTGCTCAATCGCACTACTCCAACCAGACTCCTCCTCGCTGCCCGCGCTCCACGCGGCAGAGTTAACACTACCAAAGATCCTACACACTTTCTTTCTTCACACGACCTATCGATGTATTCGTTCGATAGCATAGTTTTCCCTAGGCAAGACCCAGCGTAAAATACAAATAATATTTACAAAACAAACCAATTACACATCGACATAAATGCATAAATATAAATATATACAAATATTAAAACAATTACAATATATAAAGACACAGAAATGTTATATCTTCAGGTAACAAAATAAGGAAAAAATTATGGTACAATAGATGTAAATAGGAGGATATGCATTTCCGGGTGGACGTGTACGGGTATAGAGACAACGTCAGAATCCTTAGCAGCAGAGGACTGTTCCAGTTGGTCGAGGCTCTGTAATGGTGTGGGACGTGTGCAGTTGGAGTGATGTGGGATCCGCGATACGTCTAGATACGACTGTGACAGGTGACACCTACATAAGCGTCCTGTCTGATCACCTGCATCCATTAATGTACATTGTGCATTCCTACGGTTTCGGGCAATTCCAGCACGACAAAGCGACACCCCGCACGTCCAGAATTGGTACAGAGTGGCTCCAGGAACACTCTTCTGAGTTTAAACACTTCCGCTGGCCACCAAACTCCCCAGACATGAAATATCATCGATGCCTTGTAACGTGGTATTCAGAAGAGACCTCACACTCCCTCGTACTCTTACACATTTATCGGCAGCCCTGCAGGAGTCATGGTGTCAGTTACCTCCAGCACTACTTCAGGCATTAGTCGAGTCCTGCCACGTCGTGTTGCGACACTTCTGCGTGCTCGCGGGGCCCTACACGATATTAGGCAGGTGTACCAGTTTGTTTGGCTCTTCAGCATAACATCTTTGCTTACGGGCGGCGGAAGTGGTAATTACCAGCGAACAGACATAGTGGCTCTCAGTTGGTTCCTGGCGACCTTTGAGGAAGGGACACGGAGGCCGGCCTGGCTCCGGCGTGTTTGCTGAGCTGGCTCTGCGGCACCGGCAGCGGCGCGTCCGGAGTCGAGGCGAGCGGAGTGCGTCTTGGGTACGCGAGGAAGGCCACTTTGACGGGGCCTGGATTACTCGCACGTTCCCAGCGGGGTTTTCAACCGTCTTCCGCCGTGGCATCTCGCTGTCCACTGTGCCCTTCTAGCACCTGCGTCCGTTACTGCCACCGAGCGAGGTGGTGCAGTGGTTAGACACTGGACTCGCATTCGGGAGGACGACAGTACGAAGCAGCGTCCGGCCATCCTGATTTAGGTTTTCCGTGATTTCCCTAAATCGCTCCAGGCAATTGCCAGGGTGGTTCCTTTGAAAGGGCACGGCCGACTTCCTTCCCCATCCTTCCCTAATCCGATGAGACCGATGACCTCGCTGTCTGGTCTCCTTCCCCAAACAACCCAACCCCCCCCCCCCCCCTTCGTTACTGCCGCTGTGCGGTTCTGTTCTGTACATCACATCATTGCCACAGCCTCTAATTACTTGGTAAGCTGATTTTAATGTACTGCTTGGCGATTTGCAACCTCTTTAGTCTTCTCAGAATTTTGGGGAACACGTGATGTTACTGTGTCCGTCAATATGTCGCCGTTTGGGGTGGTTTTAGTGACGGGTTATCTTGAGTACTTTTGCCCGAAGTTATCTTGTGTGGTGCTGAAATTGACAGTCGAAGGCTGATACATTGCTTTGCCTCTCGTTTGGTTAGCCTGCGTAAGTTGACCTTGAGGAAGCTTTAAATAGTAAAAGCTGCTAATGTTCGTAAGTTGTATTCGCTGATTAAGTTGGATCTGGTAATTGCTGAATTGTTTCCTCTCCTTGGGACCAAAGTGACGTTTTTCTGCATAATGGATTTTGGTATACTACCCTTGTGTGTTGCGGATTAAAAGGATGTCATTTTGGGGGAAATGGTTTGGTTGTTTGAGCCCACTGTTAAGCAAATTAAAGCCATTTATCGTAAGCTCTAGTCGTGTGGTTTATACACACATCAAAAAAAGAAGTTTTGCATCGCCCCGGTTCCCAGAACTCCTGAAGATAGGCTTTGACAGTGGATATTGCCGACCAGTGTGGCCGAGCGGTTCTAGGCGCTACAGTCTGGAGCCGCATGACCGCTACGGTCGCAGGTTCGAATCCTACCTAGGGCATGGATGTGTGTGATGTCCTTAGGTTAGTTAGGTTTAAGTAGTTCTAAGTTGTATGGGACTGATGACCTCAGAAGTTGAGTCCTATAGTGCTCAGAGCCATTTGAACCATTTGACAGTGGATATTGTATCACAGACACAGTCTCTTTGACTGCTCAGAGATATCACCAAACCCGCTCATAAGATGTAAACACACATGTATGAGCAGCGCCTGTTAAACGGAAGGGGTCCGACAGCCGATCAGTTCCAGTCATTCCACCAGGAAGGAGTTACACGGTTCGTGTTGTCTGCAGTTCAACCATGCCTCGACGGTCAATACCGCGGTTCGATGGAGTCGGCATCGTTACTTTGTGCCAGGAAGGCCTCTCAACAAGGGAAGTGCCCAGGAGTCTCGGAGTGAACCAAAACGATTTTCCTCGCACGTGGAGGAGACACAGAGAGACAGGAACTGTCGATGACATGCCTCGCTCAGGCCGCCCAAGGGCTACTACTGCAGTGGGTGACCGCTGCCTACGAATTATGGCTCGGAGGAAACCTGGCAGTAACGCCACCACGTTGAATAATGCTTTTGGTGCAGCCACAGGACGTCGTGTTACGACTCAGACTGTGGGCTGTAGGCTGCATGATGCGCAACTACACTCCCGACGTCCATGGCGATGTCCATCTTTGCAACGACGACACCATGCAGCGCGGTACAGATGGGCCCAACAACACGCCGAATGGATCACATCACATTCTCTTCACCGATGAGAGTCGCATATGCCTTCAACCAGACAACCGTCGAAGACACACTGTCCAGCGACTGCAGCAAGGTGGAGGTTCCCTGCTGTTTCGGGGATGGCATTGTGTGGGGCCGACGTTCGCCACTGGTGGTCATGGAAGGCGGCGCAACGACTGTACGATACTCGAATGCCATCCTCCGACCGATAGTGCAACCACATCTGGAGCATACTAGCGAGGCATTCGTCTTCATGGACGACAATTCGCGCCCCCATCGTGCACTTCTTGTGATTGACTTCCTTCAGCACAACGACCTCGCCCGACTAGAGTGGCCAGCATGTTCGCCAGACATGAACACTGTCGAACGTGCCTGGGATAGATTGCAAATGGCTGTTTATGTACGACATGGCCCACCAACCACTCTGAGGGATCTACGCCGAATTTCCGTTGAGGAGTGGGACAATATGGACCAACAATACCTTTATGACCTTGTGGACAGTATGTCACGACGAATACAGGCATGCATCAATGCAAGAGGACGTGCTACTGGGTATTAGAGGTACCAGTGTGTACAGCAATCTGGACCACCGCGTCTGAAGGTCTGTCTGTATGGTGGTACAATATGCAATATGTGGTTTTCATGAGCAATAAAAAGGCCGGAAATTACGTTTATGTTGATTTCTATTCCAATTTTCCGTACAGGTTCCGGAACTCTAGGAACCGAGGTGATGCAAAACGTTTTCTGATATCTGTACTTAATTAGGAAATAAATAAATCTTTGCTCTTGTCGTTACTAGGTGCTTTGTATTTCTCGTATTTCCATGTGCTTTAAAGGATACTTGAATGTGCGTTGAAGAAACGGAAGACCCAGTTCTTCCAGGTTGCCCATGTTGTAAAGAGTGCGGAAACTTTTCTCGTGACGCTGGGGTATACCTCCAGTCCCGAGCATTTCCTTGTTTGTTACATTTACCTCACATTTCATGTTTGTTGTAAATTTTGTCATGAATTAATTTGATTAGGACAGCTTCAGTTTAACTTTTAAAAGACTACAAAATTTCTTTTTCAATTTTGAAATTTTAAAATGTTTTCTAAATTTCTGTGTAACTTGTGAAACTTTAAGATGTTGCAAAATTTTTTGTTCAACTTCAGTTTATTTTATTTTATCTGTTTTTGTAAGAAACTAAAAGAAGGACACATAGAAAGATAGTCATTTGCTTGGATTTTAAGTCTGTTTTCTTCATTGGTTGACATTAATATTCAGACTTTTTATTATTGTCTGAACTAAGTCCACTGTAAGGTAATACTAAATTGCGATGGAATTTAACTTTTTGTGTGTATAATCCCTACCAATAATGGACATTCTCTGAAGGTCCGGTCCTTTCTTCCAAATGAACCGAAACACAAGTAGAGCGTTACATTGTGGTGATACGTTTCCAAAAATGGATCAAATGGCTCTGAGCACTACGGGACTTAACTTCTGAGGTCATCAGTCCCCTGGAACTTATTAAACCTAACTAACCTAAGGACATCACACACATCCATGCCCGAGGCAGGATTCGAACCTGCTACCGTAGCGGTCCCGCGGTTCCAGTCAGTAGCGCCTAGAACCGCTCGGCCACAGCGGGCGGCGGTATGTTTCCAGTCTGACTAGCACGAGATAGCGATATTAGCTACGCAACCGTAGCTGTTCATTGTTTTACATTGTCAAACAGTTTGCGATAAATTCGCTTTTCGTGTTGGACCGGGGCTTGAACCCGGACCTCCGCAGCAGAAGGCCTTCGGCGGCCACCGGCTGGGCCGGTTTCCTGGCCCGTGGCGGCGGACGCGCGGCCCCGCTCAGAGAGTGGCAGCTGTGTGCGTTTCGGCGGCCGCGCCCGCTGCCATCCTCGGGCGGCGCGTGCCCCGCTGACCGGCGGCGCAGGCAGGAAACGGCGGCCCGCGCGCATGCGCGCAAATTGCCGCCCGCGGCGCGGAAGATGCGTGACCCAGTGAGCCGCCACCTCGCCACCAGCTAATGGCATCCGCCAACTCGGCCATCGGCGCCGCTAATGAATGGCGCGGCGGTCCGGCGTTACTCACGTCTACAGTGAATTCAGAGGCGCAGCGTCCGGATATATGATAGTATAGAAAAACCAGTACCGGTTCTGCAAACGTAGCGCCGAGTCAATGAGCGTTTTAATTGCCCTCATCCGCAATATAGAATGCGTCAAACTTGATGAAGAGGTCATAATCCAGAAGGAAAAAACACCTTGTCCTAGGGTTTCCCCGTTAATTTTAAATTTCCGCAGAACGCGAGCCCACCGGAGGCGACACATCAGCGCAGTTTGATAAAGATCTACATCTATATATAACCTCTAAAGTGCGCGGCAGAGGATATATTTTCCGTAGTAATACTCAGGTATCTTGTCTTTCAGTTCTGGGATGACATGAAGGAAGAGAGAGCCTGTGAGTTTTTTATTTGCTTGATTTGAAAGAACTTTACGTTAGTGATATGTACGGTTGAGGTACAATCGTAGTTTCTGCCCTAAAATAGGGCTACTGAATTTTACTAAGGAATTATATCACAAGATATGCGGCGACTTTCATCCAGTGTCTGACAGTTGTAGTCTATCATCTTCTCTATTACGCTCTCTCTGACATTGTTCGTACAAGCTCCAAGTTCCTCGTGCAATTAAACCAACAGTTGTGAAAACTACTGGTTTAGCAACGTACTCCTACACTGTGGATCTTGCTTGTGCAGTGTGGTATAAATGAGCGAACGCTATAAAGCTCGTCGTCCTCCTCACGGAAAAGCGGCAAAGGTAACTGGCTATCGAATTAGTACCTCAAGCCTTACCCCATTGTCTGCGACTGTACCTCCGTCAGCTACAAGGACACAGCTGTCTATGGAGAGTGAGCCGAGCTATCTATCCCTACATTACATACTGAAGTTTGAGTCCAGCTTTTAGGATTCTGTTGCAGACTGCAAAGAGCAGGCTGTAGTGAGCCTTTGTGCGGTGGGGGAGGTTGGTAGGGGGGGGGGGGGGATCGCCAAACAACTGAGAAAGCACACACAGTTACTGGACAATGCCTTCCCAGGTAGCCACATTCCCCAACTACAGTACACTGCTTTGTAACGTGGCTATAATTTCGCATCTTACAAGCACTTATCCACATACTTTGCCGTGAACTACAACCACAAATAGATATCAGTTGATAGGTTGTACATCGTATATCTGAATATTTAAAAAAATGGTTCAAATGGCTCTGAGCACTATGGGACTCAACTGCTGAGGTCATTAGTCCCCTAGAACTTAGAACTAGTTAAACCTAACTAACCTAAGGACATCACACACGTCCATGCCCGAGGCAGGATTCGAACCTGCGACCGTAGCGGTCTCGCGGTTCCAGACTGCAGCGCCAGAACCGCGCGGCCACTTCGGCCGGCCGAATATTTAAAGGAGACGGGCATTGTCACGTACACCTGGTAAATAACTGTTAACGCTTATTGCATGAAACGTGACGGAGTGTCTTTATTATAAAAACGGCGTAATGAATGATTGCCTATACTAGTTGAGGTTGGAACGCCAGTGGATATGAAAGAGCAGGCAGAACTCAAGCTCTGGGTGGAAGGCCTGCACAGGAGTTGGTCCTGCTTAAACACAGGAGGTACCTAGACAGACGTCGTGACACCTGAGCGTTGGGGTGCAATGCAGTCGCGACCGGCCAATAATGTAGCCAGACGGGAAGGATTACACTTCGGAAACTACGACAATCTTAGACGCAGCTGAGAGGAACGAGGAAGTGTCACCTCGGAAACCATGCAGGCTGGCTTATTTCCAAGGATTTTTACTCAGAAGCGTACCATTGTAAGAGTCTACGTTTCTCCTCGCAAAATTTCCGCGCTGGACGACAAAAGACCAAAATATGGTTGGTCGGCGTTCGGAAGAGTCTGTAGAGAGGGAGAATATTCCATGGTTTCGGGAATATGATTCTTTTTCGGAATTACGAGGGTGGGCAGCCGAGCCTTGCTGGGAGGCCAGCGGTGGAGAGACGATGTCTTCCGTTGTGAGCGCCCGTGCGTGACGGTCGCTCGGTATCAGCTTTGTTGGTACAGACGGGTGGAGATCTCTTCTGAACAGCAGACATGCTCAATAATGTTCATGTCTGGGGAGTCCGGTGGCCAGCGGAAGTGTTTAAACTCAGAAGAGTGTCCCTGAAGCCACTCTATTGCGATTCTAGACGTGTGGGGTGTGGCATTGTCCTGCTGGAATTGCCGAAGTCCGTCGATATGCACAATGGACATGAGTGGATGCAGGTGATCAGACAGAGTCTAGCCGGCCGGTGTGGCCGTGCTGTTCTAAGCGCGTCAGTTTGGAACCGCGTGACCGCTACGGTCGCAGGTTCGAATCCTGCCTCGGGCATGGATGTGTGTGATGTCCTTAGGTTAGTTAGATTTAAGTAGTTCTAAGTTCTAGGGGACTGATGACCTCAGTAGTTAAGTCCCATTGTGCTCAGAGCCATTTGAACCATTTGATACAGAGTCGTATCTAGACGTATCAGGGGTCCCACGTAGCTCCAACGGCATAAGCTACTTGCAACGCGGCCCTATTTGCCACCATCAGCCACCACCTTCGACCAAACATCAGCTTTGATATTGGTAAATTCCAGCCAGAAACACGAAAGAAATTGGCTGGTGGAATACATTGTGTGCCGGAAAGAGTCTCAGGCATAAAGCTGTGAGCAATTTGTTTCAACATAACTTTCTGCCACTGGGAAAAGGCCAATAACTTCAGAGAAATACTCCAACATAAGTTAATAAGGGCGCAGTAACAGTCTAATGCATTGGTGCAGAACTATTTTGTCAATTAATGGGGAATAAAATGTTCAGGTTTGGTTTCTTAAACTGCTGACTTTTATTTCACTAAAGCCTTAAATATCCCTAACTGAAAAATTGAGTACTTTCACGTGGAATCCTGTTTCGGTCCCAAAGTAGGAGCAGGTAGGACACAGCCCGACATTGCTGCACTGAAGACTGCACCCTCTGCCTACGAAAAGCAAGTGAACATTAGCATTACGTATAACAGTAACCATGTCCTTTCACTGTAACGATTCTGTTTCTAGCGTGGCTTGTTGCTGGAGTGGTCATTGTCCTCATTAGTTTTCTTATTAGTAATAATAGTGGTGCAAAAAACAGGAGACGATATTAGTGGTTTTGATTCTCGGTGTGTAAGTTGGAGTCAAGACGTATTACAGCATTGGTATGCGTATATTATATAGGGTGTAACAGGTATAACTAAGGATATTTTTATATGTTGCACCTTAATATTCGCACTCATCAGTGTGTTGTTTTTTCTTTACATCAAACGATCTTCCACAAACATGTCACATAATTTGGGACCTGATTTATTCTGTATGGTCGTCGCTCACTACTAAGTGAAGCACACCTGCTAATATAGACTAAACATTTTGCGTGCCTGTCTCGCTTCAACACCTGACCTGCTGCCCCGGGGGAAAAGAAGCATTAATGGCTCGCTCTTGCCGCATGTGCTTGGAGATACTAACCAACCTACAAACATATTACTCCGAATAGCTTTAATCAATGGTCTGCAAATTAAGTAAATACTAATGTAACGTTGTCGGTACACTGTCGTCAGTCACCAGTAACAATATTTACACTTGCACCCATTACACCACATATACATATACTCACACTACGTTATACACTATTCTGATTATGGTTTTGATGTTGGCATTGATGATGATATGTGGCTGCTCTATGGTGCCAAATCTAAAGTTAGTTTCCTTTGTGACTCCACTTTTTCAAGCTGGGTGTCTACAACTTTAATAGTTCGTTTATTCAATATTATCAGTTTTTCTGGATTCATAAATTTTATTTCACAGTTCTGAAAGATTTTTCTTTTTTTTTTTGTATTTACGGCTAAGCTCTGTTAAGCAGGCTCTACGTGTTAGCTTGGAATTGTCTTTTATGTATACTTTTTATTATTGTGTATGGTTATCTGTTTCCATGTTTTGAGAGACTTTCTCAAATGTTTTAGTTGCCATGTATGGACACTATAAAAGTACATCTTCTTACTGGGTGGTTTGCGCATCAAGACTGCTGGTGCCAGAGGCTAGCTGCTTACTGTAAACTGTGTGCCTTAATGCGCGTCTGATACATTATTTTCATGGCTGTGGAGCTCATGTCCTGTTCTAATGCACTTTTGTAGCTGTTTGCAATAAACTTGTTTACATTTTATTATTTTCTCTAAAGAGAAGTACTGATCTTTAGTCAAATAAATAAATGTCTTTTTTTGGGGGGGAGGGGATGGGAATGGATTTTTACTGACAGTTTCCACTCCCAGTTCCTCGCTCTCTACCTTTCCAGCTTCGGAATGAGTTTTCTTAACAGTAAGTAAAGTCGATAGATCTGTGGCCCAAAACAGAAAAGAAATTGTTAAGTACTTGCTTTATATTCATGCAGTTGGTATACTTAATCGTTTCCTTTGTTATTAGTTTTAAATGTTGCACACAACTGCAATTTGGTGCTTATTAAATGTTACTAACACATTTTCTCAAGATGAAAACTGCAGCCACATTAATTAACTTCAACAGTTGGCCTAAGCAGAAGCGCTCAGGACACAAGACATTTTACTAGCGTGTGGCTTAAGCGCAAACTGCCACAAAAGGTCCACCTGTGAACTAGAGAGGCGAGTAATATCCATGGGCCACCATTTGATTCCACCATTAGCAGCGTGGTTGCGCGCGGATACAAATCATGAGTTGCGGCAAACGGAAGACAGTGAAAAAACCGCAAACTGGTGTTGCTCGGTATAACGAAAACCTGTACAACCTTAGGTCCTTCGACATCACAAGGCAGTAGGCGTCGTGGAACACAATGTCCCCTGTATTCTGCGCAATGCTTCAGAAAAGATTTCATATTCGTACAGCTCATTGTGGTGAATGGGACCTGTTTCTGGGATAATTCTGTGTAAAGCTTTTGGGTTGCTATTAGTTGTTGCCTTTCATCCCTTTCAAATTATTATCTATTTTATGTACATATCTTACCTTCAGTACTCGTGACAATAGCGTGAAATGTACTGGGAAAATTAAAAAAGTGGACAAGTGAGAGGAAGATTCGGCGTGTGAGGTTTCCACACGGATGTAACGGTGTATAGACACGGGTCATCTCTAGGTTCGAGTGAGTGATTGTGACATAGACAGCCCTATCTTTTGTTCGCTCTGACTTAGAAACTGACGTATTTATGCCGCCAAGGCATCATAGACCTTTGCATCTGACATAAATTCCAACTTGATACCTCTACCCGTCCCCGAGAAAAATGGGTCTTAACAGACGGACGAATAGACAGAAAACGAAGTGTTCCTTTTTTTGCCGCTCTAAGTACGGAACCTTATAAATAATCTAATTGATAGGGATTAAAAAGGAAAAGTGTCCAGAACCAGGGTTTTTTTTTTCAATGAAGTGTTGAAAAACGGCAAGTTGACTAGGTGGAAAAATAGAAGAAGATCCGAGAAACTCGGTCTAAAGAATGGAAACAAACTCACAACAAAATAATCAATTGTATATGGGCTCGCAAGGCGTGACAGTAAAATATCCAGCTACTCAGTGCAGTCTTGAATTGTATAATTAAAAAAGGAAATAAACAACCTTCCCACTACAAATGACATGTAATGCAGTAGACAGTGACGGCTGAAATTTTGCTCAGCTTATTCGTAATTGGATACCATTCATTAATTACCCATTCGCTCAGTGGTTTAATTCGCAAAGCTGCCTGAAGTAATAACGACTGCCTTGCCACAACACAATCTCTCGCGCACACACACACACACACACACACACACACACACACACAGTACACACACACACAGCTCGCTTAATTAGCACTCGTTGTTTGACCTTAATTTATAACGATATTAATTTCCGGGTTCCCTTCTAATTTGCCTGCTTCGTCATGTTTCCTCCTCCTTACTGTCGCACATGTCTATTTTTCCCGTTAGGACACACTTTTTTCTTATTGCTGATCTTCAATGAATGATGAAATCTTTCTGTCCGGTGTGCTGTCCCTTTTAATTTGCCTGCTTCGTCATGTTTCCTCCTCCTTACTATCGCACATGTCTATTTTTCCCGTTAGGACACACTTTTTTCTTATTGCTGATCTTCAATGAATGATGAAATCTTTCTGTCCGGTGTGCTGATCCGATTTTGCAGATGTATGAATGAGAATGCAGTTTTTATTCTCCATTTGTATCCTGTTCATTATCCTCTTCAGTGGCACACGCTCTTGAAAAGCACACTTAAATTCACATTCCGTGGTCAGAACATGTTCTTGTAACGTTTGCATCCGAAGACTGAAGCACTTCTGCGCTCTCAAAGAGAGTTCATTGTAACTATTCCTTCATTAAGGCTGCATCCAAAGATTTGGCATTTCAGTCCTGTCAGAGGCATCCACCTATAAAGTCCCACCCTGGTTTAGGTTAATCTAGGTTCTTGGGTATTGTAGTTAACTGTCGTATTGGTTTGGCGTCTGACTCGATCCTGACAGCGCTCTGGTGTGTAGCTTTACTCCTAGGGTACCTGTACCACAGATCAAAGTTTCCTAAGCATGTGCCTAAGTAAAATTCGCTCTCTCTAACTCTCACTCACACTACTCCAATTAATTGATTCACTATCAAATAAAAGATAATAATAAAACTTCCTATTGTAGTTTGCGTTCGTATAAAACGTTCCGCCTGAGCTGACTAAAGTCGTGGAATACCTTCTTATATCGTCGGACCTCCTGACCCGCTTTTGCAGATGTATCAATGAGAATGCAGTTTTTATTCTCCATTTGTATCCTGTTCATTATCCTCTTCAGTGGCACACGCTCTTGAAAAGCACACTTAAATTCACATTCCGTGGTCAGAACATGTTCTTGTAACGTTTGCATCCGAAGACTGAAGCACTTCTGCGCTCTCAAAGAGAGTTCATTGTAACTATTCCTTCATTAAGGCTGCATCCAAAGATTTGGCATTTCAGTCCTGTCAGAGGCATCCACCTATAAAGTCCCACCCTGGTTTAGGTTAATCTAGGTTCTTGGGTATTGTAGTTAACTGTCGTATTGGTTTGGCGTCTGACTCGATCCTGACAGCGCTCTGGTGTGTAGCTTTACTCCTAGGGTACCTGTTGCATGGGGGCTTATTAAATAATTTTTGAAAATACTTTTTACTTTTTTGTAGCTGTATGTCCGATTACGCTGTGTCTCGTAATCGGTTGGCCCTGACTAGTATTATTACGCTATCTGACTACAAAGAACAATGTAAGAAAATTTCCGTAAACACAGTTAATTAATTAAGTCCCCAGCAACTAAAAAAAAAACCAACAAAACCAATAAGCACAAGAGTCACTGTTCTGTATGTGGGAGTGTGACTCAACGCCCACATCTGGCACGGTTCTTTTCCAACAAGACAAGAATTTTTAAATACCAACTATACAGACGTGACAAAAGAAATTTAGAAAACTATAATTACGCAAGAAAACCAGAATTCCACTCTAATCCAAGAACACAAGCCAGATGCTTTGTTGACTGAACCTGTAGTGACACATTATTTCAGATAGACAATTAATAAAAAAAAACATTATAAATTTTACCTTCATATATATTGACGAAATGCACTCATTACAATAACATCTGCTATCTCTCCCATCAAATAACCGCATAGAACAAGGAGCAACACTCTTTACTACCACATCTCACTCCGACTTCACGACAAGCAGTGCCCACTAGCACATCTCGGTACGAACTCTTAACACACACTGTGCTCTCTACTAGCACTGACTGCCACGAACTCTCAACAACCACTGTCTTCTACAATCTCATAACAAGCACTGTGGAGGCGGCTTAATAGTACTCTTTGGCGCACTCTCTGGCGCAGTGGCACAGTGTAGCCACCTTTCACTGTACCACAGATCAAAGTTTCCTAAGCATGTGCCTAAGTAAAATTCGCTCTCTCTAACTCTCACTCACACTACTCCAATTAATTGATTCACTATCAAATAAAAGATAATAATAAAACTTCCTATTGTAGTTTGCGTTCGTATAAAACGTTCCGCCTGAGCTGACTAAAGTCGTGGAATACCTTCTTATATCGTCGGACCTCCTGACCCGCTTTTGCAGATGTATCAATGAGAATGCAGTTTTTATTCTCCATTTGTATCCTGTTCATTATCCTCTTCAGTGGCACACGCTCTTGAAAAGCACACTTAAATTCACATTCCGTGGTCAGAACATGTTCTTGTAACGTTTGCATCCGAAGACTGAAGCACTTCTGCGCTCTCAAAGAGAGTTCATTGTAACTATTCCTTCATTAAGGCTGCATCCAAAGATTTGGCATTTCAGTCCTGTCAGAGGCATCCACCTATAAAGTCCCACCCTGGTTTAGGTTAATCTAGGTTCTTGGGTATTGTAGTTAACTGTCGTATTGGTTTGGCGTCTGACTCGATCCTGACAGCGCTCTGGTGTGTAGCTTTACTCCTAGGGTACCTGTACCACAGATCAAAGTTTCCTAAGCATGTGCCTAAGTAAAATTCGCTCTCTCTAACTCTCACTCACACTACTCCAATTAATTGATTCACTATCAAATAAAAGATAATAATAAAACTTCCTATTGTAGTTTGCGTTCGTATAAAACGTTCCGCCTGAGCTGACTAAAGTCGTGGAATACCTTCTTATATCGTCGGACCTCCTGACCCGCTTTTGCAGATGTATCAATGAGAATGCAGTTTTTATTCTCCATTTGTATCCTGTTCATTATCCTCTTCAGTGGCACACGCTCTTGAAAAGCACACTTAAATTCACATTCCGTGGTCAGAACATGTTCTTGTAACGTTTGCATCCGAAGACTGAAGCACTTCTGCGCTATCAAAGAGAGTTCATTGTAACTATTCCTTCATTAAGGCTGCATCCAAAGATTTGGCATTTCAGTCCTGTCAGAGGCATCCACCTATAAAGTCCCACCCTGGTTTAGGTTAATCTAGGTTCTTGGGTATTGTAGTTAACTGTCGTATTGGTTTGGCGTCTGACTCGATCCTGACAGCGCTCTGGTGTGTAGCTTTACTCCTAGGGTACCTGTACCACAGATAAAAGTTTCCTAAGCATGTGCCTAAGTAAAATTCGCTCTCTCTAACTCTCACTCACACTACTCCAATTAATTGATTCACTATCAAATAAAAGATAATAATAAAACTTCCTATTGTAGTTTGCGTTCGTATAAAACGTTCCGCCTGAGCTGACTAAAGTCGTGGAATACCTTCTTATATCGTCGGACCTCCTGACCCGCTTTTGCAGATGTATCAATGAGAATGCAGTTTTTATTCTCCATTTGTATCCTGTTCATTATCCTCTTCAGTGGCACACGCTCTTGAAAAGCACACTTAAATTCACATTCCGTGGTCAGAACATGTTCTTGTAACGTTTGCATCCGAAGACTGAAGCACTTCTGCGCTCTCAAAGAGAGTTCATTGTAACTATTCCTTCATTAAGGCTGCATCCAAAGATTTGGCATTTCAGTCCTGTCAGAGGCATCCACCTATAAAGTCCCACCCTGGTTTAGGTTAATCTAGGTTCTTGGGTATTGTAGTTAACTGTCGTATTGGTTTGGCGTCTGACTCGATCCTGACAGCGCTCTGGTGTGTAGCTTTACTCCTAGGGTACCTGTACCACAGATCAAAGTTTCCTAAGCATGTGCCTAAGTAAAATTCGCTCTCTCTAACTCTCACTCACACTACTCCAATTAATTGATTCACTATCAAATAAAAGATAATAATAAAACTTCCTATTGTAGTTTGCGTTCGTATAAAACGTTCCGCCTGAGCTGACTAAAGTCGTGGAATACCTTCTTATATCGTCGGACCTCCTGACCCGCTTTTGCAGATGTATCAATGAGAATGCAGTTTTTATTCTCCATTTGTATCCTGTTCATTATCCTCTTCAGTGGCACACGCTCTTGAAAAGCACACTTAAATTCACATTCCGTGGTCAGAACATGTTCTTGTAACGTTTGCATCCGAAGACTGAAGCACTTCTGCGCTCTCAAAGAGAGTTCATTGTAACTATTCCTTCATTAAGGCTGCATCCAAAGATTTGGCATTTCAGTCCTGTCAGAGGCATCCACCTATAAAGTCCCACCCTGGTTTAGGTTAATCTAGGTTCTTGGGTATTGTAGTTAACTGTCGTATTGGTTTGGCGTCTGACTCGATCCTGACAGCGCTCTGGTGTGTAGCTTTACTCCTAGGGTACCTGTACCACAGATCAAAGTTTCCTAAGCATGTGCCTAAGTAAAATTCGCTCTCTCTAACTCTCACTCACACTACTCCAATTAATTGATTCACTATCAAATAAAAGATAATAATAAAACTTCCTATTGTAGTTTGCGTTCGTATAAAACGTTCCGCCTGAGCTGACTAAAGTCGTGGAATACCTTCTTATATCGTCGGACCTCCTGACCCGCTTTTGCAGATGTATGAATGAGAATGCAGTTTTTATTCTCCATTTGTATCCTCTTCATTATCCTCTTCAGTGGCACACGCTCTTGAAAAGCACACTTAAATTCACATTCCGTGGTCGGAACATGTTCTTGTAACGTTTGCATCCGAAGACTGAAGCACTTCTGCGCTCTCAAAGAGAGTTCATTGTAACTATTCCTTCATTAAGGCTGCATCCAAAGATTTGGCATTTCAGTCCTGTCAGAGGCATCCACCTATAAAGTCCCACCCTGGTTTAGGTTAATCTAGGTTCTTGGGTATTGTAGTTAACTGTCGTATTGGTTTGGCGTCTGACTCGATCCTGACAGCGCTCTGGTGTGTAGCTTTACTCCTAGGGTACCTGTACCACAGATCAAAGTTTCCTAAGCATGTGCCTAAGTAAAATTCGCTCTCTCTAACTCTCACTCACACTACTCCAATTAATTGATTCACTATCAAATAAAAGATAATAATAAAACTTCCTATTGTAGTTTGCGTTCGTATAAAACGTTCCGCCTGAGCTGACTAAAGTCGTGGAATACCTTCTTATATCGTCGGACCTCCTGACCCGCTTTTGCAGATGTATCAATGAGAATGCAGTTTTTATTCTCCATTTGTATCCTGTTCATTATCCTCTTCAGTGGCACACGCTCTTGAAAAGCACACTTAAATTCACATTCCGTGGTCAGAACATGTTCTTGTAACGTTTGCATCCGAAGACTGAAGCACTTCTGCGCTATCAAAGAGAGTTCATTGTAACTATTCCTTCATTAAGGCTGCATCCAAAGATTTGGCATTTCAGTCCTGTCAGAGGCATCCACCTATAAAGTCCCACCCTGGTTTAGGTTAATCTAGGTTCTTGGGTATTGTAGTTAACTGTCGTATTGGTTTGGCGTCTGACTCGATCCTGACAGCGCTCTGGTGTGTAGCTTTACTCCTAGGGTACCTGTACCACAGATAAAAGTTTCCTAAGCATGTGCCTAAGTAAAATTCGCTCTCTCTAACTCTCACTCACACTACTCCAATTAATTGATTCACTATCAAATAAAAGATAATAATAAAACTTCCTATTGTAGTTTGCGTTCGTATAAAACGTTCCGCCTGAGCTGACTAAAGTCGTGGAATACCTTCTTATATCGTCGGACCTCCTGACCCGCTTTTGCAGATGTATCAATGAGAATGCAGTTTTTATTCTCCATTTGTATCCTGTTCATTATCCTCTTCAGTGGCACACGCTCTTGAAAAGCACACTTAAATTCACATTCCGTGGTCAGAACATGTTCTTGTAACGTTTGCATCCGAAGACTGAAGCACTTCTGCGCTCTCAAAGAGAGTTCATTGTAACTATTCCTTCATTAAGGCTGCATCCAAAGATTTGGCATTTCAGTCCTGTCAGAGGCATCCACCTATAAAGTCCCACCCTGGTTTAGGTTAATCTAGGTTCTTGGGTATTGTAGTTAACTGTCGTATTGGTTTGGCGTCTGACTCGATCCTGACAGCGCTCTGGTGTGTAGCTTTACTCCTAGGGTACCTGTACCACAGATCAAAGTTTCCTAAGCATGTGCCTAAGTAAAATTCGCTCTCTCTAACTCTCACTCACACTACTCCAATTAATTGATTCACTATCAAATAAAAGATAATAATAAAACTTCCTATTGTAGTTTGCGTTCGTATAAAACGTTCCGCCTGAGCTGACTAAAGTCGTGGAATACCTTCTTATATCGTCGGACCTCCTGACCCGCTTTTGCAGATGTATCAATGAGAATGCAGTTTTTATTCTCCATTTGTATCCTGTTCATTATCCTCTTCAGTGGCACACGCTCTTGAAAAGCACACTTAAATTCACATTCCGTGGTCAGAACATGTTCTTGTAACGTTTGCATCCGAAGACTGAAGCACTTCTGCGCTCTCAAAGAGAGTTCATTGTAACTATTCCTTCATTAAGGCTGCATCCAAAGATTTGGCATTTCAGTCCTGTCAGAGGCATCCACCTATAAAGTCCCACCCTGGTTTAGGTTAATCTAGGTTCTTGGGTATTGTAGTTAACTGTCGTATTGGTTTGGCGTCTGACTCGATCCTGACAGCGCTCTGGTGTGTAGCTTTACTCCTGGGGTACCTGTACCACAGATCAAAGTTTCCTAAGCATGTGCCTAAGTAAAATTCGCTCTCTCTAACTCTCACTCACACTACTCCAATTAATTGATTCACTATCAAATAAAAGATAATAATAAAACTTCCTATTGTAGTTTGCGTTCGTATAAAACGTTCCGCCTGAGCTGACTAAAGTCGTGGAATACCTTCTTATATCGTCGGACCTCCTGACCCGCTTTTGCAGATGTATCAATGAGAATGCAGTTTTTATTCTCCATTTGTATCCTGTTCATTATCCTCTTCAGTGGCACACGCTCTTGAAAAGCACACTTAAATTCACATTCCGTGGTCAGAACATGTTCTTGTAACGTTTGCATCCGAAGACTGAAGCACTTCTGCGCTCTCAAAGAGAGTTCATTGTAACTATTCCTTCATTAAGGCTGCATCCAAAGATTTGGCATTTCAGTCCTGTCAGAGGCATCCACCTATAAAGTCCC
Source organism: Schistocerca piceifrons (assembly GCF_021461385.2). Lineage (NCBI taxonomy): Eukaryota > Metazoa > Arthropoda > Insecta > Orthoptera > Acrididae > Schistocerca > Schistocerca piceifrons. The sequence goes on from NC_060138.1 coordinate 1,217,202,579, forward strand.
ACCCTGGTTTAGGTTAATCTAGGTTCTTGGGTATTGTAGTTAACTGTCGTATTGGTTTGGCGTCTGACTCGATCCTGACAGCGCTCTGGTGTGTAGCTTTACTCCTAGGGTACCTGTACCACAGATCAAAGTTTCCTAAGCATGTGCCTAAGTAAAATTCGCTCTCTCTAACTCTCACTCACACTACTCCAATTAATTGATTCACTATCAAATAAAAGATAATAATAAAACTTCCTATTGTAGTTTGCGTTCGTATAAAACGTTCCGCCTGAGCTGACTAAAGTCGTGGAATACCTTCTTATATCGTCGGACCTCCTGACCCGCTTTTGCAGATGTATCAATGAGAATGCAGTTTTTATTCTCCATTTGTATCCTGTTCATTATCCTCTTCAGTGGCACACGCTCTTGAAAAGCACACTTAAATTCCCATTCCGTGGTCAGAACATGTTCTTGTAACGTTTGCATCCGAAGACTGAAGCACTTCTGCGCTATCAAAGAGAGTTCATTGTAACTATTCCTTCATTAAGGCTGCATCCAAAGATTTGGCATTTCAGTCCTGTCAGAGGCATCCACCTATAAAGTCCCACCCTGGTTTAGGTTAATCTAGGTTCTTGGGTATTGTAGTTAACTGTCGTATTGGTTTGGCGTCTGACTCGATCCTGACAGCGCTCTGGTGTGTAGCTTTACTCCTAGGGTACCTGTACAACAGATCAAAGTTTCCTAAGCATGTGCCTAAGTAAAATTCGCTCTCTCTAACTCTCACTCACACTACTCCAATTAATTGATTCACTATCAAATAAAAGATAATAATAAAACTTCCTATTGTAGTTTGCGTTCGTATAAAACGTTCCGCCTGAGCTGACTAAAGTCGTGGAATACCTTCTTATATCGTCGGACCTCCTGACCCGCTTTTGCAGATGTATCAATGAGAATGCAGTTTTTATTCTCCATTTGTATCCTGTTCATTATCCTCTTCAGTGGCACACGCTCTTGAAAAGCACACTTAAATTCACATTCCGTGGTCAGAACATGTTCTTGTAACGTTTGCATCCGAAGACTGAAGCACTTCTGCGCTCTCAAAGAGAGTTCATTGTAACTATTCCTTCATTAAGGCTGCATCCAAAGATTTGGCATTTCAGTCCTGTCAGAGGCATCCACCTATAAAGTCCCACCCTGGTTTAGGTTAATCTAGGTTCTTGGGTATTGTAGTTAACTGTCGTATTGGTTTGGCGTCTGACTCGATCCTGACAGCGCTCTGGTGTGTAGCTTTACTCCTAGGGTACCTGTACCACAGATCAAAGTTTCCTAAGCATGTGCCTAAGTAAAATTCGCTCTCTCTAACTCTCACTCACACTACTCCAATTAATTGATTCACTATCAAATAAAAGATAATAATAAAACTTCCTATTGTAGTTTGCGTTCGTATAAAACGTTCCGCCTGAGCTGACTAAAGTCGTGGAATACCTTCTTATATCGTCGGACCTCCTGACCCGCTTTTGCAGATGTATCAATGAGAATGCAGTTTTTATTCTCCATTTGTATCCTGTTCATTATCCTCTTCAGTGGCACACGCTCTTGAAAAGCACACTTAAATTCACATTCCGTGGTCAGAACATGTTCTTGTAACGTTTGCATCCGAAGACTGAAGCACTTCTGCGCTCTCAAAGAGAGTTCATTGTAACTATTCCTTCATTAAGGCTGCATCCAAAGATTTGGCATTTCAGTCCTGTCAGAGGCATCCACCTATAAAGTCCCACCCTGGTTTAGGTTAATCTAGGTTCTTGGGTATTGTAGTTAACTGTCGTATTGGTTTGGCGTCTGACTCGATCCTGACAGCGCTCTGGTGTGTAGCTTTACTCCTAGGGTACCTGTACCACAGATCAAAGTTTCCTAAGCATGTGCCTAAGTAAAATTCGCTCTCTCTAACTCTCACTCACACTACTCCAATTAATTGATTCACTATCAAATAAAAGATAATAATAAAACTTCCTATTGTAGTTTGCGTTCGTATAAAACGGTCCGCCTGAGCTGACTAAAGTCGTGGAATACCTTCTTATATCGTCGGACCTCCTGACCCGCTTTTGCAGATGTATCAATGAGAATGCAGTTTTTATTCTCCATTTGTATCCTGTTCATTATCCTCTTCAGTGGCACACGCTCTTGAAAAGCACACTTAAATTCACATTCCGTGGTCAGAACATGTTCTTGTAACGTTTGCATCCGAAGACTGAAGCACTTCTGCGCTCTCAAAGAGAGTTCATTGTAACTATTCCTTCATTAAGGCTGCATCCAAAGATTTGGCATTTCAGTCCTGTCAGAGGCATCCACCTATAAAGTCCCACCCTGGTTTAGGTTAATCTAGGTTCTTGGGTATTGTAGTTAACTGTCGTATTGGTTTGGCGTCTGACTCGATCCTGACAGCGCTCTGGTGTGTAGCTTTACTCCTAGGGTACCTGTACCACAGATAAAAGTTTCCTAAGCATGTGCCTAAGTAAAATTCGCTCTCTCTAACTCTCACTCACACTACTCCAATTAATTGATTCACTATCAAATAAAAGATAATAATAAAACTTCCTATTGTAGTTTGCGTTCGTATAAAACGTTCCGCCTGAGCTGACTAAAGTCGTGGAATACCTTCTTATATCGTCGGACCTCCTGACCCGCTTTTGCAGATGTATCAATGAGAATGCAGTTTTTATTCTCCATTTGTATCCTGTTCATTATCCTCTTCAGTGGCACACGCTCTTGAAAAGCACACTTAAATTCACATTCCGTGGTCAGAACATGTTCTTGTAACGTTTGCATCCGAAGACTGAAGCACTTCTGCGCTATCAAAGAGAGTTCATTGTAACTATTCCTTCATTAAGGCTGCATCCAAAGATTTGGCATTTCAGTCCTGTCAGAGGCATCCACCTATAAAGTCCCACCCTGGTTTAGGTTAATCTAGGTTCTTGGGTATTGTAGTTAACTGTCGTATTGGTTTGGCGTCTGACTCGATCCTGACAGCGCTCTGGTGTGTAGCTTTACTCCTAGGGTACCTGTACCACAGATAAAAGTTTCCTAAGCATGTGCCTAAGTAAAATTCGCTCTCTCTAACTCTCACTCACACTACTCCAATTAATTGATTCACTATCAAATAAAAGATAATAATAAAACTTCCTATTGTAGTTTGCGTTCGTATAAAACGTTCCGCCTGAGCTGACTAAAGTCGTGGAATACCTTCTTATATCGTCGGACCTCCTGACCCGCTTTTGCAGATGTATCAATGAGAATGCAGTTTTTATTCTCCATTTGTATCCTGTTCATTATCCTCTTCAGTGGCACACGCTCTTGAAAAGCACACTTAAATTCACATTCCGTGGTCAGAACATGTTCTTGTAACGTTTGCATCCGAAGACTGAAGCACTTCTGCGCTCTCAAAGAGAGTTCATTGTAACTATTCCTTCATTAAGGCTGCATCCAAAGATTTGGCATTTCAGTCCTGTCAGAGGCATCCACCTATAAAGTCCCACCCTGGTTTAGGTTAATCTAGGTTCTTGGGTATTGTAGTTAACTGTCGTATTGGTTTGGCGTCTGACTCGATCCTGACAGCGCTCTGGTGTGTAGCTTTACTCCTAGGGTACCTGTACAACAGATCAAAGTTTCCTAAGCATGTGCCTAAGTAAAATTCGCTCTCTCTAACTCTCACTCACACTACTCCAATTAATTGATTCACTATCAAATAAAAGATAATAATAAAACTTCCTATTGTAGTTTGCGTTCGTATAAAACGTTCCGCCTGAGCTGACTAAAGTCGTGGAATACCTTCTTATATCGTCGGACCTCCTGACCCGCTTTTGCAGATGTATCAATGAGAATGCAGTTTTTATTCTCCATTTGTATCCTGTTCATTATCCTCTTCAGTGGCACACGCTCTTGAAAAGCACACTTAAATTCACATTCCGTGGTCAGAACATGTTCTTGTAACGTTTGCATCCGAAGACTGAAGCACTTCTGCGCTCTCAAAGAGAGTTCATTGTAACTATTCCTTCATTAAGGCTGCATCCAAAGATTTGGCATTTCAGTCCTGTCAGAGGCATCCACCTATAAAGTCCCACCCTGGTTTAGGTTAATCTAGGTTCTTGGGTATTGTAGTTAACTGTCGTATTGGTTTGGCGTCTGACTCGATCCTGACAGCGCTCTGGTGTGTAGCTTTACTCCTAGGGTACCTGTACCACAGATAAAAGTTTCCTAAGCATGTGCCTAAGTAAAATTCGCTCTCTCTAACTCTCACTCACACTACTCCAATTAATTGATTCATTATCAAATAAAAGATAATAATAAAACTTCCTATTGTAGTTTGCGTTCGTATAAAACGTTCCGCCTGAGCTGACTAAAGTCGTGGAATACCTTCTTATATCGTCGGACCTCCTGACCCGCTTTTGCAGATGTATCAATGAGAATGCAGTTTTTATTCTCCATTTGTATCCTGTTCATTATCCTCTTCAGTGGCACACGCTCTTGAAAAGCACACTTAAATTCACATTCCGTGGTCAGAACATGTTCTTGTAACGTTTGCATCCGAAGACTGAAGCACTTCTGCGCTCTCAAAGAGAGTTCATTGTAACTATTCCTTCATTAAGGCTGCATCCAAAGATTTGGCATATCAGTCCTGTCAGAGGCATCCACCTATAAAGTCCCACCCTGGTTTAGGTTAATCTAGGTTCTTGGGTATTGTAGTTAACTGTCGTATTGGTTTGGCGTCTGACTCGATCCTGACAGCGCTCTGGTGTGTAGCTTTACTCCTAGGGTACCTGTACCACAGATCAAAGTTTCCTAAGCATGTGCCTAAGTAAAATTCGCTCTCTCTAACTCTCACTCACACTACTCCAATTAATTGATTCACTATCAAATAAAAGATAATAATAAAACTTCCTATTGTAGTTTGCGTTCGTATAAAACGTTCCGCCTGAGCTGACTAAAGTCGTGGAATACCTTCTTATATCGTCGGACCTCCTGACCCGCTTTTGCAGATGTATCAATGAGAATGCAGTTTTTATTCTCCATTTGTATCCTGTTCATTATCCTCTTCAGTGGCACACGCTCTTGAAAAGCACACTTAAATTCACATTCCGTGGTCAGAACATGTTCTTGTAACGTTTGCATCCGAAGACTGAAGCACTTCTGCGCTCTCAAAGAGAGTTCATTGTAACTATTCCTTCATTAAGGCTGCATCCAAAGATTTGGCATTTCAGTCCTATCAGAGGCATCCACCTATAAAGTCCCACCCTGGTTTAGGTTAATCTAGGTTCTTGGGTATTGTAGTTAACTGTCGTATTGGTTTGGCGTCTGACTCGATCCTGACAGCGCTCTGGTGTGTAGCTTTACTCCTAGGGTACCTGTACCACAGATCAAAGTTTCCTAAGCATGTGCCTAAGTAAAATTCGCTCTCTCTAACTCTCACTCACACTACTCCAATTAATTGATTCACTATCAAATAAAAGATAATAATAAAACTTCCTATTGTAGTTTGCGTTCGTATAAAACGTTCCGCCTGAGCTGACTAAAGTCGTGGAATACCTTCTTATATCGTCGGACCTCCTGACCCGCTTTTGCAGATGTATCAATGAGAATGCAGTTTTTATTCTCCATTTGTATCCTGTTCATTATCCTCTTCAGTGGCACACGCTCTTGAAAAGCACACTTAAATTCACATTCCGTGGTCAGAACATGTTCTTGTAACGTTTGCATCCGAAGACTGAAGCACTTCTGCGCTCTCAAAGAGAGTTCATTGTAACTATTCCTTCATTAAGGCTGCATCCAAAGATTTGGCATTTCAGTCCTGTCAGAGGCATCCACCTATAAAGTCCCACCCTGGTTTAGGTTAATCTAGGTTCTTGGGTATTGTAGTTAACTGTCGTATTGGTTTGGCGTCTGACTCGATCCTGACAGCGCTCTGGTGTGTAGCTTTACTCCTAGGGTACCTGTACCACAGATAAAAGTTTCCTAAGCATGTGCCTAAGTAAAATTCGCTCTCTCTAACTCTCACTCACACTACTCCAATTAATTGATTCACTATCAAATAAAAGATAATAATAAAACTTCCTATTGTAGTTTGCGTTCGTATAAAACGTTCCGCCTGAGCTGACTAAAGTCGTGGAATACCTTCTTATATCGTCGGACCTCCTGACCCGCTTTTGCAGATGTATCAATGAGAATGCAGTTTTTATTCTCCATTTGTATCCTGTTCATTATCCTCTTCAGTGGCACACGCTCTTGAAAAGCACACTTAAATTCACATTCCGTGGTCAGAACATGTTCTTGTAACGTTTGCATCCGAAGACTGAAGCACTTCTGCGCTCTCAAAGAGAGTTCATTGTAACTATTCCTTCATTAAGGCTGCATCCAAAGATTTGGCATTTCAGTCCTGTCAGAGGCATCCACCTATAAAGTCCCACCCTGGTTTAGGTTAATCTAGGTTCTTGGGTATTGTAGTTAACTGTCGTATTGGTTTGGCGTCTGACTCGATCCTGACAGCGCTCTGGTGTGTAGCTTTACTCCTAGGGTACCTGTACCACAGATAAAAGTTTCCTAAGCATGTGCCTAAGTAAAATTCGCTCTCTCTAACTCTCACTCACACTACTCCAATTAATTGATTCACTATCAAATAAAAGATAATAATAAAACTTCCTATTGTAGTTTGCGTTCGTATAAAACGTTCCGCCTGAGCTGACTAAAGTCGTGGAATACCTTCTTATATCGTCGGACCTCCTGACCCGCTTTTGCAGATGTATCAATGAGAATGCAGTTTTTATTCTCCATTTGTATCCTGTTCATTATCCTCTTCAGTGGCACACGCTCTTGAAAAGCACACTTAAATTCACATTCCGTGGTCAGAACATGTTCTTGTAACGTTTGCATCCGAAGACTGAAGCACTTCTGCGCTATCAAAGAGAGTTCATTGTAACTATTCCTTCATTAAGGCTGCATCCAAAGATTTGGCATTTCAGTCCTGTCAGAGGCATCCACCTATAAAGTCCCACCCTGGTTTAGGTTAATCTAGGTTCTTGGGTATTGTAGTTAACTGTCGTATTGGTTTGGCGTCTGACTCGATCCTGACAGCGCTCTGGTGTGTAGCTTTACTCCTAGGGTACCTGTACCACAGATAAAAGTTTCCTAAGCATGTGCCTAAGTAAAATTCGCTCTCTCTAACTCTCACTCACACTACTCCAATTAATTGATTCACTATCAAATAAAAGATAATAATAAAACTTCCTATTGTAGTTTGCGTTCGTATAAAACGTTCCGCCTGAGCTGACTAAAGTCGTGGAATACCTTCTTATATCGTCGGACCTCCTGACCCGCTTTTGCAGATGTATCAATGAGAATGCAGTTTTTATTCTCCATTTGTATCCTGTTCATTATCCTCTTCAGTGGCACACGCTCTTGAAAAGCACACTTAAATTCACATTCCGTGGTCAGAACATGTTCTTGTAACGTTTGCATCCGAAGACTGAAGCACTTCTGCGCTCTCAAAGAGAGTTCATTGTAACTATTCCTTCATTAAGGCTGCATCCAAAGATTTGGCATTTCAGTCCTGTCAGAGGCATCCACCTATAAAGTCCCACCCTGGTTTAGGTTAATCTAGGTTCTTGGGTATTGTAGTTAACTGTCGTATTGGTTTGGCGTCTGACTCGATCCTGACAGCGCTCTGGTGTGTAGCTTTACTCCTAGGGTACCTGTACCACAGATCAAAGTTTCCTAAGCATGTGCCTAAGTAAAATTCGCTCTCTCTAACTCTCACTCACACTACTCCAATTAATTGATTCACTATCAAATAAAAGATAATAATAAAACTTCCTATTGTAGTTTGCGTTCGTATAAAACGTTCCGCCTGAGCTGACTAAAGTCGTGGAATACCTTCTTATATCGTCGGACCTCCTGACCCGCTTTTGCAGATGTATCAATGAGAATGCAGTTTTTATTCTCCATTTGTATCCTGTTCATTATCCTCTTCAGTGGCACACGCTCTTGAAAAGCACACTTAAATTCACATTCCGTGGTCAGAACATGTTCTTGTAACGTTTGCATCCGAAGACTGAAGCACTTCTGCGCTCTCAAAGAGAGTTCATTGTAACTATTCCTTCATTAAGGCTGCATCCAAAGATTTGGCATTTCAGTCCTGTCAGAGGCATCCACCTATAAAGTCCCACCCTGGTTTAGGTTAATCTAGGTTCTTGGGTATTGTAGTTAACTGTCGTATTGGTTTGGCGTCTGACTCGATCCTGACAGCGCTCTGGTGTGTAGCTTTACTCCTAGGGTACCTGTACCACAGATAAAAGTTTCCTAAGCATGTGCCTAAGTAAAATTCGCTCTCTCTAACTCTCACTCACACTACTCCAATTAATTGATTCACTATCAAATAAAAGATAATAATAAAACTTCCTATTGTAGTTTGCGTTCGTATAAAACGTTCCGCCTGAGCTGACTAAAGTCGTGGAATACCTTCTTATATCGTCGGACCTCCTGACCCGCTTTTGCAGATGTATCAATGAGAATGCAGTTTTTATTCTCCATTTGTATCCTGTTCATTATCCTCTTCAGTGGCACACGCTCTTGAAAAGCACACTTAAATTCACATTCCGTGGTCAGAACATGTTCTTGTAACGTTTGCATCCGAAGACTGAAGCACTTCTGCGCTCTCAAAGAGAGTTCATTGTAACTATTCCTTCATTAAGGCTGCATCCAAAGATTTGGCATTTCAGTCCTGTCAGAGGCATCCACCTATAAAGTCCCACCCTGGTTTAGGTTAATCTAGGTTCTTGGGTATTGTAGTTAACTGTCGTATTGGTTTGGCGTCTGACTCGATCCTGACAGCGCTCTGGTGTGTAGCTTTACTCCTAGGGTACCTGTACCACAGATCAAAGTTTCCTAAGCATGTGCCTAAGTAAAATTCGCTCTCTCTAACTCTCACTCACACTACTCCAATTAATTGATTCACTATCAAATAAAAGATAATAATAAAACTTCCTATTGTAGTTTGCGTTCGTATAAAACGTTCCGCCTGAGCTGACTAAAGTCGTGGAATACCTTCTTATATCGTCGGACCTCCTGACCCGCTTTTGCAGATGTATCAATGAGAATGCAGTTTTTATTCTCCATTTGTATCCTGTTCATTATCCTCTTCAGTGGCACACGCTCTTGAAAAGCACACTTAAATTCACATTCCGTGGTCAGAACATGTTCTTGTAACGTTTGCATCCGAAGACTGAAGCACTTCTGCGCTCTCAAAGAGAGTTCATTGTAACTATTCCTTCATTAAGGCTGCATCCAAAGATTTGGCATTTCAGTCCTGTCAGAGGCATCCACCTATAAAGTCCCACCCTGGTTTAGGTTAATCTAGGTTCTTGGGTATTGTAGTTAACTGTCGTATTGGTTTGGCGTCTGACTCGATCCTGACAGCGCTCTGGTGTGTAGCTTTACTCCTAGGGTACCTGTACCACAGATCAAAGTTTCCTAAGCATGTGCCTAAGTAAAATTCGCTCTCTCTAACTCTCACTCACACTACTCCAATTAATTGATTCACTATCAAATAAAAGATAATAATAAAACTTCCTATTGTAGTTTGCGTTCGTATAAAACGTTCCGCCTGAGCTGACTAAAGTCGTGGAATACCTTCTTATATCGTCGGACCTCCTGACCCGCTTTTGCAGATGTATCAATGAGAATGCAGTTTTTATTCTCCATTTGTATCCTGTTCATTATCCTCTTCAGTGGCACACGCTCTTGAAAAGCACACTTAAATTCACATTCCGTGGTCAGAACATGTTCTTGTAACGTTTGCATCCGAAGACTGAAGCACTTCTGCGCTCTCAAAGAGAGTTCATTGTAACTATTCCTTCATTAAGGCTGCATCCAAAGATTTGGCATTTCAGTCCTGTCAGAGGCATCCACCTATAAAGTCCCACCCTGGTTTAGGTTAATCTAGGTTCTTGGGTATTGTAGTTAACTGTCGTATTGGTTTGGCGTCTGACTCGATCCTGACAGCGCTCTGGTGTGTAGCTTTACTCCTAGGGTACCTGTACCACAGATAAAAGTTTCCTAAGCATGTGCCTAAGTAAAATTCGCTCTCTCTAACTCTCACTCACACTACTCCAATTAATTGATTCACTATCAAATAAAAGATAATAATAAAACTTCCTATTGTAGTTTGCGTTCGTATAAAACGTTCCGCCTGAGCTGACTAAAGTCGTGGAATACCTTCTTATATCGTCGGACCTCCTGACCCGCTTTTGCAGATGTATCAATGAGAATGCAGTTTTTATTCTCCATTTGTATCCTGTTCATTATCCTCTTCAGTGGCACACGCTCTTGAAAAGCACACTTAAATTCACATTCCGTGGTCAGAACATGTTCTTGTAACGTTTGCATCCGAAGACTGAAGCACTTCTGCGCTCTCAAAGAGAGTTCATTGTAACTATTCCTTCATTAAGGCTGCATCCAAAGATTTGGCATTTCAGTCCTGTCAGAGGCATCCACCTATAAAGTCCCACCCTGGTTTAGGTTAATCTAGGTTCTTGGGTATTGTAGTTAACTGTCGTATTGGTTTGGCGTCTGACTCGATCCTGACAGCGCTCTGGTGTGTAGCTTTACTCCTAGGGTACCTGTACCACAGATCAAAGTTTCCTAAGCATGTGCCTAAGTAAAATTCGCTCTCTCTAACTCTCACTCACACTACTCCAATTAATTGATTCACTATCAAATAAAAGATAATAATAAAACTTCCTATTGTAGTTTGCGTTCGTATAAAACGTTCCGCCTGAGCTGACTAAAGTCGTGGAATACCTTCTTATATCGTCGGACCTCCTGACCCGCTTTTGCAGATGTATCAATGAGAATGCAGTTTTTATTCTCCATTTGTATCCTCTTCATTATCCTCTTCAGTGGCACACGCTCTTGAAAAGCACACTTAAATTCACATTCCGTGGTCAGAACATGTTCTTGTAACGTTTGCATCCGAAGACTGAAGCACTTCTGCGCTCTCAAAGAGAGTTCATTGTAACTATTCCTTCATTAAGGCTGCATCCAAAGATTTGGCATTTCAGTCCTGTCAGAGGCATCCACCTATAAAGTCCCACCCTGGTTTAGGTTAATCTAGGTTCTTGGGTATTGTAGTTAACTGTCGTATTGGTTTGGCGTCTGACTCGATCCTGACAGCGCTCTGGTGTGTAGCTTTACTCCTAGGGTACCTGTACCACAGATCAAAGTTTCCTAAGCATGTGCCTAAGTAAAATTCGCTCTCTCTAACTCTCACTCACACTACTCCAATTAATTGATTCACTATCAAATAAAAGATAATAATAAAACTTCCTATTGTAGTTTGCGTTCGTATAAAACGTTCCGCCTGAGCTGACTAAAGTCGTGGAATACCTTCTTATATCGTCGGACCTCCTGACCCGCTTTTGCAGATGTATCAATGAGAATGCAGTTTTTATTCTCCATTTGTATCCTCTTCATTATCCTCTTCAGTGGCACACGCTCTTGAAAAGCACACTTAAATTCACATTCCGTGGTCAGAACATGTTCTTGTAACGTTTGCATCCGAAGACTGAAGCACTTCTGCGCTCTCAAAGAGAGTTCATTGTAACTATTCCTTCATTAAGGCTGCATCCAAAGATTTGGCATTTCAGTCCTGTCAGAGGCATCCACCTATAAAGTCCCACCCTGGTTTAGGTTAATCTAGGTTCTTGGGTATTGTAGTTAACTGTCGTATTGGTTTGGCGTCTGACTCGATCCTGACAGCGCTCTGGTGTGTAGCTTTACTCCTAGGGTACCTGTACCACAGATCAAAGTTTCCTAAGCATGTGCCTAAGTAAAATTCGCTCTCTCTAACTCTCACTCACACTACTCCAATTAATTGATTCACTATCAAATAAAAGATAATAATAAAACTTCCTATTGTAGTTTGCGTTCGTATAAAACGTTCCGCCTGAGCTGACTAAAGTCGTGGAATACCTTCTTATATCGTCGGACCTCCTGACCCGCTTTTGCAGATGTATCAATGAGAATGCAGTTTTTATTCTCCATTTGTATCCTCTTCATTATCCTCTTCAGTGGCACACGCTCTTGAAAAGCACACTTAAATTCACATTCCGTGGTCGGAACATGTTCTTGTAACGTTTGCATCCGAAGACTGAAGCACTTCTGCGCTCTCAAAGAGAGTTCATTGTAACTATTCCTTCATTAAGGCTGCATCCAAAGATTTGGCATTTCAGTCCTGTCAGAGGCATCCACCTATAAAGTCCCACCCTGGTTTAGGTTAATCTAGGTTCTTGGGTATTGTAGTTAACTGTCGTATTGGTTTGGCGTCTGACTCGATCCTGACAGCGCTCTGGTGTGTAGCTTTACTCCTAGGGTACCTGTACCACAGATCAAAGTTTCCTAAGCATGTGCCTAAGTAAAATTCGCTCTCTCTAACTCTCACTCACACTACTCCAATTAATTGATTCACTATCAAATAAAAGATAATAATAAAACTTCCTATTGTAGTTTGCGTTCGTATAAAACGTTCCGCCTGAGCTGACTAAAGTCGTGGAATACCTTCTTATATCGTCGGACCTCCTGACCCGCTTTTGCAGATGTATCAATGAGAATGCAGTTTTTATTCTCCATTTGTATCCTCTTCATTATCCTCTTCAGTGGCACACGCTCTTGAAAAGCACACTTAAATTCACATTCCGTGGTCAGAACATGTTCTTGTAACGTTTGCATCCGAAGACTGAAGCACTTCTGCGCTCTCAAAGAGAGTTCATTGTAACTATTCCTTCATTAAGGCTGCATCCAAAGATTTGGCATTTCAGTCCTGTCAGAGGCATCCACCTATAAAGTCCCACCCTGGTTTAGGTTAATCTAGGTTCTTGGGTATTGTAGTTAACTGTCGTATTGGTTTGGCGTCTGACTCGATCCTGACAGCGCTCTGGTGTGTAGCTTTACTCCTAGGGTACCTGTACCACAGATCAAAGTTTCCTAAGCATGTGCCTAAGTAAAATTCGCTCTCTCTAACTCTCACTCACACTACTCCAATTAATTGATTCACTATCAAATAAAAGATAATAATAAAACTTCCTATTGTAGTTTGCGTTCGTATAAAACGTTCCGCCTGAGCTGACTAAAGTCGTGGAATACCTTCTTATATCGTCGGACCTCCTGACCCGCTTTTGCAGATGTATGAATGAGAATGCAGTTTTTATTCTCCATTTGTATCCTCTTCATTATCCTCTTCAGTGGCACACGCTCTTGAAAAGCACACTTAAATTCACATTCCGTGGTCGGAACATGTTCTTGTAACGTTTGCATCCGAAGACTGAAGCACTTCTGCGCTCTCAAAGAGAGTTCATTGTAACTATTCCTTCATTAAGGCTGCATCCAAAGATTTGGCATTTCAGTCCTGTCAGAGGCATCCACCTATAAAGTCCCACCCTGGTTTAGGTTAATCTAGGTTCTTGGGTATTGTAGTTAACTGTCGTATTGGTTTGGCGTCTGACTCGATCCTGACAGCGCTCTGGTGTGTAGCTTTACTCCTAGGGTACCTGTACCACAGATCAAAGTTTCCTAAGCATGTGCCTAAGTGAAATTCGCTCTCTCTAACTCTCACTCACACTACTCCAATTAATTGATTCACTATCAAATAAAAGATAATAATAAAACTTCCTATTGTAGTTTGCGTTCGTATAAAACGTTCCGCCTGAGCTGACTAAAGTCGTGGAATACCTTCTTATATCGTCGGACCTCCTGACCCGCTTTTGCAGATGTATCAATGAGAATGCAGTTTTTATTCTCCATTTGTATCCTCTTCATTATCCTCTTCAGTGGCACACGCTCTTGAAAAGCACACTTAAATTCACATTCCGTGGTCAGAACATGTTCTTGTAACGTTTGCATCCGAAGACTGAAGCACTTCTGCGCTCTCAAAGAGAGTTCATTGTAACTATTCCTTCATTAAGGCTGCATCCAAAGATTTGGCATTTCAGTCCTGTCAGAGGCATCCACCTATAAAGTCCCACCCTGGTTTAGGTTAATCTAGGTTCTTGGGTATTGTAGTTAACTGTCGTATTGGTTTGGCGTCTGACTCGATCCTGACAGCGCTCTGGTGTGTAGCTTTACTCCTAGGGTACCTGTACCACAGATCAAAGTTTCCTAAGCATGTGCCTAAGTAAAATTCGCTCTCTCTAACTCTCACTCACACTACTCCAATTAATTGATTCACTATCAAATAAAAGATAATAATAAAACTTCCTATTGTAGTTTGCGTTCGTATAAAACGTTCCGCCTGAGCTGACTAAAGTCGTGGAATACCTTCTTATATCGTCGGACCTCCTGACCCGCTTTTGCAGATGTATGAATGAGAATGCAGTTTTTATTCTCCATTTGTGTCCTCTTCATTATCCTCTTCAGTGGCACACGCTCTTGAAAAGCACACTTAAATTCACATTCCGTGGTCGGAACATGTTCTTGTAACGTTTGCATCCGAAGACTGAAGCACTTCTGCGCTCTCAAAGAGAGTTCATTGTAACTATTCCTTCATTAAGGCTGCATCCAAAGATTTGGCATTTCAGTCCTGTCAGAGGCATCCACCTATAAAGTCCCACCCTGGTTTAGGTTAATCTAGGTTCTTGGGTATTGTAGTTAACTGTCGTATTGGTTTGGCGTCTGACTCGATCCTGACAGCGCTCTGGTGTGTAGCTTTACTCCTAGGGTACCTGTACCACAGATCAAAGTTTCCTAAGCATGTGCCTAAGTAAAATTCGCTCTCTCTAACTCTCACTCACACTACTCCAATTAATTGATTCACTATCAAATAAAAGATAATAATAAAACTTCCTATTGTAGTTTGCGTTCGTATAAAACGTTCCGCCTGAGCTGACTAAAGTCGTGGAATACCTTCTTATATCGTCGGACCTCCTGACCCGCTTTTGCAGATGTATCAATGAGAATGCAGTTTTTATTCTCCATTTGTATCCTCTTCATTATCCTCTTCAGTGGCACACGCTCTTGAAAAGCACACTTAAATTCACATTCCGTGGTCAGAACATGTTCTTGTAACGTTTGCATCCGAAGACTGAAGCACTTCTGCGCTCTCAAAGAGAGTTCATTGTAACTATTCCTTCATTAAGGCTGCATCCAAAGATTTGGCATTTCAGTCCTGTCAGAGGCATCCACCTATAAAGTCCCACCCTGGTTTAGGTTAATCTAGGTTCTTGGGTATTGTAGTTAACTGTCGTATTGGTTTGGCGTCTGACTCGATCCTGACAGCGCTCTGGTGTGTAGCTTTACTCCTAGGGTACCTGTACCACAGATAAAAGTTTCCTAAGCATGTGCCTAAGTAAAATTCGCTCTCTCTAACTCTCACTCACACTACTCCAATTAATTGATTCACTATCAAATAAAAGATAATAATAAAACTTCCTATTGTAGTTTGCGTTCGTATAAAACGTTCCGCCTGAGCTGACTAAAGTCGTGGAATACCTTCTTATATCGTCGGACCTCCTGACCCGCTTTTGCAGATGTATGAATGAGAATGCAGTTTTTATTCTCCATTTGTATCCTCTTCATTATCCTCTTCAGTGGCACACGCTCTTGAAAAGCACACTTAAATTCACATTCCGTGGTCGGAACATGTTCTTGTAACGTTTGCATCCGAAGACTGAAGCACTTCTGCGCTCTCAAAGAGAGTTCATTGTAACTATTCCTTCATTAAGGCTGCATCCAAAGATTTGGCATTTCAGTCCTGTCAGAGGCATCCACCTATAAAGTCCCACCCTGGTTTAGGTTAATCTAGGTTCTTGGGTATTGTAGTTAACTGTCGTATTGGTTTGGCGTCTGACTCGATCCTGACAGCGCTCTGGTGTGTAGCTTTACTCCTAGGGTACCTGTACCACAGATCAAAGTTTCCTAAGCATGTGCCTAAGTAAAATTCGCTCTCTCTAACTCTCACTCACACTACTCCAATTAATTGATTCACTATCAAATAAAAGATAATAATAAAACTTCCTATTGTAGTTTGCGTTCGTATAAAACGTTCCGCCTGAGCTGACTAAAGTCGTGGAATACCTTCTTATATCGTCGGACCTCCTGACCCGCTTTTGCAGATGTATCAATGAGAATGCAGTTTTTATTCTCCATTTGTATCCTCTTCATTATCCTCTTCAGTGGCACACGCTCTTGAAAAGCACACTTAAATTCACATTCCGTGGTCAGAACATGTTCTTGTAACGTTTGCATCCGAAGACTGAAGCACTTCTGCGCTCTCAAAGAGAGTTCATTGTAACTATTCCTTCATTAAGGCTGCATCCAAAGATTTGGCATTTCAGTCCTGTCAGAGGCATCCACCTATAAAGTCCCACCCTGGTTTAGGTTAATCTAGGTTCTTGGGTATTGTAGTTAACTGTCGTATTGGTTTGGCGTCTGACTCGATCCTGACAGCGCTCTGGTGTGTAGCTTTACTCCTAGGGTACCTGTACCACAGATCAAAGTTTCCTAAGCATGTGCCTAAGTAAAATTCGCTCTCTCTAACTCTCACTCACACTACTCCAATTAATTGATTCACTATCAAATAAAAGATAATAATAAAACTTCCTATTGTAGTTTGCGTTCGTATAAAACGTTCCGCCTGAGCTGACTAAAGTCGTGGAATACCTTCTTATATCGTCGGACCTCCTGACCCGCTTTTGCAGATGTATCAATGAGAATGCAGTTTTTATTCTCCATTTGTATCCTCTTCATTATCCTCTTCAGTGGCACACGCTCTTGAAAAGCACACTTAAATTCACATTCCGTGGTCAGAACATGTTCTTGTAACGTTTGCATCCGAAGACTGAAGCACTTCTGCGCTCTCAAAGAGAGTTCATTGTAACTATTCCTTCATTAAGGCTGCATCCAAAGATTTGGCATTTCAGTCCTGTCAGAGGCATCCACCTATAAAGTCCCACCCTGGTTTAGGTTAATCTAGGTTCTTGGGTATTGTAGTTAACTGTCGTATTGGTTTGGCGTCTGACTCGATCCTGACAGCGCTCTGGTGTGTAGCTTTACTCCTAGGGTACCTGTACCACAGATCAAAGTTTCCTAAGCATGTGCCTAAGTAAAATTCGCTCTCTCTAACTCTCACTCACACTACTCCAATTAATTGATTCACTATCAAATAAAAGATAATAATAAAACTTCCTATTGTAGTTTGCGTTCGTATAAAACGTTCCGCCTGAGCTGACTAAAGTCGTGGAATACCTTCTTATATCGTCGGACCTCCTGACCCGCTTTTGCAGATGTATCAATGAGAATGCAGTTTTTATTCTCCATTTGTATCCTCTTCATTATCCTCTTCAGTGGCACACGCTCTTGAAAAGCACACTTAAATTCACATTCCGTGGTCAGAACATGTTCTTGTAACGTTTGCATCCGAAGACTGAAGCACTTCTGCGCTCTCAAAGAGAGTTCATTGTAACTATTCCTTCATTAAGGCTGCATCCAAAGATTTGGCATTTCAGTCCTGTCAGAGGCATCCACCTGTAAAGTCCCACCCTGGTTTAGGTTAATCTAGGTTCTTGGGTATTGTAGTTAGCTGTCGTATTGGTTTGGCGTCTGACTCGATCCTGACAGCGCTCTGGTGTGTAACTTTACTCCTAGGGTACCTGTACCACAGATCAAAGTTTCCTAAGCATGTGCCTAAGTAAAATTCGCTCTCTCTAACTCTCACTCACACTACTCCAATTAATTGATTCACTATCAAATAAAAGATAATAATAAAACTTCCTATTGTAGTTTGCGTTCGTATAAAACGTTCCGCCTGAGCTGACTAAAGTCGTGGAATACCTTCTTATATCGTCGGACCTCCTGACCCGCTTTTGCAGATGTATCAATGAGAATGCAGTTTTTATTCTCCATTTGTATCCTCTTCATTATCCTCTTCAGTGGCACACGCTCTTGAAAAGCACACTTAAATTCACATTCCGTGGTCAGAACATGTTCTTGTAACGTTTGCATCCGAAGACTGAAGCACTTCTGCGCTCTCAAAGAGAGTTCATTGTAACTATTCCTTCATTAAGGCTGCATCCAAAGATTTGGCATTTCAGTCCTGTCAGAGGCATCCACCTGTAAAGTCCCACCCTGGTTTAGGTTAATCTAGGTTCTTGGGTATTGTAGTTAGCTGTCGTATTGGTTTGGCGTCTGACTCGATCCTGACAGCGCTCTGGTGTGTAACTTTACTCCTAGGGTACCTGTACCACAGATCAAAGTTTCCTAAGCATGTGCCTAAGTAAAATTCGCTCTCTCTAACTCTCACTCACACTACTCCAATTAATTGATTCACTATCAAATAAAAGATAATAATAAAACTTCCTATTGTAGTTTGCGTTCGTATAAAACGTTCCGCCTGAGCTGACTAAAGTCGTGGAATACCTTCTTATATCGTCGGACCTCCTGACCCGCTTTTGCAGATGTATCAATGAGAATGCAGTTTTTATTCTCCAT
The DNA here is from genome assembly GCF_021461385.2 of Schistocerca piceifrons. Lineage (NCBI taxonomy): Eukaryota > Metazoa > Arthropoda > Insecta > Orthoptera > Acrididae > Schistocerca > Schistocerca piceifrons. The sequence continues at coordinate 1,217,221,080 of NC_060138.1, forward strand.
TTGTATCCTCTTCATTATCCTCTTCAGTGGCACACGCTCTTGAAAAGCACACTTAAATTCACATTCCGTGGTCAGAACATGTTCTTGTAACGTTTGCATCCGAAGACTGAAGCACTTCTGCGCTCTCAAAGAGAGTTCATTGTAACTATTCCTTCATTAAGGCTGCATCCAAAGATTTGGCATTTCAGTCCTGTCAGAGGCATCCACCTGTAAAGTCCCACCCTGGTTTAGGTTAATCTAGGTTCTTGGGTATTGTAGTTAGCTGTCGTATTGGTTTGGCGTCTGACTCGATCCTGACAGCGCTCTGGTGTGTAACTTTACTCCTAGGGTACCTGTACCACAGATCAAAGTTTCCTAAGCATGTGCCTAAGTAAAATTCGCTCTCTCTAACTCTCACTCACACTACTCCAATTAATTGATTCACTATCAAATAAAAGATAATAATAAAACTTCCTATTGTAGTTTGCGTTCGTATAAAACGTTCCGCCTGAGCTGACTAAAGTCGTGGAATACCTTCTTATATCGTCGGACCTCCTGACCCGCTTTTGCAGATGTATCAATGAGAATGCAGTTTTTATTCTCCATTTGTATCCTCTTCATTATCCTCTTCAGTGGCACACGCTCTTGAAAAGCACACTTAAATTCACATTCCGTGGTCAGAACATGTTGTTGTAACGTTTGCATCCGAAGACTGAAGCACTTCTGCGCTCTCAAAGAGAGTTCATTGTAACTATTCCTTCATTAAGGCTGCATCCAAAGATTTGGCATTTCAGTCCTGTCAGAGGCATCCACCTGTAAAGTCCCACCCTGGTTTAGGTTAATCTAGGTTCTTGGGTATTGTAGTTAGCTGTCGTATTGGTTTGGCGTCTGACTCGATCCTGACAGCGCTCTGGTGTGTAACTTTACTCCTAGGGTACCTGTACCACAGATCAAAGTTTCCTAAGCATGTGCCTAAGTAAAATTCGCTCTCTCTAACTCTCACTCACACTACTCCAATTAATTGATTCACTATCAAATAAAAGATAATAATAAAACTTCCTATTGTAGTTTGCGTTCGTATAAAACGTTCCGCCTGAGCTGACTAAAGTCGTGGAATACCTTCTTATATCGTCGGACCTCCTGACCCGCTTTTGCAGATGTATCAATGAGAATGCAGTTTTTATTCTCCATTTGTATCCTCTTCATTATCCTCTTCAGTGGCACACGCTCTTGAAAAGCACACTTAAATTCACATTCCGTGGTCAGAACATGTTGTTGTAACGTTTGCATCCGAAGACTGAAGCACTTCTGCGCTCTCAAAGAGAGTTCATTGTAACTATTCCTTCATTAAGGCTGCATCCAAAGATTTGGCATTTCAGTCCTGTCAGAGGCATCCACCTGTAAAGTCCCACCCTGGTTTAGGTTAATCTAGGTTCTTGGGTATTGTAGTTAGCTGTCGTATTGGTTTGGCGTCTGACTCGATCCTGACAGCGCTCTGGTGTGTAACTTTACTCCTAGGGTACCTGTACCACAGATCAAAGTTTCCTAAGCATGTGCCTAAGTAAAATTCGCTCTCTCTAACTCTCACTCACACTACTCCAATTAATTGATTCACTATCAAATAAAAGATAATAATAAAACTTCCTATTGTAGTTTGCGTTCGTATAAAACGTTCCGCCTGAGCTGACTAAAGTCGTGGAATACCTTCTTATATCGTCGGACCTCCTGACCCGCTTTTGCAGATGTATCAATGAGAATGCAGTTTTTATTCTCCATTTGTATCCTCTTCATTATCCTCTTCAGTGGCACACGCTCTTGAAAAGCACACTTAAATTCACATTCCGTGGTCAGAACATGTTCTTGTAACGTTTGCATCCGAAGACTGAAGCACTTCTGCGCTCTCAAAGAGAGTTCATTGTAACTATTCCTTCATTAAGGCTGCATCCAAAGATTTGGCATTTCAGTCCTGTCAGAGGCATCCACCTGTAAAGTCCCACCCTGGTTTAGGTTAATCTAGGTTCTTGGGTATTGTAGTTAGCTGTCGTATTGGTTTGGCGTCTGACTCGATCCTGACAGCGCTCTGGTGTGTAACTTTACTCCTAGGGTACCTGTACCACAGATCAAAGTTTCCTAAGCATGTGCCTAAGTAAAATTCGCTCTCTCTAACTCTCACTCACACTACTCCAATTAATTGATTCACTATCAAATAAAAGATAATAATAAAACTTCCTATTGTAGTTTGCGTTCGTATAAAACGTTCCGCCTGAGCTGACTAAAGTCGTGGAATACCTTCTTATATCGTCGGACCTCCTGACCCGCTTTTGCAGATGTATCAATGAGAATGCAGTTTTTATTCTCCATTTGTATCCTCTTCATTATCCTCTTCAGTGGCACACGCTCTTGAAAAGCACACTTAAATTCACATTCCGTGGTCAGAACATGTTGTTGTAACGTTTGCATCCGAAGACTGAAGCACTTCTGCGCTCTCAAAGAGAGTTCATTGTAACTATTCCTTCATTAAGGCTGCATCCAAAGATTTGGCATTTCAGTCCTGTCAGAGGCATCCACCTGTAAAGTCCCACCCTGGTTTAGGTTAATCTAGGTTCTTGGGTATTGTAGTTAGCTGTCGTATTGGTTTGGCGTCTGACTCGATCCTGACAGCGCTCTGGTGTGTAACTTTACTCCTAGGGTACCTGTACCACAGATCAAAGTTTCCTAAGCATGTGCCTAAGTAAAATTCGCTCTCTCTAACTCTCACTCACACTACTCCAATTAATTGATTCACTATCAAATAAAAGATAATAATAAAACTTCCTATTGTAGTTTGCGTTCGTATAAAACGTTCCGCCTGAGCTGACTAAAGTCGTGGAATACCTTCTTATATCGTCGGACCTCCTGACCCGCTTTTGCAGATGTATCAATGAGAATGCAGTTTTTATTCTCCATTTGTATCCTCTTCATTATCCTCTTCAGTGGCACACGCTCTTGAAAAGCACACTTAAATTCACATTCCGTGGTCAGAACATGTTGTTGTAACGTTTGCATCCGAAGACTGAAGCACTTCTGCGCTCTCAAAGAGAGTTCATTGTAACTATTCCTTCATTAAGGCTGCATCCAAAGATTTGGCATTTCAGTCCTGTCAGAGGCATCCACCTGTAAAGTCCCACCCTGGTTTAGGTTAATCTAGGTTCTTGGGTATTGTAGTTAGCTGTCGTATTGGTTTGGCGTCTGACTCGATCCTGACAGCGCTCTGGTGTGTAACTTTACTCCTAGGGTACCTGTACCACAGATCAAAGTTTCCTAAGCATGTGCCTAAGTAAAATTCGCTCTCTCTAACTCTCACTCACACTACTCCAATTAATTGATTCACTATCAAATAAAAGATAATAATAAAACTTCCTATTGTAGTTTGCGTTCGTATAAAACGTTCCGCCTGAGCTGACTAAAGTCGTGGAATACCTTCTTATATCGTCGGACCTCCTGACCCGCTTTTGCAGATGTATCAATGAGAATGCAGTTTTTATTCTCCATTTGTATCCTCTTCATTATCCTCTTCAGTGGCACACGCTCTTGAAAAGCACACTTAAATTCACATTCCGTGGTCAGAACATGTTGTTGTAACGTTTGCATCCGAAGACTGAAGCACTTCTGCGCTCTCAAAGAGAGTTCATTGTAACTATTCCTTCATTAAGGCTGCATCCAAAGATTTGGCATTTCAGTCCTGTCAGAGGCATCCACCTGTAAAGTCCCACCCTGGTTTAGGTTAATCTAGGTTCTTGGGTATTGTAGTTAGCTGTCGTATTGGTTTGGCGTCTGACTCGATCCTGACAGCGCTCTGGTGTGTAACTTTACTCCTAGGGTACCTGTACCACAGATCAAAGTTTCCTAAGCATGTGCCTAAGTAAAATTCGCTCTCTCTAACTCTCACTCACACTACTCCAATTAATTGATTCACTATCAAATAAAAGATAATAATAAAACTTCCTATTGTAGTTTGCGTTCGTATAAAACGTTCCGCCTGAGCTGACTAAAGTCGTGGAATACCTTCTTATATCGTCGGACCTCCTGACCCGCTTTTGCAGATGTATCAATGAGAATGCAGTTTTTATTCTCCATTTGTATCCTCTTCATTATCCTCTTCAGTGGCACACGCTCTTGAAAAGCACACTTAAATTCACATTCCGTGGTCAGAACATGTTCTTGTAACGTTTGCATCCGAAGACTGAAGCACTTCTGCGCTCTCAAAGAGAGTTCATTGTAACTATTCCTTCATTAAGGCTGCATCCAAAGATTTGGCATTTCAGTCCTGTCAGAGGCATCCACCTGTAAAGTCCCACCCTGGTTTAGGTTAATCTAGGTTCTTGGGTATTGTAGTTAGCTGTCGTATTGGTTTGGCGTCTGACTCGATCCTGACAGCGCTCTGGTGTGTAACTTTACTCCTAGGGTACCTGTACCACAGATCAAAGTTTCCTAAGCATGTGCCTAAGTAAAATTCGCTCTCTCTAACTCTCACTCACACTACTCCAATTAATTGATTCACTATCAAATAAAAGATAATAATAAAACTTCCTATTGTAGTTTGCGTTCGTATAAAACGTTCCGCCTGAGCTGACTAAAGTCGTGGAATACCTTCTTATATCGTCGGACCTCCTGACCCGCTTTTGCAGATGTATCAATGAGAATGCAGTTTTTATTCTCCATTTGTATCCTCTTCATTATCCTCTTCAGTGGCACACGCTCTTGAAAAGCACACTTAAATTCACATTCCGTGGTCAGAACATGTTCTTGTAACGTTTGCATCCGAAGACTGAAGCACTTCTGCGCTATCCTTGACGTGGCATGGACTCAGACTCACCAGTCGTTGGAAGCCCCCCTGCAGAAATATTGCACCAGGATGCCTCTATAGCCGTCCGTAATCGCAAAAGTATTGCCGGCGCGGGACGTCCCAGAAATGTTCATTGGAATTGGTGTCGGGCGATCTGGGTGGTCGAATCAATCTCTGGAACTGTCCAGAATGTTCTTCAAGCCAATTGCAAACAGTTGCGGCCCGGCAACATGGCGCATTGTCATCCATAATTGAAGTCCATGAACGGCTGCAAATAGGCGCCATGTAGCCGAACATAACCATTTCCACTCGGGCGAACTGCCGGATGTCTGCAACTTCCTGCCACAATATTTCGGCGCAGTCTTCTAGCCATCTTCAGATGATACTGGCGAAAACTCCCTAAGCTCTGGTATTTAAGGCCCCTCCGGCACATGCGTGGTGGCCTTAAATACCAGAGCTCATGGAGTTTTCGCCAGTATCACCTGAAGATGGCCAGAAGACTCTGCGCGCGAAATATTGTGGCAGGAAGTGGCAAACATCCGGCAGTTGGCCCGAAATTTTGTGGAATAATATGTACGCCAGAAAAGTTTTAAATCTCACAATAGGTGCGAAGTTGAATCTAAGTTTTGTTGGTACAGGTAAACATGCAGAAGTCTTGAAAGGTGGTGTTACGAGACAATTGCATGACCTGCAACTACAGGAAAGAAGCTAAGATTAAATTGAATCAATTATTATATCGAAGAACTGCGAATACGATTACCCTTGAGCTATACAATTAATTAGGGACATAAGAATATTTTTGCCAGACCTGTTGGCGATCCTGGATTTCTCGTTTTACGGGTGCGGTTGCCTTAACCACTTACTTTATTTTTCTTATTTTTAACGGAGGATGCCCATCCGGTCATACAACATAAGGGCGACGACCACTGGAAACACCAGAAAATAAACGCTGTCCGGTCCCCAACTCCCCACAGCGGGAACCTTGGTACGTCTTCTAGGAGTACATTCCTGTTCAATGGTCCATTGCGAGATGCAAATCAGTGCCCAGATGCGTGGGAATGGAAATCCTTGAATAGACTACTTAAGTAATTAGCAAATATCAGCATATATCTAGAAGAATATCGCATGCCATTGTGTCGTTCCTGTAGGAGAATTCAAAAGTCAAATCACATCTTTGAGACCGTTCTTAAAAAAGGTCTTTTGATCCATTTCATCGCACGCGTCTTTGATTAGGGAAGGTAGGTCTCAACCGAGTGAAGGAGAATGCCGAGCTCGGTCGTGTGGGGTTTCACTCGGAGACAGAAGGCAAGTATCTTCTGAATTAAAAGTCACGTATCTGCTGAAGGTCCACGTTGTGGATTCGGTCCGAGAAATGTCGTGTAGTGTGCATATGTCTTGTCGGAAAATTTTCGTTAGCCACGAGGGATCAGGTGGAGCGGCTCTCTGTCGAGCAATGTGATCAGTGAATCGTTCGCCACACCGCAGGCAGCGCCACTCCTGGGTGGGATCTCTTAACCGCATTTCGAGGGTGATTCTTTATCAACAGGCCGTACACTATATCACGCGCCGTAGGTGCGCTGGAGCGGAGGAAGAATGTTTTGATGTTAGCAAGCGAAACAGCGGGCAGTCAGGATGGATGCGCCACATCATCAATGATGTGACCAGTAAAGCTGCGTCGACAATGGGTCCACATCTTGAGTACGGTGCTGATTCAAAGGGCTGCCGCAAGCGAATTCCATTGCTACCGAAGCATCCAGACGCCACCTGGATCCCTGGATCCGCTGTGCCACCATTGGTTTCATCGGTAGAATCTGCGCCATATGTTGTACCTGGGACGTCAGGTGGGTGTTAATGAAGTCAAGCGTTTGGACGACATCTAACGCCCACAGGAGGTGGTCTTGGATGCCCGTGCGGAGAGCGTGTAAAAGGCATTTACAGTTCAGCACTGTCGTACGGTGGCCAGCTCTCGCAAATATCCAAACATCGAAGTGTATCAATCGTCCTCAGTGAGGCCACACTCCCCTTTCGGAGCCCTTTGCTGATTTCCATGGCACGTGACCTGACTATGTACATGTTCCTGCCTCCCGCGTTCCCGTACCACTCGACCCATCCTAGCACCATCCACATCTCCAACACGGGCGAAAAAGACTAGACCATCAATGTAAGCGCGGCATTAGGAATTGTGTCCTCTTGGCGTTGTCCCCAAAATATGGCGTTTCAGCGCACAGAGAAGAGACTCTGTTCGTGCTGCGATAGGATACTTGAGAACTTAATCAACACCCTCGACGAGGCTCCATAGACAGTAGGCATGGTTACTCGGGTAAAGGTAGCAGGGGAAGCCAGACGATCTATCACGGCGAGGTTCACAGAGGCCAGGGCTCCAAGCAATCGTTAGGCCGACGCAAGGGCAACCACATTTCGCTCTAAATAAAGGGCCGTCTAAATATTATTGTCGTCCCCTTTCCCGCCAAAGAGGTTTGTTCATATGAAATAACTTGACGTAATATATGCTTACGACACATCGACAAGATTCTCGTGAAGAGGTTTAAATCACGATTGAGGGGTGCAATTAGGTGGTAGTGTTCAATTCGTTTGTTCAGTTGGTTTGGGCACTGGAATAATGAGACCTTCCACTAATATTGGTGGAATGGGAACTGCTAATTTCAGCAACCCTTGGTACATCTCCTTCCATTGAGAGGCCATAACACCCTTACGTCTGGCACAACTCCAACTGACATCCATCTGGACCCAGTGATCTATTAACTACCCCCTCCCCCCCCCCCCCATGGTAAGGGCATCCATAACATCATCACGCATGATCTCCTCTAAAAACGATGCCATTGCCTTATCATCAAGTGTGTCAGTGAGGGTCTAGGCCTAGGGGATTGCTACGAAGTCCACATCATTGTGACGCACCTCGTGATATAATCGGTGACAGCTGTCAACGAACGCTTATACGATGTCCTCTTGGGTCGTTACCCTGCAACCATCCACGAGAAGCAGATCGTGCAACAATTTTCTTCGTCTTCGTTCGGAGAAAACGTGTTGCATTGAGGGAGGTTAGCCACCAATCCTGTCCTGGCGTCTCATTGACGTAATGACACCTTCAAGCCTATGGTGGTTAAGGGTGAGACTCTTCGCTAGGGTATGACGAATCTCCGCCTGACGATCTTGGGATGGTGGGAGCGTCGTAAGCAATAGAAGAAGCGCGAAACAGCAGTCTGTCGTTTGTCGGTTCCAGGGCGATCATTTCCTAACGTAACCAACCACCACACGCTGTAAAGACATTTTGATGCATTTGAGCTACCATCGAATCTTCAACAGATACAGCAGCAATCGACGTTCACTTGAGACCAAAATACTCGCCTACATTCCGGATCCTCTAAGAGAGCCACATTCAGTTCCCATAATTTCCGACTTGTCCACACTCTGTGCTTCTAGAACTTGATTGTCCAGATGTATGTTGTCCTAGAGAGACGTGAGCCAGCGTCCGCACCCAGAATCGCTGATGCAAGGTCAGAGAATATGTAGCTACGATCGAGTCTGCTGGCGGAATGGATAGTTATATAAGTAAAGGCAGGGCGATCACCACCCAAATACGAGCAAGATGCAGGTGTTGTACCAGGACACAGTTTGGAGTATGGAGTGTAGTTTGGGGTTGCTGGTCGTTCTGACATAGTACACTATTAAAATCTCTGACAATAATGATGTGGTCATAGCGGCCCACGAAGAGAGGCCTAATTTCTTCCGCATAAAACCGTGAACAGTCCCGCATTTTATCTGTTACGAAATGGCATGGACATTAATAACTCGAGTCTCTTGCAAATCGAACGCCAGTCTCCCTGCCGACGACAGGTGTATCACTCCGGTTACCTCTATTCCGACTGGCACAAGGGCTGCCATTTCACTGCCTCCCGTAACATAAGCAGTAAATCCGTGTAAGTCTGGAAAGTTCTCCAATCGAACTTCTTGCATTAATGCTACATCCACATTTGCCGCCCCGACCATATCGCACAAGCATGGTCTAAGCAGTCTCTTTAGTAGACCTATTGTACCTTCTAAGGTTCTGCCAATGAATCGTAGTCTTTGGTTGGCTCTACCCACTGCATTAGCTATATGAGCGTTCCAATTTAGGTTATTTGTAATTGTAATCCCTAAGTATTTCGTTGAATTTACAGCCTTCAGATTTGTGTGACCTATCGCGTAATCGAAATTTAGCTGATTTCTTTTTGTACTCACGTGAATAGCTTCACACTTCTCTCTATTCAGGGTCAATTGCCACTTTTCACACCACACAGATATCTTGTCTAAATGATATTGCAATTCATTTTGGTCATCTGATGACTTTACAAGACGGTAAATGACAGCATCATCTGCAAATAATATAAGAGAGCTACTCAGATTGTCTCCTATGTCGTTAATATGGATGAGGAAGAATAGAGGGCCTATAACACTTCCTTGGGGAACGCCGGATATTGCTTCTGTTTTACTCGATGACTTTCCGTCTATTGCTACGAACTGTGACCTTTCTGACAGGAAATCACGAAAGCAGTCGCAGAACTGAGGCGATATTCCATAGGGACACGGTTTGGTTAGAAGACACTTGTGAGAAAGGGTGTCGAAAGCCTTCCGAAAATCTAAAAATATGGAATCGGTTTGACATCCCCTGTCGATGGCACTCGTTACTTCGTGAGTATAAAAAGCTAGTTGTGTTTCACAAGAACGATATTTTCTGAATCCCTGCTGACTATGTGTCAATAAATCGTTCTCTTCGAGGTACTTCATAATGTTCGAATACGGTATATGTTCCAAAACCCTACTGCAAATCGACGTTAGAGATATGGTCCTGTAATTCAGCGGATTACTCCTACTCCCCTTTTTCGGTATTGTTGTGACTTGAGCAACTTTCTGTGAGCGAGCGGTTGTATGTAATTGCTAAATATGGAGCTGTTGCATATGTATACTCTGAAAGGAACCTGACTGGTATACCATCTGCACCGGAAGCCCTGTCTCTTTTAAGTGATTTATGCTGCTTTACTACACCGAGGATATCTACTTCTACGTTTGTCGTCTTGGCAGTTGTTCTTGATCGGAATTCGTGAATATTTACTTCGTCTTCTATGGTGAAGGAGTTTCGGACATCCGTGTTTAATAACTCTGTTTTGGTGGCACTGTCATCAGTGACTTCACCGTTGTTATCGCGCAGTCAAGGTATTGATTCTGTCTTGCCACTGGTGTGCTTTGTATATGAGCAGAATCTCTTAGGGTTTTCTGACAGATTCAGAGACAGAGCTTCGTTGCGGGAATTATTAAAAGCATCTCGAATTGAAGCACGCGCTAAATTTCGAACTGCTGCGCGGTGTGGGATCCGCATCAGGTGGGACTGACGGATGACATCGGAAAACTACAAAGAAGGGCAGCTCGTTTCGTATTATCGCGAAATAGGGGAGATAGTGCCACAGACAAGATACGTAAATTGGAGTGGCAATCATTAAAACAAAGGGGATTTTTGTTCCGGCGGGATCTTCCCATGAAATTTCAATCTCCAGTTTTCTCCTCCGTTTGAGAAAACATTCTGTTGGCACCCACCTACACAGGGAGAAATGATCATCACGATAAAATACGAGACATCAGGGCTCGCACAGAAAAATTTAAATGCTCGTTTTCCCCGGGCGCCGCTCGAGAGTGGAACGGTAGAGAGACAGCTTGAAGACGGTTCACTGAACCCTCTGCGAGGCACTTTATTGTGAACAGCAGAGGTATCACGTAGATGAAGAAGTAGAGTAGGAAAACCTGAACAAAGAACACTGAGCTTAACTCTAACCTCACTGTCGAAAAATGTATTTTTGGGAAAATTGACAGCCTAGCCCGACCTGCTTGTTGTTGTTGTTGTGGTCTTCGGTCCTGAGACTGTTTTGATGCAACTTTGCATCCTACTCTATCCTGTGCAAGCTTCTTCATCTCCCAGTACCTACTGGAGCCTACATCCTTCTGAATCTGCTTAGTGTATTCATCTCTTGGTCTCCCTCTACATTTTTACCCTCCACGCTGCCCTCCAATACTAAATTGGTGATCCCTTGATGCCTCAGAACATGTCCTACCAACCGGTCCCTTCTTCCAGTCAAGTTGTGCCACAAGCTCCTCTTCTCCCCAATTATGTTCAATACCTCCTCATTAGTTATGTGATCTACCCATCTAAACTTCAGCATTCTTCTGTAGCACCACATTTCGAAAGCTTCTATTCTCTTCTTGTCTCAACTATTTATCGTCCATGTTTCACTTCCATGCATAGCTACACTCCATACAAATACTTTCAGAACCAACTTCCTGACACTTAAATCAATACTCGATGTTAACAAATTTCTCTTCTTCAGAAACGCTTTCCTTGCCATTGCCAGTCTACATTTTATATCCTCTCTACTTCGACCATCATCAGTTAATTTGCTCCCCAAACAACAAAAATCCTCTACTACTCTAAGTGTCTCATTTCTTAATCTTATTCCCTCAGCGTCACCTGACTTAATTCGAGTACATTCCATTATCCTCGTTTTGCTTTTGTTGCTTAGTTTGTGCAAACTTCATTGACCTAAATTGTGACTACCCTGTTAACATGTGTATTTCTGACGTAAGAATCGACGAGTTTGGCTCCGAAGTGAAAAAACAGTCAGCGTGCGCTCGTGCACAGTTTAACGCCGGCCCGCCACGGATCGCCACGTAAATAGCTCTTTGTGCGCGAGATGGGCCACAGCCGTGAAGGCAGCGGCCGGACTGCGGGACGTAATGGGCGCCTTCCTGGACGGCGGGCGTGTAACGGCGCACCGGCCGCAGCTTCCGGTCGATCACTTTCCCTGGTCCAGTGTCCAGTCGGGGCCGGACCTGTTATGTGGAGAAGCGCGGGCACGCCGGCCGAGTTTCCCGGCCGCAGCGCCAGCGGGCGCCGCGATTAGCCGCGAGATCCTACGCAGGATGCGGCCACTTGACGAGGCGCGGCCAGCCTCGAGCAGGCGCGCCAGGGGTCGGCGGGTGGGAGCTCGCACTGCACTAAAGCCACTGACACTTCGACCACGAGGACTGTCATCTAGCACTGCTTGTGAAGGGTCAGTCCAATTTATCGTCTCCCATGTCATTATACCCGGGATATCTTGAAATACACTTGTCGTCTGCAGTCCGGACCTTCAAAGGCGTCGATTCAATGGCGGTCACGGCCTGAATCCATGCACTCTTGGCGATGTACACTACTGCTCATAAAAATTGCTACACCACGAGGATGACGTGCTACAGACGTGAAATTTAACAGACAGCAAGAAGATGCTGTGATATGCAAATGATTAGCTTTTCAGAGCATTCACACAAGGTTGGCGCCGGTGCTGACATGAGCAAAGTTTCCAACCGATTTCTCATACACAAACAGCAGTGGACCGGCGTTGCCTGGTGAAACGTTGTTGTGATGCCTCGTGTAAGGAGGAAAAATTCGCACCAACACGTTTCCGACTTTGATAAAGGTCGTATTGTAGCCTATCGAGACTGCGGTTTATCGTATCGTGACATTCCTGCTCACGTTGGTCGACATTCAATGACAGTTCGCAGAATATGGAATCAATGGGCTCAGGAGGGTAATACGGAACGCCGTGCTGGACCCCAACGGCCTCGTATCATTAGCAATCGAGATGACACGAATCATATCCGCATGGCTGTAACGGATCGTGCAGCCACGTTTCGATCCCTGAGTCAGCAAATGGGGACGTTTGCAAGACAACAACCATCTGCACGAACAGTTCGACGACGTTTGCAGCTGCATGGACTATCAGCTCGGAGACCGTGGCTCCGGTTACCCTTGCCGCTGCATCACAGACAGGAGCGCCAGCGATGGTGTACTCAACGACGCACCTGGGTGCACGAATGGCAAAACGTCATTACTTCGGATGAATCCAGGTTCTGTTTACAGCATCATGGTGGTCGCATCCGTGTTTGGCGACATCGCGGTGAACGCACGTTGGAAGCGTGTATTCGTCATCGCCATACTGGCGTATCACCCGGCGTGATGGTATGGGGTCCCATTGGTTACACGTCTCGGTCACCTCTTGTTCGCATTGACGGCACTTTGAACAGTGGACGTTACATTTCATATGTGTTACGACCCGCGGCTCTACCGTTCATTCGATCCCTGCGAAACCCTACATTTCTGCAGGATAATGCACGACCCCATGTTGCAGGTCCTGTACGGGCCTTTCTGCATACAGAAAATGTTCTACTGCTGCCCTGGCCTGTACATTCTCCAGATCTCTCACCAATTGAAAACGTCTGGTCAATGGTGGCCGAGCAACTGGCTCGTCACAATACGCCAGTCACTAGTCTTGATGAACTGTGGTATCGTGTTGAAGCTGCATGGGCAGCTGCACCTGTACACGCCATCCAAGCTCTGTTTGACTCAATGCTCAGGCGTATCAAGGCCGTTATTACGGCAGAGGTGGTTGTTCTGGGTAGTGATTTCTCAGGATCTATGCACCGAAATTGCGTGAAAATGTAATCACATGTCAGTTCTAGTATAATATATCTGTCCGATGTTTACCGGTTTATCATATGCATTTCTTCTTGGTGTAGCAATTTTAATGGCCAGTAGTGAATGTAGCGCGCGAGACTATTTAGGCTATGCGCTGCTACACATGAAAAAACATTTCTAAGTAATAGTCGCCAGCCTCGCTTTTAACCACGGGACAGGTTCTTAACATATACACTGCCGGAAAACAATTAATACAAACTTTTCCAGGTTTCCAGGTCACTAAGGATTTGCTGTTGCAACAGTGTGTACAGCATACATGAAATGATTACGTTTACATATCAACAGCACAAGCGGTTCTGAGGCACGAGGAATCGAAATCGACCTATGCTGAAACACACATACATTATGTGATCAAAAGTATCCGGACACCCCAAAAATATATTTTTTCATATTAGGTGCACTCTGCTGCCACCTACTGCCAGGTACTCCATATCATCGACCTCAGTAGTCATTAGACATCGTGAGAGAGCAGAACGGGGCGCCCCACGCAACTCACGGACTTCGAACTTGGTCAGCTGATTGGGTGTCACTTGTGTCTGTACGCGAGATTTCCACACTGCTAAGCATCCCTAGGTCATCTGTTTCGAATGTAATAGCGAAGTTAAAACGTGAAGGTACACATACAGCACAAAAACGTACAGGTCGACCTCGTCTGTTGACTGACAGAGACCGCCAACATTTGAAGAAGATGGTAAAGTGTTATAGGCAGACATGTATCCAAACCATCACACAAGAATTCCAAACTGCAACTACAAAGCACTATGACAGTTAGGCAGGAGGTGAGAAATCTTGGATTTTATGGTCTAGCGGCTGCTCATAAGCCACGCATCACGCCGGTAAATGCCAAACGACGCATCGCTTGGTGTAAGGATCGTAAACGTGCGACGATTGAACAGTGGAAAACCGTAGTGTGGAGTGACGAATCACGGTACACAATGTGGCGAATTGGTGGTAGGGTGTGGATTTGGCGAATGCCCGGTGAACGTCATCTGCCAGCGTGTGTAGTGCCAACAGTAAAGTTTGAAAGCGGTGGTGTTACGGTGTGGTCGTGTTTTTCACGGAGGGGTTTTGTACCCCTTGTTGTTTTGCGTGGCACTATCACAGCACAGGCCTATATTGATGTTTTAAGCAACTTCTTGCTTCCCACTGTTGACTGAATCTTCCAACACGATCGAGCACCTGTTCATAATGCACGTCCTGTGGTGGAGTGGTTACACGACAGTTACCTCCCTGTAATGGAGTGGCCTGCACAGAGTCCTGAGCTGAATCCTGTAGAACAGCTTTTGGATAGTTTGGAACGCCGACTTCGTGCCAGGCCTCGCCGACCGCCATCGATACCTCTCCTCAGTGCGACACTCTGTGAAGAATGGACTGCCATTCCCCCAGAAACCTTCCAGCAGCTGACTGAACGTGTGCCCGCGAGAGTGGAAGCTGTCATCAAGGCTAATGGTTGGCCAACACGATACTGAATTCCAGCGTTACCGATGGAGGGCGCCACGATCTTGGAAGTTATTTTCAGCCAGATGTACGGATACTTTTGATGACCTAGTGTATTTGTATGCTGTGTAGCCTCCACGGGCGGCAATGCAGGCGCTGACTCTGCCATTCAGTGGATCGTAGAGATGGTGAATACTGTCCTGGGATTCGTTATGCCCTGCCTGTTCGACATGTTCACGTAGTCGTTAGTTGACAAGTAGAGCGAGTCGCTTCTCGTTCCGTCATATCCCACACATGCTCGGCTGGAGACAAGTCCAGAGATAATGCTGGCCGGTGACGTTGCTGCACGTCTTGCAGAGCACCCTGAGTTTCACGGGTAATGTGTGGGCGAGTATTATCCTGTTGGAATAACACATTACCTTCCTGTTGCAATAACGGCAAGGGGTCCAACAACGCTCTGCAGGTACGGAACGCTGGTTAGCGTCCGCTCCAGAAACAGCAAAGGTGAACGAGAGTCGTAGCTTATCGCACCACAGACCGTAAGGCCAGGGGTGGAGTCAGTCTGTGTTGGATGAATGCATTCTACGAGACAGCGCTCGCCAGGTCTAGGATGTAGGCAGAAACAGATTTCATCGCTGAAGTCTACGGCGCGTCATTCCGTCTTCGTAGTGATCCTCTGATGGCACCTGTCGAGCCATGCATGTCGACGCTGAGTGGCGAGAGTGGAAGACGGGCTTGAGGTGTGCGTGCCCGTAGTCCCACTGCTAATAACAGTTCGTGTTGATACGAGGGTCACTCCAAAAGAAATGCACACTATTTTTGTAATAATACAGTTTTCATTCTGCATGTGTGAAAGTTTTACAATGTGTAGATACATCCTTCCCGCTTATTTTCAAACATAGTTCAACCTGTTCCCGTGAGTGGCACCCTCACAGCATATCTTCAAGATGGCTGCTACACTTGACGTTCGTCAGAAGCAACGTGCTGTCATAGAATTCCTGTGCTGTGAAAACGAGACAGTGGGAAACATCCACAAGAGGTTGAAAAAGGTGTATTGAGATGCTGCTGTCGATCGCAGTACAGTTAATCGGTGGGCAAGCAGGTTACGTGATGAAAGCGGGCATGGCGATATTGAGGATTGTTCTCGCAGCGGCAGGTCTCGTACTGCACAGAATCCAGAAATGTGCAGAGAGTTAACGAATTGGCGACTGCTGACAGACGCATCACAGTGAGCGAATTGTCACGCTACGCTGGGACTGGGGAAGGAAGTGTCTACAGAATACTGAAAGTGTTGGCGTTAAAAAATGTTTGTGCCAGATGGATTCCCAGGATGTTGACAGTGGCTCACAAAGTACGAGAATGGCGGAGATGAATTTCTTGGAAGAGTTGTGACAGGTGATGAAACATGGCTCCATCATTTTTCACCAGAGACGAAGAAGAGGCAATCGATGGAGTGGCATCATGCAAATTCACCCAAGGAAAAAGAAATTCAAAACCACTCCTTCTGCTGGAAAAGTTATGGCTACCGTGTTTTTCTATTCCGAAGGACTCTTGCTTTTGGACATCATGCCAAGTGGAGCCACCTTAAATTCTGATGCATATGTGACGACACTGAAGAAACTTCAAGCTCGACTGAGTCGTGTTCGACCACATCGGCAAAAGCAGGATGTTTTGCTGTTGCACGACAATGCACGGCCACATATCAGTCAAAAAACCATGGAAACGATCACAAAATTCGGGTGGACATAACTGAAACACCCGCCTTACAGTCCTGACCTGGCTCCATGTGACTATCATCTCTTTGGGAAACTGAAAGACTCTCTTCGTGGAACAAGGTTTGAAGATGATGACTTCCTTGTGCACGTTGCCAATCAGTGACTCCATCAGGTTGGTCCAGAATTTTACCGTGCGGGTTTACAGGCGCTGGTTCCAAGATAGCGTAAGTCGGTTGAGAGGGATGGAAATTGTGTGGAGAAATGAAAATATTGTTCCTAAAGGATGTATCTACGCACTGTAAAACTTTCACCACACTGAGCGTTCTGGCTGTGAGCACTCCCTTTTAAAGAGGAGACACAGATGGTGCACTGGTAGCCACGCCGCTACGCTGTCTGTTGGCGGACGATATTAAAACATTATTAGTACATCTACTATCCCGCAGGTGGCATATGTCGTCTTCGGATAAAAATCGACATTGTTTCCCAGGTGCACTTTTTTTTTTTTCAGGCAGTGGATAATAGTCCCATACTCAGGAGTTGAGCGTAGCAGAGCAGATAGAGGAACCATACAATGAAGGCTTTTACTACCGGATATTTCAGCTGCCGAGAATTCTTCCGGGTTGTATGGCCGTGGTCCATGGAAATCTTCTATCCCTGACGTTTCGTCCAAGGCTACGTTGGACTCGCTGTGTCCTATCGTTGTCCTCAGGCCTCCTGTTATTCGGTCGCAGCGATGGAAGAACAGGGTTTCTCTACCTTTCATCAGAAATATTATGGATCAATTCGGCAAGATTTTAAGGAAACATAACGTTCGACCGATTTTCAGACCAACTAAGAAAATAGGCTAAGCACTTCGTTCAGTTAAGGATAAACGTCCCCCTCTGTCTGCAAATGGTGTATACAACATTCCGTGTACATGTGGTAGGGTCTACATTGGAACTACAAAGGGAAGTGTTATGAAACGTCCCCTTTGAACAATTATACATGACTGTGCTTAAACTGACACACAATATTTTGTTAGCGCAACGCAATCTGACTTTCAAAATGCCCTACAAAAGAATGGCCCTGACTAACATTAAACTATACCTTTCACAAATCACTTACCTCACAAAAATCTTCGCTGCTCAAGCTACTGCAATACACCGAGCGCCACTACTGCCAGCTAAATAAAAGATTCAAACTATGGAAGGCACTAAATACTGATAGGGATAGTTAGCAAATGAAAGATATTAATAGAGAACAAACAATGTATTTACCTTGATATCATCAAAAGTCATAATATATATAGCAGTTCATCACAAATTACAAAACTCCGCCATCTCTCTCCCCACATCCACCACTGCTGGTGGCTCACCTCCAACTGCGCAACGCTACGCGCTGTTCACAGCCAGCTGCCTAACACTACAATGGCGAGTATTACAACAATGCAAAGCAGCCACAGACTGCACACAGCACAGCCAGTGATTTTCATACAGAGGTGGCGTTACCAATAAAAAAACCTAAACAGCCTATAAAAAAACCTAAACAGCCTACTTACATAGCCCCCATGCTCCCCACAAAAAATTTTACAAATTGGATTGGGCAGTGGCCAATACAGATTTGCAAAAATTTTTCATAATTACAATAACAAAGAAATCAAATGCACACACTTATTGATACCATGTTGGTCAAAAGCTCAAATTTTCTCACAGTCCATAAAGACCGTCCTGATCGTTCATTACGGTAAAATAGTAGTGTTTTTCTCAAAGTCTGAGCAGTAGAAGAAAATGCACACGGAAGTAGTGGATTTCCATGCAGTCTTGAAGAAGTAGTGTTGTCCTTCCAACGGAAAGACAGTGCTGACTCTTGACATGCATACAGGTAATGGGCCACAACAGAGCAAACCCACAGCAGAGTCATTCGAAGTTTTGAAGCTTATTGGTAAGTAGGTCATCACAGAGCAGACCCACTGTAGTCCTGGTAGAGATTGTGGTATTGCAGTCCGTGTAGAAATAATGGTAATGGTGGGTCATCAAAGGGGTAGACCCACTGTAGTCCTTGAAGAGATGGCCAGCAGCCATCTGTTGTGACTGTGCAGGTGCACAATCACCATCGAAGAGTCTTGCGGACAATATAGCAAGTCCATAAACCACCACTTGTGCACTCACAAAGTTTTCGGAACTGTCCTTAGAACCAACAATGCTGTTATCCAGTCCCTTGCTGAATTATTAACACACGTGCAAACACTAACAGTCCCTACTTCTCACATATTGTCCATATACTATGACCAACAGAAACGTGTGCAGTGAAATGTAACTAACAAGTTAATAATATCATGAACTGGTGACAATTACAATTTTATGACATAAGAATACAATAAAGGTACAAAATACATCATTAAAAACATAACAATATAAATAACATTTGTAGTACAGGCTTTACAAAAGAATCGAACTAACATATACATCAGTGGAATTATGAAATGAGTACATACATAAAAGATCACAAAACTTTTGAAACATCAACTTCACACATGAGCATTAACACAAAACAGAATAAATAATGTCTAAAATCTTTACAAAGTAAATAACACATTATTAATGCCAATTGTATTTGAGGATAACAGTATTCCTCATCATAGTGAATGTAACTTAGTATTAGAAGAGAAAAAAGTTCTATGAAACAGTACACAGACAGGAAGAAAACAAATACACAAGGGTACACAAACACATAGGGGGATAACACAATGGAAAGGACAGGGTTCGTTTTCAGTGTAACTTTTGGTACTGCAGTATTTTGCGAACAAAACCTTTTTTGTTCTTGGAGATCTCCCTTCGTTCATCATTATTCCCAAAAAGTCCTATCTGTACCTCTTTTCTGTATTCTAACCATATTTCTTTCAAAAGAAATATGGCTCATTGTACAATACTCATTTAGGCCCAAATCGTCTTCATATAACTTTCAAAGCATTCTTTCCCTATTCTCCATAGTTAGGTTCTTATATAGTCTACCCCCTCTTAAGCTAACTTAAATCTACTGAGCTCAGATATTAAACTAAGGGACGAAGCAATGCCGCAGCACAAAATAATTAACACAAACAGCAATGACAAAAAAATGGAAATTTGCAAAGCAAGCTACAGTAAATCTAAATTACCAAGCAATGCAACATTACAACTAATATGAGCCAATGTGCAGCAACGAGAAAAATAAATGAGTAGTAAAACTGGCTTAGCAGAGTAACACAAAGTCAAATTCAGTAACACTATGCCTGGCAAACAGCAGCTTATATCTAAACATGACATAGCTCAAGCAAAAAAAATAGTACACTAAAGATAACAATGCAGATAAGGGAAATGTATAATCACACCTTAATGTCTATGTAATTAAAGTGGTGCACCACAACAACTTATTGTAAAAGAAATATTACCATGTACTTGAAAAGAAAATTATGTGTCCAGTTACTGTTACTAGTCCCTTCTTATTGTTCTTTCCTTTCCAAGTGCTCCTTTTTTTTTTTTAAAGAATGTGGATTACAAAATTATCATTTAATAGATCTGTTGACAGAAAGTGTTCACATTAGCAAATGCATCTAAGTTTAGTTTATAAAACTAATGCTGTAACACAGCTGGAAAACAGGTATCAAATGAAATAAGCAATTACGCAAACCAAAGCATAAAAATATCATTCAATAGTCATGTGACATTTCATAAGTTAATAGAAATTCTCTCAACTCTCGTAGAAAGACGCTTGTCGTAATCAGGGGTGCAGATGTAAAAATATTTCTCGTCATTTCATTAGGCATTTCAGTAAATATCATAAATTACGAGCTCCACAGTATGCTTTCAACAAGGAAATGTCAATATGGAGGATAATGGCCTCCCCCCCTTTTTTTTTTTTTTTTACCTGTGCTTCCGGAAAGGCACACCCTAATGGCTTGTTCTCCAGGTGTCTGACACAGCGGTGTGCCGACGACGCACGTGCAGGTGGTCACTTAACTTTCTTACGGAAATATTTACGACAGCAGTTTCCGCTACAGTGACAGTCTCACATAAAAATATTTCACAGGTCAAGAATTAGCATTGCAAATCTGTAGAAAGAAAATCCTATAAATATAACAGTGTCCAAAAAATTTTCGCCAGCATTGTGATACATTCACTCATATACACACATTTCATAATTCTTAAAGTACGATTCTTGGTTTCCAACAACCTTTTTCACAAATCAGAGTCCCTAATCACTACTCATTATTCCTTACCTTACTCGTCGACACTTCTTCAGTATTTCATCATAAGAAATACGTAGCATAATCAAACTCCTCATATACGGTATCATCATCTTATTAATCATTAACATACCTCAACAGTATAATACACATCGTCGTGGTAATAATATCATAACATCTTAGTCAACTCTCAAAATCGTCGTAGCTTCCTCCAATAATTTCAAAACCTAAAAAAATTCTCTGCTCATTTCAATAGTATCATCTCCCTCAAACGTACTTTAAAATCATGCTCCCTTACCAAATACATCATTCAAAGCTCTCATAGTATCACAATGATTACGAAAAAATATGAACAGTTTACAAAGCACAGACAAAATACAGTTTCATAAGTGTGAAGTTATCCAACTGTGTAATTGCGTAAACATGTGTCACTGATGTAGTAAAAAAAATGTTTATCTCTCAGTTAAATGATCAGATAGGTGTGTAATTTGTGTGTTAGAGAAATATGGTACCGATGTGTAAAGTTGTATAAGCAAATACCATATTAGCTAGGGTTCCTTGTGGTTGCCACACACATGGTACACAAAGTAAGCGTGTACCCCCCTGAGGATTAATGTAATTATACCCTCAGGTGTTACAGATTACAGCAATGGAATGAAATGTATCATGGAAAAACTTCGTATCATTGTACTTCAAATATCTTTAAAAATAAATGTTTTAAGTACAAAATTAATCACTCAAATGCGTGTCCTGTAGCGCTAAACTGTGCATCTTGTCGCAACATAATCTCTGTGGAAGTGTCGTAGTTATCGTCCTCCGAAAGCTAAGTTCTGCAGAAGTCAATGTACTTACCACATGATAAACAAAAGTGAAATGCTTTGCGTATAGATATCGTAGTTATTATGCTTATTGGCGTGATGAAGAAAGTACTGTACAGTAACGTATTGTTATGCCACAAAAAAAGGCTGTCTCATTGTTGCTATACCACAAAAGTTACCACTAAAACATGTTTTTCTTCCTAGAAGAATTCAGAAAACTGTGCAGATATAAAACAGAAACACTGCAAAAGCAACATTGTAAATTGTCACTCATTAGAAGCGTCGTGATAAAACCGTGTAGTTGTCACTTAAACTAACCACTGTGTCGTCTGGTATCTCACAGAAAGTACATTAAACCCAGAATGTATTTTCAAGTAAACCAAAATGTTGTATTAAAATCTCATTAGCAGTACCAGTATGTGTCCTAAGTATGTAAGCCTGATAGTCGTTACGTAATCGTGCAACTAACAAGCAAGAATGTACACACACAATAACACTGTGTCGTCTGTTCACAATAACAATGCATTCGTAATTTCTGTTTCAATAAGTTCTCTTGGTTCTTGACTGGATATTTAACTTCAAACATTGTTGCATGTTAACAGATTCTAAGTCTGACAAGCATACTAGTAATGTAAAGTGAAAAGTTATATGGCAAAGACAAAGTTAAAAAGCAGATTATCTTTCAATAAACGGTTTTACATGTGAAATGTGGTGTAAACCTTTACTCTTCCTAGTACGCAGAGTTTCAGCTTTAACGCAATTATCATGTGGTATACGTTGGTAAAGGATACTGGAATTTTTCTCAAGGTTAGCGTCTACGTTATTTTTCTCTGAGCCACCCGGCGCAGGTGGCTGCCTGCTGTGCGAGTCATTGTCTGTCTCTTTGTTGGCGCGCGCCGTTATTGGGATTAGGAGACCTAACTTCTACAAATTCACCGTGACGAGAATCCCGCCAGTTCTGATGCAATTCAGGTCTGTCGTTACGATCACATCGTCTGTCGTCATGTCGGTAGTTCCTGTAGTTTCTTTCTTGTCGGTTAAGTGGTGGAGAATTTCTCCCTGAATCGTAACTGCGCGCTGGACCGCTGCGTCTAAAGTTATTCTGTCTCCCGTAATAATAATTATTTTGGTTCCCATATTGTCTGTTTCTCTTATTGTCTCTGTGATAGTCATTACCACGGAGAGGTGATCTTTCCCTGTAGTTATTACTACTCTGCCAACGGTTGTCATACGGGTGGTGTCTGTTTTGGTCACGATTTGTGTTGTGAGAATAGCCTTGTCGTGTCAAGTTATTACTTCTTTCATCGCGGAATTGCGACGGATGTGACCTGTAATTGTTGTGTTCCTGGTTTCGCGTTCCGCGATTGTCAGTGTCAATTTCTAATTCTTGTTTTGAAAGATACTGATTCTTATGCAACATGTCTTCAAAATATTTCATAAGACTGGAAAATTCAGATTGATCGAAACGTTTCATCATTATGATGCTATGTTTTACTCGGTCTTGTGTGGCTTGAGACCAATATGCTGAGAGGAAGGCATGGTAAAACTCTCCTTCACTGTGGCAATCGTGAATTACCGATCGCATTCTTACAGCTGGTTCATTCTCCAAGTAGCCACACATAAATTCTAATCTGTGTTCTAACGACCAGTTGGGAGGAAAACAATGAGAGAATTGATGGAGCCATGCTTGTGGATGAATGTCGTTGCCAGAATTCTTAAATGTTTTGAATTTACGTGTAGTAATGAACAGCTTATAGTCAAAGTCATCATGTCGGCGAGTCGCATATCGGTCATTGTTACGTCGTTTCGGCGGTTCCATTTCAAAATTCGGTGCACCTTGCCAATTTCTTTCATAACTTCCGAAGTGTCCTGTGTTATTATTTTGTGGTTGTTCCGTATTTCTAAGTCCCTCTTCCCGTATTGGAGCGCGAGTGGCCTCTGAAATACGTAATTCTTATATTACCTGAGTCAGCTGATCTTGTACTTCCCGGATTTCTCTTTGGTGTTGCGTATTAATTTGATTCTGATTTTGTTTGAATTTCCTAATTTGTTCGAACTCTTCTGTGTCATTAAAGACTACCGGTTTTGTGTCGTTCAGATTATCATCTACCTTCGTAGATAAGTTAGTGAACTGATCCGAAAGTTCGGCTACTTTCTTCGATAGTGAACACATTTCCTCAATGTGTTTTTCTGAACCAAGTTTCAGAGTGTCCATTTGTGTTGAAATCGAATCTACTGTGTCCTTTAAGTTTTCCTGAGTTTTTGCAAGTTGCGTAACCGAATCGGTAGATGCAACTGAGTCAAATTTAGCTTGCAAGGTCTCATGATTTTCATGAACAATAGTTTGCAGTTCTTTTATGGCTGCTTCGTGATTCTGTAATGCATTTTCATGCCGCGAAAAAATAGGTTGAAAATGCTCACAAATTTGTGTTTTTACGTCATTACAGACTTTTTGACATTTCGATTCAATGTTATGTAACTCAGTAGTTAAATCTTCACGCGTTTGTTCAAGAGTTTGTTCCAATGAGTCTAACTTTTGAAGCTGTTGCTGTGTTTGTCTCTGATTTTGTTCCATTGTGTCTAACTGTTGCTGTGTTTGTCTCTGGTGTTGTTCCATTGTGTCTAACTTTTTAAGATTTTGTTCCACTGTGTCTAACTTTTTAAGATTTTGTCCCATTTGTCTCTGATTTTGTTCCATTTGTTGCATTAATTGCAATAATAATGTATTAGTGTCTGGAATCTGTTTCTCTACGCTTTTCGGCAGTGCATTTGCACCGGCAACATTCACATTTTGACAAGCAGAAAATGTGTCTTGACTTATTTGAGAAAACAGTGATGACCCAAAACCTGAATCTACAGTATTTGCGAAATTGTGTCCTGTCATTCCGGATTCCTGAGGCGAGCTGTTGCCGACCGATCGATCGATAATGCTTCCCTGTTCACTACCTGTTTCACTGTCTACACCATTGTTTGCAGCCCGCTCCATTTCCATATGCACAATTACCAAATTACTACTTTGAACATCAGTTAATTCATTACTCGGTGGCGCTAACACACTGCTTTCATTTTCACTGTCATTTCTCAGTTTACTTTGGAGCCTAGTATTACGTTTTTCACACGCCATTATTGTCACAGTATTTCACACGATAACACAGAAAAACACAATTTGAAGAGCAAAAATAAGAGAACACATTAACATAGCACTGAAATAATATCTAGTTAATTGCAGCTGCGAAATACTTGGTGCAAATCTACATGCATGCCACAACTGTTTTACTGTACAACAATGAAAGACTGCAACTACAAAGGAGATTTTCTCTACAATTACGCGCTAGCAATAAACAAAATCTACACTAATTAACAAACTACAAAAAAAAAAAATCAGAAGATTCCAGTGAGGCATCCTCGGCTAAGGGTCGACGTATGAAACCTCCCCTTTGAACAATTATACATGACTGTGCTTAAACTGACACACAATATTTTGTTAGCGCAACGCAATCTGACTTTCAAAATGCCCTACAAAAGAATGGCCCTGACTAACATTAAACTATACCTTTCACAAATCACTTACCTCACAAAAATCTTCGCTGCTCAAGCTACTGCAATACACCGAGCGCCACTACTGCCAGCTAAATAAAAGATTCAAACTATGGAAGGCACTAAATACTGATAGGGATAGTTAGCAAATGAAAGATATTAATAGAGAACAAACAATGTATTTACCTTGATATCATCAAAAGTCATAATATATATAGCAGTTCATCACAAATTACAAAACTCCGCCATCTCTCTCCCCACATCCACCACTGCTGGCGGCTCACCTCCAACTGCGCAACGCTACGCGCTGTTCACAGCCAGCTGCCTAACACTACAATGGCGAGTATTACAACAATGCAAAGCAGCCACAGACTGCACACAGCACAGCCAGTGATTTTCATACAGAGGTGGCGTTACCAATAAAAAAACCTAAACAGCCTATAAAAAAACCTAAACAGCCTACTTACAGTGTGAATACACAGTTGAAGTAAAATAAAAGTCTTTGCCGACTAGGGATAACAGTCAAGTCAGCCGTGGCCGAACATGCTATTCAGTCGGGTGATTACGATGTGAAATTTTCGGAAACTGAAGTTTTATGTACTATGACGCACTATTATCCACGGCTACACAGAGAAGCCATCGAAATGTATAGACATGGGAATAATTTTGACAGTAAA
The DNA here is from genome assembly GCF_021461385.2 of Schistocerca piceifrons. Classification (NCBI taxonomy): domain Eukaryota; kingdom Metazoa; phylum Arthropoda; class Insecta; order Orthoptera; family Acrididae; genus Schistocerca; species Schistocerca piceifrons. Next base: position 1,217,246,829 of record NC_060138.1, read on the forward strand.
GAAGACCCCATGAAACTCAGCGATATATGGACAGCGCTGCTACAGAATCGACGAGAAGTTTTTATCTTTGACGTACTATGATCGATAGTTATATTTTATCTTTGACAAGATTTGTCTCTGTTATCACGTGAAATCTAGACAACGCCCACTTTCCACGGTATGTAGGCAGCTCTCCGACGTCCGACTCGTCAGTCGGCAAGACTCAGCACAACCAGGAGCACCTCCGAAGATGTCCAACGTAGTATTGGTCGAAACGTCAGGAATAGAGGAGTTGCATGGACCTGCCGGCCGCGGAGGTCTAGCGGTTCTAGGCGCTCAGTCCGGAACCGCGCGACTCCTACGGTCGCAGGTTCGAATCCTGCCCCGGGCATGGATGTGTGTGATGTGCTTAGGTTAGTTAGGTTTAAGTAGTTCTAAGTTCTAGGGGACTGATGACCATAGATGTTAAGTCCCATAGTGCTCAGAGCCATTTGAACCATTTTTTGCATGGACCACGGCCGAAACGTCAGGGATAGAAGAGTTCCATGGACCACGGCTATACAACCCGGAAGAATTCTCGGCACATGGGGGAACCCTGGACTGCCGCTCGCGGCAAGGTTCTAGTTATAGTGGTTTGCCGTTGTCTTCCCCCTACCTGTTACTATTTGCTGAGTGAGTACCTGCGTCGTCTGAATGATTGGCGAATGCTTGTGCAATGCAGTGTAGTGCTGGGTTCGTGTTGCTGCGAATGAAAGGAAGGGAGAGGGTGAAAGCCGGTTCTGACACGCAGCCTACCCCTGTCGAGAAGCACCAAGGGACCGCTGAGCTTAATGTCGCCGTCCAGCTGACGGTTCACCATCAGCTATATGATGTGCGCTCACTTCGAGAGGCAGTGTGGAGAAGTTTGGAAATTAATCTAGAACGTTTGCGCAAAGACCAGTGATCAGGTACTTTACGCTACCACCTTTCTTCCCTTTGTCGGCTAAACACTAGAAGTGAAAATTTCACCCACCAGGACTCGAGCCGACTTATCTTCGAGTCGAAGGCCACCGCAAAAACTTTCATTAGCGACCTCAGCTGCGGAGGCAAATAAAAATTACGGAAGCCCCTTAGGAATCCAACTTCTCTCAGAAATATTCCCAAACTGGCTCATAATTCTCGCCGACAATCCGTCCACAGCTAAACAGGAATACGATTCATTGCCAACTATGAAAAAGACGCACAAAAACACCACACACAAATTTCCACAGAAACAGAGAAAAGTTATTGGCTTCTATAAGACCCTGTAGCGTCTCTCTCGCTGGCTACACCACCACGTTTCAGTCAGCTACGAGTACTTCGTTTCAAAGTCGCTCTTCCTGTTGAGCACTTAGAAGCTCACTAAAAGGCATCAGTCGCGAAGAAAAAAAGGAAAAGGTCTAAACAGAACTCCAAACCCCTGTAAGGGAACACACTTCCCTGTCTTGTGGTCTCCCATAGCTGAAAAGTAACTTCGTTGATCACAAAGGATCGCCAACTCTCAATTACACTTCAACACCTTAAAAAATCATTGGCATTACTCTCAAGCAATATTGATTCATTTTTGCCACGCTTTCGTGGTTAATTTTCTTTAGAGTTTACTGGGCAAATTTGCTACGAGGAAAACTTGGTGTTTTTGGCACTGGGAAGTTACATTCCCGCTGTGATTCTCTGTCCTCTTCCTCGTCAGGAGACTGTTTCCTCCAACCACTTCCTCTTGCTATACCCTTCTCACAGCACCACTTAACCGTTCTGTACCCAATTTCAGGTTTCCCAGTTTAGAACCCTCAATTTAGGGCAGTAAAATCAAGTTGCTCCTTTTTTCTTATTAACAAGTGCGAAGGCGTACTGGGAGCCGGGCAGTTTGCGCGTAAGTAAGGCTGCGACCTGTTTCGTAGTTTAGTCGGGGGAGCTGGACACTCTCCAAGCCCTGAGTGGAAGCTGCCGTCCCACAAATGCCATCCACAGAGAATAACTGAGCTGGACATCTTTTCTGTTTCATTTCGATAATACAGGACGAGGCACCGAGGCGATACCAGTAAGGGAACGTCCATTGCTTTCACTCCAAAATTTGTTGTTTCCAGTCGAACTGAGTCGCTCCGGCACAGTGTTTGGAGCAAAAAAGCCGACCAATCGATGCGGCCACTGCTCCATCCCAATACCAACCCCTTACTTGTTATGGTGAGTTCTGCACGCCAAGAGTGTTGGCAACAACATTGAGTTGCACGCTCTATATAGACTTTTATTGTATTCCGATGCCTCGAATTGTGGAGCGAGATCTATCTTTCGCAGTCATTCGATTGACGCCCGCCGTGAGGATCGCTCGTCTCCTTGCCGCCGTTTAATGCCGATGGGCGCACAGTTTTCTAATTTTGGGGATTTGTAAGTGACGCATTTGCGGTAGCACTATCCATATTCTGAACAGCTTTTCATTTCCTTATTTTGCCACTCAGTTTCTTTTATATAAATTGATTATAATTTGGGGCATCTTTTTATGGCATTAAATTTGATTTTGCGAGCTGCCCAGATGAGGAGATACAGTCTCTCCGTGCAGTCTTCCACACTCTTAGCGTCAATTTTTAATTTGATCTTAATTTTGAATTATTTTTTTCTTCTGTTAATTTTTGTTGTAGTTTTTGTCAGTCATTAGAGCAAACAAATATCTGTTTATATCAGTCGTGACTTGGGTGAGAAGATTGTCCTACAACTTTTCCAAGTTTAGATAACCCATTAATAATAAATACAATCCGGTGCACACCTATATTTGTTGTTCTGACGGTGACGACGTTATCGTTGTGCACAGTGGCCAGACTCAGCAAGCAGTTATATTACGAACTCAGACTAAAGCACTATCATTGCACTCGCTCATCTTTTATGATCAAAGATCCGTTTTATAATAAGCATTGCACTTACGCTCCTCGGCTCTGATCCAGAGCTCGCACGCAGCTTTCAACGCAAACTCCGTCCTATAGTGCCCACGACTTGCAACGTGAAACCCACAACTCGTGTAGGAGGGTTAGGGGAACACCACCCCAGCACTCCAGACTACAGAGAATCTCCTTCTCTTCGATGTCGGTAAATGATAATCGAGGATGAGCACACGGGAGCTGCCAGGAAATGTATTACAATCTGTTCCATTAGTTCCTGTAAATACTTGAACACCGTTTCACTTAACCCATCGGCTCACTCTCCCCTACTGGGATTCTTTACCAACTCACCAACGTGTAAAGTCAACCCTTCCGTCTGCGATTCTGCAGAGCCAATACCAACACATCCCACCGAACCTACAGCTGCACAGATCCTCTCCCAATGGTACTTCCATAGACTCCTTCTAGCAGACAATAAAATCTGTCCCTATACTTACCCTTCTTAACTTATTTAATCTGCTTGAATTTTCTCAATGAGGAAATAATGAAGGGCGATCTGTTTTAATTGTTAAAAACCATTCAAAAGCCCAAGATCGCACAAAATATTTTTTTTATTCAAGACAACCGCCGCTTTCAACAGTCTTAGGTGTTATCTTCAGGTCGTAAACATTTTGTGTATTAAAACATGTTCATTTTACACTGACCTCACGCACAAGATGTCAAGTGGGTCAAACTCAGCACACTTATCCACGTGACAGCTTGTGCAGGAGATCAACCTAAAATGAACGTGTCTTGCCACAAAAAAATGTTTCAAGACCTGGAGATGACAGTTAAGACTGTTGAAACTGGTTGTCTTGAATAAAAAGTGTGCGATCTTGGCTTTTCAATGGTTTTAATAATTTAATCCACTCCTCCCCATACTTCATAATCCCAGGGCTCTCTCTTTGTTTCCCACTCTGTCCATTCCTTTTCTACATCTGTTCTGTTGACACCTTTAGACCGAAAACTAGTTAGATGCAGCTCTTCGTGCTACTTAATTCTGTGCAACCGCTTTTCATTTCTGTAACCGATATCCATTTGAATCAGCTTGCTGCATTCGCGCTTTGGTCTCCCTCAAAAGCTTTCAGTTGAAGGGGATGCCAAGCAGTCCAGCATTACGCAGGAATGGGTCGCACAGACGTTTTGTATACTTGTGTGCAATTCTCGCCATAGGCATAACCTAGCCTTATCTTAATTACTCTGTCGGAGATCCTATGTTTGCTCCAACCACTTCCTCTTACTATACCCTTCTCACAGCACTACTTAACCGTTCTGCACCCAATTTCAGGTTTCCCAGTAGAGAACCTTCAATTTAAGGCAGTAAAATCAAGTTGTTCCTTTTTATTGTTTTTTTTTATTCTAAGAGAGGACACACATTTATAACATCTGTAATATGCAACTATTCTTTTTAATAATTTTCGAGAAGAATAGAATGAAGATCAAGAATGAGACGATAGCAAACCACAGTAACAACAACAAAGAAAAATAGCTCTTTGGATAAACCGAGGCCCATTTCTCACTGCAAGAAACGAAAGAGCGGCTAAGAAGTGTAGCTATGTGACAGTGTGGCATCGATGTTTCTGCCGGTGCACATAGTGATGTTTGTTACAGCCATGCTACAGACATTTGTTGCACTGTTTTATTCTCAGGAATATTCGGTAAATTTAAAAGTTATTGCTAGGTGTTAAATTTGGATTACCTGTGAAACTAAATCCGATTATGCCCTGATTTGAAAAACTGTGCTCTCTTATACCTGGTGGTTATAATTAAACTTTACCTATTTAACACGTTATAACACGGAAACTAATCAGCGTACGAGGACAAGACTTGATAGCATTAATGTAAAGGACATGGGGAAGAGAAGTAATGCAGAATCAATTCAATTGAAACAAAACTTCCTGGCAGATTAAAACTGTGTGCCCGACCGAGACTCGAACTCGGGACCTTTGCCTTTCGCGGGCAAGTGCTCTACCAACTGAGCTGGTCCCGAGTTCGAGTCTCGGTCGGACACACAGTTTTAATCTGCCAGGAAGTTTCATATCAGCGCACACTCCGCTGCAGAGTGAAAATCTCATTCTGGAATCAATTGAAATAGTTTTAATGTGCTGCTACGGTACATCATATCATTACACACCGGTACCATTACTGCTACAAAAAGGGCTCAGTGTCCAGAAGAGTCTGAAAACGCAGGATTGCGTTCTGCACAGCAAAACAAAGCATATCTTTAGGTGTGGTGGCTACCTGTCTTGATATTCTGTACTTCAGATCAGCACATGTGTGAATGTTCCCCTAGTAAATCCCTTCCCTCAGGTAGCCCCACAACCAGAAATCACAGGGAGTGAGATCAGGTGATCATGCCGGCAGAGCATTTGGAGACGATCGACTGATAATTTGATCGTTTCCAAATGTGTTTCGGAGAAGCAGGTGAACTTCACGAGCGATGTGCGGTGGGGCTCATCTTGCATGAAAACTGTTGAGTTCAATGCCTGATTCCCATACCTGGGAATAGTCAGACTGCGTAATATCATTTTCTATCGCGAATCATTGATTTTTTAAAAAAAGGGTAAGTATTCTGTGAAAATTAGCAACAACTGATATTAGGATCATAGAGACACACACTTATAATTTTTTCATAGACTTCATACAAGATTTCATATTAATAGGGCATACCAATGTCGCTAATGTTTATTTGCACACGACGAAAGCCGTAGGCCCTACGAAACGCACCTGTTTTTGACCGACCATCCAACAATACATTCCTCCGTAACAGCTCCTCCTCCCATCCCCTCTAACAGTCGAGGATATTATCCGATTTACCACTACACTCCTACAAAACACACTCCAACATTTGTCCATAGCGCCGGCCGGAGTGACCGTGCGGTTCTAGGCGCTACAGTCTGGAACCGCGAGACGGCTACGGTCGCAGGTTCGAATCCTGTGATGTCCTTAGGTTAGTTAGGTTTAAGTAGTTCTAAGTTCTAGGGGACTGATGACCTCAGAGGTTGAGTCCCATAGTGCTCAGAGCCATTTGAACCATTTTGTCCATAGCGGCCTACTCCATCTTCCATCTCAGTGTAACGGACCTAACCTCAGAACCAGAGTCAGTCCATCTTATACAGTTTATACGCCATGGTTTAGCCCACCTAACAACGCATTTACTCCCATAGCTTTGAAATGGGACGATAGCAAAAAGCAGTGAGTCAAATTTTACTCCAACATCGGCTCAACATCAACAAATCTTTGCTTTCCAACAGCCTCTTCCTAGGCTGAAAGATTCCTTAAATCATTTTCCAGTGCTAATCAGGCCACGACGACATAAATGGAACGAATGTATCGACCAGCTTGCGTGAAACGTGTGGGAACTCTCACACACTGCAGCACTCATGTCTCAAGCATAAGGAGACTGCTGTCATTAATACGCTCAGGGTAGGAAGCATGGCAACGAACAAAACGAAGCAGCTGCTCTAATTGATACCTCCCAGAATTGAGAGTACTGTATAACTGAAAAGAACATTGTTCTGTTCTTAGTGGACTATCCAAGTTACAACAGACAAAGACGAAGTTCTCCAATTTCTTTATCACTGCTCATACCGATTAGTTCAAAGTTCTTTGAACAATCAAGCTTTTAAATATGTTCGTAAATTCATCGTGTAATGGATCTACACTTCAGCTAATTATGATTTTTAAATGACAAGTTGTAATGGTTCTTTATTTACGCGACCATTACGCTCTCCAACCCCAGGTCTCGATACCAGTAATATCGTGCTACTTTTCTGCGAAGTAACAGACATATTTTTGTAATAATATTCACATTTAGTTTTATTAATGTGTAGGTACTCCAATGTATCGATATATTACAGTGATATGGTTCTTGTGTGTATTCATTTCTGTGTGACTGTCATAATCTTTGACTTACTTGTAACCGTTTTGTCGCGAATGCGCACAGAGAAATTAAGTTGTTATTTCGCTTTGTAAAAGAACAGCCAAGTCTTGTGTTTGCTTAAAGTGGAAATTAAAGATATGAAGATTGATACAAAACTGTTTTCTTGATGATGTACAATTAAGAAGAAGTATATGTGAATTTACAAGAAGTTTAATAAAAATGTGGATCGTAACACCAAGTCAAAAATTATATCTACCATACCATTGTTCTGATCTGGGATTGTTCGATCATTAAGAATTTCCTGAAAAACGCATTTCTTAGGTCTTCAAATATTGCTAAAATACAGATCTGGACCTTCTAGCAGTCAAAGTGGAATAACTCTAGAATCTACAAGATTCGCCATAACATCTTCGACAGATCTGTGTGGGAATTCATTCAATATAAGTGCCAAAATTAATGACTTTTTTACAGTGACTTCATTATTTCTATTCTGACGATACCATCCACAGTCAATAACTTTGTTGTTGCCCGATAAAGCGAACATATGCTGCGTGAGCAACATTATTAATCTCATTTCTAACCTACTTTGCAAGTGGTGGTATTATTAGAAGGGGCACCTAATATTATCTGTTGTTTGTGAAAGGCATCTCTTCCGAAGAATAATGAAAATACGGATAAATGCAGATACAGTTACATCCGGATCGTTTCGCACGACAACGATCGAAAGGGATGCTGAAAAAAAGGTAAAAATAATAAATAGTTAATGAAATTTGGAATCTATAAACTCAATCTGTTATAATTACAGATAGGAAATTACTTAAGAAGGGTCGCCAGCTCACTGTGTGAGCAAAAATTACTGTATGATTATTAATTTTTTATAAACTGTAATTATGAATTAATCACAGAACTGGAATCAATCGAGAACGGAACTAAAGGCACTGACTCGAGCTCAGATGCAAAGACGCAACTAATGCCGTGAATCAAAGTTAATCAGAAGACCAGCAGAATAATATGCGCTGAAGACATGCAGAAAAAAGCGAATTCTTTGCGAAACAGTTCGCTTAGTGACTAACTTTGCGTTACTCAGTGTAATGCTGTTACTGATTTTAGAATTGTAAATTTTCAGAAATACTTGTTTTATTATATAGTAAGTTATTTCTGGAAAGTTCGTAATGTTCCTTTAAATGAAGAATAAGTAACTTTACATTACACTGTCATGCAATTCGCAAATGTGAGCAGAGTTTGCAGTGCACACAAGAAACATAAAATTTATTATTCTGAAGTAATATTCTGTTAACAATCACTTAAATTATATTTTTACTCTTTTACTGTTAGTTATTAATCTTTAACTAGTTCTCCAACCAAGCAACCAAATTCATTGTCGTCAGATGAGTTTTGGATAGTTCTCAGTTTTCTAAATTGCACTTCCTTATCTTAGTTACCGAAATTAAATAAGCTCATCCCTTTCAATATTTTACTATTCTTTGTCTCGAAGTGAATAATGGCGACAGGATACCACCCTTTCAGGTAAATAACTGACGCAAAGTTCAGGATACTGTAACAGTTGCTGCACTAAGCTCTCGTTTATTCGTTTAAGAAAAACTACTACGTTGGCTAGCGATGTACGATCTGAGGACGAAACTGCACTGATCTTACATTGTTCAGTTGCTGCTGGTGTGGTATAGGATATTATTGGTTGACAATGTATGGCAACAGGCTATTATTTATCGTCGCTCCATACATCAAGTTTTAGCGCGAAGTACTGTTCTTGAATGTTAATTCCTCTTCACGACAATGTACTGTTCCCATTTACAACCATATAATATGCCTGGCCATATATTAAAAATCTTGCAGTTTATTTGTTACATTCCCACGCATCGCGTCTGCACTTGACCGCTTGTCGCTAACAACTCCCTCCGCCGACTACGTCTGCCCGACTCCCTGCTTACCCGCGCAGCGACAGCAATCCTTAGTGTTCTTCGGCTCTGTACAATAGCAGACTTCCCTGACTAAATCTGCGTTTTTACATCACAATTACACTTTTAATTAGTTCGTTGTAATTAATTCTTTGACATTTAATTGTGGCAACATCAATAAAATAATAAAAGGGCATGTGGCAGAAATTACAACACAATTACAGTATGGCTACAGAATTAATTATGTGAAAAAATTTTTAGGCACTGTGTTGTGCTTTCCTCATAGCAAATGTGCGCAGTGAAGTGTAGGTTTATTGACGTATATAAAGCCCTGCCAACGTCTGTCACGCTGGTTACATCCCACCAACGGTTTCTTGGCTCCGAAGTGCGTCTTCCTGTTGACATTACACGCTTTCCGTTTTCCTCACTGAGAAAGTACATTCCCGATGCGGTTTCTTTGGATTTTGTAAAAGAATCTTGAACGTTAAATTAGGCTTTTACTTCATACCGACTTACTTCTTCATTCGTCAGTGTCTTTAAATTCTTGAAAGGAAAAGTATATAGCGATAAACGTTTTTAAAAAATCAGTAGGTTAATGTGCTGCGTACGATGTACTTCAGTTTAATCTTCTCTCGTATTTTCTTAATTCTGAATTTTGTTTCATGGATCATTGTCCGAATTAAAATAAAAAAAAACACCCCCCACGTTGCAGAGCATCTATCCTAAATGAAACTTCCCTTAAAAACCACCCCATGTCTCCGCATAACTTCCAACAGACTGACAGCCCAAGAAGTGACCAGCGACAAGGTAGACACGGGGTACCTGAGCAGCGTGGCACTTCGGTCACCTCTCTCAAACACTTTAGCTCTGAAGAGACCTAATTAAATAAACGTAACTGATTCTTCTCGCAAAATTGCTTTTCGGTTTGGCAGAGTGGTTTTAACTTTTGGGTAACACAGACTCGCCGTTATGACTTTGCCTACCGGTTTGCCGAGAGGTCTTGCACCTGTCAGAGGTGTTGGTTGCCATGTGCCCTGCGTGCTGGCCGCCAATAATAATTTGTGGAAAACGGGTCGCGCGAGAGAACGTCCTCTCTGCCACTGGATCCAGCTTCCGCCCGCTGGAAGCGACTGGTTCCAGCATCCGTACCAGGGGCTACTGATTAACAGCTAGGGCCGCCGTTCAGGTGGCAGCAGCCGGCCATGCTAATTAGCTCCGCGATGATTGGTGTCCCCAGGGGACGATCAAAGAGCGCCGGGGCTGCCCTCACTGCGGTCCGTTTTGTGGCAGAAACCAGTAAAACTGGAACACGTCCTCTCTCCACTACGGATGCTAGTGGTTACATGCAAGTCTGTTATTCGCCTGAAACGATTTAACACGTCACATTCTAATCACTGGTCAGTGTATTATTTGTAAAATGAACTAGAATAATGAAGAACTTTATAGGAGACTGGAATAGAAATTACAAAAACATGAGGCCTAATTCATTTAAAACTCCTACCGTTTAAGAAATCGCTTTCTGTGAAGATGTACGAAAATTGTTGTGTAACCTTCTTAGAGCTGTTGCAGTGTATGACGTTAAGCGTGTAACACCATAGCTCTACTGATTTATTTTGCCTTTTGTTTTATTTAATGTTACATCATTGAGTTTCTGTAAATGTTGTTGGATTGAATCGATATCATGAGAGTGTTTATTCTTTTCTGTGTAAAAAACTTTGATGTAATGGTTTGATTCTATCCAATGTAGTTTATCTATCATTTAAATGCTTTGTGTCATTTGGAGGCAGACAAAACTTACTGTATACAATTGTAATTTTGTTTAAATAATTTTTTATAGAAATGTTCATATGTGCATAGGTTCTGTTTTATTTAAAATGATTGTTTGCTGTTATGTAAACTGCTGACCTTCACTTAGGATTCTTAGTTATTTTGTATGTAAAAGATAGTGTGGTTCCTCTTAGTAGCGCGCGCAAATTGTGATTGGCGTAGGTAGAAAAGGTGGAATTGAGAGTCAGTCAGGGACGAGGTACCAAACTCTCAACTGCTTATGTAAAAGTTGTATATTGTGCTGGTGCCGAGAGAGGCTTTCCGTACCGCTTTCCAATGCCTCGGATGGATGGATAAAGAGCTGGAGCTATTCTGGAATTGATGTCTACCATCGCCACCAAGAAATGACAGAGTCCGGCAATTCCACCTGCAAATCCACCTACCAACATGCAGTTGCCACCACATTGCGCAATCCCTGTAACGGAACACTATAATAATCTACAGTGAAGGATCAGCTCATTGGATGTGTTAGTGTGCTCAAATATAAGGTAATCTATAACTGAATTTATGTACCTACCTTGATATTTTTTCCTTATCATAACACCTCTCAAGTTCCTCTCCGTTTGAACTAAAGTTATTACCGGGTGTCCATACTGAAAGAATATTAAAGCCCAGTGTTTTGCTAATTACTGCTTCTTGAACATAGTAAAAAGAAAGTTAAAGTTAATGTGGCAAGCGAGTGAACTAAAGTAATTGATGCTTGCAGAAAATAATTTTTCTATTAAAACTGCTTATTAATATGTTGTTGCAAACTTCAAAATTAAAAGTTCTGAAGACTGAGGCTTATAAAGTTTTGCTTATTAAATGATCACATTGCTGCTTACTGCAAATCGCAAAAGGTGAGTCAGTTTCTGTCAGATATGTCAAGTTGTGTTTTACTGCAGTAAGAGTTGAGAATTAATACCTTGTTTCTTTAGTGTATTGAAAGTGTGTTGAGTATGCTCTGTTACAGTGGTCAAGAGTAAGGGCCCCCTCCACTGAAAGTAGCTCAAATGCACAAAGTTACTTAATTATAGCAAGTTTCAATTACTCTTCCTATTCAAGGGAACTTCTGTACAGTATTCGACTCCCCTTCTGTATTAAAAGTGCATATTAATGTTGTAACAGGATCTGTAGTTTGTCTATTGCGCTCATACTGTATAACGATTAATAGAAAGACAACTATCTATGAAAACCGTAACTTCTTTATTCAAAAGACAATCAAAAGTAATCTGTTAGTGGATTCCATTTAACTTTCACCCTAAATAGAAAAGTATTTAGCTGAGAGAGACTTAACCTGTGACCAGTTCATAATTTTGTAGTGAACTACATTAATAATTTTATGTCAACTAGGAAAGTGTTTGAAAAATAGTACTTAACCTATGTCCAATTTATGATTCTGCAGTGAATATTAATAGTTATGTTATAAAGACCATTCAGTTTGAATAAGCCATGAAAGTAATAGTGCGTATTGTTATCTGTTATATTTATGCCAGTAGTTTGTTCTGATCTGTTAACTCCAACCTTAACCCGAACACACTGTATTCAGGGCCAGAGTTCATTGCGCTCGCGTGTGGTAAAGTATAGGTTGTGTTTGTCCGTTGAAGATACTCATACCTATTTTCTTAAACAAGAATGTTAATCATTCTCTTGCTTCATTAGGCTGGCGACCGTTTTCTTTATTCTTTAAACAGTGTAGCTAGGTAAAATATTATTTGTTACTGTTTGAATATTTACGTAATTCTGAGTTTCACCTCCGATAAGCCACTTCCGTTAGGTTCAACACGGTCACTATAACAGAATTCCTCTCAGAGGGTAACACTGCTCTGTTGCTGTATACCATAATTACTTTAACATAATAGTTCCATTTTACAAAATGCCTCCAGCTTTGAGGTTATGATATAGCAGTAGCGGACGGTAGTGTTATACGTGGCTTTTCCGTTACAGGACTATTTGTTCTGTTGGGGCATAGTACGTAATAAACCAAATTTGGTATTTGATTGCATAAGCTACGGTAAACCAGTTGCAGTGTTATAAGCGTGCAGAGGGTCTCGAGAGTGAGGGAACATCTGCTATCGCATAACAGGTGCTTGATTGATGGTGAGCTTCCGGGTGATCTGCCAAGTTATTGCTTACATTTTATACAGAATATTTCGACGTCCGATCCAGCTGTCTTCTTCAGGTGCTGCAGGTTTTGCTGTTATGTCTACTCGCTGCCTCGCCTCCAGCCAGACTGTTTTGCATAAACTACAGGTACCCAGAAGCATACCCTTAATCAATTACTTCGAGAAAACCTAATATGTCACAACAAGTGCGCATAGTTCGAAAATGTTTTTGCAACATTTGCTGAAATCGTTGGTACGCGTACATTAATTTTTCCTTTAGGTTCACAAGCGAATCAAGAAAACGACACAATATCTGTATTACACAAATGGACGCTATGTTTGGTGCAATAACGATATTTTTTGTTCAGTACTCGTTACCCAGTACAACTTAACAAAAATGATACAACAATGACAGCACGCAGATGAATCATCACTTTATTTTTTGCATCTAAAAATACATTCTTGTGCATCTTTGTTCTGTTTTTTCTGGAGGCATGTGCATTGCTCATTCTTACCAACATTAAAAGATTTAATTGTTGAAGCTGCGTCATAAATGGGCTCTAAATGCAAACATGTAAAAAATATAGTAAAATCTTAAAAATGACGTCTAAAAACTAAACGGTAGAAGATCACACGATGTCGTCTGGCTTCCGCTGTCACCCTTTGCCTTGTGGCGTCCTGCGTATGCAATATGGAGGGGCGTGGGGTCACTACGCTACTCTCCCGGTCGTTCTCCACATTCCAGTCCTTAGAGCCGCTACTTCTCGTACAAGTAGTTCCTCATTTGGTGTCATGAAGTTGTGTGCATCATGTTGGAATCCTTCTACCAAGGAAAAACCGGTGGTAATAGTGGGAACTGAACTTGTGTCCTCCATATGAGAGTCGGTTGCGGTGATCAATCGGTTATGGAGGTAGATTAAGAGCGACGCCATCCTTGAGAAATTACTGTACAATGCCTTTCTTTTTTGCGTCATCAGTCTTCTGATTGGTTTGATCAGGCCCGCCACGAATTCCTATACTGTGCCAGCCTCTTCATCTCAGAGTAGCACTTGCAACCTACGTCCTCAATTACTTGCTGTATGTATGCCAATCTCTGTCTTCCTCTACTGTTTTTGCCCTCTACAGCTCCCTCTAGTGCCATGGAAGTCATTCCCTCATGTCTTAACAGATGTCCTATCATCCTGCCCCTTCATCATGTCAGTGTTTCCCACATATACCTTCCCTCTCCAATTTTGCGCAGAACCTCCTCATTCCTTACCTTATCAGTCCACCTAATTTTCAACATTCGTCTGTAGCACCACATCTCAAATGCTTCGATTCTCTTCTATTCCGGTTTTCCCACAGTCCATGTTTCACTACCATACAATGCTGTGCTCTGAACGTAGATTCTCAGAAATTTCTTCGTCAAATTAAGGCCTATATTTGACGCTTGTATACTTCTCTTGCCCAGGAATCCCCCTTTTCCAGTGCTAGTCTTCTTTTGATGTCCTCCTTGTTCTGTCCGTCATTGGTTATTTTGCTACCGAGGTAGTGGAATATCTTAACTTTATCTACTTCGTGACCATCAGTTCTGTCGCGTTCACCAAAGAAAACGAACGGGCGACCAGGGCAGACGAGGGAATTTCACCGACGCCACCACAGACGCCGACGCCAGCCTCTCAGCGACCGCCGACGCGGGCGCGGACCGCGGAGAGAACGCCTCGTAGGGGGAGGGGATTTAAGACGGCCGCCCGCCCTCAGAAGCACAGTTCGTCAGCGCACTTTACGATGGCGACATGTCTGCCCGTTCAACACTATGGACCGGCAGTACACCCGTGGACTGTTCGAGCATCAATCCTCATATTAAGTTTCTCGCTGTTCTCATTTCTGATACTTCTCACTACTTTCGTCTTTCTTCGCTTTACGCTCAATACATATCCTGTACACATTGTTCATTCCGTTCAGCAGATTATGTAATTCTCCTCCACTTTCACTCAGGATAGAAATCTCATCAGCGAATCGTATCACTGATACCCGTTCACCTTAAATTTTAATCCCACTCCTGGACCTTTCGTTTATTTCAATCATTGCTTCTTCGATGTACCGAATGAACAGTAGGGGCCAAAGAGTACATCCTTGTCTTACACCCTCTGCAATCCGAGCCTTATTTTTCTCAGAATTTCAAACACCGTGCACCATTTTACATAGTTGAACGCTTTTTCCAGGTCGACAGAGCCTATGAACGTCTCTTGATTTTTCTTTAGTCTTGCTTCCAATTCTCGACCTCAACGTCAAAACTGTCGCAATGGTACCTTTGCCTTACCTAAAGCGAAACTGATGGTCATCAAGCACACACTCAATTTTCTTTTCCATTCTTCTGTATACGTAGGTTGGAATTTAAATAGTGGCAACTATTTTTCCACAACCGGTAGGAAAGATTACATGTTTGCACCTGTTACTGTCCCTCAAAGTAGTTACCAGCATTGTGTAAAACCCGTTGCCAACGATGTGGAAGGCATAGTATACCATGGTAGTTGGACTAGGTTCATACGGCCCCACTCTCCATTGTTGCCAGATGTATCCAAGATGGCGAGGGTGACATCATCCAAGATGGCGGATTTTGGCGGGAAGTTTGAATTTTGGCAAGAAGATAGGTCAATTGAGCTACCTCCACTAACCTAAACCCGCTCCCCTCCCTCACAAAATGGCGGGAATTTCAAATTCCATCAGGACAATGCAATACATCTCTACCAACCTGAGAAAATGATGGGAAAATAGGTCACTTGGGCTACCTCCACTAACCTAAGTCATCCGACCGCCACCTCTTCCTAGGAATTGGCGGGAAAATGACTCAGCCTGCATTGGGTTGCTGGAGAGAGGAAGGAGTGTACTTGATTTATTTTGGAGCAATTTATTTAGGGATGGATTTTGAGAGATAGTATATTTATGACACTGATACAAAACACACGCACTGACATGCTTGGGGTCACGCCACACAGCCTACAGACCTGTAAAAAACTCCTAAATTACAAAAATAACCCATGTAAAATGCTCTGTAGTCACTCTTGCTAATTGTAAACTGTCAAAATAATGCATTGTATAGCCTACAGACCTGCAAACCACTCGTAAATAATGCAATACATATATATCCAGAAAGCCAAACAATTCGTAAATCGTCAAAATAATAATCCATCTAAAATACTCTGCAAACATATTTGCTAATCGTCAACTGCCCAAATCATGCCTCAGTCTTTATTTCAGCGATTTGAGGAACTACCACCACGCAGTGTGTTTGCCACAAGGTCCAGAGTCCAGCTGACCTGGTACACAGTACCACCACCAGAGGGTGCTGTCATCCATTCTGTTCCATGACGTAATCCAAGATGGCGGGGGTAATGGAGGGAAACAGTGTGTTCACCATGAGGTCCAGGCCTAGTACATAGCACTGCCACTAAAGAGCACTGCCATCCCTCTCATCTGTGCCACTGCTCACTATTCTAACAGGACATGCGTGATGTGTCTAACCTGCAAGTGTGAACAGTGACGTCGCATATTGTGCTCTAGAAATCTGCTCCTCCGCTCGCGATTCTAATGGGACATGCGTGACACGTCTAGCTTGCCCGTGTGCATACTGATGTCACAGCGTCTAGCCCGCCCACGCATACTGACGTCACAGATCGTGCAATAGAAATCTGCTCCACCGCTCCCAATTCTAACAGGACATGCGTGACATGTAACTGATGCATCGCCATGTCTAGCAAGGTTCTGAACGTTATACTAAAGTCACATCGCTATGTAAAAATAAGAACGAAGTCGAACTCTCAGAAATTGTATAGTGTCCCACAAATAGATAATGTTCAGTTTCTTGATGTCTCAGCTTGTCTGCGTAGAAAAAAGTTCCTGCCCTAACATGAGCTGTTTACCAAAATAGCCCACAATTTCATCATTTCCGCTGCACACAATTCCTAAATACTAAAACAAAATTCTCTATTTTATCATCTCAGGACTTTCTAAATGAATAAATGACGCTTGGATTGTTTCAGTAACAGGAATGAACATGAAACCTACTTGTTAATAATGACTTGTGATAATTACTAGGTTAAAATTTTTGCAGTAATTATTATTAAAACTTAATGTTCATGAATGTCACTGGGTAATACCGTTACAGTGCCGTTAAGAAACACGATCTACGTGGAACACTCTTAAAGCTGAAGAGAAGAAGCCATGGCCGTCGTCGACAATGCTGCAGTAGCTCCAGACAAAATTTGCAACCACAAATTTACTTAGCAGTTGTAAGTAGGCTGTTTAGGTTTTTATATTGGTAACGCCACGTAGCGCTCTCTATGAAAATCACTGGCTGTGCAGTGTGCAGTCTGTGGTTGGTTAGCATTGTTGTAATATTCGCCATTGTAGTGTTGGGCAGTTGGGTGTTAACAGCGCGTAGCGTTGCGCAGTTGGAGGTAAGCCGCCAGCAGTGGTGGATGTGGGGAGAGAGACGGCGGAGTTTTGAGAGCGGATGATCTGGACATGTGTCCATCAGAGACAGTAAATTTGTAAGACTGGATGTCATGAACTGATATATATATTATGACTTTTGAACACTATTAAGGTAAATACATTGTTTGTTCTCTATCAGAATCTTTCATTTGCTAACTATGCCTATCAGTAGTTAGTGCCTTCAGTAGTTTGAATCTTTTATTTAGCTGGCAGTAGTGGCGCTCGCTGTATTCCAGTAGTTCGAGTAACGAAGATTTTTGTGAGGTAAGTGATTTGTGAAAGGTATTGTTTAATGTTAGTCAGGGCCATTCTTTTGTAGGGATTTTTGAAAGTCAGATTGCGTTGCGCTGAAAATATTGTGTGTCAGTTTAGTGTTGATCAGAATATGTAAAGAGCGAAATGTCTGAGTACGTTCAGTTCTGCTCAGCTGTTTGAAAATCAAATAATGTAAGAGGTTTATCAGCACAGTAATTCAATAATTTTTCTAAGGGGACGTTTCACAGTGACCACTGGCGAGGCAGGACCTTGATATGAATGGAGCTGCCATTTCATTCACGTTCGTCAATTGCTATCGTGCCGCTAATGAAAACTGACTTCCCACACAACTCGCGCGTCCCATCACATGAGAGTCCGCAGCCAGGTGCCTGCGCAGTGCTGACGTCATTCCTCTCTCGTCCAGAGACGCCGCTGCACAGTGGGCTTTAAATCTTTGATACAGATTCCTAACTTTTCCCTAACACCACTGACCCATTATAGATTACATTTATTTACAGTACCATTTACACAGATCAATAAACATTCTTTACATTTACAAGAATCTTTTAAGGCTTCGGAGAAACTCAAAATACAGTATTTGTAGTATACAAAGGAAAAAATTTTAAATACATACATCTTGTTAAACGGTTACAAACTATTTTTGGCGCAAAGAAGCAATTTCCCAACACGCCAGTTAATTCGAACTTCTGAAGCATGTTCTTCAGCCCGAGGGTGGAAAGACGACCTCACCCTATTCCTTTAATTCGTCGATATCTGCGAAGACCAGCAGCATGTTGCTGTTGTTTTGGCAAAACAGCTTTACGAGTAAACCCCTACTCACCTTGTCCAGAGCCATGTTACTGTCTGCAGCTGTAATTCATGCCACTGCTTGTGCTTCAACTATACGCACCGACGTCTAACGGCAAGTCATTACACTAACTTTATTAATAACGCAAATGCTGCAGCATACAACCTGAACATCGTTCTTAAAGAGTTGAGTACCCTTACGATAAATAGGTTTCCGTTTACTCTGGCTCAGCTAGCGGAAGTTCAATTCTAGCAACCCTGTTCTCGTATATCAACATCCTAAAAATAAAAGTCCCTAAATGTTTTCCCTCGGCTTTCTAAACAAATGTACGTTTTAGAGAAACACAAAATCAGTGGTAGAACTAGAATCATTACATTATAGGTTACAACAGCGCAGCAACAGCAACAGCGACAGTCGTAAACAGGATGTGGTTAAAAAGTGGAATAAGTCAACAGCTTCAAATCACATTCATACTCCAAAAACCTAGATTCATGCAGAAACGACTCGGTGGAGCACTGAAGCATAACTCTTGTCAATTACAGTACCTTCTAATTTGCAGTGTGAAATTTTTATGCACCATTTGTGCAGTGTTGTGTGTCAGACTTCAGTTGAAGGGCTTATTTCAATAGTGGTACAATTCCACTTTTGTTCATATTCAGATACAGACTCCTAAAGTTAAATCAGCGCTGAAAAATCTGTAGTTGACATACCGGAAATATTCAAGCATATGGCTTCTTGCTAGAGATGAACCTTTCTTTCTGTTTGTTTGAGTCATTAATTTCAGAAGCATCATAGACAGAGAAGTGGAGGTAATGGAATTGTACCACTATTTAAATAAGCCCTTCAGTTATTGTCAGAGGCTTAATGATTACTTTCAGATACAAGATAATCAGTTTTTAATCGACGTGCAGCTATTCAGTATATATTGACATTGAAAAGTAGTATTGAAACAGTGACCCAGTTTTATGATTGCGTAGGGAAACAATTTAGTGAAACTGAACTTGTTAGTGTCTTTGTTCCTGTTTTTGTTGCCATCAGACTGAAGAGTGGTATGATGTAGTTCTGCACTTTAACGTAACCTGTCCAAGTCTCTTCATATCTGAGGAACTAGATGTGTTCGAACCTTATGTCTGTACTCAACTCTTAGCACCATCTACAATTCCTATCAACTTACCGCTTCTTTTATTCGAGTTGCTCAAAACATCTCTCTTCTCTCCGATTCAGTACCTCTACATTAGTTCCTCATACTATCCCACCGAGCGACGTGGTGCGGTGGCTAGCACGTTGGACTCTTATTCGGGAGAAGGACGATTCAAACCAGTGTCCGGCCATCCTGATTTAGCTTTTCCTTAATTTCCCTAAATTTCTTCAGGTAACTGTTGGGATGGTTCCGTTGACAGGGCATTGGTTGAAAGGGCCTGGGCGATTTCATTCCTCATACTTCTCCAATCCCAGCTTGTGCTCCGTCTCCAATGACCACGTTGTCGACGGGACGTTAAACACTGATCTCCTCGTCCTCCTCAAACTATCCGTCTAATCTTCATTATTCTCTCGCAGCACCATACCTTTGATTATGTTCTTCTGTGCACTGTTCGTCGACCAAATTTCACTTCTCTACAACGTTAACGGCCCAGACAAATACTTTCAGAAAAGATTCCCTAACATTTAAATTTATATTCGATGTTAGAAAACGTCTTTTTTCATTAAAGTTTTTGCGTGGTATTGCCAGTCTACATACTCAATCCTGCTTATGTCGATGTAAACATACTTATATTCATCTTCCTCAGGAAACTTTGTCTTGCTGTTACCATTCAGTTTTTTGTATCTGCCTCATTTCTATCACCATTTTGTGCCCAAATATCGAAACTAGTCTACGACATGAAGTGTTTCATTTCCTAATCTAACTTCCTGCAGCATAGTCTCATTTCACTCGATTACATTCGATTATCTATGTTTTACTTTTGTTGATTATCACATTAAAATCTATTTTCAAGACACAATGAGTTCTGTTCAACAGATCTTCCAATTCGTTTGTCATCTCTGACAGAATTACAACTACACTGTCAAACTTAAAACTTTTTTATTTGACATCCTAACTTTAATTCAGTTTGTAAATTTGTGTGTGATTCTGTTAACTATTCGCTCAATCGGCAGATTCAATAGGATGAGGGATAGAGTATGACTTCATCTCGCTCCGTTCTCAAATACTGCCGCGCTTTCATGTTGTGAGCCGAGCCGAGCCGGCAAAGCGCGTTGCGTGCAGCGCTGCTGGGCGGGGCGATTGCCTGGCCTCTTTAGGCCTTCTTCTCGCTCTTCTTTGGCAGCAGGACGGCCTGGATGTTGGGCAGGACACCACCCTGTGCGATGGTGACGCCCGACAGGAGCCTGTTGAGCTCCTCGTCGTTGCGGATGGCAAGCTGCAGGTGGCGCGGGATGATGCGCGTCTTCTTGTTGTCGCGGGCCGCGTTTCCGGCCAGCTCGAGCACCTCGGCCGCGAGGTACTCCATGACGGCGGCGAGGTGGACGGGCGCCCCGGCGCCGACGCGCTCGGCGTAGTTTCCCTTGCGCAGGAGGCGGTGCAGCCTTGGTACAGAACGAGTTGTTGATAATCTTTCGTTCCCTATGTTTATCCGTGGTAGCTTCATAATTGGAAAGGATACAGCCAACACTGTCAAAATTATTTTCTTATTCTATAAAACCTTTGAATAGTTCATCAACATATTCTCTAGGGTAAGGTGTGGGATAACATGCACGGTAGCTACTTCTGTCAGCAAATACAGCAGTGCTCTGCTGTTGGTGCAGTAGACAGCGTTTTGGGTGAGGATTCAGGAGGAATCGCGCTGCGAAGTCCTGAGTGCTCGAATTTTTCTTCACCCTGTATACGCTCCTAAACGCAAGATGATTTCCTCCCAGGCTGGCTTGCATCGATCGTTCCATTCTGCTGTTGATACTTTGAGCCAGTGTCGATCGTGGCCAGACTCATCTCCAGTATGAACTAAATATGTTCTGAAAGCACCCACGGCACCCGAGGGTCTGCAGACCACGTCCGCTAGCTTAGACAGCTCAGCTCTGCTCCTAACAGATTCCTGCCACTTTCTCGAGTCCAGTTCACCGGTTCCTTAAGATGTTTACTCTAACTTCGGTTTTTAATCTTAGCTGATACATTATTTTTACATTACAAAGCTAATAATTACCGCATCCCGGTAAAAGAACCAATGAACATTCAATGTTTCTCTACATATTTTTGGAATTACTACATTTATATATCTTATATATTATGTTTACAGTAAATATGATATAAATAATATTTTATTTTTTAATTACACTTGAAATAATTTTCACATAAAAAATTGAACTTTACTGAGTGTGTTTTGCGTTTTTCTGCATGTGTTACAAACTTTCAAGACATGGCAGGAAGAAATACATCATGCAGGGGAGAACTAAATGCAGATCGCGATTCACTGCCAGACTAAGAAGGAGGAGAAGGGCATTGAATTAGGAATCTGCAAGACGACATCACTCTTTGTTGCGTTTATGAGCTGGGTTAATCAGTTTCATTCACTCTCTCTTCTTGAAATTTGGTAACAAAAATTTATTTAAATTCAAGGATGCAATTATCCTCCAGAGAATACCTCATTACCTTATATGATAAAACCTCTGTTTTGATCAAGTATGATCTGTTTTCAAAATATTCAAATACGACTTAATCTTGTTTCGACTCTTGTCTTTTGCTCCTTGTTCGTTCTCTCGAATCCTACTAACTCGAACCATTTATTCGTTTCCAATTAGTCAAGCCGTTTGAAGTGGTCAGTTTGGTGTCACGACGATCGAATGCCATCAGCAAGCTGTTGGAGGTAGATTTACATTTTCACAAGTAGAACCTGAAATCCAGTTTTCTTTTTACGAAGTCCAATTGTCTACGCTATTGTCGTGATAATTATTTATTACTCTGAAATTTAATATTGGACTGTCCTACGCCAGCAAGCTTTTCCGCTCTCCAGCGACGACTTCTGCACCTAACTTTCACGGGATTTGAGATCTCAGGTATCGGAATTTTATCCCAAGCAGGAGTGGTGTCGAATTTTATGATTAATGATAGAAAATTATAGTTGCATGTTATTGCCATACTCCAGGTGTACTCAACGTGTGTGGTTCACTTCTCAAACAATGACCATTCAAAAATAATCATTATTTTATTTATTTTATTTTTGTGGAACATATTACAGTATGCATCTCATAGGACACGTTCTTAGCAGCTTCCTCTAAAGGAATCATGTGTTCTCGATATAAATAAAAGACACAAGAATCATTAACTGGTAGATTGTGCAGCAAATACTACTAATTCATATCATACTTGACTCATAAACAAGGAACACAGGAACAAAATATGTTGAGAACATAACTCATCTGTTTCTTTTTTTTTTTTTTTATTCTTCATTATTTCTACTGGTTTCCTGCAATCGTCCATCTTTTCATCCTTTCGCAGCTGTTACACTCATCATCCTCTACAGCATTTTGAACACTCTACTCTCTGTCTGCCGCTGCATCGCCTGCCCCCCACCACCTCCTTTGTCTACATTTTCGTACTGCTATATTTCACGAAGTGTTCGAAGTACTCAGTGACGTCACTTTTACAGTCTTCTCGATCGGATGTCCGGACCACGGGCTCAGCTTGAGACGGGCCGCCAGTCGCTGGTTCGCCTGTGTTCCGCTGCGTCGCCCGCGCGCCTTCATATGAAACAGAAAAAAATAAAACATGCGTCAGTTGCAAATAGTAATAAATTGTCTTATTATAAAAAATTACAAATCTACTCCGATAAACGCTTCAACTGTACGCCCTAATGTGAAGAGGCCATCAGCGAATTTTGTCACACAACACTACCCAGGAAGTAACGAAAATTCATTACTAGCAACGACTCATTCAAGGAATGTTAACAATGACGACGATAGCTCGCGGCAAGTTAAATGCGCTGAAAACGAAACTAACTGTGCAACACATGACACGCTATGCATCAATCAGTACCAGACTGATATCTGTGCGTCTGAATCGAAGAACGTACTGAAAATATGCAAAGAAAATTATCACAGTGACGCCATTTCACCGCGCTTGCTGTCACTGGAAGATCCAAAACTTGCCTACATTTTGTTTCCGTTACTATACAGTGTCTGTCGTGAAGCCATTTTCAAGTTTGTGCATAACTACGGCCATTCTAAGGTCAGCGTGCGAGTACTCTATTCATAAGTGTAACAATGTACTCGTGAGAACTAGGTCATATTTCACAGTAAAGGGCACAACAACAAGCCTATCTAGAACACAGTACTGCTTATGAATGTACAGTTACATCCATGATTCTCAGGCACTGTACATACATCTGAAAATGGCTGAAAGTGTACAGTAATAGAAACAAAATGAAGGGAAGTTTTTCTTTCTCCAGTGGTAGATAGCGTGAAAGGCTGTTACCATTCACATAGTGTACGTAAGCCTTTAACCCCACACTTCCCGATCGACGAATGAGTCTGTCTGACACAGTAGAGATGAAGCCAGCAGAGGAGGCGGGGTAGCTGTCCCAATTTATAATCTTTAATTTTCGTGGCGCCATTGTTTACAGTTTCCCTTTCTGCATTAGTGTATCTCGTAGTATGGAGCCTGTACGTAACGTTGCAGGGGATGACATGCTCTTAGCAGAGGCACTCGTGGCGGTCGTCTGCTATTGTAGCTCATTAACGCCAAACGCCTAACGGATACGTTCGCAGTGCGTCCCACATTGATGCCTGTGACTGTTTCACGCAGTCTGCTAGTCTGTTAGCAATGACAACTCTATGCAAACGCTGCTGCTCTCAGTCGTTAAGGGGCTCCGGAACGCCCTACACTTGCAATGTTAAAATAACGCTTATACATTACATCTTTCCTCACAAAGTATTTGAGGTAGGAAGTTGAACTTTTTACAGATTATTTATTGAAATATGGGCTACAACTTAACACAGGGATTTTACAAAATTTTAGTTCAGTTATTAAAGATGATTTTTTTCAATTGTAATGAAAATTCACAACATTTTTTTGCAATTTTTTATTTATATATTCAAAAATATACAGTTTTTTGGAAAAAGGCTGTGTTAAATTATGCAGAAGGTATTGTGTAACATTTACTGAAAGTTTGAAACAAATATGTTTGGAAGATCCTTAGAAAACATGTAGTTAGTATGAGAAAATAAAAGTTTTGGGAATCGAGCGACAAAGATTGGATTAACTTTTTAGTTGGACGGATTATCTTCATCCTCTGCAAACTCCTCCTCCAGCTTCCTCTTGTTCCTCCTCCTGTTTACTCTTGCTTGTATTTCTAGACTCTTTACAGCCCTGTCTGCAGCCCGAAGGCGTTCCTTGTCTAAAGCAAGCATCGCTCGTTGTTGTGTTCGTAGATTTTGCTACCATTTTCTCCAGTTGCAGTTACTGCAACACTGTTCCAAAAGGTGGTCATGTATGAACACTTATCACATTTCAGTTGTATTTGACTAGCAAGTCCTACGTACTTTATTATGGAGAGTTCCAGACCAACTTCACTACAGTGAATACATCTTACACAGTTTGAAAAAATTCCTTTGAGAACCGACATATCAAATACTTCATTCACATCCGATTCGCCCATAAAACAATTATAGTTTTCACTCATTGAACCAAGCTTCTTCTGTGAAGTATTTTCTTTCCCACTTTGACTGCTATGGGCAGGTGTACTTGAGAGGTTAGGTTCACTCACTTGGTTATCGTCTTTATTGTTTACAGTAATAACACATACCTTTGGCTTTCCAACATTTCTCCTTTTCTTAAAAGCCTTCAGAGGATTTCTAATAACTTTACTTTTACTCATTATTATACTTCAACAAAACAGAGACTCAAGAAACAGAATTAATTACGAATATTTTCGAGATAACGACAGAGTAAATAAACATGAAACAATCGACAATCACACCAGCGATATATATTGAACCATCACAGGTTAGCCACAACACATACTTTATCTCACATCACTAAAATGTACCTGATGAACACGAACGTTAATAATAACACCATTTGACAGCAGTTTAACAGCGCCACAGTGGGTGACGCCCATGTAGAACACATTTCAAAAAAAATTTAAAAATAGTTGTAGTCTTCGGAATTGAATAAATTATATATCTATTAAAAGGTAATAGTATGCAGATTCAGAAAACGCAAAAAAGTAAAAATTGAACTTTTCATGATTTTGAGCCTTTCCGGAGCCCCTTAATGCCGGTATTACACTATCAAATCTCTTTCTCAAATATCTTTGTACAATATCTTTGTCAAAGATATTTGATGGTGTAATAGGGAAATTTGTCAAATGTCGTCCAATATTTGATCAAATCTAGGGCCTCGCTGTAGATTTCATCAAATAAGTCGCTTGTCTTCTGTTCACTGCAATGTGACATGTTACCACACGGAGCGCTAGCATCGCTGCAGCATTCTGTCGTCTGTAGTGTTTTAATAATCATTGCCGGTAAATACAATTGGTGTGTGCCGACAGCTACAAAATTAATAGAGATGTATGAAGCTGATGAGGCGCTTTACAACGTGAGGCACGCTGAATACAAAAATAGATTAAGAAGATTGGAGACCTGACCTGATCTAACCTAACCTAACCTAACCCTCTCCTGTAGCAAGGAATCGGAGTGTTACAGTGAGTCTGTCTTCTGCAGATGTAGCAGTTCTTAAGTGAATATTGTGCTTTGTGATATGAGGATACACTTCATTGAGCGTATACAGAGATCAATGCTCATCCATTCTTAAGTATTTGATGTACGACTTGACGTCCTCCACTATAAGCTCACGTAACAAGTTTTGTTGAATGCTTGTATCGTGTCGTCGTAAAACCCACGGCTTCACCGAGGTATGTTTACTTCCCCCCCCCCCCCCCCCCCTGCTTCTTTCCGCTTGTGGTACATGCAACTGCCGCGATTAATAACAAGTTGTTGTTGTTAGCCATCTTGAACTTCGACGAAAAATATGATGACACTGTAGTACCCCTTCTAGCGCTACGTCAAAGATCTTTGTCAAATATATTTGACGGATTATTGGATCACATCTTAGATCAAATCTTTGACAAAGAAATTTGATAGTGTAATACCGGCCTAAGTGAAGCCCGTCGACCCTGCGTTGACCGTGGTGAGAGGTGATGCCTGAAATTTGGTATTCTCGGCACACTCTTGACACTGCGGATCTGGGAACATTGAATTGCCTAACGATTTCCGAAATGGAATATCCCATGCATCTATATCCAAATACCGTTCAGCGTTGAAAGTCAGTTAATTCCCCTCGGCGGGCATAATCAAGTGCAAACTCATTTCATATGAATCACCTGAATGCAAACTACAGCTCCCCAAAGCACTGCCCTCTTATACCTTATTTACCGATACCACCCCCATCATTCATGGAGCGCCATTTGCCTCATGAATGTGCACATCGGTGTCGCATGCCTTGTCGCCTCAGTGTCAAGTTACTGTCGAGTTTCTGGGCTTCTCCGGCGGCGTGCGTGGCGGGCGCGCCTACATTCCGGGGCCGTGTGTTGTGTGGGCCTCTTGCGTGGAGTCGCCAGCGGGCGCGTTGTGCGGGCTGCCTGCCTCCGTGTGTGCGCCGTATAGCCACCAGCCACCACACGGCGCTCGCACCAGGTCACAGCGGGCAGCTGCGCTTCCTTCATAAAACAGCTTTCTCTCTTCTCCTCTCTCTCTCTCTCTCCCTCTCTCTCCCTCTCTCTCTCCCTTTCTTTCTCTTCTTTCCAGTTTGCTAATTCTTCTCCAGGTTCGTAACAGGACAGACGCCCATGGCTGGAGATCCACGATCTTCGCGCAACTTCATGGTAGAATTACGGAAAGTGTTATGATCACGCACAATGTATAGGAGCCTGAACAGTTTCTCTGTCAGAATCGACATAGATTCTGCAAGGACAGGTCGTGGAAAACACGATTCACTGTTTCTATTGCTGAGATTCGGAAGACTGTAGACGAGGAGCAAGCCCAAAAATTTGCTGCGCTTCTCGACTTCCACAAATGTTACAATAGGTTTGCACATTGCTGCCTTATAAATAGAACACATTCTTACTGCCTTATAAACAAAACACATTCTTACGAAATATGAGATCACGTATACGATTCGCAAACAAAACTCAGTACCCACTCTCTGACGCCTCTCTCTTCATCTTCAAGGGGCTTTTCGTATTGATCTTTTCCCATCATTCATGGTGCGCCATTTGGCTCATGAATGTAGTGCTTTGGTCTAAGCGTAGGTGGTAGGATAAGCACTGACAGTGTAATCTTTGCACGCTACAGCCCATTTTCCCAACTGCTGTCAGTTCGTCAGCAGACAGTATGGAGTATGATCACATCAAAGTGCTGGATGACGGAGTTTCTGTGGAAGGAGGGCGTAAACAATACGGATATTCATAGGCGATTGGTAGCATTGTATGGAGAGGATACACTGTCTCGAAATGTTCTCTTCCAACATGACAACAGGTCGTGCGGTAGCGTTCTCGCTTCCCACGCCCGGGTTCCCGGGTTCGATTCCCGGCGGGGTCAGGGATTTTCTCTGCCTCGTGATGGCTGGGTGTTGTGTGATGTCCTTAGGTTAGTTAGGTTTAAGTAGTTCTAAGTTCTAGGGGACTGATGACCATAGATGTTAAGTCCCATAGTGCTCAGAGCCATTTGAACCAACATGACAACACTCGTCCGCGTGATAGTCGGAAATCCACGATTTCCACCGTTGAAATTCTCCTGACTCGGTCTGTTTAACTTCTGTAGTTCCTCCTGTTTTGGATCCCGTCGCAATCACCGAAAGACAACAGTTACTGAAAGTGTGCAAAATGATGTCTGTGAAGACATAGCTCGGAAGAGGTGGTAGTCAGAAAGAGCCAAGTCAGGAAGATACTTGGAATCCCGTTTCAACTATGGGAACCGAGATTTCCAGAATCGTATACATGAAATTTAACAAAGTTGTCAAGCTGATTCTCATAAGAAAGTAACAAATTATACACCGCCAGTCTGAATGGAAGGGCTGCCTCCAGACATACTAAAAATGAGCTTCAGTCGGCAAATCGAACGTGGCTGGTTGCCATAGCATTGGCCACGAATGGTAATGTCCATGAATGAGTTGCCGTCACACGCGTTGTGTTTATCCGACGAATAATTTCAGCATACAAACAAGTGAAAGACTGCACCAACACTACATGAATAAAACGATCATTCTTATTTTTTCGATATGGGAAATAGCCGACTCGTTCTGATATCTTGTTCCAGACATCTCGACTCTGATGATCAATCGATTCAATAAACTGCTTTAAGTCAGTTCCTATACTATGTCTTTTTATAGGTAAAGTAAAAATAAAAACTATCCCTTACTTTGATTATGTATTGTCATGCGGTATCATATTTTTGGTTAACTCATTAACGAAAGATAACTTTATATAAATTTAAAAGTGCCTAATATGGATTATTTATGGTGTAAATTCAAGGACGTCTTGCAGAAGCCTGTTGAAATAACTGGATATCCTAAATACAGCTTCTTAGTATATTCATTCACTTATGAAATTTATTATAGTAATAGAGTCTTATAGAGCAACAGTTCCATCACGGAAATCCTAACAGGAAGGAATAGTCGCTCAGTTTGCGCCAGAAAGCTTTTCGTCATTCAGGAACACAGATTTTCGGTAGCTTTCCAGCAGTCAGAAGAAGTTTAGCTGTTGATAAAGTGCAGCAGAAGATTGAAGTTTAAAAGATTTATAGGTGGGTAACTCCTGTTATTCCACTAATAGATTTCTCACCAGAACAAACTGATTTAGTTATTATTGACTACCTCACATTACATTAAAGCCTTCTACTGTCTGAGTGTGGCATAGCTTCAGTTATAATAGGAGAGTTCTGTAACTTTTTTACGATTTTTGAGTACAGTAACCTTGGAATCATCTTACGTACTGTAGGACATAAACATACAATGTTTCTTAATTGATGTAGAAACGAATATTTTTGTCCACATCTTTGAAAACCGTCTCAGTTAGGATCTATAGAAAGGAACATTTTCATATCAGTTCCCTTGCAAATATTGTCTGACACGTTTCACATCCTCGACGATCTCGTCAAGTTCTCAATGTAGTGAAAGAGCTCGCAGCATGTTTTAAATGAACCTAGATATTAAAGTGTTAATTTCAGAGAACTTATAATGCTATGACCACAGTATGAATGACAGACAATTGGCATCAGTCAACTCTTCGGCGTAGATAAAAGACGTGACTGACTTCAGTGCTACGTTTCTGGGAAAATGTAATTAGTTCACAACAGACACTCGTACGACCCATCCTCAAATATTATGGAACACAATCCACAGAGGATTACCAGGGGATGTTGAACGTATATAAAGAAGAATGACATGCAAAGTCACAGGTTTGTTTGACTGACCGGCGAGTTTTACGGAAATGCTGAAAAACCTACATTAGCAGATGCATCATTTTCGGCGTCAACTGTGCCGAGAAAGCCTGCTTACATAGGTTCAAGAACCAATGTTAAATGAAAAATCTAGGAGCGTACTACAATCTCCTATGTAGCACTTCCCTGTGGACTGGGAAGAAAGCGTTAGACTAATTGAAACGCTCAGAGTGGCATTTAGGGAGTCGTTTTTGCAGCATTATATAAGTGAATGGAAGTGGAAAGAGGAATAATATGCTGTACAAAAGGAAATGCCCTCTGTCATGCACTTCACATATATTTACAGACTTTTTAAGTCGATGCTGATTGAGTTCTGGGCCTACCGAACGCCAGTGCACTTAATCTACTGTAAGATTTCGACGCGACTGTTGCTTCGGTGTGCGGACATTTGCCACGCCGGATATTTACCACGCCGGACATTTGCCACGATTTTACCCGCTCCGAAGGGTTGGGTCCCTTGTCTCTCCCTCCTCCTCTTCCTCCTCCTCATCGCTTACTGAGCCTTTCCGCTGGTTTTCTTAACATAGGACCAGAATCTCTTTGGATTTTCCGCCACATTTCTAGAGAGACTTTCGTTGTGGAAAGTATTAAATGCATCTCGCATTTAGATCCGCACCAAATTTCGAGCCTCAGTAAAACTTCGCCAATCTTGGACATTTAGCGTTCGTCTAAATTATAGATGCCTTTTTCGGTGCTCCTGCAGCAGCTTTCTGTCGTGTTTTGTGTACCATGTGGGATCAGTTCCGTCTCTTATTAATTTATTTGGTATGAATCTCTCGAGGACTGTTGATACTATTTCTTTGAACTTAAGCCACATATGGTCTTCATTTACATAATTTGGAAGGATTGGAGACTGTCTCTTAGAAAGACGTCAACCGAATTTTTAGCTATTTTTATAAATAGATATATTTCGCGTTTAATTTTGGTGAATTTCTTTGTTGCGGAATTGAGCCTCGCTCGACTGTGTCTTCACTAATCCCTGTATCCGTCGTGATGCTCAGGATTATTTGTGGCTAAGAGGTCAAGTGTGTTTTCGTAACCATTTACAATTTGCATGGCCTCGTGAACTAACTGTTCAAAATAATTTTAAGAAAATCATTTAGAACAAGTTGTTTTCTGTCTACAGTAGGGTCTAAAAATGTATTTTTGTCAACATACGGGAGGTAGATTGAAGTCACTGCCAACTGTAATTGTATGAGTAGCGTACCATCTTGTGATGAGGCTCAAGTGAGACCGGGGGTCGGTAAAAGGAGCCAATTATTAATTTATTCCGGTTGTCCGCCCATACTAAGTCACAGGAACTATTTACTACAATGTCGCTTGTGAGCTGAAACGCACATTACATTATTTTCCTTAAGTTGTGCTTCTTGTTTCTGTTGTAGTGCAGATCATTACAATTACGGCTTTTCCCTCCAAAACCTAGGGTGCGTTCTCTGTGATCCTGTAAATACCAGAGTTAAACAATGTAGAACAACAACGTACGTTACAAGCATAGCATTCTGTTTTACTTCATTTCCTTATTTCTAACATTTTAAAATTGTACGTCGACTTTAGATGACATGTCAACCATAGATGTTCTTATCTCTATTTAGTGAACGTATTTTCATTCATATTTTGAAAATTTTCCCCTCTACACTTGTAAGTAGGCTGTTTATGTTTTCTTATTGGCAACGTTACGTAGCGCTCTGCATGAAAATCACTGGCTGTGCTGTGTGCAGTCTGTGGCTAGTTTGCATCGTTGTCTGCCATTGTAGTGTTGGGCAGCTGGATGCGAACAGCGCGTAGCGTTGCGCAGTTGCAGGTAAGCCGCCAGCAGTGGTAGATGTGGGGAGAGAAATGGCGGAGTTTTGAAATTTGTAAGACTGGATGCCATGAACTGCTATGTATATTATGATTTTTCAACACTATTAAGGTAAATACATTGTTTGTTCTCTATCAAAATCTTTCATTTGCTAACTATGCCTATCAGTAGTTAGTGCCTTCCGTAGTTTGAATCTTTTATTTAGCTGGCAGTAGTGGCGCTCGCTGTATTGCAGTAGTTCCAGTAACGAAGATTTTTGTGAGGTAAGTGATTTGTGAAAGGTATAGGTTAATGTTAGTCAGGGCCATTCTTTTGTAGGGATTATTGAAAGTCAGATTGTGTTGCGCTAAAAATATTGTGTGTCAGTTTAAGCACAGTCATGTATAATTTTTCAAAGGGGACGTTTCATACATTTTATTAACAAATGTTTTGCCGTAAGGGATATCGGATTTTAGAGAGTAAATTAATATCGAGTATGTCGTTCTTCTTTTCAAACATTCACATTTCCATTTATTTTTGTCTTTTGGGCATGCAGTTGTAGTAATTAAAGTAAGCACAAATGCAGTGATGAAAAAGAAATGATTAGCGTACATTCGCATTCTCTTTACGTCGTTGCTTTCTTGTTGCTCCACTGCCGATGGACTGTTTCTATTACAATCAGTAAGCGTGAAAGGAAGCTACCGTACAGACACAGTGATCTATATTTATACTTGGCAGAACTAATTAAATACCGACATAATCGTCGGTATTGCTTTCGTTTCCCAACAAGTTATAAATATTTCTATTTCGGAAAAGAAGCCCTGTATTTCGCCAAGACGTTGAAGAAGAAGGTCCCGTAGGTACTGGCTGTATGGAGTGAGATGTGAAGACGGCGATTTGAAAGCGGACAGAAGAAGTACGAGGAAGGGCGTCCCTTACCTGAGGGATCGCTACTCAAGCTACCTGGCGAAGGGGCAAGTGTGGCAAATGTCCGGCGTGGCAAATATCCGGCATTCGTTGCTTCAATGTCGTACCTATCTTAGATTGCGCTTGAGTCCCGCGTCTCTAATGACGTAGGCATGGAAGTCAGAAAACATCACTATAAGGAAGAACATGGACATTAGGACGTCTTCCGGGAACACAGTGGTGGGTTTAGCCACAGTGTGGAGCCTTTATGATTCTGGGTTACAGGAGGAGAACGGAGGAACGCGCAGATGGAGATGAGGAAATGTATGGCCGGTCATAGTCGGCTGCGCCCGGCAGGAAACCCGGCGGGACCCGCGCAGAGCAGAGCAGAGGAGAGGCACATATTAGGGGGAGAGAGCGCGCCTTCGCCGGCCCTGATTACATCTGCTCTGCTCCGCGCCGCGCCGGCTGGAGAAAGCCGCGCCGGACCCCGCGGTGCGCTATGACGCGCCAGCCGGCGTTTCCCTGTTCTGCACAACACAGCACGTCACTTCGGACAGCCTCGTCCGCTGACCACGAGGCGGTGTGCCCGCCTTCTTGCCGGAGTTGGCGTCAACAGCTGGGAGGCGCCTAACTGCCGCAGCGGCCCACTCGAGCGACTCAACCTGAATAAAAACGACTTTCAAACAAGTTCTACCACCCATCAAGGTAATTTATCTTTCAAACTCTGATTATGTATACAATCGATGTTCGAGGATTGACAAATTTAAAGACTATAAAAGAACGAGTCACTGAGGAAAAAATGCATACACTTATGGACTACAGATTCACGAGATTCATAAATGGTTAATTGGTAAAAGTTGAACCTTTGCTTAAAACTATTGGGAGATATTCAGCTGCCCCTACCGGGGTCGTTTTATGCTGTCCACAATGTTATATTTGGACTTCATAAACCACGCGCGAGACTTTCCGTTTCTCTCGCACGACTACGCGCAAAATAGTAATCCTACAGAAAAAAAAGAGTGTGACCTTTTTGTAGGAAATTCAATGTAATTAAATTTTGTGTAGGGATACGTTTTCGCTGGAGGCCACAATTTTTGAGTTATTCAAGAAAAATGTACCAAAGTGACCTTCAAACACACCTCCACCCCCTCACTAACGAAAGACAAACGACTTTCGTAAACGTTGCACTAAAACTAAACTAATTACGGTGACGGTTCGATCCAAACTTAGCCCCTCCAAGCACAGTAGGAGAAGTCAGAAGACCTTGAGAAAACAACATCTACATCTGCATCTACATCCATACTCCGCAAGCCACCTGATGGTGTGTGGCGGAGGGTACCTTGAGTACCTCTATCGGTTCTCCCTTCTCTTCCAGTCTCGTATTGTTCGTGGAAAGAAGGATTGTCGGTATGCCTCTGTGTGGGCTCTAATCTCTCTGATTTTATCCTCACGGTCTCTTCGTGAGATATACGTAGGAGAGAGCAATATACTGCTTGACTCCTCGGTGAAGGTATGTTCTCGAAACGTCAACAAAAGCCCGTACCGAGCTACTGAATAACGATGTAATTGCTTATTTTATTCCGTTAAAATTCGTAAAAATTGTAGGTAAAATTGACACAAACGTCGGTTTTACAATTTGTAAGTGCTCGACTAAACCGGTGGCGTAATAAGGCCAGTCAACGAAACGAGAGAAAGTCGAATGTGGGAAATATTTCGTGTAGTCGCAAATTTTTGTACAGTGGTAGAAGCGAAAACGTATTCCAGTACAAAATTTAATTACTTTAAATGTCCTGTTCGTTTTTTCTGTACGACTAATAGTTTGCGCGTAGCGAGCGAGAGAATATGAAAACCTCGCGCGTGGTTTATGGAGACCAGATGTAACGTTTCGGTTTGCATAAAACTACATCGGTACGTTCAGTTGTATGATCCTGTATATTAACACATGGTCGATATTTCACCATTCGTGTTCACGTTGTCTGCACCGATATACATAGCAATGTTGACAAACGCGTGGAAAAGATCCGATGTCGATACTCCTGCTTGATCCTCTGATAATGTGAGCAGTGGGGCTACTGAATTTGGACTGCAGCAGTGGGAGTACACCGGAAAAGATGTTGGTCGTTTACATCGCCTTTATCAAGTGTGCGTAATCTTCTGTTTAGCCGTGTTTTAGTAACTACTTTGAAAATCCACATTTGAACTTCGATGACAAGTAAGTATAACAACACCGACATTTTGTTTTGGGAAATCTGAGTCCGCAAGTAGTATATGTTAACAAACATCGTTTCAAGCAAATTCTTCGCCCGTTGTCGCATAGTACCTCTTTTTCGACTCTTGTGAATTTTCTGGTCACAACTGTCTGTTGCACGGTAACGTTTACAAGTAAATATCTCTCGTGGTTAGTAGAACAGACACATGTCCGTACTTTAAAAATACTTTATCCCATTTCAGGCGTTCTAACTGGGGTGCTTCTTTGTAAGCGAAAGTGTGGACCAGTTTAAAGGAAACCAAGTCGCTTTCACGGATTTTGTGAACCACGCGACATTTAATGATTGTTGGTGAATAACCAGCCACAACTACCTTTTTAAAATACTTTTAATTCATAGCCGTAACCGGTTTCGGACATTCATGCCCATCTTCACTTTGCTTATGTTTCCAATTACATAAATGTTTTCACCAGCAGCATGTCGTCAGCTCCACCACTGCATAAGAATATTTGAATGTTTAGTGCCACTTTTATGTTGTTTCGACAGCAAAAACATGTTAATATGCTTGCAATTACTTATACATACAACTGTTTCATCCTGTACAGAGCTAAATGCAGACATATTAACATGCTTCTGTCATATAAATAACATAAAAGGGAGCTAAATACTCAAACATTCTGTGCAGTGCTGGACTAACAACATTCTGGAAATGTTTATGTAACTGGAAAGGTTAAACAGGTTACAGCTTTGAAATAAAATAATTTTAAAACCATTTGTGGCTGGCTGCTTTATTCACGAACAACGTCCATGATTGTTTGAGGAGCTACAGTAGTCTTTCGCCAGTTAGTATTGGTATTTTGGCAAGTGTAGTGATGAAACAGCAGACGTGCTAATAATTTGCAACATGGCTCTACAAATGGTGTTAAGAATGCGAAGCCCATTTTAAATGTACGTACTATTCATCACCGGCACAACTCCTTATCACTGCCATGTTGTTTATACGCTGGACAAGCGATGAAGAAACAAAGTGCGAGGGAGACAGATACAAATGTTAATGTTACAGCAGATTATTTCTGACAGTAAGTAGAAATTAGAAGAAGCAGTATACTGAGTGCACACGGATTATGCGGTGCATAATTTGAGAATAAACGAAACAATGAAAAAAGCTACGAAGAGCTACAGAAATAATAATAATTTCAGGTGCACACAAAGAAAGAATAATTTCAGTACAACAAATTACAGAATTCTAATTACTAGGATACGAGATAACATAATTTTTAGAAATAACAATTATGGTACGACAGAATGTGCCGTTTCAGTATGGCCTTGTGATTCGGCCTTTTGACATGTTGCCTTGTGTGTAACTCTATCGCCTTCTCACATTTTATAAACTCAGCAAATGGATATCGTAGATTTAGATTCAAATGGTCATGTTGGACGCTCAGCCTGCAATAACGTCGTTCTTAATGCCGGTGGACGGTCTATTCTTTGAGCGGAGCTAGCAGTGTTTCAGTAAAGAAGCTGTTGTGCCAAACTATGGCTTTTGAAAAGGTTTTAGAAACTGTAAAATATCGATGCAAGAAACATGCAGTTAGCAGAACGGATTTCCTCAAAAAGTAAATATAACGTCAGTTTCAGAAATTGTACGCCTGAAAATTTACATCGTATAAAAATTATATTGTGCTACAGAAGACTATAACAAATTAAGTGACGGGCTAAGAAACAAAGACAAACTGTCTCCCAACAGTGGAAGGCAGTACTCCAGTTATTAGGAATAAGATAACTGTAGGAATGACAGATTTGAAGACGCTGTAGTAAAGGTTCGTATTTACAGAGGACAAAGTAGAGCACAGAAAAACCTAATCGCAGATTCAGGAGTCGAAACTTATAAATGTCGTCTCTAGCCA
This sequence comes from Schistocerca piceifrons, assembly GCF_021461385.2. Lineage (NCBI taxonomy): Eukaryota > Metazoa > Arthropoda > Insecta > Orthoptera > Acrididae > Schistocerca > Schistocerca piceifrons. Next base: position 1,217,283,268 of record NC_060138.1, read on the forward strand.
CACTCGAGACGTCAACTCCGTGAGTCACTTTGTTGCACCTCAAAACATTCACCTCAGATTTTATGGCAGATGTAACGCAATTTTCTTATTTGAACATTCCATTAGGTCACATTAAATACTCTTAACCTGTGCGAATATCTTTTCTTTGTGCATTTTGTTCCTTTGTGACCTAAAAGAAGTTGTTTCTTATGAGTGTTCGCGTATGGCCACTTTCGTTTGCATCAAAGAGAGAAACATCTCTTGTGAGACAACAGAATGGAGGCAATTAATGATACGGCGTAGACACTGCCAGAAATGATTCACAGGTCGGCCGCTGGTTCCCTGTGACGCTGCGACAGCCGGTTCGCAAGGAAACGCAAACACAATGCGCAGCAAACTAGCAACAAGTTCGTTTGCGATAGTTGTTTTGACCTGTGAGTGCGTTTCAGTGCGAGAGTTTCGAGTCTATGTTAGATAGCGTGACCATACGCTTTGTTAATAAACAGGAGTTTTGAAGCTGATTGTTCACCGAACTGAGACGAGATAATCCTCATCAAATTTCTAGGTTTCAACGGATGAGAGGGACCTAAATAGCCACAAGGATGACACACTGTGACAAAAAACAAAAGAAACCGAAGGTGACTTGGATCAAATAAATTAGGAAAGAACTGGAAAGAAATAACACAAAAGAAATTGTTTCAGCACTAAGATCCTCGATTTAGAAGGCCACCAAGACAGGAAAAATAAAGTTTCAACAAGGAAAACAGAAACAATGGATGGTAGAAAAAATGCGACGTGGAGAGAAAATGAAGCAGTTTTGGAAAAAAAAAAAGTAATAAGGAATGTAAAGTAACTGAAGTTGTGACTCGATCACAGTCAATCAGTACGCAGATGTCTATGTTGTTATATAATCGCGGTAAAAACTAGCTACTGCTTTCCTTTCAAAGGTGCTGTTAGATTACCAGAGGACAGAGAGGAAATTACGGTAGACTAGCTTCATTAATTGTTGTGAACGGATCACTTCTGTCAACCAACGCAGGTGTAGCTGAAATGAAAACAAGTACGTGGCAACAGATGCCTATTCACAGGTCACGCTATTCCTGTAATTACGATATCGTGATCCATAAGCTCTGCTTCAAAAAATGGTTCAAATGTCTCTGAGCACTATGGGACTCAACTGCTGTGGTCATAAGTCCCCTAGAACTTAGAACTACTTAAACCTAACTAACCTAAGGACATCACACACATCCATGCCCGAGGCAGGATTCGAACCTGCGACCGTAGCGGTCGTGCGGTTCCAGACTGTAGCGCCTTTAACCGCTCGGCCACTCCGGCCGGCTAAGCTTTGCTCCCAGATGTGCTGTGTACCTGGAAATCGTCAGAACGCTCACCGAACTATTATGGCAAAACCTGGTCCTGTTATATGGATGACAGTATTCTTCAAGTTTTGGGCAACTGCGCAAGTGTGGCGCCTCCCGCCGCAGCTGCAGGGGTCAGCGATGTGCGTATGACAGAAAAAAAAAATGGTTCAAACGGCTCTGAGCACTATGGAACTCAACTTCTGAGGTCATCAGTCCCCTAGAACTTAGAACTACGTAAACCTAACTAACCTAAGGACATTACACACATCCATGCCCGAGGCAGGATTCGAACCTGCGACCGTAGCGGTCGCGCGGTTCCAGACTGTAGCGCCTAGAAACGCACGGCCATTCTGGCCGGCTGCGTATGACAGCCACCCCTCCTACAGAACGACACTGCCCTAGACACCCATGTACTGCATACCTTGCAAACTCCGTGCTCCGTCACCACGACCCCTGTTATACGGGGTGAGTCAGGAGGAAAGGTACAGAGTTTGAGGGCTGATAGTGTAAGGGATTCTGAACAAAAAACTTCGTACGGACATATGCCCTATTTCGAATGGTTTCCGAGATAGAACGTATGTAATAATACATTATTCCTTATTTTCTGTGTTATTCAGACATCGTTATTGTTCACAACGTACGACGGCAGTGTAGAGGAAGCTGAGACGAACAGTTTGATACAGGACACAAGTGTTCCATGAAGTCGGGAGACTACTTCAAATTGGGCTACAAAGAGTACCTAAGATACAGCGCATGCTCATCGCGCCAGATTTTCAATATATCATCGCGCACTGGTTGGGCCAACTGTAAGTCCTAGAGAAACATGCATCGGTCCATTTTTTGCAGGACACTGATTGTAGTTTCGTACTGCGACATGTTTTCCCTGGAGGGTGCGGGTTTCGAGTGATTCAAGAAATCATAGAAAAGTGATATTACATGTTACTTTTGAATACATTATGGGAGTGACAGTGATCAATATGTTACAAATATTTACCATTAAAAACAGTCTTGATCACAATTTATATAGTTCGGTGACCGGTTTCGACCACTATTGTGGTAGTGCAGTGATTCTCTAGTAAAAGGAGGTTCTTACTCATGGGTTTGAAGTTGACCACAGTAGTGGTCGAAACCGGTCACCGTACTAAATAAATTGTGATCAATACTGTTTTAATAGTAAATACTTGATATTACATGTGTTTTATCTCGGAAACCATTCGTAACATTGCATTTGCCAATGTGGAGTTTTTTTATTCAGAATCAGTAATGCTATCATCCCTCAATGCATGTATGGCTCAAATGGCTCTGAGCACTATGGGACTTAACATCTATGGTCATCAGTCCCCTAGAACTTAGAACTACTTAAACCTAACTAACCTAAGGACATCATACAACACCCAGCCATCACGAGGCAGAGAAAATCCCTGACCCCGCCGGGAATCGAACCCGGGAACCCGGGCGTGGGAAGCGAGAACGCTACCGCACGACCACGACATGCGGGCTCAATGCATGTAATTTCCCTCCTGACTCACCCTGTGTATCTGACAGCTCGGCTCTCAGTTCCGTGGTCCCTTGAGTAAAATGAAGCAGCTATCAAAACGCAGTGCTTCGCGATCCTTGGCTCCACTTTCAGTGCCATGTCCTCACCTTCCTTTTACCTAACAACTGGTTCTTCTGGTGAACTGTGATGGAACGCACATTTTGACATCGTGTTCGAATCACTTCGGTACTTTGCCTATATACACACTCCATTTTCGCAGACCTATATCTCACGTTATTGCCATAAAAATAATTCATAGGACGCACGGAGCACTAAACCATGGAGTTTTGGCTCTGATCCTGACGCTCTCGTAGCCAGCAGTCCATTCTCTTCCAGACGGTCCTACATCCATTACGTTCTTAACTGACAGTGTCATGCAGTCAGCAACGTCAAACGGACGGTTCTTCTGCTGCGAATCGAGCGAGACAGTAAGATGCTGAAACTTAAAACGCCTAAAGGCGGCGCGGTGTTTAAAACATTGTGAGGTGGCGCAGTGCTTGAAACACTGTGTGAGCATCTGGGAGGTTGGCGTTGAAATGCCCGCCCTACCGTCCATATGAAGGTTTCCCGTAGAGCCCCAGAATCTTTTAAGGTAAATCACAGGCTGGTTCCTTCCACAGTCGAAGACTTCGCTCAGTCGCTACTGATCCCATCGTCGATGCGACGTTAAATTCTACTTTTCTTCCTTGTTATGGATGATGATGATGATGATGATGTTTGGTTTGTGGGGCCCTCAACTGCGCGGTTATCAGCGCCCGTACAAATTCCCAACCTTTCAAAAATGGTTCAAATGGCTCTGAGCACTATGCGACTTAACTTCTGAGGTCATAAGTCGCCTAGAACTTAGAACTAATTAAACCTAACTAACCTAAGGACATCACACACATCCATGCCCGAGGCAGGATTCGAACCTGCGACCGTAGCGGTCGCTCGGCTCCAGACTGTAGCGCCTAGAACCGCACGGCCACTCCGGCCGGCAATTCCCAACCTTTGCTCAGTCCAATCTGCCACTTTCATGAATGATGACGAACCGATGAGGACAACACAAACAGCCGGTCATCTCGAGGCCGGTGAAAATCGCTGACCCCGCCGGGAATCGAACCGGGACCCCATGCTCGGGAAGCGAGAACGTGACCGCGAGACCACGAGCTGCGGACCCTTGTAGTGGAAAGCCTATCTGCAACAATTTGAGATGAATGGTGCACCACGATAAAATTATGCATTATACGGTTGTGTACTTCATTGCCGCCGGCTGGTGTGGCCGAGCGGTTCTAGGCGCTACAACCTGGAACCGCGCAGCCACTACGGTCGCAGGTTCGAATCCTGCCACGGGCATGGATGTGTGTGATGTCCTTAGGTTAGTTAAGTTTAAGTAGTTCTAACAAGGGAACCTCCCCATCGCACCCCCCTCAGATTTAGTTGTAAGTTGGCACAGTGGATAGGCCTTGATAAACTGAACACAGATCAATTGAGAAAACAGGAAGAAGTTGTGTGCAACTGTAAAAAAATGAGCAAAATATACAAACTGAGTAGTCTGTGCGCCACATACGCAACATCATGAGCATAATTCTCAGGAGTGCCGTGGTCCCGTGGTAGCGTGAGCAGCTACAAAACGAAAGGTCTTTGGTTGAAGTCTTCCCTGGAGAGAAAATTTTACTTTCTTTATTTTTGCATAGTTATTATCTGTCCGTTCGTTCATTGACGTCTCTGTTCACTGTAATAAGTTTAGTGTCTGTGTTTTGCGACCGCATCGCAAACCCGTGCGATTAGTAGACGAAAGTACGTGCCTCTCCAATGGGAACCGAAAACAATTGATCGCAAGGTCATAGGTCAGCCGATTCCTCGACAGGAAAACAGATCTGATATATTCTATACGACACTGGTGACGACATGTGCGTCACATGACAGAAATATGTTGTCGACCCAACTAACTTGTACACTTGGCGAATGGGTAAAAAGATTCTTCTACCTTGCCCGATTTAGGTTTTCTTGTGGATGTGATAATCACTCCCAAAAAAGTGATGAAAACATAAGAGTTTGTCACATAAACTGAAAATAAAAAAAAAATTAAACTTTTCACTCGATGGAAGATTTGAACCAAGGACCTTTCGTTCCGCAGTTGCTCACGTTACCACGAGACCACAGCGCTCCCTCGTGCCCAGTCTCCTTGATGTTGCATATCTTCCCATGAACTACTCAGTTTGTATATTTTGCTTATTTTTTCACAGTTCGACACAACTTCTTCCTGTTTTCCCAATTGATCTGTGTTCAGTTTTTCAAGGCCTATCCACTGTGCCAACTTATAACTAAATCTGAGGGGGGTGCGATGGGGAGGTTCCCTTGTAAGTTCTAGGGGACTGATGACCTCAGCAGTTAAGTTCCATAGTGCTTAGAGCCATTTGAACCATTTGAATTTCTACTTCATTGTCTCTGATGAGCTCCGAACTTGCCAAGCAAAACGTGTTTAACTCCTACATCTACGTTCTTAAGAGGCGCTGGCGTTCAACGTTTTGTGTGCTCTGCTAGTGAGTTCACTTTGTTTCGGCAGCTTCCGGCAGAAGCAAACAATTGCAAAACGTGAAATTCTGAAAAGCGTCGTCTGTTTCCAACAAATCACTCCCAGTTCTCAGGTTATTGCAATTAGCCTCACCCAAACTAATAGCTGCCGGCAACCGTATCCGCTGACATTCAAGTATGCTTACCCATTCGCGCGGTACAGTGATCTCAGAACGTCCTGCCACTGAACCCAAAACAGTAACGACGCCGTGTTTTGTTGCCTAAGCAAAATCTTAATCAACATCAAGTATCGCGTGATGCCGTGATTTGTAGTTCGTTTCGCTCTGGAGTTCTTCGTCATAAAAAGGGGAGCAATTTCTCAAGACTAGCCGCGCCACTTATGCAGAGCGGTAGCGAAACAATCGGATAGATTTCCGCAGAAAAGAAACCGTAGGGCGGGTGGAGCGTGTCGTGAAGGCCGCCGCCGGCTCAGCAAGACACGACAGGAGCGAGACGAGACGAAACGGCCCAGATACAGACCTAGCCAGGCCTACGTGGCGAGCAGCACACAGCTACACGCCGCCATCTTGCGGAGGCAATGCGGAGCATGAGAGAACTGGTGACCCGCCCAGGAAACCATCTCACGGAAACTGAGACTTAACAATCACACAAGGCGTTATTGGACAGCCGCTAACAACGGGGTCAGGTCTTGGTGTGCAGCTTTTAGTGTTAGAGACCTTTACGGTTGTTCCAGAGATTTTTTACACAGTTTTCAACAGAAATTTTGTATCACCAATCTGCTTCTGGAGACATTGTACTGTTGCTTCCAGTTCAGATAAACTTCAACAGAAATTGTAAGAGTTCAGTGGAATAAGACTGAAAGTGTACTTCAAAATCAATTACATTAAGACTAAAATAATGTATACCAACATATCGCAAAGAAAATAGTATAAATCAACAGTGAAATCATAAAGGCAGTGTATGAGATTTTGCATTTACAGAAGTTGATGATAATGAGTGGATGAGCAAGAAAAGAAGTAAATGTAAGAGCACAGAGGGCTTTTTGTAAATAAAATATAATTTCATAAATCAGCTTCTGATGTGTCTGAATGGGAACGTTCGTAATCAGTGTGTAGGTTTCTGCCGTATTTATCCCAGGTATTTGACTGGTCCTCATCATGTGCAGGCTGAACAGGGAGAAAAAATGGTTCAAATGGCTCTGAGCACTATGGGACTTAACATCTGAGGTCATCAGTCCCCTAGAACTTAGAGCTACTTAAATCTAACTAACCTAAGGACATCACACACATCCATGCCCGAGGCAGGATTCGAACCTGTGACCGTAGCGGTCGCGGGGTTCCAGACTGAAGCGCCTAGAACCGCTCGGCCACAAGGCCGGCTGAACAGGGAGAAAGCTCAGAAAGTTTGTTGGTAAGATCCTTTACGGCCAAGCTGAGGAAAGGTTCTGCGACGGTAAGTGGTTAACACGTAAGTCATCAAATATGGAACAAAGGCTAAGTTTATTTTATCGGTTCCACAGAGCACCCATCAAGACATTTATTAATTTCTTTGAGGACTGTGTGCCACGACTATGTAGACAGCCCTAAACGGCGTACAAATCACACTATTCAGTAAACTCCGCGGCCCTTTTGACTCGCGTCCAAACACTGACTCATTTTCTCGCCCACTGCTGCACAGCACCTGCTACACGCTAGCGGGCGCCAAAGCAGGACCACGGTTCAGACCAGAGACAAAGAGCATTGTACTCTTACACTCTCACAACAGTAGGTAATTCAGAAAACTTTCACACTCAGGTTCACCATTCAATAAATTGACGCAAGACTAGAACATCTGAGGGACACACATAACTCGCAGGTGTATGTCGCCAGTTTTGTCTTATGGCAATGTCAATGCGAGAATCATTCCAAAACTTAGAGTGCCGAGCAGCCAACGAAAATATGTGCCATGGGAATAGCTAGGAAAGGCAGTAAAACAAGAAAACTGGATCAGGGAACAGACTGGAGTGGAAAACTTAATTATGATGGTTATAGAAATGTAATGGAGATAGATGGGACGGATATCCAAGTGAAAAAATGATAGCTTTAGCACGAAAGTTCTTTGCTGGATTCCAAGACATCCCAAAAATGTAGATGGGTACGATGAACTAAAGGACGATGGTTAGGTGGCATTAGAAAACCTGCAGGAACACCATGCGTTTAATTTAGACAGTAGTGCATGCAAGTATTTAGAGACGGCGTTTATCCAGTACTGGATCTGGAATGCCTGTTGGATTTTCTTGTAAACTAATAAGTAATGCTTATAGTATTTTTACGACTCATTCCAGAAAAATTTGAAAAAAAGAGAAGAAATAAAATGCCCACCAACTTTATATAGTAAATAGAATGTGATAACAACAGTCATCGAGGTGCAAATACACTGCACAATATTTTAAAAATTAAGGATTATTTTCCTTAGTTCTGCGAAAAGTCCATTGCTAAATGTCTATTCCATTTCATTTGTCTTTGTAAAAGAAAACTTTGTTTATAGCTCAGCTAATTCAACCTTTACAAGTCTCTTTAATCTTAAACTGACAAGCATAATTTCAATAGCTCTTTCCACGCCTCCCTGTCTATTTCCATCTTCTGCCAGCTGAAGCCTGAGACTTTCTTCAGCTTTTCTTCCCAGATGTCGGAGATCTGCCTTGCGGCCCTCTTCTTTGTCTGGGACGCCACTCTAGTACTGCTTTTGTCCATCGTCCGTCACTCCTTCCAATTTAGAACATTTACCCTTTCCATAACATCCTGAATTCCTGTTATTGCTCTTATGCCTTCACTTTCTTCTCATCTTTGTTCATGTCACCTAGGAGCGATCTTTCCATAGCTCTCTGAACTGTTCTTAGTTTTCGTTTCAAAACCCAGTTTTAAGTCCAAGTTTCATAGCCAAAGGGTCTATGTTAGCACGGGAAGAACACTCTATTCAAAAACAAACTTTTTCAAGTTTGCTGGTGTAACAGATTTAAAAACGAGTGCATTTCGTCTACAAGATTTGCAACCTACCTTGATTTGTTTTAAGTCTCCTTGGATATCAATTAATTGTCCCCAGAAGAACGCATTCCAATTTTTAGACATTTGTTGTTCAATATTATTTGTTTTGCAGTTACTCAGTTGTTGTGCCTAGTATTTGTTTTGGACAAATCTATCTTAAGGTCCAGTTTTTCACAAATATAAATCCTTTATAGAGGCTTGCAGATCTATCATATTGTTCCCCAGAACTACTATATCATCTACGAATCTCAGGTTATTGATTGTTTTGTCATTAGTTCGAGACCCTTTTCTTTCCAAATAATTTTGGACATAGCCATGTCGAGCACTGCTGTAAATAGTTTCGCGTATGTAGGATCACACTGCTCGTGCGTTTACCTATGCTGACAGAAGGATCATAGATGTTACATTATAGAATGTATGTTTTTACTGTATTTGTGCAGTAAGACTAAAATACTTTTTGACTAATCATCTCACATAATTGTTTGCTTATCTTGTTCCCAAACAATATTTCGTTTGATTTTTTGTAGTTAGTTAAACAAATGTCGTATTTGTATTATTATGTCACATAAACGAAATTGATGAAATGGGCTTTGCCTGAATCCGATAAAAATAAAATAAAAAAGGTTCACCGTTCATAATAGAAAATGAAATTTTGCTATTGTCTAGAGTTTTTATTGTGCAATATACAGCCAGCAATGAAATTTATCTGACTACCTCAGACTGAAGATAAGACGTTTTTACGACTTAGTTTCATGCATTATTGCGTCATATAATTATTTGTTGTCTACACCAATTTCAGTTATAGCCAAATATTTGGACGGAATAAATGTGTTGTATTGCAGTGCGGCACTGATAATTTCTCTGCAATCTTGTGCTTAATTTTTTAATACCTTCTGTGAGAGGGTGTTAATTACGAGTACGTGAATTTGTAAAGGTGCCGCATAGATTCAGAGATTTAGAGAGTTCACTTATTAAAGCTTCTTGAGTTTGTTATAGTTACCTAGCAAAGAAACAGAAAATAAACTGGGATGTTGTTTGCAATGCTCTCTATAACTGTCTGCGTATATATTGCGTCATGTGGCTATTAGAATTCCCCTCATAACTTCCCTTGCTTCCCTGGCATATACACACAAAGAGAATGCATAGACACATTTTTCTATGACATTTGGTAACTAAATTAAACCACGCGGCCATACGACGTGTGTCTTAGTTGAGATATACGGCTGTGGTGAGTAGATCATCGTAAAGAAGCACACTCAATTGCATGAAGAGAAAATAAGAGGCGCTGTCTTGAATATTTTTTTCATGTCTCGTAACTAGTTCCCGTTATATAAATAAGAAGTCGGAAAAAAGGACCTTTGGAGACGTGGGTGTTATTATTTACCCAAATTGTCGCATTCTAGAAGAAGAGCATACTTATTAATGAAGCGGCTTTCCATTAATTGAATATACAGTTGCTGAGCAACTTTGAACATGGAGAAATTTATAACTGGACATATATTTGTTCAGAGCGAGTTATATTCAGTCAATATTTATACCCAAGGTAAATGTACAGTTTTAAATCATCGTAAAATTAGGGTATTTGTATATCACAACATGTGTGATATAATTTTAGTTGTAGTGTATTACTACAAATTCGTCTCAATGCTTCCCGCTCATTAACATTTTTGATGACAGTATTTAACTTGTTCCTGATAATGAATTCGTAAAGACAAATCCTGTTGCCAACAGAAATAAATACTAACTTACGATTCACATTACTGGATTTTTCATTATACCGTTAGAACATTTCACCAAAATGTATCACACTAGTTAAGGGAATTTGCAACAGTAACCGAAACGTTTGGCTATACATCGACTTGACGACCCTGTAACATATCCAAAAAAAATTTTTAAGGAAAAAAGACTGATTGAACGAATACATTGTGTATTAATGGATTATTTCACCGCTATATAATGGAAGAGATTCCTCTTTAGCATTCAAACATATGAAATGTGAATCTTCTGCCGTGTTAATCTTCTTTTCTAAAATGTATTTTACGGCTTAGAAGAATACAGTCAGATAACAAGTTACTACAGAAATTTCGCAGTTTTTATTTCCGTCCGAAGCGGATGAACAGAGACTTTGGAGAACATCTGTTGTTAGTAAAAGATTAAATTGTCTTGACATTTATTTGTCACAAGAAACCATTTGTTACGGGCAGTTATTGGCTTTTTTAGAAAAAATGACAGTCCATTTAATAGTAAACAACATAAATTCGGTACGCCTTCTACCTTTGTAATACATTAGATTCATTTGCAGACTGTACGTGCAATATCACAAAACGTTGTTTTTGCTCATGAGTGACAAACGACAAAGATATACTTACTACTCCCGTGAGCCTCGCGAAGCGGAATAATAATGGAGCGATAAGGTTTCAATGAACCAATTTTGCACAAACAGTAACCGAAGGTTTTGCTGTCAGTGTACATAAGGAAAGCTGTCATCAAGCCGAATGCTGGTTAGAACACCACAGTACTCCACAATCCAGGATCCTAATGGAAGTGACACTGCGGTCTTTGCACTGGTTCAGCAAGCCAATTGTAGTTGAATGTGGACTCCGAAGCACAGTGCAGCCCGGCCTTTTGCATTAATAAACTTTGCAGGGGTGAGAGGAGCGATAAGCTAGACAGGGGATGGAAGTACAGAACATTGCATTCCTACTCTGATAATTTAGAAGTCGGCCACCGAGCCGCACATGTATAGAAATTGAGACGCGGTCTAGTGACAATTATCGCAATTCGGAAATTGGAGCTGACAAGTAATAATCAGTGACGAGATGTGCTGGTACATGCGAGAGTAATTAGCACTTCGCATTTTGCTCCACTCCATCACTGGACCTCTACCGGCTGCCGTGTCGACATCTCGGCACGCAGAAGGGAGAATGTTTTCCGTCGTACACGCAGCAGGAATTCTCAGCCCGCGAGGCGAGGCGAGGCACGTGGAAACTGGTGTTTCCCTCCCCACTCAGTCTGTCCACAGAACAACAGCATGTGCTACTTGTTTGCTAATAGCAAAACTGTTAACTGTCGATGGCTTTACGAACTTATGCCGCGTCAAGAATAGGAATGGTGTGATTTCTTTCGTAGCGTGATTTCTTTCTTCAGGCCGGAATAGGTGCAGCATTTAACGCGACAAACGTTGTAGCTTACGGCAGAACGAGGCCTTAATGCTTATGGGTATAATGTTTTTCTGGGTAAAAATTCCTTCTCTGAAATCTGGTGCTACTTTGGATACGGGTAAGAGTAAAGGCCGGTATGCGCCAAGGAAGCGTAATAAGACGTCTCTGTAATGTTGTCAGCATATTACACAATTTATCAGATAGGACCGCGAGCAGTTTACAGACTTAGTCGTGTCGGAAATACTTCCCCCTTGGAAGAAACGTTCATAATCATGCTCTTGTGGACGTCAGATGAATCGCTGCGTTTCCGCATTATGACAACGACTGCACTGTTTCCTGCGCTCCCCTCCCGACACGCTTTATATACCCTCCACTGCTAGTGCTGCCATCTGTCGTCTGTGAGTAGTTACTGCATCGAATCCGAAGAGTTCGTCCAGACAGGCAGCACCCTCTCCTCCAGGATAACAATGCCAGACCACAGACTAGTGGCCGCTGCGATATCTGCAACAATCCGATGCTTTGGGTTCGCTGTTCTCGATCATCCCCCATAGAGTCCCGACGTGACCCCAGCCGATTTTCAGCTCATTCAAAAACATAAAGAAAACCTTCGAGGGCATCACTTTGACTGAAGCGGTGCAAGCAGAGATGACGTTGTGGTTCCGTCAACAAAGTCGAACACTCAACAGTAAGGTTATCAACAAACATGAGTCTCGTTGGGAGAAACGTGTTCTTCGCCAGTGTGATTATGCTAAGAAATAAAATTGTAGACATGAAGAATAAAGATGAAGAATGTTAATAACGTTTGTTTTATTAAAAAGCTTTAAGAGTTTTCACATAAAATGTTCAGAACCATTACTTTTCAGCAAGCCCTCGTACAAAGACTTGGTCAAAACTGCGCATGTTGTAAGGACCTCTCTCTAAATGTGGATAATTCCACATAACGCTTATGACGAAGACAAAGGAGCCGGAAGTGTCCGACTAGGTTCCCATATACGGGAATAGCCCGAAGACTTCTTCAGTAATAGAACCCAGAACGTTGTCCTGGACGACGAGTGTTCATCAGAGACCAGGGTATCTCCGGAGTGCCCCAGGGAAGTCTTACGGGAGTGACCTTGTTCTATATGTAAATGAAAGACCTGTCGGACAGGGTGAGCAGCTGTCTGCAACTGTTTGCTGAAGCTGATGTAGCGTATGGGAAAGTGTCGTCGCTGTGTGACTGTAGGACGATAGACGATGACGTAGGCACAACTTCATTGTTGCATTGCTTGATCTAGATAAAACACTTGTTTATAGGGACGCCGGATGACTTGAAATTTCAGTGCCAATCTATCGTACAATAAAACTGCTCTCAGCCACCACCCTTTGTTGTGCTCGGCAATGCGACAGAGAATCGAATCGGTGTTGTATTGCCGTCGTTCTACTGTGAACCAGTTAAGTCGCTTCGTTCAGTTGTCCGCCCACTCCACCGACGCGGGTTGCTCCTGGGTCGTACCACGGGCCGTAACACGAATCGTATCACATATCGTGAGGACTAAACCTTAGCCTATCTGATCAAACGTAATGCAGAAATGCCCACTAGATGTGATGAGAGTAGACCCGCCAGTACTGCGTTGTCAGTGGGGAAGCAGGAACGACAACATGGGTCAGTCACGAGAGCTCATTGATTTCGAACAGGGACTCGTCACTGGATGTTACCTGAGTGACAAATCCATCAGGAAGATTTTAGCTCTTCCTAAGCAGCCTATGTCAACTGTTGGTGATGTGAATGTGAAGGGAAAACGTGAAGTAACAACGACAGCTGAACTTAGAGCAGGCGGACCCGTTCTACTGACGAATAGAGGTCGTCGAGTACTGGGGAAGGTGGTTGTAAAAGATCCTATAAAATCAGAGGAAGGAATCACTCGTGAGTTTTAAAGTGCTACCAACAGTCCGTGTAGCTCTATGAATGAGCCTTAGGAGTTAAAAATAACAGGGTAAAATTGTTGAGCAGTTCCTAATAAGCCACAAGATTTTCAGGTGACGCTCGAGGTGGCGTCAAGAACGACGCCAGTGGACAGTGGACGATAAGCAACGAGTGACGTGAAAGAAGGTAGGAATGAAGATTAAGATTTAACGTCCCGTCGCCATCGAGGTCACTAGAGACGGTGATTTGGAGTGATGAATCGCGCTATACCCTGTAGCAATCCGATGGAAGAATTTGGGTTTGGAGAATGTCTGTAGAAAGGTACCTGCTGCCATGCGTAACGGCAGCAGTGAAGTGTGAATGAGTTACGTTAAAATTTGGTCTCCTTATTGCGCTTAAGGAAGCGTTAAATGTGGAAGTATGCCAATACATTTTACAGAACTGTGTACGGAGTACGTCAGAGGAACAGTTCGGAGACGATGACCGTTCGTATCAGGATGACAATGCACCAGTCATAAGGCGGCATCTATGAAACATTGTTTTGCGGACAATAACGTCCCTGAAATGGACCGACTTGCCCATTGTTCCTACCTGAATCCAATTAAACACCTTTGGGATGAGAACGGACTTCGCTGCAAAGCCCGAAGCTAATATGACCATTATCTCTAGTTTCGGGTCTTCAGCAAGAGTGGGCTGACCTTCCACCACAGATATTCAGATTCCCCATTGAAAGGATCCCCAGGAGAGATGCACCCGTCATAAATGAGGTTGGACAGACCTCACACTAAAATGTGCATATGGTACTATTGGCAGGGAAATCCCATCTGGGATATTCGACTAGTCTTTTTATTAGACGTCACTTCGGTGACTTGCGCGCCAATGGCGATGAAATGGTGATGTGGACAATACATACACCGTCCCGAGTGGAGAAAATCACCGACCCCGCAGGGCCCCTGATCGAGAGTCAGCAACACTCACCACAAGAGCGCGAGCTGGTGACGCAACACATTTTAGTGTCCGCTAATGGGTGTCTGTATACTTTTGATGAGATAATCTGTTTGGTTTCTGTACAAGTATTCTGTACAAGTATGAGAAGTATTTGAATAATATGTATGCAATGTCTTCCATAGAAACATTGTAATACCCCAGTCCCCTATCCCGTTTGCTTTACCTACAGTTGATCCTATGCTCGTTCCACCTCGTATTTATATACAGTGTTACTCCGTAAATATTTGTATGCAACGCGTGACTGCAACTCATTAGTCCTGTAGCCATAGGACACCACACTTTTACATTCTGTAAAGCGCACAACTTTGCAGTCATCTAGATTAATAGCTAGCAGCCAGTTTTTGTGAATCTAGAAACGGGCGGCATTTCGGTACATCTTCCACTTGAGTCGTGTATGTACAGTGGAGGAGTCACATAATTCTTGTTTACATGGATCGTCTGCAATGACACCCAGACTAATGATACCCACACCTGTGTAAAGAGTGTAAAACGGATACAGCTCTAGTTCAAGTTATACGGTGTGCGCGAACGCGTAAACGCTCTGCTGGAACCGTAGCACTCGTCAGCTCCCTGTTATACCCGCCTTCCTCTGCCCTTCGATCTGGAAAGTGTGAATACTTTGCTACATTTTTATTGTGTTAAGAACGTAAAGTATGCTAGCTGTGTGACTGAGTAATAATTTAGAACTAGGGAGCTTGGAAATATAAAGCAAATAGCACTGTAGCAAAGTATTATGATTCGTCAAACAATCTCTCGCTTTTTCTCGTAAGCCAGAAGCCACTTCTAAGGCAAAAAGGGTGTCTAGTATTCGGCAGGTAGTTTACAAATGTTCCGAGACCTTAAACAAACTTAAAAGGCGTTTAAATGTTGATCATAGCAGACGTGTGACGTTTTAACAGTCGTGATGCCTAGTTTTCGTAGAAATGAGTTCAAAAATTAGCTTTTAAAGTCGTTTTAAAATATACGAGGATCTATTGGGTAACTGAAGCAACATAGGAGCACAGCAAATATTCATTATTCCAGCAGCTGCGTATGACAAGAGAATATAAATACTCAGGGCGGAAGAATAGCTATTCCGTTGTAGATTACACTTTTGTGAGGCCTCAAGGTATTTTCATACAAAGGACGCGGCTCCATTAGTAACTATATGGAAGCCAATTGTTTGCAGATATGTTGTTCAGTATGCAAATATCTACTCGAAGAAAAAGTGTTGTCGGATATTGTCCTCAAACAAGGACGCACAGCTAGGGAGGATATAGTGAAGATGGAAAACCGTCCCATCTGATGGAGGATATCTATTGTTACCAAAGGTAAACGAACTACAGCGTGTGTACCCGAGAGATGCCCGGTGTATCAGTACCGCTTGAGGCGGAAGTCAGAATGAATGCAAAGTCACCGATGTCCAGATCAGATCTCTTATGACTTCCCTCCGCTCATTCGAAAGGTCGTGTTTGAACTTGTATTATCGAACCACACTGGCGACAGAATAATTGATGTTTACAACACACCGTATTTTTTACAAATATGAAAATTTTCCCTTTTTCCTTTCCACGTAAAAAAACGGTAATTTCACAATAACAAAATTTGACTAAATAAAGAAAGCATGTTTACTGAACTTCTAAGCGGTAACTTGTTGGTCGAGTTGTTGAAGTGCTTCACTTGTGCCTGTAAGTTACATAATGAACTAGTCAGCATGTCAGAAAGTTTTGGTTTTGAACAGATGCTACCTCGTCAGCTTTCACAATCTTATACAACGTGAAATTACGTTCTACAGAAAAAGAGAAAAAAATTAACGTAAATTAAATTAGTTTCTTGAAAGAAGAGATTTCCGTGCATCTAGTTATTTCTAAATGAAACAAACTCTTTATTCCAGTGATGATTAACTTACTTGGCCCCTTGGGCACTATTAAGCAACTCACCATAAAATTACATTTCATTCTTCGATTTGTCAGAACGTCATGATTCACACAGCAGTACTGAATAGTTAAATATGTAACATTGCCCCACATTCTCGTCTAATGGCGTAATGTCTAGCAATCACACAAGTTCTATTACAAGAGCAACAAAGTGCCACCCATCATAGACAACATATTGTGATAGAATGGGGAAGGACATGTTTTGAAATAAAAACAACAGGCCGTAGTGAACGTCTCAAAATCAGTTAACATAAAGGGAAAAAATCTCTGTTATCAAAAATTTATTCATTGATGCTGGCTAATAAAGCTCAAATGCGCAGAACTAGCAAATCACCAAAGAAATAAAGGGTTAGTTTTAAATAAGAAATCATCCTGATTCAGGAAAATTACTTGTTTCGTGAAATTTACTGCGGCTGTAGAACGAGGCATAAAATTAATTCGAAGGACGAAAATTAAAATGTAGTCAATTCTTGTTTGTGACTGTATAATGTACATAGTGACACTGTTCACCGCTTACCAAAGCACTCGGCACGCCTTTCCCCCTATTTTCTTCTTAAGTTTTACTTCTAAATCTGTGCCGCGCAACCAGGTAATAGAATTTTGTAAATGCCAGTCGACTTTTGTAAATGCACAGGTCACATAATTAAATTGTGAGAGTTTCTATGTATGCTTGTGCATCTACACTTATGTACGTACATACCTCGCAAGAGAGCGAGGAAAAAAACACCTGTCTAATGCCTCTGCTCTCTCTCTCTCTCTCTCTCTCTCTCTCTCTCTCCAAATTCCGGTTTTCTTAATTTTATCAATACTGGGTATGTTTCGCGAAAAGGCCATCGTCGTCCCTCCACGGATTCCCATCTGCGTTCACGAAACGTCTCCGTAATACTCGCCCATTTATCGAACCTACCGGTAACAAATCTAGCAGTCCGCCTCTGAACTGCTTCTATGTGTTCCTTTAGTCCTACCTAGTGGCCATCCCAAATACTCGAGCAGTACTCAACAGTGGGTAGTACTAACATTCTATACGCTGACCTCACTACAGGTGAGCTACAGCTTGGATATTTAAGCGAGATGGCTGTGCAAAGCCGTATTCGAACAATAAGGGATCATTTTTCGTGTTCATCTGCATGAACTTTTATTTATCTGTATTTAGAACAAGTGCCATTCATGAGACCAAAGAGAAATTTTGTCTCAGTTATCTTGTATCATCCTCCACGGTCCCAAACACACAGCGACACCAGAAAACTACTGCAGATTGTTGCTCAGCCTGTCCGCCAGTCACAGACTAAGAGGCACTGCTGATGATATCCTTGTCTCTGATAAACACTCGCTGCCGAGGATTCTATTACTTAACAAGTCTTGGGGGCACTCACATCCCTGGGAACCTATTCCGTATGCTCGTACCTTCGCTAATGGTCTGCAGTGAGCCACGCTGTCAAGCGCTTTCCGGAAACCTAGAAATATGGACTCCACCTGTTGTCTTGTGACACAGACACAGAGCATCCAATCGCTAACGCGATACACAAAACACTGAAAATCTGTCTCTTGGTGGACGCCCGGTGTCAACAACAACAGCTGGTGGCCACTATCTACAAAACATGGAACGTAGGTAAGATCAGCAGAATGGGTCTATGCACTGCTCTCTGGAAGGCAACTTGTGGGGCTGTGTCGACGCAGACAGTATACAACCGTCTCCAAACCACTAGGCCTCCATTACGCCCAACAGTAGAAACCGCAGCACCAAGGTGCGCGAGGAAGTGTACAGCAGATCACCTAGGAAGAAACACTGATCTTTAGTTCGGGTTCTCTTCAACGAAAGGACCTGATGAGAGTCGTAAACGGACGTGGAGGTGGCCAAGTACCAATACACAGCTCAGGCGTGCAGTCCCTCCGATTCGCAGGGAGACAAGCCGGTTACATTTTGTAACGCTCTCACGCATGAGTTTCAGACGCCTCTACTCGCTGTGGATGATAATTTTAGGGTTGTGCGGTACAGTAGGGGCGAATCCTGCAAGCTAGTGTCCAACTTCTAAAGCCAACTTTTGGCAATGGGTACGCCTTCCAAGACGACGTCACGTCCACGAAATGAACACCGTCTTTCTGGAGGAAGGAACTAGCCGAATGGAATGGTCTGCTCTACCTTCTGACATTAAACCGATTCACTATGCCTGGAACCAGCTGGAACTACCACTGCCTGCGCGCAGCAACCCTCCCTCTCACACTGGATGAACTCGGGAGGAGGGGGGAGAGGGGGGGGGGAGTAGGAAGCGCAGAGCATCGACGTCCAGACCACCTTTTGGACGCCATACCAAGAAGGATCCAAGCTTGTGGAATGAAGCGACGCGGTTACCCAGTAGCTGAGTTTGATTTCACATTTGTGTAGATGATAGCAGCTTTATTTGAAAAATTAATTTAAAAGGGTACAGCAGGAAGTCGTCTGTCCGTGCTCTTGATCCGTTGAGATTGGCGCTCCCCGTTTTGATCTCATACTGTAAAACATGGAAATGCGGTCGCCACCTGTCGTCATCTCATGACTGTGAATGCTAAGAACTTGATGTTGAAGACAATGCGCACGGTCGATACAAAGTATTGGTGATGATAATATCCCGTGGAATGACTTTGCGATTTCCAAGGAATCTAAAGGCGTCGCAGCACTTTATTTGTTTCGAGAACAATATCAAAGCGGAGCTTCTTCCAAGACAGCAAGTCACCTCAGAGCGGCTATCTCCGCACACACTCGGCCAGCCCCTGCAGAGCGTAGAGTGCAATGTTTGTGGCTTCTAGAAAGCCCGGCTGACTCACGCGGCGGTCTTCCGCAGGAAAGTGCAGTTACCGGATTATCTGTGTTCTCGTCGGACAACGCGCTTTCGTAGCGCTGCGCCACACTAAACGCGATTCGTTCCGCGTTTAACGATGTCGCGATTTTCTGATGCGTGGTTTTAAGGAACGCTCACAAAACACTCTCATACATCGCAGTTTCAGCACAGAGAATTCCCAAAAGTAAAACCACTACCTTTCTTTTTTTTAAGACACGTTATTTTAAGGAATAGTAAGTGACGAAATATTTTACACTAAGGACCGAACATCTGTTTGTGGAGAACACGAAAAATATTTAGGAGATACCTATGAATCTTATGATTCTCAAATTCTTTGAGTTTGAAACGTTACCGTAACACACAGTGTCCGCAAGATTAAGCTATGTCTTTTAAGGCCATTAATTGAAGTAGTAAAGGTCTTAAGACTACTGGCTTCGTTAACAATCCTGTCAGAAGAATCGTCTGTTGCTCAGTGTGAGGTCTCACGTGTAAACACTTTTCTCGAATGCGGCAGATTTTTTTATTAAAACCATTATTCACTACTATTGCAATCCAGAAAACAGTAACCACTTTTTTCTACATTGCAATCGCTGACGTTGAAGGTTTTAGTAAAAAATCTACAGTTCTCAAGTTTACAGACCTCTGCCTCCATGCCATGTCAGGTAATTAGAAAAGCTTACTCCATACCACTGATTTTTACATGTTATTAACACCTGAACGGTCAACTACTACAAACGTGCCTCCTGTCCATGTCAGGTAATTAGAAGAGCTTACTCCATACCAGCGATTATTACACGCTGTTAGCAGCTGAATGACCAGTATCTACAAATGTGCCTCCATGCCATGTCAGGTAATTGGAAAAGCTTACTCCATATCACTGATTTTTACGTGCTGTTAGCAGCTGAATGGTCAACATCTACAGACACCGTACCCTGCAAGCCACAGTGTATATAACGTGTTTTCCATTCTTAAACGTGGAATGAAAAATATAAAATGTAGATCAATCGTGTACTCGTGGCACTTACGCGAAGCATACTGTAATAAAACAATAATATAATAAGGGGGTTACCAAAAGAAAGTATCATAAGGTTATACTGTTTACAATATAAGTAAATAAATCAGTGGGGCGTCGAAGTTCTGTGAGGTTGTTCGCAGACGATGCTGCAGACTGTAGGATTGCGATAAAGGACTGTAGTAAAGTACGAGAAGACTCGCAGAAGGTCGAAGGTTGGTGATTGGTGCATGGGCTGGTAACTGACCCGGCTTGTAAATAAATACAGTGTAACTACAGCACATAAAACGCGGAAGACATTTATTAATGTTCGATTAAACCATAGGCGATAAAGTATTGTAAAGAGAAAGAAATCGTAAAATACCTGGAACTACATCTCCAAAGCGATCAAACGTGGAAAGATCACATAAAACTAGTAGCAGAAAGGCAGGTGCCAGTTTAAGATCCATTGTAAAAATCTTACGGGAATGTAGCTCATCCACGAAGAAAGTGGTTTACGGAACCGGCGCTCGAGCGGTTCTTGACTCTTGCTTGTCAGACTGGGACCATTCCGATGTTTTATTAACACAAGAGGTAGGGAAGATCCAACAGAAAGCGGCGCCTTTCGTCATGGGATCATTTAGTTTGCGTGGTAGCGTCGCGGAGATGCCCAACGAACTCCAATGGCAGGAGCTACAAGAGAGGTGATCTGTATCACGGAGAGACACCTTGAAATACCGAGAGCGTACGTTCCAAAAAGAGTTTGGCAATATATTACTTTCTACCAAATACGTCTCGCGAAATGACTGCGACGACAAAATCAGCGCAAATAGAACTCATATGTAGAGCAATCAACAGGCGCACAAAAGAAGCGTTACCTATTGCACAGAGTCGTTGAAATTCCGCCAGTGTAGATTCAAAAAAAAAGTCGGACAACGTATTACTTCGTTCCGTATTCGTCCCGCGAAACGATCATGATGACAGTATCAGAGAAATTACAGCTCGTATGATTTACTAACAGTCGTTCTTTTCTCGCGAATGCAACAAGGAAGGGACGAAATAACTGTGGTACCAGATATACCTTCAGCCCTACACCTAGCTTGTGCGGTTGGGTATACATGTAGATGGACACAGTACAATCGTTTTAGTCTGAGAAGTAAATATGCATTCACAAAATTTACCCAACGACTTCACAATATTAATGTCCTCCTACTTCTCAATAACCCCACTTTTCTCCGTAAATCCATATTTTTCCAGTCAGTGATTCGATCCCATCTGGGTGACTCTGTCGTTTTCCCACTTGTCCGTTTAGATCGATCTCACGACATCTCAAATGTTGCACCAAAACTTTAGAAAAAGTCATAGTAGAGGCGAACACTTTTGTACATACGCTACACTTTCGTAACATTCTCCCCTCTCTTGTGGACCTTGCTACTATTAATTTCTCGTATTGAACCTCACACGACTTGGTAGCTTTACAGGTAGGTATTTCTCACACTGCGTAGCAGACGGTTCACTCGTTCTAAGGTTGATTAATAGCCTCATTCTTTCTTGGACCACACGCAAGTCTTTCTCCATATCTGATAAACACCAGGCAACCCAGCATCACTCGTTTTGTCCGTTAAGAATAAGAAAGGAAGTCAGCGTCCAGTGTTCCGTCAACGACGTCGTGATTAGAGAAAGAGCACAATCCGGTATAGGGAAAGGTTCGGAAGGAAATGGACCGTCCCATTTCAAAGAAATCATCCCGGTATTTGTCTTAACTGATTTAGGAAAATCACAGGTAAATCTGGATTACCGGGAGTAGATGTGAACCATCGTCCTTCCGAATAGCACTCCATTGTGTGTCTTACTATTCCCGCAGGTACCTCCCTTGGCCTTTGTTGAGAATAGACGGGTAATACGACTGTATGAATGTCAGTCGACAAAGTGTCGGAAGTAGTTAAGAATAGACAGTTGATATGACTGGATGAATGTTAATCGGCAGTGTGTCGAAAGTAAAGCTGAAATCCAGGAAGACATGATGTAGCTTTTCTCTTTTGACACCTGCTCGGGAGCATAAGGTGGATGAAGACAGTCAACTGTTTTTGACACGAATGGTACTCTTAAACACGTCCCAATTTTAGAGATACTACCGGAAATCAGCAAATCCATATATCTGAGTACTGGTCGTCCTTGTGACTGTAAAGCATTTACACTGCCTATCAGAAAACATCAAAGCAAAGTACAGAAACTGCATCACGTGTGGAATATTTTCGATAGACGGTGCTCCACAGCCGTGAAGTATTTCATTGTGTAAAAGCCGCATTGGAAAACACTCTGACAGCTGCTAAGTGAATCTATTTATTGTGCGACCAGTCTACAAGGAGATCATTAGATCAGAAAATATCACATTACCATGTGTACGTATAGCACATCGCGATTTCGATGACGACCATCTGTTTATAGTTTAAAATGTGATGTGATAACATGGAACGCTGGGCGCTGTAACGATGATGTCTAGATTTGAACGTCAGACAGTTCAAGCTATGACAAAACTGACATGCACATCTTGCTCTTCCACAGCTTCTGGCATTTGACGCCAGCAGAGAAGTGTGTGAGAAGGTGTCGGTTTTTAAAATTAAGCTGTGACGTACATTGCACATGTTCAGCTTGTGATTTGATTGATATATGACATTTCGAAGCCAGGAATTTGCGATCAAATGAAACCTTACATATTTTAAACTTGAGACAGAACGCGCACTATAAAAATTACGATAGATTATACGTACACTAATGCAAAATTTTGTAGTCTAATCAATTTGTAGATCGAAACTCAGTGTACGATCAAGAGATTCGCCCGCAAGCTGGCGGTGAGTGTTTAAACAAGTGAATTTAACGTCACTTGTCTTGTGCTACAGATCGAGTGGATAGTCACGGACAGCAAACCAACTGCGATTTGTATCCGATGTTAATTTAGATTATGTACATGACTATTTACAATCCGACTACTTTAGGTAAAAGTCTCATTTTTTCAGTCGTTGTTCCTCTTTCCTCTCCTCTCCGATTATCATAAGGACTGGCGTACAGTGGGGTAGCTAGCTAATTAGTCTGCCCGGCGTCGTCTTCGTGGAAGGAAGTTGCCGTCTACACGGCCTTGGAAGCCGGGCGGCAGGGCCCTCGTTAAAACTCGTAGCAGACGCGCCGCCGCTGTTCTCACTGCCTGCACTTGCTATACGGTTCTCTCTGCCGTCGGGGAATTCGACAACTTTTTTCTGTGATACATTTCGCAAGGGGATGACCGACTGTCTTCCAACTCTTAAAAAAAGCAGGAATTCAACCATATTCTACAAAAACACCTCGCTCCGAAATCTGTATCCATAAACGGGAAAATATATTGTAAAAAATCTGGAAACACGATAGGCTTTATGACACCTAGACGGCTCTCTTACCAGATCCGTTACTATCAGATATTTTGTACGAGAAAATTACTCGCCTCGAACTGCACTGCAGCGTTGCAGAAAACACACTGAAGCTATTCAGTAATATTTGATGCAAGACAGTCCTTTATATAGGTAAACATGTTAATCATAACATGTTCATCATCTATTCCAAAGGACACAATGGAGACTCGTCAGAAAATGGAGATTAATCGCCAAGAGCGCGTTACGTATGGGCCTCTAACGTTAAGTTCCTACACATTTAGTTAATAATTAGGATGAATGTTTGCACATAATTAAACTTGTCATTCGCTACTAAATAAATGGAGCTTTCGTCCACGGAATCAGAGCCTCTTCCAGTGTTGTGACAATTCTGTCATCGTTAACACTAGCCTTCTTCCGCCCTCAGACTTTTTAAACTTCTTAGTTGCCCTAACTAATAGTAATTATTCCATAACACGCTGCAAATAGGTAGACAGTCGTGAAAGATCTGTTTTATTATAGAGGACACAATAAACATGTTACGTTCCGGCACAGACCATTTTCAGACTGTCATCAGATCATTGGTATTCGAACACCAACGCAGAAATTGAAAGTAGTAATTTGATCAGAAGGGCACGTCGTTATCCTCTTAGAACAAACCTTTCCCCGTAATAGAAGTGTGCGCCCCGGTCACAGGTCGGAAAATAAAAAGTAAGTTACACTTCATTCCAACGGACAAAGAGCAGTAACTCTCAAGAAGCTGTTTACTACCGATCCGCTCTATATTTTGCGTTCACTCAAATTGTGTGTCTCGTAACGAAAGACATGTGTGTTTTACTGGGCACGTGCATTAATTGGCAACTGAAGGTTGTGTTATTAAAATTATTCTACAATTTGCTTCTTGGACTAAGGATTCATCGAGTCTTCATTATAGTCAACAAGTCGATTCTGACGTCGTTATCACTTATTTTGTACATTTGTACCGCGTCTGTTGAGATAGTTAACTGGATGTCCTTCGTTTTAAATGCAGGCTGTGTAGAAATTACCTTTGTGACCTAGACGAGATAATCGCCTGAGTTTTGTTTGCTACACGCACTGCGTATAACAGCAAGCCTCCGTAATGACCAAGGCTGTCCGCAGACATCTTACAGAACTTCCCTTCCAAACGTTTCGCACCTTCTAATGATTACTGTGAATTTGTACGAGTCACGTCTGTCATTCTGAAAGTAACTACGTTGCTGCGTGTATATCGTATCTGTCGTGTTTAATTTCAACTGACAGCGAAGGAGAAGAAGAAATATAACCGATCACTATTCCTCACTAGTCGAATGCATCACAATACCTTTCGGAGCCTATGCTTCATCATGAAGTGATACCCAAGTCGGGCAGCTTCACTTCCTGCCACCATAACATTTACATTGTCCTGAATGATACAAACTCCCATTCATTTTATTGACTAAAAAGCCGTTGCTAAGAGTGACAAGTCTTTCCAGCTTCGTTTGTAGACGTATTCGGCCACAAAAGAGTGCGGAATTCTGTATCCCTCTACAAGTTACAGTGTTGGATCGGAAGCAGAGCGCCTTGTACATCACCTGATAATGGTGCACAGAGTTCGAAACGATATGTGATAACTATAAAATTAAACCAAAGAAGGAAAAAAGAAAGAAACCCTCAATCGTTCCTGTTTTTTGTCCTCTTTCATTGCTCACAGTTCTTACGTCCAGATCGCCTACATCAGTTCACAGTCACATACACAGTCCGTACTGTCGCTTGGAAACAATGGAAGACACAGTTTTTTATATAAATAAACATAACTGATAATTACTTTTAGAAATCACACAGTTACCGATAGCGCGTTACGTATCACAGTGCGTGGTTTCCAGGCTGTCTCAACCGCGTCGCTTAAAACTGGGGTAACTAAGCAGAGCTACCGACAGCGGGTCGGCGCAGAACGGACGGGACGAGACGGCCTCTGCCCGCGGAGCGCCCTCGGACGGTCGGCACCGGATGGCTACGCAGGACCGCACTCACCGGCTCGGCCGGCGTCGCCGACGGAACCGACGCCTGCCGCCGCGGCGCCGCGGTGCAACAGGTGTCCGGGCCGGAGGTTTTTGCGTATTGCCGCGGCGCGTCCTCCCGGCGGCTCGGCGGCGGCTGTGTGGGTGTGTGGGCGGCTGCGGTCGCGGGGGGGCGGGGCCAGCGGCAGGTGTCGGCCAATGGGAGGCCGTGGGGAAGGGGCGCGCGCGCGGCGGTGGGGGCGGCGGTGCGGCCCAGGTGCGCCACGCCGCGCCACTACGCTCCAGCAGTCGCGTGTGTAGTTCTGTACAGTGCGCGCGCGCGCGCTCGGGCAACCGGAAAAACTACTCGCTCGCGTCGCGTCGCACCTCATGTGACTCGGAGCGTCTCGCCGCGCCCAGCTCTCAGTGATAACCACCGTGACGACCAAACTGCCGACCCAGTGCCTCATCCACGGCGGCTCGGCGCTTTTCCGAAAAGGTAAGCACTTTGACAGTGTTTGCGCAGACGCACGCGCAGTGTTGCGCTCTTCGAGTGTTGTGTGTGGATCGTGCTGTTGCGGGTGGTCACCGAGATCTGTGTCTGAGTGGCTTTCCAGTGGTGCGTAGCTCTAGCTGGAGCGTTCTTCTCAGTGATGTATCCTTCTAAGTGGAGCGTTTGTTGTGCCTAAAGCCGTCAGTTTTGTGGGATCGTTGATCTGGATTTGTCACACAGGTGATTAATTTTTTTTTTTTTCACATTATATGTATCTTATGAACCTTGACCTACGAGTGAGATTTTCCAAATAATGTACTACCTGTCTTTGCAGACCTTGTAGGGTCGAATTTCGTGAGAAAGAATAGCAAATATTTGCCAAACGCAAGAGGCTGCGCAGTATATGTACATAATACGTGTTTCGAACCATGTGACACATCTTTAAC
The DNA here is from genome assembly GCF_021461385.2 of Schistocerca piceifrons. Lineage (NCBI taxonomy): Eukaryota > Metazoa > Arthropoda > Insecta > Orthoptera > Acrididae > Schistocerca > Schistocerca piceifrons. Next base: position 1,217,309,817 of record NC_060138.1, read on the forward strand.
GAGCGCCGATGCAGGCCCAGTTAGGGCCGCGCTCGTAGCTACAGGTGGTCGCCGCTCCGCAGTGGAGACTCCGACGCGCGGTCGGAACAGCAACACTTAGCGCATCAGCGCTGCCTGCCCATTATCTTATCCGCCTGGCCGACCCTAGGCGAGACCGCGCGGAGTATCGCATTGCGTGCTCGACTGAAGACCACGCCGAGATGCACTTGACAGAACACCGGTTTGCCCCGCTCTCCGAGGCGCGAAGGTTAGCCGCCGCCAGAATGGTGCAGGCTAAAAATAGCGGAGGCCCGGGGCAGTGCCTGCGGTCTCCGCCCGGGCCCGCGCCGGCTAGAAAGCGTAACCGCAGCGTGCCACTCCAGCCCCGGCAGGAGCAGAGGTTCCGGGCAATTACTGTCAACGGCTAGTATAATTGCTGTTATAAAAACCGACACCACACGTGTACTCTACAAAAAGTGATTATTTTCGAAACCGTTGTGGTGATCATACGCTTAACAGGATGATTCGGGACAGCTCGTGTCAAGTTATAATGAAACTCATATCTTTTGTTCAAAACCGGAAGCGATATTTGTTTTTATATAGCAACAGCATAGAATTATCTTCGTTGACAATTATTGCTGTCGTTGAAAGAGTTTATGTGGTCTAGCGGTAGGTTTTCAAGGAAGACGAATAATAATACTAATAATAACAAAAATTTAACTTCTATGCTTGTGTTTTGTTGTGCTGGACTGAAACCTAGCTAGTGTTATATGGTACCGATAGTATGTAGTTAACAGTGAAACGCTTCGGCATCGGAGCGGCAGAGTCCACTTGAAAACTTAGTCTGTTTGGGGTTCGCTAGTTGCGCGTAGAAATCAGAGGTCCGTACTTAGCGGCGGTGAGTCACGGGCTGACTTTCTAGCTGGAGCCTGCGATGCGTGACAAGGCAACAAACCCGTGTCACTGAACTGCCGCCCACTGCTTTTTAGATTTCCCTACGCTTGCTCCACGTCCTGGCAAAAATACTTTCTTAAGTAATGACGCTAGAGGGACAAAGGGGAATTTTTTTACGGTCTGGTCACTGTGGCTGTAGCAGCTACATTCCAATACAACGTAGAGTTGTGGGAGCCCGCTATAGAAACGCTGAGAACCAAACTGTTTTCGAAAGCTCTGATCGATTAGTGTGAAATTACCCAGTGACTTATCGGTTATCGTGTTCGCTCTTTTTCCGAACACTGTGCTGCAGTTTGCAAAAGATGGTGTGATCTCTCGCAGTGGCTAGCTGCGTAGACGTGTCTCAAACTGAAATATTTAGAGGGAAAATTAATTTCATGTTTTACTATTGGCTTCATAACGTCGTGGCTTCAGCGAAAGATGACTACACTCTTTTGGGACATATCGGGTAATACACTGTAGCGCAACATTTAGAGAACTATGAAGCCTCAGCAGTAGCAAAGTTTCGAGATTGTACATTAGGAATGACATCATTGAAAACATATGAATGACACCTAAATATGTGATCAAATAACACCGTCCATCGATAAACGTTTATATTGTAAGTGTACAAACTTAAGAAAAATATGTGACGCGAATATTTTATAAACAGAGTAAATTTCGTCCTTCCGATATTGCTGGAAGAGGTCATTAACCGCAAGAGTTTGTGTTTCTCTTTCCGTAAGCATTAATGTCCTACCGTCTACTTATCGGAAAAATATTGTTACCTTCAACCCCACGTCAAATTCGTCAATATTGCTGTCCGGGACACTTGGTCTATTGCTGCTATTCCTTTCTCGCACTTCCATTTTATCCACAAACTGTAAAAAAGTTGTGCACTTCGTCGTACGTGTTACAGGAACACTTTCAGATGTATCGACGGTGGACATCTGTCGCCTCTGTTCATAACATGCACCTGTCAGAACATCCCACTGCAATCGTTGCAGATGAATGGTTCGTTTAAGTAGATGGGCACCGTGTGTGGGAGTAAAAACCGAGCTCAGTATTACCTCTATACGCCACAAGTATGAAACAAGTTTTCTTGGAGGTGCAGACTGTAAAAAAATCCATTTTAAATGTTAAGCATACCTGAAGTTGCTCATCCCAGGGCTTCCTGTATGGAAGTTCTAAAACCAAATTGTATGACTGCATCTTTTTTTGGTAGAGTAACGGAGAAATGTTCTTTCTTATTCTGTCATCGGAAATATGATAGCTTCACAAGGCATTAGCTTAATAAAATGCTAAAAAATTACTTCGAAATTGTCTGTTAATCTTTCGTGGACTTTTTGTCTCTCCAAAAGATTTTATTCTGTCAGTATTTACCAAAATTCGCGTTATCATTCTCCTCACTTCTTCCAACAAAACAGAAACTAAGACCTGTTTCCACATGTATCACATTTTTTTGTCCCTATATCTACATCAAATGCTGCAAATCACAACAGTAATGTCAGATGTTACTGTTTACTGTGCCACATGAAACTGTTAAACTATTTGTTTCCGTTCAGTTCATAGCTAGGACGTTGGGTGAACAATCACTTAGATGGCTCTCTGCTGTGCTTTCAACTTCACAGCCGCTACAGGCACCGTAAACAGAGAGCTGGAAAATATTCAGAGCAGGCTTGGAAACCAGTTGTTGCCATTTGCTGCGTAGATTTTTTCCAAAATTAACGTGTGTTTCGTCGAATACCTGCCAATTCATAATCGGCTGTCAGTCACACTCCCCCTCGATTCAGACACGTCCGGGAGTATTCTGGGTATGAACTCGACATTTGCTGGTTTGTATTCCGACCCGATACGCAGTCCACGTATTTGAATAGTATTTTGGTACAGTCCGTACAACCGTTTCGTAAGCGACCCCTTTCAAAGAAGTAGTGTTGTTTCCCAGTCTCCTACATGAGATTCGAAACTCGGTGCTGTATTTACGAATGACTGAGTCTGTGACATCGATCACCTCCATAACGTCACGGATAACTGAGTCCAGCTGAAGTCACCGATATCAGGTGTGCCTCATTAATAGCGTTGTGAAAACAACAATTAGTTTACTTTGAACTGGTATTTTGCTAGTCCGTGTCTGGTATATTGTACGGCTTTGATCAAAAATCTCTTCTCAGTCACTTTGAGCTTATTACATGACCGGTTATATGAGGCTGATGTCCTATTTTCAGTTGCATCGTAAAACACTTATCTCGTAACTAAAATAGATATTTACCTCTACGAAAAGCGTGTAGAGAGATGTTCTGAATATATTACATAGTTATTCGACAGTGCCGATTTCTGCTACAAGATAACTGGTTTATGAACTACTTCAAACTGTGACACTGAGAGCTGAAAACCAATCATATAATGAACAAGCTCAAATGGCTATTTTGTCAAAAATCAACAGTTTTACAGAATATAGAGCAGCAACCATACTAAATTCAGTTTCATTCCATGTCGCTTTTTTTATAAAATACAAACTAAAAATACGTCTGTACTAATTTCGGATTTTCAAAATTCATCCTCAGACATCTTTACATGCTTCTGCCTTCAAAACATATGAGTCGAAATCAGCTGCTATACTACTCACACGTTGTTTCTGCATTAGGATACATAAAAATGAACGATCTTAAAAGAGAGACAGTGTTGTCGGAAATAGAGCTTGGGTTACAAATAGCGTGTCACAGTGTTACTTACGTGGTACGTCAACAGGAATATTTGCAGTCAATGTATTTCCCACGTGAGTAGCGTCTCATAGTACTAAGTGGCTGAGGAAAGATTTTTGGTCAAATTTCTGAAGCAAAGTCAATGATTTTATACTCTATAAAGCATTAAGTAAAAATTTCTGACGGTTCTGGGCGCTTTAGTCCGGAACCGCGTGACCGCTACGGTCGCAGGTTCGAATCCTGCCTCGGGCATGGATGTGTGTGATGTCCTTAGGTTAGTTAGGTTTAAGTAGTTCTAAGTTCTAGGGGACTGATGATCACAGATGTTAAGTCCCATAGTGCTCAGAGCCATTTGAACCAAAAACTTCTGAACATTAAGAGCTAGGTGCCAATGTTCACTGGAGGCTAATTTAACTGGACATAGCCGCAGTCCTTATCGAATACTTCTTGCACATGGATAACAGCGACGTATGTAAAGCAATATCACATTACAGATAAGACAGTGAGGCAAATCATTGATTTATATACACACGTTGGGCCTAAATCAGAAAAATATTGCAATGAACGCTTGCTGCTTTGCATAATAAATCAAGAACAGCTGTTATTTTTCTTTTGCTAGACTTATTCGGTTACAAAACAAACAAAAAAGACGGACAATTTAGCGAGACATTGAAGAACCTCGAGATCGGCATGTTTATTCTCCCACAGACGCCTAACATGACGTATCTAAATCCTGATTGACAGGAGCCAGCGCTAGATTGTTCAAATGTGTGTGAAATCTTATGGGACTTAACTGCTAAGGTCATCAGTCCCTAAGCTTACACACTACTTAACCTAAATTATCCTCAGGACAAACACACACACACCCATGCTCGAGGGAGGACTCGAACCTCCGCCGGGACCAGCAGCGCTAGAAATATATGCAGTAAAAACTCAGAGAAACGGTATGACAACTTGTGATCCACACGATGCCGACAATGACGGAGTGTACAGTTCATGTGTTGCCAAGTTGGAGCTCTTAGCGGAAATAGCGACCGACAGCTCCTACTACTGCAACGTGTCCACATTTACTTTCTAGGTACCCTTTCCTCCTGGTTTATATAGGCCCATAGGATCACAGTAAAGTTCATCCACATTTCTCGATTTTATGTTTAGTTTCATTGCCATTTGTTGTCGCTGGAACTTGGGGGAAATTATTTTTTACGTGTGGCTCAGTGAGTGTCCCTATAAAAAAAATTATTTTTCCTCGTGTACATCACCTCGTGTAATACGAATGAGACTAGTGATTTTGTAACACTTCCCATTTTATTAGTGACGACAGCATCACATTTACAGTTATTCTATGTGTTTAGGATTTCTGTACCGCGCCTTTGGCGAGCTGAGAGAATAACTTAGCGGCGAGGCGATGGGTATCAGCCGGGAGCTGTTCTTTCATTCCGCGGAGCGCCGGGCTGCTGTAAACAAGCGCTTATTATGACGGCGGAGCCTTCGCGGTATGCAAAGCGGCGGCCGGCGATGCCCGTCACGGCCGCGCCAGCGCTGGCAGAGTCTGCGGACAATGGCCGGCCGCCCGCTGGCTCCACCGGCTGCCGGGCTCACCGCACTGTGTGCCTACCTGCCGCGGCTCAGTGCAGAGCGGAGGCGAGACCGTCTAAACGCCGACACCCCGCAACGTGTTGACGCACGTGGCGCTGGTCCCACCTGCTGCGTCTGCCACTACTTGCTCTTCCCACTGCAAACGAGGTCTGTCTGACTCGAAAGAGAAGACTTGTTAACAACGGCCTCTGGTACGTTTCACTAGTGTGGCGGCATTGGAACCGTTGTTTCCATATGGTCCTACCAGTTTTCCACTTTATACGGCTCGTTATTCGTCTGAATGTGTAGCTGCTCCCAACCGTTGCCATGTGGTTTTGGGGCTCTGCAAAAGATTCGGGGGAAATACAGGAAATGGTCGCAGATTCCGCGGTTTATATTGGCAACTGCACGTGTTGCCAACGTAGACAACACTGTGCTTGTTCCCGGTCCTTACCTCGGAACTGTGACGAAATCAATTAAAAGAGCACAAGCACACAGAACAAATTTTATATGATTCACGATTATCTACATCTATAACTGCATGATTACTCTGCAATTCACAATTAAGTGCCTGGCAGAGGGCTCTTCGAACCACCTTAACGCTACTTCTCTAACGTTCCACTCTCGAATATGGCGCGGGAAAGACGAACTCTTATACATTCCCGTGCGAGCTCCGACTTCTCTTATTTTACCATTTCTCTCTAAGTAGGTGGGGCCGGCCGGAGTGGCCGAGCGGTTCTAGGCGCTACAGTCCGGAACCGCGCGACCGCCACGGTCGCAGGTTCGAAACCTGCCTCGGGAATGGATGTGTGTGATGTCCTTAGGTTAGTTAGGTTTAAGTAGTTCTAAGTTCTAAGGGACTGATGACCACAGCACTTAAATCCCATAGAGCTCAGAGCCATTTGAACCATTTTAAGTAGGTGGGTGCCAACAAAATATTTACACACTCTGAGGACAAATTTTGCCATCAAAATTTCATGAGAAGAACCTCCCACAATTAAAAACGCCTTTGTTTTAATGACTGCCACCCTGATTCGTGTATCATATCCTTGGCACTCTTTCTCTCTCCTATTTCGCGATAATACAAAACGAGCTGCCCCTCACTGAACTTTTTCGATATCCTCCGTCAATTCTATCTGATGCAGATCTGACACCGCATAGCACTACTACAGAAGACGGCGGACAAGGGTATAAAAGCAGTCTCTTTAGTAGACCTGTTAAATTTTCTAAGTATTCTGAAAATAAATCGCAGCCTTTGGTTTGCGGTCCCTACAACATTAGCTATGTGATCATTCTAATTTAAGTTATTCGTCATTGTAATCCCTAAGCATTTAGTCGAATTTACAGCCTTTAAATTTGTATTATTTTCGTGTAACTGAAATTTATTGGTTTCTTTTTACTGCTCAGCTGGAGGACTTCACACTTTTCGCGATTTAGATTCAATTGCCACAGTTTTCACCAAACAGAATATTGTCTAATTCGTTTTGCATCACATTTTGATTATCTGATGACTTAAAATGTCGGAATATGACTCCAGCATCTGCAAACATTCTAAGAGGACTGCTCAGATTGTCTCCTAAATCGTTTATGTCCATCAAGAACAACAGAGGACCTGTAACACTTCCTTGTGGAACACCAGATATTACTTCTGTTCTACTCGATGACTTTCTCTCAGTTATTACGAACTGTGACCTTTTTGACTGTAAATCGCGAGCCAGTCACACAACTGAGACCATACTCCACAAGCGCGCAATTTAACTACAGTGGGTTGTGACGACTAGTGTCAAAAGCCTTCTGGAAATCTAAAAATGTGCAATCAATTTGACGTCCACTGTCGATAGCACTCATCACTTCGTGAGAATAAAGAGATAGTTGCGTTTCACAAGAACGATAATTCTATAATCCGTGGTGCCTATTTACCAAACGTTTTCTTCGAGGTGATTCATGAAGATTGAGCACAGTATATGCTCCAAAATCCTACTGCAAATCGACGTTAGCGATATGGGTTGGTAATTCAGCGGATTACTCCTATTCCCTTTCTTAGGTATTGGTGTGACTGGTGCAGCTTTCCAGACTTTGGGTACGGATCTTTCTAGAAGCGAGCTATTGTATAAACGACATGTGCGATATTGTAATGTGGTAATGCAGTCCTCGTTCTGTTAAATAAATAAAACAGTGCTCAATATATCATCGTTTCAAGTATCGCACTAGCGCGAGACCTACGGTAGCGAAAGAGAATAAGACAATGGTTAAAACGGCAGTTATTTCAACAAAGCCAGTCAAAGGAAAATAAAAATTAACTTACGAGGATTTGCGAAATCAGTGTTTTTCGTGTTTCGTTGTGAATAAAACGTGTTATAGCTAAACAGTGATCGTCACCTTGTGTAATCAGACGTGTAGCAAACACAAGTGTTCGTTTCAGTTGAGAGTCACTCTCTGCTGCTATAACTCTATTTCTGCATCCAGTTCCAATCGTAGCAAATCGTCAACTACGAAAAACATATATCACCTCCGCATTTTTGTATCAGTCCAACCACTACCGAAAAAAATACCCTGAGCGTTGTAGAATAACTTATTAAAATCGTCACAGACTGTTCTGGAACTTTTTTCGAAGTTACTCGTTAACACTTAGGTCCTTTTTGATATGTTACTTGTAATCATACACAAATGCTACATCATAAAAAATTATTCGTTTCTCATGACTGTCCGTTAATCGTCCTGTTGCCGAAATGAAAGTGACTCGTCGTAGCTGCAGGTGGTGCGACTTCAAACGATTTTAAATAAATGTTTACAGTCCGTGCAGCATCACCTACACAAAGTCCGCCCCGGTAGCTGAGTGGTCAGCGTGACAGACTGTTAATCCTAAGGGCCCGGGTTCGATTCCCGGCTGGGTCGGAGATTTTCTCCGCTCAGGGACTGGGTGTTGTGTTGTCCTAATCATCATCATTTCATCACCATCGACGCGCAGGTCGCCGAAGTGGCGTCAAATCGAAAGACCTGCACTAGGCGAACGGTCTACCCGACGGGAGGCCCTAGCCACACGACATTTCCATTTATTTACCTACACAAAAGTTTCTTTAATGTCGTTGGTCCACAAAATTAGGCAATCAGTGCCCTTCAGAATGATCTATCATTCAGCCCTTTTCATGTAACAGACCGTACATATTACCCATGGATTCGCGGATACGCATTATCATCGTTTTCAAGGAGCTACTCCGTGTCATACCCACACCGACTATCCAGCATATTTTCACGATGGCAGTTCGATTCATTTGCCAACGCAACACTGTGCATAGGGCTCGAAATGCGATTCGACTCAGATCTTCCTTCCCAAGACTCGGGATACGTTGCCAGTCAATCGCGAGCGAACCGCGACGTCCATCTGTTTCTGTGTAGGGCTACCTGTGTTCCCTCTGAATTACGTTGACGCGTTCTAACTAGCTCCCTGTGGTTTCCCATCTCCAAAACATGCAGATGCAGTATTTTTCTTTAATTTTTCAAGCTCTTCTCCTAACTTCATCTTGCAAGTCTACTCTCTGTGCGCGACAAAGGGTTCGCGACACCAGCTCATTTTAGCCGCACTCCTGTTCCATTCACGAGTCGTTCGCGGAGAAGCGGTCGTTGTGTCCATCGTGGCCTTTCTGTGTATGCTGAGACAGGAATATGCATTTTCGGTCGTCACTGGGGACAGTTTTTCGGAATCTCCGTGTTAGACTATAGCTTTCACCTTGTTTTCCAAAGCTTCCGTATCGCTTTCGGCCTTGCAGAGGAAACTGACCAGCTCCGCTCGGTACAGCCCTCTTTGTTGTCGCCTCCACTGGCGAGTGCTGGGACGGCCCGGCTGACAGCAACAGGTGTGAGGCGCGGCGTGGCCGTCTCGGGTGTTTGGTGTCGGATGACAGGGGGGCAGCGGGCAGCGCCGGGTCCCTGCTTGACCCCGCCACTCAAGGAGGACACGCTCTCTGTCCTCCTAAACGCCGTTCATATCTGAACAACGTCCAACTCACCAGCTTCCTGCACACCCTCTTCTAATTCTGATGTCGAGATCCCACGATAACACTTACTCACGGGTTTCAGTGGCAGCAGACTTGTTCGGCAGGACGTATAACCGTTACCAAGTTAACAAGAAAAATGTGAGTTAGAAGCAGCAATATTGTCAGAAGTGCAGGCGGGTTTTCGGAGCCAGTTTTATGCATAACGTATCAACTACTGACCTCTTCCTCTACGTCTCATATAAATGCGTTCTTCGCCTGGTCTCCAACCTGTCTGTGCAAAAATCGGCATCCCGTCTCGACTCCGACAAACACACCTCCCAGCAATCACGCCGTTCAAACGCCTTAAATTGCGAGCGGTTACTCATTCTCCACGTAAAACCGTCATTTCGGGCTCACTCCTTCCATTATCGGTTGGACGATAACCACGTTCCGCTTCCCTGTGCCTCTCCCTTAATTTTCTTCTAACTTCTGTTTTAACTGTCGTCCAGCATTCCAAGCATTTACCTTTCTCTCCTCCCTGCAATATTCCCTTCGGCGACTCTCCTTACAGACAACTTAATTCACAATACACGTCCCAACACTAATGCTTCCCCCCAGTCTCATGTCTTCCTTCCCCCTTTTTCTGAGAAGTACTGTTTCATTATTTATTTTATTAATCCATTTCACTTTAAGCATCTTTTTCCACAACCTCATTCCAGAAGTATCAAAAACTGTGTTTTCTCTTTCATTCTCGCTGTCCATGATTAACTTTCATATAATACTACACTATAGATAAAATAGTAAGATGCTACTTTATCTGATAACTTCCCAATAATAATTAAGCTATGGTAAACATTACCGGAATTTACTTTATTATTTACGTGAAGTGAGAAGGTTGAATTAATAGTGAATATCTACGTTACAGTATCGTTATGCTGACAGATCTTTTTCTGTGAATCTTGCAGTCTTTCAACAACATTACATCCGACACCCGCTGTTTCTTTCCCATCGTGTTCAGAATCGTAGCAGTTCTGCCTCTTTTAGTGATATGCACTTGAAGGCCCCAAGGACGAAAACGAAGCCGTTGATCTCTCCTGGCGGTCGGTGTTCTTCCAGTGAGAGGTCCAGAAATGGTTCAGATACTTGTCATTTATACTTTAATTGGTTTCTGTGTTAATTAATTGCCTTTTAACCGCATTGTGGCTTTAGCACCTCACAAAAAAACATATCTTGAGAAATGTTTGTTACTAAAACTACTAGTAGAAATATGTAAACATGTGAGGTGTGTACACAATAAATTTAGTTGGCTAAACATTGGTTTCTTTGGAGGAATAGGAAAACTTCATCCAGATGAAAACACAGCGATTAAGAGAAAGTATAACAATTCTTTTCTTTTAATGTTCTGTCTTGCTCTTCCTTAAATGTCGATTTTTGTTCAAGAGTAACATTACAAATCTGACGGAACTTTAATTTATCGTCTTTGTCGTCAGTGACATGTTCTTCAACCTTTCATACTGTTACTACTAGTATGGTGTTTTGACAAGCAGGTAAAGTGCCTATTGCTTGCCTGATATCTTCTGGCATGCCTATTCGCTGTCCATTTCAATGATTTGAATACTCCATGGCACCAGTGAGTAACTCTGTACAGGTTTTTTGGCACGGCATCCTCTGCTGCCGCTCTCAGCAAATTTCTGTGTTTGTGTTCCCTCTGAACGTAAGCTAGCAGAATTCCATTCACAACAGAAAACTTCATTCCACCTCGTAGGTCTCTGTAATGTACTGCCATAAATTTTGTTGATTTTGTTCATCTGTAGCTCGAGACTCATCCATCTCCACACTGTTCTCTCTAGGCTACTGTATAATGAATCTGAAGAATAAAAATGGTTCAAATGGCTCTGAGCACTATGGGACTCAACTGCTGTGGTCATTAGTCCCCTAGAACTTAGAACTACTTAAACCTAACTAACCTAAGGACATCACATACATCCATGCCCGAGGCAGGATTCGAACCTGCGACCGTAGCAGTCGCACGGTTCCGGACTGCGCGCCTAGAACCGCGAGACCACCGCGGCCGGCTCTGAAGAATAAAATTCTGGTTTGCGTGACACACTGGAATATTCTATTGCGTAACGAGACGCGGCGGTCTTAATTCCCCGAGCCGCGCTTCTGCCGCTCGCGTCCGGCTTTGTGATTCAGGACTGGTTAACGAAGCTAATTACTCGGCCTCTCCTTTTCCCCGGCCCGTGTTGTTAGTGACGTTGACAGAGCCTCCTTAATGAAGGCTCCCCGTCTCCCCGGCAGCCGGTTTGCACGTAACGCCGCCCGCACTGGTCCGGGACAATTACGCCTACTGCCCCAGTAGCTTGCCTTCTCTGCGCCGCTGTTTAAGTAGTCTGCAGGCGTGTGGAAGCATCCGCAGCCGCGCACAGACGTCTTCGTGGGATCACATTCCCCATAACACGGGCCAGACCAGAAGGCTCAGCAATCCTAACACACAGTACAATGTTTCAGTACGTAACGTCGTTGTAAACTCAGTAATCAAATCTCTCTTTCACTACACTTGCGTGGGCTGCGGAACCGGTATTCTTAAGCCGATTTCTCAGTTCCCCTTTCGGCTCCCGATTCTGGAAATGCATTTCTGGCCTCCAGCTCCCACAATCCGTTTTAGGTCTCATATAAACGCTCACAGTATTTGAGCCGTGATTAAGTTGTCGGATTGTTAAAATGTTGGTCACTGTGAGCGAAGCGATTTCATGTGGAGTAAAGAAGAACTAGCACTGAATTAACGAGTAAGTTACTAATTTCCTTCGTTGGTGAGAAACGAATTTTTTTCTTTGTGTTACGGATCGGGATACATGAATTCTAATATGTTTACTGAATTAGCAAATTCGAACTGCTTGGCAACAACCTATATTCTGAGTAGCCGGCTAAATGCTAAACTACTATACCCACTCTCGCATTCATTGGCAAAAACTCCCCACACAATCAATAGCTGTTGACAAAATAATCGCTAAATCTATGTGTAGGGTTAAAAAAGTGTCTTTTCTCCCTTTTTCGTCATCAAGTTTTCTAGACATTCCAAACTGTAAATTGCTATACGCTGTCTCGCTTTTAGTTGAAAAAGGCTCCCCACACAATGATTAGCTGTTGATAAAATAATCACCAGTTTCTTGCGCAGGAGTAGGAAAGTGTATTTTCTCTTTATTAAGTTTTCTAGACATTCCAAGTTTCCAGAACTTTAGCGTATAATAATGTTCCACCAGTTATCGGTTAATACTTTTTCAATAACTTGAATGATCTAGGTGAGTGTAGTAAAACAGCTGCGCAGGCATTAATTGGCGTCGGTAAGATTATTGTAAACATCTTTCCTTTAAGATTCTTATACAAGTTCCCCATTCTCTTCCTTAGGAGTTCACTGACATCCGTATGGAATTCATACTCTCTCTTTATCAAACAAAACAGATTACGGAAGTTCTTATAACTTCACTTTATCGTATTAACGAAATCGTTGCAGCTGATTTACAAACACCGTTCGCGCAAAACAAGGTATTCACGGGAATCCACTATTCGATCGAACTATCAAAATCAGTTCTGGCCTCACATTCGGCCCATTGCAATTTGCGTTGCATATAAACGTGGTGATCGCAGCTCACAATTTCGTGCAACAATAACACATTAACAGTTAAAAATGCCATCACACCAAGTTCCACGTACAGTTAACCTTCCACTGATCAGAATACACACACAGATATTTTGCAGTAATAGTACAATAAAAATTTACACCTGCACAAAATCGCATTTCAAATCAGACAATATGATTAATCACAATAACTTCTCTTCCTGAATATTTCTGTAGTTAGCATATTTCATTAAAAATAGAATTTCTGATACAAAGGAAAATCATAACAGTAATAATTTTTTTAAAAAAATTATGGTTTTATGAGTTATACTATTACAAATCGACAGTGTAAATATCCGGAACATTCAGAATAATTTGTTTCCTGCATTGTACCCAAGTGGATCTGTCTTCAAACTATAGTTAGTCTTAGATTAACTAGAGTTTCGGAAACATTCCACCTCGGAGGAGGCTAGTACAATACCAAATGTAAGATCAACGATGATGAGGCAATATAATAACACAAAATGGAACTCTATTTAATCATAAATATCAGTATCAGAATTTAACAGCTAATTCGATACGAGATGAGACTCTCAGTCCAAAACACATTATATGATAGATACACAACACCAGCTGCGCGTTCAACATGCACACAGAAGTGCGCACGCATTAGTTAGCTTTGTGCACAGCAACCACCGATTCGTATCAAGAACTTAAACACGAGAAATATTATTTTCTGGAAAGTTGCCGCTTAGAAGTAGGCGTCGATGTTTTGTAAACAACATTTGTTCTAAACATACTAACTTGTGTTTACCTTACTGAGTAATAGATTAACAAATTCAGATTTAATTAATTTAACTTTAATGGAATTTTCACCTCTGGCAAAGCTTCGCGCATTCGGCAAATGCTAAACTATATCACGGTTCTGATTCGACGGTAACTGTTAGTCAACTTGTAAATGATCAGATAAAGTGGTCCCCAAGTCCGATAAAGACAAGATATTTTACCTTCAGCAGATCCACTCATGTTACGGCGCTGCGGTGCTCCGTTCGGCTGGAGCGCTGATGGCCTTTTTCTTATCAGAATAATTGATTTTCTTTCCTCTTCTCTTTCTGTCAGTAACACTGAATTTTCCGGCAGACATTCCTCTCTAAGTCCTTGTTAACCTGACTGATGCTCAGCCAGAATTCGAGAGCACTGTTGTAAAGTACAGAAGTGTTTTCTTTCTTCAGTTTTACTGTTCCATACTTCCCACAGCTTGTATTATAGTATTCCACAGGTGTTAAAAATTAAATTTGAGCGACGGGATGCACGTGTTTCAATATGTGCGCCCTGCTTCTGATACGAGTGTCCTTTGTTTTAAGAACGTTGGCAGCTGACTAGCATCTCACAATATGATCGACATGAAAGGATGATTTACTTAGGAACATGGGTAAATATTTTTTTTCCACTTTATCGCCAAATTTATTCGCATTAAACATACACTGAAGACTCTGCCTGAAGCAAAATATAATTCATTTTTTGCTCAGTTTGCCCAAACACCTTTCGGTGATGTAACACCATCTTCAGTGGGTTTCATTTTATTCTATTGTAAAACACAAGTACATTTTACCAGTAATATAGGTTACACACCGTCTCTTGCTACTGTAATAAAAGTCTTCTTTAGGCCATTCGTTTTTCCCTTTCTTTCAAGACAGGAATTGTAAATGGATCTATGCAACACGGAAATGAAAATATATTCAGTGTCAGTGAAGTGCAGGGCACTAAAAGTTTAACACCTATTTTAGAAGGCACCGGGAAACAAAAGAAATCTGACCACTGGAGATACCTTAAAATAAAGCGAAACGCGTTTCTTTTAAATAAGACTTTTATTACAGTCGCAGAAGACGATACAGATATTACTTGTATAACTGCGACTAGGGAAAAGAGGCATTAAAAACAAAACAAAAGCAACACGAGTAAGTAAAGTTGTATGAGAAAACATTTAAGCTCGTAAAACGTTCATTCTCAAAGATGCTTCAAGAACATTACGTTATTCACAGCCTTTTCGTCGGGATGTTTTATAAAACGGCTTTGCCGTCTCCTGATTTCACGTTAATCTCTGAGACTTGAAAGGTCAATCGCCACTTCGAACGAGAGACCCTCCTGTGTTTGTTTAAAACCGCGTTTGTTGTATATCCCGTTCGGAAGTTTTACATTCTGGCCCGTTCACCACTGGTGGTAATGTTATGGAAATTTGTACGAATAACAACGAACATCTCACTGAAACTTCACGTCGGCGAAGCCAGTTTGGTTTTGAAAAAATACGGTCTTCTTTATTTTGAACAAAATATCATTCAGGAAACCGGGCTATCGGTGTAATAACAAACTCTGCCTGTAAGAAAAATACAGGGGAAATACGACGAACGGGGAGCCCAAATGAGGAAAAAAATTGCCTAGGTAGAATAGAAGACAGTTACTGTTTGTTACATTATGTCATTTTCAAGTGTACGCGCAAGGTTTTGTGGTAACAGACGTTCAATAATTTGCAGAAAATTTCAGTGGACAGTTGCTGTGAAAATAGGCAGCGCTCAGGGATTCGAAACCTGCAGCTGGACTCATGGACGGGAAGTGTGCAGTTATTTCAGTGACTCATACCCACCGGCGGTCTTTTAGCGATCGGGTGAGTCATGCTGGACACAGGGGGGTATTGCAGGCAGATCAGGGAAATACGCATTCCCACAACGAACATTCAAAGAAAGCGCTTAAAATCGCGTGTAAAGATACAGACGTCAGAAATTTCCAAGAAGTAGCTCTCTGAGAAGAATCTACAAACAGTCTCCAGCACACTGTAGGTTGCTACCGTTCCGTCATTGGAGATAAATTTAGGATAGCAAAAAGTTCTCACACGGGCTTATAAGCCTTTTTATCTCTCCGTGGTTCGGCAATGGATACGGAGGAAAAAATAGTTTGTGCAGTTTTTAGCGCAGAAACGCTAATTCAGTCGTGTTCACTGAGTATGACATCTCAGAGAATATTGTAAAACTCTTCACAACCAGGAAATATGCGGCCGTTTTTATTTGGCTATTTCTCCAGAGAATCCCCTGCTCTCCTCGTCGCCAAGACAGACAGGAGGCTCACTGTATAGGATTTTCCACATCAGTCGTCCGTTTAATGTTTTCTTTAAAACTTGTTGATCAGAAAAAGAGAGACATTTGTTTTTAGTGTGTACAATCACCTTTCATCGAAAGCCTAGGACACCATTTCAAATGTCTGTCAACTTTTTGCGATTGGAGGGATACGGTCTTAAACAGTTGTCTGTTTAATAAATTGTCCTTGTTTTAAAATACGATTTTATACTGAACATAGGATTAAAATGAACTCGAGCTCAGTTACAGATCAGGCTCTGAAATTATTTCTGGTCACTTTATCTGAAAGCTTCGCAGGTGACGAAGATTACACAACTCTCTAACAAGTGATGTAACATTGCGAAATTCTGTCACTTGAAAAAGGAAGAGAATCAAAATGTTTCGAACGCACTGACCAAAGTAATTCAACAGTTGATTTACTCGTATTAAAGTCCATTCTAAAATTTTCATTTTGGTTTTCAAACAGTTAAATTACAATTTCGTTAGGAAATCCTCAATATTAGGCATAGTTGCAACGTGAATCACTTCATAAAACTTAACACATCGAGCCGTACTGGTCCTGCTATGAAATTAATATACAGAACATTGCTTCAGTCAGAATTTTCATTTATAAAGTGTTGGCTATAATAACCAACAAACACAAGTAAATTTAATGTAATCATATCATATTATAAAAACGAATTTTCAAATGTATAGTAACAGTCAATAGAAATTGAAATTTAAATACGTATTTCGTTTACGATGCACCTGAAACATCATGCCCCCTTCCTTTTATATCTTTAGGGATGATTGAGGTTAGTGAGCAATCGATGAATCTATTGGCGTCAGTTTCCGCATGTATTTCGTAATTACGCTAAGTATGAACTTTACATATTCCATGTCTATAAATGAGATTATTGCTTTATTACACTTCACGCAGTTGTTTCTGTACGGAGTAAAATATGACCCGTACTTTGGCAAAGGTCAGGGCATACAGCGTTGGAGAGCAGGCGAGGCCAGAAGTGGCTTACTAATAGCTGCTTTGGTGCATCGGTTGGTAGCCGTTGTCAGCGTAAGGGGAACACTCGGATTCGAGTCCCACTCTACCAAATCGTTTCAGTCTGCCTCGACGGTTTGTAAGCGCAATGAATTTCACCCGGAATATTCTGCCTCCAGCAAAATCGAACACTTTACAGACTACCGTGGTACCTGTGAGCAATCCCACTCAGGTAGGTTTTATCGTGTTCATAATTTGTAATATGCAGTTGTATCAAAAATATTTATTGTGGTGGTTTATCTCACATCATCATATACGCTTAACTCTTGCAGTATTCCTGATAATTAGTATCATGGAAATTCATTATTAATTCTTATACAAAATTTGTGAGGTTTTCTTAAAACTTAGCATATTAGTTTCTACAGATTTTTTCTTGAATGGACTTATTTCTTTCCGTCATTTACATTTTGAAATTTAAAAAAAGGAAAAGACGCCAGAGATGTCGCCATCAGAGAAAATACTACAGAATTAATGTTGTGAATTAATTTTGGATCACTACATTGTGAGAACTAAACAACATTTGATTTGCTAACAAGTGTTTCTCTTGTCCGATAGTATAGCCCTAAACGAAAAATAAATAATTTTTCTCTCTTTCCAATTCTTCAAGGGGTTTGGTGCGTAGTGTAATTGTTCACTTGAAGCTTTCCTTTCGGTCCTAGTTAACTTTGTGCTAAAAATTCATTTATTTCTTTATCTAAAATTTTAGTACAAATTCGAATTAGCTAGTGTCGGATGCCAGACTAGTAATATCCTATAAAATTATGTTAGATGAAGCTACTTTTTAATGTTTCTTCTCTTTTGTCTATCAAATAAACAGTAAGAAGAATAGTTTCTAATAAGCTTCTAAGTGAGCTATCACTTTTTGCCAATACCGGCCAGAGCAGAATATTGGTACTGCAGATTGTTCCTAGAACATCCACTGAAATGTGATTCTTCAACTAAATACATTCTCAGTTGTTCCACGACATTTCATGCGAACTGCTGGATGTCGATAACGCGCTACCACGATATTTCGGTTCAGAATCTTCTGGCCATTTTCAGGTGTATAACACCAAAAGTCCACTGAACTCCCCTATTTTAAACCGCGTCAGGGCCCGCGTTGTTAGAGTATACGACGGAAGATGGCGAGAAGACTCTGCGTCGAAATATTATGGAGGAAGTTATCAACGTCCGGCAGTTCTCCCGAAATTTGATGGAACGATTGAAATTTCGTACTTTTTTAGTTCTCATCTTCCATAAAACTTTTCTTTTCTTTAGATATTTGAAAATGATCTGCAACATCCATTCTGACTTTCTTCGGAATGTTCCAAATTCGCCACGGATGCATGCTGAAGTGGCTTCTACTTTAATTTATTGTTTTATTTATATATTGTTATTATTATTGTTCTTCATTAGTCTTCTGACTGGCTTGATGACAGCAGCAACGGTTCCCTTCCTCCGGTAATTTCGCAGAGTAGCACCTACATCTAACATTTTCGCAAATTTTTTGCAGCGCTATATATTCCGATCTCAGAACTCCCCTACAGCTGTGCTCTACATTTCTCTCTGGGTCGGGCGCTGCACTTTATCGGCAATCAGGCCGATATTCCGGTCACGGGCTTGCACCACAGATTTTACATTTCCTTTTACGGTTGCCTCTATTACCCTGGAAGTTATTTCTTGTAAGTACCTACCAAGCTGCCCCTTCCTCCAGTCAGTGTTTTCAACATCTTTCTTTCCTCTTCGCACTGCAGAAAACGTCCTCTTCACTTATCATTTCGATGAAATTTGTGGCACCCTTTTGTAACACCACATCCCGGACTCTCCGGTGCTTTTTTGTTGCCATTTTCCCCCCAATCCGTGCTCCACTTCCGTTCAGTGCTGTGCTCCAGACGTATATTCTGACACATGACTTTCTAAATTAAGACTGTTTGAAAATAATAAATTTGTTTTGGCGAGGCTTGCTCAGTTTCCCTGTGGTGCTCCTCATATCCCCTGCTTACTTTTTTCACCATGCGTTACACACACGTGCAGTCTTCCAGCAACGAACTGCTTCGTGTAAGATGACGAATTCAAGAACAGCCCAGCAGTAGGCCACCGTTCAACCATATGTTGAGTGCGACTTTCCCACCAGGTATGGAGTCGACGTTAATGGCCACCCCCTTAACGCCGCTTCCCTCATAACCTGCGTGGCCCCCGTAATTGCGGAGTACAAAGCGGCGAGTCGCGAGTGCGGCCCCCGCCCCTGCCCCCCTGCCCCCCTGCCCCCGGCACGGAGCAGCGGAGCGCGTCCGCCCCCGACTTCCGGCGCCCCCGCCACCCTCTTCCGCCGGCGCTGCTGCTGCCCTCAATGGGGAGACTCAACAAGTCTCCCGCTATGCATGCCGCGCCTCAGCGACCGCGCACAACAAATGACGCGACCCTCATCCCCCCTCCCTTATCTCGCCTTTGTTTCCCTCTGTGGTTATCCGCCCTCGGCGAAACTCGTGCTCGAGCTGTCCAACCGCCTGATCTCTGCCCCGTTTAGTCCTCGGCGCGACTGCTTTGATTACGGTACTGGAAAGTAGACCTAACGTGTTGCGCACAGAAGAAAAGTTTTCTCCGTGTGGAGCAGCGTCACGATATTACGGAGAAGTTTCTCCACTAGTAATCAGTTGTTATTTCATCTCTCTCTCTCTCTCTCTCTCTCTCTCTCTGTTCTCAGTGATCACAGGCCCTGTAGACCACGCGCTGCATCAACAATCTGCTTCCACCACCTTCTATCTCTCCAAGCGTCTCTCCACTCGGCGGAAATTCCTAATGCTGCGATGTCCTTCTCTGTGTCATCTTTCCACCTTGTACGAGGCCGGCCCAATGGTCTTGTTGCCTGGAGAGTTCCTTCAAATGATTTCTTGGTGATTCTGTTGTTTTCCATTCTGGCCACATGTCCAGCCCATTGTAGTCTCCTACTTTTTAATTTCTGGATGATAGTGGGTTGCTTCATTAACTGATAAATTTCATTGTTCTTTAGAATTCTCCATACGCCATTCTCCAACACAGGTCCCCAGATTTTTCTCATTATTTTTCTTTCAAAAACATTCTGTTTTTCTCTTTCATTCTTTGTAAGCGTCCAGCTTTCTGAACCGTACAGTACTATGGGGCAGATAATAGTGTTGTATATCTTCATCTTTGTGGTGATTGAAAAAGCTTTACTTTTGAGTGGGCTGCTTAGTGAGTATAGACATCTTGACCCTGGGGCTATTCTTTCATTTATATCGATTGTTATGATATTTTTACTATTGAAACGTGATCCAAGGTATTTAAACTGGAGAACTTTTCTGAATTTAGAATGTTGGTCAATTTCAAAGTAAGGATTTGGGTTTATGACTCGACCTGTTTCCATATATTCGGTTTTCTCCATCGGTTATTCCATCATTTATTAAAATTTGTTACACACGTTTTTCAGAGACTGCTTTTGGTCAAACAGTTCTTCACTAAGTTGCTTACATTATTGTAATATTGTAACATGTTTCGAGGTATGACCCAACCGTCAGGCAAAATGACAATATAACAACTTTTCCCGTGAATGCCACACACATGTTACGTACCAGTCACCTGTGTTGTAGACTGAGCCGCACTACATTGAGAGCTACGTGTATTCTTGTTAAAAGTCTTTATGTTACCATTTTGCCTGACGATGTTTAATCTCGAAACATGTTGTGGCATAAAATAATTTAAGCAATCTGACAAAGAATTTTGTGAGAGGCTACACTATCTGAAAAACGTGGAACCAAATTCTCCACCACGAGACCAGGAGAAGACCAGTGCAACCTTGCCGTAAACTTTGGTTTTATCCCTCTAGTGACTGTTACTTTATAACATGGCCTCGCCCTACTCCCACAAAATTATGTCGGTTACCATAGCCGTAGCAGCCTACGCAATTACATACTTCGAATAAATAGACAGAGTGCCTATTAATGTTCGGTTTCACTGTTAGCGATAAAGCATGTGGAAATGTAACATTTAAGATATATAACAGAAGCTGTCCACGTTATTGTTGTTGTGGTCTTCAGTCCAGAGACTGATTTGTTGCAGCTCTCCACGCTACTCTATCCTGCGCAAGCTTCTTCATCTCCAAGTACCTACTGCAACATACATCCTCCTGAATCTGCTTAGTGTATTCATCTCTTGGTCTCCCTATACGATTTTTACCCTCCACGCTGTCCTCCAATACTAAATTGGTGAGCCTTTGATGCCTCAGATGTCCATAACTGAATGACGACACAAAACTAGCTATCTGATGCCAGGCAGAGTTCCATTGGAAAATTGCTAAGGAAATATAATTCATTTTCCGATAAAATTCTTCTAGGTGCGCGACCGCGCGATATAATTCAGTCTTCGTCAGGATAAAATATAATCCATCCAAGAGATAAATTAATTACAAAGCACTCAATCGATTGGTTTTTGAGTTCCATTCGTCAGTCTGCTATATTTAGCACGTAGGATGGAAAAACGGAAGATCCAAAAAAAACGTTTAATAAGTGTTTTACTTCGATCTTCGTCAAAGTCCAGTGGCAGGCGATACAGGAGATGTGTTGTGCGTCACGAAGAGGCTTGCAGTTAAAATAGCGACAGCATTCTTTCCAAAAGAGTCAGGCAACACATTTCCCGAAACAGTGATGATTGTTTGAACATTTTCGCCACTGCCAAGCGCTTATGGATTAGAGCATTCTTACAGTAGCTGCACATCCGAAGTAAAAACCACAAACTTTTCCTACAATCAGTATAACAAGTATCTATAAGAGTCCACACTCGACCGAAATATGTTAACCTATAATGTGCGCGGAGAAGTGACCACTCTGTTCACTCGACTGTGAGCACATGTAGACACATGTTTCACTTGTCATGCACGCCGGTGTACCAAAGATTCGCGGCTTTTATTTTTGACGTGGGCTTAGTTTAAGAATCTTCTAATCCATGGCCATTTGACAAATGTCGAAATCGATCGGCAGTGCAGAAAAAAATAAAAATGTTTATTTTAAATGAAAAGTCTTTCCGGAAATGATATTTTTCTTCATCATCACTTTTTGTATTGGTTGTCAGCTCTCCATCTGTATCGTTTACAAGCTAATTCCTTCATTTCGGCACAGTTGTTAACTCTCGCACTGTTTATGGCTTGTTTTAAAAATGCCGATCGGGTCTTATTTGCACTTATTTCCTTAGATTGACTTTTGTAGAATATTTACAACAAAATACTTGTGGCTGGCGTCTCCGTTCGATTGTTTTCCTCGATGTTCTTTCGTCACCAGTTGTTTGAGACTTCCTGCTTGGTTATTCTTTCCGTCCATTTTATCTTTTAACTGATTTCTCCAATGCCACACCTAAAAGCCTTGAAGAGTTTTCCTTTTGCTTCTGCTCCTGGCCCAAGTTTGGTACTCGTAATGTGATACAGTTCAAATTCAATTTTCATCCACTTTTTCCTCCCTTAAACTAGCTTAGGACACTGGACTCGTATTCAGGAGGACGTTACTTCAAGTCCCTGTGCGGCCATCCATATTTACGTTCTCCGCGGTTTCCCTAAATCGCTCGAGGCAACTGCTGGGATGGTTCTATTGAAAAGGGCACCGCCTATTTCCTTCCCCATCCTTCCGTATTCCGAGTTAGCGTTCCGCCTCTAACGGCAGCGTCTTCCTTCCTTTTGAGAAAGGCATTTTCTTTTTATTCAAAAACATTACGTCTGCGTCGGTATTTCTTATTTTATACCTTCAGTGCTTGTTCCGTCTTCAGTTATTTTACTACGTAACTATTTTTCTGGATCTGTTATCTTACCTCCTTTAATTTGAATTTTTAGCGCTCTGATTCCTTGGATCAACCAAGTATTTATGTTCTTCTGTGTTAATTTTACTTTTGTCGTCATCTCTTAAGTACTGAACGCATATCTTCTAAGTTCGTTCGGAGGTTATTTTTATCTGGAGCTGTGAAAGCTATGTCATCCACAAACCTAAGCACCTGCATTCCTTACCCACTTATTCTAATACGTGTACAGCATTCTCTGCACTCATTTACACTCTATTCTATAAAATGTTTCAAATGGCTCTGAGCACTATGGGACATAACTGCTGTGGGCATCAGTGCCCTAGAACTTAGAACTACTTAAACCTAACTAACCTAAGGACATCACACACATCCATGCCCGAGGCAGGAATCGAACCTGCGACCGTAGCGGTCGCGCGGTTCCAGACTGTAGCGCCTAGAACCGCTCGGCCATTCCGGCCGGCTCTATTCTATACAGATGTTGAACAGGGTCGGGGATAAATTTCTTTCACATCTAACGCCTTTAGGAGTTCTTTCTTCTTTCCCCGTATCGGTTATTTTTACTATCGCTGTATGTGTCTAGTTATATACGACGACGCTATATCTTGGAATCCGCCGGAACTGCGGTGCCGGAATGCTGGGCTGGTTCCCCGGTTGGTCCGCTGGCTCTCCACCCCCGCTCGCCCTCCACGCCACGCTGCGATATCAGCCCGCCAGCTGTCGCCAGTTGCCGTGCAGCGTCCTGTGCTGGCGCGCCACCTGGCGGCAGATAGCGCTATCGCAAGGCCGCGGCCTTTTACGCAGACACCGCCGCCGAAAGCCTTCCGCTCAGCGTGCGCACCTGGGCCTAGCATCGCTTTTCCATTTCCACCGCCGCCGCCATCCTTGTTCCTCGTTTTACGACGGCCGGCAAGGCCTGCACCCAGTCACCGGGCGAGCCTCACTCCACTCCACACGTTTCCTTTCTCTCTCCGGAACTCCTCTCACTACTGTAAGAGCATTACTGTTCGTTGTCACAATCTTTCCTTGCAACTTCTTCCTCCGATTCATGTTCCACGTGAAGCATCCTCATAATTTATCATTGCTTTTTCTCTCGTATAAAACACTATTCGCTACAGGTATTTCAGCTACGTCCTGTCTGTTACCAACTTCGCCATATTTCTTTCATTATTTCCCAGTATATGTGTTTTCCCCTTTCAGTTAGTTTCGTTTTCTGTTCTCCGTTTTTTTTTGTTTTTTTTTTTTTTTTTTTTTTTTTTTGCAAACAAACTAAGAAATCTTACAATCCGCCCTAAAGTACACTTTACGACATTTATGGTGCGTCTTGCTGGTTTTCGGTTGAACTCATAAAAGAATTTTGTTTTGGTTCAAATGGCTCTGAACACTACGGGACTTAACATCTGAAGTCATCAGTCACGTAGAACTTAGAACTACTTAAACCTAACTAACCTAAGGACATCACACACATCCATGCCCGAGGCAGGATGCGAACCTGCGACCGTAGCGGTCGCGCGGTTCCAGACTGAAGCCCCTAGGACCGCTCGGCCATACCGGCCGGCGAATTTTGTTTTATTCATTTGACCATTAATTTTACCTGACTAAGATATCACATGATTTTGCCTATTACCAGACATGGTCAGAGAATGTGCTGACAGCTTACACTGCCCTTTGCAAGTTAAATAATTTACACATATAATAGTAACAACAGACATAGTGATCAACACAGGTACCACAGGAATTCCAGTGTTAGCAGCATTTTGTCAAAATCGTTTCTCAGATAATAACGTTCCTGTAGAGTAGAAGTAATGATACATTAACAGAAGTTCTTGGCGGCACTACAGAAATAATCAGATCTGGAGGAGAACTGCTCTGGGGAACAGCGAGAAACTATAATGTTAGGAGATGTTACGCAAGAAGAAAACAGAAATAGATACGAACTAAGAAAGCTGGGAGAACGTTGATAATGTGGGGATTCATTCCTTTACGGCAGTGGTTGTCAACTGCGGCTCCCGGGCTGCATGCGGTCCCGATCAAGGAGGAGTATTCGCGCGGCCCGCGGTTGTCAGCCGTATTTTATAATAATTTGGGTCTTGAAACTAACAGACGAACAGAAAAACGACCATTGAAGTTAAGAGCTTCTTTAGAGTGCAGTTTCCTAACAGAAATACTTCCAGAGGCAGTAATATTTTGAGATCTGCTTAATTTTAACTGACGTTGATGGATTCGGCTGTGAGGTACGTAAAGTTGGCCGCTTACCTCAGAGGCAGAGCGGTAAGTATCGTGGCCGTTGGTGGGTAAGTTGAGAGGAGGGGAATGTTCTACTGTTTGTCTCGAAGCCATGTGAAACTCATACCGATCAGCTTCTGTGGCATAAATTTCAAACGGAAGAGACATGTACGTGTGAATGCGCACTATAGAGATGGTCAACTACAAACGCGGCTCTTGTAGCAAAGAACATGAAAATAAATTAAGGGTGCTGTAATACAAGGCAATGATACCCTAGAAGGAAAATGACATTAAATATACTCAGTCAACTTCTGTGATCGTGCGTCATATTGCATAATGCATTGAACTATAACAACGATTACTGTTATTAATCAACTAATAATTGCTGACACAGAAACCATAATGACACTTCGTCGGGCAATTACAGTGTCACAATTGTGGGGTTACTGAGGGTGGCAGCAATCTCAAACAGGGATCATTAGAAACGCATGTTGCGAATGGTGCCGATTTTTAACGATCAGTACTTGGTGGTGGGGGGGGGGGGGGGGGGGGATTTGACGGTCAACGTATAGAGCCCTTTTTACAGCAAGTTTACTGGGGTTCATAACATACAAATTTACGTCGGTTACCCATTATTGGTAAGATCATTGCTTATGCGGACCAATGTGCCTCCCAATAATGTCAGAATTTGCCCTTGAGAAAAAATGTTTAAGAACCACTGCATTATGGTGTTCATAGTATGTAGCTTCTGCGTATTCATTCCTCCATGGTCTCCATAAAATCAGTCTTCTGTTTCTAGTTTTAAATGTAGCATCGCCAATACATGGATGCGTTTGTGTGTGCGTTTATATATTCCTCCACGTCCCATTACATCATTCTTTTTCCTTTTGTGGTTCTGCTGACATCGATTTTCTCGCTGATGGAAAAAATTAATACATTTACTTCTTTACCTTCTTTCACTAAAATATGTTCTGCGTCTACACTTGGCTATTATGGATGATTCTGTCACACGTGTAACATAATTTTATGAGCTTCTTGAGTGTTTTCAGAAGTTTGTCTGGCATCTGCTTTCCATCAACATGATTATTCACATTGGCGCATGTCCATTCCAATCAGTAACCACTTTATTTTTATCTTAGCTACATTTTGTTCTAGCCTTAATAGCGGGAGAGAGACTCGTTACTTCCATGGGCAACACTGTTTACTAGAATTGAACTCGTATTCGGAATGACAACGGTTCAAATCCCCGTCCGGCAATCCAGAACTAGGTTTTCCGTGATTGCCCTACGCCGCTCCAGGCTTTGAAAAAGGCTCGGCCGATTTCCTACCCCGTCCTTTCGTAATCTTGTACTCCATTTCTAATGACGGCGCTGTCGACGGGACGTTAAACTCTAATATTCCTTCCTTTTTTCTTCAGCTGAGGCAGCCAATGTAACTGATCGTTTTTAGTTGTTCTGATTCTAAGCGGTTTAGGGTAATCACGGGAAACGGTAATGTGGATGGCCGGACGCGGGTTTGAACCGTCTTCCTCCCGAATGAGAGTGCGTGCTAACCACTGCGCCACCTAGCTCGGTGGGAGAGCAGGGGTGTCCCCATAGCAGACGAGAAGACACGTGCCCCTACTTGCGTGTGGGGCCAACACAGCCGCACGACGACTTGCCGCAAGGCGTATAGAGATACACGCGTGCGGCTATGTTTGCTTCACACGCAAATGGAGGCACGTGTCTCCCCGTCTGGTGTGGGAGACCCCTGCGCCCCCGTGCGCGACTTTGCACCGGTGCATGCGTCTCCTTGCCTCTTCGTGCTACTGGCTACATGCGCTAATGCAGGGGTCTCCAAACTACGGCCCGCGGGCCGAAACCGGCCCGCGAGGATCAGCAGCCAGCTAACGCCGGCCGGACTGAATTTATTTTTAAGGCACTTTCATTACTACCTTAAATACTCACAATTACACTGTAGTTCCACTAAAAATTACAGTGAAAAAATACTTAAGTAGTGCTATACATATTTCGATTTTCAGATTGTCCTTGTCTCTTCGAATCCAAACTTTGAATCGTCCCACACTTCGTCGTCTCACATACTAGTACAGCGCATAAAACACTGAAAACGCGTGAGACACTCGCAACATAGACACAATCACGCAACACAAGTATCGAATATATGCTCTGGCTCTGCTACTCGCTACAAGACTCCATAACTAAACTTATTGTTGCGCCGCTTGAAATAACAATGCGTTGATATACTCTACCTCAGTTACATCTTGCGGTAATAGTGTCGCTAACAATGATTTTGAGATTTCGTTAACTTTGCAAGACGCTTTCGTGAAGAATGTGCAGTGACATACTTTTTTGTCGGTGAAATTCGCCAGAATAAAATACTCCAGAATTTCGGACAGGTACGTCCACCAATCGAAATTATGTAATTAAATAAAAATCGTAGTTCGTTTCAGTGCTAGCTATTCCCACTACCTTCGATTTTTGCGATTTCATCTTTCCTTTAGCCTTACATTACGGTGATCGTAGAGTGCTAGGGTGCTTTAATCCCACTATGTAGATCTTGGCCCTTATGACTTCGTGCAGGAGTCAATGTGGCCCGCGCACTAAAAAGTTTGGAGACCCCTGCGCTAACGCCCACGGGCCGGCCGGAGTGGCCGAGCGGTTCTAGGCGCTACAGTCTGGAACTGCGTGACCGCTACGGTCGCAGGTTCGCATCCTGCCTCGGGCATGGATGTGTGTGATGTCCTTAGGTTAGTTAGGTTTATGTAGTTCTAAGTTCTAGGGGACTGATGACCTCAGAAGTTAAGTCCCATAGTGCTCAGAGCCATTTGAACCATTTGAGTCAATGCCCACGGAAAGTAGATGGGGTGGCGGGTGCTCCAGCCAGGAAGTTGCAGGGGAACGGAGGCTGGGAGGCGGCGCCACCTTGCGGGAGCCCCGCGGTAAACACCGGGGCCTGGGGCTGAGGTTGGGGATGGGGGCCCCCGAGCCAGCAGTAAGTCATGCGCGCCCATTAGCGGCGTTTAATTGCCGGCGGGGGCGGCGTCGGCGGCCCGGCGCGGCGCGACTACTTTGTATGCAAATCGCCGCCACAATGGCTGATAGCCGGCGCGGCCGGACCCCGGCTGATGCAAGGCGGGCGGCGCGTGCTGCTGGTAACAGCGGCAGCCGCCGGGCCGGGGGTCAGGACCGCGGAGGCCACACCGCGCCCGCACCGGCGGCTCTGCAGCCGTCTCCCACCAGGTGGCACTCACTGAGAAGAGCACTGCGTTTCGTCACGGGTCCGTTCAGTAGCTGCCGAAGCGTCACTGAGGTAGAGACGCAGTACATCACGCTGTGGTTTAGTTTTAAGACCGCAGGACATGGTGACCTCGTACCTAGTAGCCGGTATGTGCTCCTTTGGCACCAGTAAAAGCGGAGAACACGTCGTGGCACGAAAGCAGTGAGGCATTGGTAGGTCGCTGGAGATACTTGGCATCGCGTCTACACAAACGTCATTTAACTCCCATAAATTCTGAGGAGGGGACGATGAGTTCGACCAGGTTCAGATGTTTGAACATCGATGGTTGAAATGAAGGACAGTGGGACGTGAGCTGGTATAAATTTATATTAAAAATGAAGAAATTCCCCCAGCTGTATTTAAGGTGTCGATTTTATTTTGGCAACTAGTTTCAACGTTGAACAACGTCATCTTCAGGCCCATACACTTGTTGACGTCAACTGCGTACGGCTGATACTAGAAGTCAGTGGTGAGATATGGACGTGCTCCGTGTGGAAGGTGGTTAATAACTAACACGATATAGTTTCCACATATGGAGATTTTGAAATCGATATTGAAGCGTGTGGTAGTGGTTCACAAAGCGCTAAAGCTGGGAAATGCTATCTATATGAAATTAATGGCAGGAAAAAAAAATAATTGAGGGAATAAGGCTTAAGGGGGGTAGGACGTCAAACGGGCCGACTTGGAGCAGGAGAGGCACAACACGACATTTTAATTTACACTGTCTACACTTTTACAAATAAATTCATAAAACTTTGTCAACATGACCAGGAGGGATTCAGAATTCACACTCTTAGCAATGTAAGTTCAAAAATATAACAAAATAATTTTTTTTACGTGTGAAATTTCATAATTTTTTCACTTACTATTGCCTGCATTTGTTACTATAGGTACACTTTCCTTCATAAGTAAGAGAGATTCTTCGATGAATTTTGCACAGCATACAAACCATACTTATAGGTGTATTATCTCAATTATCTCAATTTTCACCACAGTTTTTAATAGATTTGGAAAATTCTAGCGTTTCATACACCTGTAAGTATGGTTTGTATGCTGTGCAAAATCCATCGAAGTATCGCTGTGACTTATAAAGAAAAGTGTACCTATAGCAACAAATGCAGCTAATAGTAAGTGAAAAAATGATGAAATTTCACACGTAAAAAAAATTATTTTGTTATATTTTTGAACTCACATTGCTAAGAGTGTGAATTCTGAATCCCTCCTGGTCATGTTGACAAAGTTTTATGAATTTATTTGTACAGGGGTATAGACAGCGTAAATTAAAATGTCTTGTGGTGCCTCTCCTGCTCCAAGTCGGCCCGTTTGACGTCCTACCGACCCCCCCCCCCCCCTTCCCCTTAAGGTGGATGGAATAGAAAATTACTTAAATGGTAGGAAGAAGTGAAATATCGTAAAAACAGATTTTACTTTAATTATACTGTTGACTTGTTTTCGTTCGTAACACTGACCACTTACTAAAAGTACACTGTAGAAAGAATTAGGAGAAAATGCTGAGCAGATAACAAAGTCCTCAGAATTTCTAAATCGCGTGTGGGGAAAATGTTGTACCCCTACGGACATGAGAACTTTTGGACGCCGCTGGGCATAGTGGTGAGTTAAAACAGAGGGACCTACTCGTAATTTGAGCACTCCGGTCGCTGAGCAGCCGGATGAGAATGGCAGCGGCACGCGTGCTTTCGCTCGTGGTTGGATCGCACCCAACCGCCAGTTCTTGCGTCGCCTCTATTAGAGTCTAGAAAGTGCGCGCCCGTTTCTGTAAAAACCACGCAGCGAACGCCAAAAACAGCTTTATACGTCGTGGTAACAGTGTGGAGTCACAGAAGAGCCTATAAAGTTCTCAGTCGGGTCTTTCTCTTACAAAAAGCAACACCACCAGCTGTTTGCCTAGCCCGCTCAGTTTGCTCAGCTGAAATACTGTTATCCAGTGACGGACAGCTTCAAGATCGTGTGAGCATTACGTGTGTAAGAGACGAATAGACACACTTCTCCACAAGTACTTAAGTCTTGATTGCGCTAGAAGGACCAACGAAATTCCACGTGATTTGTGAGTGTAAATAAATACTGGTAAAAGTAACTAAAATTACTAAAGTATAACATTAAGTACATTTGTAAGACACAAACGGATCATAAAATTCTTTATTATACTTCTATAAAAGTCGCCAATGTTGCTCTCATTCCTTCGCAATTATTACTCATTTTTACAGAACATATAATTTCAACTGCGTTCGTTATGAGAAGCAACGAATACACTGATGACTACAAACAGAGAAAATTCTCCAGATACTTGTTACTTCGGTAAAGGACAAGTAACTGCTGAAACAGATGCAGTGCTGCTCAGAATGAAATTATATTTAATTTGCCAAACCTTTCAAAAAGGAATAACTTCCAAATTAAAATTCTCCTACCACGATGTCCAATTTATTTGGCGTTACGCAATGTAAGGAGGTGTTCCCTGTACTGTAATTACGTGATGCGGCGGACACAGACCTTGGGTAACCAAGAGCTATGGAGGAAGCACCGTATTCCCGTTTCTGAACAGACTCGTCTCTTTCAAAAATGGTTCAAATGGCTCTGAGCACGATGGGACTCAACTGCCGTGGTCATCAGTCCCCTAGAACTTAGAACTAATTAAACCTAACTAACCTAAGGACATCACAAACATCCATGCCCGAGGCAGGATTCGAACCTGCGACCGTAGCAGCAGCGCGGCTCCGGACTGGAGCGCCTAGAACCGCACGACCACCGCGGCCGGCGTCTCTTTCACAAAGCCTCTCGGTTCCTGATCTTTCTTGCAGACTATAATGAGAGAACAGATAAGCAATTAAACAAAAGTGTTTAATCAGTTACCCTTCGTTCATACACTCCCGCCAATATTTGTTACTACATTGGCCAACATTTATGGGACAGAACCCCCACACATTGGAGCCAAAGTTCAGTTGAATTCGTACAGAGCCAAGTTAAACGTGTCTCACGCACACATCACGGCCGCTGCATTCGCGGTTTTCATCGTGAATAATTATATTTCGTTGTAGCAAAACAAAAAAAGAAAAATACGTAAAAGAAGGTGATGGGTACACGAATATCGAAACCAGTAACTTATAAGTAAGGTATAGGATCGTATGCAAACTATTAACTCGGATATATTTCATCAGAACTAATTCTTTTATATCTTCTGGTAAGGTCAATAAGTGGACTTTAAGACTCCTTTTTTTTTTAATTCGGCTGTGGTGCAATCCATGTTGAATTTTTGCTGGATGCGTTGCCTTTCATACACAGTGATGTTGCGATTATCGTAGTTCCTCGTAGAAGAATTCCAGAAATGTATTTCTTTTTAGTAAAGTTCCAAACACTAAAGAAGTTACATGTTACTGCACTGTTTCTGAGAAGTTGTGATTTCGAAAATCCAGTCTGGAAGCGCAAGCGACAAGCAATAAACAAACTCGGGTTTCCAAACGACAACCAGTGTTCGGCGTACCGACATTGGCCGCCAACGTCCTTTGTTTACCGACAAGTAACGGTGTCGTACCAGCATTAGGGACAATGCCATTTCATCATCTACACACTGTTGGCGCACCAAGCTTGACCCCACTGGGTGGATCCGGTCTAATTATCAATGGTATTGTCTGTCTTATTTTCACTACATTAGCTGTAAAATGGTATGAAATCAGGGAGGAAATAATTTTCTGCTATAAATATTTATTTTCGTTTTCCATGGCAGTTTTCGAGCAGCCACATGCGGCTAAAGCTTACACTTCACTCGCCGCCGCTGATTCCGCATAAAGTCCCGATGCAGCTGATACCATCAGTTTATCAGTTTCTTCTTTCCTCCCCCCCCCCCCCGCCACAATTAAATTTACATTAAATGAGAAAACTGAAAAATACGGTGAAGAATGGAGACACCTCAAGCGGACGTATGAAGAAAAAATGCCATTCCTTGTAAACAAATACAGGAAACAGAGGTGTGAGACGGCCGAGAAAGAGATGGAGTTGATTTACGTGAAGTCGGAACAGGCGTCTTGCCTAAGCCTTTAAGTGCATAGAAGAAGAGGGAAAGAAATAAATACTTCTTACAATGTGATAAATTCATTAGGACAAGAACTCCCATACTCTGTTCACAAGGTGACCGTCACAAGATACTTAAGGGACTGACACACTCATTCTCAGACGATGAAAGCAGTGTCGTACAGGCAATATTTCCCGCTTTCCATGGCGTAATGAATAATCCTTTAAATTTCTCATCTGTGGTCTCGTGGCTGACACTGAGTACATCAGGAAAGTACGTAATAGGAATATCAGTGGAAGACATGGAATTTACAGCGCTACATGCCCGAAATTAAATGGATCAGACGGTTAATAACCCGTCACATTGCTGTACATCTGTAGCGCTGTCAGAACAGAGATGGGCATTTTACTTACTGAGCGGGTCTTGTACAACTTTGAGATGAAACAGGCCCTCGGTGTACCACGGAAAGGTTCTGCTGCATAATTATACAGGGTGGCGCACGAAATGTGTTACCATTTTGTTTTTGAATATAAACTTTATTGTCAATACAAACTGAAAGGAAAATATACACAATGAAGAGCCGTCCATGGAGATTTGTTCTAACTCAGCACAAGCTCAATATGTCCACCATTTTGTTTCCTAACTTCCTTCAAACGAACACTGAAGTTAGTGATTACCCTACGGCACATGTCTTCCGTAATTTCACTGCAAGCTTGAAGAATAAGCCTTCCGAGCTCCATTAAATCACGTGGACGTTTCGGGAAAATTTTTTCCTTTAGTTACCCCCAAAGAAAAAAGTCACATGGATTGAGGTCTGGACTGTTGGGGGGCAAATTTTGTCAGTCATTGAAGCGACCTGTAAACCTGAGTGAAATGATCCGAACGTCGAAATGCTCGTGTAAAAACTCCAACACAGTGTCTGCTTATGTGGCCTTGCTCCATCTTGGACGAACCACTGCGTGTTGAAGGGCAAGGCAGTAGCAAGAAGCTGTGGAATAAAGCTATTCCGAAGCATGCTCAAATAACGTTCGCTGTTCACAGTTTCTTCAAAGAAAAAGGGTCCAATAAGTCTGTGATTGGAAATTGCTGCCCACGCTGTAATCCTCGGAGCATAATGTTGTCGTTCATGAAGCACTTGTGGGTTTTCAGTGACCCAAAAGCGTACATTTTGTTTGTTAACCACACCGTCTAAATGAACATGCACCTCGTCTGAAAACTAAACGTTGTTGAGAGTTTCTTCCCTATCCTCCGCCCACTGAGCAAACAGTAGTCTCTGCTGTTCGTATTCTTCAGTGAGCTTCTGTGCACAGGTCATCTTGTATGGGTACATATGGAGGTCACTTTTAAGGATGCGTTGAACGGAGCGTCTGGATATTCCCAGTTGCACTGCTGCCTTTCTACAGGATTTCCTCTGTAAGGACGTTCTACAGGATTTTCCTCTGTGCAGCAACTCGTACCGCTTCGATATTCTGCAGCGAACAAACAGGCTTAGGCCGAGGTCACTTCGCTTCCAGTACTATTCCTTCCTGTACAAATTGATCGTACAACCTGTGGATGGTCTTCTTGCAAGGGACACATCGCGTGTTAAATTGTTGTCGAAAACGCCTCTGAGACACAACAAGGCTTTTCGTTTCATGAAAAAGTAACACAACTGCCGATCGTTGCTGTGTCGTCAGTCTTCCATTGTCTGCCACTGCTGCTTAGTAGTCTCCTAGCGGCAGTATCGTGAACTGCACGTCATTTCGTGACTCATTCGTTTTTCCAAGCTCTGCTGGTACTGCTGTAGAGATTCCACCGGGATATCTAATGTGCGTCGTAAAGTGTGAAAGAAAAAATTGGTAACACATTTCGTGCGCCACCGTGTAGAATACGAGCGGTCAGGAGAAGAAACGAAAGTGCCGCGAGCGAAATCTACTTGGTGGCCGGTTATGGAGCAAAATGAGTGTGAATCAAATTCGAGTTACGCGCTAGAGGACGAGGCTGTCAGACGGGTGCGAGGCGGTGACAAAAACAGAGCGCGAACTGGCGGCCCTCCAGCATAGCAAGTGGAGGCGGGCAGCTCCGGCGACAGGTGGGTGCGCGGACCGGCTGAGTGGGGCACGAGCCGGCCTGCAACCCGAGCCGACGCGGTCCGCCGTGCGCGAACCCAACCGCCGGCCGCCGCCACAACACGGGGGCCGGTGGCGCGCCGCCCCGGAACGCCAACCACGCCGGCACGTGGCAAGCGGCGCCTCGTCTCAGCCCGGAAGCCCGGACATTGCCGCCCATATGGACCGTGGCGCAAACACTACTCCACAACTTCTGAAAAAAAAAAAAAAGAATAGGACTCGCGCTCTGACGGTCCTGTACGAACTGAAATACGTATGCTGGGTGACTCAGCTACTCCTACCGATAGGTTTTATGCAACCCGCAGTGCTTTCGAAAACCACGCATGTGATTTTCATATTTTCTCACTCGCTACGCGAAAACTGTTGGTCCTACAGAAAAAATTAACTGGAATATTTTTTTCAGGAAATTTAATGTAGTTGAATTTTGCGCTGTGATACGTTGTCGCTGCAGGCCACGGTTTTCGAGTTATTCGAGAAAAGCGCGTTTGGAGGTCATTTTTGTGCGTTTTTTTCGAATAATTCGAAAACCGCTGCCTCTAGTGGAAACGTATCCCAGTACAGAATTTAACTTCATTAAATTTCCTAAAAAAAGATTGAGGTAAAAATGGCAACAGGGAAGCTGCTGTACGGATAAATACTCCTTACTGATAAGCGGTTTCGATTAGATGACCATTTTATGATCGCCATAAAACATAGGTACAGTTCCTTAGCGTGAAACACGAACACCTTTTTGTGTATTGTGCAACACAGCTGCAAAGTAACTTACAAATTAACTCGTTAATCTGCACACCTGTTGCTAAATGTTTTGCTTCACTACTGGCTACGATTACACGGTCATATTTCAGCCGTCAGGTGTACCCCGTAATATTACATTGCGTCATAGGCGCTCGTCAAATTCTTACATAGCTTCCGTTTTGATAACAATACGTAGTTTCGTCATTTTACGACAGCTGCATCAAAGCGTAACGAGTAGAGGGAAATATTGTCGTATTAAAAGTCACGTATTCGTAGCAACGCTGCTAGTCATAAACATCATGCACGTAGCAATTAATTGCTACATCTGCACTAGTTGACACGATTTTGCAATAAAATATTCTTCTGTTTCTATTACCGTAAAACTTTATCATAACAGAATAGTGAATGGTATGCAACAATGTAATGTTTGCTTGTAACATGGCGTAACATTATGAAATACTTTTACACCTGAACATGGCCAAGAGAATGTAACCTGCAATGCAACATCTGTGGTGGAGAAGAATATCATTATAAGGGGTTGGGGGCGACGGTACTGTAATATCTCCGCTCAAGGAATGATCATATTCACTAGTGGTTGCCTGTCTCTAGCGCCACTGCGTAGAGATCTGAAATGAACGCAGTGTTGACTGTAGTCAATGTTCTTCATTTTACTTTCAGCTTAATTTGGACATGTTAGGACCTTAATCACCAATCCAAGTGCATGTTAGTAAAAATATAAGAAATGAATGGCTAAATTTTGTAATTCCCGATTTCTATTCTGATCTCTATCGCGTAAGGCGTACATCTACATCTACATCCATACTCCGCAAACCACTTGACGGTGTGTGGCGGAGGGTACCCTGAGTACCTCTATCGGTTCTCCCTTCTATTCCAGTCTCGTATTGTTCGTGGAACGAAGGATTGTCGGTATGCCTCTGTGTGGGCTCTAATCTCTCTGATTTTATCCTCATGGTCTCTTCGCGAGATATACGTAGGAGGGAGCAATATACTGCTTGACTCTTCGGTGAAGGTATGTTCTCGAAACTTCAACAAAAGCCCGTACCGAGCTACTGAGCGTCTCTCCTGCAGAGTCTTCCACTGGAGTTTATCTATCATCTCAGTAACGCTTTCGCGATTACTAAATGATCCTGTAACGAAGCGCGCTGCTCTCCGTTGGATCTTCTCTATCTCTTCTATCAACCCTATCTGGTACGGATCCCACACTGCTGAGCAGTATTTAAGCAGTGGGCGAACAAGCGGACTGTAACCTACTTCCTTTGTTTTCGGATTGCATTTCCTTAGGATTCTTCCAATGAATCTCAGTCTGGCATCTACTTTACCGACGATCAACTTTATATGATCATCCCATTTTAAATCATTCCTGAAGCCTACTCCCAGATAATTTATGGTATTAACTGCTTCCAGTTGCTGACCTTCTATTTTGTAGCTAAATGATAAAGGATCTATCTTTCTGTGTATTCGCAGCACATTACACTTGTCTACATTGAGATTCAATTGCCATTCCCTGCACCATGCGTCAATTCGCTGCAGATCCTCCTGCATTTCAGTACAATTTTCCATTGTTACAACCTCTCGATACACCACAGCATCATCTGCAAAAAGTCTCAGTGAACTTCCGATGTCATCCACAAGGTCATTTATGTATATTGTGAATAGCAACGGTCCTATGACACTCCCCTGCGGCACATCTGAAGTCACTCTTACTTCGGATGACTTCTCTCCATTGAGAATGACATGCTGCGTTCTGTTATCTAGGAACTCTTCAATCCAATCACACAATTGGTCTGGTAGTCCATATGCTCTTACTTTGTCCATTAAACGACTGTGGGGAACTGTATCGAACGCCTTGCGGAAGTGAAGAAACACGGCATCTATCTGTGAACCCGTGTCTATGGCCCTCTGAGTCTCGTGGACGAATAGCGCGAGTTGGGTTTCACACGACGGGTAGTGGAAGTTTTTGCAATATTTATTAGATCTGGAGGCATCGAGAGTGTTTGAGCTGTGGGTGAGACACTCGACTCGCTATCTGCAGAAACGGGGTATTCAGAGTTACGTTTTCTCGGGCATTCCATGTTCCTTTTTCATTTTGTTTTTTTTCTAAATCGCTTCACTGCGGTCTTGTTCTCCAATAACCCATAACTTTGGCGGCACGGAGAGTGGCGGCACAAAGAGTGGCAGCGCTATTATTTGCGTCTAAGACAGTTCTGCTTTCGGATGCTGCGACTCTGCGTGTCTTGGGAAACACGTGACACGCGGGTGTTCATCGTCCCGCACTCGGGAAATAAATAGCCGGCCTGCAGGGTGAATCGGCAGTTCGCGTCTCGTGTCTTAAATGTCCGTTAGCGAATACGTTACCTCGCTTTTATGGACATGGACTTTGGTTTGGAACTTTAAGTTTTGTTGCTTATAATGACTCTGGCATCGTCCGTCGATACTGCTTTGAGGTGGTTTACCTGCAGTGGAGCTACTCCGTTCTTGGCCCTCGATCTTGTGTCGATCTTGTTATCCAGACCTTCGGTACCACATCATTGGCAGCACTACGTGTGATCCTTGGAATCTTTCCCATTGACCTAACAATCACACTGAGGGCAGCCATGTACTGGCTAAAGAAAGGAAGACAGGACAAGGTGACAGAGATCACAGGGCACAACCTGAATGATAGACGCCCACTTATCGAGTGGAGGGTGGACACATGGCAGAGGGAATGGGACATAGACGACAAGTAGAGTCTACCAATTTTTCCCAAACATCAGGGAACGTCTGAAGATGAATCATCTAAACCCAAGTAGGGGCATGGTTCACTTTCTTTCGGGTCATGGCCCATAGCCCATGTACCTCCACCGCATGGGACTCTCTCAAAGTGATACTTGCACATGTGGCGTAAACGGATCACCAGAACACATAGTTTTTCACTGCCCATTACACATCGAAGACATAACAGCTACACAACTACAAATACAAACGCAGGATGACATAAATAGAGCCATCAGGAATAAAGACACATGGGAGGAGATTAACCGGGTGACAAACGAAGTATCCCAGGTACTGCACAAATCCTTTAAGCAATCAAGGCCGTATCACACATTGCGACCAGAGACACAAAACACACGGGAAACGGAACCGTAGGAGACTACCAGCTCTAATGAAGAGAATCATACGGATGTTGGGGAAAACACAGATTCGGAAAACAGCAACAATACGTCACTCACTCAAACTCAATGACGACTCTCAACACCACGAATCTTGCCTAGCTAAGCACCAACCCAGCACAGTCAATTACGAATAACGCTTTAAACGTGCGATGCGGACATGGAATGGATGGCTCGAAGTACATTCCGAGCCCTCCATCCCCTGTTCGCTAGACGGGGAGAGTCAGACCCCTTTTCCCGAACACCTCCAAAACCTCTTCACTACCGTCACAAATCCACAAATCAAACTCACATTTGATCGTCTCATTAGGTTAAGCATAGCAAATAAGTTAGATTAAGAATTCCCTGCATTATTTTCTTCAATTTGTTTCCTTTCTTTATTTTAAAGCATTTTTCGTAAAACATATCGAGATTGCATTCCAAATTGTATCTAAACTGTTAAAGCTAGTACATAGAAATGTGATATCACTCAACAATAAAAGATAAAGGTGAACAACGCAGAAACTGGTCCGCCTCCACGTGGCAGGGACGGGCAACATCGAGGATGGCCGGAAGCTAACAAACTTGCGGTCACTCACGACGGCTAAGAGACCAGAAAACCTTGTTGGGTATATCACAAAAGTATTTTTTGTGGTAGAAAAAGGACCAGCCATATACCCACAGGCGGCTGGTCACCCACCTAGTTTAATGAAAAAAAAAAAAAAAAGATATCCAGACTCTATGGGGTTCGCGGTTGTTCGGAAAGGACACAGCCGATATCTTTGCCCGTCATCGTGCACTGCGACCTTGTGGCCCGCCTCCAATGACGACGTCATCGATAGTATCTCACCTCCCTTCCTTCCTTCTTTACGTATGAAGAGGTCGATACGCCTTGAGATAGTGGCTTTAAAACGTTAGAATCGTTAATGAAATGCCTCGGTACGGTACGCTCGCGTATCGCGGTGCGTGAATTATAGCGGTGCTAGGATTTGCCGCGCGGCAGCAGGTGGGACGCGGCAAAGAGCTCGCACACCTGCCGCGTGCGCACGCTCCGGCGCTAGTCTCTGCCGGGCAGGTCAGGCAGAAAAGCGGCCGCGTGTCGTCGAGTGCGGACCGTGTCGATACGGCACGGCGCCCAGACTGCTGACCGCGCGCAGCTGCTGCTGAGGATGGCGGCGCGCCGCCGCACCGGAACGCCGCGGCAGGTGCCGCGCGCAGATTGCCGCGTTCCGCCCACCGCTCGCAGCCACAGCTGACCGCTCGCGTCTCGGAAGCTTGTCACACCACGTGCCGCCTCACCGCTTCTCCAATTACAACTTCTAACACGATACTCATCAAGTCAGGCATAAATCCCAATAGACGTATGTGCGTACGTAGGACTGTAGTGTATTTCAATTTTTCAGCTCTTTTTTGCTACACTGTTCGTCTTTATGATTGTAACACCATACAACAGACGTCAAATTGGCATGAAGTGTACCACGTGTTTGTACCGGGTCGTTGTAATTAAACTGTTCCGAGTGCTCCAGTGCGGGCTGTACACATCGCAGGATGTTGAAACCGCGAAGGACAGGGTGGCAGTTGCCGAACTCTATGAAAAAAACGTAAATTAGTTAACAACTACGCACACAGATATTCGGATTTAGGTTATGACATGTTCGATATGCGTGCCATCGTTTGCGATGACGTGGCGCAGACGAATAGCGAAATTCTAGTGACGCGCTGAAGTGTCGGAATATCGGTGCTGTCGATGACCTCCTGAACGGCTGTTTTCAGCTCAGCACTGGTTTTGGGGTTATTGCTGTACTCCTAATCTTTAATATAGCCCAGCAAAAAGGAGTCGCTTCAGTTGAGATCCGGAGATCATTGCGGCCAATCGAGGCCCATACCAGTGGCCTCTGGGTACCTCAGAGCCATATTGCGGTCCCCAGTGTACTCCTGCAGGACAACAAACACTCTCCCGTTTCGATAGGGTCGAGCTCCGTCTTGCATGGACTACATCTTGTCGAAGTAAGTGTCACTTTTGATAATGGGGATGAAATCATGTTCCAAAACCTTCACGTACCGTTCGGTAATCATCGTCCCATCAAGGAATATCGTACCGATTATTCCGTGATTGGACATTGCGCACCACACAGTCATCCGTTGAGAGTGAAGAGACTTCCCGATGGCGAAATGCGGAGTCTCAGTCCCCAAATGCGGCAGTTTTGCTTATTGACGAACCCATCCAGATGAAAGATAGTTTCATCGCTATTCCGAACCATGCATGCGCATACTAATTCCCACCATGCCCCTCGGTCAACCGAGTAGTTTAAACGTCCTAACGCAATCCGTTCAGAAGTTATCACGAATTTATTTTATATAGTTCAATAACTGTCACCCCGCACGATCATCAACCCCCTAGGTGTGTATTTCTCGTACAGACTCTCCTTTCGCAGTGAATAATTTCCCGTAGCTCTGACTGATGGACGCATTCCACGTGTCTCGCTTGCTCATTAGAATATGTATTGAGAATGAAATTTTGTTTTCCCATCACCAGTCGTTTTCTGTGTGAGATATTTTAAATCGTGTTGCACAGACAGAATCTGGGTAAAAATTTTGGGAAATTCCTAGCTATACCACGAGTTACCTTTGGTGTTCGAGGTAGATATTCAATGGTAATGATAATAACGTGTCTCGCAATGCCCGAATGCAAGTGTTTCGAGCAGACGGCACTTCGGCGAAATGCGTCTCTCTAACCTACCCCAGTTACCAAACCGCAGGAAGAAGTCCCGCTGTTTAACATGGAATCAGAACTACATATCGTTCGTAGAGTCGTCTCACATTGTGAAATGAAGGTTAGGTTAAAGGCAGACTGAAAATTGTTGCGCTCCGACCGGGATTCGATCGCCGGTACGCACTTTACAGCTAGATCACAAGGACCAACTTCCAATTCAGGATTCTTCTGTGGCATTATTTGCTACATCTGCAATATTTGTCACGATTTTGCAATAATATATTCTTCTGTTTCCATTAACGTGAAACTGTATCCTGACAGCATAGTGAATGACATGCAACAATGTAAAGTTTGCCTGTAACATGGTGTAACATTACGAAAAATTATTACTTCAGAACATGGCCAAGCGAACGCAACCTGCAATGCAACAAAGCACTTAATCAACATCGGTGGTGGAGAAGAACAACATTATAAAGGGTTGGGGGCGACGGTACCGTAATATCTCCGCTCATGGGATGGTCATATTCACTAGTGGTTCCCTGTCTCTAGCTTCATAGCGCAGAGATATGAAATAAACGCAGGGTTGACTATATTCGATGTTCTTCATTTTACTTTCAGCTCATTTTGCACTTGTTACAACCTTAATCACGAATACAAGTGCATGTTAACAAAAAATACAAGAAATAAAAGGCTAAATTTTGTAATTCCCGATTTCTATTCTGATCTCTATCGCGTGAGGTATACACGGGTAGTGGAAGTTTTTGCAAGTTTTATTAGATCTGGAGGCATCGAGAGTGTTTGCGCTTTGGTTGAGACACTCGACTCGCTATCTGCAGAAACTGGGCATTCAGAGTTACGTTTTCTCTGGTATTCCACGTTCCTTTTCCACTTTTTTTCCTATATCACTTAACTGTGGTGTTGTTCTCCAATAACCCATAAGTTTGGCGGCAAGGAGGTGGGCTCAGAGAATGGCGGCGCTATTATTTGCGTCGAAGGCAGTTCTGCTTTTGGGTGCTGAGACTGTGCGTGTCTTGGCAAACACGTGACACCCGGATGGTCATCGTCCCGCACTCACGAAATATATAGCCGGCCCGCAGGGTGAATCCGCAGTTCGCGACTCGTGTCTTAAACGTCCGTTACCCTGATTCGCGAATACGTTACCTCGCTTTTATGGACATGGACTTAGATTTGGAACTTTGAGTTTTGTTGCTTATAACGACTCAGACCGGCCTTGTCTCCTTCTGATTTTCGTCTCTTTGCCCACATGAGCCGCTGACTATGAGGTGAACATTTTGACACAGACAACGAGCTGCAGACCAGTGTAGAGAATTGGCGGAAAGCGTGGGTGCATGCCTTCTATGACGGGGTACTAGAAACTTGGAGCCGGGCTATGAGAGATGTCTAAGTCGGAGCGGGGACTACGAAGCTGCAAGGTGTAGCTAAATGTCCCAAATAAAACCTTTTTGCGTTTGACTGTGGTTTCCGTTTCACGACCGAAATGAGCCCGAAAAAAATTGCACTTGAATTATTTTTTTTAGCCTTACTTGTGTAACTACTCTTAAAAACGATGTGGTACGCTCAACGACTCTCCTGGACACAGGACTGACATCACGCCGCCGTTTCAGACGTGTCCCAAGTTCAGCGTACAGCACGGCGACGCACGTATGAGTGAGGAGGCTCCCAGAAGAATGAACGTTGCCAGGTTGCATTCCTCGTCGTCATACTGGCCCAGCAGCTGGCGTGGAGGTATGGCGTACCACTGAGTACAAAACACGACAGCGTCTGCTACCCGCAGCCGAAGCTTTTGAAAGCACCCGTGTCACATGTGACGTGCCATGGCCTGTGGCTGTGCCCTGTCTTCGAGGTCTCTGTGTCGTTCTTTCAGTAAGACAATGCAAGACCGCATGTTGCCCATGCTGTTCCGACCGATCTCGATACGGCCTGTGTTTGACTGTTGTCTTGTAGACAACTTTGTCCAGATTGAAAACATTTGGCCATCAATCTCTCGGACGGCACGCCATCACTTGAAAACCATTTTTATAAACTCTGGCTTAGAGTTGGAGCGGCATCGAATGGCATGGAAGAATCTGTCATCTAAATTCAGTTCGCTACATGCCCAGTCATATTAGATCTATTTTTCTAGAGGCTCTGAGTACTTAATTTCGCACCTCATGTAGTAAGGGATGAGAAATACTAGATAATTCCGAAGAGAGCGCAGTAGTTACGCAGCAATGAAAAGATTAGCACCAGTTACGAAAAGATGCAGGACACCATCAAACGAATGGTTGAAGATACAAAACATTTATCACTAGACCTTAGGACCTGTACGACATGACGCTATGCCTTCTGTTAAGTCGATGTGTTAACTCAATTGCGGGGCCGTGTTTTGGTCAGAGTTTCGGCTGTTCAGTGAAAGCCAACATTTCGTTCACGGAAAATTAATAAAAACCAAACAATACGTGCGGAATACGAAAAAGACACAGTTTTCTGAGGGGTTGCGTGACTTGTAGGAGAAGCGAATAGTAAACAAACTTGTAACGAGTTATTAAATAAAATAACTAGCACTTCTAGAATGAGCCTAACGAAGTGTATACAATTTGAGTAACAGTTTAAGACTGATACCGCCAGATGTTTTGATAGTATAATGATTATCGGGAATCAAACCTCACTAAAGTTCACTGTGTGTTGACCCATTTTGAAGCGGCTTTTCCCCGTAGATCCCCAGCGCTGCTCTAGGTAGTCATAGAGCGCTGGACAGTGGCTTCACGCTTCCTGGCCCGCCTTTCACGCAGCCACTTCCTCGCGGATGTCGAGAGCGGCGTCTTCGGGAACACTCCGTAACCGGGGCAGTTTGCCACCCCTCAGTGCCACGCAGGAACGCTCTGCGTCGGCTCTTTCTCTCCCACTTCAGAACGCCGAACAGAGCTTTATCAGAACACGTGGTGGGTGAAAATGAAGAACATTATTAGTTTATTCTTTCCATCTCGATCATGTATCAACATAATACAATACTCGATTCCCCTTTACTGATGTCCGTTGCCTTTACCCTTGAAACATCCCCTTAGAAAAATTAATGAATTACTGTGCTGATAAACCCCTTAAGTTATGTGATTTTCAAACAGCTGAGCGAAACTGAACTTACTCAGACACTACTCTCTTTACTTATTCTGATCATCACTAAACTGACACACAATATTTTTAGCGCAACGCAATCTGACTCTCAATAAACCCTACAAAAGAATGGCCCTGACTTACAATGACCTATACCCTGCATGAATCACTTACCTCACAAAAATATTCGTTACTCGAACTACTGCAGTACAGCGAGCGCCAATACTGCCAGCTAAATAAAAGATACTAACTACGGAAGGCACATCCACCACTGCTGGCGGCTCACCTCCAATTGCGCAACGCTACGCGCTGTTCCCATCCAACTGCCCAACACTACAATAGCAAATATTCCAACAATGCAAACCAGCCACAGACTGCATACAGCACATTCACCGATTTTCTTACAGAGCACTACGTGGCGTTACCAGCATAAAAACCTAAACAGTCTACTTACACCCTGTCTAACAGTATGAATAACTATCTGACTCACGATAAAATTACTTCTACGTTATCATATTTATTGTAAATATGATTTCATTCCTAAAACTGATACTACATCTCAGTGAGGGCGGACCTTAATTATCTCTCAATCAATTCTCTGCGAACAATGTTCTTCTCGGCCTGTACCTGTACCATCGAATCAACATATCTACCATGAGATCTGTTTTATTATTGTTACTTGTGTAGGGCCCTTTTCGATAGCGCTGCACCTTTATGATTCATGTTTCAAACCTCCCACACGTTTCTTATCTTCTTTCTGCGGTTCTCTTTGTTATTTGCAATCTCTAAAAAGTTTCTGCTACCACAGTAGACAGCTTCAGAGTTTTTTACTCGATTCTATTCTGTACCCTCCCTCAGTTATTATTATTATTTTTTTTTATCAAGAACTTTGCTCATACTCCTTGGTTCCCTCGAGAATGTTTCCCACAC
This sequence comes from Schistocerca piceifrons, assembly GCF_021461385.2. Classification (NCBI taxonomy): domain Eukaryota; kingdom Metazoa; phylum Arthropoda; class Insecta; order Orthoptera; family Acrididae; genus Schistocerca; species Schistocerca piceifrons. The sequence continues at coordinate 1,217,354,807 of NC_060138.1, forward strand.
TGCATTTTCTGTCGAATACTGTAGTTTCAGTCACATTCATCGTTTCAGATTTGATTGCTGTGTCCAACAGCTCTGTAGATGTTACGTGTTCTCCAGTACACTCACTTGAGTTTCTGTAAAGTAACACTCTTTGTTCTTTTTCTAACCGACCCAGCTGCGTTATTATATACTTGTCTTCTGCGTTTCTTTCTCCAAATTTCTACTGCATGTTCGGTACAGAGTCTCGCTGGAACTGTTGGACGCTTACTGCAGAGCCGGAGCCTGTCTGCACCTTGCGCCTGTCACAGCTCAGCTTTGTCCCGCCAGACTGTTGTGACGCCCCCTCGCCGCGGTGAAACTTGGCTGCGCGGGTTGCAGCGGCGGTGCTGGCAGGGGCAGCCGCACCGCTCGGCCGTAGGCAGCCAGTTGGGCCCCAGAGGGGAGGCATTCGCCGAGTAGTAAGCTTGCGTCGTGTAGCATGGCCTCACTGTGCCACAAAACACCTACATTTTCCTCGCGAATTTCTCAAATATGAAAATTTCTACGTCCGTGATGCTCTTCATGCAGTGTTGCATATATTCACGAAAGCTGCAATACGAATAATGGAGATGGAGAAATCCAACAGTTACGATACTACATTTGAATATGAATATACCGATTTGCTGCAAGTACGTATTGAAGCAGGGAGTGAATGAATGACCGAGCACCATTTTCTATCCGAAGTAATCAGCCAGAAGGACCCACTTATAGTACTATGGTGGCCCCAGAACTCAGTCACGCCACACTGCAAAATGATAGGTTGTTCAGAAACTATTTGTGTTTCATTATGTGTCAGAATATTTGCGTGTTTCTGACCGTGAATGTCCGTGAAAAACTTTTTGTGCCAGCTCATTTCATTTAACCCTTTCAGACCCTCTGGCTACAATTGTGTACATTAACTTTTACAGTCTGCTAGCTGCAACAAAAGTATTTCTTCCCTAGGCGAACTAGAGCTACACACTCGTAAATGTTCAACCTTTTTATCACGCGCAAGTGCTGCCAACCGTTGGGCATCATTATAAAAATATCAGCAAGTCAATGTAGCAGTGCGCAGCAACTCGTGACCACCAGAATACATGGTTCGCTGTATTCCAGTGTGTAATTGAATATCGTTGTTGTTATTTTACATGGAAATTATTGAATTATCATTTTACTATTTATTACAATAGAGAATATTTCATAATTAGTTATTTTAGTCCTTAAAGTGAAGCCAAGTAAACAAAGTACGTTTTGGAAACGGGTACATATTTTTGTATAAATCTTGCCCCTAAAATCATTAAAATATCACCTAAGACCACTACCACATAAACAAAAGTTTTTCTTCCTCTAGAAAAATTTCGGGTGTGAAAGGGTTAACGCGCTACACGAAACGTTTCGATGGGCGCATTTCGTCCGAACTCTTTCCATATAAGAATAAAGCTGTGACAAATGTATCAATACTTAATAAAATTTAATGTGAAATTTATTCGAAAACTTTCTTAGTTCCATTCTCCTTAATCAGATACGCACCGTAAATGCTGGTTAATCACTTCTGCTCAATTAGCATCGCCGATCGCTGTAACACTGTGGCAACAGTCACATAATTAACAGAACAGGGAACAAGGGCCATCAGTACGATATAACTGGCGTATATTTATATGTGGAGATGTAATAAGTCTTCGTTTCTAAATAAGTTATGTAACGAAAGATTACAAGTCCTTCAAAGATACCCTGTGAAAAGGAATTTGGGTGCCTGTCATGATTAATGAAAAGAGAATTTTCTGATTAAGAATGCCTTTGGCACACATATTTCGTCCAAAGTACTACTTGGAAATTACTAACTGATCTCTATGTTATAAACAGTAATTCCATGGGGTGGGGGTGGGGGGGGGGGGCGGGGAGAGAGACGTTTAATTATGATATTCCACAGGGTGTTCGGAAATTTCCGTTACAGACTTGTAGGGCTCAAAAATGTTCAAATGTGTGTGAAATCTTATGGGACTTAACTGCGTAGGTCATCAGTCCCTAAGCTTACACACTATTTAACCTAAATTATCCTAGGGACAAACACACACACCCATGCCCGAGGGAGGACTCGAACCTCCGCCGAGACCAGCCGCACAGCCCATGACTGCAGCGCCCTGGACCACTCGGCTAATCCCGCGCGGCACTTGGAGGACTTCTAGAGGGCAGTGAATAGATGATATTTCGAAATGGAATCCATGTCCGGAAGCGTACCGTTTGAAAACATTTTGGTAACGCGACCACTTTTACAAGTAACTGATTAGGCGTGAGCAAGTACGTCACTTGTGTTACAGTTTCACTCATTAATAGCCAGAGAAACTGCTTGAGTACTCCTTGAAGGGTTTTCTTCAACATGATACAGTATATGGCCTCTTCCATTTCGGATGTGTAGCGTCTCCCCGGAGCACCATAGTCACGCCTGCTGAGGGTGAAGGTAGCCTTTCTCGAAGCCGCTGCGTAATTGTGACGAAAAGCCTATGCGATGGAGTAAGACTTGTGAACAACGATATTGATAAAGGCGACAAGCAGCTCTTCCATTACTGTGAACTTCGCCATTCACAAGCATCATGTCGGCGTATTCTGCAAACGTGTACTCAGCCATGTTTCTCTAGTACTCACAGGTACGTGACCGAGGCTCGAACCAGGCCCGAGAGGTAGGATAGACGTCAATCGACGTCAGCCGATCCAAAGTAACCACCCACCCACCCATAACTACCCTGTTGTACACCTACCTAGCAAACATTATTTTCAAACGGCTGTAGCACGGAAATGGTACGTTTCCGGACGTGAGTTCGTGTCCAAAATATTATGTGCTGACTCCCCTCTACAAGTGCCAGAAGTTTGTAACGGCAATTTCCGAACACACTGTATATGCTGCAAAAGTAAAACTTTTCGTCAAGGAAGTAATATAATCTAAAAGCTTTTTTAAACAACAAAAGTATTGATATTCTGACATATTATGGGAGAAAAATGTGGTATTTGTACGAGAAATCCGTTATACTGTCTCACCATCGGCCTCGGTTCCAAGCCAGGAGCGGCGAAATAAATACTGTGATTCGTTGAGAAAGTATGGATGCTGACAGTTTTCCTCTTCAGTGTTATTCAGTAGGTGCGTCAGCGACTGTTCCACAAGAGCACACTCGCTAATACGGCGAAGTGAGCGTTTACTGTAACTACGTACCTCGCATAGCCTTGACGTAAGGCTTACGATAACAGACTCGGCCAGACCTCACAGACTAAGCATTTAATGGCTCTCACTTCTCAGCACCACCTATCGTTTCTGACATCGAGTGTTACGCTGCTGTAATTTCCCAAGTCTCTCACCAGATGTCTCACAGCATTACGACACCCAGGAACAGAAGCACTATCACTCCTACCTCTTCTGTTCGTGACGAGATGCCTAATCAGACCGTGTGTACCACTTTCTGGATAGCCTTGGTAAATTTATTTATTAGTTTCAAGAATTTATCGATCTGCCTCGGAAGGCCCAGTGGTACCGACCGACCGCCGTGTCATCCTGAGCCGACAGGCGTCAGTGATGCGGATATGGAGGGCGATGTGGTCAGCACATCACTCTCCTGACAGCTGATAGTTTTTGTGACCGGAGCAGCTGCTTCTCAAAGTAACTCCTGAATTGGCCTCATAAGGGCTGAGTGCACACCGCTCGTGAACAGCGCTCGGCGGACCGGACGGTGACCCATCAGAGTGCTAGCCTAGCACAACAGCGCTTAACTTCTGTGATCCGACGGGAACCGATGTTGGCACTGCAGCAAGGCCTTTGCCGTCTACGTAGTATGATGGACGATAATTCCATTAAGGTTCCTTGGTAGATTTATTTCTTTGTTTATTTATTAGTTTCCAGAATTCAACGGCGTGCCGTGTAGGTATTACGATGGACGAAACATCCGTGTAACGACACAAGTGACAATCACTGCTGTAATAATTAAATAATACACAATTATGGCATTCGGTCACAATTCGTCTATATAGTGTAGTTTTAAAGTACAGTACCAATTTGAAAAATAATAGTTCTATTAGTAGTTTGTGTAGCCTGTCATTAGTTAATGGCTGTAAGCACTATGGGACTTAACATCTGAGGTCATCAGTCCCCTAGAACGTAGAACTACTTAAACCTAACTAACCTAAGGGCATCACACACATCCATGCCCGAGGCAGGAGTCGAACCTGCGATCGTAGCAGCAGCGCGGTTCCGGACTGAAGCGCCTAGAACCGCTCGGCCACAGCGGCCGGGCATTATTTAATCTATGAACTATTTGGAGAACTGAAGAAATCTGACTGAAATATGATAAGAGAAAAGATGAAAATAGGGAGAGATAGCGGTTAATTCTCCATCACCGCCAGAGAGGTTGTGGCTTTGGGGCACGCACCCTGTACAGACCACCACGGCAAGTTGCGTACGTACTTTTACTATATTCCGCTTCTCTGGAGTTCTGCAGATGTTTACTAGGCTGTATCTGAAGATCTAGAGCAGTGGTCGACACGTACTAGGGCGTAAAGGAGCCTAGAACATGTGCTCGGAGCCGGCCGGAGGGGCCGTGCGGTTCTAGGCGCTACAGTCTGGAGCCGAGCAACTGCTACGGTCGCAGGTTCGAATCCTGCCTCGAGCATGGTTGTGTGTGATGTCCTTAGGTTAGTTAGGTTTAATTAGTTCTAAGTCCTAGGCGACTGATGACCTCAGAAGCATAGTGCTCAGAGCCATTTCAACCATTTGAACCATGTGCTCGGAAATCAGAAAAACAAACATGGAGTCCTGTTGGGATGGCACTGGCCGCAGTACCCCCTTAGATACGGAAAATTGGCCACTGTGTAAGCCTTAAGAAAAATGCATGTTGTTCCAAGTACGTAAGTGGTAAGTTTCTATCAGTAACCAAGATTGGTGAAAAAATGGCTCTGAGCACTATGGGACTTAACATCTGTGGTCATCATTCCCATAGAACTTAGAACTACTTAAACCTAACTAACTTAAGGACATCACACACATCCATGCCCGAGGCAGGATTCTAACCTGCGACCGTAGCAGTCGCGCAAGATTGGTGAAAACTGAATTTCTGTTTGAGTGAGAACTTAAGTCCTTCCCCACCTGCTCTTGCTATGCGACCAGAGATGACGCCCTACAATGACAGTACAGGGTGATCGTTGCTAATAACTACGGAAAATTATGCTGCAATACAAAGTCTTCGTTGTATTTTACACTGAAGATACCTTATAGCTGTTGTTATTATAACCGTAACACTAGCGGAATGTGAGGAGTTACCTAGACGTCCGTCCGTAACTTCCACCTGGTGTGGGGACTGCACTTCGTTGTCTGCCGTTCAGGTGGCGTTTTCCAACAACACAGTCTCCGCCCTACGCCCCCTGTAGGCTACCATTCTCTGTCACGCTGGGAATTCCGCCGCTCTCTGTTTGTTCGCTACGTCGTCAGTACTACGCCACTGGGTCGTTCGGAACAAGCGGTATGGAGCTGGCAGAGTGCGCCAGCGTCGCCGGCCGCTATCTGGGATGGATCTCGGCGCCTCATTTGCACGGCCGCCAAGGTCGCCTCCCGCCTCCCAGACGCGCCACAGGAGCAATTAAAGCCTCGCCCCTCGCCTCCTCTGCTATCTGTGTTCCCGCTTCCGGCGCTCGCTCTGCCGGCCTTGGGCGTCCCCGCTCGCTGATTGGCCGCTTCCTGCTGTCTGCTTTCAGTTGTCATCCTCCACTCCTCCGCATTCAGCAACAATGATTCGTAATCAGCGCGAAGGCTGCTGTGTGTTACGTGTCGTCGGTTCGATGACGATGGCGGAGACAGCTGTCGAACGCTCGAGTACTTAATATGAAATGACGCGGCTCGCCAACCGGTAAGATTCTGTTGGGGCGTGCCGCTGCGGAAGACTGCTGATCACGACACGGGAAACTGGTTGCCCTCTTCTCCGGTATGTTGAGCGGTGGTTGAAACGCTGGCCCCTGTGGACAATGGCGGGGTCCGCCTCCCAGGCTTACACAACTGACAGTAAGTAAGACACTAATGCTTAACAGGAGTCACTGTGGTTCTGAGGAGTGTAAGCGACATTTCAGATATGGGGATATGGGGACGAATATGTTTGTTGAGAAGTCTTGTGAGTAATAGCTGCCTTGGCGTCTCACTTTCTCGTATTCAAACACTGATAAGTAAAACACCTGAGATTGTTTATCCCTCCGTCATAACTTTGTAAGGAGGATAGGAGTGCTGGGCCTAAACGTCTAGTCGACAATAATTAGAGTTAGCCTGAGCGACCGAGAGTCTGTAGCCTGCTCGAGTGACTGCCCATTTGCGGCCAAACCGATTTAGGAAAAACTGTGCATATCCGAATCGGGTAGCCAGACGGGTACGTGAACGTCGTACTCCACCAATAAGGGTCAAGTGTGTTAAACGACCTGCTTCATATTGAATCTAAATCAAATGGCTCTGAGCACTATGGGACTTAAGTTCTGAGGTCATAAGTCACTTTTTTTTGTCATCGGTCTACTGACTGGTTTGATGCGGCCCGCCACGAATTCCTTTCTTGTGCTAAACTCTTCATCTCAGAGTAGCACTTGCAACCTACGTCCTCAATTATTTGCTTGACGTATTCCAATCTCTGTCTTCCTCTACAGTTTTTGCCCTCTACAGCTCCCTCTAGTACCATGGAAGTCATTCCCTCATGTCTTAGCAGATGTCCTATCATACTGTCCCTTCTCCTTATCAGTGTTTTCCACATATTCCTTTCCTCTCCGATTCTGCGTAGAACCTCCTCATTCCTTACCTTATCAGTCCACCTAATGTTAAACATTCGTCTATAGCACCACATCTCAAATGCTTCGATTCTCTTCTGTTCCGGTTTTCCCACAGTCCATGTTTCACTACCATACAATGCTGTACTCCAGACGTACATCCTCAGAAATTTCTTCCTCAAATTACGGCCGGTGTTTGATATTAGTAGACTTCTCTTGGCCAGATATGCCTTTTTTGCCGTAGCGAGTCTGCTTTTGATGTCCTCCTTGCTCCGTCCGTCATTGGTTATTTTACTGCCTAGGTAGCAGAATTCCTTAACTTCATTGACTTCGTGACCATCAATCCTGATGTTAAGTTTCTCGCTGTTCTCATTTCTGCTACTTCTCATTACCTTCGTCTTTCTCCGATTTACTCTCAAACCATACTGTGTACTCATTAGACTGTTCATTCCGTTCAGCAGATCATTTAATTCTTCTTCACTTTCACTCAGGATGGCAATATCAGCGAATCGTATCACTGATATCCTTTCACCTTGTATTTTTATTCCACTCCTGAACCTTTCTTTTATTTCCATCATTGCTTCCTCGATGTACAGATTGAAGAGTGGGGGCGAAAGGCTACAGCCTTGTCTTACACCCTTCTTAATACGAGCACTTCGTTGTTGATCGTCCACTCTTATTATTCCCTCTTGGTTGTTGTACATATTGTATATGACCCGTCTCTCCCTATAGCTTACCCCTACTTTTTTCAGAATTGTCGAACGCTTTTTCCAGGTCGACAAATCCTATGAAAGTGTCTTGATTTTTCTTTAGCCTTGCTTCCATTATTAGCCGTAACGTCAGAATTGCCTCTCTCGTCCCTTTACTTTTCCTAATCGTCACCTAGCGCATTCTCAATTTTGTTTTCCATTCTTCTGTATATTATTCTTGTAAGCAGCTTCGAACTACTTAAACCTAACTAACCTTGTAAGCAGCTTAGAACTACTTAAACCTAACTAACCTAAGGGCATCACACACATCCATGCCCGGGACAGGATTCGAACTGGTGAATATGAATCTATATTTGGTATTTCGACAATGACTGGCGGTCCACATTCAGCTACACATCCGTTATGAACGATTCAGAGCGCAGGGTCAAGAGCACACAGCCTCCGCCAGAATCACACCACCAGACCGCAGTACTGTACAAACATCTGAGTTGATCAGAATTTTACTGGGTTCGTATACGAAGGGAGCGTGTTGGGATGGCGACTCGTTGTGCACCACGAAAAAGAGTCGGTACGGTGATTCAACCTATCAAGAGTCGTGGCGAGCTAAAGTCCTTCCCGAACTCTCTTTCCTAGCTGCCGAGGACGTGCAATCAACCCAGCGTTCTCCGCAGACCTCTCCTGAACAAATGAAAGCTACTAGCGTGCTCACTTAGCGCTGGGACTTAGGTTCCTTTCCAGGTCCTGTATAAAACGTCATTCACCAAATTCATATCTTAATCTAACCATAATCAACGAGAAACTCCATGACTATAGTAAATAAATTGATCGTTGAGTAAAAACAGAAACCATTCATTTGCGCCAGTTTTCATGTAGCTCATTACGAGTTTCCAGCGACTGAGCTCATCCTCAGGTGGTACACCCTCTGTCATTGTTGGGCTCCTCAGCCGTCAGCCCGCTGGTTGGCTGTAAGCAGCAATCATCACCGACGACCTGCACTGTACACTCACCTGTATCACAAGCCTACACCTGGGACTACCTCTTTCACCGCCCCTTTAGCTGCATTTTTCATCAACGATTCAAATCGTACTTTATGCTCAACCAACATATCTTTTCAGTTCGTCGTGTTTTTTACTTCAGGATCATTTTTCTCGTTGACTCCTGCAGGACGTCCTCAGACGTTACTCGATAACTCCACGTGATTTTCGCCCCAGGTAACGCCACATTTCAAAGCTACTGTTAGTTTCATTTCCGGTTTCCGCCCTGCCCACGTTTCGCACCGAGATACAGCTACAGTCTAAGCATGACTTTTCATGAATCATTTTCTGGCCTCAGAGATCATACTTTTCAATTTTACCCGCAGTTGCCTTTTTATAGAAAGCTCTTTTACCTGTACTCTCCTAGTTGTCGCCCTGTTCTGCCTCGAAGACAGTAAAATCCGTTCACCTCTCGAGGATTTCCTCCATCGTTAAAAACGTGAAACTGTCATAAATCCTAAAGTTGGTTTGAACACCACGATACTTTCCATCCATTTCCAATCACGGAGGAACTCGCCATTATTCACATTAACAAACGTTGCCAGAGGTGACACAAGTGATATGTGACAAATAAAAATCATAGGACTATCCAGGGACTGTACCAGGCGCTTTAGTAAAGACCCATATTATCCTCCCTTATACAAATGAGTTTACGCGTTGGAGAGTATCAGCTTTCACCCTGAAGGTATCAAGAGATTACTTCAGTCCACATTCACGCATTTTTCGGTACATGCCTTGAAAAATACACTGCAAAATCGTTGAACAGACAAAACTGTGGTTGACATGCCGGTTTCTGCGCGTGGCGACATCGAAATGCACGCCATCTTAAGATGAGCCTTCTCGCTCGAAACCGTTAATGGCACTAAAACGCGTTGATGATGCTCCGTTCCGGCCGGACTCAGTAGGAATGATCGACAAACTGTTACAGCCTATGTTCGAAAGATAAGCGAAACAAAGATGAAGGCGGTGAAGAGTAATAGAAAGGAGACTAACGATTTGCTTAGTATGACATTCGAGAATAAGTGAAAAAAATCTGTTACGTAGGGAGCAAGAGATCCGGAGAAGAAGAAACTGGAAGCCTTTGAAGCATGATGCTGTCGAAGAATATTAATAACTGAGTCGACAGTTAAAGTGAAAAACAAAGAGATACTATACTAATTAAATCAAGACCTTACTCTGCGGACAGGCGTTGATATACATCATCGTGGACAGTTAAAAATGTGTGCCCCGACCGGGACTCGAACCCGGGATCTCCTGCTTGCATGGCTGACGTTCTATCCATCTCTTTTTTTTCGCATTTTGTTCGTTGTATCTGGTCGAAGCGGACGTCTCATGACATCCGTTGAAGTTCTTTGTTCATCTTTTCACTCAGTTTTTTTTTTAATTACAGAGACACGCCAGGTCTGACCGAACACGCTGAGCTACCGTGCCGGCATCCGTCTGAGCCAACGAGGGCACAGAGGATAGTGCGACTGCACGGACTTATCTCTGGCACGCTCCCCGTGAGACCCACATTCCCAACTTAATGTCCACACACTACATTCGTAGTGCCACTGCCCATTACACTCATTACTCGCGGCAGACAATCTTACCGAGTGCAGTAAGAGTTCGGGCAAAACTTGTGCATCCGCACAGAAGAAGAGGGCCAGTGGTCGGTTAGCCTGAACTATATGAAGATGGTATTTGTTCTTTCGGAGATGTCAGAAAGAACAGATACCATCTTCATAAAGAGATATTAGGATGGTGCATAAGTTTGCAGCGGTTTTTTTTTTTGCGTGTTGGTATTCTGGATGCTATGGGTTTATTTATCGATTGTCATTTTTTATTTGTAGTTCTGTGTTGCTTTTTGAGTTTACGTATTGACATTTTGCCATTTGGAAAGAGGGAGCGGAGCTGTCGACGCTAAGAAATGGAGTGCCAAGTGGAGAAACGGTATTATTTTGCGACATATTCTTTTGTTTGAGTTCAATAAAGGGGTGCAGCAGCGGAGGCGGACAGAAATATTTGCGCCGCATGTGGGTATAATGCCGCTGAACAGAGCACGGCAAGAAAACGATTTCCTCGTTTTAAGGAGGATCGTTTTGACATTAGCGACTCTCCATGTTCAGGAACACCTTCGGGATTTGATGAAGATCGTTCAAACGTATTACTTCAGAATGATTCACGTCAGTGTAGTCGGGGAGCGACAAATGTGACGAACTGTACTCATTCCACCATCGTGCGACATTTGCACGCAATCGGGAAGGTTCAAAACACGAGCGTATTGGTACCGCAAGCTCTAAGCCAAAATCACGAAAATCGGCGAGTGGCCATAAGTGCATATCGACTTGCTCGTCATCGACTGCAGTACAGTTTTACTGCCGCCAACTTATATTTCGCGGAAAGACCACAAAGGTGAGATAAGAGGTATTAGGGCTCGTACAGAGGCATATAGGCAGTCATTTTTCCCTCGTTCTGTTTGGGAGTGGAACAGGGAGAGAAGATGCTAGTTGTGGTACGAGGTACCCTCCGCCACGCACCGTATGGTGGATTGCGGAGTATGTATGTAGATGTAGATGTAGACTGCCTCGTGAACGGCGCCGACCATTCCTACCCTGTATCGGTACTGGTGGCGAGAAATGGCATCTTACGTCAACATAAGGAACAGAAAGGAATGGCTGGGCCGAAACAAAGCAGCAGCTCCCCGTACAGAGGCCGGCGCGCATCCGGGAAAGTTCTGGTAGAACAACGACGCTGTGGTGTACTGACACTTGTTTCCCCGAGGTGTAACCATAACTGCTGACATTTATTGTGAACAGCTGAGGCGTCTTGCAGACGCAATCCAGGAACAACGACCAGAAAAACTGCGTGAACTGATGGTACTCCACCAAAAAGGCCCGCCCGCAGTGTGCTAGACTGACAAAAAAACATTATACAGGAGCTGGATTCAAAAATGTTCAACTGTGTGTGAAATCTCATGGGACTTAACTGCTAACGTCATCAGTCGCTAAGCTTACTTACTACTTAACCTAAATTATTGTAAGGACAAACACACACACCCATGCCCGAGGGAGGACTCGAACCCCCGCCGGGACCAGCCGGAGTTGGATTGGGAAGACATTCCGTACCCACCTCATTCACGTGATCTTGTGCCCCCAGAATTTCATCTTTTCTGCTCTCAATCGTACAACCTTCAAGGAACGTCCTTTCCTGACGAAAATGCGCTCCTACCGAGCGAGGTGGCGCAGTGATTAGACACTGGATTCGCATTCGGGAGGACGACGGTTCAATCCTGCGTCCGGCCATCCTGATTTAGGTTTTCCGTGATTTCCCTAAATCGCTCCAGGCAAATGCCGGGATGGTTCCTTTCAAAGGGCACGGCCGACTTCCTTCCCCGTCCTTCCCTAATCCGATGAGACGGATGACCTCGCTGTCTGGTCTCCTTCCCCGAAACAACCAACCAAAATGCGCTCCTGACATAGCTCGACCAGCTCTTCGCCTCAAAACCACGTGATTTCTACAGTTGCGGAATCGGAAAGTTACCTCAGTTTTGGCAGACAGTTGTAAATAGTGAAAGTGACCATGTTATTGATGACTCGAGTCTCTGTTATAACCTTATGGATAAACTCTACCAACTTTCACACCAATCGAATCGTAAAGAGAATGGATAAGGAATCGTGCCCGTTGATGAACTTTACCAGAAGAACGGACAAGTTAGCGGCACATCTGCTACGTTATCCAGGAAAGTTGACATGACGCTGGAAGGAAAGTAGCTGTAGGGGCAGACAAAGACTGGAGTATGCAAAACGGATTATAGAGGATGTCGACTTGTAATGGTTATGCGGAGATGAAAAGATCAGTTCAATAAGATCAGCACAAGATGAGAAAAGACAGAGGGCAGCGTCAAACGTGTCACGAGACTGATTAAACTGTTGTAGACTGTTGCTGTTGTTGCTCGTTAGCGATTTAACTTGGCTTTGATTTCCGCCCGGCACGAGTATGACAGCCGCGACGTGTTCAGTTACTGCAGTGGAGTGGAAGAGGGCAGGCGCGGCCCGGTGGCGGAGACGTTTCGACAAAGGCTGCGACATCAGGAGACGGGCCGCGTCACCCTCGGCGCATGCGCAGGGCGCAGCGCGGCAGGCCGTTGCCTCAGCGCGCCGATTTCGTCGCTAACTGTGCCGATCGCTAATTACCCGCGCCACGGCGAGGCGAGGCGAGGCGAAACGAAGCGCGCCGATTTCTCCGCGGTGTCTCAACCGGAAGCGGCGCCAAGCGTCGTGACGAGCGGCGACGCCGCCGCGCTGCAGCCGTGGCAGGGCGCGGGCCGCCGACTCAGACACAGATGCCTCTCCTTATGTGTTTGGGAAGCCCGCATGCTCATCTTCAGGTGCTGCTTACAGCGAGGAGATTCCCCAGCGTCGGATATTGAACATTCATGCGCCTTCCGCGAGAAGATGCTAAACGTGCTACATTTTTTTACCCCAACACAGAATATATATTGAAGGTACCTAACAGGTATTTGACAACCACTGTTGTACACATTCTCTGGAGAATCGGCGACGAAGGGAAAACACTGACAAAAGAAGGAACAGAATGACAAGACATCTGTTAGGACATCAGGGAATGGCTACCATAGTACTAGAGGTAGCTGTAGATCGTAAAATCTGTAGAGGAAGACAGAGATTGGAATACTTCCATCAAATAATTGATAACATAGATTGCAAGTGCTACTCCTGAGATGGAGAGGTTGCCACAATAGAGGAATTCGTGGCGGGCACCATCAAACCATTCACAAGACTGCGGTGTTCAGCAAAACTGATCCATGTCGCTCCTGCACGTCTTCTAACAAAACCACCTACTATTACGTCGTCCTATCGATCTTTCTTTCCTGTTGGACTCTAGCAAACAACTCCCTTGCCCCATTCGACTGTCTACCTCTCCCACATACCTCTATTTCATTTTCATTACTTTCATAGTTTTAGTCAGTTAGTTTTCCTCTCTCTCTCTCCCTCTTTCTCCTTCTGTTTATCTCAGTAACTCCTATCTCACCCATTAATTCCCATCATGCATCTCTCCATTGCTCGACAAGCAAAACTCGGTATTTTAGTGGCTTGTTTTTTTTATAAACCCATGTCTAGCTGTCTTTCGTCGAAACTGGGATTACACACACACTTGAAATTTCCGTTCCACGCACGTGGCTAGCTCGCTTTTGAATCCTCTATTTAGTCTACCAAAAGCACGCACAAATGGTTCAAATGGCTCTGAGCACTATGGGACTTAACATCTCAGGTCATCAGTCCCCTAGAACTTAGAACTACTTAAACCTAACTGACCTAAGGACATCACACACATCCATGCCCGAGGCAGGATTCGAAGCTGCGACCGTAGCGGTCGCGCTGTTCCAGACTGCAGCGCCTAGAACTGCTCGGAAGCTTTGGCCGGCTACCAAACGCACTCCTGAGTGGTTTTACTCTTCGGCTTGCTTCTGTTTCTTCCCAGCTCTTGTCTCCAACTGTCCTAACTATACAAACTCATCCACTGGATCTATCATTACATTATTAATTTATACAATTTTCTTTTCATTATCTATCTGCTGACTACCTGTCCCATCTTCGTCAGACTAGACATGTAAGTATGTAATGGCCCGTTTATACGAATTACATTATTTTGTAGTTCTTAAATTGTAACACCAAGACACGTGCAATATCCTTGTAAAAGCGATCTACGAATGAAGAAGAGAACTTCAGTTACTACTACTACTATTACTAAGTGATATTTCTCGTTTCGTGACTGACACGCAAAGCAAACAAAAGAAAAACATTAATTTAACGGGACTGCAGTGAAGTAAGCGACACCTTTTATGCATCTATACAGTTTTCCACCTCTCTTCTCATCAACCATGTTTTGTTTTCGTAAACGATTATCCACATTGCTTCATAAAATTTCTACATGAGTGAAGGGTTGGTTCCACGTCATGCTACCTGTTCCGCGAAAGTGGCCGTGCGGTTCCAGGCGCTTCAGTCTGGAACCGCGTGACCACTACGGTCGCAGGTTCGAATCCCGCCTCGGGCATGGATGTGTGTGATGTCCTTAGGTTAGTTAGGTTTAAGTAGTTCTAAGTTCTAGGGGACTGATGACCACAGATGTTAAGTCCCATAGTGCTCAGAGCCATTTGAATTTAGAACTATACAGTACCCGCGGATACTGCAACAGGATAATGAGGGTTTAATACTTACTATTAAAATTAACAGCTGTTCAAATGCATTTTTGCCACACAAGGGATGCCAAGTGTAAGACTGTCAGGAGGCAGGGGAATGAGTGTTCGAAATATCGTCTGCCACAGTGTGTACTCGGGGACGTACAATGATTTACACTTTACATATGAAAGTCCAGTGCGTCCGCCCCCCTCCTCGTAACTGAACTGTAGCCAATATGCTTACTCCGTGTCTTGTAGACGTTGCCACGATTAGTTTCTTGTCCCTTGGTCGTGAACACTAACACTTTATATTGACGTCCCTGACCATCTGTTCCTGAAACCATCTTGCTGTTTCTACGGCACATTACAAGCTTCTGTCCTGTCACGGTCGCCAATATAATTTTAATTAATATTGTGTTTATACTGTTTGCTGGTGAGGAGGAAAGTTAGTTATTAGTATTTTATTAATGATCTCACCCATAAGCAGCCATATCACAGTCATCACAGACTCTCAAGAAAGTTATAATTGAGCTTTACTTGTTTAATCAGAATCGGACGATGACTCACCTTGTCCGCAGTCTCGATGACTCGAAGCGATCTGCAATCCTGTGTAAATAAAATGTCTTGGTTTTTCTTGCGTTTCGTAGTCAGTCGGGAAGCCTCAGATCAAGCGGAAAGTTTGCTTTGACAGAGTTTAATTATCCGATGAAATAATGGAGCTCTTGGATCTAATAATTGCAGGTTTGTTTCCAATTCATCGGAAGTTCCCTTCTGATTACCAATGAAACGACACCTCCCTGCAAATTTCCAATTAGAGAATACATATATACTGAAATTCCTCAAACACCTTTGATGTAAATGCTCAGTATATATTTTCTTGAGTACCATTCAATATATTTTCAATCTCTTTCTTCCAGTAATCTAGGTAGCGCGATTACAATTATTCAATGCGGCTATTCGGCACGGAGAAGATCCTAGGAGTCCTCTGAACACACCGGAGAGAATGTTACAAAGAGTAATTATGCGCTCGTGGAATAGTAATAGTACTGTACTACTTTACGCATCGATTCTGCGATTATATAGATGGTCAAGTAGGAAAGGTAATTCACTCGTAGAATTGTGCAGGGATAATTAGTAGAATATAAAGAGAAATTACTGCTTGTAGAATAAACATTGCTCAGTAATGTGGCAAGTGGGTGGGTTTAAATGCTTAAGTATAATGAGAGTAGTCGAATGTCAGCTAATTTTGTTTTATTTGTCCAGTAGTAAAATTAGTAAAACTGTTTCTAGAGACAGTCTCTCGTTAAATTAACAGCAAGATTTCCGCTCATTAATCATTAGTTCCCACGCACCGCAGAACTCACAAAACGCTTCACACGATCGTAGACTCCACATGATATCAAACAAATATGTTTCCCGAATTTTAACACTAATTCCGGTGTGTCACCTCGAAAACATTTCGTAGACTGACCTGGATGAACACAACGTAGCATAAGTATGTCATCCGAGGCAATTTTTCAACAAATTGTTTCGTGAATGAGATTTTCACTCTGCAGTGGAGTGTACGCTGATTTGAAACTTTCTGGCAGATTAAAACTGTGTGCCCGAACCGAGACTCGAACTCGGGAGTTCGAGTCTCGGTCCGGCACACAGTTTTGATCTGCCTGGAAGTTTCAAATTATTTCGTCTTTACATGAGATCGTATTTTATGCGCGGATTCATAGCCTCCACGGAAACCGATTGTAGACTAGTCGTCAGCTATCTTAGCAGTCTGGCGCCAGATCTCTCAGGTCGCAGTTGTGACTGGTCCATCCTTTCCATCAATAAATACTGACAGTAACTAAAATCTGTAGTTATCATTTTCTGATGAACTGAGTGATACTCAAGTTATTACTAACAAGTTCTCAGTGTATGTAACGTTATCAGCGTGGTTGGAGCTGTATATTAATATTTAAACGGGAAACATAAATAATAAAAGGTACTCTCCTTGGTGGCCAGCGTTCTAGGTGAACCCCATTGTCTCTCTCTGCTCGTCCGGCCGTTTTCACAGTGAGTCTGGCTTATGACCCTGCCCACTCGCTAGCCTCCCGTCACAGAATCTTCCTATACAGTGTACTAAAGCATAGCACAAAAAATGTAATGAACGTGGGAGCGGATGTGGCACTAACGCCACAATACCACGGCCATACAAATTATGAAGGAAAACTCAGCTTGTCAGAAACAGAAGCGCAGTATAGCTGCTAGGAATGAGCAGGAGCGCCGCGGGATGCAGATTAGGTGCAGGATTTTTATTTATTTATTTATTTATTGCCAAATTATAGACCTGTTACCTGATGTTTAAAACAGGTCGTACATCTTACAATTTTCGTTTTTCATCTTTTTACAGTTTTCTTTCCTTTTCTTTTATCTACAACATTTACAAAGAATGATACTTTTCAATATAACAATAATTTAAGGTTGAAATATAAATGAAATTTTGTTGTTTTTTAAGAAGAATATAAAAAGAAGATAGGATTGATGAGAGATTTGTTATTACCATCACCGAGTGTGACTGACGGTGAATACCTCGGAATTGTTTTAAAAAAATATGGCTCTGAGCACTATGGGACTTAACTTCTAAGGTCGGAATGGTTTCTTCGAGCCGTTGACCGCCAGTCACAAACACACACACACACACACACACACACACACACACACACACACACAAATGGTTATTAGTAGTGAAATAATGTTGCTTATCCTATTTGTTACTAATCCTATGTATTAACTACTTTAGGTGCCCATCCATGTACAGCATTAGGTTCAAAATGGCTCTCAGCACTATGCGACTTAACTTCTGAGGTCATCAGTCGCCTAGAACTTAGAACTAATTAAACCTAACTAACCTAAGGACAGCACACAACACCCAGCCATCACGAGGCAGAGAAAATCCCTGACCCCGCCGGGAATCGAACCCGGGAACCCGGGCGTGGGAAGCGAGAACGCTACCGCACGACCACGTGATGCGGGCACAGCATTAGGTGTTTTCTTGGCTAGATTGCCAGCAATTTGCTTATTTACTGTCACATCTCAGCTTCCTCCTCCTGTTTCTCCTCATTGTCACTATTTTCGTTGTCATTGTGGGTATCGCTGTCCATCCTCTGGAGATTTCTGTTACGCTGCACATAGGCATGTCTGTGATGTCGTGTCCGCATATACTCTTCATGTGTTGTTTTTGAAATACTGTTTGTCAGTGCGTTTAATTGTGCCCATTGTTCTTCGTCTCTTATTGCTGTGTATATATCTATGTCTCTATCTGTGTAATCTAAGTCTAGTGTATGTCTATTGCTCGCGTATTGCCCGCAGAAAAAGACAGTTTGTTCTGGGGAACCTTCTCCCCCGCATGTGCATGTACAGGGTGTTTCAAAAATGACCGGTATATTTGAAGCGGCAATAAAAACTAAACGAGCAGCGATAGAAATACACCGTTTGTTGCAATATGCTTGGGACAACAGTACATTTTCAGGCGGACAAACTTTCGAAATTACAGTAGTTACAATTTTCAACAACAGATGGCGCTGCAAGTGATGTGAAAGATATAGAAGACAGCGCAGTCTGTGGGTGCGCCATTCTGTACGTCGTCTTTCTGCTGTAAGCGTGTACTGTTCACAACGTGCAAGTGTGCTGTGGACAACATGGTTTATTCCTTAGAACAGAGGATTTTTCTGGTGTTGGAATTCCACCGCCTAGAACACAGTGTTGTTGCAACAAGACGAAGTTTTCAACGGAGGTTTAATGTAACCAAAGGACCGAAAAGCGATACAATAAAGGATCTGTTTGAAAAATTTCAATGGACTGGGAACGTGACGGATGAATGTGCTGGAAAGGTAGGGCGACCGCGTAGGGCAACCACAGAGGGCAACTCGCAGCTAGTGCAGCAGGTGATCCAACAGCGGCCTCGGGTTTCCGTTCGCCGTGTTGCAGCTGCGGTCCAAATGACGCCAACGTCCATGTATCGTCTCATGCGCCAGAGTTTACACCTCTATCCACACAAAATTCAAATGCGGCAACCCCTCAGCGCCGCTACCATTGCTGCACGAGAGACATTCGCTAACGATATAGTGCACAGGATTGATGACGGCGATATGCATGTGGCCAGCATTTGGTTTACTGACGAAGCTTATTTTTACCTGGACGGCTTCGTCAACAAACAGAACTGGCGCATATGGGGAACCGAAAAGCCCTATGTTGCAGTCCCATCGTCCCTGCATCCTAAAAAAGTACTGGTCTGGGCCGCCATTTCTTCCAAAGGAATCATTGGCCCATTTTTCAGATCCGAAACGATTACTGCATCACGCTATCTGGACATTCTTCGTGAATTTGTGGCAGTACAAACTGCCTTAGACGACACTGCGAACACCTCGTGGTTTATGCAAGATGGTGCCCGGCCACATCGCACGGCCGACGTCTTTAATTTCCTGAATGAATATTTCGATGATCGTGTAATTGCTTTGGGCTATCCGAAACATACAGGAGGCGGCGTGGATTGGCCTCCCTATTCGCCAGACATGAACCCCTGTGACTTCTTTCTGTGGGGACACTTGAAAGACCAGGTGTACCGCCAGAATCCAGAAACAATTGAACAGCTGAAGCAGTACATCTCATCTGCATGTGAAGCCATTCCGCCAGACACGTTGTCAAAGGTTTCGGGTAATTTCATTCAGAGACTACGCCATATTATTGCTACGCATGGTGGATATGTGGAAAATATCGTACTATAGTTTCCCAGACCGCAGCGCCATCTGTTGTTGACAATTGTAACTACTGTAATTTCGAAAGTTTGTCTGCCTGAAAATGTACTGTTGTCCCAAGCATATTGCAACAAACGGTGTATTTCTATCGCTGCTCGTTTAGTTTGTATTGCCGTTTCAAATATACCGGTCATTTTTGAAACACCCTGTAGGTGTCTGCCTCAGACTCACGCGGTTTAAGTGCGTGGGATAAGGTCCGTGCCCGGTTAAGAAATGTACCATACCGCGGCTGGGATCGATATGTCTCATTCTCAACCGCTCCCTTATGTCAGGAAGGAAGTCGTGTAGTCTACGTCCCTTATCACTTACATCCCACTCACCTTGCCATGTATCCAAACGCCAGCTTTTAAGGTGACGTATCGTCTCTATGAGGAGAGGAGGTCGACGCAGCCGTGTTGCCTCTGTGTGTGTGCAGTGGTGCAGGGAGAATCCGGCGTGGCTCGCAGCCAGCTCGGCCAGCGCCCGGTGCCGGGCCGGCCTCTTGATTTATGCGTGTCGGGGGGAGGGGAGGGGGCGGGGGAGGGGGCCTCTAATTGTGTGCCGGGCCGGCCAATTACGGCGCCGCGGGCCTGCAGGGCCGCCTAATTGTGCGATTCGCGATCGCGGCCGGCGCGCCGCGCAGATAGAGCCGTCCTGCGCACACGCCGGGCTGGGCGCCCCGGACTACATACACCTCACTCTGCCCGGCCGGCTGCCGTCCCGCCACCTGTACTGCGGGCGTCGGCGCACTGGCACTGTCCCCCCGATTGCAAGGCGGACCGGGCCAGAATTCCGCTGCCCGCCTTATTGACTTGGCGCACATTTCTACAGAACGATAACGTCGAAGCTTCGTGTAGGCAGACGGGGAGCTGTCAAAATCAGAGAGGCGCCTGTATCGGAACAGAATTCTAGAGCTAATAGTACCAGAGCATTTCGTAAAGAGTCTCCCCTTGGAGCTTCTCATTTCCTAGCCAAGCAAACAAATCATTCATAAATTACGGAGCTGTCTGTTTTCAACTTTCCGAACGACTTCGACTTAGCCTTTACAACGGGCGAAAAGTGCACGAATATGATCGCACGAGTGTCTTGCACAGTTTTAAGCACTTCACTAGATGCTTGTGCAAAATTCTGTCGTTCTGATGCAGTTTTACTGCTTAGAATGTTCACTGACTTAACAGTAACGTGTGTTAATCGTACGTAACGTCAGTTTAGCACTTTCATGAAAATTATTTGGAACATACAGTGGCCGGCCGCTGTGGCCGAGCGGTTCTAGGCGCTTCAGTGCGGAACGCGCAGCTGCTGCGGTCGCAGGTTCGAATCCTGCCTCGGGCATCGATGTGTGTGATGTCCTTAGCTCAGTTAGGTTTGAGTAGTTCTAAGTCTAGGGGACTGATGACCTCAGACTTTAAGTCCCATAGTACTTAGAGCCATTTGAACCATTTTTGAGTATTATACGAATAGTCAGGAAAATTTTAGGTCCAAGCAAGAAGCAAACATGAAATATACACTCCTGGAAATTGAAATAAGAACACCGTGAATTCATTGTCCCAGGAAGGGGAAACTTTATTGACACATTCCTGGGGTCAGATACATCACATGATCACACTGACAGAACCACAGGCACATAGACACAGGCAACAGAGCATGCACAATGTCGGCACTAGTACAGTGTATATCCACCTTTCGCAGCAATGCAGGCTGCTATTCTCCCATGGAGACGATCGTAGAGATGCTGGATGTAGTCCTGTGGAACGGCTTGCCATGCCATTTCCACCTGGCGCCTCAGTTGGACCAGCGTTCGTGCTGGACGTGCAGACCGCGTGAGACGACGCTTCATCCAGTCCCAAACATGCTCAATGAGGGACAGATCCGGAGATCTTGCTGGCCAGGGTAGTTGACTTACACCTTCTAGAGCACGTTGGGTGGCACGGGATACATGCGGACGTGCATTGTCCTGTTGGAACAGCAAGTGCCCTTGCCGGTCTAGGAATGGTAGAACGATGGGTTCGATGACGGTTTGGATGTACCGTGCACTGTTCAGTGTCCCCTCGACGATCACCAGTGGTGTACGGCCAGTGTAGGAGATCGCTCCCCACACAATGATGCCGGGTGTTGGCCCTGTGTGCCTCGGTCGTATGCAGTCCTGATTGTGGCGCTCACCTGCACGGCGCCAAACACGCATACGACCATCATTGGCACCAAGGCAGAAGCGACTCTCATCGCTGAAGACGACACGTCTCCATTCGTCCCTCCATTCACGCCTGTTGCGACACCACTGGAGGCGGGCTGCACGATGTTGGAGCGTGAGCGAAAGACGGCCTAACGGTGTGCGGGACCGTAGCCCAGCTTCGGTCCCCTACGGCACTGCGTAGGGTCCTACGGTCTTGGCGTGCATCCGTGCGTCGCTGCGGTCCGGTCCCAGGTCGACGGGCACGTGCACCTTCCGCCGACCACTGGCGACAACATCGATGTACTGTGGAGACCTCACGCCCCACGTGTTGAGCAATTCGGCGGTACGTCCACCCGGCCTCCCGCATGCCCACTATACGCCCTCGCTCAAAGTCCGTCAACTGCACATACGTCCACGCTGTCGCGGCATGCTACCAGTGTTAAAGACTGCGATGGAGCTCCGTATGCCACGGCAAACTGGCTGACACTGACGGCGGCGGTGCACAAATGCTGCGCAGCTAGCGCCATTCGACGGCCAACACCGCGGTTCCTGGTGTGTCCGCTGTGCCGTACGTGTGATCATTGCTTGTACAGCCCTCTCGCAGTGTCCGGAGCAAGTATGGTGGGTCTGACACACCGGTGTCAATATGTTCTTTTTTCCATTTCCAGGAGTGTATTAAAACTAGCTACCTGCCCCAACTTCACACACAGAGCACAACGTATGTACGGCCGGGTGACTTGCCTGTCGCAACGACAGCACGCTACGTATACATTCCAACATTACTCGTGAATTAGTGTATTTGTAGCGAAAACCTTATCACAATCCCCACAGTAGTTTCTGAGATACCCTTCAAATAAAGATATTAAAATGTGGCGGAGAAGTTCATTTAAAATACGAGTATATGTGGAAGAAGATATCTACAGATATGGAGATTTTGGTTATAAACAGACGAAGCAAATCTTCGAGTCTCTTTGGGAAAATAATTCAACAAGTTAGACCATTGAAGCAGAAGAATCAGCAGAGACAGTTATTTACAAAAGAAAAATGTTAACGCTACAAGGATTCCATGGCAGAAATAGTAAAGGAACAAACATCAAGTAGTCTGAAGCAAGAAAAAGAGAGTGAAACAATTTTAAGTGAAAAGAGAATATGAGATGAGATGGAATTAAAATTGTCACGTGGTCCCTAATTGCCCAAAACAAAAACCTATGTTATAGGCCATTTTAATTGTTTTAATTCTGATGAAGGCACAGTTAGAAGTTTTGAAACCTGGTCAATGAGACTAAAAATAATTGTGACCCAGGGCTCATTTGTTTCAATTTTAATTTAGAAACGGTCACTGAACCAAGCAGCCGTGTTTAAAACTTTGCGAATAAATATGCGAGTATTTGTGATCGCGGTGAAGTTCTGTTATGCCACGGTGCGCCTTGCCCGGCCTCGGCCTCGCCGACAAACCGTCTCCAGCGACCTTGTCGAGCACGGGTCGTTACAGCCTCGCCTCCCTCACCCTCCTTGTCGACAGCAGGGCTTGGCTTGCCTGTACTCGTGTAGATACCGCGCGAGATGTGACGCACCATGAAGGTGCTGCGCGCCGCCGCCGTATCCAGAGAGATGCGAGCCACGTGTGGCGGCCGACATGGGCACGTGCTGCGTGCTGATAGCCGCCTGCCCCACGTGTCGCGAGTCCGCAGACTGGCTGTGCCGGCGCCTGCGGCCGTGCCTCCCTACGTCAGCAGGCTTCACTGTGTCCCCAGATTGGACAGTCCAGTCCCAGCACTTACTTTCTGCAAACCCTCACTACTTCACGTCCGTGACCGAGCGAAGGAGGGCAGTGGTTAGCACACTGGACTCGCGTTCGGGAGGACGACGGTTCAAACCCGCATCCGGCCATCCTGATTTAGGTTTTCAGTCATTTCCCTAAATACCTTCAAGCAAATGCCGAGATAGTTCCAGTGAAAGAGCACGGCCGTCTTCCTTCCCCATCCTTCCCTAATCCCCCGGGACCGATGACGTCGCTAGGTGGCCCCCTCCTCTAAATAAACCAACCAACCTTAACATCCGTGTTTGCTGAAATAATAGAAGATACATTTGGGAGTTGTTGCGGTTCTAGGCGCTCGAACAGTATATCACTGTTTCTTTCACAACTTTCGATGCCACTACACTACCCTCAGCACATTTCTCTTTATTTCACGGCACGATTGGGTACTCGTGTTGCTTTCTGCCTTAGTAATTACCAGTGATATTTTAGACCAGTTAACTTCTGCCAGACTGCTGCTCAATTACTTCAGGAAATCAGTCTTGCAGAGTAACAATGTACTTCATTGCGTATTTATTTTCTCGTAACTAGTTTCGGGGCTAATTCCCCAGTATCAAATTTACGCTGTAGGATGCTGTCAAGTTTTTGATAATGAGGGTTCAACCATGAAAGTGGTTATGACAAAATAAATATATAAGGGTAAGTTGTAGGTGTGGGAGGTTTTATCTTCTGAAAAGTGGTTATCAGCTGTCGACCGATACTACTCGTACTTTTCTCTGAAAAAATAGAGAAAATTATGAAGAATGCTGTTGTAATTACGTTGGGTTCTTGCTGGACGTCCGTTTTTAACCACGTAACTTCATTTTCCATGAGCATATTCTTTTGTTGCTGTAAATGGTTATTTTCGCACTATTAAATGACTCGTTACAAAATACGTTCGTAATGTTCATAATGAACATCAACAAAAGCAAAACGAGGATAATGGAATGTAGTCAAATTAAATCGGGTGATGCTGAGGGAATTAAATTAGGAAATGAGACACTTAAAGTAGTAAAGGAGTTTTGCTATTTAGGGAGTAAAATAACTGATCATGGTCGAAGTAGAGAGGATATAAAATGTAGACTGGCAATGGCAAGGAAAGCGTTTCTGAAGAAGAGAAATTTGTTAACATCGAGTATAGATTTAAGTGTTAGGAAGTCGTTACTGAAAGTATTTGTATGGAGTGTAGCCATGTATGGAAGTGAAACATGGACGATAACTAGTATGGACAAGAAGAGAATAGAAGCTTTCGAAATGTGGTGCTACAGAAGAATGCTGAAGATAAGGTGGGTAGATCACATAACTAATGAGGAGGTATTGAATAGGATTGGGGAGAAGAGAAGATTGTGGCACAACTTGACTGGAAGAAGGGATCGGTTGGTAGGACATGTTTTGAGGCATCAATGGATCACAAATTTAGCATTGGAGGGCAGCGTGGAGGGTAAAAATCGTAGAGGGAGACCAAGAGATGAATACACTAAGCAGATTCAGAAGGGTGTAGGTTGCAGTAGGTACTGGGAGATGAAGAAGCTTGCACAGGATAGAGTAGCATGGAGAGCTGCATCAAACCAGTCTCAGGACTGAAGACCACAACAACAACAACAATGTTTACTATGCTCAATAAGTTTAGTTTGCTTATTTTATTTTAATGAACGACTGTGCACTTGCGGACCGAAAAACGATGCCTTTTTCCTTAGTTGGTGGCTGATGTTTGTCGGCTTGTTCCAGCTTTCTGTTGAGCGCAGAGTGCAATTACATAACTGCAGCGCGCAGACGCTGTGAAGTGCTGTTACAGAGTGGTGCTGCATTTTGTCGTTCAGGGTAACTTTGGAGCGAATGCAAAAGAGACGGCGGAAGTCAGCAACTGGCGAGTGAGCTGAACGTCCTCCAACGGACAGATCAACGTGGCTGCCACGGTGTGGAGAGACTCGAGGTTCAACTTAGGACGCCGGCGTGCGGTGCACAGAGCGTGTAACCCACCGGCGCTCCCCATCTTACCGCCAGTGTGAGAGACCTTCGTTAGTACAGTGATCACAAGTGCTCCTTTTATGTTCAGCATAGTCAGACCGCCCTCACACGGTATCGGTCAACCTGGACTCTAGCGGAGTCAGAGAGTAAGGGATGCGCTACCGTCTCCTGACTTACATTACAGGTCGCTTTGTAGGGTTTCGCTGACCCACGGCAGAAGATGTTTTTTGTGGGCACTTTTATTTCGGCAGTCCCCTTGATGCCGACCGAGGAGGCCAGGTTGTCAATCCACACTTATCGATAACTCCTCGCTGCACTTGAAAAGAGTGCTCAGCGACGTCATACGTGCTACACACCTCAATTTCGTACAAATGGTCCACACGACAAATGAATGCCGTTTCGCCAAGAAACCTGCGACACCTTCGCTGTCTCCGTCGTAATGGACGCTCTTCTCCTCCGATTACTTTATAAGAACCAGGTACTTGTCGTCCTTATGGTAGTACAGTTCGTCATCAAACTTCCAGATTCCGTCTTTCAACGCTAAATCACTAAACTCTCGTAAAATTTACGGTTGCAGTGGGATAAAAAAAGGACAGAACAGTTTGAAGTTAATTTGGGATGTAACATACCATTGGAGATCTAATAACTTAGTTAACTAAAGCATAACCTATGAATTAAGACTTCCTTTGAATAAAATGTGGAATAGTAAACTTTACGATGGTGCAGTAGCAATGTAACATCTCCCCGCCCTTAAGTGTTTTAGGGATAATACTGATATTTTACGAGATGCTGCAGAATTTCTGTCACTGTGCTTCGGTGTGGCGTCAGCATGAAAAATGCACTCTGACGCCAGATGAAAGTATGGCTGGGCGACGCGCCTGCGTGAAACTCGCCTGCTGAATGAGGACGCCGGTCACGCCCCCTGCCGGCCTGCTCTGCATGCGACGAACCCCTGCCGTCCGTCAGCCGTCAGCAGTCAGCAGTCAGCCGCTGCTGAATGAATGCTGCCTTCCCTTATCTGCCGTGGAGCGGCCCTGTATGCTCCTCACGGCGAACGGAACTCGTGTCCGCTGGCTGCGTTCAGCAGCTGAGTGCGAGCTGAGATTTCCACGTGTCGGTGGACAGCAACCAAGTACAAGGCTGTGGTAAACATCTGGAGTACAACGCAGCCATCAAATAGGGAGGTGTTTGATTTGGGATTTTTTTTTTTTTTTCTAAAGCGCTCAGGTGAAGAGCGGTGGGACTGTAAACAAAATCACATACAAGACGCTAGTGTAATCGGTTCTAAAGTAGAGCCCCAGCGTGGTCACAAAGTAGACGCAGTTAAGGAATTCTGTTAACTTGGAAACAAAGTGACCCATGACAGACGAAGTGAGGAGGGCGTAAGAGGCAGACCAGCACCAGGCGAAGAGGGCATTCCTGGCCAACTGAAGACCACTGGTATCAAACATGGGCCTTAATTTGCGGAAAAAATTTCTCGGAATCTACGTTCTGAGCACAGCGTTGTATGGTAGCGAGCCAATGAGGTACAGAAAATAATTGAAGCGTTTGACACGTGGTGCTATAAAAGAATGTTGAAAATCAGGGGGACTAATAAGATAAGGAATGAGGAGGTTCTCCCCAGAATCGCGAAAACTGGAAAACAGTGACAGTAAGAGAGGACAGGATGATTGTAGATGTGTTAAGACATCAGGAAATAACCTCGTTGGTCCAAAATGGGCTATATACGACAAAAAATATAGAGGCAGACAGAGTCTGTAATACGTCCAGCAAATAACTGACGACATAGGCTGCAAGTGTTACTCGGAGGTGAAGGGGTTGGCGGAGGAGAGGAATTCGTGGTGGGCCGCGTCAAACCAGTCAGAAGACTGGTCACTCAAGAAAGGAATCAGGAGGCACGGCAACAGATTGCGAACGGATACGCAGACGCGCATCTAGGAACGCAACTGGTCGGCATAGCGGATACGAAAAAGTCGCAGAGATGCTCGTGGTACGTAATGCGAATCTTTGGAAGAAAGGCGGCGTTGTTATCGCGAAAGTCAGTTTTGCAAATTTAGAGACACCTATTTCAGAAAGACTGCGGGACAATTATTCTGCGTAAGGTCTCGCGTGGTGACTATAAGATCAAGAGAAAGATTACGGGGCCTATCACAAGGCATTTTTCTCTCGCTCAGTACGCGAATGCAAGAAGACACAAATACTCTGTGCTGTGCAGTCGCTTGCGCAGTGTAGCTGTAGATGTGTCGCGTAAGTGGCATATCAAGTAAGGTTGCGCTATTGTTAGTTAAAATGTAGCAGTTAGTTTCATACAGAGCGCATAAGGTAATGTACTCTGTACAAATCCATCTGATAAAGAACAGAAAGCCAGTCCTACGTGGAAACGGAGATCTGCTACAGACGAGTTTGCTTTTCATTTCATTTTCCCCTTTCATATCTTTGCATCCCTAGACAATGACAGAAAACCGCTGGAGATTCATTTTCGGTAGGTGTTTTCCTTCCGTTCTTTCTGTTACTGATCAACACACGTGTGGGTTCCCGTTGGCCTCGAGATGTATTAGAAATGCTGTCATCAAGGAACGCAGATCTGATGATGATCTCTGTAGCAGATCGAAACCGGTCATCCGCAAATGAAAAGTTAACAGCTTACATGCGACCACGACTGTGTTTACTAAATAAATTATGACACTATTTCGTGGATCAATGTTCCAAAAATTTCTAAATATTAGAAGTGCATTGTTCTTCATAGAAAGAAGATACTCGTTTAAAATTGTCCACTTTCATAAGCAAAACGAATCCTCGTTCTGGTACCCTAACTGACCTTTAGATTAGATCAGATTAGATTTACTTTCATTCCAATCGATCCGTAGTGAGGAGGTCGTCCAGGATGAAGAACATATCAGGAAAACAATAACACATGAGAAATATTTACAACTGAAACAAATAATCTAATGTACCTTCCACATGTCCCAAGTGGATTGATAGTCAACATTTTTTTAATGAACACTACATGAAAGAATCATTTTACAAACACTAATGCACTGAATTTAAAACAAAAAAAGTTTTTTTTTTATTTATAAGGTAATAAACATGTAGTGGGACTACTATAATACTAATTTACAATGAACACATTGGCTGGCTCTGAGCTCTATGGGACTTAACATCTGAGGTCATCAGTCCCCTAGAACTTAGAACTACTTAAATCTAACTAACCTAAGGACATCATACACATCCATGCCCGAGGCAGGATTCGAACCTGCGACCTTTCGGGTCGCGCGGTTCCAGACTGAACAATGAACACATTACTGCACTGAAATGGTGCAGAAGTTGCATTGTACTTACACACATACACTTATTTACAATGAACACATTACTGCACTGAAACTGTGCAGAAGTTATATTGCACTTATACAAATCAGTTGGTCCTACTGAGAAATTCATGAATGGAGTAGAAGGAGTTGGCCACCAATAAATCCTTTAGGCTTCACTGAACTGAATTTCATTGGCTGTTAAGCTTTTTATGGCTGCTGGCAAGTTACTGGAAATGTGTGTTCCTGAATAATGCACACCTTTTTGTGCAGGAGTAAGTGACTTTAAATCCTTGTGAAGATTATTCTTATTTCTAGTTTTGATTCCATGAATTGAGCTGTTGGTTTGAAAAAGTGATATATTTTTAATGACAAATTTCATTAAGGAATAAATACAGGGTGTTACAAAAAGGTACGGCCAAACTTTCAGGAAACATTCCTCACACACAAATAAAGAAAAGATGTTATGTGGACATGTGTCCGGAAACGCTTAATTTCCATGTTAGAGCTCATTTTAGTTTCGTCAGTATGTACTGTACTTCCTCGATTCTGATGATCAAATTGTAAATTTTCACAATCAACATGCACGCAATTGTGCAATCACGCCATCAATACAGATTTTCTGTGAACGTTTGGGCAGGCATTGTTGGTGATGTCTTGATTGGGCCCCATGTTCTTCCACCAACGCTCAATGGAGCACGTTATCATCATTTCATACGGGATACACTCCCTGTACTGCCAGAACATGTGCCTTTACAAGTACGACACAACATGTGGTTCATGCACGATGGAGCTCCTGCACATTTCAGTCGAAGTGTTCGTACGCTTCTCAACAACAGATTCGGTGACCGAGATGGAGTGGCAGAGGCGGACCAATTCCATGGCTTCCACGCTCTCCTGACCTCAACCCTCTTGACTTTCATTTATGGGGGCATTTGAGAGCTCTTGTCTACGCAACCCCGGTACCAAATGTAGAGACTCTTCGTGCTCGTATTGTGGACGGCTGTCATACAATACGCCATTCTCCAGGGCTGCATCAGCGCATCAGGGATTGCATGCGACGGAGGGTGTATGCATGTATCCTCGCTAACGGAGGACATTTTGAACATTTCGTGTAAGAAAGTGTTTGAAGTCACGCTGGTACGTTCTGTTGCTGTGTGTTTGCATTCCATGATTAATGTGATTCGAAGAGAAGTAATAAAATGAGCTCTAACATGGAAAGTAAGCGTTTCCGGACACATGTCCACATAACATATTTTCTTTCTTTGTGTGTGAGGAATGTTTCCTGAAAGTTTGGCCGTACCTTTTTGTAACACCCTGTATATTGGGAAGCAGTTGTCAGTATCCCTAGTTCCCTAAACAGGCTTCTGCAGGATGTTCTCGGGTTCACATCACATATAAATATTGATCGTGTTAGGACAGTATCTGCCCACATACATTGGCTATACTTTCGGTCAGCCAAGAGTTTTGCTGACAGACTCTGGCACTGTCTTTCTCTTGAGCTCGGCACGTCTTTCCCTTGACGTATACTTGTTCGACTGTCCCCGTCTAACAGGATCTGGCGAAGTGGGATTAAAGAAACATCGTGGAACGCTGGTCTAGACGCAAAACACGTACACGAACACATACACACACGAAAAGAGAGAGAGAGAGAGAGAGAGAGAGAGGGAGAGAGGGAGACGGTTGTGTACGAACGCATGGACGAGGAATGCTTTTGTGTTTTGTTACATACTGATGTAGCTAAGAGCGCGCACACACGCGCGTACACACCCACACAGATACAGAGAAGGAGAGAGAGAGAGAGAGAGAGACAAGGTGGTGGGCCTCTGAGCATTCAGCGCGAGCCACGCGCCGCGACATACGTAGAGCGCGTAGCTTTGTTTTTCGCGGTAGCCGCCGGCGCTGGCCACGTGGCCGGCTCTCCCCTGCCAGACACGGCCGGCGGCGAGGCGTGCCCCGGCAGCTCGGTCACGGGCGTGTCGTGGGAACGCCGGCTCAGCCCGGCCGCCGTCTCTCCCGCTCTGCTCTGCTGTGCTGTGCGGCCAGGCGGATTCCAGGCGGCAGCGCCGGCGCTCCAGGGGCCTGGAACCTGGAACCCGGCCACCGAGCCACGGCCGGCGTGACTGGCCGCACGCAGTGCCTGCTCACCTCGCTGTACGCGCGTCACCGACGCAACGGGAACAAGTAGAGCTCGCAGTATGCACAACTGTCACCTGTCAGACCGCGTAGCGGACTGTAACTCGTCACAAGGCTAGGGTTCGCGACACTTTCCGTCAACATACCATCCCAGCACATGCTGCCTCCCAAACCTGAGCAGTCACAACAGACTCTAGAACCACCAAAGAAGCTTCAGATCAGAATGTTTGCGATGTTGTTGTTGTTGTGCTCTTCAGTCCAGAGACTGGTTTGATGCAGCTCTCCATGCTACTCTATCCTGTGCAAGCTTCTTCATCTCCCAGTACTTACTGCAACCTACATCCTTCTGAATCTGCTTAGTGTATTCATCTCTTGGTCTCCCTCTACGATTTTTACCCTCCGCGCTGCCCTCCAATACTAAATTGGTGATCCCTTGATGCCTCAGAACATGTCCTACCAACCGGTCCCTTCTTCTTGTCAACTTGTGCCACAAACTCCTCTTCTCCCAAATTCTATTCAATACCTCCTCATTAGTTATGTGATCTACCCATCTAATCTTCAGCATTCTTCTGTAGCACCACATTTCGAAAGCTTCTATTCTCTTCTTGTCCAAACTATTTATCGTCCACGTTTCACTTCCACACATGGCTACACTCCATACAAATACTTTCAGAAACGACTTCCTGACACTTAAATCTATACTCGATGTTAACAAATTTCTCTTCTTCAGAAACGCTTTCCTTGCCATTGCCAGTCTACATTTTATATCCTCTCTACTTCGACCATCATCAGTTATTTTGCTCCCCAAATAGCAAAACTCCTTTACTACTTTAAGTGTCTCATTTCCTAATCTAATTCCCTCAGCATCACCGGACTCAATTCGACTACATTCCATTATCCTCGTTTTGCTTTTGTTGATGTTCATCTTATACCCTCCTTTCAAGACACTGTACATTCCGTTCAACTGCTCTTCCATGTCCTTTGCTGTCTCTGACAGAATTACAATGTCATCGGCGAACCTCAAAGTTTTTCTTTCTTCTCTATGGATTTTAATACCTACTCCGAATTTTTCTTTTGTTCCCTTTACTACTTGCTCAATATACAGATTGAATAACATTGGGGAGAGGCTACAACCCTGTCTCACTCCCTTCCCAACCACTGCTTCCCTTTCATGTCCCTCGACTCTTATAACTGCCATCTGGTTTCTGTAGAAATTGTAAATAGCCTTTCGCTCGCTGTATTCTACCCCTTCCACCTCTAGAATTTGAAAGAGAGTATTCCAATCAACATTGTCAAAATCTTTAAATCTTTCTCTAAGTCTACAAATGCTAGAAACGTAGGTTTGCCTTTCCTTAATCTTTCTTCTAAGATAAGTCGTAAGGTCAGTATTGCTTCACGTGTTCCAATATTTCTACGGAATCCAAACCGATCTTCCCCGAGGTCGGCTTCTACCAGTTTTTCCATTCGTCTGTAAAGAACTGATAGTTCCGTAATTTTCACATCTGTCAACACCTCCTTTCTTTGGGATTGCGATAAGACTCACATAAAATTTCCTCCGGTTGTTGATGGCAGCTATACCTAAATGTGGATAAATAGAAGACAATGTCTGTAACACAGAGAAATCGCGGCAGTGTTCGGAATAGAAAGTTACTGGTGAGCAACTGGAGCACATTACATTCTATAAATACGATATCTGATCAGAAGTATTTCGAAATCACTATTGAATATGGAATTGATTAATACATGTCGCCAGAGGTGGACCTGATAGTATAAAACGAAGTGGTGAGTGTTGTACTGACAATAGAGAAATGGTAACTGCCAAATGGGCCGGTCACAAGAGCTCAATGACTTCGAATGTAGCCGGCCGCTGTGGCCGAACGGTTCTAGGCTCTTCAATCCGGAACCGCGCTGCTGCTAAGGTCGCAGGTTCGAATCCTGCCTCGGGCATGGATGTTTGTGATGTCCTTAGGTTAGTTAGGTTTAAGTAGTTCTAAGTCTAGGGGGCTGACGACCTCAGAAGTTAAGTCCCATAGTGCTTAGAGCCATTTGAACCATTTGAACTTCGAATGTGTCCTACTCATTGGATGTTACTTGAGTAACAAATCTATCAGGGGCATTTAAACACTTCTACAGTTCCCGAAGTCGACCGTTGCTGATGTGACTGTGATGTTCAAACGCGAAGGAGCGACCACACTTAAGCCAAGACCAGGAAGATCTCATCTACTGGCGGTTAGGAATGGTCGAGCATTGCGGGCTGTGCTTGTAAAAGGAAATCGATCGGCAAACGCCTACACATACAATCTGACATTGATACGTATCAGAACAGCTGAGATGAACTCTCGGCTGCCCGCTGTACGTGACGGGAGGAATGGGGCGTGGGCGTGTCGGCTGAGAAGCATGCGCTGAGCGGCTTACAGGGAGGTGGCGGCGGGTTTTAAGGCAGCGGCCGACAGCGGCCTGCGTGGCAGGTGTCAGCGGCGGCTACGGACCCCGCAGCCATCGTGGAACCAACGCCCGGCCTTACAGCATCCGGACCGCTGCAGCTCTCCTACTGAACGGTTTGTGTAAAGCATGTACTCGTAGCAGTCGCGCGGTTCCGGACTGAGCGCCTACAACCGCTAGACCACCGCGGCCGGGACAGGTGTGTTTAGCAAGTGCGAGTTTGTGACGGAGATGCTCAAAGACTCCAGTCCGAAAGCATACGTTCCGAGAAACGGCAAGGCCGTAACACTTACTAAGGCACACAGCTCGTGAAATGACGGCGACAGGAAGAATCAGAGAATATTTGAGCTTATAAGGAGGTCTGCAGACAGACGTTGTTCCAGGATATGATTCGCGAATGGAAGAGCGATGGGGCCACAAACGCTGAAGTTACTTGCGGGGTGGAAATGTCGCACAGTTCCGAGCTGATCTGTAGCGCCCTCCTACCAAAATATACGGGTTGTTTCAAAGTCCTTGCATCAGACGTCTAGCAGCGACAGATCACGTCATGGTGAACAACTTTTGTTAGAGACACTTGCTGGCTACGCTGGTTGTGCCCCTGAGAGGCGGCTCGGCGTTAGGACTCTGTGGTGTGGATATGTCTTGTGTGTTGCCTGTAATGCAGTCATCCGCTCCGTACGAAACTGTGCAGGCCCAGCAAAATTAATTTCCTGGTTCGCTTCTAAAACATCAGATTGTGCTACCATACGTAAACTGACAGCCGCAGTTTCGTATTCTATGTGGCATACAGTGAGAAGAGCTTGCCCCAGTTAGCGGGCGATATAAATATTGAGAGGTCATCTGTACCTCATGTTATTGTTCTACCCAGTATTAGACCGCGGGAATGCAGGAAGCCACTGATTTCAATGGATATTAGGGGAAAGGTTACCACCAAATCGCAACACAAATAAAAGATTTAGAAACTGGCACAAAGAGACATGTACTGAAATCAGCACAGCACAACGTACTCTTGAGGGCAGTCTCCACTGACATGGGCACATTTGCAGAAAGACATGTAGAAATAGCATTGACCTATAACTACACAAATTTAACTGAGGCCACTTCTGGGAGAGAATATTGAACCGAGAGAACTGGGTTTCGGCAATTCCTGTGAATCTTACTGCACGGCTGGCGCTGCTGCTCTCGTGAAACACTCGCGACCGCCAAACGACCGAAACGGCCATCGAATCCGAGCATCATCGAGAAGAGGCCGTCGCGGGCGAGACGTCGGCTGGTGAACCTTCCAAGAAAACGTTGCAGGATGGGCGATGGCCAGTGATTTTGCTACTTCACCGGCGCCTCACTCCAGAAGTGTGGCTACGGCTGAAAAAAAGTACTTCTGGCGCAAACTTTCTGGATGGTCAAGCGGCTAGCCGTCGCATTCTAGATTACAGAACTAGTCGCTTCCTTTTTGCACCAGACGTTCCCTAACCCAGGGTGTTATTTGTGCTTTTACCAGTGGGGAGGATGTCTTAGGGGGTTAGTAGAATTAAATATGTTACTAGCTTGTACCGCGGCGTTACGCATGGTTAAACAGTTATTTATAAATAGATGTTAATGCCGAAACTCACTATTGACGCTTATGCACTATCAGAAAAGCCATCCCTTGTTCTATCTTTAAAAGTACTTTATAGGTAAAGCTTATTTACAAAATCATCTACATACAGGTACAGATATACGAGGGGAATTCAAAAAGTAGAGGCACATTTGAGAAAAGTTGTACTTATTCTGATGATAGAAAACTGAAACATATTAATAGTATTAATAGTAAGACTTATTAAAAACTTTCAGTGTTCGGCTCCACAAATTTAAATTATATGTAAAGTTTTACTCCAGTGCTTGGGAAATAAACATCCCAGGTTGGGATGCATAAACTAAAACCAGAGGAGGGGATGGTCTGATGCAGAGGGGGGGAAATCCCCCCCATCCCCCCCTGCAAATCGCACACTGCCCCAACCTGGAGCAGTTTCGGCAGTTGGCAGGGCAGGCTTTTCTGTGTTCGTCCGCGCCTCAGACCAGGAAGACGCCGCGTTTAAAACTGAGTCTATTTAACGGCTGCCACCATATTGAACAATTTGTTCAAAAATGGTTCCAATGGCTCTGAGCACTATGCGACTTAACTTCTGAGGTCATCAGTCGCCTAGAACTTAGAACTAATCAAACCTAACTAACCTAAGGACATCACACACATCCATGCCCGAGGCAGGATTCGAACCTGCGACCGTAGCGGACGCTCGGCTCCAGACTGTAGTGCTTAGAACCGCACGGCCACAACGGCCGGCTGAACAATTTGTTAATTCTTCTCAAAATGACGGGAGCCGAAATCAGTTTACAGATTGTTCCTCATCAGAAGGCCCTGAATCTGTCACCTGATTTCATGTTCATTAATGACTTCTCGATTCACCATTTGTTTCCGGCCCTGCGCGACCGCCCACGCGCTCGTAACACGATGTCTTGTAAGGCGCGCTGAGGAACTGAGGGACAGTGCTTTGGTCATCAACCGCTGGCAGTACACCTACGAATTATTTTCTGACGAGAAATATCGTTGCTGTGACAGTTTGTAAGTCTCATTTATGCCCACTGGTTGGTGATTTGCTTCGGCTGACACAGCCGTATTGCGTAAATTGAAGGTGTAGACCGGGTGGGGGGGGGGGGGGGGCTGAAAAGGAAGGGAAGGAACTAGACATATGAGCTGCATCGGTATTTCATACGGAATCAGCAGCGGCGAGTGAAAATGTGTGCCAGAAAGGGACTCGAAACTGGGCTGTCCTGCTTACTAGACACTTGCGTTAACCACTGGCCACCCGGACACAGTGCCAGCATCTCGTGGTCGTGCGGTAGCGTTCTCGCTTCCCACGCCCGGGTTCCCGGGTTCGATTCCCGGCGGGGTCAGGAATTTTTCTCTGCCTCGTGATGGCTGGGTGTTGTGTGATGTCCTTAGGTTAGTTGGGTTTAAGTTCTAGGGGACTGATGACCATAGATGTTAAGTCCCATAGTGCTCACAGCCATTTGAACCGGACACAGTGTTTACCGCGACTGCGCCGCCTATCTCTGCACACCTCTCGGCCGATCCACAGCCCCATCTCGCACCACCTGTCCTTAGTCCCGCCCATGTCCTCAATTCTCTTTGAGATTCCCGCAGGAGGTCGGACGTAACTGTGCACCCGCACTGAAGTTGGTGGACTCATTGCCCATCGAGGCGAATCGATTACACGAATGCGTGGTGACTTCTCTTTCGGACATGTCCGAAAGAGCAGACACGGCGCATTGGTATAATTGGCACGGCCCTGCCGACACGTTTTCCGGGAGCCGCAGCAGAGCGGCCGGCGCGCCGGAAGCCGGCAGACGCGCCGGCCTTCACAGCGGCAGGAGGCGGAGGCGGGGCAGGCAGCCACTGTGCGTCGCAACAGCACGCCGCTCTCCTCTCCTCTGTACTCCTGCCCTCTCTCAGCTCGCGGCCCGACTAGGCCTATGACGTCTGAAGCGGCTGCACACTCGTCCCGTGAACTCAAAATTTCAGTTTCCGGTGTCCGTAGATGAAAATATGTGACCAGTCACTGGTGGTCAGTGGCGGCTGCGCTAGTCTCGGGGTCAGTAGTTTTCTTTGGTTTACTACAGTCACATATTTTACGTAGCACGCTTGTACGGTGACGCAAAAAAATGGCTCTGAGCACTATGGGACTTAACATCGGTGGTCATCAGTCCCCTAGAACTTAGAACTACTTAAACCTAACTAACCTAAGGACATCACACACATCCATGCCCGAGGCAGGATTCGAACCTGCGACCGTAGCAGTCACACGGTTCCAGACTGAAGCGCCTAGAACCGCACGGCCACACCGGCCGGCTACGGTGACGCAGCTCGATGCTGTAGGTAAAGCGGAACGTTGCTTTCCTTTGTTATGTACTTCATTGTCTCTCACTACCCAATCACTTTCCCTGAGGTTGCTATGAAGCAACCGTTCTCGGTCGTCAAAGTTTCGAACACGTAAAGTGAAAACGTGACGCATTTTTGGAACTTAAATACGCAGCTGATATAAAGCCAGCGGTCACGACAGCACGACAACACCCGCGTCACTACGAAGCTCATGCCCACGTCTGCACCACCGTCGCGCCCTCATAACAGGCTGCAACTGAAATCCGCTGGCCACAGAGGCGTGTTCACGACATCCTTGTCTGCCGAGTCTCAGCAGTGCGAGGCCTGCGCCACGGTTTTAGCGCTGTAAAAGCAATATTTGTTGTCTGCAGAATGATTCGTTCGCTCTTCAGCGGAGTGTGCACTAGTCTGAAACTTTTGTGACAGATTAATACTGTGTGACACACCAAAACTCGAACCCGGAAGCCCGGAAGCTTTCCCATTGCCGCCGGCCGCTGTGGACGAGCGGTTCTAGGCGCTTCAGTCCGGAATCGCGCTGCTGCTGCGGTCGCATGTTGGAATCCTGCCTCGGGCTTGGATGTGTGTGATATCCTTAGGTTAGTTAGGTTTAAGTAGTTCTAGTTCTAGGGGACTGATGACCACAGATGTTAAGTCCCTCAGTGCTCAGAGCCATTTTTTCCCGTTGCCGACTGAGTTACACACGCGCGAATCACAGACTTACCTCCGCCAGCACATCTTCCCTACTTTACAAACTTCACAGCGGCACTCCTGCAAACCTCTTAGCACTTGGCATTATAACTGCAAAAGACTAAAAGTACATTGCTTCCGAGATTTAAGGTGCATACGAGCGCAGGATGTTTAAAAAGGAATCTTCAACGGCCGCTGCTGCGAGGTGAGGCTGCCTATACATTTACAATGTTGCGAGCGCCTGTGGATGTAGAAGACGTTGCTGTCAGCTGAGTAACGACGTGAAATACATTGCCGGAAAGAAATGAGTACACCTCGAAAGACGATAACGTCATATGACGCCTGGGAGATAGTAGAAGTACCGATAATGGTTTCAACGTCGTTCGCCAACAGATAGCGTAGTGACATAGCTACCAGAGAACCGTTTGGAATACTCACAGCCAGAGGCATCAGTGTGGTGCAAACGTGGGAAGCAAGCAGGCAACCACGCCTCGAAGATGCAAAAAATGGCTCTGAGCACTATGGGACTCAACTACTGAGGTCATTAGTCCCCTAGAACTTAGAACTAGTTAAACCTAACTAACCTAAGGACATCACAAACATCCATTCCCGAGGCAGGATTCGAACCTGCGACCGCAGCGGTC
Source organism: Schistocerca piceifrons (assembly GCF_021461385.2). NCBI lineage: Eukaryota > Metazoa > Arthropoda > Insecta > Orthoptera > Acrididae > Schistocerca > Schistocerca piceifrons. Next base: position 1,217,393,332 of record NC_060138.1, read on the forward strand.
TTGCGGTTCCAGACTGCAGCGCCTTTAACCGCACGGCCACTTCGGCCGGCTCGAAGATGCACTCGTGCTTCCTACAGCCAACTCAGCGAGTCGGAAAGGGGTCAAAGTGTGGGATTCCGAGAGCCGGGTGGGTCCTTTCGGAGAATGAATACACAAACTGAACGTCCTGCGTCAGTTGTGCAGTGATGCTGGTATCAGTGGTCACGTGAACATTCTCACGCCCGTAGACGAGGTTCTGGACGTCCACGCAGCACAGACGCCCGCCGGGATCGTCGTATTGTAAGGGCAGCAGTGGCAGATCGTACGGCTACCGCAGCTCAGGTAAGAGGGCTCGCGGGCCCAGACGTGTCAGCACGAACTGTTGCGAACCGGTTATTAGCAACAGGACTGACGGTACGCACACCTCTAGCCCGTCTTCCACTCATGCCACAGCATCGACGTGCACAGGTAGTCAGAGGATCACTGGGGACATGGAAGTGTGCGGCGTGGTCTTCAGCGACGAAAGCATACTCTGGCTGTGCGACGCACACCTGGTGAGAGCTGTCTCGTGAAGTGCATTCGTCGAAGACACTCTTGCAGCAACCCAATTCTTATGGTCTGGGGTGCACTAAGCTGCAACTCTCGTTCACCTTTGATATTTCTGGAGGGGACGCTAACCAGCGCTAGGAATAGGCAGTGTGTTGCTAGACCCGGTCTTTTGCCATTCTACCAACAGGAAGGTGATACGTTGTTCCCACAGCATAAAGCTCTCCGACACATTGCGCGTGGAACTCAACGTGCTCTGCAAAACGTGCAACAAATTGCCTGGCCACCGCTATCTCCGCATTTGTCTCCAGCTGGGCACGTGTGTGACTCACGCGACTCGTGAGCCAGCAACTCTTACAGAACTACGTAAACAGATCGAGCAGGTGTGGCATAACGTTTCCTAGGACAGTGTTCGCCATCTGTACGGTCGGCGGGATGCTGGAGTCAGCGCCTGCAATGCCGCCCGTAGAGGCTTCATCACGTAGTAATATCGGTTTTTCAGCATGGGGAGGTATCTGGTACCTCAGAACCGCTTGTGCTATTGTTCTCTAAAGTAATCATTTCGTGTATTCCGTATGCACTGTGGCAACAATAAATCTTGAGTGAACTGGGAATCTCTAAAAGGGCGTACAATTTTTTACCCAGTAGTGTATTTGTTTGTTGTGCTTGAATTTCGGAATGAAATGCGAATAATATTTAAAATGATAATTAATTGAAACCCTCAGCTGCCGACAGGTGTTGTTGACATGCCTCGATGGGATATATATAGTTAAAGGCTACCCGGCCACTGACCTTTGTCCATCGTCTGTGCGAATGCGCACAGGTTGCCCGAACTCTTACGGAAATCGTCACCTTAGTGTGCGAGAGTAATGAGTGGATGGGCGAATACCTATTACAAACACTACGTATGTAGATTGTGGACGGTTGGGAAGTCCCTGCGATAAGTCCCTGCAGTCGCGCAATTCGTCTGTGGCCTCACTGGCTCAGATAGATGAGCGTCTGCCATGTAAGCAGCAGATCCCGGGTTCGGGTACCTGTCGGGGTACAAATTTTCAACTGTTACCGTCGAGGTATATCAACAACACCTGTCGGTAGCTGAGGGTTTCAATTAATTATCATTTATTCTAGAGAAGCTGCACGGTCAGCAATGGTACCTGTTCTTTCGAGAACAGTTACTATATTCATACAAATATTTAAAATGTATTTCAAAATGAAGTCTTCTTATTCATCTCGGGCGTGATCGTAATTCGAAGCGAGTTTTTAATGCAGAACTAGCTTAAATCATTCTGGGGGCTCGCAAAGTGGAGTCGGCTAACAAAATATACTGTCCGCGTGTTAGTGAGGTACACTTTCGCTCTTTCTCGTTTTTGGGTTAGTGAAGACGCAGCAGGTGAGTCACGGGCAGAGTCAGCCGCCGCGGCTGCAGCCGGGCAGAAGCTCGCGTTAATGGGGCGTCCACAGGTGGAGGCCGGCGCGTACGAAATCGATTCTGCCCGCCCTTGTCGCTGCCGCTGCTCTGGGGGCGGCGGCGGCTGATTGCAGAGCCGCAGGGGCGGTGTGGAGAAGGCGCCGCGGGGGGCGGCGGAGGCGGCGGAGGAGACGGAGGCGTGAATTAATGAGCGGCCGCGCGCATGGGCTCTGATTTACGAGCGCCGCGGCGCGAATCGGGCCGTGCTGTGATGCCGCGGCCTGCCCCCGGCTGGCCTCTGCTGCCCCCGCACGCACGCACACGCGCGCTCCTGCAGGTGCCTGGCGTCATCATAAGGGCGCGGCGGGGGGCCGCGTGTCTGCAGGCCAACAGTAGCCGCCCCCTGCGGGCGCAGACGCCTCTCGACGGGCGGGTCGTCACGGCCACGGTAGTTCCACTCACATCCATCTTACGCAGGCTCCTGTCTGCCGGCACAAAAAGGGTTGTGCCGGAGGGGAAATGTGTATACACTGGGTGTGTCAAAGTCTTTACATCAAATGTCTACGGCTGATAAATCGCTTCAGGGGAATAACGGTTGTGAGAGAGAATATCTTCTCGATGCTCGCTGGCGACACTTTACGTCCATCAGTATTCGCCGCCCTCGGAAGACGAGATTTCACCCAAGTAGCGGGTTCTACCAGGCGTCCTGCATAGCACCTAACCCAGTAAACTGACAGATTTTTATTCAAGAAGAAAACCTTAAAAATGAGTGTCTATAAGCCTTACATCTCCTTACATCGGCGCGCTATGCAAATTGCGCGACATTTGCCTCCGAATATTTGCGAAAAAATGTTTATTGAGGAACCAGGACTAAGCGTGTGCGGTCTAAACAGGGGTCGTCAAAAGTGGCTCTGTGCACTATGGGACTTGACATCTGAGGTCATCAGTCCCCTAGACTTAGATCTACTTAAACCTCAAAAAACTAAGGACATCAGACACATCCATGCCCGAGGCAGGATTCGAACCTGCGACCGTAGCAGCAGCTCGGTTCCGGACTGAAGCGCCCAGAGCCGCTCGGCCACAACGGCGGACTTTAAACAGAGGTAATCCGCGAGAGAAGCTGAAACTTGTTAGAGCTCCAAAACGAATGAGTAATACACTGTAGTTGTCTGGCTGTATTCCGAAGGATTCCGAGATCCAAATGGAAAATGCACAGAGCTGAAATGAACTGCTTCCAGCTAGTTCCATTAATTTACTCTGATAATCCCCAGCAAAGCGAAGTAGTATTTTCCACGAAAAGAAATGTAACTGTAAGGCTTCCGATAGGCCTCTCCGCCGGCCGGAGTGGCCGAGCCGTTCTAGGTGCTACAGTCTGGAACCGCGCGACCGCTACGGTCGCAGGTTCGAATCCTGCCGCGGGCATGGATGTGTGTGATGCCCTTAGGTTAGTTAGGTTTAAGTAGTTCTATGTTCTAGGGGACTGATGGCCTCAGAAGTTAAGTCCCATAGTGCTCAGAGCCATTTGAACCATTTTTAGGCCCTGCCAAGTCCATCGAGCACCTACAGCTATGATACGAGGCATGCTCGCATTAAACACGTTAACGTTCGTTAAGCAGGAGTTGCCAAGAAATCCGAGAATTCCACGGCGCAAGGGAACGCTCTTCCGATTCCTGTACTCTTTCTCAATTCGCAAAGCGTCTTCGTTTATCAAAAATGATCACCAGCACCCTGGTGAAGAATAATTAAACACTTCAGGAACTCTTAGAACTGGAAGGATGTTATTTCCGTGGTATTTGTGCAGGAGCCTATGTTCCGCTTCGTATTGTTTCCTTTGTGTGATTTCAAACTTTGAATCACACTGGTTGGTGGTAAAGTAGCAAAGTGAGTGCTGCGCCCTGACACGCACAGTGTATCTGCTAGGCGGCCTCGGTGTCTGCGGGAGGCGGAAGCGGCCGCCTTCCTCCGCCGCCCTTGACCGGCAGGGGCGCATCGCGCATCCTCCGGACGCCTGCCCAAGGCCCCTCGCCGCAGGTCTCACACGTCCCTCCGCGTCTTTCTCGGCACTCCACGGCGCCCCAGTCGCGGCCGCGTCCGGAATCCGCGTGGTTTACAGAGCGCGGCTCACGTTACGCGACGTGTTGCTCCGAAGATTGACGAGGGAAATCTTAATTACCAGACCCGGATCAATTCTCTCTGCTTGACAACGGTCACCAGGCCTGCGGAACAGAGTAAACCCACCAGTGCTCACTTCACAGAAACACGAACCTCTTCGAGGGACGTATCTCTGGAGAGAGCGTGTAGTAAGTTTACGTCCTCTCCACAGAGAAAGCACTTCCTCCGCGTGACAGATTATTTTTACACTATGTTCCAGCAGCGAGAATCAAACCCTTCCTCCTCGGTGAAAGCCAGGAGTCCCAACGACTATACCACACTAACTGACCTCGCGTGACGGGTAGGTCGCTTGACTACAGCGCTGTACAGTGTCTATACTTATAGTGATTCAGAGAAAGTTGCTCATTTGTCAGTAGACAACGTGGCCGAGTGGTTTCATACCATATGCGCTACACCTTTTCACAGCACTGTGTGCCGATAGAGACAGGTATCTGTAAGAGAGTGGGTGTCAGTCGCGGGTTAACAGCGGGGCTCCTTGAAGGCGCTGTCGCGGCACACGGATCACCCCATGGGCCAAGCAGAACGGCCCAGCGTAGCAGCCAGTTGCCAGGAGCTCACAGTGTTGGTGACACGCGTGTCAGCGCCCTGCAGCAGCTTCATGAACGCCCAGTCCAAGACCTCCGCCCGCCTGCTAGCCGGGAGACTCCTGGCGCAGGGGTCGTCAGTTCAACTACCGCCCCTCCCGTACCCCACGTTGGGTCGCTGCCTCACGTAACGTCACGTGTCGTAACTGCTGGCTTTGTCTAGGTGTAGCCGTGGGGGACCAGGGGATCTGTATCTTCTCTGCGAATAGCGCTCGAAAGCTGCTCTGTACACTGTAAACAACGTTCCACCAGACGAGGGCTGGTTTAGCCTTTCTCGGAGTAGTTACTCGCAGGACATGCGTCAGTCTATGCTATCCAATTACAAGACTAGTGATGAACGTTTCGAGAACATCGCACTGTATAAATATTTAGGGATAATACTAACAAGGAGGCAACACGGCAGTCATATCTTTGAATTTTTTTGTATTTTTGATACGGGAAGTTTAGAAAAATATCTTTCTTCCAAAGCACGTTCACACAACTCTCAAAAATTCTCGAGGAAATCGTCTTTCAATTGTTCCGACAGTTTAATATCCTACAAAAAGGACGACTATTTCGACGGACGGCGTGACCCTGTCATAGAATGCTCACTTGTCATGTGAGGTTCTGGGTTCGATTACTAACCCATGTTAACTTTTAAATAAAGATAAGTTCTACGATAATTTCCGTGAAGCGTAAAATACATGAACATGGAAAATATCAGTGGCTCTCGAAACTGCTAATCACTGAATCGCTGTGTCGCTGATTTGAGTCTACTTTATTATTTTTTTCGTTTATTTCGTTCAGTTCGAATACCTTCGCCATTTACATATCAATCTGTCAAATATATCCTGTTTAACACATATCTAAATGTCGTTCTGTATGAAAAAGCACGTCTTCTTATTTCGAATTACATATCGCACACAAAAATCCTGTTTTTCATTGCAAATATTAATTTTCAGCTATCGATCTTTTACAAAAAGACTGTAAATAAAGACTCTTTAAATTTTACAAAATTACAAACTACTCATGTATTGTACGCTTTAAAAGAATGTTCATGGAACATTCACCTTTGTTAAAAAAACTGAAACGGCTTGGAATCGAACCAAGGCCACCCACGTTTTGAATATTGCATCCAATAAATTAAAAACAGAACAGTAGGAAGTGTTCTGGGAAGGCGCGACGCATATGGATAATAAATCGCACATAAGACGCTACTGTGGTCAATTCTACAGTCCTGTTCCAACATTTGGTGCCCGTATCAGGCAGTCATGACAGCAGAAATCGAACGGATTCAGACAAGAACTGCTAGGATCGTAACGGGATGTCATATGATAGAAATCCTGCAGGAACGTATATGGAAATCATCAAGAGAAATGTGACGTAGAGCTATCGCCACATATCTCGTGTAGGGATCAAGAGACAGAGACCGGAGACATTATATCGCGTGCAGAGGCATACTGACATTCATTTTTCCCTTGCTCAGTAGACGAATGGAATACGGCAGAAAATCATTATGCTGGTAACAAGCTCTCTCCGCCATCCACTGAACATGCAGATGAAGGAGAACTTCGTCATTGCAATGGACAGCCTTTGCACAACACAGTGAGTGGAGTTCGGTGCGCTACATCCGAGACAGTTTCATTTTTTAACATTTAGATTGTAGAGCTGTCCCAAGTAGTACGTAACTTTTTCATTATCTCACGTGTTTCACTCAACCAACGCGAGCATCTTCAGAAATTATCTGACAGGGGGCCACTCGTTACAAACATCAGGCTGTGTATAGCGCCGCCGTCATACATAGCTTCATTTTTCCTATCCTGTACTAGGTATCCCAAATGCTCACGCAACGCACTTGCAGCCTGTATAAGATATAAATAAAATGCTCATTCACCTTCTCGTACCCCAAGCCGGCTCTGCATTTGCTAAGTTTTTCCTCCGCAGTACGGCGACATTGCTGATATCGATGCGACATGCACATCTTCGGCCCAGCAAACTGTAGACAATGCCCGCGCGTTGCAATTCGGCGAACCTACACCGCAACTTCTCGTTGTTGATTTCTATTGCCCGTATAGAACCTTTCTTCGAAAATTCGTTAATCGCATGAAATCGATTACGGGATTCTTAAATCCCTACCCTTGGCTTCTCCTCAGTAACGCATCTCATAAGCCCAGTGCCAGACGAGGGAGATTAACGCCAGAAACCGAGCCACTGCCCACGGGGAGGAGACCACGCGGCAGGGACTTGGCGCGAGAGCTGCAGAGGGCGCCGGCGCCGCTGAGGTGGTCGTCGGAGTCGTGTTGACGGCGCCGTGCCAAACCGACCATGAAATAGCTTAGCGCGGGGCGAAAGCCGCGACGGAAGACCGGGATACACGGAAACGACGCGGATTGGCAGCTTCTTTGGAAATCCGATTTCTGTACCGGTAACACGACAAGCCTCTAAATTTACAGCCTCGTGTGTCCTGCATGATGTCTGACGTGTAGCACTTGACGAGTCATTCGTGAACTGTTTCACGTTATGCACTCTTCTTTACCGATCATCAACGTAATGTTTTGTTCTGTTTACATTATCCAAAGCAGTTCTACTCGGTCTCATTGTAAGATTACATGACTTGCTAAATAAGGCCGGCCGGGGTGGTCGAGCGGTTCTAGGCGCTACAGTCTGGAACCGCGTGACCGCTATGGTTGCAGGTTCGAATCCTGCCTCGGGCATGGATGTGTGTGATGTCCTTAGGTTAGTTAGGTTTAAGTAGTTGTAAGTTCTAGGCGACTGATGACTTTAGAAGTTAAGTCCCATAGTGCTCAGAGCCATTTGAACCATTTTGCTAGATAATCGTCGCTCTTGTCAGCATGTCTGCAGTAGTCTTGTTAACGCTCCGAATATCTGCAGCAGTGTTCTGGTTTGAAGTGTAAATCTGGCACCAGAAACCTGTCTATTGCCACAAATTTCAAAGACTACAGTTTCATTTAATTTGCTGTTTTCCTACTACTCATTTTTTTTTCTTAACAGTGAGGCAGTACGTAAGAATTATTTAATTCGAGATGCTACGTAATGAGATTACTGTTTGTACTTACGTGACTAACCTGCTGTTAAAAGGTTCTGTAACCTCAAAACCGTGTTTTGACGTGCGTGCATCATTATCTGTTATGAAATCCGTAGTACCAAAATAGTGATGATGTACTTGCGTTTTTAGCGACGCGTTACTTGAACAATTATATGATACCAGATAGCAGATCATTCAAAACGGCACTGATAGATGACAACTTGATAAAATTGTAGCAGTGTATCCAATATACAATTAGTTTTGTACTGGTCTGCAATATTTCCTGGACATCGGCCTCCCTGTCAAAGTTTCATTCTTTCAATTTAATTACTTCCGTCTTCCATGCCAGTCAATCGTCTCCAAACAGCTGAACACTTTATACAGCGTTCAATGATTGAAGAACAATACTTCGCGAGGAAGAGAAAATCTTTTATCACAAACAGTTCAAATTTAAACTGTTCATTAGTCATATTGGAACAAATAAGCCCTAGGTCACAAATATTAAGTCAAATATTAAGTCAAATATTAAGTCGAAACCAGGTCAATTTTGACTTAATATTTGTGAGCGAGGGCTTATTTGTTCCAATATAATTCTGACACGGTCACTGAACCTTAGCAGCTATGTTCAAAGTTTTACGTTCATTAGTCTCTAACTCTCATTAAGCAACCTTAAGAAATGCTTAACTTTCAAAAGATGTCACTGCCCCTTAAAGTTACTTTATTTACATATTTCACAACTGCTGTTTAAGCCTCTGTACTATTCTCAGCTGGAACAATTTGGCGATTTAGCACGTATCAAAATTCAAAATGTGTAAGACAAGTATTAAATGTCAACGTCACATGGTTCATCAGCAGTGGCTGCTTATATAATATTAGCGTTTCTAGCACTCTGAGTATAAGTAACAACAAACCAAATTGCGTGTCCAGCATTTGGATAATAAATGTTAAGATTCGTGAAGTCTTGTATCTTACTACTACATCTTGTCGTGAGTTTATATGCTGTATACTGAAGTTGTATCTGGGAACTGGTGGCAGTGTTGAACTAGCTGAATGACGGTGAGTTCTCAGGATGCTTCCCAGCAGTGGGGCCGAAACATCGTGAACTGAAAACAAAAATGACACGACCAAGCCAGAAGATGGACTGGATGAAATGCGCTGAAACGAAATGATCGGAGCGATGGAAACGAAACCAGAGTGATGTCTGGCCTGGGACACACTCGTTGTTGTTGTTGTGGTCTTCAGTCCTGAGACTGGTTTGATGCAGTTCTCCATGCTACTCTATCCCGTGCAAGCTTCTTCATCTCCCAGTACTTACTGCAAACTACATCCTTCTGAATCTGCTTAGTGTATTCATCTCTTGGTCTCCGTCTACAATTTTTACCCTCCACGCTGCCCTCCAATACTAAACTGGTGATCCCTTGATGCCTCAGAACATGTCCTACCAACCGATCCCTTCTTCTAGTCAAGTTGTGCCACAAGCTTCTCTTCTCCCCAATCCTATTCAATACTTCCTCATTAGTTATGTGATCTACCCACCTTATCTTCAGCATTCTTCCGTAGCACCACATTTCCAAAGCTTCTATTCTCTTCTTGTGCAAACTATTTATTGTCCATGTTTCACTTCCATACATGGCTACGCTCCATACAAATACTTTCAGAAACGACTTCCTGACACTTAAAGCTATACTCGATGTTAACAAATTTCTCTTCTTCAGAAACGCTCTCCTTGCCATTGACAGTCTACATTTTATATCCTCTCTACTTCGACCATCATCAGTTATTTTGCTCCCCAAATAGCAAAACTCCTTTACTACTTTAAGTGTCTCATTTCCTAATCTAATTCCCTCAGCATCACCCGACTTAATTCGACTACATAGCATTATCCTAGTTTTGCTTTTGTTGATGTTCATCTTATACCCTCCTTTCAAGACACTGTCCATTCCGTTCAACTGCTCTTCCAAGTCCTTTGCTGTCTCTGACAGAATTACAATGTCATCGGCGAACCTCAAAGTTTTTATTTCTTCTCCATGGATTTTAATGCCTACTCCGCACTCAGACAACCTAAATGGCTAAGGCGACTGCTCGCGATGAACTCGAAGTGCTCGCGGGCTGAGACAAGTTTTGAGTTTGAAACTTCACTGCAGATTCTGTGTACCAGATCCGTGTACTCGAACATGGAACCTTTGTCTTGCGCGTGAGAATCGTAACCGGCTGAGCTATTCAAGTTTGACTCCTGGCGCGCCCTAACAGCTGGACTTCCGCCAGTACCTCATGTATTACCTTCCAAACATCACAGAAGGTCTGCTGGAAACCTTGCGAGCAGAGCATTCCTTGGAGAAAGATATTGCGGAGACATTTCTCAGCCACAGCCTAGAGCAGGGCCTCCCAACCTTTTCAGCTGGTGGACCCCCTTCTTCAGTCGAAAATCCATGGCGGACCCCTAGTCAGTCAAGAGCACAGTAACTTTAAATTTCAGAGCGAAACCCATGGGAACTGAAAGCTTCTTAATGCAAGTTCCATGTTCCCAATGACCCCCTCTCCCCCCCCCCCCCTCCCTTCCAAAGTATCAATAGTCTTTGGTTTAGAGATGAATGAAAACAACTTTCAAAAATTTAGTTATGAAATAGGTAGTGCACTGACAAAGCAAGTTCAACATTTAATGATTCCTGGGGCCGCATGCGTGCCAGCGAGCGCTGTGATTGGTCGACAAAGCTCGCTCGGCGCATGCGTGAAAGGTATCAGCGCATCTGCCGCCGTGAGCCGGCGCACAAACGAGCCCTGTATTGTTGCGAAGCAGCCGATCAGAGAAGCCGCATTCTCCGGCACTAAACTGTGTATGCGTTCTCACTTAGGAACCGCAAAGACTGCATGGGAATACGACCTGAAGTAAAAACACACATGTGTTTCAAACGAAAAAAAAGGTGATGAATTTGATTTTCACATTTTTATTCAATAATTTTACTCATTATTTTACACGATTTGGTGAAGGGTGGCCGCGGACCCCCTAGAAAGAGCCGGCGGACCACACGTTGGGAAGCCCGGGCCTAGAGGATTCTTTCCATTGTGAACTTTTCACTTTGCAGCAGAGTGTGCGCTGTTTCGATACTTCGTATCAGATTAAAACTGTTTGATAGACCGGTATTCGAAACTGGGACTTTTTTTTTCACCAGAAAGTGCTCTAGACACTGAGCTATCCAAGTGCGACTTACGACCCGTCCTCACAGCCCCACTTCTGGCAGGTTGGAAGAAGATGGGAGATGAGGTTCTGGTGGAAGTAAAGCAGCGAGGACGGGTCGTGAGATGTGCTTGGATAGGTCAGTCGTTCCCAAGTTCGAGACTCGTCCCGGCACTCACAAGAGGAGGCCGCCAATTGTGCAATTCAGATTCGATTCATACTGCGCATAATAAAAGCTCATGGCCAGAGGTGTAATGTGGCAAAGCACCAAGATGCACTTCTCAGCCGTTGTCGAGGAAATCGACAGTTAAAAGAAACCGTTGCGGTGAAATGCTCTCTACGGTTAATAATTTCATACAGCGTCGTGGCGCAGCGGTACGCGCTCTGGTTTGTAATCGGAAGATCGCGGGATCGAATCTCGCGCCATGCAACGTTTTTTTATTATTGGTTTTTTTGTAATTCAAATATATATATATAAATTATTAATGAATTGCTTATGCGTTTTGGTGAAGGCGGATCGCTCTCCAATTGTACCGCCTCCATTTTTCCGTTTGTTTAACAGGGTGTACCAAAGCTCTCACGTCCGCACTGACTTTCGATGATGTTATAAGTTGCGCTAGGGACCGCATCTACCTTCTTTCGAAGTCAGCAGGCAACTACGCTTTTATGCGGCGGCTCGTTTCGGCCCATGTAATCGTAGAGAGTATTTCACCGCAACGGTTTATTTTAACTGTCGATTTTCTCGACAACGGCTGAGAAGTGCATCTTGGTGCTTTGCCACATTACACCTCTGGCCATGAGCTTTTGTTATGCGCAGTATGGATCGAATCTGAATTTCACAACTGGCGGCCTCCCCTTGTCAGTTTAAACTGCCGGGATGTTTCAAACCAGCGCCCACTCCGCTGCAGAGTGAAAATTCGCTGTGGAAGTTCTGAGGTGACGGAACACTGTCAGTTGAGAAGACGCCACTCGGGCTGTCGGTGCCCAGCTTTTGCTGGTGGAGGAGGGCCGCCCCGGGCCGCTCGCCCTGAGCCGCCGGCCTCGTCGACTCGGCCTCCCTCAGCATCGTGCCGCGCACGCGCAGCGGTCACGCCGCGCCCCACAGGACCGCCAGACACGCCCGCAGGTGGTCCCGGGTCCGCGCCGGCCTTCCCGGCGTGGGCGGCCTCTGGCGGGCTGCGTGGGCGTCGGCGGCCTTTGGCGGCGGCTGCGAGGCCGCGAGCCCGCGGAATCGGCGCCATCTGCCGGCCTTGGCCAACTCGCGCGCTGCCAGCAGCTACCGTGGGAAACACTCTCCCCTCCCTGGCCGTGCTCCGCATAGTCAAGGCAGATCAGCTGAAAACAGCCAACATAGGAAAACACGGCCACTAAGCAGTACCATCGGCCTCACAAGGGAACCTCCCCATCGCACCCCCCTCAGATTTAGTTATAAGTTGGCACAGTGGATAGGCCTTGAGAAACTGAACACAGATCAATCGAGAAAACAGGAAGAAGCTGTGTGGAACTATGAAAAAAATAAGCAAAATATACAAACTGAGTAGTCCATGCGGAAGATAGGCAACATCAAAAAAAAGATGAGCTTAGGAGCGCCGTGGTCCCGTGGGTAGCGTGAGATGCTGCGGAATGAGAGGTCCTTGGTTCAAGTCTTCCCTCGACTGAAAATTTTACTTTCTTTATTTTCGCAAAGATATGATCTGTCCGTTCGTTCATTGACGTCTCTGTTCACTGTAATAAGTTTAGTGTCTGTGTTTTGCGACCGCACCGCTAAACCGTGCGATTAGTAGACGAAAGGACGTGCCTCTCCAATGGGAACCGAAAACATTTGATCGCAAGGTCATAGGTCAACCGATTCCTCCACAGGAAAACACGTCTGATATATTCTATACGACACTGGTGACGGCATGCGCGTCACCTGACAGGAATATGTTGTCGGCCCATCTACCTAGTACATTTAGCGAATGGGTAAAAAGATTCTTCTATCTTGCCCGATTTAGGTTTTCTTGTGGATGTGATAATCACTCCCAAAAAAGTGATGAAATCATAAGAGTTTGTCACATAAACTGAAAATAAAATATTAAATTTTTCACTCGAGGGAAGAGTTGAACCTAGGGCCTCCCGTTGCGTAGCTGCTCTCGCTAACCACGGGACCACGACGCTCCTTGACTCCCACTGTCCTTGATGTTGCCTATGATGCGCATGGACTACTCAGTTTGTATATTTTACTAATTTTTTTCATAGTTCCACACAACTTCTTCCTGTTTTCTCGATTGATCTGTGTTCAGTTTTTCAAGGCCTATCCACTGTGCCAACTTATGACTAAATCTGAGGAGGGTGCGATGGGGAGGTTCCCTTGTCAGTAATTCTGCGACCGGCGTGCAACGTATTCAGACAAGCACTGTTAGAATCGTAACAGGTCGGTACAGTCTGCACGAAAGTCTAACAGAAATACACGGGGAGCTTACTTGAGAATCCTTTGAAGAAAGACGATGCCGTTCTCAATAAACCCCGTTGAATGAATTTAGGAAACCTGTATTGGACAAATGCTGTGTGGCAGTTCAGCTGTCACCATCCTGTATCTCGAATGCGGTATATGAGAGTGAGGTCAGATAGATTGGGGCGCGTACTGAGGAACGCAGACAATCAAAAAGTCAACGGAATCGCGAGAACTCTTATGAAGTATCCTCCATCACACACTGTACATCAACTTCCAGTGAGTGTATGTGGATCTAGGTGTGCGTGTAGGTGTAGACTGAAACCATGGCTGGCAGCGGATTTTTAACACAAAGACTGGAGTAAGCAGAAACGAGTGGAAAGGCTTGCTCCCGCGGTCCTCGACAGAGAGGTCCGAGTCTGCACACCTTCCGATGTGGCTGAGACCGACACAAACACATCTTCCGTTTATGGTCGGTGAGGGGGGAGGGAGGGGAGGAGGAGGGCGAAACTGTTCGAGTCCAATTCGGCCACCTCTAGCTAGCTTCTCCGTTGTTTCGTTAAGCTGCTTCAAGCAAATGCCGGAAAGGGGGCTTCAAAAAGGCTGTCGTCGACATCCTGCCTCATCCGGTCCAGTCTGAAATTTTGCTCCTGCGCTTAGATTTCTAATTCAGTCCTATAGTCCTTTCCCTCAGTTTTGTAATATTTTGGAGGGCGGTAAAAGGCTCTCTTATGATGTACAGTATGACGTCATCTCTTCCCGTTACGACCCATCTTATTGTGTACTTGGAGACTGCTATATTTTCGCGTCCCTTGATTTGGACTTTTAATATAGCCGCTGAGTGTACAGTGACTATGAGAAAGTCGATTACCATAACCGAACACGCGCACAAAATTTGCTGTCAACACATAAATTTCCTGAAGACAAGCACTGGGTGTCTCAAACCTTTAAAGTCAAACCAATAGGGAAACGTAAACTGAGAGCTTCGGCGGAAGGAACTAACTATGGGAAAGAAACGGCTATTTTTTGTTATAACAACTTAAATACGTAGCAGTAGTTCATAGAGACGCTTGCAAGCCTTAGTCCATGCTATAAAACGCCGCATGAAATTTTTCCAATACCATCTTCCTAAATTATACTGTACGAACCGCAGCCATATCACTGTAAGTTTTTATCAGTAGCGATAAATGTCTCGAACCAAAATGCACTTTCTAATTTTTTTCACTCATTCGGCTTTCCGAACACCATACCTGCAATTTATGCAAGTTGCTGTGGCCAGTGACGGACAGTAAACGGTGGTCACCTCCTCAGCAAACCCACCTTATGCGAATGCGAAATGCTACGCAACACGGCGCCGACAGTGCCGATGTAGCAGGCAGTGGTTTGTAATGTAACTTAGGGAAGCAGTTTACGAATAGCACTGTCATACGCGTTGCTCGTTGAAGACTACATATTACCTTAAATGTTCATTTTTGTACACTGCTGGATACCGAGCTGCTCTCGCCTTTTCCGTCCATACGTGCAGCGGCTGGACAAAATACGGAAACACAAAGAACACTACACACCTTCATGGTTCAAATGGCTCTGAGCACGTTGGGACTTAACATCTGTGGTCATCAGTCCCCTAGAACTTAGAACTACTTAAACCTAACTAACCTAAGGACATCACACACATCCATGCCCGAGGCAGGATTCGAACCTGCGACCGTAGCGGTCACGCGGTTCCAAACTGAAGCGCCTAGACCCGCACGGCCACACCGGCCGGCACACACCTTCATATTAGACGGTGTAGCAACAGCGTTTGCGTTCAAAACAGCGTGCAGTCATCTCGTAATGGATAAATACGGGTCCTATATGGTTTTCAAGTGAATATTATTGTATTCTTCCTGCATCTGTAGTGGTATTTCGGTTAACGATGATGGAGGTGGATGGCGATCACGCACCCTTCTCACCAGAGTAAAGTACAAAGACTCAATAACACTGAGATCTGGTGACTGTATTGACCGGGAGAGAAGCAACAATTTATTCTCGTGCTCACAAAACCAGTCCTGGATGATGCGAGCTGTGTGGAGACCTGTCGTCTTGGAACACAGCGTCACCGTTGGGCTACAAATATTGTACCATAGGGAGGACCTAATCATCCAAAATGGTCGCGTAATCCTTTGCAGTAATCCGACGTTCCAGACTTAACATAGGTCCCATGGAATACCACGGTACGGCTGTCCAAATCATCACTGAAACCCCGGCCTGTTACACTCTTATCAGCAAGCAGTCGACATCGTACACTTATGGATGGCGAAATTCGGACATAAACTCAGCCAGAAGTTGTAAACTGTGTGAAACAAGACTTAACTGACGAAATGACTCATTTCCATTACTGTATACTCCAGGTTTTATGCCTTCGGCACCACGTTTTCCTGTTACATCCTGATGAATGATTCCAGAACTCCAGCTCGCCCTTCTAACAACCCTACCACAACAAAGGTCAAAAATTAGTTATGATTGTAGTGTTGCTCACACTGCTAAGTATTGCATTTTCGGGCAACAACAAAGTTTTATTATGTGGCAGGTGTCATTAGAGCACAGTTAATAAAGTCATTTCTTGAAATAATGGATAAACTAGGCACTCATCTTTTCGTGTTTCCCACGGTGGTCTCGTTGTGAACTCATGGCTCAATTGTCGAAAATCTAGGTAGTGATGATTCCAGGCTGGGATGCAAGGAGGCCAAGGTGTTATTCTGCGATATTCAAAAGTTTTATAGATGTGTTTCATAAACCATTCTTCAAGATTTAACTTTTGCAAGATAGGACAATGGTGATGTAAAAAAGTAATCAGCACTCCGAATTTAAGTTACGCTTCTTTTTTATTACTTTTGTTGCAATATCACGTAACTCGTTCCGAAACATCACTTCACAATATAAAACATACTTGAAAATATCTTCCTCACTGTTAAAATTCACATTTCATAAACTGACTACAATTTGCGTCTTTTTAACATGACAACCAAAACTTGACTCTCTAATAACGGCTTACGCGCCCAAAAATCAGAGTTACAAGTATGTCAAAGATCATAGTGACAAAAGAAAGAATACACATAAGAATAATATCGTTGCAATATATACATATCGATGTATCGAAGTACCTCTACATTAATGAAATCAAATCTGAATGTTGTCACAGAAATATGTTAACTATTTCACAGGAACACAGTAGAATATTGCTGGTATCGAGAGGTTGAGGTGAGGTGCCGTAATGGTTACGTAATGCAAGTACCATTTACACCCGGAAGTTCCCAGTTATGGAGCTCCCTTCGAGTTGTTTTGTGCTGGCGGGGATCACGAGTCGCGAATGCGGCGTTCACTCTTGCGGTGATCTTTGCAGCTGTCGTCCTCTTACTTTTCGCGATAATCCTCTTCTGTGACCGTCTGTCACGATAACTCAACACTCACTTTCGCCAGCTTTGTGACATAGCGTACGGTTTTTCTTCCACTTTCCCTGCACGCGCTATAAATCTTCGACACGATGCCTCTTGAAACACCAAAGTCCTCGACTACCCTGCTTACGGAAGCGTCCAACAATTTGCGCACGTTCGAATTCACTTAGCTCCAACACAATGCATTGACTTCTATAGAGAATATTGTTCTGACCAGAACTCACACGTGCAACGATGCAACAGCGCCAGCTGCTGACTTGTCTAGCACCAGCATTTATGTACAAGCACGTATTTCTCTCGGCGTTCCCACACTTTTCCCCGACCCCTGAAATAGACAGACGAGGCAGTGATTTAACGGACGGCCGAGTCGGCTGGGCAGGCTGTGAGCTAGCGCGACGTGCCGGCGCTGCTTCCGCAGGCTGGCAGGCTGGCAGGCTGGCAGGCCGGCAGGCGACACGTCACGCGGCGGTCCGCGGCCGGAAGCAGCGGAGGACGCGAGGCGTCCGGCCACAGCTGGCAGCGCCCACGGCCAGTGAGTCAGTGGCGCTCCGGATCGGCTCTGCTCTGCTCTGTTCTGCTGCGTGGCGCTGAGGTAGCCCGCAGTCTCAGAGCGCCGGCAACGCTGTCTGTGGTTCAAATGGATCTGAGCACTATGGGACTTAATATCTGAGGTCATTAGTCCCCTAGAACTTACAACTACTTAAACCTTACTAACCTAAGGACATCACACACACACATCCATGCCTGAGGCAAGATTCGAACCTCCGACCACGTCAGCAGTGCGGTTCCGGACTGGAGCGCCTAGAACCCCTCGACCACAACGGCCGGCAGGCTCGATTACGTACAGCATCGTTTACGTACACCATATAACGCTCAGGTGTACCAGACGCCAGTTGCTCTTCTACGTGGGGCGTTCAGTAAGCAATGCAATACTTTTTTTCCGAAAGCGGGTTTCTTTTATTCAGAATTCCAATATTTCATATTACTCCCCACTCTTTTGGCTACAAAACAAGGTTTTGGCTACAAAACAATGTTTTTCGATATAATATCCGTTCAATGCGACGGCCTTACTCCACGTTATTGGGAGCGCCTGTAAGCTCACACGGTAGCCTTCTACTGGTCGACGTCACAGCTCGATAACTCTGTATGCGCTGTAAATGTTAGTTACAATTTTTGACATGGTTTTCACATCGGAAATAACACTGTCGACTATGTTACGATGATCTGAAAATGGGTCTCAGCCCGAAACTAGTCATCGAGTGAATAAAAAAACTTTGGACTGGTTTTTCACTGTACTGATTAACAGTAGTTGCTGACCCACAGCTATTCCAGCATCCTGAAAGTTCGTAACTGGGATACTTTTTCTAAACTTTTCTCGTTTCTTACTATTTTCGATTTGACTGGATTCTTTCTTTGAAAGCTGTTGCCTTGTTATCCTTGTTGCGCCCTTCAATCCAGACACTGGTTTGATGCAGCTCTCCATGCTACTCTATCCTGTGCAAGCCTCTTCTTCTCTGGGTACCCACTACAACCTACATCCTGCTGAATCTGCTCAATCTTTTCACCTCTCGGTCTCCCTCTACGATTTTTACCCCCCATGCTTCCCCCTAGTACTAAACTGGTGATTCTTTAATGCCTCAGAACGCGTCCTACCAACCGATCCCTTCTTCTGGTCAAGTTGTGCCACAAAATCCGTTTCTTCCCATTCTGTCTTTGTCTTATTTGCAGGTAAAGTTGTAATATATCTCATTTTGGCTCCATCTATATACAGCGCTTTATACGTTATCTTCTGTTTCCTGCACAATTATCTGGTCATCAGCGAATTTACTGGTGCGCTATATCCTATTTTAATTCATCTTCCCAGTTCATAACTAGGTCGTCAATATATAAATAAAATAAAGTGGTTGATAGACTGCGTCCTTGTCGAACTCCTTGATTTATTGATGTTTCATCTGATATTTTCGAACATAAACTTATAACTATTTTCGCACATGGATATTGACTCACTATGTTATTAATAATGTGTCTAGCAAACCTTTTTATTTCCAGTCTTTTCCACAAAAGGGATCTTTGTACCTTATAGAAGGTGTTCTCATAATCAGTAAATGTTGAATGTGCTTCGGATAGTTTAAAACGATAGTAAATAAAAGAATCTACCGCAACAGTTGAGATTGACTGAATGTCATACAAAACCGAACACACCAAAAGTTGTAGCAATAATGTAAATAAGGCTTCGAAGTACAAAAGATAAAAAATAAAATGTATGCAAAAAACACAGGGGGATGAGCAGATGGCTGTCCACTTTGAAGACAGCAGATGTCTCACCGTGCCGTCTTTGACAGGCGCTACAGCCTGGAACCGCGCGACCGCTACGATCCCAGGTTCGAATCCTGCCTCGGGCATGGATGTGTGTGATGTCCTTAGGTTAGGTAGGTTTAAGTCGTTCTAAGTTCTAGGGGACTGATGACCTCAGCAGTTAAGTCCCATAGTGCTGAGAGCCATTAAAACATGTTTTTTTTTTTTTAGCTTTCTTTGAACTTTTAACTCCCATCCCAAATTTCTTCTTCGTTTCTCTAAGCGCTTTCTCATTGGCCACTCCCTTCCATGCCTTCTGATTCATGACGGTAGTGTGGTTTGTGTACAAGCTTTAATTAACTTTTCGGTCCCTTTATTTTATCCTCGCTAACTTGTTCCAGATTTCATGATGAAATAAATGTTATTTTATTTAGTTGTAGTGTATGTGTGATCTCAGGTGTGTTAAGCGATATATCAAGGCAAGTCTACTAGAGAAGCAACCGCACTCTGCTATTGGATGCACGCGTTGAGGCTGCCGCCGAAGCGAGCAGGTAGGTTCCCTGGCAAGCAGAGGCCAGCGAGCGGCCAGCGACCACGCCTCACGCACCACGCGGCTACAGCTACAGCTTTGCTTTCTTTTCTTTGCAGATGTTAATTGCTTCCTTCCAGGATGCAATGGGACTTCATGAGTCGAACCTCTTGACGTCAGACGGCCGCCTCTCCGCGTTCGCAGGTCCATCACCGATCCTTACCTCTCTGGCGCTCTGCTCTCTAGCTCTCTCAGTATTCTCTCAGTACTCTCTCGCGCTGTAGTTTGCCTGCATGATCTGTAGAGGACACGTCCTGTATGTAGCAACCGTATGGTACCAGAGTGTGGCTGCGCAGTGCTCCACACCTTTACATTTGATGATTAGCGTAGCATGAGTAAGTAGAGTAGGAACCTAACCACAGTGTTGAAAGTAGAAACTGTCGGAAACTGTACATTAACCTCATCACTTTCAGAGTTCCTAGTCATTTTGCTTTCCCTTTCATCACGATTACTAACGAAATAAAAGTGTTGCATGTATGTGAGATGTGTAGTGTAGTGTCAAGTTGTGTACCGACTACGTCGTGCTGCATGCGTATCATGTTTAAGGTAATTATTATTGGAAGATCTCTTATTTTTCCAGCTTCGGGTCAAAAAATGTTGTTGTTGCCGGTTACGAGTTCTTAGAGGGTCATCTTCAAATGATTTTTCTTAAAAGCAAAGTAAAAATACTAGGAAACTAAATCACAGGATCAAATTAACTTGCTCAGGGTGGTCAGAAACAGTATGAAAACCTTATAAGGGTGTTGTAGGGGATATTGCGCTGAGAAATAACCGTCAAGTTATTTAGGATTGCAGTTAGCCAATCAGATCGTCGTGTGCGCAAAGTGAAGCAGGCTACAAGAGGCGGTGTCGCCAAACGTCTTCTTCGTTTGGTTTCTTCAAACCGAGCAAACGTAACTTTTGCTCATCTACCTTAAATTGATCACTGAGGAAAAGGCACATTTTAACTGATAATGAGCAAGTGGTAAATCGTCCCACAGATGACTGTGCATTACCACGTTCTAGTGGGTTGAAAGTGCTTGAATTTTCGCGCGTTGACCTGATTGTCAAACTTCAATATTAAATAAGTCGTAAAAGGCTCAATGTATCGAAATTTTTTTCTTAACAATTACTTCTCAGCACAGCCTATCTTGCAACAACCTTACAAGCTTTTTCAGACTTTTTCTGACCGCTCAGTAGACACAACTACATTGCATTGAAACAAGCGTTCAGTTCATAGTGCTGTAGAATGTGGAAAAAACCGCAAATTGTCATTCATAAGAAGAAGATCAACACAAAAAATGCAACAGGAGCGTAATATGTAAGAAATTGTCCACGCAACCTGCCACTGATGATTCCTTGCAAAAAATTAAGGTGAAACGCGTATGGCACTAAAATTGTGTTGTATTCAGTTGCTGTCAGACGGTCCATAAGTAAAAATTATCAATTACCGTAACAACTACATGCACTTGTCCAAAAATGTGTGTGAATTCCTATTGGATCAAACTACTGAGGTCGGGTCCCTAGACTTACACACTACTTAAACTGGCTTATACTAACTTACGCTAAGAACAACACACGCACCCAAGCCACAGGGAGGACTCGAACCTCCGGCGGGAGGGGCAGCGCAATCCGTGACATAGCGCCTCTAACCGCGCGGCCATTCCGCGCGACACACGCACTTCAATTCCCTGCATAGAAACTCGTCAAAGTACTGCTGAGGAAGCTAGCAGAGGCTCTCGCAATGTAATATCTGCGTTCTGATTGCTGGACCACAAGTTTACAGTCAACTGAGTAATAATATTATGTTGGTACATTTTAAATCTCAAAAAATATTAAAAGATAAACGTGCAGGAAGTTAAATGGCGGTCAACTACAGACGTGATCCACGAGTGCCAACTTCCAGTGCAGGTCTAGCTTTCCGTACACCAAGAACTTTTGTAATTTAAAAACTGAAATAACACGTGTGTCAGTTTTTAATATGTCAAAACTTCCGACAGAGTATTCCACAAAAGTTGCCTTCGTAACTGTTTACTAGTTTTCACTTTGACGAGGGTTTATCACAATGAATTCTATATCGTAATTACTTCAATCTTTTTTGTGCGTTTTCAAACGTACCAGCTTTGTATTATTACGTAGTTGACTGTCATCTCCCGTTCTGAGAACCGGAGCGCAAATACAATTGTACTGCGAACTGACGAGTTGCTTTATTTTAAACAGGTTATCTGATGATGACCTGCTAAGAAATCGAAACCAGCCACGACACCATTTGTGTGACCCGAGTCTAGAAAAAGTACAGTGACACCGTGACGTCTACGAGACGGCCAGCGTGTTGCGCCAACGCAGTACAATAGGCCTGCAGTGTGCTGTGTGTATGTTCTCGCCTCGCGGGCGGCCTGCAGTTACGTCACACCCACCCTGCCATCTCTTGGGTCGGCAGAGAAAACGCACCGGACAGGAGCAGCAAGTAGGGGTTGCAGGGGCACAAGGCGTGAATGCTGCGGTGGCGTCGAGTGGCAATTCTTCCGGCGATCCGCTTCTGCCGCTAAGCGGACCAGTGCCACGCCTGCTCACCACAGCAGACGTGCATGTTAAACTTCAACTTCTTTAACGATCCCAGCATCCACACAATTATTCACACACAATACTGCAGGGAATACTTTCAATGCGCTTAAACTTCCCATTATTTTCGGAATGAAAGACTTTAATGTATGTTCATTTTAGTTAATATCACAGTCAGAAGTAACAAGATGAAAAAATATTTCTCTCCGTTTTCCAACATGGGGTGGGATGGGGCGTCACTGTTATTCAAAAGGACGTCTGCGGTTTCAGAAGACAGCCGCACAGAAACTATAAGACTTATTGAAAACATACACACGTCAGTAGAGAAAGCATCTCTCCAACTTTTTAACTCACACTACAGCTGCTCCATACGGGCATCGTTAGTGATGCGGCAAACGTCGAAACGCACGTGAGGCTCATCATATTAATAATCCGGAAAGGCAGCCCGCTTTGCAAAGCTGTCCAGTGGGTTGCATATCAGCAGGCGCGATATGGCAATACGGGACGATGCAGAGGGTTAACAATGAAACTTGAAGACAGCACAGCCAACAGGTGCAAGGTGTAATTACGTGATCTCTGCAGATAATTAGCAGCCTTATTAGTGAGCTTCCGGGTGTTCTTCGCTCTACTACTGGAACACTGATACATCGCAATCGTATGCAGCAAATTCCCACTGGTTCTCTGACTGGGAGCATACGTACCAACGGTAGTGAAAAAAATCAGTATTTAATAAATTTTAATGCTATTTATTTACCGAATCTCTGACTGGAACTGGAGTATTTGAAATTACTGGTCTATTGACATTTGCGAGCATGTAGATTCAGAGAACGCAACTGTTAACGCAACAGCACTTTTCGCGTTGCTACAGCAGGTCTCGTTCACGGCACTGGCGCTGGGTGGTGGACGCTCCGCAGAAACGGCACTAACGTCGTCAGAGAAAGGCTGCAGGGCCGATTGCGCCCTCCGCACAGCGGGAGTCTCTCACTGTTTGTGGATGAAGCCGCTGCCTGCAGAGCGGAAAGCCCACTGGATGATTCTAAGGAAATGTAAAACGACAAGGACTGTGTTTCCATTTGGTACACCGAATACCAGCTCTCATTAAATCTGGAGACACGCAAGATAATGCCCGCAACAAAAGGAAACACTTCAACAGCACCCGATTGCGAAATTAGTCGAAATCATTAGGGGCCTTCCAAATCACTGGAATATCTAGGAGTGGCACTATAAGCTGACGATTGCAATAACAGAACGGAGAGATGCATACTGGGAATTACTATACTCCAAGCGGTCTAAGGCGCTGCAGTCATGGACTGTGCGGCTGGTCCCGGCGGAGGTTCGAGTCCTCCCTCGGGCATGGCTGTGTGTGTGTGTTTCTCCTTTGGATAATTTAGGTTAAGTAGTGTGTAAGCTTAGGGACTGATGACCTTAGCAGTTAAGTCCCATAAGATATCACACACAAAAATTTTTGTACCAGCATAGAGATAGGCAAAAGACTGGAGTGCAAGACGTAATCACGGCTGTAATCACAAATGGAATGGAGTTGGCCGGGACATGTAACTAGGAGAATGAACAGCAGACATTCTCTAAACATTCTGCGTGGTGTCTGTTTGTTCTATATCGTGTCTCCCTACCACTTTCGCGCAACGACGCTCTGAGCGTGTTTTTTAGGGAATTGACTAATTTGAACCTGGGACCTGTTGCTGGTAAGGAGACGCCAGACCACACATGACATGTAGAATTCAGAAGAGTTCAGTGAGACTAGCGATGATATAACCAAATACTTAATGATTTCGGCGTCAGCTCCACTCCACTCCCTGTAAAGGAATCTTAATACTAGCTAAATTTAGTGGAAGGGGTTCAAGGCTTTCCTATTTTCAGTTAGCTGGTAAAATAACGTCGAAAAAGCAGTTAAGTTTACCATTGGAAATTTTATTCTACTCACAAAACATCGTTTATAAATTGCACTATTGATAAAAGGAAATGTTTTAATACAGGATGGTAAAAACCGACTGCGTTCAACAAAAATGTGAACGAATATTCCCTGAACGGGTTTCCAAGTTCTACAATGGATCGAAGGATGACCTATCACATCTATCACAACTATAATCTAGGTTTAAATTAAGTTTCACAAAAGAGAAAACTATCAAAATGGTCTACAGTGACCCGCAATTATCTTTAATTACTTATCTAACTTGTCGTAAATTACAGTGGCTGATGTGGCTTCTCAATAACTATATACCAGAAAAATCATCGCGTTTCAGATTTTTACTTCAAGTGGCAAATGTGAACACCATGAGCTTTAATTGACGATCGACACTAGTATTACGCAAAAAGGGGATGTAGCAGATGAGACTTCTGCAGTTCTGAGTGAAGCTTCATGCGCTGTTATGCGGCACCGTGTGCGTTCATTACCTTGTCGGTGTTCGTCAGGGGGCGGCGGACAGCACAGCTCCACTCACCTCGCCGTCTCCGAAGCAACTCCCTCCTAACTTCTCCTTACTACAATTTACCGAAGTTGGTTTAAAAAAACTATCTGGCTGTGTTTTCATCTGACCAATCAGGACCTCAATGTTAACCTTAAGCTCCACTTACACAAATTCTGTCTATCCAATGAGAAACGTTATACTTTTCGTGGTGGGGCAATGTTTTTAAAGTTTGCAACGTAACAGAGACGCGAAAAAGTCTCACGCTAAAACTTGCAGCTGGTGTGGTCCTTTTAGCGTTATCGTAAGATCTATACTGTTCTTCTGCAGGGCTCTATCTTTTAACATGGGCTGTGGGTGGTCCTAACGTAACAGAGACGCGAAAAAGTCTCACGCTAAAACTTGCGGGTGGTGTAGCCCTTGTTGTGTTATCGTAAGATCTATACTGTTCTTCTGGAGGGCTCTAGCTTCTAACATGGGCTGGGGGGGTGGTCCTAACGTAAGAGAGACGCGAAAAAGTCTCACGCTAAAACTTGCCGATGGTGTGGTCCTAGCAGTTAGCTGGCGACGTGGGTGTCCGTCCCTTATCGTAGGGCCTTCTCGCTTAACACGGTTCTGCTCTCGGCTTCTGTTCTCGTTTCTCCCCTCGGAACTGCGTCTGTCTCATGGTGGGAAGGTATGACATGCATTTAGGCATTCTTGTGTTAGTCTGTGGTATTCCATTTGCTCACTCGTTACTCGTATTACTTTGGTTAATTTTATGTCACGATTTATTCGGAGCTATGTGACATACTACTGGATTTGCTTATCATGTCAGGGTTTTCATGGAAGGTTTTGGATTTGCCTGACATCTTACAATTCCAAGTAAGTTATCTGTTAAATTCCTATTGATAAGAAAAGATGGACACGACTACATTGTGGAAAACTCGTAGACGCCATTAGAGAACATGCAGGAGTGATATTAGAGCGGTCTGTCCTGCACGCAAGAGTCTACAGGAGGCTTTTACTGAGGTGATGGCAAATGAAAGATAATAATCAACAAGCTGATATTGTATCTGAAATTTTAGAAGTGCATAAAGTAGTTGGTAATTGTTTCACTGTTCTGGGAAGGTGCAATGCTTCGGTACGCTAAAACGCGTAGAAAACGCTAACGCGACTAAGTGTAGAGTACTGCCCCGCCGTGTGGAGTTCTTAACGAGGAGGTACGGCAGTAGACATTGGATTCAGAGCGTAACAAGCCGGCGAGGAGAACCGAAATTTTAATAGAGATGCTCGGTGAGCTTGAATGGGAATATTTCAAAGAAAGCCAACACTTTTCTCGAAAAACACTGTTAGCAAATTTAGAGAAACGGCATTCGCGCAACACTGTGTGAAAATTCTACTGCCCTGACCATATTTCTCGAGTAGGAAGCACGAGATTAAGATCTTCAGTATTATGTCTCCATCCACGAGTGGAACAGGGTGAGGAGTTGCTAATAGTAGCACAAAATACCCTGTACGTCGGTTTGCGAACATACGAAATCGTTTTGTTTCTCACAGCTTTTCGGAGGCTGCACTCTATCTTCATATCATTTACATCCAGTTCCATCTTCGCAAATCGCCTATTTCTGATAACAGCAACTTTATTTACATGCCAGTTCACTGTACCTCAGAATAAGCTATTCCGGACAGTGAGCAGGTCTCGACGTTGTTATTTAATGGCCATCAAGGAGAAATGACCTTTCACCGTTATTTAGTTTTTGTATGTAGGAGTGCTGGTTGCGTTTCGGTGCAGTACGAAGTGTTTAGGAAAAAGGTGCCTACAATGATTAATTTCCTGCTCACGCTTTTTATTTTGTGCAGTCGTCAAAGAAGAAGCAAGCAAAGAATCAAACACTACACCCCTATACGCTAGCTACAAGGTGCAATGAAGTTAGCGCTACATTTTTGAACGCGAGCTGCAGATGGAAGTCGTTAATAAAACAGGAAAAGCAAAAGTGTGTTAATATACAGTTTACAATAGTTGCTTCTCGGACGACAGTGAAGACAGTACACTCGTCTAAGTGATGTTCTCGCCTCAAACATGTCCACACTACATTCCCTTGCGAAACATTCTCCATCTATTGTTCAGTTAGATCACAACCATTACGTTAAATTGGTGCAAATCTGGCTTTCTCGCAGGAATCACCGTGGGATTGCTTCAGAGGAATGATGGTATCAGGATCACCACTGCCAGAACACATGTGGGACCTGCAATGTGCTTCCTCATCGAGCGACTGTTTTCCTTTCTTTCTTGTAATGCTGGCGGGAACAGGGACGAAAGACAGAAGCTGGGCTGTGACCGCAGTGAAGTATGACCCCGCCGGTTCCCGCTGGCTGCTCGGTTTCCTCCAGGAAAGCCCGCTAGTGCCCTCCGACACTTCCTCCTTTCTCCCGGCTGGTACGGTGCGGACAGCCGACGCCGATACACACCGGGATAGCAGGCGCGACTTTCACAGGCCGATACACGCGGTTTTACGATCCGCCGTTAGTTCCGGCCGTCAAAAGCGTTCTTAGCACTCCTTTTGCCGTAAAGAACGAACCCTTCTTCGGAGATGTTAATCCCGTGAACGACTCGCGCCGCACACAGCTCCGTAGCGGAAATTAATTCTGTTGCCGTGGCCAGTGCGTAAATGGCGGAAGGACGAGGCTGCTGGTCAAATGTGTGAATAATGGGACGTGACTACAGCCGGTATCTGCTAAGATGTAGTCGAGCGGGTTTCTATTTGATGGACAGATCTCATTCAGATCTAGTAACGCAAAATACAGTTTGTCCAAAAGGATGTCAGGGGTAAAGAATCATGGTGAGAGTTTCCAGAATGAGGTTTTCACTCTGCAGCGGAGTGTGCGCTGATATGAAACTTCCTGGCAGCTTAAAACTGTGTGCCGGGCCGAGACTCGAACTCGCGATCTTTCCCTTTCGCGGGGAAGTGCTCTACCAACTGCGCTACGCAAGCAAGTTGGTAGAGTACTTGCCCGCGAAAGGCAAAGGTCCCGAGTTCGAGTCTCGGCCCGGCACACAGTTTTAATCTGCCAGGAAGTTTCATGGTGAGAGTTTGACTGTTCTTCGACGTGGGAGTCACTACAGGTGGATCTCTTAACTCGCTGGACAACTAAATTTGGATGTTAGACACGAGTCCGTTGTCTTATCCGAAGGACCTCCTCCGTTCTATTCGGAAAACTACAGGTGGATCTCTTAACTCGCTGGACAACTAAATTTGGATGTTAGACGCGAGTCCGTTGTCTTAACCGAAGGACCTCATCCGTGCTATACGGAAACCGACGCAGGGGAGTATGTGTAAAGGAGCCTTCTACACTGGAAAAGTGCATATGATGTACGGGTGGTGTCACGAATATCGCTCGTATTGGTATGGCTGCATAAGAATTATCTTGTCTGGCGAAAAGATATGTGATCTCGGTTCGAAAGAAATGGTAGGAAGATTGGGGTTTATCCTGCTGCCCATCAATGAGCGGGCCCGGATTAGGAATCCTTTAAGGTAACTCCACGACAAGACTCAGTCGTGCTGACCTGTCACTGTTGAAAACCAGCATCACGCAACGATTTATAGACATGTAAACAAAGACCGTTTGGATCATTTTTCTTATTGCCTACTACCGGTTCAATCTGTGCTGCAAATCATCTGGCGCCGCAAAGTGCAGTTTGTGAACTAATTGCCCAACTGCACTTTGCGGCTCCGTACCGTGAGATAATCTGCAGCGCAGACTGAAACCGATAGTGGGTAATAAAAGAAGTGATTCAGACGTTGTCTGTTTATTTGTTATAATAAAAGAGATCAAGGTTCCTCCGACAAGACGCTAACTGTAATGAGAAGATGATCGACGAAGCCGTTGCTCAGTACCAGAAGTAACGTGTAAACTTCGGTGTGTACACAGAGTCTCTGAAGGGAATGAGCGCCTACTGGCCAGATATGTAGATGTGGTGTGTGATCATGCCACAGACATCCCCTCCAACGGAAATGACATTTCCAGTACAGTTGCTCCTTTGAGTGCCTGAAGCGTACGAGGAGACTCAAGTACGTGTACGAATTCTGAATATTGGCATGTAGTAGAATATCCTTCATAAATAAATGAAATGCCGAAAGCCATATCATGTTTCAAGAAAAAGTCGGCTAATATAGAAGGCAATTGCAGTGACTGACTCCGGTCTAGACAGCCATTCTCCCGTTTGTATGTTGCACAGCAAAGCACTCGGTTGGGGTGTGTTGTCAACACGTAGCTGCCGCGTCCGTTCAAAATGCTCAAGTGTGTGTGAAATCTTACGGGATTTAACTGCTGAGGTCATCAGTCCCTGAGCTTACACACTACATGTGGTGTACGTACTGTAAGACCTTCGGTACACACGCCATCAGATTGTTTGACTTGTCGCTCTAACGAAGTAGGCGAGTGTCAGCAATATGTCTCGTGGTCTTATCGTGGCGTGTTTATCTGACCGTTAGGTCAGACGATAGAAATGCCACTTGCACGCTTAGAGTAGCAGATTGACGATGACCAACTTTAAACAGAACTTGATTAATTTTCACACATATTTATTAAAATAATAAAAAGCATAGAAACTACTTAACTTGATTCTGGATGCTGTTCACAATTGACAATCTGAAGTTCCTTTGGTCTTGGTACGTTAATCTTAAAAATGGTTCAAATGGCTCTGAGCACTATGGGACTTAACATCTATGGACATCAGTCCCCTAGAACTTAGAACTACTTAAACCTAACTGCTACGGTCGCAGGTTCGAATCCTGCCTCGGGCATGGATGTGTGTGATGTCCTTAGGTTAGTTAGGTTTAAGTAGTTCTAAGTTCTAGGGGACTGATGACCACAGCAGTTGAGTCCCATAGTGCTCAGAGCCATTTGAACCATTTTTTTAAACCTAACTAACCTAAGGACAGCACACAACACCCAGTCATCACGAGGCAGAGAAAATCCCTGACACCGCCGTAAATCGAACCCGGGTACCCGAGCCGTTAATCTTATTCTCACATATCTCTGATACTTGACAAAGTGTCTATTCATTTATCTTCATGGCTATGTGCAGGAATATGATAATCTTATCGGGCGCAGACTGAAACTTGACTATAGACTGGTACAGACAAATGTAGACTAATGCAGACTGATACAGACTAATGCAGACTGGTACAGACTAATGCAGACTGACTAATCGGAGGTCTGTACACTCGTTATAATACCTCGCGCGTTCAGGTATCACTGCGCGAGTGTGATCCGCGAGGAGAAAAGGTTCTACGTTAGCAGCATTCTCACTGGGTGCATTACATATTAATACGCGGACCGGCGGAAGCAGAATGTGGTCCGTCTTTATGGCAGCGCCATCTCGTAGTGCGGAGACGGACTAGCGCTGCGCCTGCGCTGTTGTGCTTAGCGGGGCGCGCTCTATTGGGATAGTTGTGTACGCGCTGACTACGCGGAACTATGTACACAACACTACATAACCTAAATTATCCAAAGGACAAACACACACACCAAAGCCCCAGGCAGGACTCGAACCTCCGCATCCGTTAGCGCCAGCATGTTCATTCAAGCAGTTCGTCGGTTGTCCTGACGCCAACTAAAATCGCCTCCTAGAACAGGGGCTGGGTCCCGGTACCTCGCGTGCCAATGACACACGCCTCCTCCTTAGCCGTGCAGCTGGTCTCACCAGGTGCTGACTTGCTCCGGTAAAGCGCTGGGTGCCGGACACTTGTCAGTAGAGGCCTCGGGTAGCAAAGTGCAGCGTCGCGGAGCAGAACCAATTACCCGGCGGCTGCGGCTGCGGGGGCGGGGGCGGGGGCGGGGGCGACCCCGGGGCCGCGGAGGCGGCGGCGATGCGGCGCCAGATAGCCGGCCGCGCTCATTAGCCGCCATTGTTCCGGGGAGCGCAGCGCCGCGGACAATACTGCCGCTACCTCACTGCCCGCACCGCCGGGTTCCTCAGCCGTGCTCACGGCGGCTGCCGTTCTCATTTGTTTTACCTGCTTTTTCTGTATCTTGGACCCCCCCCCTCCCCCAACGCTAAGCAAGTCTGCAAAAAATCAAGTGATGGTATGACATTTTTGGCCGGGACACCCCATCGCGGGTTGTTCGGCCACCTAGTGCAAATAATTTGGGATAACGCGGAAGTGTTATGATTGAGTCATTGTTGTATCCATATCCATGGAGAATAGGTTGAGTTCCAGGAGAATAACGATACGCCTTATCGACCCACAGTGAACCAGATGAAGCCATAGACAAGTGTCTAAAACAGCTGGAGCCTTTAAAGGTCCATATACTCTGGCGCTGAACGCCTCACTTCGACCGGTCTGTCCATTGACACAATTGTTTATTACGTCTTGTGGGTAAGAAGAGCATAGGCGCATGTCAGATTCCTGTGGAAGTCCGTCATTCTCGTGGACATAGAACAACGGCTGATAATATAAGTAAAGAAAACGAACCACCCCAGCCGTATCATCAAATAAATTTATTTCAAACAACTAGTTTCGGCGCAACACTTTCGCCACTAACACTCCAGATGTAAGCAATTCACGACGTGGTATTACTTGGGTTCTACGATGCAAGGGACAAGGAATGATTGTACTCTTTTGGTTTGTAGTGGACCTGAAGATGGCGTAAGTTTTGCACCGAAACTAGACGTTTGAGATAACTTTCTTTTATGATATGTCTGTAGTATTTCGTTTTCTTTACTTATCTCAGGTTCAGTTCAATACTATAAGCTTCCAGGGGAAGGAAGGAAGATAAGGGTTTGGCATGGTATCTACATCGAGGTCTTTAGCGACAGAGTACGAGCTCAGATTAATTCAAGGATCGGAAAGGATAACGGCCTTGCTTGCCAAAGGAACCATCCCGGCATTTGCCTGGAACGATGAAGGGAAATCAGAAACACCTAAATCGCGGTGGCGCAGTGGTTAGACACTGGACTCGCATTCGGGAGGACGACGGTTCAATCCCGTGTCCGGCCATCCTGATTTAGGTTTTCCGTGATTTCCCTAAATCACTCCAGGCAAATGCCGGGGTGGTTCCTCTGAAAGGGCACGGCCGACTTCCCTCCCCATCCTTCCCTAATGCGATGAGACCGATGACCACGCTGTCTGGTCTCCTTCCCCAAATAACCAACCAACCAACCAAAATCGCGATTTACAGAATCGATGGTTTGAACCATCGTGCTCCCGAACGGGAGTCCAATGCGCCATCCACCGCGCCACCTATCTCGTTCCCAGATGTACATTAAGAGACACTCGATCGACAATAAGTTAATCCAGCTTTGTTCAATCGGTAATCAAATGCTGAATTCCATTATTTGCAACAGAGACAATCCGGACCAGAAGGGTCAGATATTGAAAGCCAGTGAATACGGTAACTAACTCGTACATCTATTATCAAGTTAGTTGGATGGAAAGAAAATTTTAAAACTGGGGCAGTCACAGCTAAAATAGTTACACGTGATTTATTCACAATTCATGCAGTACAACAAGGTGTTAAAACTATTAAAATGTAAAACTGAATAAAAGTCCAACAGTCCGCTGTAGCTGTATTTATTTAAGTCAATGAGAGGCACACAACCAGTTTCGTAACTTCCAAGTTGCATCTTCTGGTGTGTGTAAATGCTATATACTTGTAATATGGTATAGGGAGTTGTTACAGAGTGCCAGAGAGTAACAGTTGGCGTGGCTAGGTTGTCTGTTGCTTGACGTAGGCCGAAAGGAGCGTATTTTAACCGGTAAAGTGATGACAGTTCGTGATTTTAACGCAGACTGGACATTCATCGCAAATGATGGTTTTTATCAATTGTGGAGGGCTGATAACATTGCCTAAGCACGCCAACTGTTACTCTGCGGCAATCTATAACAACTCGCTATACCATATAACATAGCATTAACATACGTCATAAGATGCGACTTGAAGTTGCGAAACCTGTTTTGTATGTCTCTAATTGACTTAAACAAATACAGCTTTTTGTGTTAGCAGAGGAGCCAACATCGTGTTACGAGTGGAGGCCGAAATGCACGCGTTTTAGCTCACGCAGGCTGGCGTGAGGAGGGAAGAACTATACTGACGTGAGGCCTGGAACATGACAAGGAATGAGAATTCAGAAAGCGGACGTAATTAGTTTGATATTTAACTTTAATCCATTAATGATGAACGTCGCTCTTGACGGTACATGATTCACAATATTATCTGTTCAGAATACATTCGTAGTAACTGAATATGGCGCCTTGTTAGGTCGTAGCAAATGACGTAGCTGAAGGCTATGCTGAACTGTCGTCTCTGCGAATGAGAGCGTATGTAGACAGTGAACCACCGCTAGCAAAGTCGGCTGTACAACTGGGCCGAGTGCTAGAGAGTCTCTCTAGACTAGACCTGCCGTGTGGCGGCGCTCGGTCTGCAATCACTGATAGCGGCGACACGCGGGTCCGACGTATACTAACGGACCGCGGCCGATTTAAAGGCTACCACCTAGCAAGTGTGGTGTCTGGCGGTGACACCACACAGCTATCGCGGACTATTGGACTTTTCTTTCAGTTCTGTATTTTAATAGTTTTAACAGCTGTATTTAAATGTCTGTTGCGTTGTATGAATTGTCAATCAATCATGTATAGTCGAATGGAAGTCAGTCATCAACAACCGCAAAGGAAGTGCAAATCACTGTTCTGCCAGTAGACTGAAAACGGGGCACAACACAAACTGAACCTACATTAACCCATGCAATGATGGCGCTCATGAGTCTTGACGGTCATCAGTCGTGAACTGAAGTCGATATGAAAACCGTAGTGAGGCCGGAACGAGCGAGCGCCAAGTTGACAGGCAGCACTGCCGCCCAGCGGCCCACAAGCCACACTGCATCGCTCCAGAGGCCCAGACGCAGCGGCTGCGGCATTGCAGGCGCCGGGCAGCTGCCTCGTCAGCCGAGACGCCGGCGGAGGCGGCGCACGCCCGTCCTTGCCTCCCCCTCCCCCTGCTCCCCCGGCGCCGCCCCCGCATCGCGACGCTGGTCAGGCCCGAACCGCGGCCCCCCAACGCGGCGCGGTGCGATGCACGCGGCCCGCATCTCATTGCGGCTGTCCTAACGGTGACACACACACACACACACACACACACACACACGCACTAAACCGTCCCACAGCAACAACTCGCGATGCACCTCCTGACGTACTTTCCGAACGTCTCCGTTACCAAACAGAGTCACGTCTAGAAATACGTTGGCTTCAATGAAATCTGCATGTTCGATTCTACGTCTACATCTACATACATACTCCGTAATCCAGCACACGGTGCGTGGCGGAGGGTACCTCGTACCACAACTAACGCCCGCATCTCGTGGTCGTGCGGTAGCGTTCCCGCTTCCCACGCCCGGGTTCCCGGGTTCGATTCCCGGCGGGGTCAGGGATTTTCTCTGCCTCGTGATGGCTGGGTGTTGTGTGCTGTCCTTAGGTTAGTTAGGTTTAATTAGTTCTAAGTTCTAGGCGCCTGATGACCTCAGCAGTTGAGTCGCATAGTGCTCAGAGCCATTTGAACCACAACTAGCATCTTCTCTCCCTGTTCCACTCCCAAACAGAACGAGGGAAAAATGACTGCCTATACGCCTCTGTACGAGCCCTAATCTCTCTTATCTTATCTCTGTGGTCTTTCGGCAGTAAAATTGTACAGCAGTCAGCCTCAAATGCTGGTTCTCTAAATTTCCTCAGGAGCGATTCACGAAATGAACGCCTCCTTTCCTCTAGGGACTCCCACCCCAGTTCCTGAAGCATTTCCGTAACACTCCCGTTATGATCAAACCTACCAGTAACAAATGTAGCAGCCCGCCTCTGAATTGCTTCTATGTCCTCCCTCAATCCGACCTGATAGGGATCCCAAACTCTCGAGCAATACTCAAGAATAGGTCGTATTAGTGTCTTATAAGCGGTCTCCTTTACAGATGAACCACATCTTCCCCAAATTCTACCAATGAACCGAAGACGACTATCCGCCTTCCCCACAACTGCCATTACATGCTTGTCCCACTTCATATCGCTCTGCAATGTTACGCCCAAATATTTAATCGACGTGACTGTGTCAAGCGCCATACTACTAATGGAGTATTCAAACATTACGGGATTCTTTTTCCATCTCATCTGCATTAATTTACATTTATCTTTATTTAGAGTTAGCTGCCATTCTTTACACCAATCACAAATCCTGTCCAAGTCATCTTGTATCCTCCTACAGTCACTCAACGACGACACCTTCCCGTACACCACTGCATCATCGGCAAACAGCCGCACATTGCTACCCACCCTATCGAAAAGATCATTTATGTAGATAGAAAACAACAGCGGACCTACCACACTTCCCTGGGGCACTCCAGATGATACCCTCACCTCCGATGAACACTCACCATCGAGGACAACGTACTGGGTTTTATTACTTAAGAAGTCTTCGAGCCACTCACATACTTGGGAACCAATCCCATATGCTCGTACCTTAGTTGGGAGTCTGCAGTAGGGCATCGAGTCAAACGCTTTCCGGAAGTCAAGGAATATGGCATCCGTCTGATACCCTTCATCCATGGTTCGCGAGATACCATGTGAAAAAAGGGCGACTTGCGTTTCGCAGGAGCGATGCTTTCTAAAGCCGTGCTGATGCATGGACAGCAACTTCTCTGTTTCAAGGAAATTCGTTATATTCGAACTGAGAATATGTCCGAGAATCCTGCAACAAACCGTTGTTACGGATATTGGTCTGTAATTTTGAGGATCCGTCCTTCTACCCTTCTTATACACTCGCTCGGGACTTTACGTTGGGCAAGAGATTCGCGATAAATGCAAGCTAAGTAAGGAGCCAATCCAGTAGAGTACTCTCCGCAAAACCGAATTGGAATCCCATCAGGACATGGCGATTTATTTATTTTCAACCCATTCAGCTGCTTCACATTCCATGAGAATGATTGTGCCCCACGACCGTGATGTAATTCGGGACAGAAAGAATGTTACGACCGATGTTCCTTTCTGTCCTGTATTCAATGAAATCCTTGTGGATATTAGATTCCAGCATTTTCCGACACTAAAAATAAACATAAAACCAAACAAAAACCAGTACTAACTAATGAAAACAAAGCCGGCGTTTGGACTGCCTTCGAAGTGGTCTCTTCAGGCGACGAAATTGCTGGTTTCTAACGGTAGCCTTTCCCACACCCCGTCCTGCTCCGTGGCTACTCAGCAACGTCGCTGGGCAGTCCAAAGTGAAGAGGCCTCTGGAGGCGTGGTTGTAATGGAGGCTAGCGTCTGTGCTCTTCTGGCAGGGTGATGTATTGGTAGCCGAGGTGGCCAATAAAGACAGTCAGAATCTACAAAAAAAAATAACACATTAATAAGTTTATTTGCAGTATGAACAGGTAATGATTGAGATAAGCATTGAGGTGCTGTAGGTCCGCCGAAGTGGCCGTGCGGTTAAAGGCGCTGCAGTCTGGAACCGCAAGACCGCTATGGTCGCAGGTTCGAATCCTGCCTCGGGCATGGATGTTTGTGATGTCCTTAGGTTAGTTAGGTTTAACTAGTTCTAAGTTGTAGGGGACTAATGACCTCAGCAGTTGAGTCCCATAGTGCTCAGAGCCATTTGAACCATTTTGCTGTAGGTCCTTCGCCGTGGCTAAGTTACGTGTAAGGGGCACTCAAATGAAAACCTAACACCAGCCACATAGGGACCACGGAAAGTTTCCGTTCAAAAGTAACCACCACACGCGTTAAGACACTAATCCCACTGGGACACAAGGCGATCAATCCCCGTTTCGTAGAACGCAGCCTGCCGCTGACGGATCCAGAGCTGCACCCGGTCTTGCACTTCCTCTTCCGACCGAAACCGACGTCCACGCATGGTTCTCTTCAGGTCGCCAAAGGTGTGAAAATGACACGGTCAAGAACCGGGCTGTACGGAGGATGTCGAATCCTAGCCTTCGTCCGACTGGCAGCGTGGGGGCAGGCGTTATCGTGCCACAGAACGCTTCCTCCACTCGTCGGATTCCTCGAGCGTGGAACCACAGTCAGTGAGCAAAGACTGAGACGCGCCAAAAAAATCAAAACGCCTAGGAACGCTGCCGGACGGAATCGTCCTGTTGTACTATTATAACGCCCGTCGCCGCACTGCCAACTGGACGACGGCTATGCTACAGCGACTGTGTGGGATACGCTGCAACATCCTCCGCACGGTCAGGATATTTCAAGCTGTGATTTTCAAATCTTTGGACGTCTGTTTCAGTTGGACATGTGCAACAGTGGATGCGGTTGTAAATGCGTCAGCGGCCGACTGCCTTCTATGAAAGAGGAATTGATCGTCTCGAGTGGGACAAGTGTCTTAACGCGTGTGTGAGTACTTTTTTTTTTTTGGAACCATTCCGTGGTCCCGTTGAGACGGGTATTCGCTTTTCATTCAACTGCTCCTCATATAATGAGGGTAATGTTTTCATACAAACAAATGGTATTGAAAATTGATACAATACGATAAATGCTTTGTAACTAATAATGCTTAGCAGCGTCGTATTACGTCGACATCTTTTCCTCACTACAATCTTCCGTGCTAAGGTTAATATAAGAATGAAATTTCGCACTGACTGGGTTTAGGGATTAAACGGGGAACCTAAATCAGGATGGCCAGTCGAGAATCCGACCGACTGGGCTGCTTCTCTAGGTTAACCATTTCCTGGGCTGCGAATCAAAGTTCTCGTTTGTTTCTTTTGAACTAAAGCCTTATGACACTTTTGATTGTGAGTAGGCTGTCCGACGTTGGCCTCAAACTAGGCTGTAAGTTCAGGATTTACGGATAAAATTACGCCATCCGCAATGCACAGTCTTCTTTGATTTCATTCCGTACCCACTTGTATAACGTAACATACACACATCCAAATACTGTTGATAGAGCCACTTAAATCGTCCAAATTACCGCCCTGCGTTTCGCACATTCGCACAAAGATCGAATGAAGTCAGTGGCAAGGCACGCAATACCAAGCAAGCAGTGATCACCACGTTTAAGCACTGGTGCGGGTACGGCCATTTACATCCGTGTTTCACAGCCACAGAAGTAGACATCGCAACGTGAACCTCCATTAGCCTCTTCTTCACAAGGCACTTGCTAGAAAAGACTACCGGTTTTTTTCTTGGAATAGATTAAGTCTCTTTTCATTGTTGTGCATAAGTATTCTATCACGACTTTATTCTGAAAGTGCTTACAAGTGCAAGCTTCGCCTTCTTCCTGTCCCGCTTCGTTTTTCATTCCTTTTTTTCTCGTCCGGTGTTACTCACGGGGCTCGGTGGCACAAGGACGTAATATCTGGTATCTCAGATGAATGCAGTGACGTCTCTGAAACTCTATAACTCTGTTCTGCACAGTCCCTTGGTTCCGATGTGGCAGCATACAATGTATCGACTTATATCTCTTTTTCTCCGCGTCGACTATAGCCCGATCCACGAACGATGGCGGTTCGCGCATGTCATGCACAGGATTGCATTATTGGCAATTCCAAACAAAAGTCGCTGTACGCGCATACACGTGTTTTTCGCTTGAAGAAAACATATATCTCGCAAATTGTGTCTCTCGCTTGCTTGCGCAGAATTTATCGCTTACCATCACTACCAGCGATGACAACTCGCAGTAAATGGAATAGAAAATCACTAAACAACTCTTTACGATGAGTTTAATGCTCGCATTAGCCGCGGCATTATCAGCAGACTTTGCAAAAACAGACATAATGTCTGACGGGATACCGCAATCACTGGTTATACAATGTTACTTATAATCCGTCTTGATTGCAAAAATGTTTATTCACATGACCGGTTTCGGTTCCTCTACAACCATCTTCAGATCTGCAATTTCGGTTACAGGAGTAACCCGTCCACACACAGCAAAGGTTGCTGTGTTTGGACGGGTTACTCCTGTAACCTAAATTGCAAATCTGAGGATGATTCTAGAGGAACCGAAACCGGTCACGTGAATAAACATTATTGCAATCAAGACGGATTGTTCAAAATGTTCAAATGTATGTGAAATCTTATGGGACTTACCTGCTAAGGTCATCAGTCCCTAAGCTTACACACTACTTAACCTAAATTATCGTAAGGACAAGCACACACTCGCATGCCCGAGGGAGGACTCGAACCTCCGCCGGGACCAGCCGCACAGACCGCTCGGCTAATCCCGCGCGGCTAAGACGGATTATAAGTAACACTGATTAAAAGCAGAGCCCTCACAGTGCTACTGAACGCCCATCGGCTTTCGGAGAATGCGTGACGTAAATGCGCAACAAAAGCGTGTGCCCCACCGCCATCGTTCGTGACTCAAACTATAACGAGATACTTTGGCCGACATCAGCAAAAACTTGCTTGTCCACGTAAATCGTTGACACGAGCGCAACGCGCGGCAGTTGGTAGTCTTTTTGCAAGCAGAAATCGTTAAGGATAGCAATTGGTTTCCTGGTGAAGACTGGCCCTAACGAAGAGGTAGATGGCGTGTAATGGGCTGCTAATGAGAATGATCTGCAGCTGGGCAGCAGGTGACTGTATATTCCCGCTGACGGGTGGACGCGGGTGCAGGCCACGTGTCTCCCTGTGCCTTGCAGCGCACGGGCACCGCTAATGGCTAGCAGAGGCGCGGATTTACGCATCCGGCGCCTCGTCAGCTGCGGCTCACACGGTTATAACGAGACATCTGCGAGACCAGGCGGTCGCCGGCACGCGCCGCGCCGCGCTGCTCTGACGTCAGCCGCCGCTGCTGGCCGCCCGGCAGAGCGCCGACAGGTGCGAAACTGCCGCTCACCCTGCCCCTCAGGCGCGTGGGAAGCTCTGATTTGTCAGCCGGCGGAGGCTTCTGAATCACAACCGTAAGGTGTGTGGCGGAGGGTACCCCGTAAGACTATTAGTCACTTCCTTTCCTGTTCCACTCGCAAGTAGAAGAAGGGGAAAACGACTACCTACATGCTTCCGTATGAGCTTCCTTTCAGATTACGCTGATACAATAGCTCCCTACTTAGCAGTCATATACAACCACTCGCTGACCGATAGATCTGTACCTACAGATTGGAAAATTGCGCAGGTCGCACCAGTGTTTAAGAAGGGTAGTAGGAGTAATCCATCGAACTACAGACCTATATCATTGACGTCGGTTTGCAGTAGGGTTTTGGAGCATATACTGTACTCAAACATTATGAATCACCTCGAAGGGAACGATCTATTGATACCTAATCAGCATGGTTTCAGGAAACATCGATCTTGTGCAACGCAGCTGGCTCTTTATTCGCACGAAGTAATGGCCGCTATCGACAGGGGATCTCAAGTTGATTCCGCATTTCTGGATTTCCGGAAAGCTTTTGACACCGTTCCTCACAAGCGACTTCTAATCAAGCTGCGGGCCTACGGGGTATCGTCTCAGTTGTGCGACTGGATTCGTGATTTCCTGTCAGGAAGGTCGTAGTTCGTAGTAATAGACGGCAAATCATCGAGTAAAACTGAAGTGATATCAGGTGTTCTCCAGGGAAGCGTCGTGGGACCTCTGCTGTTCTTGATCTGTATAAATGACCTGGGTGACAATCTGGGCAGTTCTCTTAGGTTGTTCGCAGATGATGCTGTAATTTACCGTCTAGTAAGGTCATCCGAAGACCAGTATCAGTTGCAAAGCGATTAAGAAAAGATTGCTGTATGGTGTGGCAGGTGGCAGTTGGCGCTAAATAACGAAAAGTGTGAGGTGATCCGCATTGAGTTTCAAAAGAAATCCGTTGGAATTCGATTACTCGATAAATAGTACAGTTCTCAAGGCTGTCAATTCAACTAAGTACCTGGGTGTAAAAATTACGAACAACTTCAGTTGGAAAGACCACATAGATAATATTGTGGGGAAGGCGAGCCAAAGGTTGGGTTTCATTGGCAGGACACTTAGAAGATGCAACAAGTCCACTAAAGAGACAGCTTACACTACACTCGTTCGTCCTCTGGTAGAATACTGCTGCGCGGTGTGGGATCCTTACCAGGTGGGATTCACGGAGGACATCGAAAGGGTGCAAAAAAGGGCAGCTCGTTTTGTATTATCACGTAATAGGGGAGAGAGTGTGGCAGATATGATACGCGAGTTGGGATGGAACTCATTAAAGAAAAGACGTTTTTCGTCGCGGCGAGATCTATTTACGAAATTTCAGTCACCAACTTTGTCTTCCGAATGCGAAAATATTTTGTTCAGCCCAACCTACATAGGTAGGAATGTCATCAAAATAAAATAAGAGAAATCAGAGCTCGAACAGAAAGGTTTAGGTGTTCGTTTTTCCCGCGCACTGTTCGGGAGTGGAATGGTAGGGAGATAGTATGATTGTGGTTCGATGAACCCTCTGCCAAGCACTTAAATGTGAATTGCAGAGTAATCATTTAGATGTAGATGTAGCCCCAGTTTCTCGTATCTTAACTGCGCGGTCCTTAGGCGAAATTTATGGTGGCGGCAGTAGAATCGTTCTGCAATTAGATTCAAATGCCGGTTCTCTATATTTTTTCAATAGCGTTCCTCGACAAGAACGGTACCTTTCCTCTAGAGATTTCGATTTGAGTTCCCGAAGCACCTCCGCAACACTTCCGTCTTGTTCGAACTTAACAACAAGAAAACTAGCAGCCCGCCTCTGAACAGCTTCGGTGTCTTCCTTTAATCCGACCTAGTACGGATTCCAAACACTCGAGCAGTACTCAAGAACAGATGGCATTAGCGTCCCATATGCTGTCTCCCTTACAGACAAATCACACTTTCCCAACGTCTACCATTCGCCTTTCCTGTAACAATCCTCAAATTCTCGTTCCATTTCATATTGCTTTGCAACGTTACGTCCATATATTTCAACGAAGTGGCTGTGTCAAGCAGGTCGCTACTAAAGTTGTATCCGAACATTACGAGTTTGTTTTTCCTACTTTCGTTTTTCTAGATTTAGAGCTAGATGTCATTCGTCACAAGAACTACAAATTTTGTCTGAGTCATCTTTTATCCTCCTACAGTCGACCCCTTCTCGTACAGCATAAGATCATCACCAAACAATCGCAGACTGCTGGCCATCCTTTCCTCCAAATCATTTGTGTATATGGAACATAATAGCGGTCCTGCCACATTTTCCTGGGGCAATCCAGACGATACTCTTGTCTCTGATGACAACTCACCGTTGACTACAAAGTAATCAGTTCTATTACTTAAGAAATCATATCATACTTAAGTAATCGTATCTGACAATCTACTCCACATGCTCGTACCTTCGTTAAGTGGCTGCAGTGGGCTGCAGTGCTGAATGCTTTCCGGAAATCTAGAAATACGGAATCTGACTGTTTCCCTTCATCCATAGTTTGCAGTATACCATGTGAGGAAATGGCAAGCTGAGTTTCGCACGAGTGGCGCTTTTCAAAACCGTGCTGATTCGTGGACATAAGCTTCTCGCTCTCAAGAAAATTTTTTGTATTCTAACTGAGAATATGTTCGACGAATCTGCAGCATACCAATGTTAGGAATATTGGTCTTTAATTTTGTGGGTCCGTTATTCTACCCCTCTTGTATACAGGAGTCACCTGCGCTTTTTTCCAGTCGCTTGGAACGTTGAGCCGGGCGGGAGATTCTGGATAAATGCGAGCTGAGTAAGGGGCTAATGTCGTAGAGTGCCCGTTGTAAAATCGAATCGGGTTTCCATCGACACCTGGTGACATTAAACTCTCCTCGCCATGCAGATTCTGTTGTCCCTATTCCTCTCTTTCCATACCTTTCTTCTCTCAACCAAATGCTCAACAGCCTAGACAAATTCGGTCGTCTCTTTACATCTCCTTTAAGACTATTCAAATTTCCACAAACACCGTATTCTACAGAGAGACAGGCCGACTGCAACTCTGAACCACTCCAGCCTCATCTATCGCCTCCTCGCATTTAGCCTCAATTTTCCAAACTACCTACTGAGCCCACAAGTCACCATTCATGTTCTCAGTGTCCAACTGCCGCCTCCCAATAACACACATCACCAAACGAAGTCTCCATCATCAGTAGTCGTATTTACAGTCAAGTACTATCAACGGAAATAAGTTCAAAAATGGTTCAAATGGCTCTGAGCACTATGGGACTTAACAGCTGAGGTCATCAGTCCCCTAGAACTTAGAACTACTTAAACGTAACTAACCTAAGGACATCACACACAGCCATGCCCGAGGCAGGATTCGAACCTGCGACCTTAGCAGTCGCGCGGTTCCAGACTGAAGCGCCTAGAACCGCTCGGCCACTCTGGCCGGCCGGAAATAAGTTTTTATTGTACACAATCCTCAACTTTCTTATGCTGGAGATGGTAAAAATCTCACCTCAATTTTAAATTCCCATCGGCTGTGGACCAGCAATATGACTGCTGTCAGCTCGTCCACAACGTGAGAGGAAGAAGGGCCGAAATTCAGGAAAAAGAGTCCGTCCTCGGGTTGCATGAGAGGGGCTCAAAGAATTCAAAAATTGTCTACTGGAACGAAACTTTGTTACAGAAGCTGCGACATGGTCGCGAATAGAACAATGATCCACGAAGTGTAGAGTAAGTTTGTTTTATTCCGTCTGTGATCACGAAATTGTCAGGTCCTTAGACTACCGATTTCGGTCGGCGGTAACCATCCTCAGATCTGTTTTAAAACGTGTCGTTTGTCCGTTCTGTGGTTATTTTCTGACGATGCCTCTGTAGCTTTATTATTTTAGAACGAATTTTAAAAGAGTTCCCAAGACGGTCATCGCTGACCGAAACCGGTAGCGTAAGGACATTACCATTTTGTGATGATAGATGGAAATAAAAGATGTTTATTCGAAACCGCGTTAATCAAGGGGATTTCTTCCAGCGATTCCTCTCGTGGTTAAAAAAAGATCTGTTGCCTTACAGGGCTGTACAGTCAACTTGCATCTCGCGAAATGTTTTGCAGTACTCAATGGAGCTTTTTTTTTTCTAGACCATAATTCTTCATTTGATTGTTCATTAGCAGATTAGCATTCTGCATAAAAAAAGTGTGGGTGTTCATTTCGAACAGTGCAGTTTCACTGCTTACAAGTACTTGCAGGGTGCTGTCGATTCTAGCTCACCGTGCGTGGAACAAGCGCAGGTCGCTCAGTTTGAGCCTCAAACAGCGACATAATGGTAAGGTGAGCGGGTCCCCTGCAGAGCAGAGAGTGAGAGTACCCGGTACGCAGGTGTCGCAAAAAGCGGCCACCGCCCCGCCGCCCCCGCCGCCCCCACTCCGCCGTAATGGCAGCTATTAGCGCCAGCTCGCAGCTCGCAGGGCCGGTCTGGCGGCGGACCTGCCCAAAGGCCGGTCCAGCACTGTGCACCGCGCGCGGGGCGTCTCCGGCACTGCGGGAGGAGAGCCGGCTAACCTCATCCCGCTCTTCAAGTCCCTCCAGCAGGGGCCACAGTAGAAACCACGACCGTGTGGCACTCCTAAACAGTAAACATTTCCATGTCACAAAATTAGCTTAACACATTTATTACTTATTACGGTTTATTTTATTGCCGTATTTCTAGGTTCAGCATTGGTTCACTTGTATACGAAAAGGTACATAAACACAACCGTTAATGCGGCGTACGTAGGGAATATGGACGTAATGATGAACTCTTATACACTGACGTAAAAAACTCGCAACACCAAGAGGGAGATACATCTACATCTACATCTACATTAATACTCTGCAAGCCACCCAACGGTGTGTGGCGGAGGGCACTTTACGTGCCACTGTCATTACCTCCCTTT
This sequence comes from Schistocerca piceifrons, assembly GCF_021461385.2. Classification (NCBI taxonomy): domain Eukaryota; kingdom Metazoa; phylum Arthropoda; class Insecta; order Orthoptera; family Acrididae; genus Schistocerca; species Schistocerca piceifrons. Next base: position 1,217,437,691 of record NC_060138.1, read on the forward strand.
CCTGTTCCAGTCGCGTATGGTTCGCGGGAAGAACGACTGTCTGCAAGCCTCCGTGCGCGCTCTAATATCTCTAATTTTACATTCGTGATCTCCTCGGGAGGTATAAGTAGGGGGAAGCAATATATTCGATACCTCATCCAGAAACGCACCCTCTTGAAACCTGAACAGCAAGCTACACCGCGATGCAGAGCGCCTCTCTTGCAGAGTCTGCCACTTGAGTTTGCTAAACATCTCCGTAACGCTATCACGGTTACCAAATAACCCTGTGACGAAATGCGCCGCTCTTCTTTGGATCTTCTCTATCTCCTCCGTCAACCCGATCTGGTATGGATCCCACACTGATGAGCAATACTCAAGTATGGGTCGAACGAGTGTTTTGTAAGCCACCTCCTTTGTTGATGGACTACATTTTCTAAGGACTCTCCCAATGAATCTCAACCCGGTACCCGCCTTACCAACAATTAATTTTATATGATCATTCCACTTCAAATCGTTCCGCACGCATACTCCCAGATATTTTACAGAAGTAACTGCTACCAGTGTTTGTTCCGCTATCATATAATCATACAATAAAGGATCCTTCTTTCTATGTATTCGCAATACATTACATTTGTCTATGTTAAGGGTCGGTTGCCACTCCCTGCACCAAGTGCCTATCCGCTGCAGATCTTCCTGCATTTCGCTACAATTTTCTAATGCTGCAACTTCTCTGTATACTACAGCATCATCCGCGAAAAGCCGCATGGGACTTCCGACACTATCTACTACGTCATTTATATATATTGTGAAAAGCAGTGGTCGCATAACACTGCCCTGTGGCACGCCAGAGGTTACTTTAACGTCTGTAGACGTCTCTCCATTGATAACAACATGCTGTGTTCTGTTTGCTAAAAACTCTTCAATCCAGCCACACAGCTGGTCTGATATTCCGTAGGCTCTTACTTTGTTTATCAGGCGACAGTGCGGAACTGTATCGAACGCCTTCCGGAAGTCAAGAAAAATAGCATCTACCTGGGAGCCTGTATCTAATATTTTCTGGGTCACATGAACAAATAAAGCCAGTTGGGTCTCACACGATCGCTGTTTCCGGAATCCATGTTGATTCCTACAGAGTAGATTCCGGGTTTCCAAAAACGACATGATACTCGAGCAAAAAACATGTTCTAAAATTCTACAACAATCGACGTCAGAGATATAGGTCTATAGTTTTGCGCATCTGCTCGACGACCCTTCTTGAAGACTGGGACTACCTGTGCTCTTTTCCAATCATTTGGAACCCTCCGTTCCTCTAGAGACTTGCGGTACACGGCTGTTACAAGGGGGGCAAGTTCTTTCGCGTACTCTGTGTAGAATCGAATTGGCATCCCGTCAGGTCCAGTGGACTTTCCTCTGTTGAGTGATTCCAGTTGCTTTTCTATTCCTTGGACACTTATTTCGATGTCAGCCATTTTTTCGTTTGTGCGATATCGCAGGTGTGTTCCTACATCTGAAAGATGATGGGTATTCGTAGTTCCCAGCCGGCCGGAGTGGCCGTGCGGTTCTAGGACGCTACAGTCTGGAACAGAGCGACCGCTACGGTCGCAGGTTCGAATCCTGCCTCGGGCATGTATGTGTGTGATGTCCTTAGGTTAGTTAGGTTTAAGTAGTTCTAAGTTCTAGGCGACTGATGACCTCAGAAGTTAAGTCGCATAGTGCTCAGAGTCATTTGAACCATAGTTCCCACCAATCTCATAAGAGCGGCCCTAGTAGTGCAACTATGAGGATGCAGAACAGGTTCGCTTTAAATACTGTAACTGTCGTGAGCGTTAGCTACCTTTGAGACTGGACGTGGTGAGTTGATGTCAGTGAAGTATGCCTTCAGGTTAACAAAGTTGCCGTTATCAACACCTCACCTAGTGTGAACGAGGGCATGTGATAGGACTACGAGAGGCTGGATGTTCTTTCTGCGATATTGCGGAAAGACTTGGCTGGAATGTAGCCACTGAACATGACTGCTGATAGCGGTGGTCACGAGAATGAACGGCCAGGTAGCGCTACCGAGAGGGAAGACCATCGTGCTCCGGATATGCCTCTGGCGCAGCGTAACTCCATCTGCAGCAGCAGTCTGAGCAGTAGTTGGCACCACAGCGACACAAATCGCTTACTTCAAGCACAGCTCTGAGCCAGACGCACTGTAGAGTGCATTCCGCTGACGCCAAACCACCGCCATTTACGACTTCAATGGTGTCAAACGAGAGCTCATTGAAGGTCAGGTGGAGAGGTCTGTGGTGTTTTCTGATGAAAGCTGGTTCTGCTTCGGTGCCGGTGACGGCCATGCGCTGCTTAGAGAGTCAGCTGACGCCCTGCAACCAATATGCCTGAGTACCAGGCACACCGGATCTACACCTGGACCTATTGTCTGAGGCGTGATTTCGTGTGACAGCAGGAGAAATCTCGTAATTATCCCACGTATCCTCAGTACACATTTGTACGTCAGTCTGGTGATTCGACCTGTTGTGCTCCCGTTCATGAAGAGCATTCCAAGGGGTGTTTTCCAATAGGATAACGCTGGCCCACATACCGCTTTTCTAAGCTGTACAGAGTGTCCACATGTTGCCTTGTCCTGTTCGATAACCAGATCTGTCTCCAATAGAGCACATACGGGACACCATAAGACGACAATTCCAGCGTCTTCCACAGACAGCATTAACCGTCCCTGTATGGACTGACCGAGTCCAGCAGGCATGGAACTCCATCCCACAAACTGACAAAAAAAATGGTTCAAATGGCTCTGAGCACTATGGGACTTAACTTCTGAGGTCATCAGTCCCCTAGAACTTAGGACTACTTAAACCTAACCAACCTAAGGACATCCACACACATCCATGCCCGAGGCATGGGACCGTAGCGGTCACGCGGTTCCAGACTGTAGCGCCTAGAACCGCTCGGCCACCACAAACTGACATCCGGCACCTGTACAATACGATAAACACGTTTCCGTGCTTGCATTTAACATTCAGGCGGTTACACCGCTTGTTGGTGTAGCAGCATTTCACACTTGCAATGGCTTATCTCGCGCTCACATTAACCTGGAATCTTGCAATGTTAATCACTTAAATTTGTTCCCTAGACTACTGCATTTCCGAAAATTCATTACTCTTCATTTATTATTTTTTGGTGTCGCGATTTTTTTCACTCGGTGTATATCTAAACATGCAAGTGAAATAAATTCATTCAACTCTTTTCCACTTACTGTCACTACTTATTTGTTATAGTAAGATTAGGCCATCATTCTTATTAGAACGTTATTACACTGAACAGTCATGATCGCAATTTTATCGCACAAACATCCCAGATAACTAGTATCGCCCAGTGGTCGTCATCTGATCGGAGGTCATCACCAGTGCGATAGTCGGCTACTAAGCATCTCATACAAGGTTGTTGCATATTACGTGTGGCGAGACGGTTTGTATAACAATGACCACTGATCGAAAATATTTACTGTTTGGGTCGTGTAATGTGTATAATTTCGCTCTCTACTCTGCATTACACCGTCGGTCAGCCCATATCATTTAGCCACTACATCGAACGAGGCAAAGACGCCGGCGCCGCCCAGCTGCGGATCTCCACAGCAGTTGTGGGACCCCCTCCACACGGTCAGCCGGAAGGAAGCCCCTGGCGGCCCAGCTGTGGGCACAAGTGGACAGCAAGTGGCGGCAGAGGCCAACAGGCCCAGCCGCCGTCTGCAAGGCAGCTTCTGGGGAAGCCGACCCACTGTTCTGTGAAGGGCCAGATTACATTGCAGCAGGGACCGATGACTTCGGCGGTTTGGTCCGATAAGACCTTATCACAAAAAAAAACTACGTTTCAGTCCAGTGCTCGTCAAAAGCTTCGGCTCAACAGCCAATACCGGCATGTGGGCAGGCACCTAGGGCCGCATAGGTACCGATCTTGTTGTTAATTGGCCATCTACACAAATTAGTGTTTTGTAAGCACCCTGGCCGGCTGGAGTGGCCGAGCGGTTCTAGGCGCTACAGTCAGGAACCGCGCGACCGCTACAATCGCAGGTTCGAATCCTGCCTCAGGCATGGATGTGTGTGATGTCCTTAGGTTAGTTAGGTTTAAGTAGTTCTAAGTTCTACGGGACTGGTGACCTGAGCAGTTCAGTCCCATAGTGCTCAGATCCATATGAACCATTTCTTTGTAAGCACCTAATAGAGTAGCTACAGTAAGTTGGCCACCGGCACCTTTATACTCATCGTCGGTACCATTCGGAAAACTTCTTGTCGACTGTTCTCTGTTTCGTATTGCTGCCACTCACAGCGTCAATAAAGTTGTAACACTGACGAACCGTTGGGCTGTCTGTGTGAGCGGACGCTTAATTGATTAATAACAGTAGCTGAACTATATTTAAATGCCTTATGCAACAGGAAACACATTTAGTGAATGTTGTGAACCTTGTTTTTCCTCTACTCGTTGCATTGAATTAGAACACTTTAACTTAATTTCATAATCTTTGCTACCACAAAAATCAACCCCTGTTGAAGATTATCGTTTCTATAACGCCCATTGACGACGAATCCGTGTTACTTCCATGTCAAAATTTATATCATAGCAGCTGCTTGATACGTTCGCGCGCGCCAGTGATTGTCACTACTGGAAGAGAAACAACAACACATTGCCTCCCTCACACCCTCCAACACTGCAACATCTATGCTACTTATCCCTTGGCTCTGAGCACTATGGGACTCAACTGCTGTGGTCATAAGTCCCCTAGAACTTAGAACTACTTAAACCTAACTAACCTAAGGACAGCACACAACACCCAGCCATCACGAGGCAGAGAAAATCCCTGACCCCGCCGGGAATCGAACCCGGGAACCCGGGCGTGGGAAGCGAGACCGCTACCGCACGACCACGAGATGCGGGCTACTTATCCCTCTATCCTGCCGTATGCAGCTAACTTTAGTCATTTCACGGCAGAATGAACAAATGTCGGTTACAGTAAGCACTTCATGAAATATTACTGGCGCTGTAAGTACTTTTATTTGTTACTAAGCATGAAAACTATACTCTTAACAAGTTCTTAACGTTATTTGACGTTCTTGGATTCGGCTGTTTGTTGCCACAAGCACATTATTATAAAATACGGCTGAGAACCGCCGGCCGCGCGAATGCTTAATTCGCGGCTCACGCAGCCCGCGGGCCGCAGTTTGACTACCAGCGCTGTGATAACTTGTCGGAGAGCATGCGCTCCTTCAGGACGAAAATGGGACAACTAACAGGCCGCATCCTTAACCGATGTAACGAAACCATGGAAACGTAAATATACTAGGCTGGGCGGGGATTCGAACTCCGGTTCTTCCGAATATGGTCACACTGTTATTGTGATTTTAGTTGGCACTCCTGCCTTTTCATTGAAGGCATCACTCTATCTTTCCCACAAATTACTGAAAATACCACGAGCAATTCATAGATGGTTCTATTTTGTCAAAAGTATGAAGCATTAGAAAGGAAGCTCTTGTCCCAGTTTGACCTGCTCCGTAAGTGCCAAGTTCGATAATCCAGTGTGTTATTAACTGCTGCCTTGGTCAGCTCGCTCGGTAACATGGAAACAGGCGGTACGGCTTACGCTGCCTCTTCCCTATGTTTGCTGTAGGCCAGACCCCACATAGCTGCAGAGTTTTAGGCGCATGGACCGAGTGTGGTGCAAGCGGAAAGGCGACTCTCTGACAAACCAGATCCCGTCACTGGGTTTAAAAGTACAGCAGCAGTGAGGTGCGAGGATGCACCTGTTACCAGTAAACAAATAAACACTCACCGAGGTAAGAGAGAACAGGTTCAACGTTTGTTAGAAATCTAGGAATACGTCAGCCCGGTGGAGAAAGCTCATGGCAGTACACATGCTGAAGCTGCCGCGGTGATGGCTTCTCGCAAGCAGATGTTACACGTGCAAATGAAATGTTTGTTCTCAAGTTTCCTTGATATGAAGCGCTACAAAGCGTTTTGACGATGTGTATGTCTGTCTGACAGAACGCAACACGCACGTTACCGCAAAGGCTCAGGCTGGATGTAGCTCACGGTTCCAGGAGAGAATTGCGAGAAAAGGAGAAGCAAAACATTCGCCCCTGCGGGCTGACACTTCGGAGCCTGGCGCACTCTATGCAAGTGACGTCAGAGAACCAGAACCTGGCCCCTTCTAGAGTGCTGTATCGTTTACGTGAAGCTGGGAGCGAGTCACGAACTGTGCTGAGGAATAGCTGACGATTCGAGCCAGAGAAATGTCTCGGGCCACTTTATGTATCGTGTCCGTAGAGGACCGAACAGGATACAACGGCGATAGTAGGCGATGCTGGTTGTGCCTCGCGGCAGCGATCGTTTCGGCCGCTGGTGGGCGCTCATCGCCGGGAAAAATAAAAGGGCGCGGCGCCAGATGCGGTCGGCCAGGTGTGCGGCAGCAGAGCTGACAAATGCAGCGCATTAGCGGTGTGTGGCGGGGGGTACCTTCTGCTGCTGAGGCGCGGCCATCCCGGGGCTTTGGGAGACCGGGGAGGCATTGGCCTGACTGACGCTCACGCAGGCCGCCCTACTCCGAACTGTGGGACTTGTGTGCGGCACAAAAACAAATCACGAGTAAAAACACAGCGACCGAAATATACCTCGCGAGTTCTGCTACCTCAACTTCAGGAGCATGTTCCTGTTTACATCTTTAAATTCATTAAGGTGTAGCAATATAATCTAAACTCGAAAGGCATGAAAGGAGTAGGAGTCTAGTTGTCGTCCTGCCACCCAGATGTAACTCCCCCGTGATTTTCCTAAATCGATTAAGGCACATTTCAGTTGCTCCTTATTCAATAACTTTGTCGTTGACAATACGTTAAATCTTCAACACCCTCATTTATTTTCTATCGAATGCGTTACGAACGAAACGCAGAATTCATAATATTGGTATCTGTACAGAGTGAACTTCATTAACGTAATTTCTAACGGTAACAGGCTTAATCGCCTTGTGGGAGCCCTTTTCTAAATTTAAAAGGTAGTAAAAATTTTATTACATTCAGTAGATTTTCAAGTACGCTACGCTTCTCGTGAAGTGGTGCTTTTAAACTTTCCACACGCATGGCAATATAACAGTGATGTACAGGGGCATTACAGGCATTTCCATAAGCGCCACTGCAGGGAGATTCCGACTGCCTTTGGAATGCAGCGCGAAGCACCCAGCTGTGTCGCGTTGACTGCCTCGACGCGTTTTCAAAGAGTTGTTACGGCAAGGAAAAGGGAGAACCTCGGTAACCTCCTCCTAACAGCACAGGACAGCACGGACCTTCAGCACCAGTAAAACCCACCCCACTGCACCTGAGGCGGGACTCGAACCCAGAACTCTGGCTCAGACTTCGCCAGTTGTGGACTGTTCACTGCCAGCTCTCCTCTGCACATACCGTCGATGGGAATAATAAATTCAGTGGGGCAATGTGTCAGAAGACAGGCGCAAACCAGAAACTGGTAGCACTGTATTAAATTACTCACACTCAGCGAGAGGTAACTTTTTATTAGTCGGAATGTTTCGGTTCAGTCGACTACCAAAGCCAGTATATCAGTAAAATAAATAGGGGGGAGGGGGGGGAGGGTAGGACAGCTAGTGTACATTCTCGGTGCGCAGTTTGACATCAGGCTGCTGTATGAAACTCGAGCGGTTCCCTCGACACGCCGTTTGAATGTTGCGTGTCTGACAAAAGAAACTAATTTCTATACTCCACTCTGTGGCTGTTTGAAATGAGCTGTCTCTTGCGAACTGTGTGTTTAGGGGTGCTATTCGATTTTTCAGCGTTCGGAAGTTGGAATCTGCAGAGATTCACCATGAACTAAAGGAAATGTAAGGTGAGACAGTAGTGAACGACAGACTGTCAGAAACTGCAGTGACAAAGGTTCTACAATGGAGCAATAACAGTGGCTGGCGAGACTCGAATTAACGTGCGTCACTCACCAGTGATGATCGTAAGAGGTAAATGAGGAGCGTAATAGTGAGAAACACCTTTCCACGAATCTAAAGTAGTTCCTGGAAGGCAAACGTTTTGGTAGTGAGGTCGAGGTGAAGATCGCAGTGCACACCTGTCTTAACGAGTCCATCAAGGTAACTGAACCATCAGTGTGTGTGACCGCCTTGCGGAGGACCCGGGTTACGTTCCTGGCGTCGCCAGGTTGTTTCTTCGGTGCGAGATCTGGAACTGGTTGCTGCCTCCCTCTTGTGGCTAACTCAGCAGCTACTTGATTGGGAGGTGGCGGCTCCACCGGCTGTTAAGCCGACAACAACCGCCACAGCTGAGTGCAGACCCCCTTACCCCTCCGCACCACATCCGAATGCCGGAAATAACAGACAATGATGCGGTGGACGAGGGCGTCGCGGCGCCCTCTATGTCTGAACGCATTTATTCTCTTACCTTGCTTAATGGGCTGGAAACAGCCGGCTATGAGATGGGAATCTATAGTTGGTCGACAGATACCACAAAATACTAAATAATGGATAAAGTAAGCTCCTAGTTTTCGATAAAATGTGTTGTTGTTGTGGTCTTCAGTCTAAAGACAGGCCAGTGAAAACTTCGTAACATTTCAATTGAGCCGGCCGTTATGGCCGAACGATTCTAAGCGCTTCAGTCTGGAGCCGCGTGAGCGCTACGGTCCGAGGTTCGAATCCTGCCTAGGGCATGGATGTGTGTGATGTGCTTAGGTTAGTTAGGTTTAAGTAGTTCTAAGTTCTAGGGGACTGATGACAGATGTTAAATCGCATAGTGCTCAGAGCCATTTGAACCATTTAAATTGATATAAGATGTTGACAAATTCCTCGTTGTTAGATACGATTTTCTTGCTATTGCCAGTCTACATTTTATCTCAAGTTCTGCCGTCATCAGTTATTTCGCTACCCCACTAGCAAAACTCATCTGCTACTTTAAGTATATCATTTCCTAAGCTACACTGACGGAAAAAACCGCAACGCCAAAAAATAATTAATGTAGAGTAATGAAATTTCGGGAATACATTTGTCTAGGTAACATATTTAATTATTTAACACTGCATGATCATAGGTTAATTCAAAGTGCGAGATAAGCCATTGCAAATGCGAATTACTGGTACAGTAATAGCCTGAGCAACCACCAGAATGTTGAAAGCAAGTATGCAAACGCTCATCCGTTGAGGTGTACCGGTGCCACTTATGAGTTTCTGGGATGCAGTTCCATTGCTGTTGCACGTGGTCGCTCAGTACAGCGACGGTTGCAGTGGATCCTGATGCAATTTGGAATTCCTGTGTGATGGTCTGGATAGATGTCTGGCGATTAAACCTCTTCAACTGTCGGCGGGGTTCAAAAGGCTCTGAGCACTATGGGACTTAACATCTATGGTCATCAGTCTCCCAGACTTAGACCTACTTAATCCTAACTAACCTAAGGAGATCACACAACACCCAGTCATCACGAGGCAGAGAAAATCCCTGACCCCGCCGGGAATCGAACCCGGGAACCCGGGCGCGGGAAGCGAGAACGCTACCGCACGACCACGAGCTGCGAACGTCGGCGGGGCGTGCGAGTGAACAGAGGAGGTCAGCCTGTACGATTTTGTGCTGTATGTGTCCCTTCACGTTTCCACTTCATTATCAGATCGGAAACAGTGGACGTATGGATGTTTAGCAGCGTGGAAATCTCGCGTACAGACTTATGAGACCCAATCACCTCACGATATTCGAAGTCCGTGAGTTCCCGGGAGCGCCCCATTTTGCTTTATCACGATGTCTAATGCCTGCTCAGGTGGCTGATATACAGTTCTTGGCAGGAGGTGACAGCACAATGCACCTAATATGATAAAACATATGTTTTTGGGGGTGTCCGGATACTTTTGATCTTTCAGTTGCAGAAACTTGCCTACTAACTTCTTGTATGTCGCAGAGTTTGATGTAGCGATATCTTTGCGTGAGTGTAAGCCCCTCAGCAGCACCTGATTTAATTCGAATAGATTCCATCACATTTATTTTCCTTCTGTTGAGTTTCATCTCTTTTCAAGACGCTATGCATTCGTTTCAATCAGTCTTCCAAGTCTTTTGCTGTGTCTGGCAGAACTGCAATGTGGTCGGGAACCGAAGTTTTTATTGCTCCACTGAATTTCGAGCGAACAGCCACATGTATTTATTTCTTCTCCCGGATCTTTAATTTCCTTTCTCATATTTCTCCTTTGTTTAATTTTTAACGTCTAACATTCGTTACTTGTTGCATAACCCTCGCAATAAATCGCTAGTGAAAGCGGACAAAGTGCTGAAGCACGTTTGCTAGTAGCGAACAGGAATAAGTGACTGTTTTGTAGTCTTGCACATGTTTTTCCTCTGCAAGCAGTAGGGCTAAAATATCAACAACTAGTACGTAATGCCGCCAAACCGATGCTGACACCTGTGGCTGTCGGTGAGAGGTGGTCGCCGGCTCGGCGTGAATAGCGCTAGTGCCCCGGCCGCGGCCGGTCGGCAAGTAGCTGCTGCTGCCGGCGATCAGCTGTGGCGCGGGCGGCAGATGGCAGACGGCGGCCGTAGCCGGCAGCGGCGGAGCAGCAGCCAGCGCCAGCCGCATTCCGCGGGCGTGGTGGGGCGCCGACCGCTCCGGCCGGCCGCTCCAGTGGCCCGCGCTGTATAGCCGGGCTCGCGGCTACACCTCTCCTCCTCCCTCGGCTTTTCGGCGCCGTCGCGGTCGCTGTTTGGGGTGCAGCAGAGCCTACTAGACTGCATCTGTTAGTCCACCAGCGACTCAACGAACAGTCACACTACGTACCTAACACCATCACTGCAACAATACACCTTTCGCGCCGTTTATCGCAACCATCTCAGAATTCCGCTATAAAAAAAGGCTGATATTTCGATGTCACCTTAGAACCAAAACGGTACATTGTGTCCGATATACAGCAGAGAATAAAAGAATTGTTGTTTGTTGTGGTCTTCAGTCCAGAGACTGGTTTGATGCAGCTCTCCATGCTCCTCTATCCTGTGCAAGCTTCTTCATCTCCCATTACCTACTGCAGCCTACATCCTTCTGAAGCTGCTTAGTGTATTCATCTCTTGGTCTCCCTCCACGATTTTTACCCTCCGCGCTGCCCTCCAATGCTAAATTGGTGATCCCTTGATGCCTCAGAACATGTCCTACCAACCGATCGCTTCTTCTACTCAAGTTGTGCCACAAACTTCTCTTCTCCCCAATTCTGTTCAATACCTCCTCATTAGTTATGTGATCTACCCATCTAATCTTCAGCATTCTTCTGTAGCACCACATTTCGAAAGCTTCTACTCTCTTCTTGTCTAAACTATTTATCGTCCATGTTTCACTTCCATACATGGCTACACTCCATACAAATACTTTCAGAAACGAGTTCCTGACGTTTAAATCTATACTCGATGCTAACAAATTCCTCTTCTTCAGAAACGCTTTCTTTGCCATTGCCAGTCTACATTTTATATCCTCTCTACTCCGACCATCATCAGTTATTTTGCTCCCCAAATAGCAAAACTCCTTTACTACTTTAAGTGTCTCATTTCCTAATCTAATTGCCTCAGCATCACCCGACTTAATTCGACTACATTCCATTATCTTCGTTTTGCTTTTGTTGATGTTCATCTTATACGCTCCTTTCAAGACACTGTCCATTCCGTTTAACTGCTCTTCCAAGTCCTTTGCTGTCTCTGACAGAATTACAATGTCATCGGTGAACCTCAAAGTTTTTATTTCTTCTCCATGGATTTCAATACCTACTCCGAACTTTTCTTTTCTTTTCTTTACTGCTTGCTCAATATACAGATTGAATAGCATCGGGCCGGCCGTTGTGGTCAAGCCGTTCTAGGCGCTACAGTCTGGAACCGCGCGACCGCTACGGTCGCAGGTTCGAGTCCTGCCTCGGGCATGAATGTGTGTGATGTCCTTAGGTTAGTTAGATTTAAGTAGTTCTAAGTTCTAGGGGACTGATGACCTCAGAAGTTAAGTCCCATAGTGCTCAGAGCCATTTGAATAGCATCGGGGAGAGGCTACAACACTATCTCACTCCCTTCCCAACCACTGCTTCCCGTTTCATGTCCCCAAAGAATTATAAGAAGCGAAAATGTAAAAAACAGCTACGCTGGTGCGAGTAACTTTAAGGGCGAAAGTAACTTTCGCATGATGCGTCACTCCCAAGCAGCACAGCTCGGCGATTCTTTGACCATACATACAAGGAGCTGTTACAGTATATCACAGTACAGTACAGGACAGAAGGTATTCGAAAGATAAATGCAATGAGACGAACAGAAACGATACCTTTACTCAAAGATATAATTGTGCTGAAGTCACTACGATTCACGATGGTCTTGTGGACACTACAAGAGGCGGGACACTTCTTAATACGGGGACCAATCGCCGCAAACGTTGATGCATGCTCTGCAACGCGCTCCCATGCTGGCCACAATGCGACTGCACACAGGTTGCCCGAACTCTTACGGGAATCCTCACCTTAGTGTGCGCCAGTAATGAGTGGATGGGCAAATATCTATTAGGTACACTACCTATGTAGACTGTGGACACTTGGGAATGTGGGTCTCAGGGGAAGCGTGCAAGTGGTAAGTCCTGCAGTCGCGTTATTCGTCTGTGGCCTCACTGGCTCAGATGGATAGAGCGTTTGCCATGTAAGCAGGAGATCCCGGGTTCGAGTTAAATAGGACTCGGAAATTCCTCTTCATTCTCTGTCTGCCTCCAAAGTTCTGGACACCCACGCTGTTTGACACCCACTCCGTTATTTTCCACCTAAGGTCTCATCGTTCCTTCTACAAACATCGTATACAGGAACAAATCTTTTTAAACTCGCTGACATTTTATGATGATGATGAAGTCCCATACAAAGCGTAGGGGACGACGCGGGAAACCCGCACCGCCGTACTAGGCAAGGTTCTAGCGGAGGTGGTTTGCCGTTGCCTTCCTCCGACCGTAATAGGGATGAATGAAGATGATGAACGCGACACAACAACACCGACTCATCTCGAGGCAGGTGAAAATCCTGACCCCGCCGGGAATCGAACCCAGGACCCCGTGCTCGGGAAGCGAGAACGCTACCGCGAGACCACGAGCTTACAGCAGCGGAAAATAATGACTTCCAAGCACTTTCGTGCAAGGAGGTGCGGTATCATCGTCTCTACACGGCATCCACGCCGTGCCGTGGTTATTACTTCGTCAAATGCATCTGTCTGAACTGAGCTACCACACACACGTGAAAACGTAAAATAGTAGCCAAACACAGCTGAGCACAGACTACCAGACTGCCAGTACCCAATAAGAGCATTATGTCGACATATTCGGAGACGACCAGATCTGAGGGACCTAGACAGCGTCTCCGTCTCTTGGAGCTAAGCAAAGGCAAGTGGGGAAAAATGCATGAAGGGAAGATGAGGAGCAAGGAAGGACACTGCCGAACAGAAGGCGGGAGCTTCTGAATAAAATTTCATTTACAGCATCTGCGGTCAGATTAAGGATTAATTCTAGATGTAGAGCAAAACTATGAATATTTTATTTTGTGAATGATGATGCCACCGGAAATAGGAGGGCTCGAATAAAAGCCTTGGCTTGCGCAAAACTGGATTTCAGTCTCATAATCTCATACACGCTGTGTGCAATCCTAATGTAACCCACTTGGGGTAGTGACTAGAATTATTTTTGTGCCGCAAAAGCCGAATGACGTAGATTTAATTGCGTGGAACCGACTGACCCACTCACAGAGATCAATTAGAGGACGTATTGAAGTATTATGTAGATTGTTGTTTACTATTTCCCCTAGAGTTTCAGTCAGGATTTTGGCCACTGCTTATTGCTCTGCAAAATTTTACATCCGACGGAGTGGCTATGCCGATTTTTTTTTGTCTCTGTGTTAGTCCTGTAAGGATTAATACGTATGTAGTATGTATGTTCCCTCTGTTCATAGGCTAATTTCAAACCGGTGATCCTCAGTGATAGCATAAGATATGTTGGCCCTCCGTAGATACGGGTAGTTCAGGAAAACGGAAGACGAGTGCAGCTTTCTGCCGTCATTAAGTCGAGCTAGTCTTGCTACATTCAGTAACGTCCCTTACGGAAGGGAGCATGCAAAAATGTTCCATTACAATACGCAAGGGCGGTTCTTGAAGTACAAATAATGATGTTTATTACATTTCTAAAGTTTTTGTAGGTATTTAATATCTTGTTAACAAGCAGTGGTTCATTAAATATTAGGCAACACTTCTGGATCATTTAAGGAAAGATAACGTTGCGTTACTTACCGTCGTAAAAATTTTTCCTGATACAATGAAATTTCGTGAGACCCTTTACGGTCAGAAGACAGACACGCGGAACAGCTTGTCCTATGGTTGTAGACAATGAACCGATCGATTATTTCCTCACTGCCTCGGTTTTAATAGTACTCGCGTCACGAGCTACTGTGCGCGCTCTTATTCAGATTTTCGCGGAAATTAATCGAACACGAACAGGCCCTCGGCGCGAGCTTATCGCGTGCCGCGAGCGGGCTGGTGGAGAGTTTTCTAAAGAAGGTCATCGTCTGGTGTGGGCGTATCGTGCTCGAGATCGCTAATTAGACAATAGGCGGACCGCGGAATGTCACGGGCTTCCCACGTGTGTCGCCGGCGCGGGCAGCGTTCCAGAGCGCAGGAATCCAGAGGGCCCTTCCACCCGAGCTCCAGCTCCACGTCATTTCACAGCGAGCAAGTACCGCCGTCATACCGCGGCCGCTGACACACCTTAATGATCACGTTTGCAGCGCTGCTTAGTTGTTTTTCTTCAAATTTTGGAGGAGTTTTCATGTTGCACAACCTAACTTGTCCTAACCACGATATAAAGATCACCTACGCTACGTAAATAACTACTGATTTTGCAATTCCACAGTGGCAAATCTGCTTTGAAATAATGGTACTAATGTGTTAATGAAGTAATTGACTGCGACACTGGTATGCGGATCCTCAAAAATTTCGCCTCAAATGGGCGTATCGCCGATTATTATGTTGTCCTGGAATATCATTTATCAACGTTAGTGATTTTCTTGGGGTGGTGTCAGTAACGAGTGGTGCCATGTTGTTTGTCCTAACCAACTACACCGAAGCGTCAAAGAAGCTCGTATAGGCATGCGTATTCAAATACAGAGATATGTAAACAGGCAGAATACGGCGCTGCCGTCGGCAACGCCTATATAAGACAGCGGGTGTCTGGCGGACTTTTTAGATCGGTTACTGGTGCTACAATGACAGGTTATCAAGATTTAAATGAGTTTGATCGTGCTGTTATAGTCAGGGCACGAGCGATGGGACACAGCATCTTCGAGGTAGCGACGAAGTGCGAATTTCCCAGTGCGACCATTTCACGATTGTTCCGTGAACATCAGGAATCCGGTAAAACATCAGTCTCCGACATCGCTGCGGCCGAAAAAAGATCCTCCAAGAACGGGACCAACGACGACTGACATGTCATTACATTTTCACGCAATTTGGGTGGATAGGTCCTGAGAAATCAGTACCCAGAACGACCACCTATGGCCGTAATAACGGCCTTGGTACGCCTGGGCATCGAGTCAAACAGAGCTTGGATGGCGTGTACAGGTACAGCTGTCCATACAGCTTCAAGACGATACCACAGTTCATCAAGAGTAGTGACTGGCCTATTGTGACGAGCCAGTTGCTCGGCCACCGTTGACCAGACGTTTTCAATTGGTGAGAGGTCTGGAGAATCTGCTGGCCAGGGCAGCAGTCGAACATTTTCTGTATCCAGAAAGGACCTGCAACATGTGGTCGTGCATTATCCTGCTGAAATGTAGGGTTTCGCGGGGATCGAATGAAGGGTAGAGCCACGGGTCGTAACAGGACCTGCAACATGTGGTCGTGCATTATCCTGCTGAAATGTAGGGTTTCGCAGGGATCGAATGAAGGGTAGAGCCACGGGTCGTAACACGCCTGAAATGTAACGTCCACTGTTCAAAATGCCGTCAATGCGAACAAGAGGTGACCGCGACGTGTAACCAATGGGACCCCATACCATCACGTCGAATGAGACGCCGGTATGGTGATGACGAATACACGCTTCCAATGTGCGTTCAACGCGATGTCACCAAACACGGATGCGAGCATGATGATGCTGTAAGCAAAATCTGGATTCATCGGAAAAATTGACGTTTTGCCATTCGTGCCGTCGTTGAGTACACCATCGCAGGCGCTCCCGTCTGTGATGCAGCGTCAAAGGTAACTGAAGCCATGGTCTCCGAGCTGATAGTCCGTACCGCTGCAAACGTCGTCGAACTGTTCGTGCAGATTGTTGTTGTCTTGCAAACGTCCCCATCTGTTGACTCAGGGATCGAGAAGTGGCTCCACGATCCGTTACAGCCATGCGGATAAGATTCCAGTCATCTCGACTGCTAGTGATACGAGGCCGTTGGGATCCAGCTCGGCGTTCCGTATTATCATCCTGAACCCACCGATTCCACATTCTGCTAACAGTCATTGGATCTCGACCAACGCGAGCAGCAATGTCGCGATACGATAAACTGCAACCGCGATAGGCTACAATCCGACCTTTATCAAAGTCGGAAACGTGATGGTACGCATTTCTCCTCCTTACACGAGGCATAACAACAACATTTCACCAGGCAACGCCGGTCAACTGCTGTATGTGTATGAGAAATCGGTTGGAAACTTTCGTCATGTCAGCACGTTGTAGGTGTCGCCACCGGCGTCAACCTTGTGTGTGAGTGCTCTGAAAAGCTAATCATTTGCATATCACAGCATCTTCTTCCTGTCGGTTAAATTTCGCGTCTGTAGCACGTCATCTTCGTGGTGTAGCAATTTTAATGGCCAGTAGTGTATTTGCGTGCTGTTAAGGTACTCCAGATCTGATCCCGACGGAAGATTTGTGTGACCAGCTCGGCCGTCAGCCCCGTCCCTTTGTCAGTACGCAGGATGTTAAGGACAGTTACAACAGTTGTTGGCGAGCATGTCTCAAAGGAGGATACGACCGCTTTATGCCAGCCTTCCCGGCCGAATCAGTGCAGGCACCCAGGCCAGGTTACACTGGTAAGTGGGCTGATGCTGCCAGGTTGTCTGCAGATTGGACCCGGCAGGTGCCGAGTGACGGCTGTGCCGTGACCTGGCCACGGAAGCCTGCGCAGGTGTTCAGCCGCAAACACAGACACAGACACTTGTTTGTGGCTATTGAGGTAGCGGAGCAGCGGGCCGACAACACGTGCAGTGGCCGGCTGCTGACTGGACTAATGGTGATGCGACACGACACGGCATCCGGGCGTGGGAACGGGCCGGGCTGGGCAGGGCTTCCGGATCTGCGCTCGCAGCCGCCGGCGCGGACCTGCCGAGGCTACGCGGCAGACTTACAAGTTCACACGCGCACGGGCGGGAACGTGCCGGAGCGCATTCCACATTCCTGCTCCGAACATTCTTCTACTTGCCCGGAAAAGTCGTTACACTTCATAATGTTGCTGCGGACATCGCTTCGAAGACTGGTTTCGTGCAGCTCCTCTGCAAACCATTTCATCTTTGCATAACTACATCCACTTGAGCTTCCCTACTGTAGCCGAGCGTTCGACTGCCTCCGCAATCACCTCCCCCCTTCCGACCCCCCGCTCTCCCACTTGTCTCTCTGTTTTAACTGAGTTGTGTAATGAATTTCTTTTCTGCAAAATTCGATTTACCATCTCGTAATTAGTTACTCGGTGTGCCCACATAACTTCATCATTTCTTATATCATCAGTTCCTGAAAACCTCTCCTCGTCTATACCGCTTCACCGGCCACGGTGGCCGAGCGGTTCTAGAGGGCCCTTCCACCCGAGCTCCAGCTCCACGTCATCTCACAGCGATCAAGTACCGCCGTCATACTGTGGCCGTAGACAGACCTTAATGATCACCTTTGCACCCTGCTTAGTTGTTTTTCTTCAAATTTTCGAGGAGTTTTCATAGTGCGCAACGTAATTTGTCCTAGCCACCACATAAAGGTCACCTTCCGGTTCATACGCTACAGCCGGCCGGAGTGTCCGAGCCGTTCTAGGCGCTACAGTCTGAAACCGCGCGACCGCTACGGTCGCAGGTTCGAATCCTGCCTCGGGAATGGATGTGTGTGATGTCCTTAGGTTAGTTAGGTTTAAGTAGTTCTAAGTTCTAGGGGACTGATGACCTCAGATGTTAAGTCCCATAGTGCTCAGAGGCATTTGAACCATTTGAGATAGTTTGCGTAGAGTGCGGAGAACATTTCCAGGCAGCGTGCCATTCAGACGGCCGCAGCAACACCACTTGCGTATTCTGTGCAGTTTTCCGTCCAACGCACGCATCGTCATCGACAGTGCCACATGCCCTCACTCCGTGAGACACGGCGGAGTGGTTGGGGACCGAACCGAGGACACCCGAGCGAAGAGTCTCAATCAGGAGCTGCACGCCCTCGCCACTTCTCCTCTTGCCGTTCAAATGCTAACGCAGAAAATTTTGGCCACACTAAGGAGTCGAACCAGCAACCTAATATCCGAAAGCCGTCCATAAAGTGTCAGCTACTGACGTCACTACGCAGGCGAGTATAAGATTTTTCACTGAATTTATCTCTTCTACATCTACATCTACATACATACTCCGCAATCCACCATACGGTGCGTGGCGGAGGGTACCTCGTACCACAACTAGCATCTTCTCTCCCTTTTCCACTCCCAAACAGAATTAGGGAAAAATAACTGCCTGTATGCCTCTGTACGAGCCCTAATCTCTCTTATCTTATCTTTGTGGTCTTTCCGCGAAATATAAGTTGGCGGCAGTAAAATTGTACTGCACTCAGCCTCAAATGCTGGTTCTCTAAATTTCCTCAGTAGCGATTCGCGAAAAGAACGCCTCCTTTCCTCTAGAGACTCCCAGCCGAGTTCCTGAAGCATTTCCGCACCACTCGCGTGATGATCAACCCTACCAGTAACAAATGTAGCAGCCCGCCTCTGAATTGCTTTTGTGTCCTCCCTCAATCCGATCTCTCTCTTAAAGATTTTCCGGCGAGAAAATACCGTAGTTTCATCTAGTAAAACAAGGTTCGTGCCTGTTTCTCGGTAGTTACGAATGTCGCCAAAACGCTTCGGTATTTGTTTCGTCAACCCCTAGGTTCCTACTTTGCTGTCTCAAAACACCTTGCAAGTATCTTCAAAGAGTCAAAAGCTACGGTGGGTGTAAACGGCAGGCTCCTCTCCCGGCGTGTCTAACCCTCAAGACTTGATGCTGCGCATTTCTGGAACGGCCGTGAAACGTGCCGGCTGGAGGGGGCGGGCAGAATGTGCCGCAGGTGTGCCTGGAGAGCGGCGCTGGAGGCTGCTCGGACAGCCACGTAATAATAACCAGCGGCCGGCCGCCTCCCCCGGCGCTGCCCTCATTTTTCAATTATTGCGCGATGGCGGCCGGTGATAGCGGGAATTAGATTTGTTAGCCCGCCTGGCGATTCTCGCCCGGCCGGGGTTCTTCCCTGCGCCCCGCCACAAACACGTGTCCGCCTCCCTGCGCAGCGCTCAGCTCAGCTCAGTCTGACGTACGTCGCCTCTGATCTCCGACGTAACGATGTAGTGCCGTGTGTGATCTCATACCTGCACAAAGTGAGCTGCAACTTTACACTGTCGATATTTACAAAATGCTTCCGTATTCGTTTCAGAAATAAAGTTTGTAGTAGCACACTGATCGGAAGTGTATCCCTAGGACCCGGTTATGTTGGAAGCCAACCATCTCTTTGACAGCCAGCGAAGCCAGCGAATGCGATTTATTTATTTATGTATTGAGTTACCAGCCTTCTGACCGGTTTGATGTGGCCCGCTGCGAATTCCTCTCCTGTGCCAACCTCTTCATCTCAGAGCAGCACTTGCAACCTACGTCCTCAATTATCTGTTGGATGTATTCCAATCTCCGTCTTCCCTTACAGTCTCTACTATCTACAGCCAATTCTTGTACCATGGGAGCTATTGGCTCAAATGGCTCTGAGCACTATGGGACTTCAGATCTGAGGTCATCAGTCCCCTAGAACTTAGAACTACTTAAACCTAACTCACCTAAGGACATCACACACATCCGTGCCCGAGGCAGGATTCGAACGTGCGACGGTAGCGGTCGCGCGGTTCCAGACTGTAGCGCCTAGAACCGCTCGGCCACTCCGGCCGGCTGGCAGTTATTCCCTGATGTCTTAACAGGTGTCTTATCATGATGATGATGATGATGTTTGGTTTGTGGGACACTCATCTGCGCGGTCATCAGCGCCCGTGCAAAGTACCAATTTTTACACAGCCCAATTTTTGTACACAGTGCAGTCCAACCACTGTCACGAATGACGATGATGATGAAATGATGAGGACAACACAAACACCCAGTCCCCGGGCAGAGAAAATCCCCAACCCGGCCGGGAATCGAGCCCGGGACCTCGTGATCCAAGGGCAGCCACGCTAGCCACTAGACCACGAGCTGCGGACATCATCCAATCCCTTCTCCTTGCCAGTGTTCTGCATACATTCCTATCATCGCCAATTCTGCGGAGAACCTCCTGATTTCTTGTGTTATAACTCCATCTAATTTTCAACATTCTTCTCTAACACTACATCTCTAATGCTTCGATTCTCTTTTGTTCCGGTTCTCTGTTTCACAGCCATACAATGGGTGATCCACCAATTTCTTGCTCAAATTAACGCCTAAGTTTGATACTAGTACACTTCTCTTGGCCATAAATGCCCTTTTTACCAGTGCTAGTCTGACTTTAGGCCGGACAGCCAAGAGTGAAGGTGTGGGATGCCATTTCTTTTCATAGCAGGAGACCTTTGGTTGTGACACACGTCACCCCTACAGCACAGTGGTATGTCGACGATATTCTAAGCTCTGTTTCGTTGCCCAACATGGCAAGTCATGCTAGGCTTACATTTGACCAAGATAATGTCCACCCACACACGGCGGCAGCTTCTACTGCTTGTCCTAGTGCATGTAAAGGCCTACCTTGGCCGCCAAGACCGCTGGATCTGTCCCCTATTGAGAACATTTGCAGCATTATGGGAATTGGCCTTTGACCAGCTCGGGACTGGACAGAATTTGGCACGATATCCTTCATAAAGACATCCAGTAACTCTATCGACCAATGCCAGGCCAAATAATTGCTTTCATAAGGCTCAGAGGTGGACCAAAACTTTACTGCCTAGCTCAGTTTGTGACGCTTTTTCATTTGAATAATTCATCGAATTTTCCTGAAACTGTTATCGTTTCTTTGTCTGTACGTGTAAGTCAGATATACCCGTTTCTGTCCAACTAGAATAATTTTTTCTCTTAGAGTGTACTTTCAGGAGGAGCTCATAAGAGACGGTGTTCGGAATGTTCCAGGGTTGGGGAGGGTAATCGGCAGTGCCCTTTCAAAGGAACCGTCCAGCCATTTGCTGGAAGGAGTTAGGAAAATCAGGGACAACCTGATCTGCGAGTGCACTTTCAGTGAATGAATATGAAATCAGTCTGTGTTCAAATTTGTGTGAAATCCTATGGGACTTAACTGCTATGGTTATCAGTGCCTAAACTTACACACTACTTAGCCTAAATTATCCTAAGGACAAACTCACACACCCACGCCCGGGGGAGGACTCGAACCTCCGCCGGGACCAGCCGCACAGACCATGACTGCAGCGCCTTAGACCGCTCCGGAAATCAGTCTTTCCTGAAATTAGTTTCCTGCGGTCGTTCCACTTTCAAGCACTGCGTAGACCTACTCCCAGATAAACAACATCCGCTGATTGTGCTGCGATTTTGAAATCGTACACTGACGGGTGTTTCTCCGTATTTATGAGCAAATGTCGCATTTGTTTATATCGAGGGTCAGCTTTGAATCGCTGCATCAAGCCTCGAATTTCTGCTGGTCTTCGTGTATTTCACTGCAACTGTCCAGCGTCGTCATCAACAGCATCATCTGGGGACAGCCTCAAGGCGTTTGCGATTTTGTCCGTTATGCGTACTGGCTCGGCTCGTGCCTAGCCAGCTCAGGCCGACGAGTAGTGCATTCACATTGCGCGCCGCGCCGAGCCGGGACGGCGAAATGGGGGAAAATCCACTTCTCCGATTTTCATGTTCTAAAAATTCTTAGCGGTATATAAGACTGCGCCACATCGTTTTATGAACTCATTTTTTCCTTAAAAGTGTTACTTACGTCGTGAAAAAAGAAAAAGTCTACTTTTCGTTTCGCGTGGTTTCTTAGTTTCGTAACGCTTCCCAACCGATTTTGAAGAAAGTATGCGGCTAAAAAATCTGATTTTTGTACACGTGCTAGTGTAACATCTTAGCTTCGTAGTGAATCATTTATCTTTTCATATTTCTTAACAGTCATTGTGAAATGATGCTATTTGTCAACGTTGTGCACTTGATTTACAAATCTTGTAGTGAAAAAGTTATGTAGCGGGTAGCTTACTGTTAGATCCGTTTTAGACCATACATTGTTGCGAATGAAATGTAGTTAAAAGTACCAAAAAGTTTTTGAAATGATAATGACACTGATATCTGTCTCTGGTCACAAGAAATGCGAGATATTCAGTGGCGTCAGTGCCGCGTCCGCAAGCCACGGAGTTCGAGCGGTTACAGCTTGGTTTAATGGTTCAAATGGCTCTGAGCACTATGGGACTTAACATCTATGGTCATCAGTCCCCTAGAACTTAGAACTACTTAAACCTAACTAACCTAAGGACAGCACACAACACCCAGCAATCACGAGGCAGAGGCTTGGTTTAATGTAGTCATATAATGCAGGACAGAAAAAAACTAATTACTAGTGATCAGTAGTGTAAAACTAATCACAAAAACAAACTGGAGATTTGTGATACGTTTACTGCAGAAACTGAAGCGCAATTCTGTAGTCTCGTTGTCTACTTTGACAGAAAAAATAATGGAGAGTTAATGAAACTACTGTACATCGACACAGATGTGCGTTTCATTGTTCTTCATTGTTTTTTTTTCCTTCCTTGGCGGGCTGCGCTGCACTGTGAAGGTAATCCCCACTCTTTGGCTAAATGGATGTCAGCTGCCGGAGTCCAAATAAATAAATTTTAAAAAATCCCCACCCTTCGACAGCTGACAAGCAAGTCAGTAGAAAACGCAGCTGCAGCCAACAGCTGCTCGCCTTTAGCTAGTCTGTGCTGTCGTGTAGAACAATGTCTTCACTCTTTTATTCGTATTATTTTGAATCTGCTGTAACTCGTCGAGTTTTGAAGTACAGAAGAACTAGGAGGTTATGGATTCATCCCATAAATAGCGACAGACATTTAGGAGAGTTTTTTTCTTTACATGAAGAACTTAAAAACTATCCTGAAAAATTTTATTCATATTACAGAATGAATCATAATACATTTTAGTATGTGCTGCAGAACATTCAAGACAAAATTTCGAAACAGAACACAAATTTAAATGTAAATACGGTAGATTGAATAAATGAAATAAAAGTAATTTCTCATGTATCATTATAATAAACGTAATTTTTCCTCACTGATTGTGAAATGTGAGGTAACATCTTAAAATAAAAGACGTGTGCAGTCACACTTGTGATGAAAGCAGAAGAGTGATGCGTGTACTGCAGAAGCTGCAGTGCTGCTCCACAGGCTCGCGCCTGCGGTCGGCTCGCGCCGGCAAATATTAAACACTCGGGATGTCGCCGGCTCGGCTCCGGGAGGCTCACGCCGTGTCGGCGCGGCCCGGCCGCCAGTCTGAACACCGCAATTCAAAACCATGTGTTTGATATCAAAGCGGGCGGCGGCCCGGCCAGGCTCGGCTCCGCCCGGCCGGCAGTGTGAACGCAGCCTTAGGTGATCCAGTCATATTGTGAGCAATAATAATCCTATAGTACGGCGTCGAAGTACTCTCGACGGTAGTTTTACGTCTGGAGATTGCTCTCCCTTGAGAAAGAGCTGTTCTCTTTGGTCGGAACTCCTCAGTGGACTCAAATGCCCCGGGCCCTTACGCCGTGCCCCGCGTCACGTCTCTGGCCGCCACGTGTCCTTCGCACAGCCTGTGCCGCCGGAGCCCAGGACGGTGGCTAGCAGTGCGCGACCGGCCCACCATCTGGCGCAGCACCCAGCGCTCCAGCTCTCCAGCTCCAGCTTTTTCCGCGCTTTTACGGCGGCCACAGGTGCGCCGGCGCGGGCGCGGGCGGTTCCCACGTGTCCCGCCACCTGCCGACGGCCGGCCCGACAGTAAATCGTAATTACGCCAGCAGCGCCGATTTACGGACTTCTTCTGGCCGCGGGCGAGCCGAGCCGGCTGCAAAAGTCCCGCCAGGCGGCCGATTGTCGGGTAAATATTTAAACAGCGCTGCCGGCTTAACCGCCGCCGCCGCGGCCGCGTCGTGAATCAGCCAGTGGCGAGACGCAGGTGCCGGCAGCATCTCCGTAAATCAGGGAGCCGGACGAGGGAGACGTCCTGGCGCCCGCCTGCCTCTGCACTGCCCTGGGCTAGCTACTCCGTGGCTTCCCCAGGTCAAGTCAGGCCACACGTTCTGAGTTCAAAGCTAACAAATTACCTGGAGACAGAAAAGCTTCTGGCCGCAAATTAACACGGATTGCTTGTGCGAAACTCACATTGCCCGTTTCTCACAGGGTATCCTACAGACCATTGATGGAGCGCAACAGTAAGATTCCATATTCCTAGCTTTCTAGGAAGCTTCTGACACAGTGCCCCACTGCGTATTGTTGACGAACGTCCGAGCATTCGGTTCTGGCTCCTAGGTACGTGAGAGGTTTCAAAACTTTTTACACAATACAGACCAGAAAGTGGTCCTCAACGGCGAGAATCCATCAGAGACAATAGTATCGTCATGAGTGCCAAATAGTCCAAATGGGTCTAAGCACTATGGGACTAAACATCTGAGGTCATCAGTCCCCTAGACTTAGAACTGCATAAACCTATCTAACCTAAGGACATCACATACATCCGTGCCCGAGGCAGGATTCGAACCTGCTACCGTAGCAGCAGCGCGGTTCCGGACTAAA
Organism: Schistocerca piceifrons; assembly: GCF_021461385.2. Classification (NCBI taxonomy): domain Eukaryota; kingdom Metazoa; phylum Arthropoda; class Insecta; order Orthoptera; family Acrididae; genus Schistocerca; species Schistocerca piceifrons. Next base: position 1,217,462,693 of record NC_060138.1, read on the forward strand.
GCGCCTAGAACCGCCCTGTCACAGCGGTCGGCGTCACGAGTGCCCCAGGGAAGTGTGCGAGCAGCAATTTACAGCTCTGTACTGAGGACACTGTGTTGTATGACACAGACAAAACTTGTAGTTGGTATGATGAGCGGCAGCTTACTCTAAATGTAGGAAATGTAAGTTAATGCAGACGCGTAGGGAAAACATTCAGATACAGAATTAATAGGCTGCAGCTTGAGACATTCACTTCGATTTAACATCTATGCCTAACGTTGCAAGGCGATACTGAATAGAATGAGCAAATCAGATTGCTAGTAGGTTGGAGAGTGCTCGATTTTATTTTATTGACAGACTTTGAGATGGTGTTTGTTATCTGTAAAGGACATTGCGTACAGGAGGTTAGTACGACCCATTCTTTAGTACTGTTAGAGTGCTTGGGATCCCCACCAGGTCGGATTAAAGGAAGACATCGATACAATCCACAGGCGGGCCGCTAGATTTAGTAGCGGTAGGCTCGATCAGCACGAAAGTAATACGGACGTCCTTCGTGAACTAAAATGGAAATCCTTGGACGAAAGACGAAGCTCTTTCAGCGAGGTCATTACTGGTCAAATTTAGAGAACCGGCTTTTGAGACCGGCTGCAGAAAGACTCTACTGCCGCCAACGTACCTTTCGCGAAAGGGCCTTGAAGAAAAGACACAAGAAATTAGGACCACTTGTTTTAGGAAGTCGTTTTACCCTCGGTCTGTTTGAGACATGAACATGAGGGCACATGACTAGTAGTCTTACGAGACGCCCGCCGCCATGCACCATACCATCATTTAGAGGCACAATGCTTCCTTTGTCTTCCTAGCGCTGCGGCCTATTTCATCCGCCGTCCTTCATGAACAGAGCGACTGCTTCGTAGCCAGTGATGTCCCCTCCAACGGGCAGCCCAATCCGCAACCTTCATTGTCACGGTCGAGCAATATCTCTTCATAACTAGTCGCTGAAAGTACTCGAAGCACTGTACGGCGGTCAGTTCACCCCCTCATCCATATTTTTTTACCCAAGCAGCGCCTACCATTTCTCTCTATAATGTGTTTATTTTTGGCAGTTGCTTGGGCATGAAAACTAAGCTCACACCCTCATGCCGCGAACATACGCCACAGGTATTCTCCTTGATAATTTTAGGGCCACACAGTTCAATAAAAATTCGAAATCTGTAGCTTTCACTTGGGAAAAAATTGTGAAATAGCCCATACTTTAATTCAACTTTAACGTAGACATTACTTTCCTCCTGCCACATTGATACCTATTATTTATGGTCGTCCATCAGGCCGGCCGGAGTGGCCGAGCGGTTCTAGGTGCTACGGTCTGGAGCCGCGCGACTGCTGCGGTCGCAGGTTCGAATCCTCCCTCTGGCATGGATGTGTGTGATCTCCTTAGGTTAGTTAGGTTTAAGTAGTTGTAAGTTCTAGGGGACTGATGACCTCAGAAGTTAAATCCCATAGTGCTCAGAGCCATTTGAACCATTTTTTTCGTCCATCAGCGTCGCTTCTTCTTCTTCCTTGTCTGATGATCATCATCTTTCAGTAAAATAAATGCCGCACACGCGACGGCTCCTAAATCCTCTTCTTTCTTCGCAATATCGGCCGGTGAAACTGTAGTTAAAATGCTACTTTATAGCGATAACTAAACTGGAGCAACGTCGGCATGTTATCAGAGGTAACTGTCGTCCCACATCCCAGATTCCCTTGGCTTCTTGTTTACTTGCGACACAACTTCCGGAAGACAAATTCCGAATTTCGGAAACAGTTTTTCGTTGTCGTGTTTACTTTTTAAAGCATAATGAGGATTTGCTAGCCTATTCAAATGTGGCGTGTGGAAAACAGCTGATCCTGTTTCTGATGTAATCAGCAGAATAGCTATTTCTCTTAAATATTAGAAGTACACATCCTCAAGCTCAGTCTAATATTTCCACTTCTGTTTCACTGTGGAAGTAGCCACTCTCTCCATATTAGCCGAAAATTTTTAAAACCAACACTTAACTTGATAGCAGAAGCACGTTTCAGAAACGGTTGTGCGTTTACATGGTACCGAATATGATTAGTGGAAGTGGAAAACCAGCAGCTGGAATCGAATTTACAGAATCGAGTTTGAAGCGCTTACGTGGCCAACCAGAATCGGTATTGGTAAATTGTTTGACGGAACTGGGAGGCCCATGTAAACGTAGTTACTCTTATGTTCGTTCATAGGCTCCCACGGTCGGTGTCATTTTGAATGAAATAATTTTGGGTATCGGGCATCGCCATTGCAGTCTACTAAAGCGCCGCGCGGAGTGGCCGCGCGGTTTGAGGCGCCATGCCACGGACTGCGCGGCCCCTCCCGCCGGGGGTCGAGTACTCTTTCGGGCACGGGTGTGTCTGTTGTCCTTAGCATAAGTTAGATTAAGTTAGTTTAAGTAGTGTGTCGGTCTAGGGACCGATGACCTGAGCAGTTTGGTCCCACAAAAAAACACTACTAAAGCAACTGCCGGCCGGTGTGGCCGAGCGCTTCTAGGCGCTTCAGTCAGGAACCGCGCGACCGCTACGGTCGCAGGTTCGAATCCTGCCTCTGGCATGGATGTGTATCATGTCCTTCCGTTAGGTAGGCTTACGTAGTTCTAAGTTCTAGGGGACTGATGAACTCAGAAGTTAAGTCCCATAGTGCTCAGAGCCATTTGAACTAAAGCAACTAATTGCCGACGTTTAGATTGACTTGCTGTGACCCTCTTCAGGGCGGTGAACGTCGGCAATTAGTTGCTTTGTGATTTGCAATAACACGGCCCAATTTCCAAAATTATTTTATTCAAGATAGTAAGTCTTAACGCACAATTAATGTTGCCGGAAAAGAGAACCCTAGAGAGAACCGAACAGTAACGACAATACACTTGATGGCAACAATGTATGTAGGGAATTACTTTCCTTTACAGCAGTGAACACCATCAACATTGGCACTACTGTGCACAGTCAGTGCAATACTAACACAGAGTTACTGGGGCATAAAACCATACGAAATTCTGCGACGATCCGCCGGAGACCGTGGGTCACTTATAGCAAAATACTCAGAAGGTACAATCGTTGGAAGTCTGTCGGTGTAGTTTTGGTTCACCGTGTACATTTCGATGCAGATGTACATGTCTAGGGCTCGGTAACTAGCGATCCTCATAGTTCCGAGGGTGCGGTATGGGAGAGTGTTGGTGGAGGGGGAGGGAGAATGGAGTCACTACTTTGGTGAGCGCAACACCGTGAGAGAACACTGACTCTGTGTAGGAAGACGGCAGCTCAACTGTACGGCGGACGAGAGGCAACTGTGCTCGGCTTGGCTTCCACGGCGCCACCGCAGAGTAACGGCTTGTGGGCAGCGCGCAGCCATGATCTAGAGCTAGGCGTATCGCTCTGGGAGAAATGGAGATTCTAGAAGGTGCCAATATCGTCCTTGGCTGCAGGAAGGCAAAATCCCCCCCGTGTGAGAGGGGGGGGGGGGCGAATTTTTGTTCAAATATGGAGACGGACGGTTACTCAGGAACCGAGTTCTCCTGTGCAAGTTTCGACACCCACTGTGGAAGGTTGACAAAAGGGAGGAAAACTGGAGCAGTTTCACACCCCTCGACCGCCATCAAGTGCTAATTGCTATTGTGAGTGACAGCGCGGGTTTGGCAGTGTCCGTGGACTGCGGCTATTCTGTAGCCTGAAGGCAAAGGGGTGGGTTCCACTAACCCGGCTGAAGGACGGTGGCCTGTATCGACTGGGTGGTGTTCAAAGGCGAGTGTTTCTCTCACAGAATGCCTCGCATTTGTTAGTGCCGTTGAGAAACAAACGTCTGACAGGGACAGCAGGCAGCAGCATCTTACAATAGATCTATGAGTGTTAGCAGGCAATGGCCTATCAGAGTGCACGTTTTCTGCTCTGGAAGCTGGCTGGCCGTAATGTCAGAATGTGGAAGACGTTTAGTGGAGCTGGTGGCATCTCATCGAATGGTGGAGTCGGTCGGTGGCAATGATAGGGTGTAAGAGGAGAGTTAAGCCACCTGCGATGGAGATGGTGCGGAGGCGTATTTCGGAAGTTTACACCGAGCGAGGTTGCGCAGTCATCAACACACCGGATTCGCATTCGGGAGGACGACGGTTCAAACCCACGTCCGGCCATCCTGGTCTAGATTTCCCGTGATTACCCTAAATCGCTTCTGGCAAATGGCGGGATGGTTCCTGTGAAGGGGCACAACCGATTTCCTTCCGAATCCTTCCCTTATCCGAGCCTGTGCTCCATCTCTAATGACCTCGTTGTCGACGGGACGTTAAACAGTGACCTCCTCCTCCTCCTCGTCCTCCTTGGAAGTTTAGTAGTCAGGGACCAGTAAGGTTATTTTCTAGACATGGGAAGTTCAGAAGTGTTCAAATGTGCATTTAACTTTCGCGCACTCGGGAAATGTCTTAATATTGTTATTTTTCGAGGTTGGAGCTCACGTTAGCGAGCATACGGGGCCTGTTAAGTAAGAGACCGCCTGACAATGTTCCATAAAGTGAGTGAAGCTTCTAAATGTACGGCACAGCGTATGACAGCCTATGGGAAACCCTAATATTCAAGGCTATCGTGGTATGCTTCGCTACACTAATGAAACTACACGTTCTGGAGAGCTGCGGTCGGTACCAGTCATAAAACAGCTATGTTGTATATGCCTGCACTTCAATGGACGAGAACAGATCTACTCGTTGAGAGTCGCAATACAGGTATGTCGGAGAATTCGTACGTGCCTGCACATTAATGGGAGAGAGTGGGGAGATGCATCTGCTGCAAAGTGTTGTTGCGATGATGGCCGTCTTACCGAGGACACGAAGACGTGACACAGGGCGGTCGACATCCCGTCCCGGGCTGCTGGAAGGCGGCGCTCGAGGCCATCAGAGGACCTGCGGCAGTGCCGGAGCCCTGTGGGACGTGCCCCAGGGAGATATGAAATTGAGGGAAAGGGGGAGGGGGGGGGGGGTGGCGCTTACGGTGGGCGCCGCGTCCCGCGAGATGACCGCCGGCGGAATCCCGATGAGGTAACGGGACGCACTCGCGGCGCGCCGCACGCAGTCTACGCACGGGTGCGACACGCGACACGGCGCGCTTCTGGGAACAGCGCGTGCTGCGACACCTCCAAACGCGGCGCCGCCGAGGGGGGCGGAACTCTTCCGTCCGGGCGCCCCTCAGGGGTCTGTACCGGGCCCTGCTCTACCCGAGGGCTTGGCCACCACCACTCGTCAGCGAGAAAGGGTCGCTGCGACGCACAGAGTGACTCTGCCACTCGATTCCTGTCCAATACTAGTCCCGTGTTACGCAACGAACGCACGGGTGAACGCTCGTTTGGATCGCATCTGGGTGAAGCAATACAGCGGACGGCTATAACAGACGAGTAAGTTGGCACCGTGCTTGTCTCTCTCACGTGCAGTGAGGCGACAAAAGTCATGGGACAGGGATGTGCACTTATAGACACGGCGACAGTGTCGCCTACACAAGGTATGAAAGGGCACTGCGTTTACGGAGCTGTCATTTCTACTCAGGTGATTCATACGAAAAGGTTATGAGCCCACGACGGGAATAAACAAACTCTGAACGCGCAATGGTAGTTGGAGCTACACGCATGGGACATCCCATTTCGGAAATGGTTAGGGAATTAAGAATTCTGAGATCCAGGTGTCAAAATGCGCCGAGACGAGCAAATTTTAGGCATTGCCTCTCTCCACTTTGTATATGTGGTCACATGCATGTGTCGTCGACATTTTAAGAACAAAGTGTAAATGCATTAGGAAGCTACACATGGTTTGTCATTTATAAAACAGTGTGCTTCCAGATTGGTTGTCAAATGAATAAAAGGTAAAAGAACAACATCTACAGCACCAACTACACGCCCTGTCGACGACCTCAAGTGGACAAAACTCTATCTTATAAATGACAATCTATATGGAGTTTTCTTTTTTAAATGTATGTACACTTTGTTTTCACATGTATGTGAGCGTGTACGCAAAGTGTAATGACAGTCTGGAGATCACAGCACGATTCTGTCGAAACCAGTCTCAAAATCGAGCGATGTTGGCTTTAACAAAAAATATGTACCTCTACGAGAGCTCTGAGTGGAGAAGGAACACAGTGCCTCGAGTGTAGACAATATAGTAAAATATTTCTTCCCATACGTGCTGTATAATATAACAATATGTACAATGTGTACAAGAGCCACGTGGGAATAACAAGAGTGGACGATCGAGAACGAAGAGCTCGGATTAAAAATGGTGTGAGACAGGGATGTAGTCTATCGCCCCTACTGTTCAATCTGTACGCTGAAGAAGCAATGGTGGAAATAAAAGAAAGGTTCAGGAGTGTAATTAAAATTCACGGTTAAAGGAAATCAACGATTCCATTCCCTGATGATATTGCTATCCTGGGTGAAAGTGATGAAAAATTAGAGGATGTGCTGAATGGAATGAACAGTCTTATGAGTACAGAATATGGATTGAGAGTAAATCGAAAAAAGACCAAAGTAACGGGAAGTAGCAGAAATGAGAACAGCGAGAAGCTTAACACGAAGACTGATGGTCACGAAATAGATGAAGTTAAGAAATTCTGCTACCTAGGCAGCAAAATAACCAGTGACGGACGGAGCAAGGAGGACAACAAAAGAAGATTAGCACTGGCAAAAAGGGCATTCCAGTATTAAACATAGGCCTTAATTTGAGGAAGAAATGTCTGAGAATGTACGTTTGGAGCACAGCATTGTATGGCAGTGAAATATGGGCTGTGGGTAAACTGGAACAGAAGAGAATCGAAGTATTTGAGATGTGATGCTGCAGATGAATGTGGTGGACTGATAAGGTAAGGAATGAGGAGGTTCTGCTCAGAATCAGAGATGAAAGGAATACATGGAAAACACTGGCAAGAAGAAGGGACAGGATGATAGAATGTCTGTTAAGACATCAGGGAATGACTTCCGTGGTACTAGAGGGAGCTGGAAAGGGCAAAAACTGTAGAGGAAGACAGAGATTAGAGTACATCCAGCATATAGTTGAGGACGTAGGTTTCAATTGCTACTCTGAGATTAAGAAGTTGGCACAGGAAAGGAATTCGTGGCGGGTCCCATCAAAGCATAGAGAACACTGTTGACCCAAAAAAGAAAGGTATTTTACAGTATTTAATTTTTCAGGGATGAAGTCGCTCTTGATCTACCACTGTAGCCGATTGGTCATCGCGTTCGACTCTCATATGATGACTCGAAAAAAAAAAAAAAACGAGAACGTGCTGTCACTTAGTTACACAGAACTCTTTCGGCTTAGTGGTTGACTGCTTGACAACGGGTCCAGAGGTCCGTGGTTCCATCCCCAGACAATCCCGGGAGTTTTATTCCCATCAGTCCTTTCAAAAGCAAAAAAAAAAAGGACTCGGCCTTCAGGCCACAAGTGGCCCATCGGGACCATCCGACCGCCGTGTCATCCTCAGTTGAGGATGCGGATAGGAGGGGCATGTGGTCAGCACACCGCTCTCCCGGTCGTTATGAGGGCTTTCTTTGACCGCACCCGCTACTATTCGGTCGAGTAGCTCCTCAATTGGCATCACGAGGCTGAGTGCACCCCGAAAAACGGCAACAGTGCATGGCGGCTGGATGGTCACCCATCCAAGCGCCGGCCACGCCCGACAGCGCTTAACTTCGGTGATCTCACGGGAACCGGTGTATCCACTGCGGCAAGGCCGTTGCCAGTACTTTCAAGGTCTAGTAATATTATCGGTAACGTTAAAAATACCGATTTGCGTCGTGATTCGGAATCGACAATTAGCTGGAGGTGCTTCCGTAGCTGGCTGAGTAAATGAGTTCGAAGGTCGGATGAAGGCGGACGCCTACCACCTGCCAGAGGACCGTGTGCAGTGAAGCAGTGAACCAGTGTCTGGGCCGGTGCCGCCTCTACCTCAGGGGCTCTGCGCTCCGCCGGCCTCCCCAGCCGTGCATACGGAACAGGTGAACTGCAGCTACAGAGCGGAGAGCGCGGCAGGTTGCAGAGCAGTCGTGATTCGGAGGCCGGGAAATTAGAATATGGATCGTGCCGGGGGAGGAGGCGTTGCGCAGCGAGGGCGAGACTGCGGAGTGGAGCAACTGGTGCAGCCGCGGCCGTAAAGCAGCGCCGCGTGCCGCGTAAACAAAGTGTGAAGAGCGTTGGCCAAGCGGCCGCGGCGCCGGCGCCGGCGCCGGCGGTGGCCGTCGGCCCGAGCTGCTGCTGGCCGCCGCCGGCCGCCGGCCGCCGGCCGGCTGAAACACGAGATACCGGGATGGGCGCGTTGGGCAACGCGCGATGCCCTGCGCCTGATAGGCCGGTCCGCGCCGCGCCGCACTCTGCCGGCACCGCCGCCGTGCCTTACCGCACCGCGCTGTGTAAGGCCGAGCGCGCCGGGTCGCCGCCTTACGAAATGCGGGGGAGGCCGCCGCCGCCGCTCCCCACTGCCGGTCCGGCCACTGCGCCAGCGGGTCAGAACCCATCGTTGCAGCACAGTCCAGCTGGGTATGTCAGCTGCGGCGTTTTCTAAACTCGACGTCAATAAACAAGCCACCACACTACGGCAGGTGTTCAATAAGTAACACAGCATTCTCTTCCTCCGCCAATTTCGGCTGAAAATATACGGAATTTGCTGTGGGACATCGTGCAATAGTCCCGCTTCAGATTCTGTAGTTTCATGACTTTAGGGCAGGTGGCTGTGCTGTACGTTCATACAATGAAAGCTTTCACGACCGGATGTTTCAGCTGCCGAAAATTCTTCCGGGTTTTGTGGCCATGGTCCATGGAACTCTTCTATTCCTGACGTTTCGTCCAAAGCTGCGTTGGACATCTTCGGAGGTGTGTACTGTAACGAACTATTATGCACGGCTACATATATATATATTTCGCGGGATTAGCCGAAAGGTCTGAGGCGCTGCAGTCGTGGACTGTTCGGCTGATCCCGGAGGAGGTTCGAGTCCTCCTTCAGGCATGGGTGTGTGTGTGTGTGTGTGTGTGTGTTTGTCCTCAGGATAATTTAGGTTAAGTAGTGTGTAAGCTTAGGGACTGATAACCTTAGCAGTTAAGTCCCATAAGATTTCACACACATTTGAACGGCTATATAGAGAAGCCATCGAAATACATAAACATGGGGATAATTTTAACAGAGAAGAGGCTATGAAACTCAGCGGTATACGGACAGTGGCACTACAGAATCGATGAGAAGTTTTTATCTTTGACGTACTATGATCGATAGTTACATTTTATCCTTGACAAGGTTTATCTCCGCTATCACGTGAAACCCAGGCCACGCCCACTTTTCACGGTATTTAGACTGTTCTTCGACGTCCGACTCGTTAGTCGGCAAGACTCAGCACAACCAGGAGCACCTCCGAAGATGTCCAACGTAGATTTGGACGAAACGTCAGGGACAGAAGAGTTGCACAGACCACGGCCGTATAACCCGGAACAATTCTCGGCAGCTGTGCAGTACGTTGCCTTCAAAATGTAGTCTTTAGCGGAATTGCGTTCCAAGCAGGAGAGCTGCCACTGAGTTTCTTTTTGGTGGAAAATCAGTGCATCTCAGAGATTCACAGGCGCCTGCACAATGTCTAGGCAGACCTCTCAGTGAACAAAAGCACGGTGAGTCGTTGGGCGAGACACCTGTCATCATCGCAGCGAGGTCGCGCCAAGCTGCCGGCCGATCGCACACGAGTGTCGCTCCTGCGACGCTGGGCCTCAACGTTTTCGCACAGAGCTGTGACTCCTGCAGTGGCGCACTTCAGACCGTTCGTCGCTACAAAAATGCGAACTAACTTCTCCATGACAACGCGAGAACTAGTATAAGTCTGCACACCCGAGAGGAGGTCACAGAGCTTCGTTGGACTTCACTTTTCTTCCTCACGCACCTTACAGCCTTCCATCCGTTTGGCCCAGTGACGGATGCACTCCGCGGGAAGCAGCGCGTGGATGATGGGCAGGTACTGATGCAGCAAGACGTTTGCTCTGTCGTCGACCAGTACAGTTGTACCATACAGGCATACGGGCCCTCCCACAAGGTGACGCAACATTATGTTGAAAAATAGGGTTTTGTAGCTCAAATAGTGGGCAATAATATAATGACTGGAATTCTAAATACAAATAATTACTTTTTGAATGCCCTCGTATTACACTATATTATTAACGGACCGAAATCCAAACACATCATTCTTTGACCCTGCTGGAGGGGGAATCTTAATTCTATATCAAACTATATATGACGGTAGTATCTGTTCCCGAAAGAACAGTTACCGTGGATGACCATGCAGCTTTGCTAGAAATGAAATGATAATTAAATAGACACCCTAGCTGCAAGCAGGCGTTGATACACTTCATTGGGGACATGTTCAAAATGTGTGCCCCGACCAGGACATATTGGGAATGTTGATCTCACGGGGAGCGTGCTAGGGATAAGTCCCTGCAGACGCACTATCCTCTGTGCCCGCGGTGGCTCAGCTGGGAAGCCTCACTACGACGTGGTAGCTTTCTTTTCATGTTATTTATGTTTCATATCTTCTATGGCGTCTTCATTCTGTTTTAGTTTTCCAGGCTTGATTAACTATGACTGTTCGCACATTGGTATGTATATAAATAAACAAAAAAAGATAAAAAAGTGGGCAGGAGACCTGCTTTCGCATCCAAATAAATACACAACAACAACATGAACAACAAATAAAATATAATAAAGTATTATACCCTTTCCTTTCTCCTTTTACTTTATATTTTTATACAAAGTTCAGAGGCATATTTAATTTTTGTTCGTTGGCGGAACCCGAAGTGGTGGCGAACGACCGTCATAGTTAGCTTTAGGATGAAAGTGGCGGTGGCACTAGCTTTGTTTTTGTTTTTAGGCTAGATAGGTTTTTGGGGGTAGTATGGGTGATAGGGGCCAACGCCTGAAGTGGAACAGGTAATTTTCTTTCTTTATTAAAAAAAAAAAGAAAAAAAAGAAAAAAAAGATGGATAGAGCGTCTGCCATGTAAGCAGGAGATCCCGGGTTCGAGTCCCTGTCAGGGCACACATTTTCAACATGTCCCCAATGAAGTGTATCAACGCCTGCTTGCAGCTAGGGTGTCTATTTAATTATCATTTCAATTCTATATCAACATCTGTTTGGAATCTTTGGGCACCCAGACGTTTACATTTTAATTTTATCAGGATTCGGCATTATTTCACATATTGCATGTCAAGAAAGAGGGAAAATTGAATCATTCGGAACACTACCATTTCATCGACAGTCAACTATGAATTAATTAAACTAGCTGGAGTTCATTCCCGAGATTTTGTCCCAGACTTCTCTTTTATTGGCAGTGCGTTCCATGTACAACCCAATAAGTCAAAACATGTCTACGTATAACTACATTTATTATGCGAACGCAGTTCACATAGACAGTCACAATATCAACAGGCATCGGCCAGGTTTCTGCAGGGTTACCAGTTTAATTTAGGCAGGATTTCACATAAACATGGTTATTGTAGGTCACAATGACCTATCTAAATATCAACTTCCAATTAACTCTTAAAAATCTGTATATCGTGTGGTTACAATTAAACTGCATCTACTCACAGAGGACCACTGTGCCCTGTAATAATTACATCAATGTGGTAGCAACAATATTTGAGTCAATTAATGCTCCCGCCACTCGTTCTGCCATCTTAGCAAAAGGAAATAAATATCATTTGTACGAAAATAGAAATGACTCTAAAACTATGTTAAAATTCCTCATCTTGAACGAATTTTGTACTGATCCCAAAAATTGTGTTACTTTTTGCGAGTCCGTAATACTTATGAATTTCATACTATGATTAACATTTTATTAATATCATTTAACCTGATGCGTTTCACTCGCTGCTATATGTGAAAAATACGATCTTTCATTCTCTATCATTACATGAACGAAGGCTGCTTTTTAAAACAGTCGTCTAAATGAATTTCAGTATTTCACCATAAAATATTTCGTTGATACTTGACACAATCATGGGATTAGTCACCTGAATAGGCCCTCAAGAAATCTGTTAAGCTATTATGACTTTTGGTCGTCGCAGATCCTCAAAGGATACTATGATTAACATTTTATTAATATCATTTAACCTGATGCGTTTCGCTCGCTGCTATATGTGAAAAATACGATCTTTCGTTCTCTATCATTACATGAACGAAGGCTGCTTTTTAAAACAGTCGTCTAAATGAATTTCAGTATTTCACCATAAAATATTTCGTTGATACTTGACACAATCATGGGATTACTCACCTGAATAGGCCCTCAAGAAATCTGTTAAGCTATTATGACTTTTGGTCGTCGCAGATCCTCAAAGCATGATCACAAAATATGGGGTGATGAATTTAACTTGTTTCCTTCGGCCATGACTTCTATAATACGATTTCAGAAGAATTCTTAGGTATCTACGGAATCCGCAAGCAATCAGCAATGTAGTGCTGGTCTTATTAAACGTGTCTTATATTTTTTAAATAGAATTTACGTCATAAATCTAGATTAGGTTCAAAGAGTATGTTGCTAGTGGTCGTGATAGGCTTTGCTTTAATAATCGATACCGGACATCATACAATAATAGACGGGGCAGGACAAAGTAGCCTAATGCGTTCGGCTTTTCGGCTCTATACAAAAGTGACATTACTGTTTTCATCAAAGATTCTAAGTAAAACTCCACACCCGCACACGAGAACGCATTTTCTAATTCTTGAAGAGCGTGCATTCCTTGAAAAGTCAATGAATATATGCGTCCTCATCCGAATGTCTCGCGAAAACACCACGGAGATAAAATTAGAGATATTCGTATTGACTCAGATTCTTACTAGCACTCGTTTTTATCGCGAACCCTGCGCGACTAGTATAGGAAGGAGAGGGAATCACAATGGCACAAAAAGTACTCTCCGCGACACACCATACTGTAGCTGGTGGAGTATACATATAGATGAAGGCTTTCCGTATTGCAAAAGTGGCTTTGCTGATCATGAAGAATCACTAACTATTGACTTCAGAAATGTTAAACACACATCAAAAAAAGGTTTTGCGTCCCCTCGGTTCCGAGAGTTTCGGAACCTGTACAGAAATTTGGAATAGAGATCAACATAAACATCATTTCCGCCCTTTTTATTGCTCGTGAAAATCACACACTGCATGTTGTACCACCATACAGCGACACCTTCAGAGATGGTGGTCCAGATTGTTGTACATACCGGTACCTCTAATGCCCAGTAGCAAGTCCTCTTGCATTGATGCATGCCCGTATTCGTCGTGGCACACTCTTCACAAGTTCATCAAGGCACTGTTGGTCCAGATTGTCCCACTCCTTAACGGGGATTCGGCATAGATCCCTCAGACTGGCTGGCCCTTTTCAGTCTATCCCAGGCATGTTCGATAGGGTTCGAGCATGCTGGCCACTCTTGTCGAGCGATGTCGTTATCCTGAAGGAAGTCATTCACAAGATGTGTACGATAGGGGCGCGAATGTCTCACCAATATGCTGCCGATATGGTTGCACTATCGGTCGGATGATGGCATTCACGTATCGTACAGCGGCGTACGTCGGCCCCACATAATGCCATCCCCAGCAGCAGGGAAATTCCACCTTGCTCTACTCGCTGGAAAGTGTGTCTAAGGCGTTCAGCCTGACCTAGCTGTCTCCAACGATTGTCTGGTTGAGGGAATGTCCTACACTCGTCGATGAAGGGAACGTGATGCCAATCCTGAGCGGTCCATTCGGCATGTTGCTGGGCCCATCTGTAACGCGCTACATGGTGCCGTGGTTGCAAAGATGGACCTCGCCATGGGCGCCGTGAGTGAAGTTGCGCATCATGCAGCCTACTGCGCACAGTTTGAGTCGTAACACGACGTCCTGTGGCCTGCACGAAAACCGTTATTCAACATGGTGGCGCTGCTGTCAGGGTTCCTCCGAGCCATAATCCGAAGGTAGCGGTCGTCCACTGCAGTAGTGCCCTTGGGTGGCCTGAGCAAGGCATGTCATGGACAGTTCCTGTCTCTCTGTATCTCCTCCATGTCCCAACGACATCGCTTTAATTCACTGCGAGATGCCTGGTGTCTTCCGTTGTTGAGAGCCCTTCCCGGCACGAAGTAACAATTTGGACACTATCGAACCGCGTAATTGACCGTCTAGGCATGGTTGAACTACAGACAACACGAGCCGTGTACCTCCTTCCTGGTGGAATGACTGGAACTGATTGTCTGTCGGACCCACTCCGTCTAACAGGCGCTGCTCATACATGGAAGTTTACGTCTTTGGGCTGGTTTAGTTACATCTCTGAACAGCCGAAGGGACTGTGTCTGGCAACCAATATGCGTAGTCAACGTTTGTCTTCAGGATATCTGGGAACCAGGTGTTGCAAAACGTTTGTTGACGTGTGTGGTTTGAAACAGCACCTCCGCCCACAAAAACCATGACTTGCCTCTGACATCCGCGACAAATTTCTACCGACGCAGCGTCCTTCCCAGCTCCAGGCAAACCCGCTAAAATTGTTTTTGACATCTAATCCTTCCGACGGATCGACTTCAGGAGCATTGTGTAAGTACAGTGATTAGGTAGTTCCTGCTCCCACTGACAGCACTCCTCTGCATGAGTTGCTTCCTTTCGGACAGATGCGACCTGTCCGTACCCCAGAGACTCCAGCACTGCAGATTCCGACCACAAACCACGCCCTTTGGGTTGCACAGAGACCCCTTCCAGCAGACACGGGGGCGACCGGTCGCACTGTGCACCGCGCTCAGCCTGCGTTCACCCTGCTAGCGTACTGAGTGGCGCGTGGCGCGTGTTGCAGAGTCGGCCGGAGGCGGCGGCGTGGAGTCCGGGGTTCGCGGCCGCGGCGAGGCTATGCTCAGCATGGAGCTGCCGTCGGCCGGCGCGCTCCACCCGCAGCAGCTGCACATGGCGCACGTGGCCGAGCACATGGCGCAGCACCAGCAGCCGCAGCAGCAGCAGCAGCAGCAGCAGCAACAGCAGCACGGCCTCATGCACCACGCCATGGCGCACGACGAGCCCAAGAAGAAACGTGAGTACCCACACAGCCTCGCTGCACTTTCTCCACTCTGGGGCGGGGAAAAGCGTACGTATTTCAGGCCGCAGAAGATGTTTCGAAATAAAACGACGGGTATACAAACTCATTTTCTTCACCTATACACAGATGTTTCTATAGTTCCATCTTGCCTAAATGGAATGGGACTACGGCTGGTCAAAAACTTGAACAAAAAATACCAACAGTCGTAATTTTATAAATTATTTTATTTGGCTACCAGTTTCGGTGGCTCATTGGCACCATCTTCAGGCCCCTATACACGTAGGTAAATACGTCATATAAAAATCTGTGCCATTATAGGGACGACTAATTTCAACTGGATACCATAGATTCTGAAACTTCCCTGTGGATGTGAGCTCTCCACACTTCCAACAACTGTCAGCTAAAGTCTTCGAATACACGGATAGGACTACTGAGTTAAGACTATAAATATGTAAGCAATCGGGATTCTTCGTTGCCGATGCTTGAAATTTTCACTTCCAACGTCGCTACAGTTAGTATCCCCGAAGGAACAACTGGTTTACGGCCTCAAAAATTCCTCGCCAGTTAATGAATGATCGTCGCTGCTTCAAATATTCTTACGATTAGCTCTTCATGGCCGTTGACTTCCGCTCTCTCGACGCTGATTGGCTGTCGTTTAGAGACCGCAGTCATTCCACAGCTGTGCGTTTCAGGCCGACGGTAGCCTAGCATATTTTGCTCGATGCGACGTTCCGTGCCCTGGTCTGACTTTTTTTTGGTTTTTTTTTCTATTACCCTAAGCTACCTCCATATTTAGGAAATAGTGAATACTGGAGTTGAGACCAATAACTTAATTGATGGTGGGGGGGGGGCGGGTGGAGGGGGAATATGAGAAATTTTAATACTCTGAAGGAAGTCTCATAAACTCAAATGTTTTCAAGACAATGTAAATAAATTTGGTACAGTTGTTAGCAATATTACATGCATACACACGTACGTTTTCGTGCTTATTCATGTTATAAGGTTTTAGTCATAAACAATTGCATTTTTTAAAAAAAAGGTGAGCACAAATGTTCCTTTTTTTAAAAAAAGTCTACCAGAACGAAATTAACACCTTTTTGTACTAAGTTTGATAGTTATTACAAATATCTGTGGAACAGAATTTTGATGTCTTCTTTTGCTGGGCTTTTACAGCTCTCGAAATATCTGTTGAAAAATGCATCAAACTTTAGGCCTTTTGTCTTACTTGAATACCTTAACACTGTATTAAATGAAAATTCCTTCCACATAATGTTTGATTATGTTGTTGTTGTTGTGGTCTTCAGTCCTGAGGCTGGTTTGATGCAGCTCTCCATGCTACTCTATCCTGTGCAAGCTTTTTCATCTCCCAGTACCTACTGCAACCTACATCCTTCTGAATCTGCTTAGTGTATTCATCTCTTGGTCTCCCTCTACGATTTTTACCCTCCACGCTGCCCTCCAATACTAAATTGGTGATCCCTTGATGCCTCAGAACATGTCCTACCAACCGATCCCTTCTTCTGGTCAAGTTGTGCCACAAACTTCTCTTCTCCCCAATCCTATTCAATACTTCCTCATTAGTTATGTGATCTACCCATCTAATCTTCAGCATTCTTCTGTAGCACCACATTTCGAAAGCTTCTATTCTCTTCTTGTCCAAACTATTTATCGTCCATGTTTCACTTCCATACATGGCTACACTCCATACGAATACTTTCAGAAATGACTTCCTGACACTTAAATCAATACTGGATGTTAACAAATTTCTCTTCTTCAGAAACGCTTTCCTTGCCATTGCCAGCCTACATTTTATATCCTCTCTACTTCGACCATTATCAGTTATTTTGCTCCCCAAATAGCAAAACTCCTTTACTACTTTAAGTGCCTCATTTCCTAATCTAATTCCCTCAGCATCACCCGACTTAATTAGGCTACATTCCATTATCCTTGTTTTGCTTTTGTTGATGTTCATCTTATATCCTCCTTTCAAGACACTGTCCATTCCATTCAACTGCTCTTCCGAGTCCTTTGCTGTCTCGGATAGATTTACAATGTCATCGGCGAACCTCAAAGTTTTTATTTCTTCTCCATGAATTTTAATACCTACTCCGAATTTTTCTTTTGTTTCCTTTACTGCTTGCTCAATATACAGATTGAACAACATCGGGGAGAGGCTACAACCCTGTCTTACTCCCTTCCCAACCACTGCTTCCCTTTCATGTCCCTCGACTCTTATAACTGCCATCTGGTTTCTGTACAAATTGTAAATAGCCTTTCGCTCCCTGTATTTTACCCCTGCCACCTTTAGAATTTGAAGGGGAGTATTCCAGTCAACATTGTCAAAAGCTTTCTCTAAGTCTACAAATGCTAGAAACGTAGGTTTGCCTTTCCTTAATCTTTCTTCTAAGATAAGTCGTAAGGTCAGTATTGCCTCACGTGTTCCAGTGTTTCTACGGAATCCAAACTGATCTTCCCCGAGGTTGGCTTCTACTAGTTTTTCCATTCGTCTGTAAAGAATTCGTGTTAGTATTTTGCAGCTGTGACTTATTAAGCTGATAGTTCGGTAATTTTCACATCTGTCAACACCTGCTTTCTTTGGGATTGGAATTATTATATTCTTCTTGAAGTCTGAGGGTATTTCGCCTGTCTCATACATCTTCCTCACCAGATGGTAGAGTTTTGTCAGGACTGGCTCTCCCACGGCCGTCAGTAGTTCCAATGGAATATTGTCTACTCCGGGGGCTTTGTTTCGACTCAGGTCTTTCAGTGCTCTGTCAAACTCTTCACGCAGTATCATATCTCCCATTTCATCTACATCTACATCCTCTTCCATTTCCATAATATTGTCCTCAAGTACACCGCCCTTGTATAGACCCTCTATATACTCCTTCCACCTTTCTGCTTTCCCTTCTTTGCTTAGAACTGGGTTTCCATCTGAGCTCTTGATATTCATACAAGTCGTTCGCTTATCTCCAAAGGTCTCTTTAATTTTCCTGTAGGCGGTATCTATCTTACCCCTAGTGAGATAGGCCTCTACATCCTTACATTTGTCCTCTAGCCATCCCTGCTTAGCCATTTTGCACTTCCTGTCGATCTCATTTTTGAGACGTTTGTATTCCTTTTTGCCTGTTTCACTTACTGCATTTTTATATTTTCTCCTTTCATCAATTAAATTCAATATTTCTTCTGTTACCCAAGGATTTCTACTAGCCCTCGTCTTTTTACCTACTTGATCCTCTGCTGCCTTCACTACTTCATCCCTCAAAGCTACCCATTCTTCTTCTACTGTATTTATTTCCCCCATTCCTGTCAATTGCTCCCTTATGCTCTCCCTGAATCTCTGTACAACCTCTGGTTCTTTCAGTTTATCCAGGTCCCATCTCCTTAAATTCCCACCTTTTTGCAGTTTCTTCAGTTTTAATCTACAGGTCATAACCAATAGATTGTGGTCAGAGTCCACATCTGCCCCTGGAAATGTCTTACAATTTAAAACCTGGTTCCTAAATCTCTGTCTTACCATTATATAATCTATCTGATACCTTTTAGTATCTCCAGGGTTCTTCCATGTATACAACCTTCTTTCATGATTCTTAAACCAAGTGTTAGTTATGATTATGTTGTGCTCTGTGCAAAATTCTACCAGGCGGCTTCCTCTTTCATTTCTGTCCCCCAATCCATATTCACCTACTATGTTTCCTTCTCTCCCTTTTCCTACACTCGAATTCCAGTCACCCATGACTATTAAATTTTCGTCTCCCTTCACAATCTGAATAATTTCTTTTATTTCATCATACATTTCTTCAATGTCTTCGTCATCTGCAGAGCTAGTTGGCATATAAACTTGTACTACTGTAGTAGGTGTGGGCTTCGTATCTGTCTTGGCCACAATAATGCGTTCACTATGCTGTTTGTAGTAGCTTACCCGCATTCCTATTTTCCTATTCATTATTAAACCTACTCCTGCATTACCCCTATTTGATTTTGTGTTTATAACCCTGTAGTCACCTGACCAGAAGTCTTGTTCCTACTGCCACCGAACTTCACTAATTCCCACAATATCTAACTTCAACCTATCCATTTCCCTTTTTAAATTTTCTAACCTACCTGCCCGATTAAGGGATCTGACATTCCACGCTCCGATCCGTAGAACGCCAGTTTGCTTTCTCCTGATAACGACATCCTCTTGAGTAGTCCCCGCCTGGAGATCCGAATGGGGGACTATTTTACCTCCGGAATATTTTACCCAAGAGGACGCCATCATCATGTAATCATACAGTAAAGCTGCATGCCCTCGGGAAAAATTACGGCTGTAGTTTCCCCTTGCTTTCAGCCGTTCGCAGTACCGGCACGGCAAGGCCGTTTCGGTTATTGTTACAAGGCCAGATCAGTCAATCATCCAGACTGTTACCCTTGCAACTACTGAAAAGGCTGCTGCCCCTCTTCAGGAACCACACGTTTGTCTGGCCTCTCAACAGATACCCCTCCGTTGTGGTTGCACCTACGGTACGGCTATCTGTATCGCTGAGGCACGCAAGCCTCCCCACCAACGGCAAGGTCCATGGTTCATGGGGCGGTGTTTGATTATAGTATTGACTAATTGCATGCGAATTTAAGTACTCTAACGTCAGTGGTTTGTTCAAAAATGGTTCAAATGGCTCTGAGCACTATGGGACTCAACTGCTGAGGTCATTAGTCCCCTAGAACTTGGAACCAGTTAAACCTAACCAACCTAAGGATATCACAAACATCCATGCCCGAGGCAGGATGCGAACCTGCGACTGTAGCGGCCTTGCGGTTCCAGACTGCAGCGCCTTTAACCGCACGGCCACTTCGGCCGGCCAGTGGTTTGTGAGGAAAAGGTACATAAAGATTCCAAAATGTTAGTTGCGGAAAACCTGAATCAAAAATTTGACTCTGTTTTTATCAAGCCTTACCTTATCTATGTGAACTAGTGCAAACCATATCCACACTCCTCTTCATCCTCCAGCAGTCTTTTCTTTGTTTGTCTTCTTGGATTAACCGATTTTTAAACTGAGTAGCAAGAATGTCAGCTACATCAGTTCTCCTGTTCGAAGCACTTGCTTCCTTACTCTAAGAGAGGTCTTGATTCATTATTAGTGAGCCAGTTTTCAAGTTGTTTTTATGACATCGAGAGGACGGCACTTCCTAACCTTTTTCCATACTTTACTACAAAGATGTATGCTACAGAATGTAATATTAGAGCTACACAAAAGTTTCGTAAAAGTTAGTCCTTTGCAAACCAAAGAATACAACATCAGTGGCAGTTATGCTATTGCAAAGCCTTTTTTGAAGCACCACACAAAAATCATTCCCCGCATAATAAAAGTGCAAGGAAACACGGCAGGGATAAATAGCGTGGGGAAGTACAGAACAAGAAAGGGGCTTGGCCCCGTGCAAGATTTTGTCAACTATAATTTTATCACACTTACCAGTAGAATTGGAAATTAATATTCCGGAACTGAAATTTCAATAACATGTAGTAAACGAAGAGGCAGTAATTTTTGACAATTTTGGTCGCTTTCACATACGCCCCCCCCCCCTTAAAGATATGAAGAACCTACGTTTGCTTTAAATGTTATAGAGTATGTCTGGGAATAAAATGGATGCAAAGGGGGCAGTTCCAGGTATAGCAGCGATACCCCGCAGTATTGTGATCAGATGGATACTCCGGAATCAGTATTTGATATGTTTGGTACGAGAATAGGCATTACGTTGACAGAATTTCACAGTTATTTACTCATGCGCAACACGGAAAACATCTACATCTACGTGATTACTCTACTATTCACAATAAAGTGCCTGACAGAGGGTTCAATGAACCACCTTCAAGCTCTCTCTCTCTCTCTCTCTCTCTCTACCGTTCCACTCTCGAACGGTACGCGGGAAAAACGAGCACTTAAATTTTTCTGTGCGAGTCCTGATTTCTCTTATCTTATCGTGATGATCATTTCTCCCTACGCAGGTGGGTGCCAACAGAATATTTCCGCAATCGGAGGAGAAAACTGGTGATTGAAATTTCATGAGAAGATCCCGTCGCAACGAAAAACGCCTTTGTTTTAATGATTGCCACTCCAATTCACGTATCATGTATGTTGCACTGTCTCCCCTATTGCGCGATAATACAAAACGAGTTGCCCTTCTTTGTACTTTTTCGATGTCATCCGCCAGTCCCACCTGATGCGGATTCCACACCGCACAGCATAGGGCGGACAAGTGCGACGTAAGCAGTCTCTTTAACAGACCTGTTGTACCTTCTTCTACCAATGACCCGCAGTCTTTGGTTTGCTCTACCCACAATATTATCTATGTGATCGTTCCAATTTACGTTATTTGTAATTGTAATCACTAAGTATTTAGTTGATTTTACAGCCTTCAGATTTGTGTGACTTATCGCGTAATCGAAATTTAGCTGATATCTTTTAGTACTCATGTGAATAACTTCACACTTTTCCCACCATACAGATATCTTATCTAAATCATTTTGCAAGTCGTTTTGATCATCTGATGACTTTACAAGACGGTAAATGACAGCATAATCTGCAAACAATCTAAGACGGCTACTCAGATCGTCTCCTATGTCGTTAATATAGACCATTGTTCCTTTTCATCGGAGTTCGTGGGACGTCGTAAAATGCTGGAGTTTCTTCTCTGTTTTTCTTCATCTTAACGAGTCAACCGTGTGTCTAAGGCGCTTGTAAGATAAGGATGTCAGCTGGTACAGCGTAATGCTGTGACTGAGATGCAGTGGATGACAGTGAAAATGAGAGGCTGCGAGACGATGAAGTGCAAAGTCCACTCGAAGTTCCGAGCGTAACGCCAGACCTAACCAACGCATCAGCGGTATCGCGCGCTCTGGCAGTAAACAAAGTCTCGCCTATTCCCCTTTAGCGGAAAATGTTCTTCCGCGACCAGTATTCGAGTCCTGCACCACAGAGCTGTCATCCGTTAGCGTCAGCGCCTGTGTGGGTGGCGTGGGACGGCACGCTTAATGTTAAATGATAAAGTAACAGAATACTGCAAAAAAAGTGAAGATCAGTAGAGGAGAACAGCGCTATACTGAAATGGAGCCCACAGCTATTGTGGTAAACGTCCGATCACAAGACGAGGTGGGGACATTAACTGTACTGTTCCGTGCACACAACTACTGGCCAAATTCCAGTTTTAAGACATCGTTCTGATACTCGATCACCACGCGGATTAGCCGAGCGGTCAAAGGCGCTGCAGTCATGGACTGTGCAGCTGGTCCCGGCGGAGGTTCGAATCCTCCCTCGGGCATGGGTGTGTGTATGTGTTTGTCCTTAGGGTTAAGTAGTGTGTAAGCTTAGGGACTGAAGACATTAGCAGTTAAGTTGCATAAGATTTCACACACTTTTTTTTATACTGGACTATCAACAATAACAAATTTAGGAAACTGTCAGGCATATGAAAAAGTAATGGGACGACGGGAAAAATATCACGTAATCGATCAGTAGTTGTGAAGGTCCCGGGAAAAGGCCGGAAAATCTCTCGTAGCTGCGGCGCATAGAAGAATGCGAGCTGCGAGTCTACGGAATTGCGGCGGTGCTCGACCGTTAGCTCCATATTTTTTGGGTCACCGGTAGTCAATTCAAACTCGTTTCACGTGATTTTGCCGGACGGCGGCGTCCGAATCTTTCGTACCGCCAATTTCGCGGGACATGACGGGTGAGTTTCGGGAGGTAATTTCGGAAGTCAATAGAAGGGGCAAAAAAACGGAGCCGCAAAACACGTGGGCCTGCGCAGCTGCGGCAGAAGCGGCGGGCAAGCCACAGTGCAGCGCTGCGCGGCGCGCATCTGGAGCGGAACCCGGCACACCTCTCTCCAGCTCCAGCGCGCGGCCCGGCAGTCGGCGCAGCGGAGGACGCGCTCTTGTGTCCACCGGTCGCCGCCGCTCGTGGGACTCACTCCGCTGCCACTTTCTCGCCAAAGTTGCCAACTGGGTAAATGGCTAAATGGTCACATGATAGTCCCACGGAGGTAATCACTCTCTCGGCATGCAGCGAGCGATTCAGTGTTTGCTGTGGGTGCATTTTGATCTGGGACTTCTTCATAATGATGATTTTTTTTATTTCTTTTGTTTTCGTTCTTGCTTTGCCTCAGTCTCATCTTGACTGCTTTGCCATTTTCTCGTACGTATATTACATTGACTAATATAGGTCCTCTCTTTATTTGAAAGATGAGTGTGTTTGCAAGATGAGGTCAGTAAACTAACGTAGGTTGTCAAGCCGCATTTTATCACGACTACTGTTGCATTTTGCACTTGGGCCCGAGACGCGTTCACTGTGAGAAACATAAGTTTATGGCGCGGTCATGGATGAAGATGGTGCTTGAACAGTCTTCATACCGGTCTGGTAGAGCACCGGGATGCGGGATGAATGCTGAGGAAAAGACAAAGTGTCAGTACAGAGGCAGAAAGGCAGAGGAGATCCCAGGGGTCGACGCTCTAACAACGGACCCATTGATGTCAAACCAGGAGAGACTGACTTTTGAGCAGAATGACAAACCAGTCCACTGTCACGTGTGGATTATTACAACCATTACTCACTCACTACGTGATGTTTCCGTGACGCGAAATAATTCGCCTGAGACGATGAAAAGGACAAATGTGAATGTAAACTACATCGACATTGGTTGGATGGAATGTCTCGTACCAGTACAGTAGATTATGGCTCCGTATACTTTCCCGCTGTAGTAACCGATGTTATTCATTTTGGATCTCCAGACGGAATGTAAGATCATCTTGACACAATATTACGAATGTCCACCTGGCCGCCGTCTTCAGGTGAGTAAGCCTTCGCACTAACTCGACATAGTTACCGGCGAGAAATGGTGTCAAGATAACTTCATCTTCCTGCTGGAGACCCGATACGAATATCATCGGTTCAGTACATTACATCAGAAATATATTCTGTACTCGTTTTGGGGATCTTTTCATTCCAAAATGAGTATGATCTATCTTCAAGTGTAACCGTTGCATGTAAATGACATATTTTCTTGTAGGGTAGTAACGGGTTTACGTTGATGAGAGAAAGAGAGAAGAGAATGAAGGTCGGTGTGAGACCGTATAGTATCGTACAGTACGTGGGCGACTGTTTTAACATCGTCTTTAGAACGACGGATTACCATCAGCGGAGTGTCATTCCCTTACTCCACGACACACCGCGGAGAAGTTTATAATGTAACAGACTATTTGGTGATCAAGAAATTTATCCTTTGTCCGTCTTATCGGGAAATGTTCGGTCCATTCGTATTCGAAGCTGCGGCATGATCTAGAATGGCATGAGGCAGTCGACCCCTGATTTGGTCACACTTTCCATACCTCCCTAAGTACTTTGAAGAAAATTTAAAAGCCAAGATCGCATTCTCGCGTTCAGTTCTACTTACTACTGATGACCGGTTTCAACAGTTAGGACTGTCATTTTTCAAACAAAAAATCTTGTTGCTATACGTCCTGTTCCGTTATGGCTGTATCACACATAACATGTTGACTTTATAGTGAATACTATGTAACACACTCTACGCATGTTTGTTAAAAACTGGTTTTTTGTAGTTTTTAACAAAACATGTGTTGCGTAATATACACTGTAATGTCAACGTCGTACGAATGATGGAATCATAATGCAAAAGGACGCATAATAACAAGCTTTGTAAGTACGTAGGCTTCCGCATCCATTGTGACATTGAATTGAATAAAACAGCAAAAAAACCTGAAGAAGGTCGCTTACAACAGGGACTGAAACGTCGGTAGTTTTATATATGTTGACAATGCGGTCACAAACCCAGAAAAATGTTATTGAAAGTTATTTAAAGTTCACAAGATGACAGTCTTGACTGTTGAAATATGTCAGCCGGCCGGAGTGGCCGAGCGGTTCTGGGCGCTACAGTCTGGAACTGCGCGACCGCTACGGTCGCAGGTTCGAATCCTGCCTCGGGCATGGATGTGTGTGGTGCCCTTAGGTTAGTTAGGTTTAAGTAGTTCTAAGTTCTAGGGGCTGATGACCACAGCAGTTAAGTCCCATAGTGCTCAGAGCGATTTGAACCATTTTTTTTAAAATATGTCATCAGGTATAAATAATACTGAATGCGATCTATCCTGGTTATTTAGTTTTCTTCGAAGCAATTACGGATCCCTACTTCTTATCTCTAACTATGACAATTTCCACCCTAAGTGGATGTGGCCGTATGAACTTGGCGTTACCCTCGTGGAGCTGTAAACCCACACTTTACCCGCTCTAGTGTTTAGTAGTGCGATGTGAGGCATACTCACTCATTCGCTTACTCTCGGCAGAGGAGCGAGCACAGGACTGGTTGCCGGTTTTTCGGTCCCGTTGCAGACTAGCAGCGAGAAGAAATAACCGCACTTATTTTGGCAAACGTAACTGGCAGAGGTGAAAGTATCATCAGCTAGACAACAAACTGCTATGACCTTCTGATTTGAGATCTGGTGTTCACCTACATTCAGTAAGCCGTACTGTTTGCTGACTGATTAAAGAAAGACGTCACAGCGCAAGAAATGAGCGTTTGCAAGAGGTGGCGGCTGTAGTCTGCATTTACTCGTTTCTCCGCACGCTGCCCCACCACGCAGAGCCTGCAGCAGGTCACAGGCGAGGCCCGCCGTAACGAGGGGCCCCTCACGTGCCGCCCAGCCAGCCGGCCAACACTTCCGGACCGGAGCCGCAATCTGTGCAGGGCAGCGCGTGCCACCGCCGCAAATTGTCTCGCACAGCACAGCACAGCACAGCACAGCACAGCACGGGCCGCTATTCCGCCAGTACCTGCCGACAGCTGCGCACCACTAACTAACCCCCCCTGCAGCCGCATCCGTCGTGTTTGTAAACGCAGCAGGCCATTGTGCGCTGCAATGTGGAAGGCCCTGTTATTTCACATCGCTGATGATACCAGAGGTAATAATTTCTCGTACTTCACCAGATGCCCTGATCTGACAGCTACGATCTTCTACTGAAATAATGGTTCTCTATGTGAATCATAGCGGTTACCCACATTTCTTTTTAAAAAATAAGGGTGTCTTCGAATCTTTCCAATGATGAAATGTGACACTATTTAGCCGAGAGCTTGCACTGAAGCGCCTTTTTGGGACTCCGCGACACGAAAGAAGGAAAGACTAGAGTTCAACGCTTAGTCGACACCGATATCATTGTAAACGGACTTACTTTGCAATCTCAGTTTTAGGATGACGAACATAAAGTTTCCTTGGTTATACACGGTTTCTGTGACTTTGGCCAATATGCTAGGTACAGTTTTGTTCTAAACACACTTTTGTCTCCTGATGGTGAAGATGTCACGGGCTATCGAGATAGCTCTCTCGATTCTCCGATGTTTACTGTCTCAAAAAACTCATTATTTTCAACACAGCCTCAGTAAACCATTTGTCACGAGGGAAGTAAACATCAAATGTGGACGTGCATGCATTAAAATAATGTCACTTAGTTTTATTTGTCTCTGGTTGTTTGACCTTGATGACTACAATGGTCTGACCAGAAGGCAACGATCTTCCAAAATTTTGCATCTTTCAACATTATTTAATCGATGAAACTATAAATATTGTTGTCAATAACAACGTGCGAGAAGTATCCACTGCCTGACGTTATTACTGAATACTAAACGTCTGTATCCATAACACACAAAATAGATGAGGAAATACGAAATAAGTAGCATATATACTACTTTTCTAAACCACTGATGCTGTCTAAATCAGTCATGCTAAATATGAGCGGTTGACAAATAAAAAAAAATTTAGACCCAACAGACGAGGGAGTCGTTTCGAATAATTAAGAAAAAAAGAAAAGAAATGTATAGCAGCTTGTAAATCTACTTTTTGTTCGTCACTCAGCGAAGAGTCACAGTGCCAATTACGTACGGTGACAGATCCCGTGCGAACGCCAGGTAGGCCGGAGACTTGGACGCGCGGGAGGGAAGGGATCCCGGAGCGGAGCGACAAGGCCGGCGGGGCGCGCCCAGCCTTGGCCAGCTGGGCAGAACACCTGTTGCTGCAGCCGTCGCTTTTTGCTCGCCCCCCACCCCCCCTTCCCCGCCGCCCACCGCATATTTACACTGGCCGGCTACTGGGAACAGCGCTCGGCCGCAGATTAACCGGCCGCCCACCGGCAGCATCCAGCCAGCATTCCTCCGAGCATTCACACGCGCTTTCTCACGGGAGCCGATCATTGTCCGGCCCTGCCTGACGCTTCCAGTTCGTTCCTCTGACACGGGATTCCTCTGACATGGGAGGCCCACCTCAGGTCTCGTTAAAAGTCTGGGAACAGAGAGTAGATTAAAAGATCGGGAGACGTCTGACAGTAACATTGCGAAGCGTTGGAGGGGCAGCCGCCTGCTCCTATTCCTCTCCTTACGTACCTGTTCGTTTTATGTCACACAGTAGTTCAGTGGCAGCTTCAGCCAGGCTCCAAGTGAGGAGCAGACAAAAGTTATACAGTCACGTTACATACTTTTTTAAAAGTTCTAACAGCTAGTATCATGTGAAAGCTGGCGGAAATTTGTCATCACTCGATTAAAGCGAAGGACTACTATTTAGAAGAAATGACTGTGATGAAGGCAGTAGCTGAACAGCCAGGTCCCTTTTTCTCACGGTAGAAGATCATTCGCAGGCGGGACTGTTGCCTATGCTCCATCATTGTCACGCCCACCTCTAGCGAGTCCTACGTACTGTACAACGGAATGACGCCTGGTATGTCCTAATTACTTCAGTATTACATCCACATATTTTCGACATCCGTTTCCAAAGAAATTTCAAGTATGTCTTTGCTCCAAGCGTCCTGATATCTGGACGCCTTACCAAGTATAACACACCTTCAGATCTCTCTGGCACCCAGATCTTCTCTCATCTCCCACCCATTTCTGAACCTGATCTGAGGATATGTACCAAGCTTATACTATTCCTTTCGCACCTTACCATTTTATTTACTATTCTTCCACGCACTGACCTCTACAATATTTACACCCATTTCTCCATTTCCCACTTTTCTTTCAAACATTCTGAGATGTATCCCTTAGCAATTTTTTGCACTTTCCTTTATGAAAAGTCCCCTTTGAACAATTATACATGACTGTGCTTATACTGACACACAATATTTTTAGCACAACGTAATCTGACTTTCAATAATCCCTACAAAAGAATGGCCCTGTCTAACATTAAACTATACCTTTCACAAATCACTTACCTCACAAAAACCTTCGTTACTCAAGCTACTGCAATACAGCGAGCGCCACTACTGCCAGCTAAATAAAAGATTCAAACTACTGAAGGCACTAACTACTGATAGGCATAGTTAGCAAATGAAAGATTTTGATAGAGAAAAAACAATGTATTTACCTTAATATTGTTCAAAAGTCATAATATATATAGCAGTTCATGACATCCAGTCTTACAAATTTCAAAACTCCCCCATTTCTCTCCCCACATGCACCACTGCTGGCGGCTCACCTCCAACTGCGCAACGCTACACGCTGTTAACATCCATCTGCCCAACACTACAATGGCAGACAACAATGCAAACTAGCCACAGACTGCACACAGCACAGCCAGTGATTTTCATACAAAGCGCTACGTAACGTTGCCAATAAGAAAACATAAACAGCCTACTTACACCTTCAGCGTTTGGGTTGTGAATTATCACCTAATTCTGAAACTGAAAAGTTTCAAATAAATTGCTTCAGTTAATACGTACACCATAAAAACTAATATCTTGATTCTTTTTTAATTTCTTTTATTTTACACTTTTTAAAAAGTTTTAAGTACTTGAAGTTACATTTAAGTGCCCGGGAGAACAGCAGATATCACTGTAGCATAGTCGTTCAGCTTTACTCCTGATGAAGATGCTGCTCGTTATTCTCGAAACTTCGAACCTGGACCCGGGTTTCGACATTGCTGATTGTTGTTGTTGTTGTGGTCTTCAGTCCTGAGACTGGTTTGATGCAGCTCTCCATGCTACTCTATCCTGTGCAAGCCTCTTCATGTCCCAGTACCTACTGCAGCCTACATCCTTCTGAATCTGCTTAGTGTATTCATCTCTTGATCCCCCTCTACGATTTTTACCCTCCACGCTGCCCTCCAATGCTGAATTGGTGATCCCTCGATGTCTCAGAACATGTCCTACCAACCGATCCCTTCTTCTAGTCAAGTTGTGCCACAAACTCATCTTCTCCCCAATTCTGTTCAATACCTCCTCATTAGTTATGTGATCTACTCATCTAATCTTCAGCATTCTTCTGTAGCACCAAATTTCGAAAGCTTCTATTCTCTTCTTGTCCAAACTATTTATCGTCCACGTTTCACTTCCATACACGGCTACACTCCATACAAATACTTTAAGAAACGACTTCCTGACATTTAAATCTATACTCGATATTAACAGATTTGCTGATAGGCCGACAATAATTTGTGTGAACAGTAGCGAAAGTCCACATGTTAGGTAGGGAACTGTTTTAGGCAGTACACTGTTGAAGGACGGAAGCGTTTATAGTCTCTTCGACACTGAGGTCTTTAGATATTTAGCACAAGCTCCAACGGCAGAAGGATGGATATCGGTCGTGTCTTTTTGAAAAAAGAAATCCTGACATTTACCTTAAGCGGTTTAGGAAAACAGCAGAAAATGACAGGACGGGTATTTGAACCAGCATCCTAGCGACTACGAGTGCAGTCTCGTCCCACTGTGCCAGCCCGGTCGGCAAGAATCGGCTGATGTAAGAGTAGAAGCAGAAGAGGAGATCGGCTAAAAGAGCTGTGTCATGGCAGAAGGAGCTGAGAGCTACAGTTGCGTGGCCTGTTGACACAGGCGAGAGAGCGGCGACGTCGAGGATCCGTTCGGGCGACAGTTCGTTCGGAGGGAGCAGGAAGCGGTGAGGAGGCAGATCGGCGTCCGCAGCTATCAGCAAGAGGCAAGGACAGCCGCGGCGCGCTTTGGGAACCAGTTCCTTCTCTCACGGCCGCTGTGTGCGCAGAAAGGAACGACTGCAGGGGGTCTGCCCGCGCTTCTGTGTGCTGCCGGCGACTCTGCCTATGATAACAGTGGAAGGAGGGGGGGGGGGGGGGGGGGGGACACCCAGCGGGCCACGAGACTCACTCTCAACTATTACGTGTGAAAGTTCTAGTAAGCGGGGAAGAAGTAATGTTATTTATCCAGTCTCCTCGAAGAGAGAGTAGCTTAGCTTGTCTAGACGAACTTGCTGAATGTGTCGTCTTCCGAATAAATAAAAATGTTAACCAAACGTGGATATTTTTAATACTTTACAGGCAGAACATGAAATACTGTTCGGTTATATCGTGGTAACAACGTCGTGTAAATATTACATCCACATGGAAATTTTGTCATGTTACAACTGAATGTGGACTTGTTACCAAAGACCGGATGCTAGCGAAAGAGTGAATTATTACCGGCAGTCACTCTTCCGACCGCTTCGTGCTACTTGAGATGCTAATTGTATACAAGTCGAAGGCTGGAGCAGGTAGGAGTTAAAGACACAACGTATGGAACAACAAACTGACAAGTGTCGAAGTTACGGAAGATCGATGGAGGAAAGATGATCTTTCAACGTCTATTGATACTGAGATTGCTAGGAACAGAAGATTTGTTTAGTTAGAAGTAAGGAGAGAGAATCAACTATTCACATATCCGGGAGAACTTATTCAGCGAAAATGCGAAGAACCTAAATCAGGATGGCCAGCACAGGGTCCGAAGCATCCTTTGCAGACGGGAGTCCCGTTTGTCGAAATTGTTTACGTGCTGTATTGTGCCCATAATAGAAAGAAACTCCAGTATTTGGTATAACAAAAAAATTACTGTGTACATGCATTTCATGTTGCTTCGTAGATTATAGATGTACATGTGTTTGTAGAAGTGCAACCTTATTCGGCCGAAGGTAAGAGGAGAAATATTGATACAAAGTGTCAGACTACCTTTGGAGCGGTTAGAGCGGTGAATCTATCAGAGAAACCAGGAAGACGCGTCATATGTAAATAAATAAGATTGAACGAAAAGGATGGATTTAGGTTTCCACGTTATAGTGCGAAATTAATCATTAAATGGGCAAACAAATTATGAAGATACTATTAAGTATAATAACTGAAGAAAGAATTAAATCAGATTAAAGTTAGAAGTCAATAGTGAACATTATAAGGGTACGGCGATTGATAGTACTACAAGGGTGAATCGACTACAGTGAGAGAGAGAGTTAGACAGCTGAAAGACGCGGTATCGGCCGGCTTCCGGTCAGATGCACTTGATGCGCGCCGGCGGACAAGCCGCAGCGTTTCCTACAGCCGCCGCCGCGACGTGCGGGCGCTGCCTGCCACGAACGCTGCCAATAATATGCAAGTATTCCCTCTGCGGAGCTTCAACGGCGGGGCAACTGAAGTTCAAACATCAATGCACAGGTGCCATTTTGCATGTTTGCCATTTCATAGCATTTACAGACTTCCATCGCGGTCACGGCTCTTCATCTACGGAACACTCACTGTATTGGAGACAGACTGAACTGCAAACCTTTGTATATATTTCAAAATTCATATCT
The DNA here is from genome assembly GCF_021461385.2 of Schistocerca piceifrons. Classification (NCBI taxonomy): domain Eukaryota; kingdom Metazoa; phylum Arthropoda; class Insecta; order Orthoptera; family Acrididae; genus Schistocerca; species Schistocerca piceifrons. The sequence goes on from NC_060138.1 coordinate 1,217,494,351, forward strand.
ACTAATAGCAACTGATGCGGCAACAACAAGAAACAAAGTTATGTATTACTTTTACTATTTGAAACTGACTGTAGAATAAATTAATATCTGAATTCTGTGCTCACGAATCGCATCTCTTCCTTGCTGCTGTATCCACTAAAGAATCACAAAGAGTGCAAAGGAAGTCACAAAAAAAGACAGGAGAAGATTAAATCTTGTACATGTAATACAGACAGTTTACAACGTTGGCTCTCGGAGAAAGAGGGATGAAAGGCTACGATTGAACGCCCCGTCTACGACGGAGCACAAATTCTTTATTGCAGACGGATAGGGAAGAAATCGGCAATGCCCTTCAGCGGAACTAACACAGCATTCACCTAAAGCAATATACAGAAATCAAAGGGAACTTAAATTTGGAAGGCCGACGAAAATTTGAACCACCGTCTTTCCGTATGATATAGGAAATGTACAGTTACGAAGAACTGGGGGCAACGTCAAAACCATAGGGAGTTTGGTGACACGGGAGAGAAGCTAGTCAAAAATGCATATCGAGAAAACTCCGACGTCACGTAAGCAATAGCACAGCAAGTGCACAACTGATACGTGTTTTAGGTATGACCATTTCGTTTGCCAGATAGGAAAAGTGAAGGGACTTTCTGCTCGTCATCTATCACGAATTGCCCCTATGGCTGCGTGATTTTTAGGTAACTTCCCTGGGTATATGTGGGAACTTCTTCTGGGAACTACTAGTAACAAGGAGCGCACACGGCAGTCTGACATGATGCTGACAGTCTCAGAGGCACGGCAGTTGAAAAACAGGCGAGTAAAGGAGAGGAGAGGAGCAGAGAGGAGGGGAGGGGAGGAGAGGGGAGGAGGCAGGAGCGGAGAGGAGTGGAGGGAAGACAAGTGGCCGCGACAGACGGCAAAGCTGCCACCGGCAAGTCAAAGCCGCAAGTTGTCAGGCTGCGCAGGGCCCCGCCGTGAATTTAGCGGCGCGCCGTAATTGCGGGAATTAGCGGCGGCGCAGCAGAGCAGCAGGTGTCTGCCCCCCCCCCCTTCCCCCCCGCCCCTCCCGCCCTCCCTGCCTTCCGCTCTCCGGCTGCTCACCGCTCACTTAATCCTAATAGCGCTGCTCCAACTGTCAACATCGTACGGCATCGATGCCTTCGTGTGTACCCCACACTGCGCGTGACTGTGCGGCGGTCCGCGCACACCACATAGAGTCCCTCGCTCTTGCTCTTCTATTACGTGCAGGGGGAACCACACCACATTCACCTCCGCGTGAGTCTTCCTTGTTGTGGGAAATGTTCAGCTAAATATTTCATTTTAAGCGCTACTTTGGCGTTTCAACCTTGACTGTGTCATTCAAATGGTTCAAATGGCACTGAGCACTATGGGACTTAACATCTATGGTCATCAGTCCCCAAGAACTAACAACTACTTAAACCTAACTAACCTAAGGACAGCACACAACACCCAGTCATCACTGTGTCATTCAGTTCAGTTCTAAATTACAGCCACACACATCGTGAAACATTCATTTATTACTCCGTCACACTTTTCGTACCCTGCTGATTCATCTTCAGGTACTCTCTCTTTCATGTGCCATTTAAGTACGTGTTTGGAACACAGCACTTAAATGGCTGTGGGAAAACCAGAAAAGAAGAGAATCGAAGAGTTTGAGGCGTGGTGCTACAGACGAATATTGAAAATTTAGTGGACTGCTAAGGTAAGGAAGAGGAGGTTCTCCAAAGAATCGATTAGGAAAGGAATATATGGAAAACACTTACAAGAAGAAGGAACATCTGTTAAAATATAATGGAATAACTTCCACGGTACTAGAGGGATCTGTAGAGGGTAAAAGTTGTAGAGGACAACAGCGACCGGAATGCATCCAGCAAATAATTGAGGACGTAGGTTGCTACTCTGAGATAAAGAGGTTAGCACAGGAGAGGAATTCGTGGCGGGCCGCATCAAAGCAGTCAGAGCACTGATGACCCAAAAAAGTGCTTGCTGTCAGTCGCACTCCTTTTGTAAATATTTACACTTTTCTCCGTAAGTTTTTGGCAATGAAGTACTTAGAAAGCGATGGAAACAAGTTTCATCTGCCGTTTCAATCGTCAATCAATTTGCAGAGTATCGTGAAACAACCACAGTTTGTGTTATCAGTGATAAGATTTAAATATTGCGGAACATTCACAATTTATGTTTTCAGTGATAATCCATCAACATGTGAAAACGTGTCAGCGCAGAGCAACTGTTCGTCTCTCAAAGTAGATCGTTGAAGCTCACAGAAAACCTCACGCAACACATATAGCTTAACGAAAAACGTCTGAACCAGGGTCTTACACAAAATTACGTGTACGTCACGTCGTTCGGAGCTAGGACGCTAAAAATATATAAAAGTGTTACAGGGCTACAACCGAACACAGACAGTGCTCCTACTGTGTGCTGAATTTTAAAAATTCGCGGGGAAATGAGCAGGTAGGTGGCATGTCTTAATATCGGGACATAAATAAGTAGTCTGAGTGCTTGCGGCCGGCCAAAGTGGCCGAGCGGTTCTAGGCGCTATAGTCTGGAGCCGCGCGACCGCTACGGTCGCAGGTTCGAATCCTGCCTCGGGCATGGATGTTTGTGATGTCCTTAGGTTAGTTAGGTTTAAGTAGTTCTAAGTTCTAGGGGACTGATGACCTCAGAAGTTAAGTCCCATAGTGCTCAGAGCCATTTGAACCATTTTGAACCATTTGAACCATTTGAGTGCTTGCGCAAAGGCATATTCCAGATTCTCCTTAAAATTCAATTATCTACTACGATTTGTCGCGTCGGAGAAATTGTGTCGCCTACTGGAAAACGTTTCACATGGTTTTTTTTTTCTGGACTGGTTTCCTCTGCCATTCTTAAGAGTCAAGTGCTTCGCGGTCGCTGTCCTAGAGGCCCATCACCTGTTGATTTACCACTTTACACAGTTCAGGAAGATTGTCTATTGTGGTCTTGACGAATGAGCCGTAACTGTTCATTCGTTATTGCCTGACGGACCTGACCCTCGGCAGCGCACCAGAGAGCCGGCTGTGCAGGCGCGGAGCGAGCGCAGGTGATCGGCGCGGTCGTGACGACACTTGCTGCCGCGGGAGGAGTGACGTCAGCGGCGGGGGCGGGGCGTGCGTGCCGCCCTAAGATAATCGGCGAGTTATTAGGGGAAAAGCTCGTATTTTACGGAGGCGGCCGGCGGCCGGCGGTCGTGAATCACGACTGCGCCCCGCTGCCGCACCACCGCCACGCATGCGCAGAGCCTCCGCGCGGGTAGGCCCCGAGCTGTACAGTAGAGGCTCTGCGGGTTCCAGAGGGCGCGCTCAATGCAAGGTCTCAGCGTGGAGCGAATCCTCTCCTCCCACTTTGAGGGCAGCAGTAAAATCTGAATCAGATAATCTTTCTGCCCCACAGTGCCCCTATTCAGTCACTCGTTGACCACGATGGCACCGAAACAGAGGACGACCGAAGAAAGGCAGAAATACTGAATTCAGTGTTCCGAAACTGTTTCACTGCGGAAAATCGTAACACGGTCCCTGACTTCAGCCGTCGCACGGACGCCAAAATGGAAAATATTGAAATAAACGATATCGGAATTGAAAAACAACTGCTATCACTTAGTAGCGGAAAAGCATCCGGACCAGACGAGATACCCTTAAGATTCTACAGTGATTATGCTAAAGAACTTGCCCCCTTTCTATCAGCAATTTATCGTAGATCGCTGGAAGAACGTAAAGTACCTAGCGACTGGAAGAAAGCGCAGGTCGTTCCCATTTTCAAGAAGGGTCATAAATCAGATGCGAATAATTATAGGCCTATTTCGCTTACGTCAATCTGTTGTAGAATAATGGAACATGTTTTGTGTTCTCGTATTATGACGTTCTTAGATAATACAAATCTCCTTCATCATAACCAACATGGATTCCGCAAACAGAGATCATGTGAAACTCAGCTCGCCCTATTTGCCCAAGAAATTCACAGTGCCGTAGACAATGGCGAGCAGATTGATGCCGTATTCCTGGACTTCAGGAAGGCATTTGATACGGTTCCGCACTTACGTTTAGTGAAAAAAATACGAGCTTACGGAATATCGGACCAGGTTTGTGATTGGATTCAGGATTTCCTAGAAGAAAGAACACAACATGTCATTCTTAACGGTTCAAAATCTGCAGATGTAGAGGTAATTTCGGGAGTACCGCAGGGAAGCGTGATAGGACCTTTATTGTTTACAATATACATAAATTACTTAGTTGACAACATCGGTAGCTCCGTGACGCTATTTGCAGATGACACGGTTGTCTACAAGAAAGTAGCAACATCAGAAGACTCGTACGTACTCCAGGAGGACCTGCAGAGGATTAATGCATGGTGCGACAGCTGGCAGCTTTCCCTAAACGTAGATAAATGTAATATCATGCGCATACATAGGGGCAGAAATCCATTCCAGTACGATTATGCCATAGGTGGTAAATCATTGGAAGCGGTAACGACCGTAAAATACTTAGGAGTTACTATCCGGAGCGATCTGAAGTGGAATGATCACATAAAACAAATAGTGGGAAAAGCAGGCGCCAGGTTGAGATTCATAGGAAGAATTCTAAGAAAATGTGACTCATCGACGAAAGAAGTAGCTTACAAAACGCTTGTTCGTCCGATTCTTGAGTATTGCTCATCAGTATGGGACCCTTACCAGGTTGGATTAATAGAAGGGATAGACATGATCCAGCGAAAAGCAGCGCGATTCGTCATGGGGACATTTAGTCAGCGCAAGAGCGTTACGGAGATGCTGAACAAGCTCCAGTGGCGGACACTTCAAGAAAGGCGTTACGCAATACGGAGAGGTTTATTATCGAAATTACGAGAGAGCACATTCCGGGAAGAGATGGGCAACATATTACTACCGCCCACATATATCTCGCGTAATGATCACAACGAAAAGATCCGAGAAATTAGAGTAAATACGGAGACTTACAAGCAGTCGTTCTTCCCACGCACAATTCGTGAATGAAACAGGGAAGGGGGGATCAGATAGTGGTACAATAAGTACCCTCCGCCACACACCGTAAGGTGGCTCGCGGAGTATAGATGTAGATGTAGGTAGTTCATCAGTAGTAACTAGAGTTGTAAAACTACAGTAGTCTACAGTAGAATATCGTAAGTAAGCGTAGACTACGGTAGGTTACCTAGTAGCTTTGATCAGTTAAGGTCGTGCCCGTGTTACATGTATGTTACGTGTGTTGCATACCTATCGGGCGTTATCTCGTAAAGATCGCTTTCTTTATAGACTTGATCAGTGTCTTACTAGGTTCTCCTAAAAACCGGAAGCGATGAACAGTCTAGTGAGGATATATATAGGGCTGGGGAACCTACGGAACATTTTTGTTCTACATAGCTATCCTCCTATCTGATATTTAAGAATAAACACTATTTATAGCAAAACTGAAACTGTCGTTGTTTTAAGTCAGGTTTTATTCGAAAATTTTTGATTTGTATGATGAACAGAGGTATATCGTAGAAAAATAAAGAAAACAATACAGGTTTATCATATAGCGCTAGAAAATACCATTCCTCTACAAAAAGGTAAAATAAAGAAACGCAACACAAAAATATATCAAACGTCCCAAGAATGCCTCGCGGAACTAAAGCAAGTTTCTGTTATTCACAATCAGCTTCCGCGTTTATCAGCAACGATGGGAAACTCGTGCGTTTAATCATGATGAAGAAAGTTGTACTGAATACAAAATATCAACAATAATTATATATTTTTATGTTTATGCATGTAAGCTGCATTTCCCTCAAAAGTAATTACCTTGGTTACATAAAAGCGCATACGTTATGCGATCAAGTAATTTTTATTACTTATAAAATGCAATTTACATTTTGCGAGGACATAAAACACACCAAACAGTAATCCTACGATTTACTACGTTATTTATGTTGTGTGCCAAAACTATCGTATGGTAGTTCTTACAGATCGCAACTCTCGTAAGAACTGTCGCAGTGTGCACGGCTCCGTGAACAGTTAGGACATTATGGTGAAGAATGTGTTTTCTTCATTTCCTGTATTAGACCATTTCTTGCCTCTTAGACCCAAACTCTTCTTTCGACTGCTGACATTCATATATATCTCTCATATTTTTCACATTTTGCAGACGAATACCCTTGAGCTCAATACTTACATCTCCGTTCTTGGCCCATACTCTGTCCAGTAACCAAAACTTTCACATCGAACATGGTTCAATGCCACTGGAGCTGCTGTTTTCTTCTTCTTCTGGACTTGTTGTCAATCCAACAGCCAAAGCCAGACTTCCTCTTCCCAGAAAATACCTGTCGATTGGCAATGTGACAGATGATAATTCTCTAACAAAAGACTTCTTCTTTCCGTTTATAATTAATTTGTGTCGCAAAAGAAAATACAGCGTCACAAAACCGAAAGAAACTGCTACGCTGGTAACTGATGCTCACATAACCCTGCATGATATCTGCTGCAGAAGGATATTATTCAGAATCTTTTCACCAGAGGCAACAGAATACCGCTGTATATCGGAACTTAAACGTTGCTTGCAAGCACCATTACCCATCCAAAGGTGTAATTTGAAACATCCTACAGAAAGGGGTGTGCAATTTTAATGTTATTTAAGAGCAAAAAATGGCTCTGAGCACTATGGGACTTAACTTCTGAGGACATCAGTCCCCTAGAACGTAGAACTGCTTAAACCTACTTAACCTAAGGACATCACAAACATCCATGTCCGAGGCAGGATGCGAACCTGTAGCGCCTAGAACCGCTCGGCCACCCCGGACGGCCTTTAAGAGCAACATTGCCAAATAAAGGATTAGTGAAAGCATGGAACGCTTAAATCCGAATGGCCGGACTGAAATTCGGACGCAGCACACCGTGATTCGCTACAGCAGCTATGGGCTGAAATCGATTCTGCCGTCCATCAAAGACGTTTAGTCACGTTTTGGGACAGCGTCACTTAACGGAAAATGCGTTTTACTGCCGATTATGACAATAATCATTATCCGTGGTGCATCAGCTACAAGCTTGTTATTTACGCACTTCTTACGACTGCAAATGGCTGCATTCACAAAACCATTGTCTCTGACGTTCGAATCAGCTTCCAAGGCATGTATTACACACAAAGAGCCCCATCTAGAAACGACGCACACCGTACACGCCTGTCTCTCTAATTAGCGGCGTAGTAAAATACACATCTGGGGGTAACAAAGCAACTCATTAATAATTGATAAGAAGGCCCTGTCATCCTTTACCGCTCCCTGGCCCCCGAGCAGAGGAAGTCGTATACTTTTTGTGGGTTGCTATGAGGAAGTGCCTCTATTGTCAGACGCGGACTTAACTTTGTGCGGAAATGTCGCCACATGCTAAGACTGGCAATGATTTTTCATTCGTACGGTAGTGGCAGATACGAGTGACAAGCGGAAAGTTCGCAGTACGACTAACCTTAAACACCAGAAGTGGCTGAATTGTAATTACCAGTCCCTCATTGTACTACTTAGTCATTTAAACTATACCGTCTACTCGTAAATATCGCCAGTTTCAACAGTCTCTGACATAGGAAATGTCGCTCGTGAAATTCTGGCGGAACAGTAAACGTTCCTGAGTAGCAAACAGTATAGTAAACTTCTAACGACCCGTTTCGTGGCACTTTCCCCTTAGAGCAGGCATTCTTCCTCTACAGCGAGTGTCAGAAAAGTTGCGACAAACTTTGAGGGGTTATAGAGGGTGTCTTGAGGAACAAATCGAGGTCAGGCAACCGTGTCCGGAAACGTCATCCACCCTACAGATCATCGGAATTATTGGAGCCGCCGCAAACCACTAAACCATTCCTAGGGCGGCAAACGAGAGTTTATATATATGACTGTATATTTCTGTATTTTTCTTGTGTACTTTAATCCAGAATTCTGCTTTAACGCCATTGTGGAGTACAATGTTCTTACACCATGACATAATTTTGCTGTGTAATGTCCGGTATGACAAATACACAGCAGAGATAATGTATTTGTCAGCCTGCACAGTACACAGCAAAATGATATTAATGGCGTAAGAACATTAAAGCCGAAATCTAGGTTAAGGTACACAAGAAAAATGCAGAAATATACAGCCAAATGGCGATGTATTCTTTCAGAAAACACTGTATGAGTGTGTTCCAGCATCATCTACACCATTAAACGTGTGTTTTAACGCTGACGGATAACAGGCGGAGCGTCTCGCATTGTTGCTTATTATTCAGTGATCGTGGCTGATCGCCACGATCACCAGAGGAGAAGATGGGGCTAGCTGATGCGTAGACAGGCCTCGTCTCCTATGAATGCGATGCTCTATTGCCTTGGTGCACGACGGTTTCGGTCACGGATTTTCACCTACAGTTTATTTCTCTCCTGCATATCGAAAATCACTGGTGATTTTAGAGGGTGCCAGAAGAAAAATTAACAGCGAATGGAATTCTCACTGATGGAACTTCGCCCTTTCGAATTGAGAACAGTTTTACAGCTAATCCACCGCATCTGCGTCCGGGGTTACCGCAGTGTATTTTTGTCACGAGGACAGCACACCTTCCGTCCAGACCCCCAATAGAGAGGCTCCTTCGTCGTTCACCTGCTGAGTTATTGGCTATGCTGTGCGCAGTGACGGCGTGTATGCGAAGCGGCGTACGTGTTCATTAGTGCTCACTTGCCCTTTTCATTGCGAGGTGCCGGGGCAAGCAGTGTATTTAACACTAAATTCTTCTAGAATCTACACATGTAAATGATGCTCTAAGCCCCCCCTGTTCTAACTCCGACTTTTGCTGTTGCACAAGGATTAAAAAAAATACGCGAAATGACTCTAATCAATCCTGCCAGTGGAGTAGAAGAGAGTTTGGCACCTGCAATAATTTAATTTGATAAATAAGTTAAATAAAATAAAGTTTCATTAACGTAGTGAGAAATGATAGGGTTGCTCTACCCATTAACAGAATGAAAGTTCTGTCCAAAATAACAATACGATTTATTAAGACTAAACACAAAATAATAAACAAAAACACATGAAACATTTATAATACATTAAATTGGCTCAAATTGGATACTCAAACAAACGCTGTGAAGGTGAAGTTGTCCCTAAACTAGATTGTGAGGTTTATGACGAAGTGGTATTTGGAGCCAATTCCTTGCAACTCAAATCTTAAGAGAGACACACAGCTAACTCAACATTAATTGCTGCTACTCAAGACAGAGCAAAGAAAAAGACGAACAGGCGCGCTCTGCTGAGCTCTGATTATCACCTCGGAAAATCCCTATCTGCCGGTGCTGCGGACATACATTACCAAACTGTCTTCTTAACTGCCAGAACACGATCTGGCGTACCTGAGGCGATGACTGGTTGCTTCGACGTCCTCGACCGAAAGGCGAGAGCCGACTACCTAGAGCACCCGTACAGGCCGAACACACAACATTCCCGCCCCCACGACAGTGGCCGTGGTTAAACGTTCCAATCAGCAACTCGAAAACCGGCGGAAAATTCCACTCCATTGCCGGAGCACTACCATTCCACAAATGGAGATTCTTGGCGCCAATTTCTGCGCTGATTTTGCTACGTCACGGAGGTATGCCCTGAGCAAGCCAATCACAGTTACTATTTTGCAGAAAGCGCGGGAATTTTCCCGCCTCAACTGCCTGGGTACAGAAGTCATTCCCACGCCTCGCTGGTAGCCCGCCAGAAAGTGTTTTCGCTAAGTTTCTGCGAAGTAACGGAACCTCTAGCCCAGCTGCTACTTCAGACCCCTCTGGGCGTGTCTTTTGACAATGTCGGCGTCTGCAAAGCATTCACTCGACTTCCTCACACCCGTCGGCTTAACCCTCTCGAGATCAGTGGAGCCCGCCTGTCACCGGACCACCCGGGTGACGAGAGACGCTGCATGGGAAGTCCGCGTGTGAAGGAATAGCGACTTTTCACTGCATGCAATTAGAGAGGAAAATTGTAAGATAGAAATATGAGAGGGGGCTCATGCCACCTCTCATCATCATCCTGGCTTCTGTTAAAGTCACACAAATATAATTCACTACGCTTCCTGTCAGTTCTTGACAGGAACATTATCATCTGAAACTGAATATAAACGGTGCTTGCACATTTTTCCTCAGTCCGCGTACCTGCCGGATTCACACTCCGATCCATGGCCTTGGTCTGTAACTGAAATCTAAGACGACGTGGAATGAAATATTTGAAACACTCAAAGGACAAAAGGTCTTTTTTTTTTTTACATTACGAACGCTTTATTGGGCTCCTCGCCAACTCATATGAATAAGGAAAACGGATAGTACTTATTCGTCACGCTAGGCAGCAATGCTCTGACTAGGTGTAAAGAATGTTAGGATAGCCACTTTAGCTCTGAGACCTGACTCTCACACATCGTCAGCCGTATGCGGAATGCCTGGCATTCAGAACGGGAATTCAGAAACCTTGCCGGAGAATCACTTCCAGATTTTGCGGGACATAACAGGAGTAACATGCGCTTTTACAAAACTTATCACACCCCAGTCACACGGTGACATATGGTCATACTGGCGACACTTTAACATCTTGATTGGAAGTACCGAGTGTGGAACTACTCGCTGCACATCTCGAAGAGCGCAGAGGAACAGCAGGCGTGTTACATGGGCGGCGACAGGCACAGTTTCTGCTACCTCTTCAAAGCACAATAACGGAATAACTTCGCTAAATCTGGCGCGTACTGTATTCGCGTCTAGGGATCATGTGACGCCGTTTACAAAGACAATTCAAGCCAGCGTCGCAGTAATTTATTTTACTGAGGCTTTTCTTCAGAAGTCTGTTACTTGTCTGCACAATCGTTTTCTGGCACTATAATGTTAGGGGTGGAAAGTCAACGCAGAAGACGATTGTTTGTTTTTTATTTTATTTTTAATCAGCGAAATGGGAGAATGGAGGAGAGCGGAACAAATTGCATCAGGCTTTTGTTGTCTGGACGACAAAACCCAGCAGTCAGCGGGTCTGTTGGCGGCAGACGACTGACAAGCGGGACATGACGGGAAAGTCGCTGTGTTCTTAGCCGGGCGCTTCTGGGAAGTCGCGCCTCGCGGACGGACGGGCCGAAAGAAATTGGCGACGCAGCTGGCGGCGTAAAAAAGTGTAGTGGAGTGAAGGGGGCGCCTAGGGACAGGTCCGCCTTTCGCTGAGGCCGCGGAGGGCACCCGCTACACCCTTCGTGACGTCACGCCGCCCTGCAAAGGAAGCAACGTGGCACTCGTCCAGCTTATAAGTTTCGTTCGGAGAGGCAAGTGTTTTTAGGTGTGACATCAGATGACGGCCTTGCTTTATAAACAAGAAAACATATCTGTTGGCAATAAATAGCTATGGTAGCAAAATAAAAATCAGTGACAAAAATTTCTGTAGGTGCTACTCGAATTACTTTTATGGAGTCTTTCGCAAGCACCGTAGGACAGCCTCTCGCAGTTGCTGGAAGTCCGCGAAATGATGTCCGCGCAGAGTTTTCTTCATAGCCCCGAATAGATGCTAATCAGAAGGGGCCAAGTAGGAAAAATACGGTTGGTATGGTAGTACCTGGAGCCCCATTTCCCGACTCGTACGAGGACGAGCGTTGTCGCATTGGAAAAGCACTTTTTGTAACGTTTCAAGAATTTCAAGCAAAATGAGGAATATAAACAATGAATGCAGTGAAGTGGGCGAAGAAATAGAATGATAAAACGAAAGATTAAATGGAAATTAACACGTAAAAATAATTAAAATCACGTGAGCAAAGGTTTCAAGCAGAAAAGGAGCGATACAAAGAAAAATGAGAGCAAATGAAGACGTTGATGTGGTGATTAAAATGATGTGTCAAAGGAACACAAATAAAACAATACATTTACACCAATTAATTAAAAAAACATAATGATCAAAGCCATTTCGATGAAAATTTTTAAAAAAATGGAAGTACCTGACGAGATTCAAACCCACGACCTCCCCCATTTGAAGTCCTTACCCTAGTCATAACGCCATGCAACCAGTGTATATCATACTACATTTTTAATGCTATTGCGCTTTACACAAAATTCCGAAGCTATTTTCCTCAATCACTTGCAAAAGAGGCCACTAGACCGAATGGATGCACAATCTGATACCTGGGATCTTAAGGGAAGTTGGAACGTCCTATCCCGACAATGTAAAATATAGTGACTTGGCTTCCCTGTATTTCAGGAACCACTGTAGCCATTGACATGAAACGTTTACAGGACATTAAATTGCATGTTCTGAGTCTACTGAACTACAATAGCTGCATTTCAGCCATTGCTTCCGGAAATATAATGTTTTTTTAATTGCACGGTTAAAACTTTTTTTGCACGTTATCCTAAATAATTCTAGTTATACATAACATTATGTTCTTCTTTCAGTTCAGTAGATACGTATGTTATTAAGTGTTTACTCACTTAATATATGCTGAACCGTACTGTGTATCATCCTCTTGATCTTAATCTAAGTGTTTTTCTTCTTTTCTTCTTTCTGGACTCTTTACTGGCCAGCTGTGCTGCGTTCTCTGCTTCATCAGCGAGAATCTTGTCCATTCGTTCAAGTTCTCTGATGCAGTTTGCTCCAGGTGTAATCACCATCCTACCGATGTTGCCGTCACTAAAAGCAATAACAGCATCACTGACCCCCACTTTAGTGTCTTCATTCCAACACAAACAAGTTTTGGTAAGCGAGTCCATATAGGATTACTGAACGACTCATTGGGATTTTGAGTCTGACCATGCTGACACTTCTACAGTAATGCGGAATTTGTCAGGTTTTATGGTATCAATGGCTGCTGCTGGGATGGAACTTTCATGGCTGTATGAACTGTTTGAGTACTTGACAGTGCGGTAATTGCACCATGAATCAGGTAGAGGAGGGCAAAGGTGGTGTACTGGTTTTTCATAAGTTGACAGTCTGTGGAGGAAGGTAGCCCTTACTGCCTGCTTCATTTTCAACAAATCCCCAGTATTATTTCTAATGGCCATCCCATAACACTGGTGTAGTTCATCAATCATTTTGTCTGTCAGCCTGCCTCTTATGGTTTTAGCATCAGGAAGTTTCTTGTCTCTGAAACTTTGTTTCAACTTCCTCAACCTGGTACCCATCCAGGGCATGGCCGTTATAACACAGCAATCCACAGCCTTCTATATAAAAAAATTACCGATTCTATTAGATCTTGAAGTAATGCACGTAAAAATTTTAACATTTTCAACTGGTGTAGATTGTATTTAAAAAATAAAATAAAATGTGAGTTTATATACAGGTTGATCCATTGATGGTGACCGGGCCAAATATCTCACGAAATAAGCGTCAAACTAAAAAACTACAAAGCACGAAACTTGTCTAGCTTGAAGGGGGAAACCAGATGGAGCTATGGTTGACCCTCTAGGTGGCGCTGCCATAGGTCAAACGGATATCAACTGCGTTTTTTTAAATAGGAACCCCCATTTCTATTACATATTCGTGTAGTACGTAAAGAAATATGAATGTTTTAGTTGCACCACTTTTTTCGCTTTGTGATAGATGGCGCTGTAATAGTCACAAACATGTGGCTCGCAATTTTAGACGAACAGTTGGTAACAGCTAGGTTTTGTAAATTAAAATACAGAACGTAGGTACGTTTGAACATTTTATTTCGGTTGTACCAATGTGATACATGTACCTTTGTGAACTTATTATTCTGAGAACGCATGCTGTAATAGTGTGATTACCTGTAAATACCACATTAATACAATAAATATAATAATTATGTCCGTCAACCTCAATGCATTTGGCAATACGTGTAACGACATTCCTGTCAACAGCGAGTAGTTCGCCTTCCGTAATGTTCGCACGTGCATTAACAATGCGCTGACGCATATTGTCAGGCGTTGGTGGATCACGATAGCAAATATCCTTCAACTTTCTCCACAGAAAGTAATCCGGGGACGTCAGATCCGGTGAACGTGCAGGCCATGGTATGGTACTTCGACGACCAATCCACCTGTCATGAACTATGCTATTCAATACCGTCTCAACCGCACGCGAGCTATGTGCCGGACGTCCATCATGTTGGAAGTACATCGCCATTCTGTCATGCAGTGAAACATCTTGTAGTAACGTCGGTACAGCATTACGTAGGAAATCAGTATACATTGCCCCATTTAGATTGCCATCAATAAAATGGGGTCAATTATCCTTCCTCCGATAATGCCGCACCATACATAAACTCGCCGAGGTCGCTGATGTTCCACTTGTCGCAGCCATCGTGGATTTTCCGTTGCCCAGTAGTGCATATTATGCCGGTTTACGTTACCGCTGTTGGTGAATGACGCTTCGTCGCTAAATAAAACGCGTGCAAAAAATCTGTCATCGTCCCGTAATTTCTCTTGTACCCAGTGGCAGAACTGTACACGACGTTCAAAGTCGTCGCCATGCAATTCCTGGTCCATAGAAATATGGTATGGGTGCAATCGATGTTGATGTAGCATTCTCAACAGCGACGTTTTTGAGATTCCCGATTCTCGCGCAATTTGTCTGCTACTGATGTGCAGATTAGCCGCGACAGTAGCTAAAACACTTACTTGGGCATCATAATTTGTTACAGGTCATGGTTGATGTTTCACATGTGGCTGAACACTTACTGTTTCCTTAAATAACGTAACTATGCGGCGAACGGCCCGGACACTTGGATGATGTCGTCCAGGATACCGAGCAGGATACATAGCGCACGCCCGTTGGGCATTTGATCACAATAGCCATACATCAACATGATATCGACCTTTTCCGCAATTGGTAAACGGTGAATTTTAACACGGGTATGTATCACGAAGCAAATAACGTCCGCACTGGCGGAATGTTACGTGATACCACGTACTTACACGTTTGTGACTATTACAGCGCCATCTATCACAAAGCGAAGAAAGTGGTGCAACTAAAATATTCATATTTCTTTACGTACTACACGAATATGTAATAAAAATGGGGGTTCATATTTAAAAAAACGAAGTTGATATCCATTTGACCTATGGCAGCGCGCCGGCGGCGGTGGCCGTGCGGTTCTAGGCGCTTCAGTCCGGAACCGCGGGATTGTTATGGTCGCAGGTTCGAATTCTGCCTCGGGCATGGATGTGTGTGATGTCCTTAGGTTAGTTAGGTTTCAGTAGTTCTAAGTTCTAGGGGACTGATGACCTCAGGTGTTAAGTCCGATAGTGCTGAGAGCCATTTGAACCATTTGAACCTATGGCAGCGCCATCTAGCGGGCCAACCATAGCGCCATCTGGTTTCCCCCTTCAAGCTAGACGAGTTTCGTTCTTTGTAGTTTTTTCGTTTGATGCTGACTTCGTGAGATATTTGGCCCGGTCAGTATCAATGGACCACCCTGTATATACCATTTCATTCGGAAAACTGCAAATTTTATAATGAGATAAAAATCCGAAAATGTGAAAAAAAATTTCCGTTCTAACTCCCATTAACCTTCACCGCTGTACGGATGATTTCAAAAAGTCGACCCCCCCTTGGGGACCTCTCCTTGTTAAGACACGAGTCACGTACAATATACCCCAGCTAACCTCTAGAATTTATGGAACGCAGAGACTGGAAAAATTGACGGACAAAAGGCATCGACTGAGAATGGGAGCACGCCGGCCGGCGAGCGAGTGCAGGCAGCTACTTTGAGCGGCGGCGTATTTCATGTGGCGGTCGGTCGGTCGGGCGGCCGCTATCTGCGGCATCTGGATGCGCCTGCAGGCCGGGCTACACGCCGGCGCTGCTGCCCCAGCCAGCCTCAGCGAGCCCCAGCCGAGCCGCGCGGCGCAACGCTCGTGATGCCCCGGCCTTGCCTTCCGCCGAGCTTTATAGGCCGGCGCTGGCGCTCGCAGCCCGGCCAGCCGGCTCTTCTTCTTGTTCTGCGGCCGCCAGCGATTGAAACCGCCCGCCTCCGCCCCCGCAGCCGCCTCCACCGACTCTTTTTGTGGAGCCGCGCGGCGCGGCGCTCGCTTCTATTTCTGTCCCCCTTTGAGGACGGCCGTTGGCCCTGCCCGGCGGCCCTGCGCCGGCGCGCGCCTCATAAAGGGCTCCCGACGCCCGGGGGCAGGCGGAGGCGGCGCGCCCGTGGGAACCGCCGCCGGGCGTCGCCACTGGCCGCCGGAACGTAATTAAGTTTCCTTCTGGAAAAAAGGCCTGCGCCCGGAGCGGAGGCGGTCCTTGCGCCCGTTGTGCCGCCATTGTCGCCGGCGTCTCGGGGCGCACACCGCCTTAATTGATGATTTAGCTCCGACAATGCGGCGCGGACTCCCCGGTGACCGCAAGAAGTCCGGCCGGCTGCAGATTTCGTCCGAGGGGGCTGCGGCGACAACAACAGCGGCGACCTCTCACTTCGGCTCGTTCTCCGGCGTAACTGAGGGAACCACCTGTGTACCGTCCGCGAAAAAAGTAGGCGCCCCTGCTCGGTAATTGATTTCTTGCCACTCGGCCGGCCGGTTTGACACCAGGGGCCGACATATGGAGCGCCTCTCTTCTCGAGCCGTTTCAATTTTTAGTCAATGTGGATTTTTGGGTTTTCAACAAACCACGCTAGATTTAATGTTACTCACCATCTCCTATTTCGGAGAAAAAAAAAGTTCAAATTCGTGTGAAATCTTATGGGACTTAACGGCTAATGTCATCAGTCCCTAAGCTTACACACTACTTAACCTAAATCATCCTAAGGACAAACATACACACCCATGCCGGAGGGAGGACTCAAACCTCCGCCGGGATCAGCCGCACAGTCCGTGAGTGCATCGTCTGAGACCGCTCGGCTAATCCCGAGCGCCTTCCTTTCGGAGAGCATGGAGTTAGTTAACGTACGAGTAGTGCAGAACATTCCACATAGACAGACATAGAACATTACTGGCTTTATGGTCGATTTCTCGAGCAAGATACAGTTTTCTTGCTGAGCAGACATTCCGTTCATCAAGCGGTAGAAGGTTGCCAACAATTCTTCTTCTCTTTTGTCGTATTCGCTTTTCCCATTACACGTTTCTTAAGCAGATATTACGTGACACACCTAAAGCGTTTCAAGTCGTGTGTAGACGACCTGACACCTAGCGGCAGAATGGGTGAAGCTGCAATTTCAGTAGACGGGTTGTTCCAGCGAGAAATATGAACCGTTCCATTCTACCGTGGATCTGCGCACGAGCATGCTTTAAACAGGTTTATTTGCCGTTGGATATATTTATATTGAAGGTATTTGAACAAAAAACCCCTTAAGATCTGTACATAAGCCCTAATTGATCCTAAATTCTTACTGCCGGAACCCCTGACACAGGGGTTAACCACTGTCAACATATACGAGCGACCTGACTTCTTGTTCAAGTCACTATTAAATACACTTCAAAAATGTGTCTGAAATCTTAAACAACTTGACTGGTAAGGTCTTCAGTCCGTCAGCTTACACACTGCTTAACCTAAATTATCCTAAGGACAAATACACACACCCATGCCCGAGGGAGGACTCGAACCTCCGCCGGCACCAGCCGCACAGTCCACGACTGCAGCGTCTGAGGCCGGTCGGCTAATGCCGCGCGGCATTAAATACACTACGAGGGGTGCTTAGCTCAGAGACAAGTACAGACGTTGCCATTCGTTCTGCCGTCTACTGAATCAACAGCCACTCTGCAAAACTACTAATCAGCTGCTCCTTAGTCTAATTCACACGAGTCTGGTACTCTCCAGCTAGTTGTTCCTAACATAAAACGAATTCCGCTACACTGCTATTTGACATACAGACACACTCTCTTTTCCATACTATTGAATGAAACATATACAACATACTTGTAAGATTCCTACTCATTAGAACGAGGCAATGTTCGCTGCCCACACTGGATTCGCATTCTGGAGGACGACGGTTCAATCCCGAGTCCGGCCATTCTGATTTAGGTTTTCCGTGATTTCCCTAAATCGCTCCAGGTAAATGCCGGGATGGTTCCTTTGAAAGGGCACGTCCGACTTCCTCCCCCCTCCTTCCCTAATCCAATGAGACCGATGGTGTCGCTGTTTGACCTCTTCCCCCAAACAACCCAACCCAACCCAATGTTCCCTGCCTGTTATCGGTGTATAAGTACTGCAGTGCCTGTGTTGTTAAGAAGTATGGTGGAATGTTCCTTCAGACATGCAAGCACCGTTCTTATTAACAACACAAGCACTGGAATATAATATTTATCAGCCGGTAGCAGGCAACAATTTTCTATTAATCTTTCTATTATAGTATTCTCCTCTCTACGGGGATTAAGTAATGTGTATGAATACAGGCTGCGACGCAGGAATGACGACATATGGAAGTTTGTGACGTGCACGGGAAACCTAAGAACCAAAGGCGACCACTCACGTACAGCAGGAAATACGGGTTCGGGTCCCGGTCCGGCACAACTTTCCATTGTCGTGATTCCTCTATACAGTTGACTGTTGTTCGTATTCACCAATGTGAATACACCTCACTTATTTGATAACGGTTGTAGTCGCCGCAGTGCCTGTTCCTTCGTGCATGCATGCATCCTCGAAGGAGTATCGCGTTGTTCTTCGTAACAACACAGGCCCTGCAATGTCATACTTATCGACACAGCCACTGCGCTTCCCTGCTGCTCTCCTCTACTGTCCGATACTTTTACTCCATTACTGGCTTGATACTGCCTACGGCACAGCCTTATCGAGAGCCGGCCGGTGTGGCCAAGCGGTTCTGAGCGCTACAGCCTGGAACCGCGCGACCGCTACGGTCGCAGGTTCGAATCCTGCCTCGGGCATAGATGTGTGTGATGTCCTTAGGTTAGTTAGGTTTAAGCAGTTGTAAGTTCTAGGGGACTGATGACCTCAGAAGTTAAGTCTCATAGTGCTCAGAGCCATTTGAACCTTATCGCCAGCCTTCTTCTACTCGGATCTGGTTGCATAATGCTTCATTATCTTTCTGCAACATTCCGTCAACTCTGGATCACCTTAATTTGCGTCTGATAGCCAAGACTCGTGGTTGCATGCTTGCTGTCACTATCGTGGCCGCAGCCCTGATCTCACCTGCCACGGGCTGGGTCCTTGGCCGACCTTGAGGTGCTAACTCGCTTCCTGCTGTGACCAGAGCGTTAACTGTACCAATCGTCCTGGCCGCCTGGGTGCGTCCTCACACACACACACACACACACACACAGATATATATATATATATATATATATATATATATATATATATATATATATATATAGGGTGAGTCACCTAACCCGCTGGATATATTTCGTAAACCACATCAAATACTGACGAACCGATTCCACAGACCGAACGTGAGGAGAGGGGCTAGTGTAATTGTCTAATACAAACCATACAAAAATGCACGGAAGTATGTTTTTTAACACAAACCTACGTTTTTTTTAATGGAACACCGTCAGTTTTGTTAGCACATCTGAACATATAAGCAAATACGTAATCAGTGCCGTTTGTTGCATTGTAAAATGTTAATTACATCCGGAGATATTGTAACCTAGAGTTGACGCTTGAGTACCACTCCTCCGCTGTTCGATCGTGTGTATCGGAGAGCACCGAATTACGTAGGGATCCAAAGGGAACGGTGATGGACATTAGGTACAGAACAGACTGGAACAGCTCATTGCGTCCACATGCTAACACCTTTTTATTGGTCTTTTTCACTGACGCACATGTACATTACCATGAGGGGTGAGGTACACGTACACACGTGGTTTCCGTTTTCAATTACGGAGTGGAATTGAGTGTGTCCCGACATGTCAGGCCAATAGATGTTAAATGTGGTGGCCATCATTTGCTGCACACAACTGCAATCTCTGGCGTAATGAATGTCGTACACGCCGCAGTACATCTGGTGTAATGTCGCCGCAGGCTGCCAAAATACGTTGTTTCATATCCTCTGGGGTTGTAGGCACATCACGGTACACATTCTCCTTTAACGTACCCGACAGAAAGAAGTCCAGAGGTGTAAGATCAGGAGAACGGGCTGGCCAATTTATGCGTCCTCCACGTCCTATGAAACGCCCGTCGAACATCCTGTCAAGGGTCAGCCTAGTGTTAATTGCGGAATGTGCAGGTGCACCATCATGCTGATACCACATACGTCGACGCGATTCCAGTGGGACACACTCTATTCCACTTCGTAATTGAAAACGGAAACCACGTGTGTGCGTGTACCTCGCCCCTCATGGTAATGTACATGTGCGTCAGTGAAAAAGACCAATAAAAATGTGTTAACATGTGGGCGTAATGTGGTGTTCCAGTCTCTTCTGTACCTAAGGTCTATCACCGTTCCCTTTGGATCCCTACGTAATTCGGTGCTCTCCGATACACACGATCGAACAGCGGAGGAGTGGTACTCAAGCGCCAACTTTAGGTTACAATATCTCCGGATGTAATTAACATTTTCCATTGGAACAAACGGCACTGATTACGTATTTGTTTATATGTTCAGGTGTGCTAACAAAACTAACGGGGTTCCATTTAAAAAAACGTAGGTTTGTGTTAAAAAACATACTTCCGTGCATTTTTTTTATGGTTTGTATTAACCAATTACGCTAGCCCCTCTCCTCACGTTCGGTCTGTGGAATCGATTCGTCGGTATTTGATGTGGTTTACGAAATATATCCAGCGGTAATGTTAGGTGACTGACCCTATATATATATATATATATATATATATATATATATATATATATATATATATATATATATATATATATATATATATATGCAAGGCCTCCAAGAAGTCTCATACCAAGCTGTTTCACTTACAACCTAATATTGTCCGCCTGCTTAGCTGGGTGCTAACGAGCTTGCCTCCCATGCACTGGGCCCGGGTTCGATTCCCGGCCGGGTTGGAGATTTTCTTCGCCTGGGGACTAGGTGTTGTGTTGTCATACTCATTATTGGCCGCAAGTCGCCCCATGTCGCGCTGACTGCAGTAAGACTTGCACTAGGCGGCCGAACCCGAATGGGACGTCCCGGCCAACAATGCGATACAATCACTTCATTTTATTTTTTCATCTGACATTTAGCTAAAATATTTTCCTGTCGCGACAAGGGATTCAGTCGCACACCATAGCTTGCACGTACCCACTTTATTATTTTTTTAACCACTCGTCCAGTCATGTAGGGTAATATGTATGTTTAACAAGGTGTCGAGGGGATTCTTGAAATTATCGTCACCCTCGTTGGACGAAGCATTGCGACTGTTACTTGACTAATCCTATGTGGAATGTGAACTGGCTTCGAACCTCGGTCGCCTGCGATGGTAATACAGTTGCTCTGCCATTCAGCTACTGCAGGTTTCCCCTAAAAAGCGTTGTGAAACGGGAGCGTCGACTCGGTTGCAGAACGGCCGTACGTTTTGGTCTAATAAGTGGCGGTAACAGGCAGAACTAACGGAAACGGACAGCCGTAGGGCTGCGATCACACAATATGACAAAGGAGCGGGCGGAATGCCGACGCCGCGGTCAGATTGACTCGCGGCCGGGAAAAACGGGCGTGTGGAGGAGAGATGTGCGTGGTCGGGCGCGCGGGCGGACAAAGGCGGCGGCGTTTTTGTGGGGGAGAGTGCGGCCGCGCGCACCCCGGAACAACCGCTACACATTCAGCGGCTAACTGGCTGGCCGGCCAGCCGCACCCGTGCAAGCGCTTCCCGCCTTTGCAGGTCCAGGCGGGGGAGGCGAGACAGTCACGTGGCATACTGGCAGCAAAAGGGCAGCGTCGCAGCGTCCTACCATACAGTAAATATCTCTGGAGTGAGCATTGCGTTCTGCGCAAGTTGTCAACATTAAACCAGGATTGTCACGTGTTTTCGGGACTTCGCCCGGCGTGTGTGCTTTCTGAGGCGTTTGAAGTTTATAATATCAAGAGTTTTTGTTGTGTTTCACCGTTTGTTGATAGTGTAATAGCGATGGTGAATTACTGTTGTTGCTACGGATGCAAAGAAAAATATGTGAAAGGAGGGATAGTAACTTTTCATGGGTACATACCATGTAGCTCTAATTGTAGTTATCATATTAGTAAGAGACACAGTATATGTTTAAAAATTTCGAGACGCATTATAATTAAGGCTTGATTCTGTAGACCTATTTTTCTACGACTTTTTGACTATATAATAGATATTACGGCTCGTACAGAAGCTTACAAACAATCGCTTCCTCTCGTAAATTTGCTAGCGGAACAGGAAAGGGAATGGTTAGTTGTTTCAGCAAATACTATCCTCCATGCATTTATCAGTGACTTGTCGATTATGTTTATAGATTACTCAGTCTGCTATTTATTTAATAAACTGGGAGCAAGTACGTAAAATGCGTTAAATAAATACTTCAAAGTCTCACCAGTGCTTTAGGTCGCAAAAACGAGAAAATAAATACGCAGAAATAGCAGAAAAAAGGACGAATTAGCAGGGATATAATCGCTAATGTGTGGCAAATTCGGTGTTTTTCGGACACTTGCAAACGTATCAGCGTACTGTCAAGTCGTTTTGCAAGACTATCATTACAAAAATGTACGTCAGGCTCTGTAATACTATAAAGTGCCGTATCATATCGAAAACTACCAAAAATACAGTGCATCTGAACTGTGACACCTATCGCAAAGAAGCAGGATGTAATATCACTTGCCCTTAAAAGTTACGTAGCTGATTTATTCCGGGTATCAAATGGATACTGTTAAAATGTCTGCGCAACATATATAGATAACCTACGACACGTTCGAAAAGAATCCGTCTGTACTAGGCATGTAGTGACATTCTAAATATACAGGGCGCTATACGGACAAACACACGACGTCCCGAGAACACGTGACCAGGCCGGCAATGTATGTTGACAACACAAAATCTGTTCTGCGCATGTGAATGCTCACTCCAGACATATTTACTTTATGCATCCTACACATTTCTACACTGCAGAGGCAGAGCTTCCTGTGACTGCAGCGATAACTTCATATACAGTAGAACCCCGCTAATCCGACCTCGTATGTTCCGATCCCTCGCTTAAGCCGGTATAACACTATCGTATTTCCTTTTCAAAGTCGATCTGTAAAATATTTATGCCAAAGAAATTTGACAGTGTAATACGACACTGTCAAATCTCTCCTCGCCTATGATTTGATCATAAAAGTCTTTCGTCTTCCGTTCACTGCCGTGTGAAATCTAACCGCTTGGAGCGCTGGCATCGCTACAGCTATTTGACGTCTCTGTTGTGTGTTTGTAAACACGGCTTCAAACTTTAGTTGGTGTGTTCCTTCGGATCTTTTTAATAACCTTCCTTCGACTGGGGTGGGAGGTGAGCAATGGGCATTATGCAAGCGACTAATCGTGTGGTCAACAAAGTAGAAAAAGATGAAAAGGCAAGAGTCTTCTAAACAACAGTGAGACCAGTTATGGCATACATAGCTGAAACAATACCGGAAACATAAAAAACAAAGAGATTTTTGGAAACCACGGAAATGAAAATTCTGCTAAGTGTTACAAGGAAGGTATTCAGAGAGAGAGAGAGAGAAGTGAAAGCATTAGGAAAGGACGTAAAGTAGACACCGTTAATGAGTGAGTACATAAGAGAAAGCTTGAATAGAACGAATGCATAGACGGGAGGCATGAAAGAAAAATTGTGAAAATGGTCAGAAATAAATCACCTACTGGTTAAAGAAATATCGGCCGTCCAAGGAAAAGACGGAGCGACAACCTCGGAATAGACTGAGGAGTACTGGAGGAAACAGGCTTTAGCCTAGGAAGAAAACAACATTGTCGAGAGCAACAAGAAGAACCCTTCTAACACGAGGTTTAGTAGTTCAGCGTGGAGCGTTTCTTCCCGGCCAGCTGTGTTTTCTATCTGTCATTCCTCAGCAAACTGTACATTTTCTACACAGTCAATATCTTACGCAAGAACATCATCTTAGACGCCGGTTTTCACCAAGCAACTAACTTAACACAGTTTACTGTCATTCATCTAATAATGCTGCCTGTGTATCATTGTGTGTGGTTAAAATATGTTTTCCAGCGGTCTAATCACAACGAAACTGCTGAAAGGCACACATTGCGTACCCCGAGGTCACAGTTGGACAAACTACAACTTACGCCTCCAGTAGAATCAAGTAAAACTTAAAAGTTATTCTGCCCATTACGGATGTTGTTGAGCTCCATGACTCTTGTTCAATTACGCCTTCGCCATTACCGTTTTCGGGTAGCTATTGCAAGATGCCGGTCGTGAGCCTCGACAACACTTGTCGATTCAACGCGTGATGTTGGATGGACTTTCGGACAGTCAGAGATGCGCCCCATTTATTCAGGTACGTAATGTAAAGTCCGCGCAACGGATTAAAAGACGGGCACTTTGTAAATGAATAAGGCTGCCAGTCTCGCAAAATTATAGTGTAGGAGGGGAAGGGATTCTCTAGCTACAGAATTTCTAGAAAAAGTCGAGTTATTGTTCGTTTAGTTGACTAATAAACATGTGCAACGGTATCTGAATATAAAGGAAAACTGCATGCGAACAAACGATTAATATGCTTATGAGAGTAAAAGAGCATACTGATCATACTTTAGACCCTTCTGTGTGGGTCACAAGGTACTGGGCAAACGAAAAATGTTGACTCCAAGGATCACGCTCGAATCGACACTCACCGATACTGCGTTGGCCATGCTGTAAAAGCCGGCCGGAGTGACCGAGCGGTTCTAGGCGCTACAGTCTGGAACCGCGCGACCGCTACGGTCGCAGGTTCGAATCCTGCCTCGGGCATGGATGTGTGTGATGTCCTTAGGTTAGTTAGGTTTAAGTAGTTCTAAGTTCTAGGGGACTGATGACCTCAGCAGTTAAGTCCCATAGTGCTCAGAACCATTTGAACCAGTCCTGCTGTAAAAGGAGAGAATGCTTATCAGGCATACAAAGATGTTACTGATACGCTCTTGGCATTGTGATGAGGAAGTTTATACACAAATATTCACTAAGATAAAGTTCATTCGCCAATCGACAAAAGTAACGAAATCGTTAACGCAGCACGAAACAACTCGAAAGTCACAGTTAGAACCCTAAAATCGAACAATTCTTGGTCGAAATTACATCCTCTCCGTTTTCGGTTCAAGTCAACCACACAAGCCGAACAGCACTTGTCGAACCAGCCTCCAGAAGTGGAATCTGACACCAGTGTGCCCCAGAATCTTTGCTTATCTCTCTTTCTAGCGGCCCTGTTGAAAAAAGTGCAGCTGGGTTAGCGTCGGCCATACCGAGCTCGTAGCCTGTTGTACTGCAGTGACGTGAGAGGAGACGGTCGTCACAATTCCACCCCCTAAGAGAAAGTTCGGAATAACTGACCGAGCGTCTCTGCAGAGAAAAAGGCGGCGCACTGTTGCCACGTCCTTCTGCCCAAAATATTTCAAATGTAACCGACAAGAGGAGCGCGCCTTGAACTTGTAACCGCCACGCAGGGCACGAGACATGACGGCCCACAGGTAATTCAAAACATGGCCAACCAGGCGCCCTCGAGAAAGAAACACGAGAGATCGGCTACAACAGGGGGCATGCCAATGGCACGAGGTGCGACTGTACTCTGGAGTTCCTCTCGCCAGAAAACTTCGCTTACATGTCACAACTCACATTCATTTCACAAAAATCAAAATAGCTCAAACATCGCCTCTACGAGGAGTTCATCTAACCACTAGAAGAAGACAGCCCTTTAAGGGTGCTAGCTACTTGTCTTTTGCAACTATTTCTGTTACTCTTTTCATCAGAGTGCCGGAAATTAGTACAACATAAAACTAGTCGACCAGACAACTGCTCCATTTCCAGACGGCTACAGTTGCGTTTGTTACAGAGTCACCATCTCGTCCGGTTCTATACTGCTTGAGAATAATTATGATCTGGATGCCACTTAATTCGTCGACCTACTTACTTTACGAGCTACTAATGAACATGCTGTATACAGACGCAGATACTAATTGCGATATGTCCACTCACATGTGCAGAAGTGATGGCTGCTTATTCGTCCTTTGACCATATAAATTTTTCCGAGGATGCACACAGTTTGCTTTCCAATATGACACGCGAACAAGCGATTTTCCTAAGGCTGACGTCTACAGCACCCCAATATGGGCCACCACTGACACCTCAAATTTTTACGCCAGTCTGCTGTTATTTCATTAAGGGCAGGACGTGCACATTGTAGTAACCAGGATACTTACGTTAATCATTCGAGTGCGAAATAATGTATTGATTATTGCGAATGAAAATATTGCAAAGTTTGTTAAAACATTTACAAAACATTCAACACGTTAAACACTGAACATTAATGTGTATCTCACCTTAACCATTGAACATTAGTGTATATCTTGTCGTCATGAGGTCAATCAGCAATAAAATCGTAGTTGCCTATTTCTTTTGCTTTAGTTGACAGTTTCTTGTTATTATTAACAAGTACGAAAAGAGTAACTACAAGATACAACTTACGCATTTCGCCTTGAACGAAACGTTATTGACTTGTGCTAGAAATGTATATTACTTCTCTCATATGTCTAGATAAGCGCATACCCGTTGAACTCATTTAGGAGGCGAATTAAACATTATTACTTCGATGCTAATCGTATTCTTACAACAAACAGTTAATGTCGATCACTGACTATTGATGTATACCGCCTGGGCGAAATGGCCACTGATTCGTTCTTCTTGTAACACCCACTACAATTCTGTTGTCATCTGTTACTGCACTTCCCAAGCAGCAAAATTCGAGCACTCGCATTTTCATTTTATTTGCTATCTTTGAGTCTGCCCTTACTATTTTGTCCAATTTACCTATCACCGTAACTTTAGTCTTGTTGGTGTCTATGTTAAGTTTGTGGTTATCCAAAGCACCAGACAAAAACTTTCGCGTCTAGTTCATGTCTTCAGACTCTGCAAAAACTAGTCTGTCATCAGCAAATCGAAAAAACGTATTTGTTTACCATTAATTTTGATCCTAGTTTTCATTGTTTTCATTATGCTTTCTATTAAATTAAAATTAAATAAGTAATAGGCATTTTCCACCCTTGTTGCTGTATAATCACAGCCAGTTATACCGCGATCTGTTGATTTCGGCTGTTTGCCATTCTGAAGTGCGTACTCCTGTACTCGTAAATTTACACCGTCACCCTTTGCGGGTGTATACAATTCATTTACAAGGCATTTTAATACGTAATCGCTGTCGCAGCAAAACGAGCGTGAACAACATTCCCTTTTCGTCAACGTACATTTACATCCATACTCTGCAAACCACTGAAGTGCATGTCAGAGGGTACTTTCTGTTGTACCAGTTGTTAGGGGTTACATTCTGTCACATTAACGTGGGCAGGGAACGAAGAATGACTTTAAATGCCTCTGCGTGCGGTGTAATTAATCGGATCTTGTCCTCACAATTCCTGCGGGAGCGGTCCGTAGGAAGTTGTAGTAAATTCATACAGCAATCATTTAAAGTCGGTTCTTGAAACGTTGTAAATAGTTTCTGTAGCATCTATGTGACACTCTCTCATAGCTCAAACCACCGTGTTAGCATTCGTTTCTGTACCCTCTGCATATTTTAGATCTGGAAATGGCCTGAATCAGCCAAATCCGGTCATGGCAATAAAACCAGTTTCATAGTTTTTTATGTGTTAGCTTTATGGCTGGCATTTCTATTAACCCTGGACGGTGCTGTTGGCGATGCCAAAGCATTTTATTTGTAGGCAAACTCATCACGAGTCATTTTGGTAAGGGTGCCGCACACTTGAGCAGCCAAGCACTGTGACATCGTCGAATCAACTCGTGTAGAGCAACGTGTTATATATTTTGAGTTTTCATGTCTACATATGTATGCCACTGCGGCAATAATTTAATTTTAAAACGTTGACGAGTCTGAAACATTGTTGTCGCTCGTACCTACTACGCCGCAGGGAGTGGCCGCGCGGTTTGAGGCCCCATGTCACGGGTTGCGCAGCCCCTCCCGCCGGAGGTTCGAGTCCTCCCTCGAGCATGGGTGTCTGTGTTGTTCTCAGCATAAGCTAGTTTTAGTAGTTTCTAAGTCTAGGGACTGATGATCTCACCAGTTTGGTCCCTTAGGCATTCTCACACATTTGAACTTATTACGACAACGGCTATGTATTAAAATGACATATGTACATTTGTATATACCCGCAAATGGTGAGTACAGTATAGGAGGAGTACACACTTTAAAATGGCGAACAACCGAAATCAACCTAATCGTGGTATAAATGACAGAGATTACATTCAAGGCAGGGCGAGAAATGGAACTGAGTTTCGATAAGTTTGTTCAAAATGACTGAGCACTATGGGGCTTAACATCTGTGGTCATCAGGCCCCTAGAACTTACAACTACTTAAACCTAACTAACCTAACGATATCACACACATTCATGTGCGAGGCAGGATTAGAACCTGCGACCATAACGGTCACGCGGTTCCGGACTGAAGCGCCTAGAACCGGTCGGCCACACCAGCCGGCGATAAGTTTGTGGCTATGGCAGCCGTACGAAGAAAAACGTATTTAAATCTCAGTGCTACTGCCACTATAGACTGAGAATCTATCTTTTATCTCCCAGTTTATTCAAAATTCACTTAGTTTTTCATTTAGTTTCCTAAAGTTCACTCCGTCAAAAACCTTCTGTTAATGAAGGCGGCGTACGCTTTCCTGCTCATTTCAGTTATTCTTTCCAAGAACTTTCGTATTGCCGGTACAGGTTCCCTGGTTAATTTCCTTTCCTAAATCCAAACTGTTCTTCTACTAAATGTTGGTTAATTTTAGATTTTAGCCTTTACTTCAACAGTAATGAGTAGAATTTTTTTGGGCGCGGCTTAGTAATGCCAAGGTTCTATAATCTGAACAGTCGTTTGCGTTTCCTTTCTTAGGTATGATAATTGTTTTACTTTTTTATTAATTCCATTGGTTGTGTTCCAGCCTCACAGCAGACAGATAAATCTGTACTGTTATTCTTTCGCCTTATCTCCAGCATTGTCTAATAATTCGTCTGTTCCAGTCACTTCGTTATTGTTCTCGTTGTTTAAAGTTTTATTGGATTCTGATCTGGTAGCCGGTGGTCCTATGCATTCATTTTCCATTCACCTTACGTAATTTGAATCATATCTGACGTCTCCTCCATCACATAAAATTCTTCAATGCATTCATTCCACGAATCCGCTTGTTTTTTTTTCAAGTTTGATAGGGTTTTTTAAGCTTTGCTATTGCCACTACTTATCGAATAGCGTGTACGGTAACTTCTGGTCCACGCAGTACATGTTGCGCTTTCAAAACAGTGCGCGATTCGTCACTCATTAGTTTTTCACGTTGACTTGATCAGGTCGCAGTGCCTCAGACGTCAAAGCACAATGCCTGGCCAACAATCCCCTCGGCTTTAAATGTGTTGCGCACCACATAATAAAACAAATACAACTAATCTCTCCGCAGCAAGCGCAGCCAGCTGCAACTTGTGTTCACTTGGCGTACTGACGGTTAAATGCGTCCCGCGCCACATGATAAAACAAATACAACTAATCTCTCTGCAGCAAGCACAACCAGCTACATCTTGTGTTCATATGTCGAAGTGACGGTGCAGTCTGTAAGCGCGGCGTGGCGTCTGGGATACAACGCCGCAACTATGGGCACATGACTTATAAATAATAATATCGATGTGAGTGAAGTCGAAGCATTACTTTTGATAGTGCAGAAGAAACGTATCGAAATGGGTAAATTTTGGGACTGATAGGGTTGCAGATGGTGGCAAGTGATTATTAGTGTTCATGGGACGATTTTACCACTGTAATTTCTTATATCTCCTGAGCAAGTGTCAACCACATTAATACAAATTACAGCGGATTGCAGTGAAAATTGCAATCATTAATTTTTTTAGGGAAGACACTGAAAGTTTACGTCCATCCAGTTTTTTTACTGTTGATCCGTAGTGGATATTTGGCACGAATTCATGTCAGTATTTTACCAAAAACATCAAAACGTGGTAACCAAAACAGCAGTCAAAATTTCCGATATTTTTTGCAGAGGTAATTATAGTACCATTGAATTCCAGAAAATTGTAATATGACGAAACGAGGAATTGGAAAACAAAAATTTGGGAAACAATCCGATGTTCAGTTTAAGGTTTCGTAGAAATCATCTCCATAAATAGCATGAAGTTCTTACAGCATCGAGTACTTTCGTATTGGATGGCTTCTATAATTAAATATCATTAAATGTTGTCTCATCACCGGCATCACAACTCAGTTACTCTTTGTGTGTTACATCACAAACTTTCATATATGCAGCTCCTTGCTCGTAGAAAAAATACACAGAAATTACGAACCGGTAAGATTTAGGTATTGCACTCGGGTACAACCTGTGAAAAACTGTGAATATATCTGATATCGCTGACAGCATTTTGCAACAATAAGTATTGCTGTCGGATGCGCTTTGTGATTTGACGATTCGAATCAAGTTACGGTTTCAAATGCTACGTGGTGGCGCGTGAGCTGTCGTCCTATTTTTTCCAGTGTTCATTATTTTCCTGTTCATTATTATTTGACAATATGCATCGAAGTATAAAAGCTGATTGAGTATTACACCAGCGTTAAAACAGCTGTGCAACCAAAGAGCTTACTCGGTCGAATTAAATAATATCACTGCTCTGCAAATTGCTGCCATTTTGTGTTGAATTAGCAATAAGTGCTGTAGGAAGTATGATCGCTTCAAGTCTGCAGATGATATTACGTGCTCCACTAACAAGAACTACGAACTGTAAGTGATATTACGTATATCTTTCCAATCAAATCAGTAGATTCTTGTTTTACGAGAGCTGTTTAACTGAATGAGTCGTATAATAGTAATCCACGGTGTGTGTACTCTGTTCTCCGAGCCAATGCATGAGTAAGCTTATTTATGACTTTTCATACGTATTTTAAACGTTAGTAAGAGTTCAAGGAGTTCTTCGTTGGCGACGTTACGCTGCATTTCAAAATGCACAGACTTTTTATGACACGTGTCGAAAGACGTAGCGACGATTGTAATTCTAAATAAATAGATTTCGATCACGATACTTGATTTCGGTGAAAAGAGTAGGTACATAAATATGGAATCAAAACTGATCGCTATCTCCTGGATAAGAAATTGAAATTTGCAGTTTTAGTTACTATCACTGAAACTCTCTCTGTTTCGATAGATCACGGCGCATTTATTAAAGATAATCGTCATCGCTAGGAAGCTAGTGTTGCCAATCACAGCCATAGTTTTACAATTTATGCTCTATCCATTACGCCTTTCATTTTATTTTCGGTATCGCCTTATTTGATAAGAGCACAAGTTTTAGTTCAACTGATAGCTTAAAAATTGTGCAAGAATACTTGGCTACGTAATTTGTGAAACTGATTACATGTCAGAGAATGACGATTGTTTCGCTAATGTCTAATATTCCAATATATCCACTGTATATTCCAGTGACTGCACTAGTTTTATTCCAAGTACAGTGCGACATTAAGTTTCATACTGTTAAATGATCGATTGCACATTATGTCAATAGGCCTAGTAATTATAGTAACAGGATGCCAGTCTCAAGAGTTATTACCCATACAGAGCAGACCGAATTTGCCGTTGTCTTCGGCGTCTTAACAGTTTCAACGGTTAGTCTATTCTTATTCTACGACCTAATTATTTCTACAAGTAGGCCTAATTTGTAGCACAGGAGTTAACAGTCACCGTCTTCTGATATTTTATTTACATACCAGTCAAATCCTCTGTTACAGCTTTAAGGCTGTCAGAACTCTTAGGTTACCCGTTTGCATGTGTGTATACATTTTTTGCGACAATCCACGTTTTGCATAAATAAGTCAGTATCAGAAAAGCTTTAGTATTGTATAATTTAATAGCTATAGAACGAAGACATTGTGTTACCAGAAGAGAACAGAGGTTTTGTTTTGTACTTCCGTGAACAAAGCACAGTCTCGAACATGTTATTTATTTCTGCGACAGTTTTCGTCGAATTAGACCATCTTCAGATATGAAAGATGGAGACAGTGTTGGGTACCAACGGCACCAGATGGCGTACGTTGTCAAAATCTGTCATCCTCTGCATATTTTAGATCTGGAAATAGTCTAAATGAGCCTAATCCGGTAATGGCAATAAAACCAGTTTCATAGTTTTTTATGCTTTAGCTTTATGGCTGGCCCAGCATTTCTATTAACACTGGGCGGTGCTCTTGGCGTTGCCAAAGCATTTTATTTACAGGCAAATTCATCAGGAAGAACATTGGGTAGAACGGACATACGCAGAAATGACAGGATACGTGCACTTCTGGAAAAAGATGGCCTGCAAAGAAATATGTTTCACCTCTTGCAATCAATAATGCCCAACATAATTTTTTTAAAAACAATTGGCACTAAGAAGAGTATTGCAAATGCTAAAGTCCAACAACTATCTGCTTCTCTTACATGTTTCATTTCTTACATGTTTTATCGGTAATGTTAATAAGTTGCATAAATATAACATTTTTAAGTGTTTGGCTGCGTTCAGACAGATAATTTACATTTGTCTCTAGTAAAGTCAACTAATTCTAAGTTTTTCTTAAATAGTCATATTACATGTCCATAAATAGACGGTTATTTTGTGTTAAAAAATAACTCTATGGAAAAGTAGAAATGTTAAGTTACTTTTATAGTCTGTAATAGCGTTCTGCTTATGAATCCATCTTTTATGTGTAATCGGGAGCAGTCGGAAATGACGGTATCTTAAAGAGGGTAATGACTTGCGAATCTATTACGCATAGTTGCTTGTAATGAAATCATGGGCGTACATCTTATATTGTCCTGATGTGTGCATTTTTATCAGCAAGGCATATTTTCTAACTGCAGAATAGCCTCAACAAAATAGTGTGATGTAAATGACTCAAAAGAAGGTGTCTACATTACCTGAATCTCTAACGGTAACACAACAGATTTTGCTGAACTCGGCGATTTCAGGAGATCTTCAGTATGTTGCTGTTATGCCATTTTCTTCGCAGCGTACCCGCCAAAAAAAATTTGAATTTTGTTTCCCATATTACCTGTACCTTACGCCAGCGATGATTCTGTTATTTGGTTTTGGCGGCAAAAGCACTACTAGTAACGTATCGTCTTTCTGTTTGTTTGCACCTTTGTCTTGTTTTATATAGTTAGAGCTGTGTAGAACTGCACGCTTGCACTGTTGCACGCGCATGACACGTTGTGTTTTGTTTTTGTAGAGGACAGCGGAGGGCACGGCCTGGGACAAGAGGGTGAGTCCGCACAGCACCCTGCACCCTGCACCGCGGCCGCCAGTAAGTGCGCGCGCTCATGACACTCACGTAGACGCACCACACTTGCATGCGCAGCGCTCACATTGTCTCACACCACATGCTTTTTTTTTCTATCGTCCTTGCTGCGAGAGATCCACAACAGTCAAAGTGGGTTCGGCGCGGCTGCTTCTATTGTGTCTGCACGTCCAATCACGTAACGCGATTTTATGTCTCTCTGGCAACGCTTCAGTGTTGCCGAAACACGGGCTTGGTTTTGCATGCAGTACTGAAGGCAGACTTTAGCGCTTTGCAATTGAAAGCTGTCGACAGCGCTGCCAACTGTGTGGGTTGTACTGTCCCCGTATGCAGTGTAGTGGTCAACATGGACTAAAGCTAAGTTGTAGCGTCTGCGATTCGTAGGAAGCCGTAGGCGCATTGTAGAGCTGGAGTGCATACACTATCATTCACTTGACCAATCATTGTTGTTGGCAGCCATGAAAAGTAGTGACTCTACAAGCTCGATGGGGATAACAAAGTGACTAACAGCTGAGGCGATATCGCCGGTTCACCGCAGTTAGCCAACGTGTTGCCTTCCTGTTTCACGCGCTACCCGTTAAGTGCATTACTGACTTTCCTTTGAGGGATCGTGATAGCTTCACTTATTCTGCCTCGTAAAAGAAACGCATCCTGCGGGGAAGCAAGGCACATAACAAGAACATGTCACAGTTTTGTTACAAGCCGCAACTGCCGTCGCCAGCTGTTCGTTGTATCTAGGGCACTAGTAGGATTAAGGCTTGATCACGTGGTTTGAGCGGCATGTACGCACTGTACAAAGGTATCGTACTCATGAAAGAATCACTACCTTCAGGTATTATACCGTAAAATGCTTTATAGAACGTGTAGACCAGATACTCTCTACGGTTCTAGGCTTTCCATCTTTGTTTTTAAAATCTTTCAATATCAGTAATTGTCGATTTCACAAATTTTAGATGGAATAATATAAGCGTTAAATCAAGCAATGTCTTTTTATTTTCATTAGAGATAACTTTTTAAAATTTCGAACTTGGAATATGAATTTACAGAAGGGATTATTAGAAAAACAGTCGAATAGTACACAAAAGCCAGTGAATCAAATCTCACCTAAACTTCTCATTGTCCTTCCGCACAGTCGCTCAAAAACAATATTTTATACAGTCGTTTCGCAGATAATCTTTTATGTGGCAGCCCGCATCTCGTGGTCGTGCGGTAGCGTTCTCGCTTCCCACGCCCGGGTTCCCGGGTTCGATTCCCGGCGGGGTCAGGGATTTTCTCTGCCTCGTGATGGTTGGGTGTTGTGTGCTGTCCTTAGGTTAGTTAGGTGTAAGTAGTTCTAATTTCTAGGAGACTGATGACCATAGATGTTAAGTCCCATAGTGCTCAGAGCCATTTTTTTGTTACGTGGCAGATTCCTAATTGTGTTTCAGGATATTAACACCCTCGAATGACGTGCCTATGGCTAAACCAAGCGCAGTCGACTGGGACTGCCTATCTCATTGCATTATTTTGTTCTTTCTCGTATTAACATTTGCAAATAATTTTCGTGCGTTCTGGACGTATCAGAACATTGCAACTGTTGAAACTGAAGGTAGTTTATCATGAATTACCTGCAACTAGTTTCTTTTATAGGTGTCATTCTTAGATGTGTGGCATCACATCTACAAATGTTTACATTTATTTACGTGTCGTGAGCATTGTTGCTTTGTTAACGGCAATGCAGAATTTGGCAACTAAGTTTTTGAGACAGCTGTTGTAAATCACGTTAAGGAAAGAAACAGAGTTCATGAAGCACAAATAGATGTAAACATCTGAAGAATGGGTGACCATACATGAAACGCGTGTTTTGAGGCACAATTTGTTGGCGTGACGTGTGAGAAAATGGGTGTTATTTGTATTCGTGTGTTACTCTGTAAACATTTAACGTCACGGACGCTATAGTGTTCACTTCAGGCGCTAAGAGCGCTGTTGTGTTACGTGACTAGGCGGCCCGCGAAAGCCATAAGCAGTTGGGATGCAGCTAACGTTGACGTGCATGCCGACGGGATACCAAAAGTTACGAGACAAGCACCGTGCGCACGTGGCACGAGCTACCGAACGTGACTTTTCTGCGCTCTCTAGCGACAGTTATCGTCTTTATTTAGTTTGCAAATCATACAGTTTGTTCACGGAAATGGACGCACATAAAATTGGAACGTTAGCTCAATTAAAACGGTCGTATCCTATCTTCACTATATGGTACTCATGCTGATCTGTATTTGATATACATAAAGAAAAACTTCCATATCTGCGAGCGTGTCATAAAGCAGAAGCTAAAGATACTTCTCCACTCAGTGAGGGCGTCAGATTGTGTAGAACAAACTCATTATTGACAGAGGGGGCACTTGTATTCATATAACGTCAAATATTATAGAAATGTGACCAGTCACACAAGAGTCATAATGTGGTATTATTTGGTAAGAAAGTAAATATTTACTGTAACAAACATATTAAAAATTTTTGATGAAGTCGCGTTTCCGAAAATAGATGTTGCTGTATTGTCATACGTTCCTTCCTTAATCATGATCAAAGAGCGAAACCGGAATTTCAGTGAAGTTATTAAAAACATGGCGAAATAGAAAAGCTATGGGTAAGTGACTACTGTCCCTTTTGCAATGGACTGGTGCAGTGAAGACACAACGGAATTGATGTAGCTTGTGCACATGTTGGATTTTGCCTTTGTCAAGCGTGCATACTGCCCCATATCTCATTTTTTTCTCGCGAATCTGCTGGTAATAATTGTCCCATACGGCTAACAATGGCAGGCGAAAAAATGTTGTGTTCTGACACGCTGCACTACATGCTTTGTGAACAATTTCGGTCTCGATCGAATATTCAGATTGGTGACCATTCCCTCGAAGCTGATTGAACGTTGCGGTTAGGTCTCTTCCGGAATCGAATTGGAACGACTTAAAAATTCGACGTGACGCAAAATCAGACAAGATGTAGTAACGAATTCGCTTTACGCTGTGGTTATTTAGTACTCATGTTTCTCGATGAAATGTAATACAGTGCATGGACAATCTGTAATGGGGACCATGCTGAATCTTCACCAACGCTTCACTTTGATGATCCCTTTAACAAACTACGCAGCCTTTGGTAAAGTTCTAAACTGCATGGCAAGTCTTATATAAATTTACGAATAACCCAATCAGCTTGATACAATTATAGACAGAGCTTGAAGATTCTCTTCTTAAGTTTGCTACCAAATTGTGAAACAATATTTTAACGGGCTGGCCATCAAGGTTCTGTTAGCGTATAAGACAGCAACTGTAAAAATATTTTAAGACGACAATGATGATGTTCGTCACCTGTTCCTTCATTTAAAAAGAAATAGGCGAACAGTGGAAAATGCAGGGACAGAGTGTGTCAGTTGTTCTTATTTGTGAACTGAAAGATTGGGTTTAAAAGTCAGTTGTTCCAACTACCAGGCACCGAGCGCTAAGTTTGTATAATGTCAGTTCTATTAATCGGGCTCGGGTGAACCATCCCTAAAAAGGGGCCTGACATAAAAATCCAGGATAATAGCAACGGTTCTAGTATATAAATCCCTACTGGGACCCTAAATCTCTGACTTGACTGCGAATTCTTTCCCATTCCCAACGGTAATAAGAGTTCCGCTTCCCCGGGCGTCTAACAATGCAGAGAGTGCTCAGCAATAATTATAAGAGTAAACGACTCTCCCCACAACGTAACATTCATCAAATGTAATGAAAAGGTGCACAGCACTGTAAATTAGTAAAATAATCATCACATTATCATTCCAATCCAGTGAATTGCTGTGAACGAATAAATTCTAAATATATTCTGAAAACACATATACAGTTACTGCGACTTGTGACATCTGACTATTCCTTTGATGAAAATAGAACACA
Source organism: Schistocerca piceifrons (assembly GCF_021461385.2). Classification (NCBI taxonomy): domain Eukaryota; kingdom Metazoa; phylum Arthropoda; class Insecta; order Orthoptera; family Acrididae; genus Schistocerca; species Schistocerca piceifrons. Next base: position 1,217,531,575 of record NC_060138.1, read on the forward strand.
TTCAGTTCAACCAATCTGGCCTGGCTCAACAAAGACTGAACAAAAGTCTGCATTCGACACATGACAATGCCTGACGCTTTACAAATTTATTTCAAATCTTTTTTTCTCTTTGACAGCATATTGTATGTATACTTCGTGCTGCCTGAGCCATTGTTATATTACTGTCACCGCCCACGCCGCCTCCTTCCAGGTAATCCACCCCTAGCGGGTCTAGCTGGGTGGCGGCTTAGTTGCTTGTAATCATCGAGAATATATAACAGGTTTCATAACACAATTAATAACTTGATTTTCCCCCATTTGCGATCATTACTCCATCACTGAGCAGGCATTTTTAATGCATCGCCACAGCGTTACTACTTTAAATGGAGAAACAGAAAAGCGCATTTGCCGCAAATATAGTCGGATCGTTACAAGAGAGATGAGACGCGCTGGAGTTGATTAGTATTGTGGGCTGTGTCGCCATTCGGGGCTATGGAACAGCCACTTATGCCCCTCCCCAGTTCCATAAGAAATCAACCTAGGGAGTATAGAGTGTGGCTACCAAATGCGTTATGTCAAGCGGGTGAAATCACGCAGCATAGATGTACAAGATATCGTTGTGTCATTTATTTCTTCCACGTATTTAATTTCATCAGTTTTACTTCAGTGGTAAGTGCTGTGCCTTAGCGCAACTCCCAAACTGTCTGACTAGTTGACCTCACAGCTCGAGAAATATGGGGTTTGCCGGAGGTTTCGGTCGCAGCACGATGTAATGACTTTGCTGATGTTATGTCTACGACGTGTCGTAACATTACTAATATATTATGGATTTCATTTATAAAAATAACCGTGAAACACTTAATGCAGTTTGTAGCCTTCAGGTCATTTGTAAATGCAGCCGCTAATAAATAACCATGATCATGATTCAATGTAATTCTCGAGCTTTAGACTGTCATGTGACCTAGTGATGTCTCCTATCTCCATAAAGGCGTTGCCATGTTATTTATTCTCGCGATCGCAATTACAGCCAATTTAATATCATTTATATGGTTTATTAGTCATTCAGTTCCCAATCACTTTTTAAAGCTAATTAACCTAATAAATAGTTGGTAACTTTACTCGTTACAGTTTTATAATACGTGAACAGAAATCGAAATGCTCATTTGCAACTCAGTTGGTAAATTACTGTAGTCTCAAATAAATTACCAAAAAGCCACCATAGATGTTTGTCTCCGATGTCCTAAAAAAATGTGTCGGAACCGTTATTGCAGACAAGTTTACATACAAAAAGAGTTTGTACGCTGGTAGGGTTTATTACCATTTCCACGTGTGTTCCACGAAACTGTCAGAATTCAAGCAGACCTGTAACTTTTTCTTGTGAGAACTTTTTTAGTTAATCGCAATTGCTTACTCTCATGCCGCATGAGTTTTTCCAGCAGAGATCGATACTGTATCGAGCTGTGCGGCGTATCGGGAAATCTCGAGTCCATTCGAACGCGAGTATCGTTTGCCCACCGATAATGTTTACTCGAAACGCATCATTTGTTTCGTGGTGTGAATAGCATTGTTCAGACAGGCACTGTGTGGTGTTTGTATTTAGAAAAGAGGGCTAATTTGCCAGGGCTAGCGAAGAAAGTAGCATTTGTTATCAATATTACGTCTGGATCGTAATTTGTCAGATCATCTTCTGCAGTTAACACGTATCAGATAACATCGTCATCTGTCGAGACTGCATTTGTTGATAGCGAGTCTGTATTAACCCTGGCTTGCGACATAGTATTTCACACGAAATAAGTTTATTGTATAATTTAATTGAATAAATTCTGATCCAGACTGAACACTTTTTTATAAGAGAAAGGAGTATTTATAGTGAACTGTGCAAGACTAGTGTGATACAATTATAAGAATTTAGGAAATTTGTCAGGGCAGCGGGTTCTGTCATATCTTTTGTATGCGATCAGCCAGCCACACTTTCCTGGGCTCGTATTTTAAACTTAGCAGATTTTGGAACAAAGCAGCGAAAGAGGTGACATGCAAAATAATCGTTGGACCGATTCGTGAATATTGTTCGTCTGTTAGGTTAAGTGAAGAGAGATAACAGATTCAAGAAGAGATGCACGATTTTTCTTGGATCTGTTTGGTGCATGTCACTAAAGTTCAGAACTAACGCGCAGTGGGAGACGACACAAGAGAGAAAAAATTGCGAGAACCCACGTTCCAAAGTTGTTGAAGAAACACAGTATTTCCTCCAGCACTACGCTACAACTAGGGAATTTCGTGCACATACGGACAGACATCGATTCTTTTTTCTTCTTGCATACCTTCCATGAAGGACATACAATGAAGTGAGTGAAAGGGGGGGGGGGCGGGTTGGGAGAAAAAATGTGGTACAGCTCCGTACGGTGACGTGTGGACTGCAGATGATGGAGATGCAGAGCTAGAGGTACGACTTGGAAGAGGTAAGCGGGGGGGTCACGGAGCGCACGAAAGGCCAGTCTGCTGCTAGTTCCCGACATCGGGAGCAGAAGTGGTTACACGCAGCGCCGGGCTGTGATCGGTCGCCCAGGTGCTCCCCCTCGGCACGGTGAGTCAGAGCCGGCCGCGGCGCGGTGTCGGCTATTAGTCTGCTTTACAGCGCGTTTTGTTCCGACGCGCAGCCGCATCCGTCCCGGGTCGGCGCTCGTAGCTCTCGCTAACGATATCATTTTTCCCTAATGCGCGTCGTCGCGAGCTTTCATATGCTCTCGAACGAGCCCCGTACCGGCGGTTATTTATTCGTCCATTACCGCGGGCGGACCGGTAGATATTTCAGCGGCAGTAACCCCGCGTAAACAGAAATCGAGTAATAATCGAGTGTTAGCTCGCAGGCGCGCCGTCGGAAATTTAATTATAGATCTCCGTTCCCGGAGGTGTCAACATGATTTAGGAGTCGGGCACCTACCGGCGAGAGGCGTTCCATTTGTCTGGGCGGCAGCAGGCGCGCGTTTCTAACAAGCGGTCGCCGGAGATTTATGCGCCGCCGGGCGTGGTCCGGCGTCGTCGCCGGCGCCCAATAGGCTCGTTACACGCGGCAGCGCGGCGTCGGCAGAGCGCTGCGATCGGAGAAACACGCCGGCCCGTCGGTCCGTTCTGGAGACGTCGCGGCGTGATCAATTACAGGATTTATGGCACTCGGCAGAAACCTGTTACGTGCCATTATCATTTAGAACATATGCGACGGCCCGTCCAGCATTTTTGCGCTAAGACAGCTAGTGACTCGAATTCACTGGCACAGAAGCGGGCAGCTGAAATGGTCTGCATCAATAAGTACGTACAGACTCATGATTAATGCTGTGCTTCGTGAAATAATGCATTATTTATAATGTCTCGGCGGCTGTCATCACCAGATACAAACTTACTGCTTCTCGAACGAAATGTGTGTCAGTGTGCAGTATACCCTTTGCCGAAGCTGGGCGTTTTTGTGCATTGTTTCAGAAGTTTCAAGTGTGGGTTTGGCAATGGCAGTGGCCGAAACGTGTTATTTAATAATTTAATAATAACAAAATCTCACCAAGCGAATTACCCAGTGTTACTCGTTAAATTCCACAATGACCGCGAACTCATTTCAGGCTATGACCACTATGGGACTTAACGTCTGAGGCCATCAGTCCGCTAGACTTAGAACTACTTTAACCTGACTAACCTAAGGACATCACACACATCCATGCCCGAGGCAGGATTCGAACCTGTGGCGGTACCAGTGGTGCCTCATTTCAGGGATTGAAGGTGTCGGCAGAAGGGGGTACAAACTGCAAGAGCGTATTTCGTGTTAGTACCTGTTACATGTTTAGCTAAATTCACAGACGAGGTAAGGAACACAATGGCCAAGCAGTTTATACAGGATATTCGGAAATTCCCATTACTAACACCTAGGTCTTATAGAGAGGAGTCAATGCATAAAACCGTACCGTTTCCGTTCTACGACGGTTTCATTTCGTATGTTTAAACTGCCCACCTCTGCTGAGGGAAATAGAAAAGTCTCAGAGTTACTTGTCCTGGTATGCAGTAGGGTAGACAGGATGACGTGTACCACGTCACTTAACGTCTGCCTTACTACGAGACGCCTGCAAAGACAGAGGAAGATCTGCTGGCACGAGTTCTGGCCGTTGCACTAGAAATTTGAGAGACGTCATCTGGGATGGAGAGAGTGTACCAGAACATGCATCGTAGGCACAATGTGTGCAGCTACGTTGGTGGTCGCCACATCGAGCCGCCGTTGTAACGCGTCAGTGCTGTTTTTTACGTGCAGTATGTTGGATTCATTTTTGTTTTGCAATACTGTAAACACGTTAGGTTTATCTGGTTAATACAGACAAATGTGGTTAAGTGCTAAATGGATGTTTCGTAACGTTTCCTTTCGAATTGTTACCGATGACAAAGTGACACAGGACGGAGTGATGGTTCGATGCAGACGACGAACCGACTAGGATCAGGAATGCAAAGGAAGTTAGCTATAGTCTTTTCAAAGGAACCACCCCAGGATTCACCTGAAGAAGTTAAAAAAAGTTATGAATGCGTAACAGCTCCCAAATAGGCTAACAAGTGAGAACACCGAGTCAATTATCGTAATTAGAGCAAATGGAGAGACCTGTAGACAGCCGTTATGCCCTAACTAAATTATGGCCGGCCGGAGTGGCCGAGCGGTTCTAGGCGCTACAGTCTGGAACCGCGCGACCGCTACGGTCGCAGGTTCGAATCCTGCCTCGGGCATGGATGTGTGTGATGTCCTTAGGTTAGTTAGGTTTAAGTAGTTCTAAGTTCTAGGGGACTGATGACCACAGCAGTTAAGTCCCATAGTGCTCAGAGCCATTTGAACCATTTGACTAAATTATGTCCACGAATCGAATACAGACTGAGTTTAATACAAACAGTAGTAATAAGAACCCTATGTCAGGGACTTCACAGTTTCCATAGAAAAGAAGTTGATTTAAGCATAGTACCGGTGCAGAGATTTCGTTAGAAGCGCACCAATGGTTTCGAAAGCGGAAGTATTATAAATCACAGCTGAAGACATGACCGTATTCACTCACGGAACGTTCAGACTACGTTGTGTATACTGTATCTCAGCCCAGAGATACATGTGTCGCTTGGCTGTAACTTTCAAACATATAAATTTCACGTTGCAAGTTTTATTTCTTTTTTCTCGTCAGTAAATCGTACACTAACATGTCTCAGAAAGTATTCTATCGATATGCCGACCATATGCATATGTCATAAAGTCATTATTTGATAGTATGTATTAAAGACGGCGTGCCATTATGTTGATACGTGTACATTCTGGCGATCCAAGAGCACTGAAGAAATTGTTGCTACAGTTCTCGAATGTTACATTTATTGCTTTATCATTCAGTAAATAATATATTGCTGCAACTGAGCAGGTAAACTGGACCACTTAAGATACTGAAATGTATTATGTGGTTCGAGGTCATTTAAAGAGACTAGGTACTTTGTATTTTGGATAGCTTGAAGCTGACCGCATGATTCAACTGCGAGGGACGTTGGACATTAAATTTGACCCATTTCAGACGGCAAATGATTCTGAATCATTTCAGTCAACGACTCAGTAGTACTAGTGGAATACGTACGCAACTACATAACACTCAAGTGTTCAAATTTGAACGTAATTGTGAGGCTCTGTCTAAAAGTGAAAGGATTCATGTGATGATGCGAAAGTGAAACGCACTCAGTTCTTCAGCGTTCGTGTTTAAAATATATTGTGTGGCTCCACAACTGACATTCAATTGAAGGGAATATACGGTAAGGCAGTGATCTCTGTTTTGTCTATTTCTTGGAATCTCGAGTATATGAAACAATGAAGCTCCCAGTACGAAACGGAAAGTTTCCGCCCACCATTTCGCATCACATCCTGCCGGAGTCGCACGTGGCGGATGCGTCCTTGACTTAATTGCACAAGGTTTGTGAATGTCTAGGTAGATAATGAACGTGAGAACTTGGCGTACAAAGGAGTGCGGCGATGCTAGATTACGTTAACGGCCGCCGTTTTTCCAGCATTCATCAACTTACTTATCTGGAAGCTCCAAACTGGACGGCAAGCAGGGAAAATTTAAATGCGACGCAAGTGAAAAATGGATTTAGATCGGATTTGTAACGCTTGTCGGTAGAGCGAACACATGGAGATTGGCGTCACAGAGGAAAGTATCCGCCAGTGAAAGAAAGGCAGTTATAAGAAACGTTGCCGTGGTGTATGAAACTCGAAATCTGCTGCATAGTTTTCTGTAAAAGATGTACTGGTGCGATGAAGGTGCAATGGGGAGAGATATAAAAACACTGGGCTAATAATGTAGGAATTTAAGAGCTATCAGAAGAAATTTATTAAGAAAGAAAGGAATACGAATGGTAGAAAGGTAAGGAACAAGAAGGACGCATACAGTACAGCTTGAGGATCGGGTTGCGAAACTGAAGAGATTGAACTGGCACATACGGGAAGAAATGGATCACCTCACGTCACAGGGGATTTAAAGCTACGTGACTGCGGAGCCTGGTGGACGCTGCCACCTGAAAGACGGGACAACACGGCGGGGGTTGCTGTCAAACACTTACATCTACACACTCCAGGAGACAGTCGCAAAGAAAGCACAAAATGCACGACTAGTGGAAGCTGCCTTATAAGGGAAGAAACAATTTCGCCAGCGATAGACGTTTGATGTTGTGTCGGTACTCACTGTAGAACAGTGAACAGAAAAAGGTTGCTCTGCCGAAGTGCTTGCTCAACAGTGACAGGCAGGATCGAAGGACGACGCGGCACTAAAGCTGTAGGCTGGAAACACTTCCTGGGCGGACGTGGCCTGGCGTGAGGCTGCGCTTTACAGCGCCTTACTGCGTACCGTGAGTGGTCACTGGTCAGCGCTGACGTCACGTGCCTCTTGCGCAGTTCCTGGATTCTGTGTACCCTCTGGTATCATGTATGTATCATCAGCCGATACTTTGAATTTAACTGTTTTGTCTATCACGACTTTTGACTGAAGTGGACATTGCTACAGAAACTCAGCCATGCATTATTAGTGGACTTTGTATAAGACGTGGAACAGTTCGAGCTGAATGTAAAATGTACCTCTTTCTGTGTCGTATTGACGGATTCACTACTGGTGTTCGCGCTAGAAATCTGACGCATCGCTCTTGTGAGGAGTGGTTGTATAATAATGGCCTGTGGCAAACACCTCGCCCTGGTGCTACTCGGAATGCCTGCTACAGTGCCTCTGTTTTCGGCAACTACTTGAGTGTTCTCACGAGGCTGAGCAGAATATGTGCCATATGTAAAAACAAAAAAGTGGTCACATGGTTCCCTGTGTAATTTTTACCCAACACTTCTCGCTCCATTATCAAGTAAACTATCCTTGATGCCTCGGGATACGCCTTACCAACGTGTCGCTTCTTTTTGTCGTTACGCCATAAATCCGTTTTCGATTTTCGCGTCCTCATGAGTTATCAATCAATCCTCCTAATCTTCAGCACTATGTTTCAAAATCTTTTATTCACTTTTCGTTTTTACTGTTTATCGTCCTCGTTCACTTCCAGTTAAGGCAGCACTCTAGGCAAATACTTCCAGCAAAGACTTCCTAACACTTAGATTTGTATTCGCTGTAAATATGTGTTTTTTCAGAAAAAGATTGTTACTGATGCCAGTCTGCGTTTTGTATGCTCTTTTTTGCCATCGTCAGTTATCCTAGTGTTCCAACAGTAAAAAATGTCTAGTACTTTTGTGTAGTGTCACTACACTTCGTTAACCTCTTCTTTTAGTTTTGCTGGAGTTCATCTTATAATTTGTTCCCAAGATACTAGACCATCTGATTAACCGATCTTCGAAGTTCTTTCAGACTCTGATAAAATAAGAATAATAAGTTTTTCCTTCTTATCTGTGAACTTAATTTCCTATTCTGCGAAATAAATTAAATAGACTTGATCGCAAAAAAGTATTATAATTGGCTCATTACCGGTTTCAGTTGACTGGCAACCATCTTCATATCGTGCTTACTGCGGAAACACTATGATGCAGAATGTTGGGCACCACACGATCTACACTAAGTATAGCTCTGACCTTCTTACTAAGGAATTTGTATCGAAATACAAAGTTGGCTTCATCATCGTTACCAAGCGCAACAAGCCAATAGTAAAAAGTTGGCCAAAACACGTTTGTTAACGTCCAAAATCATCAGTCGACTAACCTCTCCAAATCTGCGTAGCCCACTTACGTCTGAGATGAATTTCCACGACAGATATTTCCTGTTTGACACGGAATTCAGAACAGCACGCGCTTTTGTAAATAACTGACGGAAAAAATTGCAACATGCAACACCAAAAAAAAAAAAAGTAAAGTAATGAAAATTCGAGACTTGATTTGTCTAGGTAACAGATTTATGTCATTAACATTGCAAGATCACAGGTTAATTTTAAGTGCGAGATAAGCCATTGCAGATGTGAAATGCTGGGTCATTAATAACCGGTGTAACCGCCAGAATGTTCAATACAAGTATGCAAACGCTCAAAGCATTGTCCTGTGCAGGTGTCGGAAATGGGTTTGCGGGATGGAGTTCCGTGTCTGTGGTACATGCTCCGTCAGTAAAGGGACGGTTAACGCTGTTTATGGATGACTCTGCAGTTGTCGTCCGATGATGTCTCATGTGTGCTCAATTGGAGACATGTTTGTTGATCTAGCAGGCCAAGGCAAAACATCAACACTCTTCAGGCATGTTGGGTAACAACAGCCGTATGTGGGCGAGCATTATTGGCTCTGAGCACTACGGGACTTAACATCTATCGTCATCAGTCCCCTAGAACTTAGAACTACTTAAACCTAACTAACCTAAGGACATCACACAACATCCAGTCATCACGAGGCAGAGAAAGGCGAGCATTATTCTGATGGAAAACACGCCCAGAAGTGCTGTTCATGGCAGCACAACAGATCGAATCTCCAGACTGACGTACAAATTTGAAATCGGCATGCTTGGGATAACCACGGAGTGCTCCTACTGTCATACGTAATCGCGCCGCAGACCGTAACTCCAGGCGTAGCTCCCTGTGTGTCTGGCACGCCGACACGTTGGTTGCAGGCCCTCAATTGGCCTGCTCCTAACCAACACACGGCCATCACTGGCACCGAGCCAGAACCAGCTTTCAGCGGGAAACACAACAGACCTCCACCCTGCCTTTTAGTGAGATCTCGTTTGACACCACTGAAGTCGCAAATGGCGATGGTTTGGGATCACGCTACAGGACGTCTGTCTCGGAGTTGTTCTCGAAGTATCCAATTTGTAACAGTTCGCTGTGTCACTGTGGTGCCAATTACAGCTGCGGATACAGTACGATGCACCAGAGCCATATCCCAAACACGATGCTGTTTCATCTTGGTAGTGCCACGTGGCTTTCCGGAGCCCGGTCTTCTTACGTCTTTACATTCTCGAGACCACCGCTGCCAGCAGTCATATACTGTGGCTACACTCCTGGCACGTCTTTCTGCAATATCTCGGAAGAAATATCCAGCTTCTCGTAACCCCATTACACGACCTCGGTCAAGCACGGTGAGCGTTGATAATGGCAGGCATTCTTGACTAATAACTTCATCTCACTATGTCCACTTTCAAAGATAACTAACGATCACGACCGTTACAGCGTGTATTTAAAGCAAACCTGATTCGCATCCTCATAGTGGCGGTGCTAGCGCCACTCTTTTGCGACTGGTGCGAAAATTTGAACAGGCATTCTCTTTCAGATGTCGAAACACACCTACGACTTTCGTTTGTGTCGCACATCTCGTTCTTGGTGTTGCAATGTTTTTCCGTCAGTGTAAATTGCGTGGTGTTTAGATTGCGGTAAAGCAGTTGTTTTTATTACATTAGGAACGGGGCTGCTCTCGCCTCGGAGTATGACCCTCGCTGGGTGAGCTGCCTGCTCTTTCCACCGAGGGGGTTTGTGGCCGGCAGTTTAGCGCATCTGGCGGCCGCGGCGCACCTGTTGCCGCTGTCCCAGAGTTCACACCTCGTGCCCCTCACAACGCACGCCCCAGGCTTGTCTTCGGCCTCGCTTCAGCTCGCGCTGCCATTTGCGCCTTGGTTCAAATGGTTCAAATGGCTCTGAGCACTATGGGACTTAACATCTGAGGTCATCAGTCCCCTAGAACTTAGAACTACTTAAACCTAACTAACCTAAGGACATCACACACATCCATGCCTGAGGCAGGATTCGAACCTGCGACCGTAGCAGTCGCGCGGCTCCGGACTGAGCGCCTAGAACCGCTAGACCACCGCGGCCGGCCCAACACACTAGAAAGCGCAGGCTGCTGTCTGGTTCAATACGGCGCAGAACTGTTAGCCGAGTGCACCACATACGAAGGCAGCTCGTTAAGTACATTAGTGACGTCGATCTGCTGGCGAGTACACTTCTGAGTGATTTATTTTCGTTAATGGTCATCACTTAAGTAACTAATATCGACCGTGCCCGCCCGGTCTGCCGCACTGCTTTCCGGGCGGGAAGGCGTGCCCGTCCCCGGCACGAATCCGCCCGGCGGATTAGTGTCGAGGTCCGGTCTGCCGGCCAGCCTGTGGATGGTTTATAAGGCGGATTTTCATCTGCCTCGGCGAATGCGGCCTGGTTCCCCTTATTACGCCTCAGTTACACTATGTCGGCGATTGCTGCTCAGACACTTTCTCCACGTACGCATACACCTTAATTACTATACCGTCCGCAGCTCGTGGTCGTGCGGTAGCGTTCTCGCTTCCCACGCCCGGGTTCCCGGGTTCGATTCCCGGCGGGGTCAGAGATTTTCTCTGCTTCGTGATGACTGGGTGTTGTGTGATGTCCTTAGGTTAGTTAGGTTTAAGTAGTTCTAAGTTCTAGGGGACTGATGACCATCGATGTTAAGTCCCATAGTGCTCAGAGCCATTTGAACCATTTGAAATTACTATACCACGCAAACATTTGGGGGTTACACTCGTCTGGTGTGAGACGTTCCCTTGGGGGTCCACTGGGGGCCGAACCGCACAATAAACCTGGGTTCGGTGTGGGGCAGCCCTGAGTGGACTGCTGTAGTCTGTTGTGGGGTTGTGAACCACTGAGGGCTACGGCGAGGACGAAGCGTCTCCGTCGTTTCTACGTTCCCAGTTCAATGCAATACAATATCGACCGTAAGTTCTTATATAAGGTTTTTTGAAACAAGTTACTTAGTATAAATTTTGTTATTTCTTGAAGCGCCCGTAGTATTATTCTGATCTCTTTCCTTTTCGGTCGACGACTGGTTCTTTGCACTTGTTTCTTGTATGACAATCTTGGCAGATAATTAACAGTAACAAATTTACCTCCAGAACTAACCTCACCTAAAGAGTACAAAATCAGAATACTCTAATAATAATGAAAATAAATAGTAATGATAATAATACGATTTAAAACACGGATTACGTAAAGAATAAGGCGTACATTACAAACAACAAAAGATTGAAAAATGAGCCATATAAGCAAAATTTCGGAAGTAATGGCAAAGCGAAGGATAATTTTCTTTGGGCACTGCTACTCAGTGAATGATAACAGGCTAAGAAAACAAATATTCCTGTATTTCTGGAGAAAGAAGTCAGCCATTGCCTCAGTTCCAGAAATAAAGAAAATAACTAGAAAGTAACAATATGAAAGTATCGGAAATAAAATAAAGAAACTATTGTGAGAATAAATTACTAAATGTAGAAGGTTGCAAGGCAGATAAAAATGAGGTATTAGGCACAGAAAAAGACTGCATGGGGAGAAGTTGAAGGAATAGAGGAAAAATAGAAACAACAAAGAAAGAAGAGGAATGGAAGTTGATTCGTGATTTCAGTAACTTTATACACAGATAAGAAAGAGCGACAAAGAGGAAGAAAATGGTAAAAAGAATAGAAAAGAGGAACTTCTGTGTGCACAGTTTGGTTCCGCGCTGTTGATATTTCGTGAAAACTTGGGGATGAAATCATAACAACTGTTTTAAATTAATATGTAATTAAATTATCGATGTCTTTAATACAATCGTTACACAGAGTAGTGTAATGGTTACAGAAGATATACATCACAAGTTTGGACTGTCGCTGGCCGCTGCACACCCGATGGGCCAGCTACCTAATCACTTTGCGCCCTTTTTCATTTGCTTTTCGACGCTGTCGTAGCTTTCAAAATCACTCCGCAAAATTGTATTCTGGCGAATATTTTTATTGTCTCACTTTGGGTCCTAATAATGCTCCAATAACTCTTCACAATGGCACCCGAATCAATGCCCTAGCCAAACGCATTTCCACACTACGGAGTTTGTAACTTCACACTGAGCTAATGCATAACAATATGGGGCATGCGCCTACACTAGTACGATGACGTCACAGGCAAAACAAATACTGCGCGACAAACACGTAGACAGATGATCTATCCGTGTCGACTCAACCATTGTTTACACATAATTAGTCTCACAGTTATTAGTGATTCAAATCTAACGGTATTTTGTCCACAAATAAGTTCGACAGGCGAACGAATAGCCTTTTTCATACCGAAAAAAGGAACAAAAAAATTATTTGCCACCATTACCAAAACATGCTGAGGAGCCCACTATAACTAATCTCAGCGGCTGTGGAACTCTACCTTTAGTTTCCACGCTACTTTTTGTTTCCACGTCGCACTAGCATCTAGGAACCTCATATCCGAAAGGAAGCCGATGGTCTACTGGCATATTTTCCATTGCACAACCGCTGTAATGGCTAGGTACTCCAGATCTAGTCTCCCTTTCAGACTCGTCTCCGTATAAAACACAAGCTTACAGTTTCCTGCATACGTTTGTCTTCACTCGGTTAGCCAATTCTTGTCCTGTCAGGAAACCCCTCCCTTCCTATACGACCCGCCGTGTCCATATGCCGTGTGCACCCGTTACTTGATCACAATGTTATCTTTCAGCTGTGGGCGAGAAAAATTTTGCGCTCGAGTAGATAATGCCTCGTAGCAGGAGTGCCCTGGAGCTGGTGTCTCCCTCCTACCAGCCGATGACCTGGCATTCCACAGCAGGAAGAGGTCAGGTGTGCCTACGGCTCCAAAGTCGCAGCTGAGTTGCCAAGCCCGTTCCCTCGACTGTGTACAAAGTGTGCTGGGTATGGGCCGTGGCCGGCTGTCCTCTCTCAGCGCCCCAGCAGCCGCAGCGGCTGTAGCAGGACGCTGCCCTGCGGTCGCCCGCCTAACGGAGCGCCATCGGCCTCCCCCGCTATTCCGTTTTGCTCCCGTTTTTTGTAATCTTCTGTCTGGATGCTTGCAGAGGAGCAGGCGGCGGCACCAGCCATTGCAAGCATTGATACAAATACCGCAACAATGAGAGCAAAAAGAAAAAAAGCCCGCAATACCTCTGCTGGCACTTTTTCGCACTTATTCCCTGAACTAAAAGCATTCCCATGTCCCCTTGGGAAGGCAATTTCGTAGTAAAAGGAAAGATATATGCGTCTTTCAGCCGCATGTTGCTGCTTACGGTAGTTTGCTCGTGCCTTCTTCCTGTCGACTTAATGATTTCACTTTTCTGTTCAACAATTCGACAACTGACCTGATCATGTACACTACCGGAAGTCCCAAAAACTTTGGGTGAGAAATGTGCATACTGCACAGGATCCTGAACTGAGTATGCTCCGGTAAGGAATTGATGACGGGCAATTAACGTAGTAGTTTCTTATTGACAGAAACAACTTATACCTTACAGCAACACTTTAAGCTCATAGTATCTGTCAAAACTGACGACCGCCGGTCTTTGCGTCACTGCGGGGCATAAAATTTTGACACACTCTGTAAAATAACCCCCGCTGAATGTCGTACAAAGCCACAGGCAGCTAGAAAAGTAGCAACCAGTTATTATTTACTCTCAGCTTTCTACTGGGATCTCACACACCTCCGGCTTCACAGAACTCTCTTGCGAAAAAATTCGCCGTGGACGTATTTCAAAGGGGCGTCACCAAAGTCGATGCAGAAACGAAAGCTGTATATAAATACGTACCAAATACGCGCTGATCATTGAACATTTCGTATCGCCTGAAATATTCATTCACGACCATGGTTCCTTATCTCAATATACTCAGTTAATATTCTGTATACGTTTCATCCTAGACGTTTGGAACACCCAAGAGAAGATGCTGAAGATCATCTTAGGTGGTGGAGCATCACTCCACACAGAGAAACCAGTTAACCACTTTACAAATTAATCCTGCAGAAACCTGTCGTCATTAACTCGCTTGACTTAAGACAAAGACATTCTCCGGTTGCTGGCGCCCTATGCTAACGTTCCATAGATCAGAGAATGTTAATAGTGAATTAATCGAACCAGATAATAATCTGTAGCTTATGGCGTTTGCAGCTGGACTTCTGATTCCCAAGCTATCTTTTTCGGGTCGAAATATCGCGTAAAATTATATTTATTCGGTTGCGAACTAAATTATCTGACTAAGCAGTTTCACCGAGATAGTTTGAATGATCGAGTCACAAGAGTGTCCTGAATCTGATTAAAATGAGAACAGTATTTCTGATAGGAATTTGACTAAATCAAGTAGTCCTGAATTAAGACAGTCCCTAACGGTTGTTGGTTGAGACACTATTATACAGGGTAGTCAGAAACGGGTTCAAAATCTTGCAAGTCTGTTGTTGGGTACGTTGGGCTGAGAAATAATTGTTAACAAAACAATTCGATACGTTGCGTCGTTTCCGAGTTAATTAGCATTGAAGTTAGCCAATCAGGCAGTTGCGCGCGGAAATTCAAGCGGTCCGCCGGAGACGATGCCACCAAACGTTATTCGTTTGGTTTCCTAAAACCGAACAAGAGAGCGATACAAAAATTGGACATGGGGCGGTAGTAAGAATCGAATCCGAGCTTAAGGGTGTGCAGTCTCGCGCGCTATCTTCTACTGGCAACTGGCGTTAATTGTCTCTGGCGGGCCGCTTGAATTTGTAACAATTATTTCTCAGTACAACCTACCCTGCGAGACCCTTACAAAATTTTCAGACAGTTTCTGACCACACTGCATATAATCGCTATTTGCCGTCATCCAATCCTCCCCCAAACCTATTGTAATGAAAGGCTCCGTTCGGATGCACTGTTTGCAGGCCAAGTATTTTTCGTAAACTATGTTTATCTTTCTGTGAAAGAATGCAAGCTTTTCTGACTTTAGTTTTTCCATTGTATGCACCTTCAAAAGTGAAATGAATGGTGCCGTGCTTTTTGCATACCTCTACTTATAACTGGCATTCTGAAAATCACTACCGGATTACTGTTGACGCAGTGTGCGCAGAAAGCACCCCTCAATCAGAAAACTGGCAGCTCTGCAAAACTCACTGCTGGCATTCGGAACAGCTCAACAAAACCGTTGTGCACTCGGATATCTACGATTGTGCATACTGTTCTTGCTAAATTGTCAGTAAGGAAAGTGGTAACTGGTTGTATACTAATCAACGTGGTTTTTGGACATTCCTCCGCATTCATGGACGATATTTCTGGTTATGGTTTTACATTTTATGTTGTCAGTTCCTGTCTGTTATACGTGACAGAAAGCTACTTTGCTCATTAAGGTAGACTTTTGAAAGATAACAGCAGCCATTTCATCGCCTCCAGTAGTACAAAGCAAAATGAAGTTAATGCATCCCTAATGACCCTTATGTTGGCGGCAGAATATTTCAGAAGATCGAAAACAGAGCAAGGAAATAAATAAATGTTGGATGATAAAAAAAGGATAGAAAGTTACATGCCGACAGCAGCATTCTTCTGCCGCGCAGACGAGCTTATTAGGCGTGTTCTGAGGGGAGGGGCAGCTAATTGTCCCCGCTTTCAGTCACGGACATGGACATCCTCGTTAGAGGTTCCTGAAATACATATCGCGGGGAAAGCATCGCGATAGGTCGCCGCCCGCCCGATAGCATCGTGCAGGTTCCTGCGTAACAAAGCACCGGTAATTTGTTTTGCACTGTTTCCCTGCCGTCGCTGGTCCGCCGAGATTATCTGCTGCATGTGGCACGCCCGCGCTCTCGAACTCCTGACAAATAACCCGGCCGCGTTTCGTGACCAGTGCGTGCGTTCAGAACCAGAAAGCAGTTTTCTGATAGCTGTACAGGAGGGCACTGGACTGCCTGAATATGCGCGACAGGTTTTGTCGAAATGTTTGTTGTACTGGATTGTATGACAGGTCGTCACTTTGCGGCAGCGAAGTGATATAGGACCGTTTTACCGCAGAAGGAGACTGTAGCAAGGTCGGTTTGAAGATACTATTTTTACTGTTTAGATTTAAACGAAATAAGACAAAACGCTGCGCTTGCGATGTTGAATACGTACAATCTAGCTGCCTTTTTTTCGTAAGTATATACGTAAACTATTTTATTAGTCACCTTCGATGGCTACAAATGAGGCAACCAATGAAGTGATAGTGAATTTCTCCCAGCAGACTCGGAGAATTCCTGTGGTTCTGAACCGGCACATGCCCTGTTCAATCTGCTGTCTGCACAGCCGTGGTAGTTTGTAAGGTGCTTAGTTACCAACATTGTCTAGGTGTGGTCACCTGATACGTCTCGGTTTTCTGTGTTCTTAATACCAAAGTATGATATCTATGTGTTTCACTACTAATCCTTCATGACTGCTGTCGAGTTTTTGGTCACTTTGTCGTAAAGATGAATCCCTATTTCACTTGCATCACGAGCTTTGAATGACATTTCATATCTTGAACAGAAAAGCTTAAACTCATACTCGGTCTACGGTCGCAGGTTCGAATCCTGCCTCGGGCATGGATGTGTGTGATGTCCTTAGGTTAGTTAGGTTTAAGTAGTTCTAAGTTCTAGGGGACTGATGACCTCAGAAGTTAAGTCCCATAGTGCTCAGAGCCATTTTGAACCATACTCGGTGCGTAAAGTACTCCATCTGCTGCCTAAAATCTTCCCTAATATACTCCGTTCTGCTTTGACTAATATATATCTGCTGCCTAAAATCTTCCCTAATATACTCCGTTCTGCTTTGACTAATATATCGATTAGTCCCCATCTGTTCAGTCAACATCTCGGGTGTATGTAATCCTAATGATATGACAAATTGTCAGGAAGTATGCTCAGTCCAATTTGCAGGTGTAAGACTGATCGCTTCCTGCTCTGAGCCATTCTGTTGGATTACCTCACCTAGCTATCTACTCTTCTTCACACCATTAATCTCCTCTTAATGTAAAATAATCCATTCTGGTCCATCGCCGACGTTTGTTGTTTATTTTGTCTTCTGAAAGGAGACCTGTAACGATACTTTCCCAGCTGCCTCCGTCAATCGACCAGTCTGTGTGACTGCTGAGTCCATATCTAGTATCTCATCTAATATTGTACACGGCATCAAGAATCCAGAACTAATGTAAGACGTATTTGAACTCACGGAGAACACTGAAACAGCATAGTTCACAGAAACCCGATGGAGGTAAGTTGGCGCGATGTACTCAGCGTGCTAAGACATTCAGACTATGCCAGATGTTATCTAAACATGCGTTAGGTAGTGGTTTCTTCCTTGGGCGGTAGGCTGTTCGAACACTTCCTGTAATTTACTATTCTTTTTTAGCGTTATCTTCATCGATAGTCTTCCAGTTCGAACTTCTTTGTTTTGATGACCACAGCAGATAATGATGTTTTATTTACCTTTGCACAAAAATCGTTGAAATCTTCGAACGTTTGCTGTTACTTATGGATCGCGAACGATTACCTGAATACTCATATGAAAATAAAGGCTGACAGTGCATGTGCAACGCTTCTATTAGAAACAGTAATATATGTATTAATAAATATATGTTATAAATAGTAAATATGTGGAAGATAAATAATAAATAAGTGAAGAAATTTGTAATAGAGTGCATATAGCATTATATTCATGACAGATTTAAAAAGAATAATAGTGTAAGGAATTTCTAAGTACAAATTATCTTTAAGCCAGACTGGCGTCGGGTGCGCGTGGAAAGAATAATTCCTTCAAGATTGAAGAAGATCCCGAAAATGAACAAAAAAACTTTTATGCATAGCAAAGCATTCATAGGAATCTGGCGGCTGTCGGTATTGGAATTCAGGATGCAGTTGTCCGGCATTAGGATTAATTGATATAATGGAGCGACGAAAATCCCAATGGGAATTTCCAGATTCGGCCTGAATCCTTCTGCTGAGTCTAGGGACTTGACCACTGAGCTACGTTGTCGAGATTTATTACCAGATGGTGACCGTGATGTTGAGGAGAAATGTAAGGTGACAGTGCGAGTAGAAAGCCAGGGATTTCTCCGCGGAAGTGTCCTCTGGGCGGAACCAGATGAGGATGGGCACGCGCTAATTACGGCGCCACCTGCGCTCTGTTCCGGCCCTCGAGCCCGGCCATTAGGCGCCGCTTACCAGAGCGTCGCAGCCACGGCGCGTGCCCACGCCGGCCGCCTACCTACCTGCTCCCAGTAGCACAGCGGTGGCGCCTTGTCCCTGAAATTCGTGCTGTAAGCTGACCGCCAGACGCCTGGCCCCTACCGATCTGCGGGACTGTTGTAGCATTTACACTTAACGTCGGTGACCGAAGCGGTGAGCAACCGGCACGGAAAAAATTCGTACTCACTCAGAAATAGACTAAGCGAGGTGGCATACTTGTTTGCCCACTAGACTAACATTCCGGAAGACAGTTGCTCAAAAACCCACCCGGCCATCCAGGTTTAGGACTTCCGTGGTTTCGCTAAAATCGCTCGAAAGAAGTACCAGGATGATTCCTTTGCACGGAGACGGTAGGTTTGCTCTCGCCATCAGAGTTTGTGCGCCGACACTAATGACGAGATATTGAAGCCCTGAAGTGCGGCTTGAGTGTCAGTAATGCTGCTTACATGTCTTCGCCTTTTAAATCTCGGGCTCTGTGAAGCTCGATGCGACCTTACATTCTTTATTATTGTTGTTATTATTATTATTTACATATAGGGTCACTTTGTTGTGTACGACTTTGCACACGTTGCTAAGGAGTGATCGGCTACAGAGCGGTGCAACAACTGACGTCATAAGAAAACTGGACAGGAGCAGAAATAAGTAACGAACTAGTTACCACAATACACAGAAGATTTACTTAACCTGTATTTCTCCAACTGTACGAAGACTCATTACAAATAATACAGCAAGAAGTACATCCAGCTATCATTCATTCTCAACGAGGAAGAAAAAAAATGGCTCTGAGCACTATGGGACTTAACTTCTGAGGTCATCAGTCCCCTAGAACTTAGAACTACTTAAACCTAAGTAACCTAAGGACATCACACACACCCATGCCCGGGGCAGGCTTCGAACCTGCGACCGTGGCCGTCGTGCCAACGAGGAAGAGGCTCGATGTACTAAGCCCGGACGATGGCATCGGAGCAACGACTAGGCGGCTTCAGCTACGGTCTCTTAGCAAAGTGGCTTCAATTACGAGTGGGTTGGGTGGCTGCCACTGGCTGTCCTGTACTGCGGGCGGCGAGGGCGTTCGTGGTACGAAGTCGCAGCGTGCGCGCTGTTGGGTCCGCCAGACCGCTATATATCGGCGTCGGACTTAGAGTACCGTTGCCAATTCCCGTGGTGATACCACACACTTCAGCTCTAAGTACCATAGGTTCGGTCATAGAGCGAACCCCAAGTACCTGGATCCGCTGTCTAATGCCTTTTGATTTCTCCGTGCCACAGAGGAGGAACAGCTTCCAGGAACACGAGCAGAGCGACACGAGGTAGGAGACAAGTGGCGGGAGTGAGAGGGGGTAAGTAGCAGAGCGCCGGGATGAGGCGAGCTCTCATTACGGGGGATTTATGGAGAGGCGTCGTGACCGGCGCAGCGCGGCGATAAGCGGGCCGCAAATACGGCGACGTCAGATGCGCGATACCCGTGGCCGCGGCCGGCCGGCCGGCCCTCTGCCCGCCCTATCGGCCCGCTGCTGAGTAATGGCCGGCCTCCCGAAACCCCACAGCGGGCACAAGCCGGGGGCCGATAACCGAGGCGCGGGCGCGGGCACTGCCTCCAGCTCCGGTTCGTTCCTTCACACTCACTCCCGCGACACGTGTTGAAACCTCTCATGTGCGATCTCCTCGTTTCTTAGGCTGGGGCGTTGACGGAAAAACCTCGGGTGAGAGACGTGCTGACGAATTAAGACTGCCGGCCGATGTGGCCAAGTGGTTCTAGGCGCTTCAGTCTGGAACCGCGCGACTGCTACGTTCGCAGGTTCGAATCCTGCCTCGGGCATGGGTGTGAGTGCTGTCCTTAGGTTAGTTAGGTTTAAGTAGTTCTAAGTTCTAGGGGACTGACGACCTCAGGAGTTAAGTCCCATAGTGCTCAGAGCCATTTGAACCATTTATTATTATAGTCGCAGATGCAAGTAACTCTGCCTAATACGCACAAAATTAAGTATGAGGTACTGTAATTTAATTGGGAGTGTACTGCGGTGAAATCCACGGAGAATGAAACTTTTATGATTATTAGCGACTCCTAATTCAATTAGAGTGAACACCCAACCACTTTGCGCTAGTCAAATGGTGGCGATGGCGAAGGGTCGCTGTGCAGTGGCCGGTGTAGGCGCGACAGCGGCTGCGGCAGGGAAAGGTGGAGAACAGAATACCGCGCAGTGTAGACCTTGCAACGGGGCGTCAAAGTCGGCGCTCGCAGATGGAGCGGCTTCTCAGCTAGCGAGCCGCCTCGTGACCGCAGACTGCGCCGTGGCAGGCTACTGGCCAGCCGGGCCGCCTCTCCTGTTGCGGGAGAATAATTTGTCAGGCGGCGGCATTATGCTCGCTGCACGTGTCCGGCCGCCGTAAACGTCGGCGCGCCAGATTTAAGGCACACGTCGCGGGGTCACCAGCCGGCCAAAGCCCGCCACCCGCCTGTCACTAGCTGGCCGACACACTGCATTTGTTCTGAGCTCAAGCCACCGTAGTGTCAACGGTGCGTAGTTTCAAGCTGCAAAGCCAGAGAGTCAGGTTCAGATCCACAGTGACACCTATCGCTTTCACCTTGGCAGTGATCTGCACAAAATAAAAATGCACCTTGGTGAGAAGTCTTTGCCAGTGGTAAGTCAGTTGAAACTTCGGAGGCAGGCAAGTGCGTACCACATCCAATAGGAACGTGCCAAATAAAGCACTGTGTTGTTCACATCGGTCTGTGAGTTGGGTAGAGCCATATCCTTAAAGTAACTCGCTAGCTTTGACGTGTGGCTCGTAGGAGGGGAGAAGGTGCCGTCGCCACTTTGACGGTTCCACTTACGTGCCCGCCACCAACATTTCTGTCGATGAATTGTGCCCTCTCGCAACGCCGTCTGTAGCGCCTGTTGGCGCACTCTGCGAGTGACGGAAACTACTCCGTTCTCTGTTGTCAGCAGCCTCGAATAATTTTAATAACAACACTGAACATGGACATACTAGCGTTTGTTTCACCTCATGTTGCATTCAATAAAATAGCGCGAACTTGAAAGTGAAGAATATGTACGTTAATATTTCTACAGCCGTTAACATTCACCACAATAGAAGGGAATTGAGGGTGAGACCAATGTCAATTTTGATAGTTCCCGTACCTAGCAACAGATGGCAAAACTAATCTCTAAGCTTTTACATTTGAGGGTTAGCCCGTTTTTCCGTGCATATCTTTAATTGAGGATAGAAAGCTCAGTCAGACATTTTATATCACGAAAACTATTCTCCTTAGCTATAGAGGCGGTTTTCAGATCCCTACATTGGTAAAGCAAAGAGAAGTAAGGGAATATATCTGAACCACTTCCATTGTGTTAGTGACAGAACTAAAGAGGCTACGTTTTAAAAGCATTCATTAAAAATGAGTCATAATACTCTTAAAATAATATACACCAAAGACATAGAGAAGAAAATAATAAAAATTAACAATAAAGTCTCAGGAACAGTTGGTCACTTTTTGTACTTCAGGCCACTTAAAGTCAACTACTGAGTGGACAGCATACGAAACAAATGTAAGTGTAAAACTGGCCTGGAACGCTTTTTGTAAATTGAGCGTAATCTTAAAAAGTAAGATTCCGAGGTGTCAGTAATGTTAATGGAAAGTGTGTATTCCCAGGTTTGTCTGGTCTTTCAGTGCGGAAACGATCCAAACACTGAAGGTTGCTCACCGGGTAAGAGAGAGATAAATGTTAGGAATTGCTACGGGAGACAGGAAAAGAAAATAGTGGATTGGGGAACAGACTTAAATGGAAGAGGGCATTATGAACTCAATTAAATAAAATCGAGGTTACAGTACATGCAGCCGTGCGGATTTACGATAGTCTCACCGAGGAAGTTCTCGCTGACCGAGATGACCTGATGGACGGCGGCTGGATGACGTAAGAAAAGGTGCAGGAGCAACTTGCTAGCGTGTGGCTGACACAGCAAAGCACGCACGCCAGGGGGATATCTTTATGGAGCAGGGGACGTCAAATGGCTGATCACGGCGACCACGATGACCTGCAGTTGCTCATGCCGTTACAGACAAATTCCGAACGAACAGTCACTAAATGGTAACGAATTACGGAAATTGCGGTACAGTGTATCTCCACGAAAACCGTACTCATTCCTTCGTAGAACTGCAGATGGAAGCAGTAACGTGGTGCAGACCGTTAACTACAGTACGCCCACCCACCTGTTGCTGTCGCCTAATCTTATTTACGCAGAGGTAAATATGGGAACTGGCTGCTGTTGGCAGCGGTAGGTTTCGTGAGGGCCTGCACTGGCCGAGGCGTGGCATCCGTTCGGCGACCCGCGAGGCCGCGTATTTCAGCATTAGGCGGGCGGCGGTGCCGCCTCCTCGTCCTCCGCCTACGGCAGCCCGCACCAGCAGCAGTAGCAGGGACCAGGGGCCACCGACCAGGCAACTCG
The DNA here is from genome assembly GCF_021461385.2 of Schistocerca piceifrons. Taxonomy (NCBI): domain Eukaryota; kingdom Metazoa; phylum Arthropoda; class Insecta; order Orthoptera; family Acrididae; genus Schistocerca; species Schistocerca piceifrons. Next base: position 1,217,554,435 of record NC_060138.1, read on the forward strand.
CGTACGACGCATCGTGCACACAATTTTTGCTATGGGGCTCTTCTATTTTCCGGAACGTTGAAGCAAATACTGTTTCTCCAAATACTCCAAACAGCATTTAGGAACTCTTAGAAAGTATTCTGTAGTGAAACAGTCTTGGTCGAAAATTGTAGTCAAAACTTCTCCAAAGGAAATGTGCTAAATGTGAAGGCCACGTCAGGGTTTCCGTCCCTGTATGCGATATTAAAGTGGCACTGAAGATAAATTTTCACCATACAGAATTAGTACATTTCTCACATTTTTCATCCCACAAGTATAAAGCGAATTTTAACAAGTATCGTATCGCCACGCTCCTTTTTAAATATTTTAAAAACCATTAAAAAATTCTTTATTTGCGTGGCCGTATTGTCCGTAGTTGTTTTACAGTAACTGAGGGTATTTTCGTTCCGTCGTTACAACCGCAATAAAATGCGAGTTCTTTTCACCAGACGCGTTTCGCTTTATGGAGATAAAGCAGCATCAGTGGTCTGTAATTAAAGATCTTTGCAATTTGATTTGTTTTTAATATCCAAAACCTGTTCGTTAACAATATGTTGGTTTTTACTTACTGAGAATTCTGCTTGGTTCCTCGTCTACATCAGGATATGCCATCTTTGGTTTCTTTCTTCAGTAGACACTGAACTGTTTTTCGATCTTAAAAACAAATCAGACTGTAAGCCCAATAAAGCGATACGTGTTTGGTGAAAAAATCTCGCATTTTCTTGTAATTGGAATTACGGAACAAAAAAAAACCCTAGGAACCGTTACAAAAGTACATCGTTCCACTGAATACCATTGTGTACCACTGTGAGTAGTGAACTACATCTGCAAACAGAAAATACCTGCCACTAACATTATAAATGGGTGGGAGGGAAGGGTAACACATGGTAGGCTCGTCCGAAGGTTTCATTCCATTTATATGTCATTGGAAAGTTACAATTAGTCTGCGAAAAACACTGAAGATCAACGATTTTCTCGATGTAGGCAATTAAGACTTGCAGAGGATATACAAAGGATATTAAAAAGTCAAAATACTGATTCAGTCACTCGAAACTTCAACAGAAATTATGAAGAATGAGAAATTGCATACGCTTAATAGAAGACAGATTATCCGGTGAATATCTGGCTAGTGCCTTGCAGCACACTACACACCACTACCGTGGCTTTCACAGTCCCTGCATCAAGTGGAAAGAGCGGTGACAATGGAAAGCACATTTTTTCTAAAATGGTTCAAATGGCTCTGAGCACTATGGGACTTAACATCTGAGGTCATCAGTTCCCTAGAACTTAGAACTACGTAAACCTAACTAACCAGAACTACGTAAACCTAACTAACCTAAGGACATCACACACACCCATGCCCGAGGCAGTATTCGAACCTGCGAAATTTTTATACACCCAGGCATTATCAGATACAGATGTCGATACGAAATTAAATTTCCCCTACTATAGCGACAGACACAGTGAAGACCTGCACAGTGTTCACCGGTAGTAGTGTCAATGCTCTCTCCCTCTTCGTCGTGCAAGAGCTGCCAGTGGTATTTGCGCACGCTCTCTCACTCACCACAGGCAACAGGTGAGAATATGCTGCAGTGGTATGTCTTCCGCGTTATGCTGTGCTGCGTTTAGAAAGTGACAGAAAGTCGTCTTAACCATGACACCGAAACGAAAATGTAAGCAGTAAAGCACCTGGCTGTGAGCTAGCAGGTAGCAAGTGTTGTTATTATAGGTGTATACGATTATTTCGAGTATTTCTCTAATATGACCTTGCGTGACCAGGAAAACCTGCGCTCGTTACGGAAGGCGCAAGGTGGACAGAAAGAAATAAGCTGTCACTGCAGGACTAGGTGCGAAGTGTGTCTCGCAGGCTGTAACCTTTCTGCAGTGACATCAAGGCAAACCGCATAGACCATATCAAAGATAATTTTCATCTGGTAGCGCAATCCAAGTATTGAATTCGAGCCAGGATGAAGTAAACATTTTTGTCTGAAGCCAAGGCTACACACGTATTGCACAGTATGCAGTAAGCTAAAAATTCAGTCAAAATATCAGCATTAAGGTACGTTTAATTCTGTTACGTCTCCTTTCTGTCTTCCGAATGTGACAGGTTGGCAGCACTGTGGAGTGTTTCCAACGAACTCTGAACCCCAGTGGTATACGTCTGTGCGTTACGAAACTCTATACAACATGTTTATTTCGAGATATTTCTTTTACTTACTTACGTATTCGTCGTGTCAGTGTACGGCTTAAGGTGGAGAGGACCCCGTGCCATTGCTAGTCACTCCGTAATCTATTCTACTTGCAAGTGGAATAAGGGAAAATAATTGCCTGTACGGTTCTGTATGAGCCCTGATTTTCCTCTTTTTCCCTTCTGTCCTTACGCGAGATGACTGTTGGACAAGGTAGAATCGTTCTACAGTCTGTTGCAAATATTAGCACTCTAAAGTAACCCAAATGTGTTTCATGGAAGGCTCGTTTGTTTTCCTCGAAGAATTCCCATCTAAGCTCAAGGCCGCGCGGTATCCCCGCGTGGTATAGGGCGCCTTGCCACGGTTCGGCTTCCCCCCCCCCCTCCCCCCGTCGGAGGATCGAGTCCTCCCTCGGGCATGGGTGTGTGTGTTATCCTTATCGTAAGTTAGTTTAAGTTAGATTAAGTATCGTGTAAACCTAGGGACCAATGACCTCAGCGGTTTGGTCCCATAGGAACAGACCACGCACATTAAGCTCAGGCAGCATTTCCGTTAACACTGTCGTGCTGATCCGATAGACCGATAAGATAGTATAACAATGTGCCTCCTGAAATGCTCGGACGTCTTGTTTTAATCCAACCTGGTCGGGATGCAAACACTCTAACAGTATTCAAGTCTAGGTCACACGAGCTCCTCTACATGATCCCCACACTTTTCCACGACTTTCCAAGTAAATGGCAGTGGGCACTTGGCCTCCTCTCCAGCTGACCGTCGTCGTGTCGTTCACCAGCACAACGCCTAGATATACGGAGTGAACATTAAGAGAATCGACTAACTGCAGGGTCGGATTCCTGACAGGAAATGGAGGAGAAAAGGTCCTATGAACACGTGTCCGGAAATGCGTAATTGCCACGGTAGATTGCGCTGACGAATGAACGTTCATCTGACGACGTGCCGTGTGTTCCTTATGTGTTGCAGGCTGTGTGACTGAAGCAGCGTAGTGTGAGCAGCAGAAGGGTCCGGTATTCATGTTGGGAACAAGCCGAGATGGTATCTGTGTACGGGCAAGGGGATGGAAACGGTCGAGAGGCAGCACGGTTATACCAAAATAAATACCTTCACAGACGCCACACATCACACAACAATTCAAGCCCCTAGTTGGGTGTTTGTGTGGTCGTGGGTCCTTTCAGACAGACGAACGTGCAGGGAGACGTCGGACTGTGCGCACACCAGATTTGGAGGACCTGGTTGCACAGGATAATAAGACGAACCACAGCACGAGCTCCAGGCAAGTGGCCCGCCAACATGGTTTAAGCCAAAGTACGATTTTGTGGATCCTGAATGACAGCCGCTACTATCCCTATCACGTACAATTCCATGGAAGCCACTTTGAAATTCTGTTGTGACGCGATGGAGCTCTGTACTGTGTTCCGGGACGATTTGTTGTCGTTGGGCGCACACCTCCCGCTTCCGGACACACGTGCTCAGGACCATTCTTCCGCCATTTCCGGTCAGGAATCCGCCTCTGCAGTTTGTGGTCTTATTAATGTTCATACTGTATATTGTGAAACTACAGAGAAGTTTATCTTACCCATTCGTATTAAGTTAAAGTCATCCACATTTATAGCTACCTGTCACTGATAGCACCGGCATGTACCAGTGTGACTTGTGGTCGTCATACCAGCTGACCTAAGATCGCAGGTACTGGAGGCAAATCGTGAGGAACATTGTCCGCAGGTATAGGTGCTGGTGTATATTTTTCCCAGTGCCGGTGACGCCTGAAAAGACCGTGAAGACATGGTGAGGCAGCGGCAGAGGTCGGGGGCCGGCCGAGCCCGCAGGTTGAGAGTTGCGTGTGCCGGGATCCGGGTCGGCGCCGGCAATTTGAGTCGCAGGCGCGGCGCTGGAGACTGCTCACCGCCGGGCGGACAAATTGCGGCAGGGGTCGGCGCTCCGCTCTCTTCCCGGTCACTGGCGACTGGCCGCGGTGCGTGGAAGCCGGCAAGTTCCCGACCCGCAGTCTCCACCTGCGGATGACCCGTAGAAACCGGAACGTTACTTCGGAAACTCCGGTTATTACTCGGATGATAATGGGAGAGTTCAGGAGATCCATAACTCTGCGAGCTGGGTCGGCCTGCAGCCGACTGGCGTGGCGGATAACGTCTTTAGCTTATGAGGTTTTACGAAGAGAACGCAGTACTGTACAGGGAAATGACATCGTTAGAAACTTGTTACGAAATTTTAGAGGAACTTGTTGACAATCAACGCCTGGTGGAAAGAGGGAGAGCTAATTTTAAATATGTAGACAAATGTTGTCTAAGACTTACAAGTAAGCGAGAATATCCGATCCCGCCCGACTAGGCGGTCGACGAAAGTTCACTTGACCAAACCTTCAAATCCTGTCCTCAGCGATTTTAGGTACAGTAACAGAATCAATTGAAGGGAACTAAAGACAGATGCCAGACACAGATTTCAAGAATCGTAGGGAAGTCTTAATTAACGCACGACAAAGGTCCCTTCGACCAATTCTTGACCTTTGTCGTTGTTCTGAGATATTTTCCGAGGCGGGAGGGACAGAAAAGTATAATGCGGAATCCCTCTCAGACAGAAGATATTCATAGAAGAAAGAACTGTACGATTAGTCGTGGGCTTTAGTCAGTTTGAAAATGTCACGAAAATACTCGGTCAACTATACAGGCAGACATCACGCTACTCGCAAAATTCCGAAATCCCACATTCCAAAATTCCGCCAGAATAGCCAACATGTCACGTAATGGCCACGATGCTGGAATTAGTCAAGTTCGGCAGATGTAGAGAACATTTCACAGCAAACGGAGGCATGGACTGCCAGAGCCAAGGCTACCGTTGTGAGCAGCACGCAGATCAACACCCACAAGCCGCACACAGTTTGGTGTCACAACCGGTTTCGTGCCCAGTACACGGCTGTCGTTAGGTACTCGTTACTGTGGTAGCAGCACGCTAGTGGGTTAAAAGTACCGATCGGTACCGAAGTTGAACACTTTGTGGGGCGGCGGTTAACTTGTAAAAATAAATTGCTGTATAAATGCTTGCAATACAAATGTTTGAATGTTGAATCAGTTTCAGGCTTTTAGAATGTTGTTAATGCTGTCTTTCGCCGTTCTCAACACTGGCTCTCTATTTACTTTTTAGCACCCAGAAAGTGATTTAACAAAACGTGAAGCCTGTAATTAGAGTTCCTAGTGCCCACTTCATCTGAGAATACCATTATAGCTGCAGCTTATAGCTCTGAGGAATTAGGAGATTGTCCGGGATTTCTAATCAAAAACGGTTTTCCAAAATAGTTGAGTATATTCTGAAATTCACTGATAAAAAACACAAGTATCCCTACAACCTAACTAACAGAGCAGTTCAGAGTCTAATGCGCTGATGCAACTATAAATGTCCGAATTAAATGTTAACGCTAAATATTTGGTAGAATGTCTGTCCCGCGACGGCACGTGAAAATACGACAATACGCAAACTGAAGCTAGTTAATGAAAATCATCCCAGAATTAACCCTTCACTTGAAATGATTTCATGGTTCCGCGTATCTCTAGTAACTTAATACGGCACCCGAGGCTGTTTGTAGCAGTGATACCGATGCGACGCGACTCCCGACACAGATGGCGTGTTATTCAGCGTCTGGAGAGAACTGGGGCCTTCCTTCCTCGCGCAGCGTTCTTATATATATAGCCGCGGTGCGGACGGCTAAGGGAACGCCTGATCAAATCGGCTCTCCCGACTAGCCGCTGGGCTAGTAACGCACCACTTCGAGTTACATAATAATTTATAGCTTCTTTTGCTGATGGCCGATGAAGCTCTTAATTTAAACGTGCATTCAGCACGCAGGTAAGTATTGATAATAAAATTTTGACGTGGCTAAGTTAAACACTTTGGGCGAGAGAATTAATTTAATTACACTGCACGCGGTAGATGAGCTCTGAACTGGCCCTTTTGAGATCCGCTATCGCTATAATTTTATAGGTATTCAAAAGAAACTTTTCACATCTTCACAGTCATAGCGGACCTCCAACCTATTTAAATCTAAACATCCTAGCCTTATTTATTAGCCTACTTAATCTATCTTGCTTCCTTCAGTTTTGAGACGAAATCCAGAAAATCACGAATTTCCACTAAAATCTTAATTTGTGAAATCCAAAGTACTGTTTTTATTAAATCATTATGAAAGATGAAACTAAATATAAATTGTGAAGTCTCTAGCCCTTTTCTGTTGCGCCAATGATTTTTCCAGAAAAACGTCCAAATTTCGAAAATGGCTGAAGTTATCGAACTGATATTTAACACACATTAATTTAGTATTATTCCTGACATGCTAGAAAAGTTTTAGGTCATTTGCCTGATTTTTAAGGTATTGCGCAACATTTATGACGTCAGAGCTAGTTACAGCAGACTGGCTGGCACACAATGGAAACTGACGTGAATTTACTACAGCGTGAGTAGGCTGCTTCCCTACAACTTGGTGCCTACCGAATTGCCCATTAAAACGCAAAATCCAGAAAGTATTACTTCTAATTCTAATGGAAACAGTGACAAGCATATTGATTAGAGAATACTAATGATGAATTTCAGCGAGTTAAATTCATCACAGGATTCGCTTCTGCGCATAACATACACGCCATTTTCTTCATAATGCAGAATACATTACGCAAAGAAATTAAGTACGTAAAATGATATACACAGAGGACGATAGGTCGGTGGAACGATGTGAATTTTGAAGAATGAGGTGTCGTTTTGAGAGAACCAATCTGCGTCATTATGTGACTGCTTTGCAGTGCTATGGTTTTGAGGCAGATGGCGCCTTCATTGGATTTAATACTACGTACAGAGGCGGCTTTCCGAGGTAACAGCCCAGGATGTACGAGAAAACGTACTCGTTTTGTGAGTTAAAATAAAACATCGTCCAGTACGCCTTAGATAAGTTCGTACCGACTAAGGTCCAAAGCGAGGGGAAAGATCCACCGTGGTATAACAATCATGTACGAAAGGTACTACGGAAACAAAGAAAGCTTCATCATAGGTTTAAGAGTAGTCGAATCATAGCTGATAAGGAAAAGCTGAACGAAGCGAAAAAGAGCGTAAAGAGAGCAATGAGAGAAGCATTCAACGAATTCGAACATAAAACATTGGCAAACAATCTAAACAAGAACCCTAAAAAGTTTTGGTCATATGTAAAATCGGTAAGCGGATCTAAATCCCCTATTCAGTCACTCGTTGACCACGATGGCACCGAAACAGAGGACGACCGAAGAAAGGCAGAAATACTGAATTCAGTGTTCCGAAACTGTTTCACTGCGGAAAATCGTAACACGGTCCCTGACTTCAGCCGTCGCACGGACGCCAAAATGGAAAATATTGAAATAAACGATATCGGAATTGAAAAACAACTGCTATCACTTAGTAGCGGAAAAGCATCCGGACCAGACGAGATACCCTTAAGATTCTACAGTGATTATGCTAAAGAACTTGCCCCCTTTCTATCAGCAATTTATCGTAGATCGCTGGAAGAACGTAAAGTACCTAGCGACTGGAAGAAAGCGCAGGTCGTTCCCATTTTCAAGAAGGGTCATAAATCAGATGCGAATAATTATAGGCCTATTTCGCTTACGTCAATCTGTTGTAGAATAATGGAACATGTTTTGTGTTCTCGTATTATGACGTTCTTAGATAATACAAATCTCCTTCATCATAACCAACATGGATTCCGCAAACAGAGATCATGTGAAACTCAGCTCGCCCTATTTGCCCAAGAAATTCACAGTGCCGTAGACACTGGCGAGCAGATTGATGCCGTATTCCTGGACTTCAGGAAGGCATTTGATACGGTTCCGCACTTACGTTTAGTGAAAAAAATACGAGCTTACGGAATATCGGACCAGGTTTGTGATTGGATTCAGGATTTCCTAGAAGAAAGAACACAACATGTCATTCTTAACGGTTCAAAATCTGCAGATGTAGAGGTAATTTCGGGAGTACCGCAGGGAAGCGTGATAGGACCTTTATTGTTTACAATATACATAAATGACTTAGTTGACAACATCGGTAGCTCCGTGAGGCTATTTGCAGATGACACGGTTGTCTACAAGAAAGTAGCAACATCAGAAGACTCGTACGTACTCCAGGAGGACCTGCAGAGGATTAATGCATGGTGCGACAGCTGGCAGCTTTCCCTAAACGTAGATAAATGTAATATAATGCGCATACATAGGGGCAGAAATCCATTCCAGTACGATTATGCCATAGGTGGAAAATCATTGGAAGCGGTAACGACCGTAAAATACTTAGGAGTTACTATCCGGAGCGATCTGAAGTGGAATGATCACATAAAACAAATAGTGGGAAAAGCAGGCGCCAGGTTGAGATTCATAGGAAGAATTCTAAGAAAATGTGACTCATCGACGAAAGAAGTAGCTTACAAAACGCTTGTTCGTCCGATTCTTGAGTATTGCTCATCAGTATGGGACCCTTACCAGGTTGGATTAATAGAAGAGATAGACATGATCCAGCGAAAAGCAGCGCGATTCGTCATGGGGACATTTAGTCAGCGCGAGAGCGTTACGGAGATGCTGAACAAGCTCCAGTGGCGGACACTTCAAGAAAGGCGTTACGCAATACGGAGAGGTTTATTATCGAAATTACGAGAGAGCACATTCCGGGAAGAGATGGGCAACATATTACTACCGCCCACATATATCTCGCGTAATGATCACAACGAAAAGATCCGAGAAATTAGAGCAAATACGGAGACTTACAAGCAGTCGTTCTTCCCACGCACAATTCGTGAATGGAACAGGGAAGGGGGGATCAGATAGTGGTACAATAAGTACCCTCCGCCACACACCGTAAGGTGGCTCGCGGAGTATAGATGTAGATGTAGTGTGGTGAGCTGAGAATGAACTTGCAGATCGAAAATTACGATGTATATTGCCAAGGCCGTTTCTACGATTAGGCAAGACTAGGCGGCCACCTAGGACGACAAAATTGGGCGGCAAAGGTCGGAAGAAGTTAATTTCAAATCAAAAACAGAAAAGCCGGCCGCGGTGGTCTCGCGGTTCTAGGCGCTCAGTCCGGCGCCGCGCGACTGCTACGGTCGCAGGTTCGAATCCTGCCTCGGGCATGGATGTGTGTGATGTCCTTAGGTTTGTTAGGTTTAAGTAGTTCTAAGTTCTAGGGGACTGATGACCACAGATGTTAAGTCCCATAGTGCTCAGAGCCATTTGAACCATTTTGAAAAACAGAAAAATTTGAGCAGGTGAGGAGAAAAAATGAAAAGACGAAAAATTAAAACCGAGAATTGTTTTCAAAAGCATACGGAACAGTTACTTAATAAGTCTTTACTTGCTTTGACGAAAGCAAACACATTGACTCTATCTACATCAAAACTAATTCAAAATTATTAATATTTCGTGGCCAGTTGTTGAAAAATTGTCTGTGTCTTCTGTCTCAGGTTCTACGACGGACGTTTGTTTTGTGACTTTTGTGACGTTCCGTCACCACTCGTACTGGCGTAACGTCAGAAAAGTCATCAAACAAACGTCTGTTGAAAAACTCGAGACAGAGGCCAATAGACAGTTGGTCAAAACTAATAGTTAGGAATTACTTTGGGAAATTTCAAAAATTCAAGAGAATAAATACGAAATTGAGGACAAAGCATTAAAACTGAGGAAAGTCTCCAGAAGGAGATTTGCTTTGTTGTGCCGTTAAATATTGGTGGTGCTTGGGAGGGGGAGTGGGGCGTTATTTTTCAGTTTTCGACTAGCGCAACAGAACACCTAACAACGGACCTGTGTATACCGCAGCACTGAGTATAATAAATGCTGATAAACCGAGCTTCTGGTGCCGGTGACACGTTTCGGACACTGACAGGGAGCCAGCTGCCGCCCACCTGGCAGACGCTGTCGCTCTCGAGTGGAGCCGGCGGGCAGAGGATGACTGGCCGGCGGCCACGCGCCCGCGCAAAGTGCCCGGCGCGCACGGCCGCTCTAATTGGCCGGCGGGCGGCGGCCGGACCGCCATCTGGCAGCTCCAGCGCCCGTGATGCTGCAGACCGCAGCTGACGCCCGCGCACCAGCTGTTCCCCAGCTCGCCTCGCCGTTACCGCTCAAAATGCCTCCGCAATTACACTCTCGCCGGCCATTTTTTTCTGTGCTCTGGGAACTCCCCGATTTGGGTTCGCATCCACGCTGGTGCCAGACACTACACACACGACTGCCAATAGATCGAAAAAAAGGCATCGTCTCGTGTCGATATTAGAGACCCTCACACGTACGGTTTTAACCGCGCGGCTGAGTGGGGGGCATCTGCGCATGCGCGGGGAATTGTAGTGCGCAAGCGCGAGGAATGAAGTTTAGGGTCACGTTTCTACCCGCGCGCAACCGGCCGTTGTGGCCGAGCGGTTCTAGGTGCTTCAGTCTGGAACCACGCGACCGCTACGGTCGCAGGTTCGGATCCTGCCTCTGGCATGGATGTGTGTGATGTCCTTAGATTAGTTAGGTTTAAGTAGTTCTAAGTTTCACGGGACTGATGACCTCAGATGTCAAGTCCCATAGTGCTCAGAGCCATTTGAACCTATGTCGGAGTTGAGAAGTGCCATGCGCAAATGATTGCGTGTAAACGGTAGAGCCCGCGCGCAAGCGTGGCGTGAGGAGTTTCATCAGTAATGAAATCTTGCGTGGCGTGTTCGCGGCAAGGACGTTATCTGCAGCCATGTTCCGTGCGAGAACGGATCTACCGACTATTACTATCGCCACTCCAGCAATAGGTGTTGCAGCTAGGAACATGAACATAAACCGAAGCGAACATGCTACTTGGGTTAAGGAGAAGAATTACCGTCACAAGCATGCTTCTTTGATTAAAGATCTGCGAGAAAATTACCCATATGACTATCGAAAATATTTGAGAATATTATATAGCCGGATATCTTTAAGTATAAATTCAGCTGGAATGTCACAGCTATGAGGAGGAGCATTTCTGCAAAGGACATCTTTCAGCTCTATTTTTTTAGTGAAGTGTCACTCTCCCGAAAAATTTGCCACAAGAATTTCCACATCGTCACCGTCTAATATAATTCCCGAGACATTCAAAGCACTTTATGATGTGCTACGGCTAGAGGTCAGTAAGGTAAACAACTAAAAGTATTGATTATTGTGTTCGTATTATTCATTTATGACACTTCTGAAAATTGAATGGAAGAAATCTTACAAAAGCATCGAAGTAAATTGTATCGCGACGTCACTGCTTAAAAACGAGAAAAATGATCCGCCGCTTATACCACTCTGTGGTCATTTAATTACCATATTGGACGTAAAATGTGTTAAGGGAAGTGTGTGAGTCCTGCAGGTGCAGGAGGCAAAGGGGAAAAAGAGTTGAAACACCGGATGATGCTGCAAACGGCCTGACTTTTTATACACATATTATTGACAATCAAATCAGTCTGTGTAGTCAAAGTTTTCAGCAAGCCTTGGTAGCTTTTGATCCACAATAAATAAAAGCAAATCATAATACCAAAAAGTTGGTACATAAATGTAATCGAGAGACCTTCCACTGTATTTATTGTCACAAAATTCCTTCAGTTTCTTTCCAAATAATACACGTAAGTCTCCTATCTTTTTTTACAACAAAGCCACGGTTAGCGTGTGTCTGACAGAAAATACGTAATGTTTCTGCCAATGAACCTGACTAAGATGGTTCCCAACGACAAGGATATCGAAAACGTCAAAATTTCATTTAAGTGTTAACTGAAATGATTATCGCAACATTTAAATGTCAACAAGGCAAAATGCGTAATAGGATTCAAGGATATTATAGTCAAATATCGTAAGAAAAAGTTGCAGAACTTGCTTACAAAAAAATGGTTCAAATGGCTCTGAGCACTATGGGACTCAACTGCTGTGGTCATTAGTCCCCTAGAACTTAGAACTACTTAAACCTAACTAACGTAAGGACATCACAAACATCCATGCCCGAGGCAGGATTCGAACCTGCGGCCGTAGCAGTCGCACGGTTCCGGACTGCGCGCCTAGAATTGCGAGACCACCGCGGCTTACACAACCGCACTGAAGCTATACGAAAGTCAAGTATTGTAGTATTCATGTTGAGTGATATAGTTAATAATACATTAATCAGTTGGTTCTGATGAGATGGTAACTAAACCTGTTTTTGTTGCCGAGAAGCTGTCGAAAACGTTTATTGCTGAACAGTGGACATATTTCTGCATCAATGTGTGTGGCTTTAAGACTTTATGAAGTTTATTCTTCTTCCTAGTGTTGTTTCCGTGAACAGAGCTGTTCGTTTGAAGCAGATTGTATCTTGTGGCAAATTCTGTAGAGGAATAAGTATAATGAGAAGCGGCAATCGTGATGGCCAACTAGAATGTTTTGAGCTAACGAACTATTTCTGAAATCAGACTAATCAGTCAGTAATAAGGCCAAGATATATTTTCCACATTAACACTTTAATAATTATTTCAAAATCTTTCCTGACTATGCAGCAACGCACAGAACAAAAGTTTTTAAAATATAGGTTTGGTAATATAAATGAAAACATTCACTTTGAAAAATGTTGCATAGTGCTTGACAGGGGAACGAATTATGACAGAAAATAGCTTCGAAAGAAGAAGCCGTGGAGTGAACTGTAAATGTTGAGCAAAACAGTATTATCTATTTTCCTGTCCACCAGTGTAAATCACAACATTTCACTTTAAAATGCTTGTTAACATCGGAGAAGCAATCAAATGTAAAAAGGAAAGAATGAAGATGAGGTTTTAAAACCCCCCATCGACGACGAGATCGTAAGGGACGGGACACAGACTCGATTGCACATGAATGAAGAAGGAAACAGGCCATGACCATAGCAAAGGAAGGATCCCGGCAGTGTTTTTAGCGATTCTGCTTAAAGTAACAGAGATTACAATGTGTGATTGTACCTATCGTCATAAACGACACTAACCTGCCACCCAAGCCATTCTTTTTCGGGTACGTATGGCGGTTCTGGGCAGCTGTATGGGTCTGACAAGTAGACTTCGTCTAGCTATTTCCGTCCCACCGCGCTGATGAACGGCTCGATTTCATGGAGGACGAACCCAGATACTTCACGTGGCTGTCAGGCATGTTCCCACGAACGCGGATTGCCAGTTGTTGCTGGTACTACATCTCTCACAACCTCAGCTTTTATTGGTTCATATTCGCCATACCCTCTCGGGTATTGCCTCGAAATGGGTACCAAAACTCGCTTTACCAGAAATATTCAAGAGGCTGGCTGCGGATGGCTGGCGCGGCGGTGACCGAGGCCGCTGACCCCCTGCAACTCAACACTCAGGGCTAATCTGCTTACTGTGACTAATGGCCGGCCGGTAATGCGACGCCCGGAAGAAAAGGCCAGCAACTCGCTTCCCTTTCAATGGGCTCCTCTTTCACCCGTCTTCTGTTAGCTATTATGTTTATCCGGTACAACCTCTTGGGAATAACCTGTCCATATCTCGTCTCTAGAATGTGATACGTTGTTCATTAGATGGCATACTATGACACATTTTTTCTTATCCTTTTGGACAGATCATACAGCTGTGTAATGGTAGTTAAAGCTGAACAGCACCAGAGTATGGTATGCTGAATTTTTTAGTCGTTTCTCCGAAAACTGTCGAAACTATCACGCGCAACTCAATGGGCTTTAGACCGAACAGATCTTAAACACGGGAATAAACACCAAGTAATGTGAGAGTAAGGTTTCTTTCACCACTTTCTGTGTGCTGCTCTATGAACTAGCCAGAGACAAGAGTGTTGCACTTAAATTACTGCGCTTCACCAGCTGGTGCAATTGCAGACCGACAATTACGAGGCAAGTCTCTTGTAAGGCATGCAACGAGCGCCTCACGCAAAGGCTTAACAAGAGATTTACAGCGAAGTAAGTGACGCGAGTGAGGTGCCGAACCGACAACAGGTTCGTCTTTTTTCGAAAAGAAATCCAATTTACATTTACTCTCTCTCCCGAAACCACTTTTTTTTGTGGGGCGTTTGTAGTTAACAGCGTGGAAAACAATCGTTTTGTCTGCCAGAGCCACGTTAAACAAAAATAATTGCCCTCTTTCTTTTGTTACATCTTAAAATGCTAAAACCAAAATGGTTATATGCATCGATTTAGTAAAAGCAGCCATTACACATGCTGCTGACTTTCTCACTAATACAGGTTTTCAGAAATAATTGCAACGAGTCGTTTATTGTGATGGTAGAATTTTTAGTTTACCATGCTCAATTTCAAGTCGCCCAACGATTCATCATCACTAGCGACGCATTATCAGACGGTTTGTACCATTGTGGTGATGGTTGTATAGTTGTCGCAAGACAGAAAGAACCGAAACAAGTAAGCACTGAGTGTGGCAAGAAGCGACCAACATTTACCTAATAAGGTCGAGTTGATGGTTTTACTTACAATTATACAAATCAGTCTGGGAAACATGATGTTTCAGGTCATTTTTTACTGGAAAGCATAAACAATTTTTTTGACGCTTAATCTGCTTAGAGTGAGATTTAGCCCAGAACATTGCTCACAGCTTGATTATCTAGAGCTACACGTCACGTTCTCTCGTCCCCTTGTCGGGTAAGAACTGGTTACGAAACATTCTTCTGCCGTCAGTACTCGAACCAGCTACCTCCGCTGTGCCGCATCTCGTGGTCGTGCGGTAGCGTTCTCGTTTCCCATGCCCGGGTTCCCGGGTTCGATTCCCGGCGGGGTCAGAGATTTTCTCTGCCTCGTGATGGCTGGGTGTTGTGTGATGTCCTTAGGTTAGTTAGGTTTAAGTAGTTCTAAGTTCTAGGGGAATCATGACCATAGATGTTAAGTCCCATAGTGCTCAGAGCCATTTGAACCTTTTTTTTACCTCCGCTGTGAAATACTCATTCACTGACAGAGATCTGCTAACATACGCCGTTAATACTTGTAGTAACCTATATTGGATAAAGGTACGTATAAAAGTGTGGAATAAATAGCGACACCCTGATTAGTATATGTAGGATCATCGGCATTTCTTCTAGAGCTTTTATTTCGTCATTCGTCGTACACTAACAGTCCGCTCGAATTTATTTTTAATGTCTCGTTAACGTTGATTCATTATAAACCGAATACTAGCTCATACTGATTAAGTTATGGAAGAAATAGGCTGTAGTCTTCGTTTCTGAAAAGCGCCTAAAATTCGCCGCTGGTAATCTAGGGGAAGTACAGGAATGTAAGACATCCGGACAGGAAACTGAAACTTGCTCCTCCAGAGTGCAAAAGCAGTGTCTTACTACCATCTTCTCGAGGTATTTTTACCCTCTCAACTTGCAGTCGTATTCGATTAACAATAAAATACTTACAGGTCCTGAACTTTCAAGAAAGCAAAAATTTTTGTTCTTTACTCTGATCCGAAATGTTTCGACCATCAGTATATCGTCAGTGGTTCAGTAGTTACTATAAACAAGTAGATAAGGATATGGAAGTGGTCATCGTTTGCACTAAAATTTTACAAAGAAATATTTCCACACTCAATAGATTTACTCAACAAGTGGCTTAGTTGCACGTACGCCAGCACAACAAATGTGGAATTAAGGGACATGTTTTGGAACCAAGAACCATTTCAGTACGCGAGGTTGTAAACGTCCCGTAGGTATTAAAAATCTCAGTGCCTGCAGAAATTCATACAGAAAATTCCCCTTATTATAAGACTCTTTGTAACCATGAATATTGATGATGAAACTGATGTTGTACCGCGATCTGATTTCATTTAATGAACAGCTTAACACAGGCATCATTTATTTAGCGCAACGGCGTAAAGAATATTTAATCCACATTCATGATCAAATTTCGTTCCAATAAAACTGTTACTTGACCTCTGAAATGTTTAATATACTCCGTGCAGGGAGCATACTAGGCTCATAATAAGAGCTTAAACTAGTTTCGACAATGAATCTGAAAATATCGAACAATAGAAGAACGCCGTTGGTATATGCCTTTGCTGCTCCGAAGATAACAAACCTGTGAGAATCGTTCTAAAAATACTGCTGTCTGCCTTAACGCTGATTAATTTATTGAGGCACATGGAAAACAGTCCTCACTCAGTAAATACTATTGCCGAAGGCAAAAAGTCACAGTACACTCCCTATTACTGAATAATTTATAAGTTGATGACCACGTGGCTTCTTGAAAAGAAAAGTTATGTAAATGCTCCCAATGTATAACATTTTGTATCATTATTAATTATTGCAGTCCGAAGATATAGTTATTTTAATTGAATAACGTAATTTAAGTTACGTGGACCACGTGATACCTGCACCACAGAATGACAAAGACTCCGCTCACACAGTATTCATGAAAGAAATGAAAATATAAATAATTGTTAGATGAATGAAAAACTGATTTCCACAGCTCTCCTACGAAACAAATGCGAAGGATAAAGATAACGAATGCTGGTCCACACTAACCGAAACCGCATGTCTCACAATGTCACAGTGGCTCAGTACAGACGCGAGTACTTTGCGTCAATACGGCACGCCAAGCAATGCATTTGTAGCGTATATTACCTCATATCTCGTGTACGGAGATACGCAGGATAAGTTTCCACGTAGAAACCCAGTTTGTGTAACCAACCAGTATGTTTCCCTCTCGATATACCTCTGAGCAGCCACGGTTTCTTCTTAAAACCGATGCAGCACAGACCATCCCGGAGCAAAACCTTTTTCTCCTTGTTAAAATGTACGGACTGTACTGCTCACACTGGCCGTGTCGAGTTCGCATTGGCCGAACCGCCACTCACCCAAAGAATGTCACAGCTGAGTCAGGACTGACTACATCACAGATATCGACTGGTAGGCACAGATTATCACAGCAAAACTGCTCGCGAGCTAACAGACGCATAAAACAGAATAAAGTGGAAGTTGACAAATGTAACAGGCAACTTTCAAGGTACGTATATGATACGATGTTTTAAAACAACAAATGGGGGTGTGGGTGACGGTACAAGAGTAGTTTCTGGACGGAGCAGTGGACTCGAGGCCCACGAGGAAGACAGGCCGCGGCACGTTCGTCACGAAGGTAGTCCTGAACTTGCTCGCTCGCTCAGGTCAGCAGACAAAATGCGTTTCTAAACCTGTTAACTCACAACTGGGCGTGTAAGTACTATCGAGAAATATATCTTCCACTGGAATCTGCTGTTATGAAGTCTTACTGATTAACAGTACTACAGCAAAATTTAAGATGAGTACTCGATATAAATGGCATATTGGCTTGTTTATAACATTTAGTCTCTTCTGCTTAACAGTACTCATCACATGCTGGAAGTGGTGCCTTATGCAACTGATAATCATTTTAGCACGATTTTATTTTATTGTACGCCAGTACAACCGTAACAAATTATAAGTAGCCCCATGGACTTCCCATCATTATAGGACTAATAAGAGTAAGATTCCATAATAGCGGATTCCAGTAGAAGATTCAGTTTTCGCTTGTACGGACACGCCTAGTTACGAGTTAACAGGTGTGGAAACGTAGTTTGTCTGCTGATTTGAGCGAGCGAGCAAGCGCAGGACTACCTTCGTGACGTACGCGCCGCGGCCTGTCTTTCTCGTGGGCCTCGAGTGGACTGTGCCTCGGCGCTGGCAGACGGGGGAGGCGTGTAGAGTGCGGCGAGGTGGGCGGCCGGGCACCTCTTGCCCCTGGCCCGGCGCGCCCAGCAGCGGTGCACTCGAGCCGCGGATCTCATTTGAATAGCGGCCGCGCCGCGCCGCGCCGCTCCTCTGCCGGCGGTCCCCTGGAGCACCGGGAAGCCGCGCTCCTCATTAGCGACTCCTGCCAGCAACACCTGCGGGCACTCAATCTCCGCCAGCATTTCAATGATGTGGCCTCTGTGTTACGAGACCAACTACCCCACAATGACACATTCAGACAGTTGAGACAACGCGACACCTTTCAGATTATCAACGAACTGGCTAACGCGGTATCACAGAAAGTCTTAAGGGACTACCTGCGAGAACCAAACTAGCACCTTACAAAGACCCTTTAAATACCGATGAAGTCTAGTACCCTATTCCCAAACCGCCTGAGCGCGGAAAGGCCGACTTCTTGAGTCTAGAATCCGCCGCGCTTCGGGATTAGGGGGAGTGGGGTGCAGTTTGCACCGATTTAGACAACGCACCCAATCTTGACCTTGGGATAAGTTTAGTTGTAGGACCTAGTTTATAGATTCTATTCATAGGAACTTGCAGCGACTAACACCATGGCCTGCCCAGTGTCAGGGGCACGCTCATTGGGGTTAGCTCAATGAGCAAGGCCTTATAGTAGGTTTATATTTTCAGCTGACACATTTTTAACGCTGCAGGCTTTAGTGACTAGTCCATAGTTAGTTAGGTTAACACTTAGTACTTAATAACATATTACTTTGCCCGTTGTAGTTCCCATATAGTGCTCTTACTAACTAGTTACTAAATCATACGTAGAATAGCTGCAATAAAATGTATAAATGTAGAAGTATTACGGCCCACTAATCACATAAGGTAGTGGGCTACATTGTATAATTAATAAGCTTTTGAAAATAAAGATTTAAAAAAAAAAAAATCTCCGCCAGCATAGGGTACTCGCCTC
Organism: Schistocerca piceifrons; assembly: GCF_021461385.2. Taxonomy (NCBI): domain Eukaryota; kingdom Metazoa; phylum Arthropoda; class Insecta; order Orthoptera; family Acrididae; genus Schistocerca; species Schistocerca piceifrons. The sequence continues at coordinate 1,217,573,286 of NC_060138.1, forward strand.
AACCTGGTGAGAGCAGTCATACCACAAGGCGAGGACTCGTCATCGTAAAGCATGCTGATACAGTAGCTCCGTACTCAGTAATCACACACACCCGCTCGCTCGTGGATAGATCCGTACCCAAAGACTGGAAAGTTGCACAGGTCGCACCAGTACCGAAGAAGGAAAATAGGAGTAATACGCTGAATTACAAACCCAAATCGCTAACGCTGATTTCCAGTAGGATTTTGGAACACTGTGTTCGAGCACTAAGACTTACCTTGAAGAAAACTATTTATTGACATATAGTCAAAACGGATTCAGAAAATATCGTTCGTGTGAAACACAAGTAGCTCTTTCAAAAATGGTTCAAATGGCTCTGAGCACTATGGGACTTAACTTCCGTGGTCATCAGTCCCCTAGAACTTAGAACTACTTAAGCCTAACTAACCTAAGGACATCACACACATCCATGCCCGAGGCAGGATTTGAACCTGCGACCGTAGCAGTCGCGCGGTTCCGGACTGAGCGCCTTAACCGCGAGACCAAGTAGCTCTTTATTCACACGAAGTGATCAGTGCCATCGACAGGGGACGTCAGATTGTTTCCATATTTTCAGACTTCCAGAAGGGTTTTCACACTGTTCCTCACAAGCGACTTATAATTAAATTGGATTCCAATGGGGTATCGTCTCAGTTGTGTCACTAGATTCCTCATCTCACGTCAGAAAGGTCACAGTTCGTAATAACTGACAGAAAGTCATTGAGTAAAACGAAAGTAATATCTGGCGTTACCCAAGGAAGTATTATAGGCCCACTGTTGCTCTTGATCTACATAAACGATTTAGAAGACAATGTGAGCAGCCCTCGTAGATTGATTGCAGATGTTGCCGTCATTTACCGCCATGTAATCAGATTATCAAAGCGAATTGCAAAGTTATTTAGACGAGATGCCCGTATGGTGCAAAAAGTGACATTAAATAAGGAAAAGTGTGAAGTTATCCGTAGGAGAACTAAAAAGAATCCGCTAAATTTCAGTAATCTCAACTAAATAGTCGGGGATACAATTACAAATAACTTAAATTGGAACGATCACATAAATAATGTTGTGGGGAAAGCAAACTAAAGGCTGCGATTTATTGGCAGAACACATAGTAGATGCAACAGATCTACTAAAGAGACTGCATGAGACTGCATACACTACCCTTGTCCGCGCTCTTCTGGAGTACTTCTGTGCAGTGTTGGGATCCGCATGATATAGGATTGATGGAGGACATCGAAGTTCAAAGAAGGGCAGTTGGTTTTGTATTATCGTGAAATAAGGAAGAGAGTGCCACGCATATAATTCAGGAATTCCGGTGGCAGTCATTAAGACAAAGGCGTTTTTATTTGTGACATAAAATTTGAATCACCAGCTTTCTCCTCAGAGTGTGAAAACATTGCACGTACCGCAGCATTCGCCACTGGACTGCTATTTTTTGAGACTATTCCATGGAACACGGATAGGTCTTATATTTCGTAAACACCTCATCAAGACACCGGATCAAAGTTTTTCGCAAGTGCTAGTACACAAAAGAACGAGTATATTGCGGTATGGTTACTGCTTAGACCCTAAGACGACTATCCTATGCGTCCTCTTTTCTCCATTTTTTTCTGAAGCTACATGCCGTTTAATTCTGTGATGACGTATGACGAGGATTAAGCCAAACAAGCATAGCTTGTGGGGTGTTTCGCAAGAACGAGGAAGAGTAGTGTTCAACGTCACTTCAGGGCAGGGTAGGAGCTCAGATTTGGGAAGGAAGAAACGGAAAATAGAGTTTGACTCGTCGACAACGAGGCCATTAGAGACGGAGCACAAGCTTGGATTAGCTAAGGATGGTGACGGATATCGGCCGCGCCCTTTTCAAACGAACTATTCTGGCATTTGCGTAAGCACACACGCGGACCGGCACCCCAAGACAGTTAACATCGAACTAGAACTTCCGCGTTTAAAACTAAACGTTCACGATGCATCACGCGGCGCACTCCTTCCTGATTGGTTGCCAAAGTGTTTTCCCACATATTACTAATGAACAATTGTCAAACACAGCTGTACTTTCAGATGTGAACAGAAACATCGTTGCAGATTGTCTGCCATTTAGAATAAGCGAAGAAATGTCGGTTCTGTAAGTTGCAGTTGTGAGGGGCAGCTTACAGGCTGAAGTGTCTCAACCGCCGCGCCACTTCGTTCCGTGTGTTTCACTCGGCCCATATAGTCTTCGCTGCTCCACGTATAAATTACTGTCTGTCAATCTCTGTCCGCACCAGGAAGTGTCCTTGAGCTGAATACCACAGCCAAACTAATTTGCGGTGGCTAAATTGAATGAGGAAGTAGAATTACTCTTCAGGCATCATTTTGTTTGTTACTACGGTTTAATTGCCAATATGGCTTGTTGCTACTGTTTACTTGTTGACACGGCGTCCCAGGGGACACCCATGAGCTAGCAGTATTCGTTTGTACTGGGCTACCTATACATCACAAGAAATAAACTGAGAATAACCTGAGAAATATTAGAGAAAAGGTTCTGCAAGGTTCGGAGAAGAGCTTCTGTAAAGTTTGGAAGGTAGGAGACGAGGTACTGGCAGAAGTAAAGCTGTGAGTACCGGGCGTGAGTCGTGCTTCGGTAGCTCAGTTGGTAGAGCACTTGCCCGCGAAAGGCAAAGGTCCCGAGTTCGAGTCTCGGTCGGGCACACAGTTTTAATCTGCCAGGAAGTTTCAAGGTACATAAAAACTGCCACGAGACACTCCTACTGTATATGAATGGCGCACTTAATTGGGAATTACTGAAAGGAGGAGTAAAAGAAGTGTGCTAGATGTGAAAGCGAAAGTTGTGAATAAGATGCCCCGTTTGCTACTATTCAGTGGGCGATAGAGGCGCAACTGCTCTGTGCATCGTACTTGCCTTCTCATTTAACAGCTTTCCCGTAGCCAGCAGCAAGATGTTTGGAGTGGGAAACGAATCTCCCCCCAGTCTGTGTGTGACTACTGCACTCCGCCCTCTAGAGTGCTAATGTATAAGTCTGTTGTGTCGAACTATCTTTTAGTGTGGTTGATTTAGGCTTAGTAACGTTCGAGTACACACTCTTGTGGCTTTATACATTTGAGACCCTAAGTGCTAGATGCTTCGAATCGATCGGGTGGCCTAATTGTTGAGATCATGGATTAGTATTCGGAAGGAGCGAAGTTCAAAACCCCGTGTCATCATCCACGTGAGGTCTTCCGTGATTTGCGTTAAACCGCTTGGTGCGAATGCTGGGATGGCTCCTTCGGTGAACCGATGACCTGCTGCTATCCATACCCTTGTCCAGCTGACCCACTGGTTCTACTCTAACAACAAGGTTATCGACAGGATGTTAAACTTTTAGCCCACGGTGTTTCTTTTTTATGCCTTGGAAAGCCTGAAATGGGTCTGTATGTTGGGAACGCGGCTACCACGTGCAGTGACTTGTCACCCGACCGTAGGACACGTGTACATCTGTAGCCTTGCCGACCGGGAGGTGACGTCCTGCAGTGACGCCAATTACGAGATGGCCGGGGGCAAACACGTCCGTCGCGCCGGCTGATTCTGAGCGCAAACAGCACCACGCCTGCCACTCGCCAGGATCACTTTCTGGTAGGCGGGGCTGCGGGCAGCTGCTCTGCTGCCGTGCTGCCACGTCCGCAGTCTTATTTTACAGGCTGGGATTTGCACTGTTGCATTCGTACTTATGGCAGAGAGTGGGTGAAGACAAAACAAATGGACGGGTGAGAATTCCTGGGAAACAGTGTGAGAACGTGGAATGCCTGACCTCGGGCGTAACCGGCAAAGTTATGCCTAGGACGGGTCGAGCTGTGAATGCAGAGGCGATGCCGGCCACGTGTGGCGATTTACTGGTGACGTTTACTACCGGCAGCCGCTAATGAATAAATAAACTTGTCGCGGCCGCTTTGAGGCGGGCGGGCCTGCGCCGTATTTCGCGGCGCCGCCGTCGGATTTGGAAGCGGCGCGCCTCGCTATGAATAGTTCATCCCGCGCCACCGCCGCACGAGCCCAGCCTCCAGATGGCCGCGGGTCGGCGCTCCAGCCGCGCCACTTCACAGCACCGCCTCTCCAGTCCTGATGCTGGGACACATTGTCGTCTGTCTAAGGATAGGTGGCGTACGGTTGATAGTCGCCACACTCTACAGTCTCTTATGGGATAAGGGCATGTGACTCTGTTGACAGTTAACCGTCCGTCGTACGGGGACGCCCTTGGGGACAGTCGAAACACGACCGCATTTGATTCTTCTTTCTCCTCCAATAGTGAAAATGAGTCACCCCGTTCATAATCACTGATAATACTTCATTTATTCTCAACAATAATCTCAGAGTAGCCCTTTGGATACTTGGTAACGTTTTTATTATCCGCCCTTCATGACGAACTAACTGCAGTTTCACGAGAAAAAGAGCATTATGTCTGTTTTATACGTCAGTGTGGCAAATACGATAAACTTTAAAGCAACTAGTTTTGATTGGGAAACGCATGAAAACGAAGTTAAAGTGTTTAGCGTGAAAAAGTTTTGAAATAACGCTACCACTAACAAAGTTTGTTGACAATCAAATTATTTATTTAGCAACATCTTTCGAGGTGACACCTCACCATCAGACAGAGCACAGGAATTCGCACTGAATTCTGCTGACTGTGAGACAGAAATAAACACTATCAAATACATAGCACACAGCAATTTCTATCATTAACATGAAATAGGTGCACTTCGACAGCGCACAAATAAAAACTAAAGCAAACAAACTGACATGGCTACCCCACACAGCATGCAAAAGCCTAAGTATGTAACGATACCATATTTAGGAGTCTTCTCAAACAAAATAGCCAAGTTGCTTTAAAACACAAACAACAGGATCACTTTTGCCACCAACAACAACAAAAAAACAAAGAAACTGACACCGAACAACATACAGACAAACTGAGCAAACCAGAAATTTATAAAATTACATGTAATCATTGCAGCAAATACTATACTGGCCAAACAGGAAGAAGCTTTAAAATCCGTTTTAAAGAACACATTGACTGTTTCAGACTCGATAACGCCAGTAAGTCAGCTGTAGCAAAACATGTAAATGAAACTGGACACCCAATAGATAACGACCTCGAAGTACTACATACTTTGGTAAAGAGCTCGAGAATGGACATCTTGGAAGAAATGTAAATATACATCCGTGGCCTTAAATCGAAAAACGAGATCCTAAATGAAACGATAGATTTAAAAAATTCACAGTTCTTTATAAATATCAGTTCAGTACTCGTAAAGTATTTGATACATGACCTTAATGTTATTTATTTATAATAGATCCCAGAAATATCTTCGTAATTCTTTAAAAAAAAGGTATTTATACCCTCATTTCTATTGTAAAATTGACTGAGTCGCTCATTGCGTAATGTATTACCCCAACCAACACCAGTGGTACGACAGCAAGACGTGCAGAAGACATTGCTACTGACAACACCAGGATCGACATATCGATAGTCAAATCAAAACTGGCCTTGTTTTGACCGCCATCGTGTGTTCTGCACTGATGATTTGTGTTTTTTATCGTGCTTTAAAGATTCCGTTGTGAACTCCGTAAACAATGGCGAAGAAGTCCAAAAGAGCCATAGAAATAGCGATGCCCCAACTCGTCATACGAAAACTGCCACGCCACAACAACAAAGTGAGTGACTGTTTTATAGAAATTTTAGTTTGAACAGAAGAAAAATGGTTCAAATGGCTCTGAGCACTATGGGACTCAACGTCTCAGGTCATTAGTCCACTAGAACTTAGAACTAGTTAAACCTAACTAACCTAAGGACATCACACACATCCATGCCCGAGGCAGGATTCGAACCTGCGACCGTAGCGGACTCGCGGTTCCAGACTGCAACGCCTAGAACCGCACGGCCACTTCGGCCGGCTGAACAGAAGACAAATACCCGAACTGACATCGCCTCTTACTAGGTTATCCTACTCTCTCTCTCTCTCTCTCTCTCTCTCTCTCTCTCTACAGGATGATCACGTCACTAATGCAAAGAAGCTTCAATGTTTGTATAAACATTTATTAAATGTTGATGATGAGGTATCGCCTCGAAACAAATTTTGAAAACCTTTTCATGTTTTGAAACAGTCACGGGCGATTAACAGTCAGTATGGCTCCAAATTAAAGTGCGTAGTGTTTCGTCAATTTAACACGTGCTTGCGAACGGTGTCCATTCTCTTCCTATTACGGCGTTATCTTTCTGAAGTTGAAGTTTCATTCACTGCAGACATATTGTCCATTGTGTATTCAGTGGGCATTTGGAAGGAATGGGCACTCCATTTAGAGGTATCCGAGAAGCTGGGCACTCCATTTAGAGGTATCCGAGAAGCTGAAATAGCTTATCCTCTATACATTCTAATGTTTTTTTGCTCACTTCTCCGTGTGAATTTAGTATTTGTACATTTATAAACCTCGAGTCGACGACTATATTCCGCTCCAGTTTATTCATGACTTCTGTGTATTTTTTTATATTTCCAAATAAACTGGTCATCTCTTGCTTTTTATTTTGTAATTTCTTTAGGCATTTTCACTGAATACTGCTTGTAGACCAACCATAAATATTCAGGGATGATTTGTACTATAGTCGAGAAACTGTAGTTCTGCAAAAATCCATTACGTGAAACGTCTGGCGTCGGCTTCTGCTAATGAGTACCGGGATTGTTCTCGATAGGGCGTGGGCGATTTCGCGCTCTACAGTCCTCGTCCTAGCTTGTTCAATGTCAACGGGGCGTAAATGCGCGAGACTACTTTCTTCCGCTTCTTCTATCTTCGTCAGCGAACATTTTGAGTTTCCCACAGTGGCTGTGGTTCATAATTACAGCCGACACGAGCGCGAGTTTCTCATTGTTCTCCGTAACAACCTGCTGGGCCGTGCCCGCCAAGTGTCGGCGTGGCCAAGCGGGAGGTACCCGCGGCGCTAGGGAGCTGCCGCGGTGACCGCTGCGCTGGCGAGGGTATTTTATTAGCGGCCCGTGGCGCGCGCACGTGACCGCATTTCCATCCCGCGTCCGTTTGTGAGGTAGCGCGCCGCTTCTCACCTCGCGATCCACCATTTTTATTGCCATTTCGCCTTTTTCTCTTGTTTTCGCCGCTCGGACCGCTTCGTCCTCCTCTTAAATACCGGCCGGCGTACATTTTTATCGCCGCATCGGCGAGCGCCCGGTAAATTACCATATTACCGGCAGTGCATATCTAATCTGGCGAGAGCTGCCGAGATTGACACGTTCGATAGCCGGCCGCGATGTCTATCGGGGGCCGGCGGCCCTCGTTATGAGATGGTAATTGATGAATGGAGCGGGCGTGCGCCTCGCCCCCGCCCGCGGCGGCATCCGCGGTCCGCGGTCCGCGCGCGTCTAAATCTCGCGCTAATCGTGGAAGGCGTCACGCGCAGCTGGGGGCAGACGCCGGCCGGGACTCGCAGGCCGCGTCCGAGGCGCAGGATGATGTGAGACAGGACACACGCTCCAGTTGCCTAAATCTGGATGACCGGACAGTGATCTGGACGTCGCTGTCCACTCCCTTACCCACTGTGTGGAAACACAGAGAGTGGGAAGAATGACTTACTTACATTCGTAGAGGTGCGAGAGACAGAGCGTGGTATGTCAGTCAGAAAAAAGAAATAGTTTACTAAATATTTACTGAACAATGGGACAGCATACAAATTCTGTTCTGATAAGTCAACGATTCCCGTTGGTCTCATCTCGGCGGTCTGTTGATTGGCACGGTTTACACGACATTTAACTAATGACACAGTAGCTTAACTCACTCTACTTCCTACTACGTCTAGTAGGAGGGTAGATTAGTGTTTAACGTCCCCTCGACAACGAGGTAATTAGAGGCGGAGCACAATCTCGGATTGCCTGTGGATGAGGAAGGAAATCGATCGCGCTATTTCAAAGGAAACATTCCAGCATCTGCCTTAAGCGATTTGAGTAAGTCGTGGAAAACCTACAGCTGGACGGCTGGACGCCAATTTGATCGAACCGTCAACCTCCCCAGTACGAGCCCATTGTGCTACCCACTGCGACACCTGAAGCAGCTTGCATTCTGCAGATGCTGGGCATCGCCTCACTAAAAAATCGTTACAGTTTTCAGACTATCTCCGGGCGACCAGCGCTTAACAGCTGACGTAAAACGCAAGAAAATATGTTACATATAAGCATAAACGGGCGAAAAGGTGATCTGATTTTACCGCTGCCGAACGATCACTGTAATCAAATATGGCTACCAAATATTTAGTACCGTCTATCCGCAGCGATTTGTGGTGAATTGACTTCATAAATGTAATTACTCGGAAGACATATAAATCAAAGAAGTGTTATTATCCACGAAGAAATTAACTAGCGTAGTCCCCATACTATTGATTCGTAACTATTGTTCTTATTTCTGGGACATTCGCCAATTTAGAATAACATAAAATATGGAGAAGTTTCAGAGCGGAAACCGGCCGTGGTGGCCGAGCGGTTCTAGGCGCTACAGTCTGGAACCGCGCGACTGCTACGGTGGCTGGCTCGAATCCTGCCTCGGGCGTGGATGTGTGTGATGTACTTGGGTTTGTTAAGTTTAAGTATTTCTAAGTTCTAGGGGACTGATGACCTCAGATGTTGAGTCCCATAGTGCTCAGACCATTTGAACCATTTCAGAGCGGAGTTTCCCAATTCTGGGGTTGCCGCCATTGGTCCCAACAAACACGAAGGTAAGCTTAACGTTCCGAAATAACTCGACAAACGTACTATTCACTCCTATCATGTCCAGTAACGGTGGTGTCGGTTAAATGAAAGATTTCGGGTGTATAATAAAGAGACGTACAAACAGTATCATTCAGTACGTGCGAATTAGGTAGAAAATGGGTAAATTAATGCTGGTGCCCACATATCCTCCCTCTGGCACTCTATGGCGAATTGTGGAGTACAAACGTTGTCTGTGCAGAGATGTGCTTATCGACGCATGTCGTAAAATGTTTACTCTACCATTGCTTAAACGTTGTCCGAACCTCTGTCTTGATTATTGAACATTTTGGATTCACAAATTTTTCGCGTTCAGAAGATTAGATCTTTCAAGTTATCTGAAAAACGATGTAGGTTTTTTTTGTCTTTGCCGGTCGTATTGCACCAATGTGTTGTTGTGTGGGGTGACGAATCACACTAAGAGACAAAGCAGCGCTCGACTTTCTTTCTTTCTTTCTTGCCAGTACACTGTTACACAACGACGCAGAACGCCCTCTGCCATTCTGCGAGCATTATCCCGTTCTAATAGCTGCCCGGAGTACGTTTTGCGTCTTTGCCGTTCTCCCCTTGCGTCATAGGTGTTTTCTGTCAGCGAGACGTAAGTGCAGGAAATACGGATCGATAATGGGAAGGCTTCGGTTCGGCTGCAGAACGTATTTTTTTGCGAAGCAGCGAGCGGAGGGCCTGGCCACACTTGTGCGAGCTTTCGCCGGTCACGGAGCGTTCGGCGAGGTCGCAGGTTAACTACGGCGGGGACACGCCCGCAGGGACTGTGCGCAGGCGCGTGTTGTGTACCATAGCGTACAGCGGCCAGGGCGAAAGCCGGCGTGGAGAACGGGCCGCAGCGGCAGCGTGGCAGGCGGGGCAGAAGCAGGGCTTTTCATTACTATAGTGCAAATAAAACTCACGCTGCAGTGTCCACCCATTAGATGTTGTAAAGCCGCTAGAACTAACTCCTATTTATATATTAAGCACTGTATAAGACTTCTTGATTGGTATTGCTAATCTCTGTTTCAAATCCCATTACACAGTGACTTTCCCTGTGTGGCAAGTCGTGCGCCTGTAATCTTGTACTTCGTATGACCTGTAAAACATGTGACGTTACTTCGTGTTCTTCAGTGAAAATTAGATACCGCAATCCGTTAAAAAGAAACGAGAAACACGACTTTTAGAAAAAAAGTCCATCGATAAACACGTGGCTGATTACGGAAATAACCTCTTGAGTTCACTGTTGTTTTTGTATCGAATGAGTTGGATGCGTGCTAAGAAAAGTAATTTATTATTCCACTGTCCGCAGCTCGTGGTCGTGCGGTAGCGTTCTCGCTTCCCGCGCCTGGGTTCCCGGGTTCGATTCGCGGCGGGGTCAGGGATTTTCTCTGCCTCGTGATGACTGGGTGTTGTGTGATGTCCTTAGGTTAGTTAGGTTTAAGTAGTTCTAAGTTCTAGGGGACTGATGACCATAGATGATAAGTCCCATAGTGCTCAGAGCCATTTATTATTCGACTGGTAGGGCACTTTTATGCTACAGCAGATCACAACGACCGTCGGAGAGTGCAGCGCGGCTAAATGTGCCAGTATGGCAACTCGCGAGTCGCGAAGTTGCTTTGTAAACGTGCCCACACAACTACTTGATAGAGCGTGATTTAGGAACGACGGAAGGAGCACCCCATTACGTGACAACAAACGCGGAAGGATACGTTACACAATTTTTGCTTCGTGTTAAACTTGCAATGAACAGAGTCAACGTACAGAGTCACATAAGGTGATTATCCTTAATGATTCATGATATAATGAAAGATATCGCAATAGTCTACGCTACTTGCTAGAACACTAATGACCTAGTATTTTGCTCCATAGATAGGCCTGAGGTTGTGAAGATAGAATGTGTAACGTCCCACAGCTGACGAGAAGGACAGAATAAAATCTCGGGTTGGGAAAGGATGGACAAGGAAATCGTCGTTATTCTTTTCAAAGGAACAAATCAGCTCTTGCTCTAAACGATTTAGGGAAATAATGGAGTACCTAAATTTGGATGGCCCGATGTGGACCTCGAAAGAAGTCGCCCCGAATGCCTATCGAGTGTCTCACCACTGGGCTAATTCTTTGAGTAGTTGATTGTCAGAAGAGAACTGGAACGATATAACACCTGTGAACACTGACGTCAAATTTTTCGCAATAAAAAGTGGGAAATTTACCAATTGTACGGCGGACAAAATGAAACAGGCTGAAAAACTGTTTTCCGCGTTTCGTGACGATGAGGCAGAAAGCGGAGAGGTCATCAGAATTTAATGAAAAGCGCTGAGCACCAGAAAACATATCTCCGGTGAAAGGTAGCCTTTAGAGATGTGTGATAAAGACAACATTGTTACGCTATACTGTTGTGGAAATGAAAATTAAAGGGGCTTAGTGTCACAGCATAATCAAAAATCCTTACATTTTTTTTTTTTTTTGTTGCGCGAGAGTTAACGCTGTCAGGTCAGCCTACTCGTTTTGAGATTTACTGGTGACGTCAGATTGACGTGGCGTCGGGATTTTAGGAACCTCAGTTTTTCATTACTCCACATGCGGCCGAGATTAGTTAGGTTTAAGTAGTACAAGATTTAGTATTGGAGGGCAGCGTGGAGGGTAAAAATCGTAGAGTGAGACCAAGAGATGAATACACTAAACAGATTCAGAAGGATGTAGGTTGCAGTAGGTACTGGGAGATGAAAAAGCTTGCACAGGATAGAGTAGCATGGAGAGCTGCATCAAACCAGTCTCAGGACTGAAGACCACAACAACAACATGCGGCCGAGATAGGGTTGTCCTGCTATGCGAACTCACAAAACAAGAAAAGCTCCACTATGCATCATGAAATCCTAATCAGTGTTAGTAACCATTTTACAGTGTTTGGGATGATTCATAATTCGGACCAGTTTTATTTTGAACAGTATACGGGTTTAAGTCTGCCAGCGAAATGCAGTTCCGCATGTATTTCCTCTGTGCACCTTTTATACTGCACTGAAAGTGCAGTCTCCTTGCTGCCCAAAGCTTCAGTGTAAACACGCCATGCGTGTAGGAATACACTCCTCGATCCACTACTGCCGAATGCTGCAAAAAAAGAACGTCGTTACATTAATTTTTGTACGTTGGCAGCTAAACTAACGGACATTAGGTGTAATCTGTTTCGCCGGACCCTACCCTCCTGCTAACAGGTAGCTCGCTACCGAATTCGAGGCATTAGGGAGTGGTTCTCCTTTTGATACAGAGGACGCCACCACACGAACACTTGAAAATGCGACAGAAGCGATAACGTTGCATACAGGGGAGATTTTAGAGTGAAGCTCGTTGCTCTGCTCCGCATATTTAGTAGTCTTGGGTGTAGGAAATCAAAAGGCAACGCAGATAACCTCCAACGCTACAAATGCAAAATTAACCGGGAGAAGGGATGACAAATGAAAATAAGGAAAGTACACGTACAACTGTATCTACACCTGTACGCCGCAGCCAGCTTACGTTGTGCGGTGGGGGGTAATTTCTGTACCATTGTCACTTCCCCCTCTCCTTTTCCAGTCAGAATGGTGCGCCTGCTGGTAAGCACCCGCGTAAGTTTGGATCTCTTTGGCTGTGCGTTCATCGTCTTTTCTTGAGATGTACGTGGGAGAAAGTGGTTGACTCTTCTAGGAACGTACTGTCTCGGGATTCTAACAGTAAACCTCACAGTGATGCAGATCGGTTCTCTTGGCCCTTCTGACACTGGAGTATACTGAGTGTCTGCTTGACTCGCTTTGGCTCTTACTGAATGAACCTGTAGCGAAATGCGACGCTATTCTTTAGATCTTCTCTACATCGTCTGCCAATCCTTTCTGGTACGGAGCCCATACTGATGAGCAATATCCAAGTATACGTCGAGTGAGAGTTCCGTAAGCTACCTCTTGTTAGGGAAGAGTACGTTTCCTGAGGATCGTTAAATCGTTCCGTACGCGTGATTCTAGGCTGATTGTGGATTTGGCTGCATCCAATGGTTGTTGCGCAATCGTGTTTCATACAATACATCTACATATACATCCATACTCCGCAAGCCACCTGACGGTGTGTGGCGGAGGGTACTTTGAGTACCTCTATCGGTTCTCCCTTCTATTCCAGTCTCGTATTGTTCGTGGAAAGAAGGATTGTCGGTATGCTTCTGTGTGGGTTCTAATCTCTCTGATTTTATCCTCGTGGTCTCTTCGCGAGATATACGTAGGAGGGAGCAATATACTGCTTGACTCTTCGGTGAAGGTATGTTCTCGAAACTTTAACAAAAGCCCGTACCGAGCTACTGAGCGTCTCTCCTGCAGAGTCTTCCACTGATGTTTATGCCTATTTATGCGCAATATGTTACATTAGTTTATGAGTCTACTGCCAACCCCTGCGCCAAGCGTCGACCTCTGTGGGTCTTTCTGCGTTTCGATTCAGTTTTCTAGCATTGCAATTTCTCTTTATTTACCAGCATCATCCGCGTAAAGTCACTACGTGATTTATACATACCGTTAAACGTAATGGTACTATAACACTCTCTTGAAATACGCCCGAAGTTACTTTCGCCTCTGAAGATTTCTCTCCGTTGAGAACGACATGCTGCGCTTCTTTTTCCCCTAGGCATTCTCCATTCCAGTTACACAGGTGGTGTGCTATTTCCCGTACGCTTTTATTTTGTTCGTTAGACGGCAGCGCGAGACTGAATCGAAAGCCTTCCGGAAGTCAAGGACCTCGGCATCAACCTGGGTTCCGGTATCCACTGCTTTCTGGGTTTCGTGGGCGTACAGAGCAAGCTGTGTTTCACACGATCGTTGTTTTCGGAACTCGCGTTCATTTCTAAAGAGGAGTGTCATAAGGGGCGAGGATAAAACAAGTTTAAAGTTCTAAGACAGACCGACGTCAGAGATATAGGCCTATAGTTCTTTCCGTCTGTTGGACGATCCTTCTTGAAAAGGGGAACGCTTCTCTTCTCCAGCGACCTACGGTAGACTGCTGCTGGGAAAGCAGCAAGTTGTTTCGCATACTCTGCGTAGAACTGATTTGGTATCCAGAGGCGTTTCCTAAGTTGAGCGATTTTCGTTACTTTTCTGTCCTAGAGTCACTTTTTTCGACATGTCATTCTGACGCTTGTGTGACTATTTAAAGGAGGAGTTACAGTACGACCTTCCTCGGTGAAACGTTCTAGGAAAAGGCGTTTAGTATTTCGGCCTTCTTTGAATCATCCTCTGTTTTGATGTTATTATGGTCGCAGTATGTTCCGTCAGATGGCTTCGATTTGTTTATTAATTTAACATACCAAAACTTCTTGGGATTTTCTGTCAAGTCGGCAGACAGAATTATGCTTTTGAATTCATTGAACGCTTCACGGATGGCTCTCGGTACCTCAATTTTGGATTCGTTCAATTTTTGTATGAGCGAGGCTTTGGCTACGTTTAAATTTGCAGTGAATCTCTCTTTGCTTACCTGACACGGCGCCATAATGTCGAATCATGGCTGGTCTTTATCACGCCTCAGAACTTCACTCGTCACGTATACATGTCTAAAGCGTGTGGTACAATACTTGTGAACTTTGTCCATTTATGAATTTTTCATATCGACTGCTCAGGGAATCTGAATCTTTTTCTTGTCGTTCTTGCAAAGTGGTAATATCTTGTTTTCTTTGTATTTCTATTTACAGCTGTATACCGTGTGTAACGACTCCGTGATGACTGATTCCCTCTTCTGTGCTGAATCCAGAAGTACACCAGTATGTACGAAGAGCATTAAGCTGCAGTAAAGGTCAGACATTGCAACAGCAGCTCGTGTGTTTGTGGGAAATATCCGCAGTGTGACTTCAAGTCGAAAGCTGGTTGGTTATTAGTATTTTCAGCCGGTGCACAGGCCTCACTTGCACCTAGTTGGTGTTGCTTGCGATAAAGCGTGCATTCTTCTTTATACTTGCAGACGCTTCTGCGTCACAGGTGCAGTGTACACATTTCTGCAGAAGCAGTCGATAAAGCGTAGGATTTCCCAAAGTTAATTTATATACACCACCGCATAAGTGAGCAATGTTCAGTATTACGGAAGACCTGCGCAGTCATCTTTGAAAGCGTATTTATTTATTTACTTACTGCCAAATTATACACCTGTTACCTGATGTTTTTAAACACGTTGTACATCTTAGAATCTTGAAAGCGTAGGAGGAACGAACGCAATGGTAGTGTCGGTTCTTACAAGCGTAGACGAAGCTCATTCACCATTTAAATACTCTTAAAACACTTTTGGCCAACCAATCCCTTACGTACAGCAGCAAGGGAAGGGAAGGGAAGGTCAGCTAACGGCCATAATTCCATTACATTATTACCCGTGTTGTAAATGGAGTGACGAAATCAGCGCCCAAATGATGTGACACTAACTTTTGCAACTGTGCGGCGTACATCAGCATTTACCGAAAAAGGCCGTATCCCGGTGTTTACGACCTGCGGCCTGACCCCGGCAGGACGCAGAGCGGATAAGTCCCGGGAGGGCGAGAGAATTAGGCGGCCATTGAGGCCGTTCCGGCGCGATGTTTCGGCACGCCCGCCGCTTACGGGACGCACAATTTCGCGGCGGGCCTGACATATGGCGAGCGGCGCGGCGAGGGCGCTAATCCGGCGTGATGGTGAGGACTGGTGAGGGGGTGGGCCGCCGGGGCAGGAGCGGCCGCGGATTAATGAGCGAGCTGCGGGCTGCCGGCTGCCGGCCGACGAAAGCGGCCGCTCCTCCGCCGGCTGCGCTCTTGTTTTGCTTGTGCGGCCGAGGCTGCGGCCCTGCCGGTAATAACTCGATGTAATCTCCGGGTTCAGTTTAGACTGGAAATTGTTAAGAAGCCGAGGTCCGGTCACGATACGGTTTTTGATCCGGCCCCGGGAGAACAACACACCTCTCCCGCATCGGGGAACGATCTCGCGGCCGGGCCGGGGTGGGGTGGGGTGGGGTTATTGTGCTGTGGCGAGCTGCACACGGCACGGCGAGCGCGGCATGGCGGGCCCGGTCACGACGCGAGGCGCGGCTGCGCTGCGGCCTCAGGTAGCCGCCTGCCGGGTCGCCGTCGCCATCGCCAGCCCTGCCCTGCCCTGCCCTGCCCTGCCCTGCCACGCCGAGGCCCGCCACCGCCCGTCTAGCGGGCCCTGCGATCACTAATGGTGCTGCGCACGGGCCAACCCGGTTTGCTACGCGAGGGTAAGAGAGACGCCTGCGGAACTTAAATGGGAATATCTGAAAGAACGACATTGTTTTTGCGCGATCCTCCTGGGTAAGTTTAGAGAAGATTTTTTTTTTCCACTAGCTGCTTATTTTTTTGACCCACCGTCTAACTTCTTATGGTGGGTCGTATGTTGCCACTTAGCCGCTGTGACTGGGTCCGGGGTCCGGTGTGATTTAAAGTGACGCCACCCCGGCTCCCGTCCCCACTCACACCGTTGCCCGAGTCCCGCCACGTTCAGGCGGGCTCCATTTGCTTACATCGATTTGATATCTTTTCTGTGCAGCATTAGAAAAACTTATAACTAATACAAAATCAAGTGAGATATTAATACACAAACCGAAATTGAGTATTTAGGAGGAAGTAAGGAAGAGAATTGAATAGAGAAGAGATAGGTATAATATTGACCGTCACCTGTTTGCGGGCGGCGGCCTGGGACTTGGAATGACCCTCAAGACGCTGGCCGTCGCTCACCATGCCTTTAACATCTACCATCCTAAAAACTAACTTAACTAGAAGAGATTAGGGTACGTTAAAGCTAGAACCTAAGACTGAGACCTCCACGTCCAACCTGCTAAACTTTTTACGACATACAATAGAGAGGTAGCCGATTTTGTGCTTGGCTCAAAGTTGCTAGTGAAACGGTACTTGTGATAAAAGTAATAAAGGTAATGACGCTAACGGTTTGTGTTCAGGCGCGAGCATGTCCCGGCCCCGCCGACAACACGACCTGAACGGTGGTTTTCCCCGATCTACCACAGGTATCCGTCGGGTTGGGCTCAAAAGAGAAGGACCACAACTAGAGAAGACTCTGTACGACAGTTCTTCTGCACCATCGTATACCTCGATTTGGGACCACTTCACTGTTTTGCATTTGTTGCTCCGTATACGACGCAGCGCCTGATTTCTCAAATGGCTCTGAGCACTATGGGACTTAACATCTGAGGTCATTAGTCCCCTAGAACTCAGAACTACTTAAACCTAACTAACCTAAGGACATCACACACATCCATGCCCGAGACAGGATTCGAACCTGCGAGCGTAGCGGTCGCGCGGTGCCAGACTGAGCGCCTAGAACCGCTCGGCCACCAGCGGCCGGCGCCTGATTTCTCATGGTGAGTCGTTTTTGGCTTCTTAGCCGCTGCACTCGTTGGCCAACAGTCCCTGCGCCCACACGCACCGTTGCTCGTGTCTGCCGCGACGAGGCGGATCATTTCGTTCAGTCTTTTGGTTTATTTATTTTTCAAGCTGCTACGAGCCGACAATGCGAGGCGTCAAAGGAAGATGGTAAATAAAGAAATGCTTTTTGGGAGGAGAGGGGGATCATCAGGCCTCCGATTTGATGCGGCCCGCCACGACTTCCATCTCGTAGTGGCATTTGCATTTCCCCAATTATTTTTTGGATATATTCGAATCTCTGTATTCTATGCCAACAGCTTCCTGAGTTACCACGGCAGTTATTCCTCTATGCCTTAACACGTGTCCCTCCTTCTTATGAATGTTTTCCACATTTCCCCTCCACGCCAAGTCTGCAGAGAAGTTCCTCATTTCTTATCAGTCCACCAAATTTTCAACCTTCTTTTATAGCACCACACCTCAAGCGCTTCGATTCTCTTCCTTTCCGGTTTCGCCACAGTGCACAAGAGCCATGCTACCAATCACATATCCCTCCCTCAGACGGAATGGTGCTGTACAAAAGATGACAAGTACTGGCAATAAGAACGCTCCTACAGAGAACACACAGTGATTTGTCGAGTACACTTATACAGGGTGGTCGTAAACGGTCTGAAAAGCTTTTGCAAACTAGATTGCGCCGAGATATAATTCTTAAGAATAAGCCAATCAGGCCGTTTTGCACGCAAGTTCAAACGGTCCGCCTGTTGGAATTAACAGCTGTTATTCTTACAGTGCATGTGATAGCGCACGTGACTGGTCAGCCTCGGGCTCGGGTTCGATCCTTATTACCGTCCCACGTCCAATTTTTGTATCGCTCTCTTGTTCGGCTTTAGGAGACACCGTCTCTGGCGGGGCACTTGAATGTGCGAGCGCACCCGGCCTAATTAGCTAACTTCAATTCTAATTAACTCGGAAACATCGCAACGTACCGTATTTGTTTAACAGCTATTTTCCAGTACAAGGTAGCCCGCAACACCCTCTCGAGCTGTTCAGACAGTTTCTGATCAGCATGTCTATACAGACGTAGACTTGCGCGAAGTAATGTGAACCCGCCACTTGGCCCGCATCTCGTGGTCGTGCGGTCGCGTTCTCGCTTCCCACGCCCAGGTTCCCGGGTTCGATTCCCGGCGGGGTTAGGGATTTTCTCTGCCTCGTGATGGCTGGGTGTTGTGTGATGTCCTTAGGTTAGTTAGGTTTAAGTAGTTCTAAGTTCTAGGGGACTTATGACCATAGAAGTTAAGTCCCATAGTGCTCAGAGCCATTTGAACCAACCAACCCGCCACTTGTGGCAGAAAATTTTACTGAAAATGGTTTGTTGTTCCGGAACTCACATGCTGTGCGTGGCAACGACCTTCTCAAAGTATTTTTAACAACCCAAATGTGAGTGCATTTTGTACAAATTAACGATGAAAACTTACTCGCAACTTGTTGAAGTTTGACCTTTAAGGAATGTGTGGTCGACGCCTAGACTAGCAGCAAAAGACAATTACAGGAGAGTAAAAGTGGCCTGTAATGTTTACAATCAGCGACTTAAACTAGCTTTGTCTTGTGGCAGTGACATGTGGGCTTTTATTGTTTAAAGTATTCGTCGAGGTGTGGAAGACATGTATTGGGAATTACTGGGAGAGGCTTGTAGACAAGCTTGTGGACGGGGGAGCAGTCTGTAGTGGAAGATGCAAACATGACTAATGAAAATGAAATGGAAGTGTACGGGACATGTAGCCAGGCGAATAGATGTTGTGTGAACCAAGGAACTTTTTTGTTGGTTTTCAAGAGATTCTTATCTACATCGAGACAACGATCTAATGGAGTTTGGACTGGCGTCATTGGGAAACGGGCAGGCGTAATATGAATGTATGTAGCAAAAGATCCCAACGCATGCAGAAGTCGAGAGGGGGGAAAGGAGGGGCGTGAGAGGTCCTACAATCGCTGAGGCGAGGAATACATGGCTGGATTATTCGGTCTCCTTGCGGGAGCGGAAGTACGTCGTAGGCTAGAGGGTGCTTTCATGTCCCGTGTGACTGGGGCAGGGCGTGCTGTTTGTCATGAGTCGGTAACGCTATGGCATCGCTCGGAGCACACAGGAAGCGAGGAATGCTGCGGATACTCCCGCATCAGGCCGTTTAGGGCAGGAGGGCTGCAGCGAGCGACCGGCGTCGCGTCGCGGACGACGAAGACGACGACGCGCCTCGGTCCCGGCCCCGCAGTAATAGCGGCGCGATTACGGCGCGCCCTATCTGCGCCATCGGCCATGCGTGCCGCAGCACGTGCCGGCCGGCCGGACCGGGGCAGACGACCCCGCCAAATTGGTTGCCGTGTCCCGAAATTACAGCCGCGGGAAAAATGCGGCCGCCGAATATTATTTATAAAGCGGCGGTGATTACACGCATTTGCCGGTATCAGCACATCGTATAAAACAATGTCGTGGCGCGGCGCGGCCGTTGTTTATCGCCGGTTTTCGGGGATTACAGGCATTAGGCCGCGGGCCGGCTCGGCGGCGCGGACCGAATGAGCCGTCACAGCTGTGGCCGTGTCTGAGCCGTAAGCAGAGTGCGTTTGCTGCGACGTTGGTGTCGCTCAGCACGGTCCGCTGCTTTCTGGACTCCGTCCTATTCGACCGTGCTCTCTCCGGATTTTCTACTTTCCGGTTGGTATTCCCTACTTCAGTGCTGTAATCAGTTTTGATAAATTCACAATGGACGTGACGGACTTGAAGGTTGTCTGTAATCGGTTTTCACCAGTTTGTGGTCAGACTCCTCAATTAATTCTAGACAACGGTTAAGCCATATGAAAACAAATACAACTAACTACAAGTTGAAAGAAAATCAGACATGTAGAATACGAGGGCTATCCACAAAGTACATTAAGTTTTGGAATTAAAAATAAATAATGTATTGGAAATTTTTTAAATTATATACAGATGAAAGCCACACTTAAATACTACTTTTCTACATAGTTGCCATTTAAATTAAGGCACTTATAGTAGCGACGGACGAGCTTGGAAATTCCTTCGTCGTAAAATTCGGCCGCCTGCGCCTTCAACCACGTGGTTACCTCTTCTTGAAGCTGTGCGTCGTCATCAAAACGCTGCGTAGCCAACCACTTCTTCATTGCTGGGAATAAGTGGAAGTCGCTCGGTGCCAGGTCGGGACTGTACGGCGGATGAGGAAGCAACCCCCACTTAAAACATTCGAGAACTTCACGAGTGGCATTTGCCGTGTGGGCCGGGCGTTGTCGTGAATCAGCAAGATCTTTGAGCCCAACTTTCCCCAGCGCTTGTTTTGTATTGCTCTTCTGAGGTTGTGCAGAGTTTGGCAAGACCTTTGAGAGTTTATTGTAGTGCCTCTTTCCAGGAAATCCACAAAGATCACACCTTTTCTGTCCCAAAAGACAGTCGCCACGTGGTTGAAGGCGCAGGCGGCCGAATTCTACGACGAAGAAATTTCCAAGCTCGTCCATCGCTACGAAAAGTGCCTTAATTTAAATGGCAACTACGTAGAAAAGTAGTATTTAAGTGTAGCTTTCATCTGTATATAATAAAAAAATTCCAATACTTTATTTATTTTTAGTTCCAAAACGTAATGTAGTTTGTGGATAGCCCTCGTATATAGTGAATGTATCACCATAGATAGCACAGTTCAAAATCAGAAGCAAACATAAGTTGCAGATTCCTTTTACGTTTCCGCTATATGCCAAAAGCGGCACTTAATCTGGCAAAATTCTCTATTCTTCAGAAAGTGTACACAATAATTACTGAATGTTAGTCTATACAATATTAGTACCCACAAAACCATTGAAAGCATGCGATAATTCAGTAGTTACACTACTAACGTTTTCCTGAAGAGCCCTCCGTACCAGTTTTGTCGCCAACAGATGCCGTTGTAAAATCGTTCAAATGGCTCTGAGCACTATGGGACCTAACTTCTGAGATCATCAGTCCCCTAGAACATAGAACTACTTAAACCTAACCTAACCTAAGGACATCACACACATACATGCCCGAGGCAGGATTCGAACCTGCGACTGTAGCGGTCGCGCGGTTCCAGACTGAACCGCCTAGAACCGCTCGGCCACAGCGGCCGGCTTCTTGAAATGAAAACCGCGTACTGATAACTAGACCTAAGAAAGAGAGAAGTTTAGGAAGTTATTGCTCTACTTGTCTTGCTCTGATGATTCTAAATGTGTATGGTGTTAAGATGTGAGGGCTTAGGGTATTTGTCGAAGGGTACGGCCTAATTTTTTCTGTGCATGTCTCGAAAATTTGACTCGAATAGGAGGCAGTGGGTGGAAATAATAGCTTTTTTTGCATTGTTCCCGTCATACGCCGTTACAGCAGACAAGTAAATGTAGCGTAACTGCATGGCACAGGAGTCTCGCCTGCTGCCTAAAGCGTCACTGAAGGGCGCTATTGCAGGGCCACGAGATGACACACAGGTCGCCCGCCTCCACAGCCGGAGCGTCCACGGTACGAATTTCCAGTCTAGGACACGCCCCACTGTTACCGAAATTGTGGTTGCCTGGAGAGCGAGGCGTGACGTGGGCCGCGTCTCCCCCGCACAGCATCACGCATGCGCGGCGGGGTGGCGTCGGCGACGTGCGGCGCCTGCGCATTGCAGAGCCCGCTGTCTGCAGCGTGCACGCGCATTCCTCGCAAGGCAGACGGCCGCAGCTGCACTGCGCCGAATCTGACGTTATTCGTGTCACGAGCAACAGTCCAGAAATGTATTTATTCCTCTACTCAAGTGATTTACATTATTAGAAATTAAATGGATGGATCGAGGAGGACGAAACTAATTACACTGAAAACCGCAAATCCGTCGTGAGGAGAACAAATGTGTAGAGTTTGGAAGTAAAAGGACGGATTAACAGTAACAATGGAAATTTGAATCGGACCTGCAGGCGTAGTGAGTTGCGTAGTGGTTCAAGTGACTGCTCGCTAAAAGTAGGAAATCCGGGTAATAATGCTGGCGTGGCACAAATTTTCAGTTGTCATGATATATTCGTTTCTCTATTATACCGTAACCATATACTGCGAAATTTTGGCAGTTTTATAGTTGTAAATAATGACAGTATTGGAGTAAGTGAAGTCGTTTGGATAAGGGTAGTTGTGGGAATGACGAGAAAACAGCTTTAAAAACGAATCGAACGACGTGAAATAATAGTCATGAATTTACGATACATCCTTGTGTATACATTTCCCTGTATCTAATTTTGGACAAAATTCTTTGCAGAGCATTACAGTACTTCAGTGTAAACGATATTTGACGTAAGAATAATCTTCTCCTACTTTTTTCATTTTCTTTGAGCGATACAAAAATGTAAAATTTAGTTACCCCTGGAAAAGCTACGAACAAACAATTGTCCATGAGTAAAGACGTGACTTTGTAAATACAATTGCTCTTTCACGCGTTTGTCCGTGCGAAATGGTTAAGTTAGAACTTAGCGTTCGCTTCTCATCTGGTATATCACTAAGTATACAATAACCTCTAACTGTATTTGAAGATTTTGATTACATTTCTTAGTTTACGCTATAGTAGCAAAATGTAAGTGCACTACAGAAGCGGCGTTTACAAATATGTATTTGTGTCAAAAAACGTGTACAAAACGTATTTTGCATTGGGAATGGTGGTCCCGGCTTGTATGACGGGCGGAGATGAGGGATGTGAGTTGGGCTTCATAACGCAGAACATTAACCCGACAAGCATTTTTCAATTACAGCAAGCACGTTAGGCCATACCAGCAGTAGGTAAATCACAATTCAATGTGAAATGACAAATATGTTTGTCATTTAGGAAAGTATGTTCGTTTAGAAAAGTCAACTTGTACGAAGGGCAGATATAGTGGACTACCGCACTGGTCACGGGTATTATCTATGACAGTTCTGTATACAAATTATCCTATTAATAAGTACTTTAAAACAAGTAAAGTGGTATATGTAATAAGGTGATATGAAAAAATTCTCTTATTCGTGATTTATATGTTACCCTGCGTGAAATATAGATAGGAATCGAGGCATCAATGATGTCTTTTTGGTTATGATACTTAAAAGGCTCATTTATGTTAAATTTCTCCACAAACAGTAAGTTTTAGCACAATATCGTTTTGCGATATCAGAAGCGAGTTAAAAAACCTTTCTAATGATACTTCATTCATCCCTTTACGATTAGTGTGTGCTGAGAAAACGAGATGTCGACTTCAGAAATAACATATATGATGATTTAAAATGTGAAAACAAAAACAGAGATTTAATTTACCAACTAGATACAACGGATATTAAAGAAACCAGCCTAAAACAATGACCTAAGATGTAGACTAAAGAAATCGATGTGGCATGTGTTAATTAAGATACTGTTTCCCAACATCTACACAATTCTTATAGGAGTGACCTTAGAAGACATCGGGTCTGCTGACACCCACGCAGGGGGCTACGCACCAAGCGAGGTGGCGCAGTGGTTAAACACTGGACTCGCATTCGGGAGGACGACGGTTCAGTCCCGCGTCCGGCCATCCTGATTTACGTTTTCCGTGATTTCCCTAAATCGCTCCAGGCTAATGCCGGGATGGTTCCTTTCAAAGGGCACGGCCGACTTCCTTCCCCGTCCTTCCCTAATCCGATGAGACCGATGACCTCGCTGTCTGGTCTCCTTCCCCAAAACAACCGCCAGGGGGCTACTCAATGTTGCACACCTGTTGTATGTGGAAATTAGTAGAAGCAGTTATCAGTGAATCCCCACACCGGCTCGTACAGATAACGCGCAGCTCGCTAGATTCCGTTAGCCTGACGTGGTCGCTGACTTACCGACAGTTTGTCTAGCATAAACGCTGACCAGAGAGCGGCTGTTAGGTTGTTTCCTCACAATCGTCGAAGTAAAAGCCGCGTTGCCTTAGAATCACGGCGTATAACCGCATGAGGGATCGAATACAGTGGAACCAAGTTCACATACGCCGCAGGCAAACGATCCTTCACCCTCGGAATAACTGACATTCCGATATTAGGAAAGGCGAGTGGGAGCGGAATGAAAAGAGAATCAACTGTCACGTCGTGGAAGAACGATTGCGGCTCCTCAATGGAAGAAGCTGTCACTGTGAGACCAGCACTTAAGGCAATGAAAGAAATCGGTAAGTGGCCATAAGGTGCCTAGTATGATGGATTACGGCACTGGCGGAGTGACTAAGAAATCAAGAATTATTAAGTGTACAACACGTGCTGATAAGCAAGAAAATGTTACGGAGCGTGCCTCACAGACTATCGTGGACATCATTGTAGGCTGCTGACTTGCTATGTGCAGGGCGGCCTCTGCCAAAGAGGTGTCACCGCTGCATCGTACACGCAGTGTGAGACGCGAATCGCCTCGCAGCTGTATGCATCGTCTACATACGTGATGTGGGCTGTAAAGGCTGAGGTTTAGTTGGGAGCGACGCCGTACACCGGAACGGAATTACAAGTTGTGATAGTGCAGGGGGGTTAATAAACGTCAAGGACTCCAGAGGCGTACCGAAGGTGCTGAATAGTTTATTCCAAAAGAATGGACTACCGCAAGGGAACGTTCTTTCTTCTGTTGTGTACAATATGTACACAAGTAAGAAGCAACAACAGTCGGAAATAAAAAACAGTCATATATGCAAACAAGAACCAATTACTGCTCAAGAAAGAAGATTTGAAGAGGTTGAAGGAAAACCGACAGAGGCTATGAGAAAAATCATCTGCGTCTTAACCTAGGAAAAATTCAAGGATGCTGAGTCCATCAGCGTAATTGAGAAGCCACAAGACAGTTGAAATGAGAATGTAGAAGGGTCAGACTAGACCATTTCACCAACCCAGAATACTTGCGAGTCACCTACACTGTACGCTATCATTTTTAGAAGACACTGTACTGAGCTTAAAAGAAAAATGTGTGTAAGAAACAATATTATGCGTAAACTCTCTGGTGAGCGCAGCCTAAAGTTCTTCGATCATCAGCTAATGGACTTTGGTTTGGAGCTGAGGAATATGCATTACCAGTATGTCGCTCCAAAGAAGCAGACGTCGCATTAAGTGAGATGGCCAGGATTGTCCCGATGCGTGAGGCCTACACCTGCCTGTCCAACAAAAATACCCACTTGCAGCCGTGGCACCACCAGAGATCAGACGCAAAATCGCCGATGCGGTGGGCAAGGAAAAACTGAAAATGGACCACTACATTTAATGAATGACCACCATATCGTTCGTTCGAACTTGTCTTAAATCGAGGAAGAGCTTTGTCCAATGGATAGCTCCGCAAGAGGCCGACTTGAGACCGGTCGAGTATCCCTATGGTTGGACTCTGTAAAATATAGACCTCCACCGACAAGAGGAAATCACATAAGGACAGCAATTATAGTATAGTAGAAGGAGACCACGGGAATGACTAAGATCAGGAATCGCGAAACCTAAAGTAAACATGATTAAGTGCGACTGCTATGAAAATGACCAGTGTGTTTGTGCAGAAACACAGTACTGAACAGCTCTTCACGTGCCCAAGAATGGAATTTGCTTCTACAATGGAAGATCTATTTTTTATCCAATGACGCGACTATTAAAACTGCGGAATTTTGGAGGAAGCTAGCGTAGATGGTCCTGCCCGTACACGGAAAGTGAAGAAAGGAAGTTTACGGTGGCCGTGCCGGCGCTCGCTCGCGGGAAGCCGGCCGGCTGTGGTGGATCGCGGCGGGGATGAATGGGAGGAAGGGCACGGGCGCGCGCGCTGGCATCTTGATTGGCGACCGGAAGCCGCGGCCGCCGCAAAACACGGTCGCCGGCGGTGGCGGCGGCGGCGGGGGCGACTCGCGCTGCGCGTCACGTCTGCGCGCGGAATGCCGCCGGCTGCAGCCGCGCACGGGGGCGGGGATTCCCCGGCGTCGTGGGAACGGCGCCGCTGTTTACTGCCGCCGATGCTAATGACGGCGCCGGCGCCGGCGCCACCGGCCATTCCATTAGCGCGCCTATCTGCGCGCATCTCAAGCCCGGCGCCAACTGTCGCCGTCTGCGCGAATCGCAACCGCTGCCATCTCGTCATAGCCACACGTCCCCTCCGTGCCCTTCTCTAAAAGACCATGCAGTCTCTGGCTAAGGGAGATCTTAGTGGTAGAAGCAAATCAAGTGAGACGAAAGGCAGGACTTGCGATATCTTATGCTATTAGAAACACAAAATAACTCTGAATAATGCACATGCAGCTCATAATATTTTTAGTTTTTTATTTATGAATAACTCCCAAAAATGCTTAGGGAATGAATAAGTCATTTTTACGTACTATTGCGACAGTCGACAGTGGTCTGGCTTTTCTCATACCTTACTAAATTTTCCTCTGTGTTATATTGTATGTTAACCGGGGACCTAGAAACGACGGAGAGGCTTCGTCCCCGCCGCATCCGCAATGGTCCACAACCCCACGACGACTACCGCAGTCCACTTCACCCCTCCGCCGCCCCACACCGAACCCAGGGTTATTGTGCGGTTCGGCCGCCGGTGGACCCCCCAGGGAACGTCTCACACCAGACGAGTGTAACCCCTACGTTTGCGTGGTAGAGAAATGGTTGTGTACACGTACGTGGAGAACTTGTTTGCGTAGCAATCGCCGACATAGTGTAACTGAGGCGGAATAAGGGGAACCAGTCCGCATTCGCTGAGGCAGATGGAAAACAGTCTAAAAACCATCCACAGACTGGCCGGCTCACCGGACCTCTACACAAATCTGCCGAGCGGAGTCCTTAGTATATCGTATTCAAATGTGTGATATCTTTTATGTGAGGAGGCCGAGGGTTTGATAGTTAAAATGGAGTGACGCGTGCAGTCTTCACTTGAGGGAATGAAACATAGGGCATCCTTTCATGTCTCGTTAGCATCGTTAGAATACAAGTTGTACAGAGAAGGAACTTTTTAGACGTGGGCAAATGTCGGAACGGACCTTGTGAGACAAGTATGGGGTATGGGGGCGGATTTATTGAACTAACTTGGGAAAATCCATTTTGAACTAGTATGATGAGGGAATGTGTTGCACATATTGAGAACTTCCTAGCCTCGTCCTTCGGGACACTGTGGCATCACGCGATTTGTTGCACCACAGTTCAGCAAATAACGTTTATCAGCGGTTCCGAATCACTTCTTGGCAGTACCATCGTCAGGACCGCAGCCTCCTCGATTTGATCCACAAAACACAATTACAGTTGTCACTGCTCCAGCTGATTATGTTATGTTCGTGTCCAAACTTTCTTCATCTGTATTTGAATGCCAGACCAATAAACGTAAGAGCCACCATAAATTCGGGCAGTGAGGATATCGAAGCCACTGATGACCGTACGTACAAAAGCAGGACTTCAACCTGCATCAATTCGTGTAGCGAAGAATCCCTCACAGGCATTCTACATTGAACGCTTTCACGAGCGCATGTCTTAGTTGCTGATGAGTCTTCCGGGCTGTAAAGCCGTAGCCGAAGAAAGTTTTTAGCTCCTGACTTTCCGTCCAGATCTGCGCTGGAGATCATCGGAGGAGCCCCTGACAAGTGGGCAATACTGAGACTCACCAGAAGCTCCTCCGAAGATGTCCAACGTAGCTCTGGACGGAACGTCAGGAACCGAAAAGTAGCTTCAGCCACGGCCATAAAGCCGGACACTTACCACCAACTCAAGAGGCTTTGTCACAAGCAAAACAGAAACCGCTTGGCTCCTCTTAGATCCTGGTATAATACTAGGCAGAATTTCAACTTAAGTTTCTGCAATATTCACCGCCTTGATAGCGCTGTGTATTCATGGTGGAGGGTAAAACCCGTTACTTAGTCAACCGTCGACCGACGGATCATGACTTAACATTCTTTCACACAATACAACACCGCAGAAAACTTCGGGATTTGAAACTTCCTGGCAGATTAAAACTGTGTGCCCGACCGAGACTCGAACTCGGGACCTTTGCCTTTCGCGGGCATGTGCTCTACCAACTGAGCTACCGAAACACGACTCACGCCCGGTACTCACAGCTTTACTTCTGCCAGTACCTCGTCTCCTACCTTCCAAACTTTACAGAAGTTCTCCTGCGAAACTTGCAGAACTAGCACTCCTGCGAACCTTGCAGAACTAGCACTCCTGAAAGAAAGGATATTGCGGAGACATGGCTTAGCCACAGCCTGGGGGATGTTTCCAGAATGAGATTTTCACTCTGCAGCGGGCACACAGTTTTAATCTGCCAGGAAGTTTCATATCAGCGCACACTCCGCTGCAGAGTGAAAATCTCATTCTGGAACTTCGGAATTTAATTCATTCATTTCAGCACCAGGACGCTGTCGCACATTGTAATAACTAACAATCACCAATGTAGTCGCATCCTCCCCCCTCCCCCCACCCCCACCCCTCGGTTCATATTTTTCCTCGAATGTAAAATACTGGCGCTGAAACTTTCTGCAAAAGGACACGAACTACTTTCCTTATGCGCGAATGGTTTTGCAGTCGCATGTGTCAGCGGGTTTGGCAGTGAAGATGAATCTCTGTATATTTTGGATTGAATCGCCACATTGGCCCGTACTTCAGTGCAACTATTAGCCTCCACACTCTGGGTTCTCTCCATAAAAGTTGTCACGTTAGTCGCAGAACGTATACCGCGATCATTTTGGGAGGCATCCGGGTGAACCTCGACCCGCCTGCCGTGCGCGGTGTGAGAGGGGAGAGGCGGCTCGGCGCGGCGGTATGCGCGGGACGCGGCGGCGAGGCCGCGGGCCTAATTGCCGATGCGCGGGCCGAGCGCCGGCGGCCGCCCGGCCCGCATTTTGACAGCTCGGCTCGCCGCCATCGGCATGCGGCGCGGCGCGGCGCCGGCGCGCCCGGCTCCACCCATGCTGATTGGCCCGGGCCGCGGCGCTAATTATGCGCGTCTGCCCAGCATCCCGGGATTACCGGCGCCACTGGAAATCCCAGGGTCACGGCCGCGCCGTGGGAACGCCTCTGCTCCACTCCGAGAGGACTCCGACGCTTTCCATACCAACGCGAGCGCTAAGAAACGATGGGTCGTGAAAAGGAAATCACAGTGAAAATCCGATAAGGCTTAGCACAGGTGTGTTGGGCAGTGACTCTAGTATGCTCGTAGATAGTGTCACGTTGGTCTCCTCAGTTCAGAGCGGGCAGTCAGCACCTAAGGACGGCCAGAACAATAGTGCCCTTCCTTTCGCCTGATGTCATGCAGCCCGCATAACGTAACTACCATGCGTTTCCTTCTTCGTGGCCATTCTGGGTGGCAGCCTGCGGGGGCAATGAGGACGTCCCGGCAAGTGTTTCGTCACCCACCGTACAGACCGGACTTGGTTCCCTCTCATTATCATCGGTACTCAAATGAACCGCTGGCTATGAAGACAACATTTTGGGCCCGAAAATGAGCTGCAGTCCAGTGTAGAAAATTATCGGAAAGCGCGACAGGTTGCCTTCTATGACGAGAGTATTGAGAAGTCGACACAACGCTACGACAGATGTCTAAATCGGAGCGGCGACTATGTACCGAGGTAGCTGGAAGGTGTAGCTAACTGCTGCAAGTAAAACAGTTTTGATTTTCACTGCGTTTTCCACTTCGTGAGACATCGGAACTCGCTTTCCGAATAGCCCACGTAATCACTAAGAAGATACTAAGGTTAACCACAAAGCGAATTACTCAGAGAGGTTGTACGGAAACAATACATTTACAGCAATTGCTGAATTACTTCTCAACCTACTCACTAAGGCAATTGAGGCATACATCATAGTGCCGAATATCTGCTATATTCTCATGTCTTAGAAATATGGCACCCTAAATTTGAACCAGAGTTTGCAGCCGTGTACAGCATTTCGTCATTGTGAAAGATGCAGGACGGCCCACACAGTTAACACTGCTTTTCATAGTGCTACGTTCTGCGTCTTCGAACATTTTATCATAGATGTATTCTCGGTGCAGGCGAGAGGAAGAATAAGTGTAAAAGCGATTCTGAGAGCGGCCGTAGAGCACCGTCCCTCTCATCCTCTGTATATACGCACTCACTGCTACTGGACAGTGCGTGGCCGGTCTGTTCTCGGAGTGGAAAAATTACTTTCGGACCCTCCCGTATGCAGCGCACTTCAATTTCCTGTATAACAGCCTTGTAATATTATAATGCAGATAATCGTAAAATTGTAACTGTCCCTAAACTGTGAGTACAGGATGAAATGAAAACAACTGGAATCCGTCCTCCCATACATGTATCTGTGTGTGAAAAAGCGTAACTGGCATCATTCTAGGCTACTGCAGTTTGTCTACACAAGAGGGTGGCGTGTGAAACGACGGCGCGGCTTTCAGTAGGATGTTGCTCTGCCGAGTGAGATTTCTGCATTGTAGAATGATTAACTTCAGTGCTGCATTACGTTTCCTGTATCTGCCCAGGGATTATCAGCAACATAGTCCTACTCGCTTAATAAACATATTTTCCAATCTTTGGACACAATTATAATTTCTTCCACCGCTGGTGAAGGTAAATTCGAACTTGAATGCCAGGAGAGCAACCGAAATACGTACGACGTTTTTTAACTGGGATAATAGCAGTTTGAGACATGTTAAAGTGATCCGTAGAAATTATATTTTTCTGCGCTGTTAAATTCATACGCAGCTCCTAGTTCCACTATTTGAAGCTCAATTGTGAGTTATCTCAAATTTTGTCCTACGTATTCCAGTACCATGGTTTGAAACATACCTGCGGATGTTGTATTCTAATTGACACAACAATGGTGTAATGTCTGGTAAATATCAAATGCAATCCTGTAACTACTTTTGTTATATAGGATACACATCGCTTCAGGCGGAAAAGACGGAAAAGACGGATAGCGCGTTCAGGCAGCATTCGACGATTGCCGTGGAACACAGAACGCGTCTACCCTACCTCAAATTTCGGGACCGTCGATTTATTCTGGAGTAGCACACCTTGCAAAAACTAAATAATTCAAATTTAGTTCGGATTCAGTTTGACCGGTCACCAAGCCTCACTGTCGAGTTCTGTTCGTCGAGGCCCTTGGCACACGAGCTGCGCAAGCACACGTGTCTGTTATCAGAGGCTCCTCCCACTCGTCTCGGAGCGCCAGAATTGAGCAGTGAGAATCTCTGAGCGGCGTCGCTTTTAGACCACTAGTAAACGCCGCAACTAACGAGAAGACAAAACCGTGCGGGATACTTTTCAGAGTCGTTAAAAGGAACGCCTGTTTTTGTATAACGACGGCTGTTACTGCTCGGTCGCAGTCATAAATTCCGCAGCTGCGTTGAGGGGCGCATGGGCTGTGTTTTTTCCCCGTCGCTATTACGTTTTTTCTCTCACTGCGCCGACTTAATAGACCCGTGACAAGGCGACAGTAGCGGCCTGCCCTGGCCGCAAGAACGCCAATTGCCGTATGAGGCGACACCTGTTGCGGCGGCTTCCGTTTCTTGCTTTGCCTCGCCTCCGGCTCTCTCCTTATTGTACCCTTCACTGTCCAGACGCGCTGGTCTTGCGGAACAGGAAATGTGTGTACCGAACGAAGTAATGCATACGGCTAATTCTGAAGGATTTCAGTCGTGTTTCATCCTTGTCAGAAATGAAGACGTGATATTTAGAAAAACAAACTATATTTATTTTCGTAAAGATTACCTTTTATGAACCTACGCTTACCCGAACGTCTCGGCCATTTTGTTACCTGCTTTAAAAAAATGAGGAACTGTCAAAATGCCAGACTCTCTGAAACATGCCTCTGTTTCTTACGGTGACGTCTTCACTTGCGTAGATTTTTTTTATTCCTACGAGTCGTTTCCTCACGTTTGGGAACAAGGACACCAACGGAGCAAGGTCGGGCGAACAAGGGACGTGCACCAGCGATCCGTAGCGCATCTCGGCAAGTTTTACGGTGTCAGATACAGATGAATATGGTGGCTCGTTTTCGTAGTCTTTAGTCAAACTCGGTTGGTTCATTGTATTTCTTATTAAAGCGGTCCAGAATCTCACAGTAGTTTTGTTCATTAATCGTTCGTCTCGCTCTTAAGAAGTCCAATGGGAATGAC
The DNA here is from genome assembly GCF_021461385.2 of Schistocerca piceifrons. Taxonomy (NCBI): domain Eukaryota; kingdom Metazoa; phylum Arthropoda; class Insecta; order Orthoptera; family Acrididae; genus Schistocerca; species Schistocerca piceifrons. The sequence goes on from NC_060138.1 coordinate 1,217,605,500, forward strand.
GCCCTTTCCATTGCAAAAGATCGTCGCCACAACCTTCCCGCCCAGTGGAAATGTCTTCGTCTTCTTTGGAGCAGATTCGCCGAATAAAACGCATTGTTTTTATTGTTGCTTGGTTTATTGGGCACAGGGACAAATGCAGTCTCGAGAAAATGACAACCTGACGCAATAAGTATGTTGTATAGTGGTTGAATAGCTCCAAACACAGATTATAAGTCGAAAGTCGCGCCCGATTCTTACTCACCGTCACGCATCGGGCGGAAGTGTTTCAGTCGTCACTTTACCACGTACATCGACAAAACTACGTCCTGCGCTATTTCGCCACGAGCGAGAATCACGTCGTGGTTTTTTCAATGATTTCTTCGGTAATCACATCCGCCTTGGCGTCGCGGGCGATCCTCACCAAAAACGGCCTTGTTTGAAATATCTGAACCAATATCTATTCAGACTGATGGCCCAGGGGTTTTCTGCATCCAGTTTCAGTTCTAACTGGTCAGACGCTTTCCATCCAAAAGTAAAAATTCAAACACTGTACGCTCCTGTGTTTCCTTCACCTCCGCGAAAACCAATTAATACAAGTTACTGAAACGATTGCCAAATCGAAACTGACCTGCGAATCAGTATAATTTTTATTTTAGCGTAACTATTCGCACTAAGATGCGTTAGCAGCGACATTGGTCTCCAAACACGGGTACTTGCAGAACCGCCATCGAGTACGTGTGTGCAATGAGGTGGTTGAAAGAGAGAGAGGGGGGGGGGGGGTACATTGCCAATGAGATGTGATGCGTCACAGCTGAAATCTTTTATTTGTCTGTCGTTCTATTGCTATAACACCTTCGTTCATTTTTCTCTATTCTTTGCTAAATTCTTCATCTATGTTTGGAATAAAATGCGCAGGTCGTTATTTCGAGTCTTATGTCGCTAACTTTAGTCAGTTGTTGAATTACGAAAAACTGTTAATGCTCGCGCATTACTACTTTTATGGCGAACGCAACTCTTCTCTGTGACACTGATTTCATAAACAAAGCGATCTTTTTGACCTAAGAAACCCTGAGGGTGACAGACTGCGACACCCAAGATGACGTCGTGTTCTTTGACTTCGATGGAGTTCGGTACTGTCGCCTAGTGGGCAATATACGAGCTTTTGGATCGGATTGAGGACTTGCTACTTGCAGGAATGATTCGCCAAGTCGTTCTTGGTGGGGAAAAATATTTACTCTGCGGAATAATATCTGGACATCTGAATTCGTTAAACCATTGTCGCCGCAGCGTGATAGCTTGCAACCTTGTTTGGCATATCTTGAGTTTCGTCTATTATGTGAACACGTCTTTTAATTATATTTTGATGTGAATGTGTCTTCTTATTACACTGGTGTAAGACATGACTGAAGGAAAGAAACTGTTGATTCTAGAGGACAACACTCGTGGACCTCGGCTACTCACAGCAGGTGGAATGCGGCGCAACCAGTGTCGTCGTCCACCTGGTAGGGTCCGTGATATCCGTGTAATTCCTCTTCTCCTTCTGGACGTCTCTAACTGCGATTCCTTTCGGTACAGTAAGTGTCAGAGAGACGGTCTTACAGCGCTGTCCCCAGTAGATTGGTCTTCTTTGCGTTCGTTTGCGGCTGGCATGGTGACTAGTTGGCGGGTCTTTAATTGAGAAATGGCAGAATGAACATTTATATATTTGTTTCTTGTAGTAAGAGGAAAATAATTCATTTATTCTGTTTTAAATGATTTTCAGTCTTTGGTAATTATTGTGTGGTAACGGCATTACTGTCACTGCCAACAATTTCTCCAAAATGACCTTTTTTGATGAGCGTAGAGCTCTTCTCAGGTAGCCATACTGAGCTCCAGTCACTAATGGACATAGTAAAGAAATTGGAATTCTGAATCATTAAACTGAGGCAGGTCATGATGAACACATGGTACATAAACAAATTGCGGTGATTAATTTTCTGATCTACAATTTCTTTCTGAAGAAGACAGGATAAGAAAAAACTAGAACGGCGAAGGCGTGGACGACTGAGTGCAGCCGGAGTGACATTAGACGGTCAGAATTGATCTCTCTGTGTCACGTACACTACTAGCGAACAGGAGAGCGGTCGGCCGCAGTGTAGCTGCCCCGCGGCAGCGCGACACGACGCCCGGGAGGCCGGCCCGCGCGGGCGCACGTGCGCCAGCGGCGGGCTGCCCTGCGCTGCTCATCCCATTGTGGTGCTCCGCTCCGCTCCCGAGGCGCATTAATTATGAAGCGGCGTGTTAAATGCTAATGGAGGGCGCGGGCCGCGGCGACGTCCGCGTCATTACGGCCGGACGCGACGCGCAGCTGCGGCTTTAATTGCGCGCCTCGGTATGCGCGCCGCGTCTGCAATCAGGCGCTCCAGCACGCGCGGCTTTTTCCTCTCCGCACACCGGAAGGGCCGCCTGCTGCGCTCTTTGTGCCGGCCTGCAGACGTCTGCGGTTCGAGCCGGCACAGAGTCCAACTGCCAAATTCCGATGTCCCGCAAAGAGTCTGACGCCACATTTCATTCCCATAAGTATGCGAGGGCCCAGTGCATAAATTCCTTGTTGCGGGAGTACTGTTAGCGTAAGCTCTGTTTACAGCTTCTGTTTTATTTAGACAGCTGCTGAGGTGACCTAGCCGTGTTGAGTAGACCCGATTGTATTGATTGCACCCCTTCTAGGGGTTGTGCTAGTCGTGAGTGCTCCGGGCTTGACATGTGCGCACAGTGAGTCGGTAAGAGGAGTTCAGCGTCGTGTGAGCGTCCGTAGCACTGAAGGCCGGCCGCGGCGCAGGTGGCTGGCCCGCCGGCCTGGCCCGGCCCGTCCCAGCCCGGCCGAGCGCAATTAGCGGCCTGAGTTATGCCCGGGGCCGGGATTGCACGCCCCCCGTAAGCACCGCATTACTCCTCCCACCCACGGCGTTTCGTTCCTTCGCCAGTTCACAGCGATTAGGTAATTAGAACCTCTAAGAGACGGACTGCCAATTTGTTTGTGCCTGCTCGGCGGCACGGCTGCAGCCTGCTCTCCCGAAAGCGTGCAATTTCAGCTCACAGATGCTCAGTCGTTACGAGGGCGCAGAGCAAACAGAGACTTGCATACCATTAAGCGGGCAGTAACGAGCTCGGCGTATCCGCCGCCGGCGATTACGCGATCGCAGTTTACTGAAGCTGAGTGCTGCTCCGAATGAAGGAAGCGCAGTTCTGCTGCCCAGGGAGCTGGCCTCGACGCGAGGCATCGGCGCCGGCCGTAAACTGCCAGAGATGGCGGCAGCAGCGAGGGCGTGCGCACTGTACTGCCCTCCTCCTGTTAGAGAACTCTGTTACTTTACGTGGTTCTGATGTGGACAACAGGAACGGGGCTATAAAGCCAGTAGATTGTAGCGATTTTTCTGTAATTTATCGCTTATTCTATCTGTATCAATAAATTATTAATGTGAAAAATGCTAAGGTGCATCGTGCTTGAGGTCATCTGGATAAATCATGTCACCATTTAGGGAATGCAAGGACTTTCCACTTCCAGTAATAACATGCCTTGTGAAACACTAAACCAGCATCCTAGCTAAGTGCAGCTTTACATTCTCAGGAGTACAAGTAATAGTTTCGTCATGGACTGTTTGTGGATTCAAACATAAGAAGACTTTTGGGATAGCAGTAATCACACGTCTTTTATAAACTGGAACCAGCAGTACTACCATGAGTATTATTCGAGTAGAGTTCGCACTTGTATGTAGAGGAGCGACATTTTTGCTATACTTTGCAGACTAAACGAGTCTTGTCTCTACACTGCCTCGCAAGGACTACTTTGCAAGGACTACTTTGCGCTAAAAAGGCTTCCAATTACCATCGCCTTATAGCTTCAGACGAAAGGTGGAATGCCTATTTGAAGAAGGCTAGCGCCGTTTTCGTTCCGCAGTCCTTGTTCAATTCAGTTAAATCTTTGTCGACAGACGGTTGTGAAGCTAAAAACTTCTGATTATTGTTCAAACACAACAAATAAGAAAATTGAAGCCGTTTTATGCACCGTCACTTCGGACATCTTGACACACTACACAAACAGTCAACAAAATACTTAACACTTAAAAAATACTTGAAAATTTTAACGCTAAAAGGGGCTTTCCTACGTGTCCAACGACGTCTTGAACTATCTTCGATACGCCCTCATGCTGCTTCTCAGTTGGTTTTGAGCTCTCAAACAAGAGTTGAGGCAATGTCGTCAGATGGCAGTGAGTCACGTGAGACGTGCAGACTTCGTTGACAACGCAGGTCGAAGCGCTCGATATCTTGGAAACTCAGACCGGTGTACCTTCGTACGCGCCATAAACTTGAACCATGTGAAAAATTTTCCAATTAAAACACGATCGCTGTTCTATTGCCGATAAAATCGATCGCACTCTTAATTGTGCCGCTATATCGCTTAAATCAGATATATACGTCGAGATAAATTCTGCAACGGCGATTGATAATAAAGCTGTCAATTAGCGGCTGGGCAGTAAATCAGCGCCCGCAGCCAGCGCTAAGCCAGCTTCCATTAAGTATCCGCGCAACCGCAATTAACATAGGCCAGCCTAGAACGAGCGCGTGAAAACAGCGGCTGCGTAATTACTGGCGGCTGCTGTTGCTGACGATGCTGCTGAGCAGCACGGCGGAAGGGGAAGGGCAGCAGCCCGTCATCGCCACTCCTGGTTGTGATCCTTTTGTGGCCGCTGGACATAGTTCTGCGCGCCGGAAGCTCGACTACCTGATCAGCCATAATCTGGATACTAATACGAGGTGTGTCCGTCCATCGCCTTTATGACGGCATGAGCTCTGCTGGAGACACTTTCAGTGAGGTATGGGTCCTCTGTTACTACAGAGCATGCAGCTGAATTACCTGTACGGCCGACGTCGAGTTTTGGAATTAAGAGAGTGCACTGAGGAATTTTAATTAATAGAACGGAAGAAGTATTTTACTATCTGACAAATGATGCAGGGAGAAAGTAATACTTCGAGAAGTGGCTGATATTTGGCTTCAAGAGACAATAGAAGAACCACAAAATTTTGTGACAAGATTGCTGCGGAAGACAAGGGCCTATGTTCGGGCTACTTTAGTCCGTTAAGAAATTTAATCTGTACTGCGTGAGGAGCAGAGATACTAGCTGACGACAATGGAGCACTCAGAGTATTTTGTAAAATAGGTCACCGGCCATGTGTGAACTCTCAGGATCCTTAACAAAATATGTTATATGACCTCTGCAGTACAACTAAAATTAGTAGTTTTTGGTCATATATTCCTGACATTGTCAGTCAGGGGCGGTCTGCGATGTGTAATAAATGAAGAAAACTTCGCAAGCCAAGATCCTGACATCATCAATCAGGGGCGATCTCCGAAAACTTCACAAACCAAGATCGCTAAAAAGAGTTTTATTGGGTGAGTAGCTTCGGCAGAGTTATGCTTTTATCATCGGATCTTATGCTTTAAAATTTTAAAACAAAAGATCCGATGATTTCAGCACAGCTCTGTCGAATCCGGTCATCCAATAAAATTCTTTTTAGCGAGCTTGGCTTTTGAAGTTTTCTTCAGTTAGGATAATAATTTTGCGTTGTAACCAGCAACCGTGAGCCTCCTCTTGAGACCAAATAATGGTTCAATTTGGCCTGGGAGATATAAAGCTGTTGACGATCGATGTGATACGGTAGAAAAACAGCAGTACGGCAAGAAATAGCTTTCATCGTGAGCAGTGTATCCAAATTAAGATTAGTCGTAGTTTTCCTGAATCATAGTTATAGACAGTGTACCATTTCATCAAATATTTTCTTTCATAGATCAATGTGAGAACTGTTCTTTGTTGCATATCTAGGGCTTCACTATTTTTCGTCTAAATAGACTTTTTAAGATAAGGATGTGAATTATTTTCTCGTATCAGTTATGAAAACTACTAAGGCGCTGTTTTTACTTAGCAGTTTTTTGATATTAGGACATCGACTCAACAAGAAATGTCCGGTGGACTGGAACTATTTCTTCAAAGTAATAATTATAGCTTTCGCCTCTACAGTTGGTTAAATTACTAGTTGATTATTATCCGTCTGGATGAAAACGAATGTTGGAAAAGTCGATAAAGTTATTACAATACGGAGACAAGTAGTGCCACTGGTAAGACAGAAGACGAACGGTGTGTATATCTCTCGCGTGTCATTGTTGACTTGGTTATTTATCAAGGCCATGATAAATCCTACCTCCTTGTCCCGTCCAGCGGAGCGTCGACGGGTCGTTGCCCTCTAACGTTCCTCCATAATGACAAAAACAAGAATAACAACATCCTCTATTTGTTGTAGTAGTCATCAAGGACAATGGAGTGTGAACAGAGTACGTCGGGAATGTGTTTGTTCGTCGCTGAGTAGGACCAGAGTACTTTGGGAATGCGTTCGTTCGTCGCTAAGCAGGGGGCGAGACATTTGTAGAGTTGCGACGGACCCGGGTTGGCTGTAATGTAACGGGTGTGAGGGCGGACAGGCGATGCACGCACGGATCGGCTGGCAGCCGCCTCTGCCCGCCGCGGGCGTCGACGCCGGGCCTCGTTAGCACGGGCCGCAGTCACGCGCGCGCCCGGCCGGGGTAGGCTGCATCACTCACTGCCACCACACTCGCCCCTCGTCCAAGGGAGCAGTGCCGACGCATATGCGATTCCAAGACGTTAGTGCTAATGATAAGAGTCCGTAACATTCCCAGACTGCTGTACTTGTTCCACCCCACAAAACACTGTTCGGTGTACGGTGGCGTTAAGAAAGCGACAGCGGGGCACATTCGCGTAGCAAGTAGAAATAACGCTTCTTGTATGCCTCAGCGTGAACTCCTTTTTCTGTAATTTGATCGTCCAAGTCACTGAAGTGTGAATGCGGAGTGTTTCCATATGAACTCTGACTAACTGGTGACGAACCAAGCACGTGCTGTTCGTATGTTTTGTCTTTATTATATCACTGCCAATTACTAAGCAACTTCAACGAAAGGAATGGTGGTAAAATTATTCGGACGATAATTTCATTAGTTACTTCTTTCGCAGAAAGACAAGTAGTCCCCGCAGTATATCGCATTGCTAGCACCACAGAAACGAGTTTCCACATTAATTTCTCAGTAATAACGTAATCTTGAGTTGGTCAAAAAGTTTTAATTTGGCGTAGCGTTGTGTGAGTGCTCTGCTCTTGCGCTGTTTAAGTGTGCAGTTGCGAACCTGCCTGTCGCCTGCTCTTCCTGCCCTTAATGAGGGCGTGTCATCTTACGTCGCGTCTTACGTTCAGCTGTAAGTATGAGCTTACGTTAACTGTCTGCATCGACGCGATCACCGATGCAGTGCTCAGGTGAAGCCTGGAATTATCATCAGTTGATGCAAATTACCCTCTGATTTAGTTGAGGGTTGATTTTCGGTTGGCGCCTAAGATTTCCGGTATCTCCAAGTTTTCTACACTTTGTTACAATTTCCTAACAGATCGCATTCTATGAACAGAACACTGCGCTACATCAAGTGCTGTCATTGTGTACTAAGTTTTATTCTCTACTCCGAGATCGTAATATTTTTCAGTATGTCTTTATATTTTCGTAGGTCTATGTTTTGTTATTCAGTTTACCCCGGCATTTCGACATTTTGTCTCGGTATGAACTTAATGTCAAGAATGGAGCTAACTTCAGTAACTGCAGCACGTTTTAGAAAAAGTGGAATCTTCTTGTTGTTGTTAGCTACAGTTAGGACGATCGTACTACACTGCCTGCTAACGAACAACTCCTGGGTTACTTTGCTGAGTGTATCGTGTAGCACTAGGTCACTTGGCTGTATCTCAATGGGAGACGCCGCTGCGCCGTCCCACAAGTGCCGTCCGTTGCAACTTGTGCTTGTTACGGCATCCCTAGGAGAAGATGCCGCAACAGGCGGAACCGGCCGGTCACGGAAAATTAATATTTATGTGGCGCGGGATCACGTGTTGGCGCTAAATTTATGCGTTGCGCGGCAGATAACAGCTGGGTGCCTCCTCCCCCTCAGCGCCCGCAGCACTCGTGCGCTATGGAGTCGAGTTTCCAAATGCGCAAATTGGATCCTCGAAGCCGTGCGTTTCGGAATCGATGTCTGATGCCGGAACGTGACGTTGTTTCACTTGCAAGCCGTGGAGGCCCGCCTCTTTACTTTCACCGCACGCACCGGGAATTTGGAAACACGCATTAACATGCGCCTGTACTTTTACTGGCATTCCGGGGCAAGACGTTGGTCGGTCCGATTTCGCAATGAAAAACGGCGACCGTCAGATCATAACATCTGGCGGGAAAACGTTAACGTTGCATGTCGACACAGACCCTGTTTATATTAGGGGTGTATCCAGTGTTCTCACTAGAAGCTAAGCCTCTCTGTTCATAACACTGTTAATAACACTAAATCCTGCAGCATTTAATAATAAAAAATGGTTCAAATGGCTCTGAGCACTATGGTACTTAACAGCTATGGTCATCAGTTCCCTAGAACTTAGAACTACTTAAACCTAACTAACCTAAGGACATCACACAACACCCAGTCATCACGAGGCAGAGAAAATCGCTGACCCCGCCGGGAATCGAACCCGGGAACCCGGGCGCGGGAAGCGAGAACGCTACCGCACGACCACGAGTTGCGGACATTTAATAATAAAATAAGTAGCAGGGTTGGCAGAAAATATCTCAGAACATCGTATTAAACCACTCCTACTTCATAAATTGTTAGGAGACGAGCTGAAACCCGCACTGTCCTGCCGAAACAGTCGCTCACATCATCTTCACCAGGACCATTCGGAGATGGCAGTTCGACCGTTTCATTCGAGTTGTTGTGTTCCATAGTCCGAACACAAGTTAGCTGCAGCTAGTCTATTCTCTGTCTGTCCTCCACAAGCCTCTTCATCTTTTTGTAACTACTGCAATGTACTTACATTAACACGTGCACATTGTAATCGAGCCTTCGTCTCCCTCTGCAGTTGTTTCACCTCCCACCCCCACCCCCAACCCCACTCACACACTTCCCTGCACTACCAAACTAATAATTCATTGACGCCTCCGCATGTGTACTGTCAACTGTTATTAGCTTTAAATCAGTTTGTGCAATAAATTACTTTTTTGCTGTTATTCAGTTGAATATCTCCTCATTAATTATTTGATCTAACCATATAATCTTCTGCAATCTTCTGTAGCAACTTTCAAAAGCCTTTATTGTCTACTTGTCTCAACTATTTATCGTCCGTACTTACTTTCCATGCAAGGCCACATACAAGAGAAGTACGTTAGAAAATACTTTTTAACACTTAAATTTATACCCGATGTTAACAAATTTCTCTTTTTTAAAAACACATATCTTGATATTCCCGTTCTGCGTTTTATACCCTCTACTTCAGCAGTCACCACTTACACTACTCCCCAAACTTCATAACTCATACACAGCTTTCAGTGTCTCATTTCCTAATCCGATTCCCTCAGAATCGCCTAATTTAATTCGACTAAATTCCAGCACCCTGGTTTTACCTTTGTTGGTAAAGGCTCCTTTTACACTATCCATCCCGTTCAGTTGATCTTCCTAGTCTTTCACTGTCTCTTTCAGTTAACTTTAGTCCCCTTCCCAAATTTATCGTTCGTTTCCTTCACTGCTTTTTCAGATTACTGGTTGCTCTACATCAGGGATAGGCTCATGTGTTCGATATATTTTTTTCGTTTGCTACTCCGACCAACTGTACAGTAACATGCGAGCCATCTCTTCATTTTGCCATTTCATTTATTTTGGTAGTCTTTTTTATATGCCTTCACCTGTTGGCTTTGTTTTTTAACCTGTGAGAGTGCTGACGGAGTGATCCAAGCACACTTCGCATCTCGGAGACGATTATTACAATCGGGGTCACGATATGATCATGAATTTCATTCAGAGACGCTGCACATTTTAATCTTGCTTGTCCGAACCGTTAATGTACCACTCCAAAATGTTTTCCCATATTTACTTGATTCAGTTAAAACCCGCTGTGGAAGTTACATAGGTTCATCGTAACGATATGCAACCACATAGCCATATTACAAGACAGTAGTCCGTCTTCGTCGTGTAACATTTTTTTCTACGGGTAATCGTTTCTAATTCCCACAGACTCATACTAAGATCTATGGAACCATAATATAAAGTAATTATGGAAAGGAATAAACATACACATAAAAACATGTACTGTGAACATACAGATTTCTATGTACAGCCTATGAATATACATATTGGCCAAATGACAGAAATATGCAGTTGGTTTCAGAAGTTAGTACTGTATGAATTACTAACACTGAAGTATTAGTATACCAGATGAGATAACCAACAATTTCGTTATGTAGTGTAGTATATGATGGAACATCGCATCTTACTTACACACAGTTAACTGGGTGTTGTGTGCTGTCCTTAGGTTAGTTAGGTTTAAGTAGTTCTAAGTTCTAGGGGACTGATGACCATAGATGTTAAGTCCCATAGTGCTCAGAGCGATTTTACACACAGTTACGTCATATACATAAAATTACATTTCTGATGCGTATAAGCTAATATGAACAGCATGCTGAACGCATTGTCGTAGGCAAAATATACACGAAGCCAACACTAACCACAGTAATACAAGTTTTTGTGACAACTAGCTCCGTAGAATATGAAAACACTGAAAAAAATGTATGACGATGTAAAAGGTTGGTGAATATGGCCTCGGGCAAAGGAATGAAAGAGAAAGACACCTAGTAGAATTCTGCACGCAGCATAACTGAATCATCGCTAACACTTGATAACTGAATCATCGCTAACACTTGGCGTAAGAATCACGAAAGAAGGTTGTACATGTGGAAGAGACTTCGGGACATAGGAAGGTTTGAGACTGGTTATATAATGGTAAGACAGAGGTTTCGGAACTGTATTTTAAACTGTAGGGGCATTTACAGAGGCAGATGTGGCCTCTGACCACCGTTTATTGGTTATGAACTGAAGATTAAAAGTGAAGAAATTGCAGAAAGGTAGGAAATTATGGAGACATGGATAAGTTGAAAAACCAGAGGCGAAAAAAATGGCGAACGAATTAGTTCAGAAGAAGACAAAAATATTGGGGCTTTCCAGTGACATTGTAATTCTGTCAGAGCCAGCAAAGGACTTGGAAGAGCAGTTGGAGGGAATTGATAGTGTCATGAAACGAGGATACAAGATGAACACCAACAAAAGCAGAACAAGAGTAATGGAATGTGGCAGCATTAAATTAGGCGAGGCTGAGGGAATTAGGTTAGGAAACGAAACACTAAAATTTGCAGATGAGTTTTACTATTTGGACAGCAAAATAACTCATGATGGCCGAGGAACAAAGAACATAAAATATAGACAGGCAAAGGCAAAAAAAAAAGATCGACAAGAAAGGAAATTTGTTAACATCTAATAAAGATTAAACTGTTAGAAAGTTTTTTGAAGGTATTCGTTTGTCGTGCAGCCTTGTATGAAAGTGAAAAGTAGACGATAAACAGTTCAGACGAGAAAATAGCTTTTGAAACATGGTAATACAGAATAATGCTAAAGTTTAGATGGATAGATCATATTATTAAAGAGGAAGTACTGAAAGGAATAGGAGAGGAAAGAATGTGGCGCATCTTGGGTGAAGGAAGGGATCAGTTAATAGGACACATTCTGAGATATGAAGGGATCACCAGTTTAGTTACTGGAGAGTAGGACGGGGGTGGGGAGGGGACACGGAATTGTAGGAGGAGACCAAGAGGTGACAAGACCAACAGATGAGTACAGTAAGTAGATTCAAACGAATGTAGGTTGAAATACTTATTCGGAGACGAAGAGGCTTGCTCAAGATAGAGTAACATGGAGAGCTGCTTCAAACCAATCTTCTGACTGAGGACCAAAACAACAGCGTTAAATCTCCTCCAAATGGACATCAATATTCCGCTGAAAAGTATTTGTCGAAATAAATTTCAGCTATAAAACTGGTAACGCAAAACGTATTCGGGTTATACAGGATGACAGCTGTTGAAGTATATGAAATGATGTCGTCATAACTTCTGAACGGTTTGCATTAGGATGTTCAAACCGCACGGTTGGCCACTGGGCATGGTGGGAATTGGTATACGCATGTATGGTTTGGTTTAGCGACGAAGCCCACTTTCATTTGGGTGGGTTCTTCAGTAAGCAAAATTGGCGCGTTTGGGGGGACTGAGAATCCGCATTTGGCGATAGAGAAGCCTCTTCACCCTTAACGCGTGGCTGTGGGGTGTAAAATTTCCAGTCACGAAATAATCGGTGCGACATTCCTTGATGGCCCGGGAGTCACCTTCCAAAACGCGAAGATTTTAGAAGGTGATTTCATTTACTTTATCCAAAGTAATCCTGATTTCGGCAAGATGCCGTTCATGCCAGACGGAACTCGACCCCGTAGGAGGAGGAGAGTGTCTGATGTCCGGGAGGAGCACTTTGGAGACCGCATTCAGGCTCTGGGGTACGCAGACGCCTCTGGCATGGGCCTCGACTGGCCGACATATTCTCTGGATCTGAACCCAAGCGACTCCTTTTTGTGGGGCCATATTAAAGACATGGCGTACAACAATAAACCAAAAACCATAGCCGAGCTGAAAACAACCATTCAGGAGGTCACCGGAAACAACCATTCAGGAGGTCACCGGCACATCGACGTTTCGCCGCTTCAGCGGGTGATGCAGACTTCCGCTATTCGTCTGCGCCACATCATCGCTAAGGATAGCAGGCATATGGAACGTGTCATAACCTAAATCCGAATATCTGTAGCGACGTTTACATGTTGAATAAAGTGTGTGTGCGCCGTTTGTAATTAATTTACGTTTCTTCGATACAGTTCAATACTTGTCACCTGTAGAGCTCAGATATCTCTACCAGTAGCATTCAGACGGTACTGGAACGATATATAAGACGAGCACGATGGTCCAGTAGTAACAACCTAGACGTATATCCGTAGGATACGAATCTATATTCGTTTGCGGTGACTCCACTTTCCCTTATTGAAGAGTACCGTAACTATTTTCAAACACTATCTTGGCAGATTTGTTTCCTAATCCTCGGCAGTTTCTGTGCTTCGTAGTCCCTAATGACTAGGTGCTGAGCAGGCCGGTGTAGCTGTGCGGTTCTAGGCGCTTCAGTCTGGAACCGCGTGACCGCTACGGTCGCAGGTTCGAATCCTGCCTCGGGCATGGATGTGTGTGCTGTCCTTAGGTTAGTTAGGTTTAATTAGTTCTAAGTTCTAGGCGACTGATGACCTCAGAAGTTAAGTCGCATACTGCTCAGAGCCATTTGAACCAAGCCAACTAGGTGCTGAGTGAAGGGGAGACAGGAGAAGGTGATAGGTAAATTGTGTGGCTTGCGATACACACAACGTCCATGAGTAAGTGTCTCTACGTCGTGTTACACGGCCACAAAGGAAATTCTCACGTGCAGTGTTGACGCCGGGCAGAGTTTTGGCAGCTAACGACGGCCGGACGCAGACACGCAAATGTATGCAAGCGAGGGGGCGAAGTGTACCAATTCGGATTCAGAGCGGGCCGGGGGCGTGGCGCGCTGCCAACCCCGCCGCCGCCGCCGCCGCCGTCGCGACGCCGCCAGCATGGCGATGCGCGCGCAAATGGCGCCCATTTGTCAGCGTTCGGCGGCGCCTAATGTGGCCCTCACGTCTGACACGGCCGCCACCTTGCGAATCCCAAGTCTGCCGATACTGCAGGCATCCTGTAAGTAAACGGTACCACTCATATCGGTAGAAAACGGCAGCACCTACACCAAGTTTCGGCACTCGCACTACGAGGAAAATCTCCATATCATAGATTTGCGTGCCTTACCTGCATCATTATCGTCGTTGTACATGGTGTTACAAAAAGGTACGGCCAAACTTTCAGGAAACATTCCTCACACACAAATAAAGAAAAGATGTTATGTGGACATGTGTCCGGAAACGCGTAATTTCCATGTTAGAGCTCATTTTAGTTTCGTCAGTATGTACTGTACTTCCTCGACTCTGATGATCAAATTGTAAATTTTCACAATCAACATGTATGGGCTGACGAGAATCCGCACGCAATTGTGCAATCAGGTCATCAACACAGATTTTCTGTGAACGTTTGGGCAGGCATTGTTGGTGATGTCTTGATTGGGCCCCATGTTCTTCCACCTACGCTCAATGGAGCACGTCATCATGATTTCATACGGGATACTCTACCTGTGCTGCTAGAACATGTGACTTCCCAAGTACGACACAACATGTGGTTCATGCACGATGGAGCTCCTGCACATTTCAGTCGAAGTGTTCGTACGCTTCTCAACAACAGATTCGGCGACCGATGGATTGGTAGAGGCGGACCAATTCCGTGGCCTCCACGCTCTCCTGACCTCAACCTTCATGACTTTCATTTATGAGGGCATTTGAAAGCTCTTGTCTACGCAGCCCCGGTACCAAATGTAGAGACTCTTCATGCTCGTATTGTGGACGGCTGTGATACAATACGCCATTCTCCAGGGCTGCATCAGCGCATCAGGGATTCCATGCGACGGAGGGTGTATGCATGTATCCTCGCTAACGGAGGACATTTTGAACATTTCCTGTAACAAAGTGTTTGAAGTCACGCTGGTACGTTCTTTTGCTGTGTGTTTCCATTCCATGATTAATGTGATTTGAAGAGAAGTAATAAAATGAGCTGTAACATGGAAAGTAAGCGTTTCCGGACACATGTCCACATAACATATTTTAACATATTTTCTTTCTTTGTGTGTGAGGAATGTTTCCTGAAAGTTTGGCCGTACCTTTTTGTAACACCCTGTATAACAGTGATTAGTTTTATTAGTTTAGAACATATTTCTCTGTTGGCACGCCGTCGGGTCGGGAAATGGTTCTGAGAGTGGTACTGTTGTGTAAAATTAACCGGAATCCTGAGTTCAGGCGACATCACGACCATTAGAGAGGGATTACTGCCTCGTCTGGATAACGAGTGGGGAAGGAAGCGATCGCAGTCTCCATGAGCTAATTATGGCCGTATTCACCGGATTCATGTAGAAAAGCAACGGATATTCTGATGAGCAGAAGGAGACATTGCGATTGCCATGCCTCGCATAGCGGTGACGGCATCCGGCGGGCTGCAGATCCTCGGATTCGTCCGTGGAGCGCCGGCAGGTGCCGGCATTCCAATGCGGCGCCGGATAATCGAGATGGTGACGCGTCAAGGCTGGCAGGATGTGGCTGGCGGCCGCGTCCTCGTGCTGGCCGCAGCTTCCGCGGTCTCAGGCGCGCCGCGGCGTGGACCTGGTGACCGGGCGAGCCGCCCCGTAGCGACAAGTGCTGCACATTGCAGTCGTCATCTTTTCATAACTATGTGCAGGTGTTAGTATACGGAATGGGACGCTAGTGAAATTCGTCATTAATCATCCAAATCATTTTGAGTAGAACAGTCACGTCAGTATCTGTAACATAAAAAGGAAAAATGACTTTTATTACCCTTTCTTAAAGCTGTCAGTGGATCTGCAAGGAGTTCAAAAAGCAGCAACAAAAATTTTTGATCGTTCGCCAAATAACACTTACTGTCCGTCAGTTAGCAAAGCATGTTTTAAATCTAACCTAAAATGTTCTTCGGAGCGGTCTAAGGCGCTGCAGTCATAGACTGTGCGGCTGGTCCCGGTGGAGGTTCGAGTCCTCCCTCGGGCATGTGTGTGTGTGTTTGTCATTAGGATAATTTAGGTTTAGTAGTGTGCAAGCTTAGGGACTGATGATCTTAGCAGTTAAGTCCCATAAGATTTCACACATATTTGAACATTTTTTAAAATGTTGTTGCATCATCTGGACTAAAAGATGCACTAAAAGTACACCAAATATGCACACATATTCTGTAAACTAATTCGTTCCACATCATTTTAGTAAAGGAATAATTCAGATGGTATATGGAACATGTAACTAAGTGAATAACTAGCTATCGGAGTTTGATAAGCACTTCTCTTTACTAAATCGTTCACTCTAGTATGTTTACTCCCATTTTCATCGAATCTGACTGAATAGCTCGCTGCCTCTCAGTTAACATTTAGCCTTATCTTTGTGTGTGCCCATTGAAACATACGACGTTCGGTCGCTATTGGACTTTTTTTCTACCACTTGCCGCTTCGTTCTCTTCTGGCAATTATTTTGTCAGTAGGATAAACTTTATCCTCCCTGGTTCGACTCTCGACGTACTTCATACCTACCATTACAACTCACAGCCGAGCATTGTCGCCATATCGCGGAGATAATATGGTGATGCTGTTGCTGTGGTCTTCAGTCCAAAGACTGGTTTGATGCAGCTCTCCATGCTACTCTATCTTGTGCAAGCCTCTTAATCTCCGAGTAACTACTGCAACCCATATCCGTCTCAATCTGCTTGCTGCATTCATCTCTTGGTCTCCCTCCACTATTTTTACCCCTCACGCTTCCCTCCACTACTAAATTCGTGATTCCTTGGTCCACCAGAATGTATCCTACCAACCGATCCCTTCTTTTAGTCGGGTTGTACCACAAATTTCTCTTCTCCCAAGTTCTATTCACTACCTCCTTGTTAGTTACATGATCTATCCCTCTAATCTTCAGCATTCTTCTATAGCACCACATTTCAAAAACTTCTATTCTCTTCCCGTCTAAACTGTCTATTATCCATGTTTCACTTCCATACATGGCTACACTCCATACAAATACTTTCAAAAAGGACTTCTTGACACTTGTATCTATACTCGATTGCCTCACTATAAAGAGACAATTCTGTTCACTATTTTCGCTGCCTGTTGCGTCATGCTCTTCCGCAAGAAGGCTGACATTAGACTGCGCCATTCTTGAAATTGTGATGTGCATTGATTCACTCATTTAATTCATTCATTTACATGACCTGTTTCACGGTCGCCTGCAGCAGATCTTATAAACAAATACTGCTGTTATGTGAGTATATATGGTATTTTGTTTGGAAATTTGTGATATTTTCAGCGTGGTGTAATACTACTACTAATAATTGTAGTAATAATAGTATGATTGATGACTAAAAAAATCCTACGATCATAGCCCAGATATAATGTAAAAATGTACCTGCTCCAGTTCTCAGAATTATTTCGAACATAAACTCTGCTATAGATTGGATCCGTGCCGGTCTCAGTAAAATCGAGTGACGGCGCTCACTGTGCTTGTTATCAATTTCTGTTGTTTATGTAAAGCCTCGTGCTTTCGGGGACTCGGTGGAGGCAGAGGCAGAGCTGCACCGTCTCACTCGGGTTGCCAGGTGTACAGTTGTATGATACGCAGCATGAACTATGTACGACTTATTACGTACCTCAGTCCGGAACCGCGCTGCTACTACGGTCGCAGGTTAGAATCCCGCCTCGGACATGGATGCGTGTGACGTCCTTAGGTTAGTTGGGTTTAAGTAGTTCTAAGTATAGGGGACTGATGGCCTCAGATGTTATGTCCCATAGTGCTTAGAGCCATTTGAATCATTCTTTATTACGTACCAGCAGTATTGTCTTAAGGGAACGATAAAGTATGATGTACAATATGCAGTATGTGTTTAACATATTAGGCAGCAATAAGTGTTCTTTCTGTTGTCTGAAAATGTGACTGCAATAAACGTTGGTGCGCTTGACGCTTCGGCTGCTTAATTTCTTTGTGCCCTGAACTTTAGAAGTTTACTGTGGGTTATTTGGTTAGCAATGTTATTTATAACAACCCAAGAATCAGGGAGCCGAAGGTCCACATCTACAGCAGTGCCACATTCGCATCTCTCTGATTTGTTTTTGGCCGATTGTTTACAGATATGTGTCCCGTTATGAAGTGGATCAACATGCTTCTTTTCTCGAATGGTAAACAGGATGACGAGTTCCTTATGGTCCAGTCAATTTGGAACCTATCGGTTCTCCACGACATACTGTACGTTGCACTTTGGTCGCGATCTGCCTAGGCTTTTCAGTGTCCCCTTTCCGCAACCAGTAGCACGCGGCTCTGTACCTGACGCTTCTATTGGCAGGATATTATGACGGACACATGTCTTGCAAATTTATCGATTCGCTGTCACGTATACCTAACCGCCAAAGTAGAACGCCTGAAGCAGACAAGACGTCTCCGAACATCCGCCGCCCTAGACGTGGAGACATTGGCCCAGTGGCATCGCCATCTGCAGAACAGCAGGAATCGCCCCTGGTGGGGGAGGCCCCAGCCGCCTTGCGTCATTACGTGTGTGTGGGAAGCTCTCGGCTCCCACCGTGGCCGGCCAAGGCCGCGGGAAATGCCGCTGCAGTTCACACCGCACTAAAAACTGAACACCGACTGCGCGATCTCAGCGCCGACGCGGTGGCGCAGCTCACAGTTTTGCGTTTACATCGCAGTAGAGGACGGCTACAGGTGAGAACTGGTCGCAGTACCGCCATTCGAAGGCTATTACTGCCTGGAGTGCGGATCAAAGCCATCGTGCTGTGGCTTCCGCAGATGTAGTCTTAAAAAAACAACATCCCAGATTCTTGTCCAGCTAGAATAGTGTTCCGAATCTAATGACAGTATCCTTGATATAGGCCATTAATCTCGAAATGGACTAGCAGCGACAGCGACGCACATCAAAAACACAACTGTTAATGTTAACTTCGTATGAGGTTGTCGGCGGAGATGTCCTCTAGAAGATTAACCTAGTAAATATGTTTATTTGCACCTGTCTGTTTGTGAAGTTTATGGACAGAAACTGTTGTGTGGGTGCCTGTTTTAAGCGCTTTTAGAGTGCTATTGGTCGGAAATGATCGTTTGATATTATTGGCCGGGGTAGTTCGGCCGCCTAGAGCAAGAGTTTCTGTTTGACACCATTTCAACGATTTGCACCTCAATGAGTATGAGATGAAATGAGGAGGACAACACAACACCTAATCCACGAGCGAAGAAATTTTCCAATCGTCCACGCATGGAACCCGGGACTCCAAACATACGGGCAGCGATGATAACCACCTTTTTCTGGTTATTTTGTATCTTTTTTTTTTTGACTTGTTTGTCCGTTGTTTATTCGTCACTGGTTATGTTCGGATGTAGCATGAGCTCTTTCAAATTACATCGATGAGAGTTTTTTTTCCGTTATTGCAGAGGGTGGCCAGTCTCCTGAGCGAACTCGATCAGCTACTGTGCCGGCCTGCTGACTATTGATCACAGTATAGTAGAAAAGAGATGGAGAGCAGTCGAGCTCGATTCATAGCCTGCGCTTTCCCGTTGCAACAAGGGGGCTGCAATGTTGAACGTTCCATTCCTACGAATGACCGCGCGGGGTAGCCGCCTCGCCACGGCCCGCGTGGCTCACCCCGTCGGAGTTTCGAGTCCTCCCTCGGGCACGGATGTGTGTGCGTGTTTGTGTGTTATCCTTAGCATAAATTAGTTTAAGTTAGATTAAGTGGTGTGTAAGCCTAGGGACCCATGACCTCGGCAGTTTGATCCCATAGGAACTTACCATAAATTTCCAATTTTTCTCAAGAACAGATTACAGTGCCACGCACTCTCATTCCGTGAGACGTGGCGAAAAGCTTTGGTATTTGGACCGGAATACTGGTTCGCAATTTCATAACCGTGGACTGTATGTGTGCACTTCTTCTCTCCTCTCCCCGTAGGTACTGGTTGTAAAAATGTGTTCTTCTACCAGAACTGGAACCGGCTACTCTACGAGTCCAGCTGCACCATTCTGGAATGAATTAGTGACTTTGGTCGCGGAGACGATGAAAAGGACCACTGGCGGGATATTACGCGTGAAACTGTAAATGGAGGGCGAAGAGAGAGGAGCAGGAGGAGGAGTGGTTGGGAGGGGGGAGCGCCGGGGCAGGACGCCCCGCCTCTAATTGCCGTGCCAGCTGCTTCTGCGGCCGCGGCTTTTAGCAGAGCGAGCCGAGCTGGAGCTGCGTGCCTCTTATCCGCGCGCCACATCGCCACCCCGTGCGACACTTTATGGCCTCGCCCATAAAACCCGCTAATAAAGATACCGGCGGGCCTGATTTGTCGGTGTTTTACGGTTAATTGCCTGCCGAGTGTGCGGCGCCGTAACTGCGGCCGGTTTATTATGAGCAGCAGTTAAGCCATCAAATTCGAGTGAATTAAATTTGTTAGCAGCTTATATAGTAGCCGCTTTTATGGCGTATAACTCCTGACGACTGCGGCCGCTGAAAAATTTGCATGTTCTTCGTCCGACAGAGATTTCCGATAAGGCGCTCCTCAGACAAAGCCGGAGGAGGTTACGTACGGCGTGTGCAAAGTGAAGCGCGTATCTCGGGGCGTTAGTCTCGGCCGGTGCGGAGAGGGCTCTGCGGGTAGCGAACGGGCTGTCTGCGGGAGGTATGGAGCGGCCGGCGCCCTGGTGTTTACTCGCCCCTAACGAGCTGGCACGCCGCCGCTTCACCACGAGCGTCGCTTGCCTCCCGCTCTTCATCGTCCTCAGCGGGGATGCGAGACATTCACTGACTGACCTGGGGTTAAATCTGTTGCGAAGCTAAATATGATATGGCCATATATACATAAATATAAAATGTAGGGAACAGCGAACCAAGGTTCCTGCCCAAGTCGAGAGCTCCTCAACAGTCGACGGAAGACAATTCGAGAAAGGATGATTACTGTTTAAGATCTCGTCGATAAATCTGTGGCAGCCCTAGTTCATGCAGGAGAAGGATGGAGAAGGCAGTCGGCCGTGTGCTGTTCAGGGGAACCAGCAGGTCATCGCCGTAGCCAGTTTCACGGAAAACCTAAAGCTACGTGGCCGGATGGGTTACCGCACCCCACCGCTCCTGGTGCCAGCACTGCTCTGAGGAAGAGGTAGTCTGACTCCACGAACAGTGTGTGGGTCATAGAAGGAAATGTTGGCCATTCTTTAACCAGTAAGCCATGTATCAGTATGAGATGCTCTACAGTCATGGACTGCGCGGCTGGTCCCGGCGGAGATTCGAGTCCTCCCTCGGGCATGGGTGTGTGTGTTTGTCCTGAGGATAATTTAGGTTAAGTAGTGTGTAAGCTTAGGAAATGACGACCTTAGCAGTTAGGTCCCATAAGATTTCACACACACTAAGATGCACTAAGGTACTTATTTACTCTGATAACATCTATATTGCTCAAGACGTTTTACCCGACGAATCGCTTAGTGGTTGTTTTATGAGTTACCTTTTTCAGTGTTGTCAAACAAGACTCATTACACTCGTTGCTATTGTTTGTGCCCTAATATCGGATAGCACAGTGTACTATTTTCTCAGTGGATGACTTACTATAGAACTCTCAAACTCTTTATAGCTGTAGTTCTCTTTTCATCGAATTTAGTGATCCCAGTTCGCTATTTTTCTGCTCCTTTTTGTCTAAACATCCCACATTGCTTCTTCTTAGGAATCACTGCTGTTGCTCAGACATTTGACTCGTACACTCTGAACATTCAAACATTGCACACCTACTTGAAGCGGTAGAAGCTGGTGGGGGGAGTGGTAAGATGGTGGGCCAATAACTGCATACAGAATTTTTACAACAATTTATTAAGAGTCACCAAGTAAAATGCTTCTCGAGAAAGCGCTTTGAAAGGCAGAATAAAAAAGTATTACAATACTCCCCGAGAAATGAATTTAGAAGGACATTTGGATACTGTTCTTTAGGTACCGCACATAAATGCACACTTAATAACAATTGAACGACTTACGACAGTAGTTAAAAAATAGAAGTCAAAAATTCAAAAAATTTTCAAGGCTTTTGGCAAATGAATAAGTAATTATCCAAAAAACAATACTTACGGCCAACGGCAAATTATAAGTTTACAGCAAGTGGAGCGCCTCAAAACTGTACCAAACTTAAAGTACACAGAATGACAGACTGGAATAAAGGCAAAGCCAACTGAGGATAAGAAAAATAATTTTGAGCCAGAATTCGCCGACAACGGTCAGTTAAAAGTTAGAGACTGAAAATCGCCTCGCGTCGGTACCAACAAAAATTTATTTTAGTTTTTTTAACCAAAGAGAACCACCATCAACGGCCACGTAGACTTATGCTTAGAACAAGCGCCTTATAGCAAGAATAAGAATAAATGGAGTAGCAAATATATGTCACTAAACGGGATCTTACAACCTAGGTGTTTAAGTGAAACACCTTCTGGCTCCAAATTAATAAATCAGGTAAAACGCCTCGGGGCAGCAAGCAAATTAAAATTTTTTTAAAATAAAAAGAAATTATGTTGTCCTCACTGAACGGCCAGATACAGTAACAAAAAATTCTGAAATTAACTTTTGTCAGAAGAGGTAGCAGAGAGAGGCAGAACAATAGAGAACAACAGAAAATGTTGGGAATACCACATAGGATCGAGCTCACCCAAAATGTGGCTCAAGCGTTCAAAAATTACAATAGACGAACACAAATTTGAGTAGTTGGCCAGCTGATTTAATAAAAAGAGACATAAACCTTTATTAGCCACTGCATTCCGAATAAATAGTAGGTCAAGGTGGCTCTTTGTTCCAATCAGTTGTAAACGGAGGTGCCTGATAGCAGGCAACGTAGGACTACACAGGGAGGCCTGCTTCTGGGCTTCTTTACCATGTGGGTGCAATAATAATAATAATGTTCCCGTGCGACGTACGAAATTATATTAATGAAGTCACTACTAACAAACACACACACACACACACACACACACACACACACACACACACACACACACACACACGTACCAATCAACTTGACAGCGTGGACGAGGATATAAAATACAAACCAGCAACAAAGACTTCAAACATATCTCTTAATAACGCAGATCACTAAAAGAGCTGCAATATAAGATACAAAGCTTGCGTGAGCACCAACGAGCTACACACCTGCAGTAAACACAGCAACCGCTCGCCTGGTGACGTTAACAAGAAAAGTGAACAAATAATAGAGGCACGCAGCAATTCACAATGCGTGCTCAAAGCGGCCAGAAATAACCTAGCACAGTCAACTGACGAGCGCACTCCCGCCCGCTTTTATGCAACGCAAATAAAAAACGCACTTAATCCAGGCTGCCGCTTTTGCCTCCATGGTCAGCACGCTGGGAATGTAAACACATCCGCAGTAACAGAGAAACCCAAACACTACACTGTGCCTACAGTAATGCAGCTCTCTCTCTTGGCGCACATTCTGTGTGCCCATATATCGCCGTTCGGTTCCATATCGCTTCCCCTTTGCGGAATCGCGTCCACCGGTTACCCAGCAACTAGGCACAGACGTTCCTGCTGAGCGGCTGCTAACGATTTCACAAGCGCCGCTCAGTGCTTGTTCTGCTGCGGAAGTTGTCTGGAATTGTTGCTTGACGTGACGACATGCCACTACTGCGACTGTGGTGGGTATCGATTACGAATAGGGGTCTAGGAGCACTGCTTAAATATTGTACTGAATCGGGATTGCAGCTACTGGGATTATTTTCCCCATCCTCGGTGGAATACTCTTATTACCTGTTTTAAGCGATAGGAGATTCGACAAAATGCGGGATAGACCGATGGTATGCCATAGGAGATCGAAAAAGAATCGGAGCGTTTGAGATACGGCGTTACAGGATACTGAAAGTGAAGTGGGCTGATAGCATACGAAATGAGGAGATTCTCCACAAAACAGGTGGCAAAAGAAATATGCGAAGAGCAGGAACTGCATCAGGGAATATCTTCCTAGATACTACAGAGGAGCGACACACGACAAAAACCTCAGGGGAAGGAAAAGCCTGGAATAGCAGTATTAAATTCCGTAAATAAATGGCTCTGAGCACTATGGGACTCAACTGCTGAGGTCATTAGTCCCCTAGAACTTAGAACTAGTTAAACCTAACTAACCTAAGGACATCACAAACATCCATGCCCGAGGCAGGATTCGAACCTGCGACCGTAGCGGTCTTGCGGTTCCAGACTGCAGCGCCTTTAACCGCACGGCCACTTCGGCCGGCAAATTCCGTAAATAACTGGCGACGTTGTGTGTGCCTGGAATAGCAGTATTAAATACTGTAAATAACCGGGGACGTTGCTGCGTGCGTGTGTTACTGTGAGGTGAAGAGGTTAGCACAGGGGAGAAAATAGTAGGAAGGCGTGCCGAAGGACACAAAAGTCGGATGATTATCCCCCCCCCTCCTCCCGGAAAAAAGGAAAAAAGAGATAAATACATGGAAGTAAACATCTTAACTGCAGCGTCTTATCGTGCTGGAATACTGATCTCCGTACACACGCACCTGATTGTCCCACGCGGCCTCCACGGCCCTGTGAGGCCCCACGGCCCGCTCCTCGCGGCCCACGGCCTGCTTACCGACTGGCGACCGCACGGTCCACCGGCTACCCCAGTCGCGGAGCGCTTCAGGCTCTGCCCGCGCTTACGTTCTTAGAGAGGAAGGCCCATTCTGGTCTGCTAAATTATCGCAACGGAGAGCGTATCCACTCGGCCCTGTGGACCTCCAAAGTGCCGAAGAAGGTTGTGTCGTAATGTTACAAACGAGGCAGATAATCCAGAAGAGCGGAGCCGGCAGCGTAGCTCGTGCAGCGAGAAGTGTTAACAGAGGACATTACCGGAGATTGCGGGAGTTTTTCCGCCAAACGTAACGTAATGGCTGCTGCGGTGACGGGGCGTTGCTCCCGGCCGCCGAGGGGCAAGAAGCGTCCTTGGAGACGGGAGGGAGGCCGTGCGCGGCCCCGCCCTGCAGTCTGCAGTCCGGAGCCTGCGGGCAGGCGCTAAGCGACAGCGACAGGCGCCGCTGACAGCACAAAAGGCCGTAAACTACGGCCGGCGGCGGCGGCGGCGACGGCTGCCTCTGCCAGGGAACACCCGAATATCAATTCTTTGCCGCCCATTGTCAGCCGAGGCGTACTGGTCACTCTGTCGATTAGGCAACTGGAGCCTCGTCCGTGTCGCGTAACTGCATAAGGCGGAGTGTCCGACTCAAGGTGCAGTCGGCGACGTCGCGCCGCTGAAACCGAACTCGTACTAGTACACGTCCTGTGCACTGGCCTCATAACCGTGAGAGACCCGAATGAACGCGTATAGAATCTTCTGTGCAGTTAGGCAACGTCACTGTGCTCTTTTTTTATAATTGCCGGGAGAAGAGCCGGTCGGTGGGTAACTTTCCCTCACTGGACTGGGTTACACTCGAGAATGCACTCCCCAGTTCCTCCAGAATTCAGGCCATATGATGACATATTTGAGGCAGGTCTATCCTTTGCGTGGTACACCACGGTGCTTTTCTAGAAAAGTTGGCTATGTATTGGCTCTGTGTTTGCGTCTTTCCCTCATCATCATCATCAGCATCATCATCATATCATCAACAGCAAGAACGCGAAGAAAATCAACAGGTATCACTCACACGAAACAGAGCTAAGACTGCTGATACACAAGCGCCCAAGCCACCTTAAGAGGAAAGCTTGTACGGTGCCGTGAACCACATTAATAAGTAAGAAATAAACTGAAATCATTTCAGAC
Source organism: Schistocerca piceifrons (assembly GCF_021461385.2). Taxonomy (NCBI): domain Eukaryota; kingdom Metazoa; phylum Arthropoda; class Insecta; order Orthoptera; family Acrididae; genus Schistocerca; species Schistocerca piceifrons. The sequence goes on from NC_060138.1 coordinate 1,217,630,949, forward strand.
CGCTGATCACTGAAGTACTCCTGAATGATAGCGCAGTAGTGCGACTGGACCGTGCAACTGGTGAAGAGGAGGAAGTAGCCAGTCAACGTAGCCTGACAACCTACGAGAATTCATACACATTTACAACGACCTTTGAAGACTGCCTCGTATATAGATTTCTGTGAGTCTGAAGGATGCGCGAGACACCTTGTGCGGTGAGCGGCGGGGGAAAGGGGGGATAAGGAGGGTGGGCGTGCGTCCGTGGGGATGGTTCAGAGTCACTGTTAATAAACTTAAGAAGTGAGAATGTTGGTGAAGTACCAAAGCTAGTCATTGGTGCGAAAATAGGTGGTAGGCCTTTAGCCCGCTGTACCAACCATATTCAAACGTCCTCGTCTACTATCGCCCAGGACTTGGGGTGCAGTCCAGAAGCAGTACCTGCGCCATGGTGACAAAGCGACGCGTCCAAAGACGGCAGCACTCTGCTTTCACAGCGACCCTGACTTCCAGGAGCTGCTGACAGCCAACACGCGTACAAGTGGCGCAGGCAACAGCCCTCATAACCTGTGGAGCTGAAACGCTTTTCTGCAGTGAATACCGCATCTCTGTAGCTGCAGGGTGGACGAACGGTTTACATCTCTCGAGGAAATTATCCCAGCCATAAAGGCTGAAACGGAATAAAATTGATTTTAAAATACGAAGACGTGTATGTTCTACTAGCCGTCAAATTAATGTACCTGCAAAATTCATTATCGTGTACAATTTATGTTTGAATTTAAAGATAGCAGAAAAACAAGTCACTAAAGAAGTAGTACCAATAACTAGGAGACACAAGAATCAAGGTATTCTCTGTCAAAAAGCTAAAAACTTGCTTGAAACAATATAAATTAGCAAACACAGTACTGGCAGACTGATATTTAGTTGTAGTTGGAGTGGCAATCATTGAAAAAAAAAGACGTTTTTCTTTCTGGCGTCATCTTTTCACGAAATTTCAATCACCAACTTTCTTTGCGGACTGCAAAAATATTTTATTGGCGGCCACCTAGATAGGGAGAAATCACACAGGAAGATTTAAGTGTTCGTTTTTTCCACGCGCTGTTAGTGCAACGGAAGAGATATAGCTTGAAGGCAGATCGATGAATCCTCTACCTGTCACTTAATTGTGAATTACTTAGTAGTTGCTGGACGGAGGTATTTCCCAGTATAGAAGTTACTGTCCTGTCGCATGTCCTTGCCTTAGCCGTCAAATTTGGAGTTTTGTTGAAGTGATTAAAACACAGCGGGGCCACACCCTTGTGCAGAGACGCGGTGTGTGCGATGAGCAGCAGCCGAGGAGGCGGGCCTCGGCCGCCTGGAGACTGTGTCGGTAGGTGAGCGCCGGCGGCAGGCGGCAGGCGGCAGGCGGCTCATGCATCATGCAGCGCACGCACTTGTACGCGGGATGTGCACGACTTGGACACTGCAGCTGCGCACTCTGCCAGCGGCCTTATTTGAATTTGCCGGATAATATATATTGCCATGAGGAGCCTGAAATCCGGCAGTTTTTTTTTTTTCATTTAGCTGTGAGTACATTGGCCCTCGGGTACTCATCCCTCTCGAGTCGATCCTCAGGTCTCACTCCTCAGGCACCTGTGTTTTGTACACGGTTCCTGATCAACCACCGCTGTCATAAACCAGGCGTTTCTTGTTCTAGGTCCGAGAGGTGCCTCAAGCCAAATACGGTATAGCTGCACGAAGTACCTTTATTTACTTAACATGTTATTCATTACTCATTTGACTGTAGCTACAGACAGCTTGTTAGAGATATTCTTCTGCGATCCTTGACAGTCCAACATGCTCCGCAATTAATTGCAGAACACAATATATTCAACTTTAGTGATGAACAGACAGATTTGCATCTTCAGCATCTCCTAGCGTCGACATCGACAGTTATGAATCACATTTTCTTTTTAAAAATTGATACCTAACTTGACACAAACAAAACCGCAATCATCAGCATAAAATTATTTGTAGTCTGTTGCAGCTAAGCAGCATCGATCAGAAAACAGTTTACGACAGTCATATTTTACGCAGATCTAAATTTATCTGTTATTATTAATAAAGTATACATTAATTGGTTCTACAAAGACCTTTGTCAGTGCAGTAGAAGTAACTGGACACAAATAAATCTTTTAGGATCCTCTTGTTCTGTACTTTATTACAAGCTATTTTTCCAAGGTTGCTGGCACGTTATTGGAGATACATATTTATAGTTTATCTTCATTTGACAATTACAAAACGTCTACACTGGCCATCATCAGAACTGTTAAACGAAAGCAGCAAATGACGAGGACGATGACAGACACTAAGGGAAGATCTGATTGAAAAGATTTGAGACATTCTGCTCTGTGATAGTTCCACTCACGTTTAGAGAATTAATTAGTAAACTGTGATAAATGGGAAATTTGAGCGTGCTCATGCACAAATATTCTTTTTACTACCGAAAAATGTTTCGGCACTCTAGCGAGTTATTCAAGTTTACTCTTTTGTTTAGATCTTAAAAATTTAGGTCGAAGCACCAAAGTACTCAGGATAGAAAGAAATAAACATACAAATGTTACGTTTCAGAGAAATTTCTCTACTGAAGAAACTGTACACTTTTAGAGAATACACTGACAATGAACACTGAAAATGTAATCTTTTTCACCTCTAGCGTCGTGTGAGCTGGAGTTATACATTTCTCTGACGATGCTTGACTAGCGACGAATGAAAAAGCAGATTACGTTTGCTTTTGTTTTTCTTCCTCATTGCCTCGCACTGTCGAGTAAAATAAGTGATGAAATTCCTGGAAATGTAAATTCTTCTCAGAGAAGCGTTTCGTAATTTCACGCCAAACCGCGAAATTAGTGACAGTGAAAAGGAAGAAACAAACAAAGGGTTCTACCGCGAAGAAACAATTAAGGTACACTGTATTTTTAGTTTACGTAAGCTGATGGCCTGAGTGACGGATCGGATTGTCAAATACACAAAAGAAATGCTTCATTCAAGAACAACTGTCAATGGTAATAGTAAAAACACAATTGATTTAAAACGTATGCGTGTACGTGAAAAATGCTTTGACGGAAAAGAGCAGTGAAGGGAAAGAGTAATTTGTAAATGAGTTTCTTCTTGAGCTGTATTTTCTCTATGAGCCTTTGGCCACCTTAACCATGTTTTAACGAAAGTATATGAAATATTTTATACTGCGCTAGAAACCGCAAATGTCGAGCCAGAAGCGTTTGCACGTTATTTCCTATTGTCGTGTAATTTGCTAGTTTACTTTTCTAATGCCTCTTCGTATATGCCTCTTCGTGTGTGAAGAAACACGCAAGCGTTTTTTTCTGATAAATGCGTACACGGTAGAGGAGACCTGCTTCAGATTTAAATCTGTGTTTCAAAGAATATGAATTACAAGAATGAAATCTGTCTTGATGTCATGACAAGAACCAGATAACATGCTAGACTGTGTTCAGTGAAGGCAATCTGGTGGTGCTAAGCTTCTTTGTGATAGTGGGAAGCAGTACCTTTCTTTTTTGTGGAGCTCTTTGAAAGACTGACTTACATTGCGTTTCATTTTTTCCAAGACAGCTCCACGCAGGAAGTAGTTTGCGCGATGAGTTCAGCATTCACCTCAGTAATTATCGAACAGTCAGAGGAACGCCTGTTTTAGGCCAGTTGACAAGCCGGCAAGTAAGACTTCTACGAAAACTCACATGACCGTAACGGTAACTAACAAAGCTCTGACTGTCGTACCGCACAATGGGAAACAAGGATCAAGAACGCGTGTAGTAAACACACATCGATTCAAAATTGTGTACACTGCCCTAATATTTTTTCATCCCAGAATTCTTTATAGCTAAGTGACATGATTGTGAGAGAATTAAAACTGTTGCTCTTCTTCTAAATATTCGTTTATTCGCAAAGAGAAGAAAGGAAGTATGCTTACCAAGGAGAAATAAGCTAAAAAAACTGAAGCATGTTGGTTGTGATTTCGTTCAGAATTTTTCCGATTAGGTGAAGCCCGCGCGTAGACCAAGCGACTGCTAGAGTGATATGATGCTCAGTCCACGATTACCTACCGAATATCTCCATCCTGTAAACGCTAGGTTGCTGTCCCATTTTTTTCCCCAGTACCCAAATAACTGAAATTAACAGAGATCCAGGACACAGATGTAAATGAGCTCTTCCAGCAAAAGATTATGGTGGCCCCAGCAAGCCCACTAATAAAAAGGACTGTTCGCGATGGTTGTCTTCTTCCTCTAAAAATGAGTGCTGTGCCATTCATGTAAGGTAGTCGATCTAACCGTCTCGAAATATTCACTGAATCAGGCAGTGCTTTTTGTCCAATTTAGCGTGTGATAAAAAAAGGTAGAACCACTATACTGTGTTTGTTTTTTGGATAGCAGACGAAATAACACGGGTAAAGATAGTTCGCAAAAGAAATGTGAAAATAATGTTCGTTATAGCGCGAGTGCTTTCTGGGCGTGAATCTGAGGAGGGTTGCATGACTGCTAGCGTTACCAATAACTGAGAACCAAGCCACACAAACGCTTTTGTGGGACGCATTGCTCAAATTGGAACTCGAAATCATTTTGCAGTTTACCATTCTTCATAGAAAAAATGGTTCAAATGGCTCTGAGCACTATGGGACTCAACTGCTGAGGTCATTAGTCCCCTAGAACTTAGAACTAGTTAAACCTAACTAACCTAAGGACATCACAAACATCCATGCCCGAGGCAGGATTCGAACCTGCGACCGTAGCGGTCTTGCGGTTCCAGACTGCAGCGCCTTTAACCGCACGGCCACTTCGGCCGGCTTTACCTTTCTTCATAGAGACCTTGTACTTGTATATGTGAAAGTCATGACAATACAAGAACTTACTCAAACGTCAAATTTGTTGAATGGCGTCCACTTACGGAACTACAAAGGTCCAGTGACACTTGGACTTGTCCGCTGTTTGGGTGAGTAATGGCGACCGTTAGACGAGGCAACGGCCGCGGCTGTGGCTCCTGCGAGCTTCCGGCGGCTACCTGTGGAGGGCGGAAGTTCGCGTTTCACGACTAATGCCCCATCAGGGGGGACGACGGAAGTGACGTCCGCACATTAATATCCCCACAGCTCCGCTCTTCTTCCGATGACATTCACGCTTCCCAGACCGTTGCTTGCTTGAGAGAATATAGTATACATGTTGGCTATAAAACAAACAACACATTGCAGAAAAGATTAAAAACACCCAGCATTAACATAGATAAATCGAACAAAGCATGCCTATACCAGCCAATCAGCAAAGACTGTGATTCAGTACACATCGGACAGACATGTAGAAATTTCAGGACAAGATACTCAGAATAGTTGAGAGCACTCGAAAGTGACAACAGACATTCCACATTTGGAGACACATCATTAAATAAAACGAGCGTCCCAATGCATAGAAACAGACGTCCAAATCCTGAAACGCAGTAATCATCAGTACCATTTTTTAACAACAGAAGAAAATTACCATATCCAAAGAGCTATCACAAAGGGCAAAAAAGTCATAAATGACCAAACAGTACTACGCAACAAAATACTATTAAACACTCTAAACGAACTATCTGACTACACAAAATAGAACAGAAGCGCGCGCACACACACACACACACACATAGAGAGAGAGAGAGAGAGAGTGAGAGAGAGGGGGGGTGGGGGGGGGGGAGAGAGAAGAGAAGAGAATGAAAACAAACGGAACAGATTCAAACTTCGCTGACGTCAAACCAAAACAAAACAAAAACAAGCGCAGTCGGAAGCGCACGAGAAACTCAAATTTGTGCAGGCCAAATAGCTCTAAGCACTATGGGACTTAACATCTGAGGTCATCAGTCCCCTAGACTTAGAACTACTTAAACGTAACTAACCTAAGGACATCACACACATCCATGCCCGAAGCAGGATTCGAACCTGCGACCGTAGCAGCAGCGTGGTTCCGGACTAGAGCGCCTAGAACCGCTCGATCACAGCGGCCGGTGAAATTTGTGCAGTGAATCGTGTCCTAGCCACAGCAGCATAAAAGGAAGTAGTATTCACAAATGAGCAGTGCAAAACATGAGTAAATACTGTTAAAATAGGAATTGTAAACCATGAATAATAAACTGCGCCAAACAGTTCTCCACACTTAAGCTGCACAAAAATTTTACCTATGTTCGCTGGTTAGTTTAGCTACACAAAAACATGTTTTGCAGACAAAAACATGTCAACCACAGTTTCAGGGACTAGCCAGATACTGCAATGGTAAGGCCAAAAAAATGGGCGTAAGCCACGATTTTTACATTTTAGAGGTTGTGTTATAAATAAAAATTCAATGTAGGCAATATCTAACACCCCTCATGTTTGCAGATGACGTAGTGTACTAGTTTAGACTAGAGGCTGATTTCGATTGGTAGTCACAGAACATACACCACGTAAAATAAGAGGTAAAGTTCATACACAATTTAAATACAACAAAGTCTGATGTAACATATTTTCTAACATAATCTGTATGTATGTATTTCAGAAAAATAAAAGAAAAAACTCTGTGAGGAGTCCACTTCTGTGGTGAAACATTTTCGTGTGTTAAAGCGATACTTGCAAAAAGGCACACCCATCCTTAGTTTATTATTAGTGTGAAATAATTGATTTTACGCAACAGAACATATTAAATCACATTGAAAGCGAGGCAGAGAAGTCCTAAGCTCCATCGCAACGTTTGAATTACGGTGCTGTAGAAAATAAAATTTGAGCGAGATGCCTCAAACATTGAAACCCAAGAAACACTGAGAACGAAGCACTCTTGTTACCTCAGCAAGTAACAGCTTAGATCTGGATCTCCAGACTGGGGTCCCCGCGGTGATCCTTCAGCTGAACCGTGCAGAGAGCGTCATTCAGAGGTGTGCGTGAAGTTTGGTTGTAGAGTCGAGACTGTTCGCAATGAAGAACGTAGTCGTGGCTGTCAAAAGAAACTGAAGAGAAGTTGTCGGTCAGTCAGTACAGGGAATAAGGCGTTGAAACATAACGGTGCCCACAGTTACAACCCGATGGACAGGAGGAAAGTGCCACCACTTTATCAGCACAGGTAGCATTTTCCCTGCGGCACTAATTTGCTTTGGGGAGCACACTTGCCCATAATAATTGCAAATAACATAAAGCGAAGTCTGGGATGGGTCCTTAACAAGTACACCTACAGCTCGGTTCGTGTTTCTGTGTAAGGAGATGTACATAGAACAGTTATTACATTAACTGTAAACATCAGTTTCATTGTTGTTTATGCGCGTCATTTTGCTCATTCATTTCATTCCTCTCTGTACATTCTTCTTGTTACAGTGAAGCTAACTCGGCGGATTAAACACTTTTCTCAGGAAGGCACGGATACCCGAGAGTACTGAGACGTGTTTTATTTTGTGAGAGAGCGTGTTGAGGCTCGTCCCCGCGTCGCGCCAGCTCAGCCACTGAAGGCCTCCTTGCCGCCTGTTGCTGACGACAGCAGAAGCCAGCAGGTATAACGGCGGCGGGCCAGGTGTCCGGCTCTTTAGCGCATTGTCTCTGCGCCCGGCTCGTGTGGTTTTTTGCCCGCGCAGCTGCGGCCGCCCTTGACAGATTACGGGTCCTGGCGGCTGGCTGCTGACGTTGCGAATATTAGTTCTGTAATAGCGAGCCGCACGCCACCTGACGTGACCGAACCAGTCATTTCCTATTGTGGCCGTGTTTGCCTTCCGACCTCCCGCCACTCGACACCGCCACGGTAGCTCACCGGAGGGAGCCGCTGCACAACCGCCGCCTTCAAAGGTGCCTTGAGCCGTACGGGCGCAGGACGGAACACTAGCAGCGGGCGCGTGTAGTTATTTGTGCGAGTTCATTGGTCTAGCTTATGCGCAAATAACCATACATCAGCACTGCTACTTTTATTATTGTTGTTATTTAATTCTTCCGCCTACATTTGCCATTAAAGATGCTCTGCAGCTTTTATGTTTGGGAAATCAACAATTCTGTTGTACCGCTATTTAGCCGAAAAATAAAACGTTGAGACCGTTACTGTGCAAAGACAAAAGTTAATTCTTAGAAAAAGTAAAAAGAAAGCTACAATACTGTTTATTAAAAAAAATGGTCAGGTGAAATTAGGAGACGGCCACTGAAGGTTCCGAACAAACTTTAATTACGTATACAGGCGGTTGATTCATTCCGGGAATCGAGAATCCCGACGAGTTTTGCCTATTATCGACATTGATATTCTCAGCATATTGGTTCCAGGGATTCCAAGACTTTCAAGAATGTTTTCAATTTCGAAGTCGGATAACAAATGACATAAGAAATATTTTTTCGCGTGATATAATCGTAAATTGACAATTTCCTGTTTTTTTCCCCTGTACTTGTACTGTGAAACCTTGCTTCTTGCCGAAGATTATGAGTCTGTGCCAAAGGAAACCACCTTACAGGATTTAATGAGTGAGTTTGTGAGCGTCAACAAATGGTTCAAATGGCTCTGAGCACTATGGAACTTAACTTCTGAGGTCATCAGTCACCTAGAACTTAGAACTACTTAAAGCTAACCATCCTAAGGACATCACACACATCCATGCCCGAGGCAGGAATCGAACCTGCGACCGTAGTGGTCGCGCGGTTCCAGACTGTAACGCCTAGAACCGCTCGGCTACTCCGGCCGGCCTGAGCGTCAACACAAGTGGCATAAATGGCCGTATCTTTTGACTGCATTGACTTAGAAGCTAGCGTTTATCAAACCGCCAAGAGACCATAGACCTTAGTATGTGATATAAATTTCAACTTGATACATGTATCCGCTCCTGAGAAAAAATAGGTCGTAGTAGACGGACGGACAGACAGTCTAATAATAAATGACTTACAAATTAACAGCTGTAGGAATTTTTCCTTTGGTCATATTGTGTAACATCGCTTCCTGCCAAACTTCATAATTTTAGGTCATCGGGAAGTGCTCTATAGGTTTTGATGCGTGAATTTATGTGGCTTAAACGTTCGTATCTTACAGTTATATGACTTAGAAGCTAACATTTATTACACCACCGGAGGACCATAGTCTTAATAACGTAGATTTTAACTTGATACAACTACCTGTTCTTGAGAAAAAGGGTTTTTAACAGTTAATTTTTGTCACATTAATTGTACTGCACTCAATACGACGGCGGTTTTTGCTTGTAGGGAAAGCTCCTTCGGTTGGCAGTGCCGCTGAAAATCCTGCATCGTTTTTTTGGCACAGTTGACTGTTGTTAAACATATTCTACGGAATATTAGGTCTGATAAAAGCGAAACAAACCATTATTCTAAGGCAGGTACAAAGGGCCTGACCATCCAGAGAAGCTTCCGCAACAACTTGAAACCACTGACATGTTTCGTACAGTATAATTTAAATGACAAATAAATGTTGATGTTGAACTTGTCGGTTCGTATCGGCTAAAGGTGCTATTTTTTTTTTTTTTTTTTTTTTTTTTTTTTTTTTTTTTTTTTTTACAAACAACTTCATTAACAGTGGCCGGTTGTTGTCCTTTTAGTTTTTGTAAGAATCTGTTATTTCCTTCTAGATCGACTCCTCTTTCACAAAATGGATGTACAATACTGCCGACTCACACATCTCCAGCGGCACCAGGAAATTACAAACTGAAGGTGAAATAGGTCCGAAACTATTTCCATTTTGTACAGCTTCAGTCGATCTTGAATGAAATTATCCCTTTTCCACTTTTATATATATATTAATAAATGGTGGCATTTCGAAAAGACGAACAAAATAACGAGGTCTATGATATTCAGTGATTCTTCGCTAGTGTCACCGTCAGTTTTAATTGCGAAGACAGCGCTAAACGTAGGTCGTAAACATAATAATTTTTTGCCACCTGTATTTTGATACTTACGTTAGGCGTGATTTGAGGTTTTTAAATAATATACGGTACCCGAAGATAAGCTCTTAAGGTCTCTAAATGTTTCGAAGGCTGAATGTTTCACCCAGATTAACTGAAAAGCATCACGTGAATCACAGTCCCCATGGGTATGGCAGTGCTAACGCGTGTTTTGTAATTGTGTATGACGCTAAGTTGCACTTGCCTGCAAACTTTTGCGGTGTGTGAAGTTATCTTCGCGCAAATGCTTTACACGGGAGAATATACTGTATTTTGAGAACGATTTATGCAGAACTTATGTGAGAGTATTTAGTGTAGTACGAAAGACAATATAAATTTAGCACGCAAACGTTTGAGAAAGTGCCGCGAAAAAAGGTGCCCCTAATTTTGGTGTTATCATGAGCGGATCGAAATATAAATAGTGAACGGAAGGAACAGGAAAAGAAGAAAGATCCATGTTGTGAGGGCAGGTTGAGGAAAAACAAGAACTGCTAAGTAATGCTCTGTTTACGAATGTACAATGCATCGCTTCCAAAACATAAGTTCATCGCCGGCCTTTGTGGCCGAGCGGTTCTAGGCGTTTCAGTGCGGAACCCCGCTTCTGCTACGGTCGCAGGTTCGAATCCTGCCTCGGGCATGGATGTGTGTGATGTCCTTAGGTTAGTTAGGTTTAGTTGCAAGTCTAGGGGACTGATGACCTCTGGTGTTAAGTCTCATAGTGCTCAGAGCCATTTAATAAGTTCATCAGTGTCGACAGTCCTCAGGAAGCTGTGTTGAATTTCCTGTTATCCAATTGTGACGTCTCTGTTTGTTGACTTAACAAAGGAACTCAACGACGCCGTTGCTTCTGTCTTGGAGAAGAACGGCAGCAGCTGCGAAGCGTAGAGGCACACCGGGGGCCGCTGCTGCGGCTGAGATGCCACCCAGGCGACAGCAGCGGTTCCCACGCCACGCGCATGCGCATACCCAATGACGGATAGACGCCCGCGCTGGCGCGAGATGCAAATCGACGGCGGCGGGGGCGGCGGGGGCGACGCGCCATTGTGGCCGGCCGCGCGCTCCCCGCATACCCAATGGCCTTATCAGCGGCGAGGCGGCGCGCCGCGGCCGCACAGCAGGTCCCACGTCCCCGCTCCCCGCCGTCTGCCATATTAATCGCCGGCGCTGCCAATCTTAATATGCTCGCAGCACGGCTCTACTAGTTAGCGACTGCTTGGCAAGGGCCAGCGTGTGAGCGCCTTCCAGCCCAGTCGCGCGGGGCACAACCGAAACGAAACTGGTGGCTGCTGGCTGCAGGTCGCAAAGCAGTTCCAGTTGCCCAACTGCGGAAGTGCCGTTCGTGAAGCCAATACTCGATACAACTGCGTAGGTGGGCAGCATGCAGTCAAACGGCACCAGAAGTTAAATCTTGGGCAGAGTCCGTCACCGACCAATGGCTAATCAGCTGCGTTACTAAATACGTAAAGACTATACGTAGTATTTAAAAAAATTGTTAAATATTAACTTAAACCGAAGAAGGTTATTCATTAAGCAGTTTATTATTTCGCACAAATTTTTGATTATCAGCCTGATGTTTCGGAGATTTATTGCAATCCCACCGTTTTGACGATGACTATGGAACAACTAATTACTTCCTTGGTGTGCGAATCTAGAGCAATGATGGGTGGGCAGGAGAACTTACGCGAATCGAGAACCTGATTCTCAAGAACCAAAAGGAATGGAACGCACGTCCGAGAACATTTACCACTTAACGAGTAAGCCTAGGTACTAGGGGCACAAGACGCTTCAGCAACGTAGTCGGTTGTACTCGTCAAGTTCTCAGTTCCATCGCCTACTTTCTAGCGTGCATGCATCCGTAGTGTGTGATTTCGTGTCACCTAGTGCACTCTTAAAGTAACTAGCTTTATGTAAACGAAACAAAACAATGTCCGTTTCTGAAGTTATTTTTTCGGATAATATTTTACTTTTTCGATGAGCTCATGTTGATACAATTGTAATGTATGAGCGAGCCAATATTGGTTTTTTTTTATGAATCTTTCAATGTAACACTCTTTTTCACATATCACATGAAGCCGTTTCATCAATTCCCGTAGTAACAGATAGCAAACGGTTACGAATACGCTTGCGAGAACCTTTAGGAGGACAACCAAAAACTAATCTCGTGCTCCCTGTAGCAGTTAATGCAAAATGTGGTATTGAAATACTAGACCTCGGTTCTCGGAAAAAGGTACAAGAACACGTTGGAAAAAAATATTCATCGTTCTTTGTTCTCGGATTGCCCAATACTCTTTTTTTAAAATCTCATTTTGTTCGCTTCATCTGCTACGGGCGGACGTCGTAAGACGTCCGTTTAGGTTCGTTGTTGATCAATTAACCCAGTTTTTTTTTTATTACAGAGCGCAGCTAACCCTCTGACCGAACACGCTGAGCTACCGTGCCGGCAGTACTAGTCTGGACATAGGTCACAAATCAGTTGAGATCGGAAGTCGTCAGTGCCTGCCATACTTCGAAGCAAGGGTGAACTTTTCCCCCGTACGGGTACCAAACACTGAACACGACTTTTTCGGTAACCGTGCTCTGGCAGTCTACATATCACCGACGAAATGAGGTTGAATGTAGATTGCTCGACGTTGTTGGACAAGAATAATCACAAGCAATGATGTACGGCATGCATACGTAATAGAAGTGAATGGTGTATTTTTAACGGGAAACTGTACGGGTTTCACGACATGGGAAACCAGGATAACAGATGTAAAAAAAAAAAGTCCTTGTTTGACTCTGGTCTGGGTCCCAACGTAGAGGTCAATATCGGACTTCCACTAATGCACATTTTGCACCTGTTATTCATGCTGCCTACAAAACTGTTGAGGAGTCATTGAGGCATATTGTGCCACTCCTCTCTTAAGTTGGTTTTCAGTTCATGTGCGTTCCAGGAAGGGGTATTCGTTGAGAAAGATGTCTGCCAAGAGCATCTCAGGCACGCTCCAGAGTGTTTAGCGCCGATGATTACGCAGGCCGTTCCATACGTTCAATGTCTTCGCTTTCCAGTGTGTCCGATAACTCAGCAGTCCTGCAACGCCGGCCATTGTCGTCCGTTAACAGAGGGTCGGGACCTATCGCACCCCTAAACAGACGGACTTGATCAAGACTAATGTCCCTGCAATACTGTTGTGTTGTAATGGTACCTCGCGCTAAGATATGCAGCAATATTCCACTGTGCACAGTGCCTTCCCATAGTGCCTAGGCCGTACCGATGACGTTGACGCACAATTTGCGATGTGTAACGTGTTCTCCACTCTCTCCGCATTAACGCGCCACTGTGACGGGGGATTCGTCAAGAACATAATTTTGGATGACTGTAGCTGAACCCACGATCACTTTCTGTTCGACGACGTGGTTGAGTGCGATGCATTTGACAGGCTTCCGAGCATACAGACCAGTCTGATTTCGAAATTATTGTGGAAACGCGTATGTATCCGTTCTGTGGAACAGCGAAACTTGAGTTAAGAATAGGCATCTGTGTGGTTCGGGTCCGTCGGCTGCGGCTGCAAATACGCCACCATGGTGCGCCCAGGACGACCGAAGCATACTGCTAATAAACACCGAGATGACGCATGACGTCAGAGTGGAGGCGCCGAAGAGAAGCGTGGCGGCTGCTGTATCTTTCCATCGCTGCCAGTATTATCATGAAGTAAACTAGGAGTATTTGTCAGATTGTCGAAGGATCCAAACAGAGACTGCATTGAACAAACTCCTTGGCGTTTCATTACTAGCGCTTGTTTTAGTGACCAGCGAGATAATCGGTTCGACTATAAATCAGACTTTTTTTTTCAAATGCATTGCCCCGAATTTATTTCTAAACGATGTGTGTGGAATACTTGGCAGTCGGGGGCAGTGAGGGGATTAACGCTCTTGCTTCACTCGAAAGAAATACAAAAATCTTGCTGCGCGAAGTGGCCGCGTGGTTTGAGGCACCATGTCACGGATTACACGGCCTCTCCCGCCGGAGGTTCGGGTCCTCCCACAAGTCCTCACTTATCATAAATTAGTTTAAATAATGTGTAAGTCTAGGGAGGAATTCACTCTCACACATTCTACAAAAATCTTGAAGAAACTGAAATGGCATTTTCTGAGGAAAGCCTGCATTTTGGTACCGCTGGGACAGAATCTGGAAAATTTTTGCTCAGTTTCAATTGGTTCTGCTTCTCTGATCAGGAACCATTATTGTAGCCAAAAATGGTTCAAATGGTTCAAATGGCTCTAAGCACTATGGGTCTTAACATCTGAGGTCATCAGTCCCCTAGACTTAGAACTACTTAGACCCAACTAACGTAAGGACATCACACACATCCATGCCCGAGGCAGGATTCGAACCTGCGACTGTAGGAGCCGCGTGGTTCCGGACTGAAGCGCCTAGAACCGCTCGGCCACCGCGGCCGGATTATTGTCACCAGAGGTGCGGTTGTAATTAGTAATGAGATTATGAGACGTACCCTATCTGCGAATGATATATTTTTTATTATGTTTTTATGTTTTGCGTTTGAGGCGGATATGGTTAGTCGCATAAAGCATTGTTTATCGTCTATTATGAATTCAAATTGGAATCCTCGTCTTATAATATCATAGTTCTGTGAATTCACAGCCGGACATGTTCTTCTTTGAGTCGTCTTTCAACTCCGCCGAAATGTATTAGCTTCGAAGAATCTCTCCCCTGTGTCTCCTAGGGAAGTTGGAAAATCACTCCATTGAATAAGCTGGCTCTAAATTGTCTATTCGCTTACTTAATGGTTTTAGTAAAAACAAAACTGAATGAACTGCTGGAGGTGGTATAACTTCTTTAGGTGATGATATCAGTGTAATCTCTCTATTTAATGGACGATAGACACTTGGAACGTACACGCTTGAAAGCATTTTATACTTGATTGTGCCACTCTGCTTTTATTCTGATCTGTTCTATTGGCATATGACGTTTGTATGTTTCCCAAAACAGTCACCAAACGATAAATAGGTGTCTATCAAATTAAACCTCCAAGAGGCTGAGCACTGATCATCTGGGTCCAGGTCGTAGCGTCTGAAGGTGCTCGTTGATCGGAAGCCGAAAACCGAAGCGCGCCTGAAACACAAAAAGCAGGCGGGCACGCTGCGCGCGGTGTCCGGTGGAGGCATACGCCACCTGGGGGCAGGGAGCCGAGCCGACGGCGCGCCGGCCGCGGTGGGTTTTTCGAAGCGCAGCCGCGGCGGATCAGGTTTGCGCTGTGGGCGGAGGAAGCGGCCGGAGCAGTGGCCGGGCCGAAGGCTGTGCGGCCGCCGGAAGCGGCAAGTGTTTCCCTGCCCGCGACACGGACTGCCACTCTGCCGCGGCGCGTCACCTGCCCCACGCCCCACGCACGTCAGCCGGTGGACTCACCCGCAGTCAGGTGCCACGTGAAGCTAAGTACTGTATCCGACGTCGCATAATCTTTTATACATAAACCCTCTCTACGTGGGAACAGGACTCAGCTCTGGCGTTTTAAACACTTTCCTTTTGTATAAATTTTTATGTTAGTGTCAACTGATGCCCACAGAAAAAGAAACAACCTAACCGTCATCTAACTAATCTTACAGTCCGTTCTAGTTACACAACTCCAAACTGAACACACCAACGTTCACAACTTGCAGCTACCAAAAAGTAGGTGGATGAGTGACGTTATTTGGAAAACTCTTCCTCTCACCATAACTACTGCACCCGAGACCTTTTTCAAATGCTTACTGTATTTAAGTCCTCATTTCTTACACAGTTTCTACTCCTGATACTTCCATCCATGGTTCAGGATGTGCTGCATTAACCTATCCATTCTTTTAACAAGTTTTTCCATAAAGTTCGCTTCCCCCCAATACGACTCAGTACCTCCTCATTAGTTGTTCGATCTAAGAGCATTTCTCTGTGGTACCTCATTTTACAAGCTTCTATTCTCTTCCTCCCTGAACTGCTTATCGTCACATTTCACTTCCGTACAAGGCTGCACTCCAGATATTTATCTGTTATTGCCAGAATTAAAATTATATCTTCTTTACTTTTCTCGCTGTCAGTTATTGTGCTGCCGAAACAGGAAAACTAGCCTACCACTTTTAATGTCTTCTTCTTTTTTCTTCGGGTGTAACTTGGTCTATATATTCACGTTTCCCCTATTTGTCTCTAATTTATGATTATTTTGGGTACTCCGTTTTCAGCCTTTAGTGCGTCACTTCCTAATCTAATTCTGTCGGCTTCACCTGCTTGTACTCGACGGCATCCCCATTACCTTTGTTTAACTTTTGGCGATATTCAACTTATTTGTCATGCCGTTTGGAGTCTCCGACAGTTTTACAATGCCATCGGCAAAACTTAAAAGTTTTTACTTCTTCTCACTTTAAAAATTTCTCCTTAGCTTCTTGTACTTTTTAGTCAGTGGCTGGATTGAATAACGTGGGGTATAGACTACAACCGTGACTCCTTTTTGTGTCCTAAGTCTCCTAGTATGAGAGTCTGATTTTTGTGCAAGTAGTAGGACCTTTTGCTACCCGTATTACTAAATCATTAATTGGAAAAAGATTAATAAGTAATAAGTTCCTGTCGGGTCCGTTAGTTTTGTTAAGTACTGCCTTTCAGCTAGTCTATATTCACCGTGTAATGTGTGTGAATAAATTAACTGCTGAAAGTTACTGACATATCTCACCCAGGTTTTACAGCAGCTACCAATTGTTGACGCGCTGGCTTACATTCAGTCACGTACCAATACCTATGAAACACGTAATTAACTCCGTCTTAGCAAGGAGTCCGTGAACGTATCGAGGAACGAGAATATTTACATTTTCTCAATACAAAACCACTTGAAATGTAACTCTTTCGCTCCCGAAATGCCTGATCGCGGTTCGGACACGTGTAGCTCTTGATGCCCTGCTGTTGCTCTCCACCAGTGTCCTCGGCCGTCTCGTGTTGAGGCCCGCAGCATCCAAGAGGGAGGGGAGAGGGGGGGGAGGGTGAGGAGGACGAGTAATTGACAGTCAGTAGTAGTAGGTGCAGGTGAGTGGAGTGATTGGCTAAGTGAGCGCCTGTACGACAGTAAGTGACAACATTACTTACAGGCGGTGGTAGGCCATTTATGTTTTGTGAAAGATTTGGAAGCCGTTCCGGATCGAAGATAAAGCGGAATGTTACATTTTCTTAAAACTAATGTTCTGTCATAATTTGCAATTTTTTTTTCAGATATATGTATGTCCAAAGTATCTGTCAATCGCCAACTGCTCTTTAATTATTCCGATTATTTCTCTTACTGACTATCTTTTTGTGAAGTGTCATTTTCCGATGCAGTGACAGGGATTGGGGAAAAGTATAGGTGAAAAGAACGAAAATGATCCTTGCCAGCGGAGCGGAGTTCGTGCTAGTGGTAAGACAAATTGCGAACCAAGTCTCAGTACAAACGACTCGATGTTCTGGTGCATGTGTTGTCTGCGCAATCAGAAGTGAAGGAAATCGCACAGTGGCAGACGTTGATTGCGAAATGCTTGTACAATTCATACTTCGGTGTAAGGAAACGCACCTCAAGTAAAAACAAACTGAATGACAAGTCGCATAGATAGCCTCCTTGGTTATGGCAAAACATAAAAATTACCACCCGTCGCAACATCTGCAGGATGGAATAGGTTTAGACAGGTAATTTTTCCCATGTAACCGGCCCAAGTCAGGAGGCTGGAAGTTAAGTGAGTACCTCTCTCTCGGAGCAGTCGCCGCGAGTCCGTCGCGGGGTGTGTGCGGTGTGGGCGGTCGCGCGCTGTGACGGCCGCTTCCTGCCGTCGCGTCGCATAG
This sequence comes from Schistocerca piceifrons, assembly GCF_021461385.2. Lineage (NCBI taxonomy): Eukaryota > Metazoa > Arthropoda > Insecta > Orthoptera > Acrididae > Schistocerca > Schistocerca piceifrons. The sequence goes on from NC_060138.1 coordinate 1,217,648,647, forward strand.
CCCACGAGCGCGGCCGGTAAAAAGGCGGCGCCCGCCACAACCCGCGCCACTCGGCTTATAAATCGGTTAATCGCGGCGGCGGCCGGGGCCGCTGACGGGGGCGGGCGCCGTGTTCATCACTGTCCGCTTGTCCGCCGGCTGCCCGTGGGTGATGCATCGCCCGCGCCGCCGCTGCCCGCCTCCGGTACAGCTTTTTTGCCTCTGCAAACGCAGCCGGCTGCTGCACTCGCCGTCCTTCACATCTCGTCTCGTATAAAGCGCAAAGTTACCGTCCGCGCGTGACAGCTGCTCTGCCACCACATAACGATCTTGGTATTATCGCCTATTAAAAATCTCATTTCGGGGCCTACTCTTTCAATTGATTTCAGAGCGGAGTTGTTTTCACAGTTCTCTGACAGGATATGACGGAATTTCGTCAGTTTTTGTTCACCGTGGCTGACCGTCCAGTAGACTTGAGCAGTTTCATGATTCTCATGCGCCGGCTATCTCATACCTTTCACAGTCTGCTATTCCTTAGCTACAAGCTTAGCTATTCTCAAGCTACAAGAAACATTTTTCTCTCGAAAGATATTCTTCTGCTAGCCATCTCATTCACAAAATACGGTGATCCGAAAAGTGTTCATAAATATTATACAGTCAGGGAAACTGTTTTACGGTCTGTGTGGAATACTTGTTCATTAGATTTACCCATCAGTCATCTGCAAGAATAACGCCATATTATTCTAATGTTCAAATGTGTGTGAAATCTAATGGGACTTAACTGCTAAGGTCATCAGCCGTTAAGCTTACACACTACTTAAATTCTAAGGATAAACACACACACCCATGCCCGAGGGAGGACTCGAACCTCCGCCGCAACCAGCCGCACAGTACATGACTGCAGCGCCTTAGACCACTCTCTTCAAATGGTTCAAATGGTTCTGAGCACTATAGGACTTAACTTCTGAGGTCATCAGTCCCCTAGAACTTAGAACTACTTAAACCTAGCTAACCTAAAGACATCACACAGATCCATGCCCGAGGCAGGATTCGAACCTGCGACCGTAACGGTCGCGCGGTTCCAGACTGTAGCACCTAGAACCGCTCGGCCACTCCCGCCGGCAGACCACTCGGCTAATCCCGCGCGGCTATTATACTAATTACTGTTGTGCAAATTTTCTGAGCATTTCCGGAACGCATGCGTGCAAAATTAACCAGTTAATTGTACATCTATCTCATACACATTTCAAAGAACTGTGAAGTGCTTGGTAGAGAGTACGTACAGTGGTACTTCATAATCATGTCTGTGGATTCCCTCCTTCAATAGGCCGACAAGAGAGTCCGGAGCGCAGTATAAATTCAGTTTTCGAAAGAAATTTCGGCCGTTTGACTTAGATTTGTATTTCAGTCATGATTTCGGCTTTATAGCAATTCGCAAGTGCAATTTGTATCCTCAAAAGATGCCCGACCTGCCTAAATGACATGTCAGCATCGAAATAACATTTATCTGGTCTCATAAACGATGATATGAAATTTGAGGTATCAAATTGCACTTGGGAATGGCTATCAAGCTGAAATCATGATTGAGTGCCGGCCGGTGTGGCCAAGTGGTTCTAGGCGCTACAGTCTGGAACCGCGTGGCCGCTACGGTCGCAGGTTCGAATCCTGCCTCGGGCATGGATGTGTGTGATGTCCTTAGGTTAGTTAGGTTTAAGTAGTTCTAAGTTCTGGGGGACTGATGACCTTAGCAGTTAAGTCCCATAGTGCTCAGAGCCATTTGAACCATGATTGAGTGAAATCTATAGTCAAATGGCGTAAATTTCTTTGAAATAATTCTGCGTCACTGTGGTCCTCCAGAAGGAAAAATGTGTAGAAAATCGAGTGGTTAGAATGGCCAAGTTACAAAGAACGCACACGAGACAGCATTTAAAACTACAGATTGTTTTTGAATGAGAGGGGGGTAAGAAATGAGGTGACATGTCGTAGCTTATTGATGGACAAATATGTGAACGCTTTGTCGTGAACTGAAGCTGGTCACGGCTCGTTAATAATGCAGGAACAGAGTCTGTAGCGGTAAAGTGTGCGACTTTGCCCTTCTGAAGCGTCCTCAACCTGCGTAGCTACGCTCGGTGGAGACGCTAGCTTCCCACGGCGACGGCTGGCTCTCCAGTAGGCAGAGCAGCTGTGTTTGAGCGACACGAGGGCCTCGGTGCGGCAGATCCGGCTGTTTGCAGAGCGGGGCGGACCTGCCGGCCGCAACATTCCAGGTGGAGCGGGCGGCGCGGCGCAAAACACGGCTAATAATAGCGCTGCCCGCCGCTGCCGCTGCAGCCAGGCAGTCTGGCCGCGGCCGCGGAATGCGGTGATTCAGCGCGCCCTCAAAACCAAGGCCACGGCCGCCTCCTGCCCACAACACGCATCTGCGCACTTGCGACGCATTCGCTTTCCTGGTCCGCTGTGTGCCTCTGTACTGGCCCTAACCTGCCAGTCCTAACGCGAGACGCGCGTCGAAGGTAGCAGAATTCTCTGTAGTCTGCAACAAATACGGGTTTGCTGAAGAGCCTCAATAGCATTTTTCAGACGTATTGCCTTCTTCCCTCCAAAGACTCCCATCTATGCCCCCGGATCTTTTCCGTAACACCCTTGTACAGCAAAACTGTTGAGGGTTTCGTGGCTGTTAGCTTCTGTCTCCGGATCTTCGGCCAACCTTTTTTTGGCGATTTTCGTGACGTTTCGTCAGCACGAGTGGCTCGCACTATCAAAGATTCAGCCTATGTTGCTGGTGGTGGAACACAGTCGAGACCCTTGCTGAAGATTATACGTAGGCCTACCTGTCGCGCCAACGTCGGATGGCCTCTCCCTTATGGAAACAACCGGTAAAGAATTTAACAGTACGACTCTGGATTACTCCGATGTCTACCTTTAATACCACCTGCTAGGGATCCCAAACACTCAAAACAGTACTTGGGAATGGGTCACACAAGCGTTTTGTACGTAGTTTGCTTTACGGGCGCTACTCTTGCCCAGACGTTTCCCAGTAAACCGTAGCCGACCATTCGCTTTCCCTACAGCTAATCTCATGTGCTCGTTCCATTCCACATCATTTCGCAGCGATACGCCTATATACTTAATCGTATAACACCGAAGGGGGGAAACGTTACATTGCTACTACACCATGGTAAATATTACTACTCCAAATTTTCTTCAGAGGAAGAATTAATTTGTAGGTTATGCATTAGTTAATTACAGTTATTAGATGCCCTGTGGTACGTTACATACCAAATATCCTATTTTATACCCTGCTCAATGGTAAATTTTACGAGTGTTTAGTAACCTAGATTTAATCAAATATTGCACTCGAACATTACAGGTATATTTCTCGTACTCATCGGCAGTAACGTGCCTTCGTAAAATTTGTGAAATGTGGAGCAATGGATGCAGCGTTCCGGATGCACGCCTCCAACCGATGGCCCTTACCGCTCGACCACACTCGCTGTAGGACGTCATGCAGCACTGAGACGACGACTGTTGCGATCAGTATCTCTGAACGATCTGTTGTTAATGTGCTGCTTCCTCCCGGGGCACCCAACGAGACGCAGGAGTGGTTAGCTCACTGGACCCTGGAAGTCAGGAGCAGCGCTATTCGAAAGCCCCTCCCGCTATCCATATTTAATATTTCTGTGGTGGGAGACAAAATCTTAGAAATAAGGAGCTAGACAATTATTTCCATAATTAGCATACAAAACGTAATGTCATTATTTAATTGCAGTAGTTAACCACTCTTTAAAACTGTAAGAGCGATCAATCTGTTATTCAGGTTAGTACGATGGGCAGGCAAGTGTCGCATCCAGTCAACTTGACTGCACTTACTTATAGTCGTGGCCACAGAGATCGCTGGGGTTGGTAATTGATTCCAGACAGTTAGAGAGTCAAACAGTCTTGTTAAATAACGCCATGAAGCAGGCCTGACAATGGCCATTGTGGAAGATGGCACACGTACTTGGGGTCTGGCGAATCGGGATGCTTTGTACTGTTTGCTGCCATAACAGAATCAATAGTATGACAAAAGAACCAATACTGCAGGATGTGTCCACTCCTCTGCAGACGTATTTGCTTCGCAAATAACTGTTTCATTTTGATTGCCTCGCGTGTGGGCAGGCCTTCCGACTGCGTGGAACGATTCCGTAATCCACTGGCCGTTGCTCACTTGGGCGCTGCCGCTCAAGAATAAGGGGCTACTGCGATTTATTGTGAGTGTTCACTAAGGTGGCTTTTCCCAGCAAAAAGCGTTGCTGACCGACTTAGCGCTTCCTCCCGGTCTGTTGGAGCAACATATTCGTCCCTTTGCTCCGCGCACTGTATAACGCTGAGATTGGAGTGATATTTCATAACCGAGTATTCGTGCAGAAAAGGCAATATTACGCCTAGACAGCTGAGACTGCACACAACATGTTTTCGAACACCAGTACTATATTCAGATACATCCGACAGGAAAGATTGTGAAATAATATCATCTACATCGAGGTCAGTACTCCGCAAGCCAAGTGACAGTGAATGGCAGAGAGTACTTGTGGCACCACTCATTCCACCTACCAATTCCAATTGCGTGGGAAAAATAATTCACGGTAAACCTCTGTATTAGCTCTAATTTCTCGAGTTTTCCTTCTGTGGTCACTACGCGAGGCGTTTGTGGGAAGAAGTTATGTTTTTTCTGGAAAGCATTCTCTGGGGTTTCAGTAGTAAATCACTCCTCTTGTAACGCCTGCCACTGAACTTCGGTGAGCATCTCAAATGACAGGCTCTTCAAGTGAGGCGTCGTGCATCACGGAGCGATTTACTGTTGAAATTTCGAGAGAATATGAATAGGGAAGAGTCGGACAAAATCTATCTTACCCCTCCACACGTCTCGCGAAATGACAACGACTAGAAAACTCGAGAAATTAGAGCTAATAGAGGGCTTCACCGATATCAGCGTTTTTCCCCGGAGACATGCTGTGCCGAACGGCGGTGGGACGCAGAACTGGCCGTATTTCTGAGACGGCAGCAGGCCGCACGTGTGGATGGGCCGCGGCCATCGCATCGTCGGCGCCGGAGATGGTTATCGGGCGCGGCTGCCGTTGGCCGCAACAGCTGCGGACCGCCGCGAGGCCCGCCGCCGTACGATGCACTCTCCGCCAGCAGGGCGCTACACTTGCTGCAAAGGCCTGTGCCGTTGGGAGTGACAGCTGACGACACAGAGCAGTAATCTCGGCGGTGACGTCTGTGGTACACATATACTCGGACACGTCTCTCCCTAAAGAAGAGACGTGAAATGGTAGCACCAACCCATATTTCACTTCCTATATTCTCGCTAAAGAAGGGAAACGAAGCGTTTGAGATGTAGATTCACAGGAGAAAGCCGAAATAAAGTACACTCATGAGATAAGAGATAAGGAAGTTCTCCAAGGACCCATGCCCCAGAAATTTTAGAGCAGGGCTATCCAACGCGATTCCCCCAGGCACCATAGTCCCTGTAAAATGTTCTGCTGCAGCCATTCAAACGTAAATTTCTATACCGACGATTTCTAATATTAAATAAAATTTAGAACAAAGCTGTTTTGTACACACAAAGCGGTACTCATTATTTCCCTGAACAAATGTAAGAAATTAATTGTTGGGAATTGTAGGCAGCCACTTTAATCCCAACAAAACTTCGATGCTTGCAATAAGTTCGCTCTTTTTGAACACTGTTATTTGTATCCATAGTTTCTTGCTGTGCAGTTTTTTGGCTCTGTCTGTTATACCTTGAGAACTTCTGAGTCAAAGTTCAGTTACGCGTCGTGCGTGTGATAGATTATTATTAATAAATGGTTCAAATCGCTCTAAGCACTATGGAACTTAACATCTGAGGTCATCAGTCTCCTAGACTTAGAACTACTTAAACCTAACTAACCTAAAGACATCAGACACATCCATGTCCGAGGCAGGATTTGAACCTGCGACCGTAGCAACAGCGCGGTTCCAGACTGAAGCGCCTAGAACCGCTCGGCCACAGCGGCCGGCATTAAGAACAGCTTGTACGAGTTACACACCAGAGTTTCCAGCAAACTTGTAGTGCCAAACCTCACAATAATTATGTGAGTGTAACTCTGGTGTCTGCCCGAGCAAATAAGGAAGTTAGACAACACTGTTGTGGAGGAATGCGTGGTATCCCTGAAAGTAGTAGAGCTTGTCTGACAGATGGTATCTCAAACTTGAACCGTCTTCGAATTGTTAGGCATGGAACACTATACGTATTAACGTCAGAATGGTGAGAAACAATACCACTACAAACACTTTCGTGATTAAGCTTCGTGGCGAGCTGGTGAGACACTTCTCTCTAATTTAGGAGGGCGGCGGTTCAAATTCCAGTCTGGCCGCCCACACTTAAACTTGACATCGTTTCTGTAAACTGCTTAAAGCAGATGGCGGGGTAGTCCCATTCAATAGAATACGACCGGTTTCCTTCCTCAATGCGAACTTGTTCTTCGTCTGTAAAGACCTCAATAAAGACCTCATGGTTGAAGCGACTTTAAACGCTGGTCTTTGACCACTTCCCTCACTTGCTAAATAACTTTCTTGTTTTGAACGCAGCGAGAACAATTTATTTTAACATTCTAAGGTCTCCAGCTGTTGTAGAGAGGCAGACGAATTCGATTAGCAAAATGTTGATTGTTCATGCATCAAGTACCTTATCACACGAAATAGTGGAAGACAATACTGATGAATTTTAGAGGTTATTAGGGAATTAGGGGGAAGAGGGAGTTACAGTGGCTTGATATTTGGTAGTTTTAAGATCAGCAGCCTACATATAGTTCACTTGCGTACATGTTAACGCACACGATTTAACCATAACTACACCACAAGCGTGACAACGTATTCCAATTGCGATAATTATAATTATTATCCAGAATTTGACCTCCATAACATGTAATCAAGTCAAATGATCTTAGTTTTCAATTCGAGTGCTATTGATTGCCACGGCGGTGGGAAGAACACAGTGAACCTATAACCGTACAATTAATTTAGGCAAAAATTGAACAGTGACGAAATCTGTTAGTTGTGGACACGAATTTTACCAGTAAGACACTGCTCGTGATAAACATTCGTCGTTGGCAGTAAAGATGTGCCTGCTTCTAGAATGTAGCTGGAAGGACTACGAACCGAGGAAAGGGACGGTGGGCTAAAAAAAGTGTCTCGAACCGCCACGAGTACATGGCCTGACATAAGCGCGTTTCCATCAGCCGTTCTGAATCAGTAAAGTGGAGTGCGATGGTCTGAGAAAGCCATTCCCTGCTCGTGTAGTTTGCGTTTCCTTGTGGCGATTTCCGTTAAGGAAACAATAGCTGTTGCGTGATGCTCGATGTTAATGGCCGCGCGGAAGACAGGTTCACGCGCCTCGGAGGCAACATCCGAGGGGTTTAAAGGGAGTCGTTGGCGAGCCGGGGAGCGTTAAAACGGCCGCCTTGTTTCATTCGCCAGGAATTTGTCCGTTGCGCCTGCCGGTCGGCCGGAAGTGTTTCGGCGAGGGACGCCATCTGTCGGCAACCGACGCGGCGTGGCGTGGCGCGACAGCGACAGTAAAGGCGAGCGCACGCGATCTTCCGTAACGACCTCTGTACGAGCGCGGGCTGGCTGCGAAGGCTGCACGTGTTCTCTGTAGAGGAGGCGGAGGCAGCTGGCTTGTGCAGGTGCTTTCAGCGGCGTAAACACTCTTAAGATCTGTATTTTACTGAGGACAAGATTTGGCAGACGAGACATGAGACCAATACGTGTAGTGGAAGGATATTGGAAACGTTGGTGACTATTTTTTTCATCCTTGTTCTTAGAACCCACATTAGGCACAGCACAGTGGACAAGTCTTCCCATCGTAAAAAAAAAAAAAAAAAAAAAAAAAAAAAAAAAAAAAAAAAAAAAAAAGGAAATTTCTATTCTTTGTTTGTACGTCTCACTTTCTTGCCGTCTTCTTTTTTCATTGCGTCGACTGCTAGTTGAGCATGTCTTGAGAGGGAAGAGAAGTTGTATGTGCCATGTAATGAGGAAACTGGCAGATTATTCCCGGAACTAATGCTGTGTTAGTGACTCAGTTTATACTTTGAATTCAACCCTTAGTGATTTGTGTTTAGCCTTATAACATTTCGAATTTTTTCGTTTCCGGATGTGTAAGTCTCAAAAGTAAAAAAATTACAAGTAAAGCGTGAAATTTTGTCTTCCCACAATCCAAACGAACTCTCGTCGATACTCGGTAGATCTTGTACTTCTTCGATGCATTCAGCAATTTCTCCTTTCTCTGCTACTCCAGGAACGTCAGCATAGTCAAACGCAAAGGTTGCAAGCTACAGCGTGATCAACTATAAACCCCACCGAACATAAATGAAATCCTGGCCTCAGTGATTTACCATGCCTTGCCCTGTGTTACTTACGTATCATATACGAAGTGGCTGACGATGGTGAGCACTTGGGATCGGACCCTGCCATCCAGGTTTTCGGTTAAAGCAAACACCAATATTGTTTCTTTTAAGAGCATACAACCAAATTCCCGCTTGATGCTTGTGCTCTCTCTCCGTGACGTCGTCAAAGACAGGTCGTTAAAATCTAATCTTCCTTTTACTTGTTTTTACCCAGCAAGCTGTCGGCCCTAAGCCCCTGTCCGGCGAAAGGAGCACGTGAGCTCTGTCACAGCCATTCACTCTACGAGCCGAGAGGATTAGTACTTATCACACAGCCTGGCGATCATAAACGGCAAACAGGGACTTGTCCTACCCTTGACGACCGACTACTGCTAATGCACAGGTAACAGGTAACAAAGTGGTTGAAATGGCTCTGAGCACTATGACACTGAACATCTGAGGCCATCAGTCCCCTAGAAATTAGAACTACTTAAACGTAACTAATTTACGGACATCACACACATCCGTGTTCGAGGCAGGATTCGAACCTGCGACCGTAGCTAAGAGGTAACATCCAGATCGAATGTTTGTGTCCTGAGGCACGGAAGAGGATCCAAGGCAAAACAATGCGACGTTTCAAGTAACGTTCGGTGTATTGACTACTTTCCAGTTTTCACGTATCGGCACTAGCACCAGGCTGGAAAACGTGGAGGAGCTGGAAACACAGGAGAAAGAGAGGGCACTATGATAGATAACGACGTATCCCTCGCTTCCAGCTAGTGGCTTCACTCAAATCTACGCCGGCCGCGGTGGTCTAGCGGTTCTAGGCACTTCAGTCCGGAACCGCGCGACTGCTACGGTCGCAGGTTCGAATCCTGCCTCGGGCATGGATGTGTGTGATGTCCTTAGGTTAGTTAGGTTTAAGTAGTTCTAAGTTCTAGGGGACTGATGACCTCAGAAGTTAAGTCCCATAGTGCTCAGAGCCATTTGAACCATTTGAACCATCCAAATCTACGTCTGTATCAGTTCTCTGCAAACCACTGTGAAGTGCACGGCGTAGTGTACTTCCCACTGCACCAGTTCTTAGGACTTCTTCTCGTTCCATTTACGTGTGAAGAGCAAGAAGAGTGACTGTTTAAATGTGACTGTGAGCGCTGTAACTACCCTAAGCTTGTCCTCAGAATCCGTACGGCAGCGTGAATCATCATTTAAAGCTAGTTCTTGAAACTGCGTAAGAATGCTTTCATGGTATACTTTGCGGCTATCTGCAAGCGTGTGCCAGTTCGGTTCCTGCAGCATCGCTGCGACACCGTCCCACGAGTCAAACAAACGTGTGACCACTCGTGCAGCCCTTCAACTTCCCATTTTAATCGTATTTAGTGTGGGTCCCACACACTTGAGCAATATTTTAGGCTGGATCGCACGAGTGATTTGCAAAACTTTTCTTTGTAGACTGAGTGCATTTCCCTATTATTCTACCAATAAACCAAAGTCTGCCATCTGCTTTACCTACGACTGAATATTTGTGATCCTTCTGTTTCATATTTCTACGTTGTGTTACACCCAGTATTTGTATGAGTTGTGCGATTCCGTTTGTGACTCGTTGATGATGTAGTACAGAACATTACAGTTTTTCTTTTCTCGAAATGCACACTTTTACGTTTTTGAACATGAAATTAAGTTGCCAATCCTTGCATTACTTCGAAATCTTACAAAGACCTTGCTGAATACTTGTGCAGCATTTTTCAGACAGTACTTCGTCACAGACATCTGCACCATCTGCGGAAAGTCTGAGGTTACTGTTAATATTGTGTGCAAACTCATTAATATACGACACGAACAACAAGGGCTCCCAACACACATCGCTGGCGACACGTGAAGTTTCTTCTACATCTGCAGTGACTCTCCAGCCAAGATAACATGCTGCATCGTCACTACCAAAAAATGATCCATTCAGTCACAAATTTCGCTCGACGTGAGGCTGGTAGCGGCGGAGAGGCCGCAGCTGGCAGCTTAGTGTGTAGTGTGTAGCGTGCCTCGGCGTGTGTGGCGGCGCGGGCAGGCGGACGCCGGGGGCCACCGGCGCGCGGGACGTCCTAATGGTGGCGAGCTGGCGGGGGCGGCGGGCGCGGGGGCACGCCTTCGTTAGCGGCGAGCGTGCCGGCCCAGGGCAGGACAAGGGCTCTGCTGAACCCTGCCGCCGCCTCCCAGGCCGAGTGGCGTGGCTGCCCATAAATCAGGCGAATGTGAGAGGCCTGCTCCGTGCTTGTCCAGTTCTCGCTTGTATGTCAGCTGCTTCTTCTGCCACACTGGTGCTTCGCCAGTGGTATGTATTTTTACATCTCTTCTCGATTTGACACTGGCAGGTAGCTAAACGCTACGGCTACAGCTGACTGAAGATTTTGACGCGACGTCATTTTTGTGGGAAGTTAGTAAAATTCCGAATATAAAAATCGCAAGAAGAAGGAGTTGGCAATCGGAGAGCTGGCCAAAAAATATAAAGATGTTGATGTTGAAAAATTACAGCCGAAACGAGACCCCTCTACAAACAGTCTTCTCTTTTGATCCATTATCATCACTGGAAATGCCGCGATCGCAACAGGGTCAGCCGAATTCAGCAATTATCGAGGAACAAGGCATTCAGGTGTGTGCACGAGACAAAGTATCTAGACTGTCTTCGTACTGTAGTGTCTATAAACAACCCGTTATAGAGACAATTACGCACAAAAGTAGTAGGACGGCCTAATTCTGCGGTCGGCAACGTTTTTGCCCACAACATCGGAAGTTACATGCCGTAACACTTCAACACTCCTTGAGACTGACGTTTGAGGTGGCCGAGTGTCGACGTCGGGGAGCCGTCGCCCGAGTGTGGCCAGGCGCGGAGCTGCGTCCGCGGGAGGCGGGACGGCTGCTCCGACAGCGATGATGAGTGCGGCCGTACGTCAGGCGGACGGAGAAATCGAAGGCTGCGGGAAATGGGAGAGAGCTCGGCGCGGCCGGCCCAGCTGCGCGCAGAGCCCGCGGTTCTGAATCCCCGTGCGGCGCCGGGACGCGGGGTGGCTGCCCGGGGAGCTCTGGGGGCGGCAGCGTCGGAGACACGAGGGCCCGGAGCAGAGTCCGACGGGAACGTGGTGGTCCACCAACTAGCGCCTCAGTCTGCAGTAGGCAGGTGTGAGGCTTGAAGCAGGCACCTGCAACACTCTTTGTTTCTTTCCTTTCAGCTTTAGCCTCGCTAACCAGGGCTCCTTGTTCAGACTCAGTTTGCATCTTTTACCGAGCGCAGTACATATTTTTATACGCTCTAGCTTTGTTTTTCCTTTGTAGGAAAGAAAAGTTTCAGGTTATTGTAAGCTGGGAACAATGGCACAGACGGAGCTAATGCGATGCTCTAGTGCCGTCTCGCTGCGTGTAGGTTCACGTTTCTTCAAAGTTACATTACATTTCAACTCATGCGTTCCTCTAGTTGATATGTTTTGCAGCGTCTCACATACTTCTGGGATCGTAAAAACGCAGCTAGTATAACATACCGTTGTTCGCAAAGAGGACCGTCATAGAGCAAAGGTTGACACACTAAGTGTACAGATGGCACTATCGAACTTTGAATAGTCGTCCAGCCAACACGATGTTTTATATTTTCTCCGAATCTTGTGAGACCAGCGGCTGGACGCTTTCTGTAGAAAGGTCCCAAGCTTCTATAAATGACCACGCGACAAATTGCTACATCGATAATGGCCTCGATTCTGCTGATGTTAAAAGAGTGAAACAATTACTTCATTTATACATTTGTGTGTCAGTGTCATGTTGTTTGTGCCAAAAAAGCTGTATGCGATCAGTACAGTAATGTGCATTCTCTGAGTGAAAGAAAAGTTCCGCTGTTGCGAAGGACAATTTTCACTCACGCCAGTACAATAAACACGCTTACTTCTTTCGAAACGGCAGTAGATAAAGTGTTTAAAAAATCTGTAATTCTAAATCCACCAACTGTTTCATGTGTAGAGGGGTGGTATCAAATTTCTTACTGTACCACTGTCTTCTGCGCGAAAGCATTGTATTTACTCAGAGCTGATAAGTCATGGGATACCTCCTAACATAGTGTCGGTCATTCTTTTGCTCAGAGTACAGCAGTAGTCGACGTGGTGCCGACTCAACAAATCGTCGGAAGTCCACTGCAGAAATTCTGAGCCACGCTGCCTCTGTAGCCGTCCATAATTGCGAAATTGTAACCGGTGCAGCATTTTGTGAACTGTCATCTCGGTTATGTCCCATAAATGTTCGATGGGATTCTTGTCAGCCAATTGGGTGATCAGATGATTCGCTCGAATTGTCCAGAACGTTCTTCAAACCAACCGCGGACTGTTGTGACCCGTCGTTGTTTGGGAAATGAGCCGGCCGATGTGGCCGAGCGGTTCTGGGCGCTACAGTCTGGAACCGCGAGACCGCTACGGTCGCAGGTTCGAATCCTGCCTCGGGCATGGATGTGTGCGATGTCCTTAGGCTAGTTAGGTTTAAGTAGTTCTAAGTTCTAGGGGACTGATGACCTAAAATGTTAAGTCCCATAGTGCTCAGAGCCATTTGAGCCATTTTTTGGGAAATGAAGTCCATGAATGGCTGCAAATGATTTCCACATAACCATTTTCAGTCAATGATCAGTTCAGCTGATCAGAGGAGCCAGTCTGTTCCGTGCAAACACAGTCCACAACATTACGGAGCCTTGTTGACAACTTGGGTCCATGGCTTGGCGGGGTCTGCGCTACAGTCGGACTGTACCGTCAGCTCTTATCAAGTGAAATCGGGATTCGTCTGGCCAGGTGACGGTTTTCCAGTCGTCTACAGTCGTGAGCCCAGGAGACGCGCTGCGGGCGATGTCGAGCTGTTAGCAAAGGCACTGCTGCCCTAGTCCATCAACGCCAAACTTCGCTGCACTGTCCTAACGGATACGCTTGTCGCACGTCCCTCATTAACTTCGGTGGTTATTTCGCGCTGCGTTACTTGTCTGTTAGCACTGACAGGTCTACACAAACGCCGCGAGTCTCGGTCGATGGTGAAGGCCGTCGTCCACTGTGTTGACAGTGGTGAGAAGTGACACCCGAAATTTGGAATTCACGGCGCGCTTTTCACACTGTGGATCTCTGAATACTAAATTGCCTAACGATTCCAGAAATGGAATGTCCTATGGGTCCGTCTCCAACTACAGTTCCTGAGTTCAAATGGCTCTGAGCACTATGGGACTCAACTGCTGAGGTCATTAGTCCCCTAGAACTTAGAACTAGTTAAACCTAACTAACCTAAGGACATCACACACATCCATGCCCGAGGCAGGATTCGAACCTGCGACCGTAGCGGTCTCGCGGTTCCAGGCTGCAGCGCCAGAACCGCGCGGCCACTTCGGCCGGCGTACAGTTCCTGAGTGCAAATGACAGCTCTGCCAATGCACTGCCCTTTCCCATGCTGTGTACGCGATGTTACCGCCATCTGTATATATGCATATCGCTTATCTGGTGACTTTTGTCACCTCAGTGTACTAACGATATCGAGTAATGTACAAAGTAGCTGACGTGCGGACCGCGCGTCTGATTCCTCGCTAGCTTGTGTGAACGCTGTAGCGAATGAAAGATGAAGGCGTTACGTCGCGGGGTCCTTACTACTTTTGCCCCATAACGTGGTGTGCTCGTAGTGTGCGCCGCATCTCGCCAGACATTCCTCAGCCTCGTTAAAGCACCTCGCGGCGACCTCACATTCGCACGGCCCGCCTAACAAGCTGGCGGTGACGCCTAAATAATGCGGGCTGCCGATGCCAGATAGCGGCTATTTGCACTCGGCATTCATTTGCGAGTCGGAACCAGGGCCGCCGGCATGTAGACACACTGTTCACTGACGCGTAATTACTCCGCCACACAGGCAGGCTACGTACACCTCCCGGTTGGGCGCGCCCGCAGGCCTAGGCTCCGTGCAGCTTCCACAGTGGGACGGGGAAGGAGCGTATCAGTAGCACACTGAGCAGTAAACACGGTACAGTCGATCACGGTCAGGGTATCTTTGTACCACTTACTAATTTTGTTTCAAATGGCTACTTGCACTGTTTTGTTCTAAAAGTAACATTTTTATTAACTCTGTGGTTTCCGGCTAATATTTCAGTTTTCTTTCCACATTCTTACACCCTCTAAAGCTTGTGAGTATCTTTTAATGGCGTTGGCTATGAAGAGAGCTTCTGACGACAGTGTTTTAAATTGAACAATACGAGGTCTGTACAAATGTCTTGATAATGTCAAAGTACACCTGCAATACTGAATTAACACTGTTTTTACTATTAACACCGGTTTTCTTCCGGCATGATCTAAATTTACCCAGAGCATTAGATATAAGATAAATACTTTGTTCTGTAACAGTGCTCTAAAATTACCCTAAACGACAGCTAACATTATACCTTTACTAAAATAGAAATTTTACTTTTACAGGGCGTAGTTAGTATAAATATTCACTTTCTCAAGCTCTCAGTATATATAGGCGTAAAATGTTTAAATTTCTGTCGTAATGTGAAACTTATATTTTGTGTCTAGTATTTTCAAAAAATGGAAAAAAGTGGTACCAAGTTGTTTCGATTGACTGTACTTCACAAGAAGCCGTGCTCATTCCGTCAAGGATTCTGTGCTGCGCGAAACATAATGATACATCAAATTTCAGCGATGAGTTGGCGATGCACACTGAATCTTTGCTTTCCAAACGGTTCGTTCTTCTAAATGAGCCGTCCCAGTACGCTTAACTGGCAGTTATTTTATGTGTTTGTAACTCCCAGAATTCGCTTTACTTTCTAATGCAGAAAAAAGTTAATCAATCATTCGTTCTTTTTCTCTGTTATTACCCACAATTTTTTCTACAAAGCCATTGCGAATTTATCACTTTCTCTGCCGTAGTACCTAGTTCTCCGAGTTCTGATTTTACGTTGGATTCGTGGAAGGACGCTATTTTTCGGCGTGAAACCTTTACAACATCTGCAAAGAGCCGAAAAGGTATTAATCATTCAAAAAAAGAGTAAAGTATGCACCAGTGTACATGCGACGTGCTGCCTCTATGCCCTACAGCTCCACCATATCCTTTTTCCTCTCATTCTCCTCCATATATTATCAATGTCACCATGCTCTTTTACCATATTAAAACCTGGAACTTATGTGTGGACTCCTTCATGGGCATTTGTAAATTATAATCTATGTTAGGTCGTTTCGTGAAATCGAAACTTTATGCTTGTAGTCAGTGCATTAATTAGAAAAGAAAAATATGCTCCAGTCTTTTTATCCTTTGATCGAATGTAGACTTTGCAGATACCATCTTGTCATCGGGTAGAACACGCAAATAGCGAATTTGGTCTCTCTAGATAAGTTTCTGCAAGTGGAGAAGAAATTATGACTTTGTTTCTATTTCGGGGAGATGTATTTTCACCGATGATTTCCTACTTTGGCAGTGTCTATCTGGTATTGAAGGCGTTCGATGACAACGTCTATTCCTGAACCTATCAAAATTAGTCGTTTTCCTTTGGAGTAACGCAGTGGAGAGCACATCAAGTGAGTACTACAAGATGAGTACCGTTCGGGGTGTGTGTAACGGACCTTCTGTGATGCCGGAAGCCTCACGAGTCTTTCCGCGGACGGAAGTGTGGAGCCTAAACCGAAGGCAAGACACTCTATTGAATGGTCACGTATTTGACAGTCAATGTAAACAGTAACAACCGTCAAACGTGTTCGATTGTACGCCCGGAAGGGTTAAAGGGGTTAGTTGTAGTAAAGGCAGTTGGGAGTACTGAGATTCATCCGAAAAATCCTGGCGAAATGTAATTCATCCGTGAAAGAAGTGATTTACAAACACTTGTATGACCGTATGTTGAATACTGCTGTACAATGTGTGTATCTTACTGGGCAGAATTAAGAGGGGAAATCGAGAAAAAAACGGAGTGTTTCGTCACAGGTTAGCTTAGTGATCGCCAGAACGTTACGAAGGTGCTAAATAAAATGTAGTGGCACACACTGCAAGAGAGCCGCTGTGCAGGAGAGTCAGAAAACATCTTACGCTTAGTCCCACGTACATTTCCCTCAATGATCCCGAAGGTCAAATTTGAGCTTGTACAGAGGGCTATGGGTAACAACACCTCTCCTGTATTATTAGCAAATCTGGAGGTGGGCGGGGGTGGTGGTTGATAATGTTAAACGAGATACTCACCGCCACACACTGACAGCTGTC
Source organism: Schistocerca piceifrons (assembly GCF_021461385.2). Lineage (NCBI taxonomy): Eukaryota > Metazoa > Arthropoda > Insecta > Orthoptera > Acrididae > Schistocerca > Schistocerca piceifrons. Next base: position 1,217,665,263 of record NC_060138.1, read on the forward strand.
TTGAGCAGTATAAATGTATGTGTAGATATTAAATAATACTTCCGTTAGGACAAGTACTTTCTCTGCGGTACGAAAATCCTTTCTCCGTATGTGGCGCAGAGATGAGCAGTAAACAGAGATGTGAACGTGAGCTGTGCTGTGGGGGTCTCTTAATAGCAGCCAGCCCCGCACCGCCCCGCTTTGTTTCTGTCTGCGAAACCCTCAGGCGGTCCGCGAGATTTAGGACTCCATTGTGAGTGGCCGCCTGTTCCCCGTTAGCTACCCTCTATCGTTCCAAATACTGATGCTCGCTATTAATAACTGGTCTGCAAAACAGTACTGGCCATGAATTCGTTTAGGCCAGACTGCACCCACAACTAACGCGACTTGATGACATGCCGAAGCAGGGAATTAAAATCCTTGTAAAAATTATGTCCCACGTAGTCCGTCTGGAGGCTTTCAGACTGTTGTCTGGGACAGTATATGAGTCTATCTTGAAGTCCACTTGTGTAACATCCCTGCTGCAAATTAACCTGAGTGTGTCACCTTCGGTAGACAAAGCGAGTGTGTGTGTGTGAAACGTCTTAAGTCGTTTCCCTGGTGCCCTCCTCTGTAATGTCTGGTTGAATGAATATAACCACCACATCTAATAGAACATTTCCTAGATAGGCACCGTAGGATTTGCACTCTTCGTCGCCTTATTTATAGCGTTATTTAGAATTTAGTTCTTACTGCACACACACACACACACACACACACACACACACACACACACACATGGCGCCTAGTGCCTTCCTGCATCCCCGTCTTCCTCCGTTCCTGTCTTCCTCCTTATCCCTCAGCCAGCGACGTGAGGCAGTGGTCAGTACACTTGATTGGCATTAGGGAGGACGATGGCTTAAATCCCAATCCGGTCAACCAGATTTAGGTTTTCCGTGATTTCCCTAAATCGCCTAAGTCAAATGCTCAGGTGGTTCGGTTGTAAAGAGCTTGATCGATTGCCTTCCCCATCCTTCCCCTGCCCGAGCTCGTTGTCGACGGGACGTTAAGCTCTAATCTTTATTCCTTCCTTTTCGTTCTTCCTCCCTTCCTCCCATTCTCTGTCTTTCTCATGATGGCCGGCCGGAGTGGCCGTGCGGTTCTAGGCGCTGCAGTCTGGAGCCGAGCGACCGCTACGGTCGCAGGTTCGAATCCTGCACCGGGCATGGATGTGTGTGATGTCCTCAGGTTAGTTCGGTTTAAGTAGTTCTAAGTTCTAGGCGACTGATGACCTCAGAAGTTAAGTCGCATAGTGTTTCAGAGCCATTTGAACCATTTTTTTCTCATGACGGCAGCAAATGGTTTGCTGCGTCTCTAAGTATGTGTTCTTCGAAATTTGGCGTATTTATAAACGGAATACTGCGTAGATCGTCGGCCTTTCTTTCTAAATTATGAAATTAACTTATATTACTTGTTTTGTATGATGTTATTTTTTTCACCTAGCTCCAGATCTGTTGTACTGATCTGAACAATGGATTACGCCGTCTTGCTGGAAGTAAACTGTAAAGGGTCCAGATAAAGTTAAAAACAAATGGTGCATGGTGCGAGGTATGTGCAACTGTTATGCAAACAGCCTTCTCAAGTAGCGTTTCGTAAATGCGACTTCTAGTATCACGTTTACAGAGAACGGAAGCAACAGAGCGGAAACTGAGAGCTAGTCTTGCAAGAACTCATGAAGGAGTGGAAAACTGGTATTATAAAGCGATACTGGTCTGTTCTGAGATCTGATAATATCTTTGTAAGTGGTTGTCTTTTTGCTGCTATGTAACTTAAAATTATGTATGTGATAGTGCAGTTAAAATGTCTAACTCCTTGAAGGGTCAACACCACATACTATTCCTATTGTTCGCTTTTGTGCAATGAGTAATTGCTTTCTAAGTGATGAGTTACTCCCGAAAACTACTCCATAGAACATTATTTAGTGGAAATATGCAAAATACATCAGGAGGTTGATTCGATTGTTTCCAAGAATAGCAATTATACGAAGAGGAAAAGTAGCCGAAAGTGACAGTTTGCGCAGCTCAGTAATATACTTCTCCCGGTTCAAGTTTTCGTCAACAGGTACACCCAAAAATTTGGAGCATTCTACTGTGTTCATGTGCTACGTCAGTCGTTAGTAGGTCTGTTTTTTTGTACAGAATTGAACATGGTGTGTTTTCTCAAAATTAAGGGAGAGTCCATCTTCGGAGAACCACTTAAAATTCTTTGAAAAATATTTTTGACAGTCTCAGCTGTTGCTTTCCCTCTAATGAAATTTATTGTCACAATAATTTCGTCTGCAGAAAGCACTAATTCTGCTTGTTGATTGTTACTTGGATTGTGATTCTCATACCATATAAGAAATACGAGTGGGCGCAAAATTGAACCTTGTGGGACTTTCTTTGTGATTTCTCCCGAGTACAAAATTTTCTCTCTTTCCAAGATTGAATTTTTCCATTCTGTTTGTTAAGTATGTTTCAAAGAAGATACGTAAAGTCATCAATTTCATAAAACATTCTAATAGATTAACATGATTACGCAATCAGATGTCTTGGAGAGATCACAAAGAAACCAGTTGGCGAGATTTAATTATTTAAGGCTTGCAAGATTTGGTGAGTGAATATATAAATAACGTTCTCAGTCAAGCAACGCTTCTGGAGTCCGAACTGTGGTGTATTAAGTAAGTACATCCAGAAGAAACGTTTGTTTCAACAGTGATAGGTTATTCATAGTATGACGCGGTACCATACTTACTAAACTTTCACGTTATTTGACCGTATTTCGCCATGATTGCTGTTGATGAATTAAGGGTGAATTTCGGATGTGATTCGACCAAAATGAAGGAGTGTTTGTTTTTTCAAGTTTTATATTGAACGTGGTGGTAGCCGGCCGGAGTGGCCAAGCGGTTCAGGGCGCTACCGTCTGGAACTGCGCGACCGCTACGGTCGCAGGTTCTAATCCTGCCTCGGGCACGGATGTGTGTGATGTCCTTAGGTTAGGTTAGGTTTAAGTAGTTCTAAGTTCTAGGGGACTGATGACCTCAGATGTTAAGTCCCATTGTGCTCGGAGCCATTTGAACCATTTGAACGTGGTGGCATATGTCTGCCCTTTTGTCGAGACGTAGACATTAGGAGCAATCGCGAGCTTGACGGTGTGTCTTGCAGGATGTGTTCGTTTGTTGAGAACAGGTGACTTGGATATGATCAGCTGACAACTTGTTGGTGGAAGGATCGCGATTAGAGCCTGATTGGCCCGGGCGAAGCTCAGGTTCCTAGTCGATCAGCATGGCGTGGGAAGTGTGTCGGTTTTCGCTTCCGATTCGCTTCTCACTTCTCATGAGAATCCGCTGAATCTCTTATTACACGACTGTAATAGACAACAGTTTAACTGCTGACAGTGATAATATTCCTAATCCTGGCTGGTCGAATCGTTTAATCCGCATTCCCCGATTGGCAACCCGTGTGACGTAACTTACGAGAGATCGGAACAACGCTTAGAATCAACAGGCGTGCACCACTAGCAACGAGAGCTGTCGTGCTGACACCTTGTTTCCCATTGCTAGAGGCGACGTGCAAGCACCGTGTGTCCTGGCTCGTTACCCGGCTGCAGGTGGTCGTGAGCGGCGGTCACGCCCCCGGGGCGCCCGCGGCCGGCCTCGCCCTTTGTGGCCGGGGAGGACTCTGGCCTCGCCTTTCGGCGACAGGCCGGCTGTCACTGGCCGCGCGCGGATAGATGCGGCTTGTTTCGCGGCACAATGCGGCCATTACGCGCACAAAGGCGCGCCCGGCGTGTCCGGCCGCGGCCGCGGCCGCGGTCGCAGTCGCGCTCTCTGTCGCGATGCTATCGGCGGCGGCCGGCGAGCCGGGCCGATCGGCCGGCCGGCCGGCCGCTATCTGCGGCAGCCATCTGGCTGCGTCTTCATCGGCCGAGGCGCTGCGCTGCGCTGAGGCCGGCCCACACCTGGAGCTGGCGCCCTGCCTGTGCTGGGGCCGCTGCCACCGACACTGGCTGGCCTGCGCTATTTTCCTCTTTGCTCGGACATCCTTTTTCAAATACTGAAACTATCTGGGTAAGATCAGTACACGTAGTCGTAAATGGAAGTTAATCGTGCACGATAAACAGCAGAGAACACAGATTTTGATACGTGGTGCTTCAAAGGCTGACGAATATTTGGTGTGCAGATCGAGTAACTTCAGGAGGTACACTGAATGGACCTTAATAAAAAGAGCCTAATGATACGATTTGTAGTAAGAAGGGAAGGTTCGTCGGGCACTTCCTGAGGTAGTGGAGGGTATGAAAACTGAAGAGGGAGGCCAACGTTCGACTGCATAAATGAAATTCAAGTGGTTGAAGTAGTTATTCAGAGGGAAATTTCGCTTTCGTTGACAACTATCATGAAATCCTGTAGACATTTAAATCAATGTGACATATATATTTTTTAAAAAAATTTCGCCCTAACATCTTTCCACTTACTTACAGAGTTCCACCCATTTACAAAGTAAATAATATTCCAGTAATCGTGTTTCTTTTCCCCTAAAAATATTTAAAGGTGTTGTACTTTTCAAGATATGATCACTGTTACGAGTCTCGTGCATTAATTCGAATATCTCCGTATATTTTCTATTTGTCAGAGGCAGCCGAATAGGCTTTCTGTGAACTAGCTGGAAACAATTGGTAGTGTTTATGGTATTTTTGGAACGTTACTGGAAAGATCTTGTATTTTTCTCTATCTTAATAGGGTCATAGTTATTCTTAGTGGGCTCACTTGAGGAATCTGTTTCCTAGAGTCACACACGGCTCTACATTTGTCTTCCCCACAAACTATTGTTTACTAATTTTGGTCCTTACCGTCAATAACTTTGCATTGAATACAGAGCTGTTTCAAGGACGTAAAAATTCTTCATGGTACTTGTCGTTGTAAAACATCGTGTTTCGCCTAATTATTTAAATTTATCCCTTTGAAAAACGTGATGTAGTTTATGGCACTCTGTAAAAGAATGTAGTTGCATGAACAGAACTAAAAATGTATTCATTGACGTTAACACTAATCATATATATAGGTCTACATATCCTGTAAACTGAGTAGTCCCACATCATTTCGATAAAAGAATCGTTGGTATGATGTATGGAACCTACAGCTAACATAGACGACATTTTTCTGCCATAATTATCTCCTCTCGGAGAAAATTTTGCAGAAAAATTCATAAGATGATTTCCACATTGGTTTTCGCTAGTTGTCCACAGTTTCGTGAAGAGTAGGCTTGCCATTAGCAGATAATTTCTTCTTTCATACAACGAAACGTCTCCTATTTTCTCTCATTTACCTACTGCAAGTCTTTTTCCTCGCTTGGAATAGAGTATTTCCCGTCTTTCTCCAGTTAGCTTATGGCTGCTGAACATTTACCCGAAAAAATTTGCTTTAGTTTTTTTTTCTTATCTCTCTTAGTTTGAAATGATTTAGTTTTCTAATAGGTAGTGTCTGATGGCTTCTAATTATTTATTGAAACTCACACTGATCTACCACCAACTGCTATGGTGAATCCTATTGTATAACCAGGCCTGTTTCAGTTATGTCAGGTCATCATTGGAAACGAAAATGTTTTATAGCATGAACGTTTGTGCTGCATTCAAGTCGTGATGAGTGTATTCGTACACAAATGGTGCTTCATGAATATTATTGGTGGCAGAGGAATGTCTGTTGGACTGAAACTAGTTGCACAACTAAAGTGATTCGTCGTAACAACTGCAGATTCAGTATGTTTTTCGAAAGACTATTTTATGATAGATACTTTTTTATATCGGTAGACTAATCTAATGTTGAAATGTGTGTGAATTCCTAAGGGACCAAACTGCTGAGGTCATCGGTCCCTAAACTTACACACTACTTAATCTAACTTATGCTAAGAACAACACACACACCCATGCCCGAGGGAGGACTCGAACCTGCGTCGGGAGGGGCCGCGCAATCTGTAACATTGCGCCTCAAACCGCGCGGCCACTCCGCTCGGCTGTCGATAATCCATTTCACCATCTACGTATCTCCTTTCTGCTACCTCTGTAGAATTAAATTAAAATTTGTCGAGTGTTTGTCGTCTCATTTAAAGTTTTAATTTCCGTTTTATGATGTAACAACAGTGAATGTCTGTGCCCCTTTGCCCTCTTCCTTTTGTGTAATTTTTATTTTGCTTTTCGTAGTTTTAAATATATGGTTTCACATTCAGTATTTTAATTTTTTCCGATACACAGAGACAGGGTATAACCATAATGGCTCCATTTTGGATGTGTGGTGTGATACAAGTACTGTAAAAAATTCGGTGATGTTGTTTCCACCTTTCGGCATGTATCGGGATTCGATTTCCCTTCTATCGCATTTACATTTGTTGCTCTTCCACTGGCGCTGTTTCCGCCCAGTGGGCGGCCTGGCGGCACCTGTTGGTCGCCGCTGCCACTCGCCGGTGAGTGTCCTCAGGCGGGACGGCGCTGCTAATTGCAGCAGCAGAGGACTGGACAGGGACGGCTATCGGCTGACGGCCGGCACACCTGCTGCCCGCCGGCCCCACTCCCGCAGACCATTCTCACGGGAACCCAGACACAGGGTCACGCCAAATCAGCCGCCCCCACCCTGCAGAACGGCTCCTGCCGCCGCTGGTGCCGCATTCCTGCAGAGCAGCGAGCAATTTGTAGCGCTGCTGCAACCAGCGGCTACGCGAGTTCCATGTTGTCACTAATCCACGAAATAGGGAAATCGCACGCTCTAGGGAAATAGCGGTTCGTGTTCTTCATAGACCATGCAGTGAGTGTCACACACAAACGTATAGAAAGTTGTGGCACGATGCGGGAGAAAGTACTTCTGTGGGATAACTTACAGATTTAGAATGGAATAACTGAGTGCAAAGTACAAGTTAGGTGAAACGGAACTCTTAGTGAAAAAAGGAGCGACCGGTGTATAGGACCAGATTTGTGACGATTTAGTATTTCTACTCAGAAAGAACGCAACACGTCTTCCTTTCTACCATTATCATTCGAGATATACAGGGTGTTTCAAAAATGACCGGTATATTTGAAACGGCAATAAAAACTAAATGAGCAGCGATAGAAATACACCGTTTGTTGCAATATGCTTGGGACAACAGTACATTTTCAGGCGGACAAACTTTCGAAATTACAGTAGTTACAATTTTCAACAACAGATGCCGCTGCAAGTGATGTGAAAGATATAGAAGACAACGCAGTCTGTGGGTGCGCCATTCTGTACGTCGTCTTTCTGCTGTAAGCGTGTGCTGTTCACAACGTGCAAGTGTGCTGTAGACAACATGGTTTATTCCTTAGAACAGAGGATTTTTCTGGTGTTGGAATTCCACCGCCTAGAACACAGTGTTGTTGCAACAAGACGAAGTTTTCAACGGAGGTTTAATGTAACCAAAGGAACGAAAACCGATACAATAAAGGATCTGTTTGAAAAATTTCAACGGACTGGGAACGTGACAGATGAACGTGCTGGAAAGGTAGGGCGACCGCGTACGGCAACCACAGAGGGCAACACGCAGCTAGTGCAGCAGGTGATCCAACAGCGGCCTCGGATTTACGTTCGCCGTGTTGCAGCTGCGGTCCAAATGACGCCAACGTCCACGTATCGTCTCATGCGCCAGAGTTTACACCTCTATCCATACAAAATTCAAAAGCGGCAACCCCTCAGCGCCGCTACCATTGCTGCACGAGAGACGTTCGCTAACGATATAGTGCACAGGATTGATGACGGCGATATGCATGTGGGCAGCATTTGGTTTACTGACGAAGCTCATTTTTACCTGGACGGCTTCGTCAATAAACAGAACTGGCCCATATGGGGAACCGAAAAGCCCCATGTTGCAGTCCCATCGTCCCTGCATCCTCAAAAAGTACTGGTCTGGGCCGCCATTTCTTCCAAAGGAATCATTGGCCCATTTTTCAGATCCGAAACGATTACCGCATCACGCTATCTGGACATTCTTCGTGAATTTGTGGCCGTACAAACTCCCTTAGACGACACTGCGAACACCTCGTGGTTTATGCAAGATGGTGCCCGGCCACATCGCACGGCCGACGTCTTTAATTTCCTGAATGAATATTTCGATGATCGTGTGATTGCTTTGGGCTATCCGAAACATACAGGAGGCGGCGTGGGTTGGCCTCCCTATTCGCCAGACATGAATCCCTGTGACTTCTTTCTGTGGGGACACTTGAAAGACCAGGTGTACCGCCAGAATCCAGAAACAATTGAACAGCTGAAGCAGTACATCTCATCTGCATGTGAAGCCATTCCGCCAGACACGTTGTCAAAGGTTTCGGGTAATTTCATTCAGAGACTACGCCATATTATTGCTACGCATGGTGGATATGTGGAAAATATCGTACTACAGAGTTTCCCAGACCGCAGCGCAATCTGTTGTTGAAAATTGTAACTACTGTAATTTCGAAAGTTCGTCTGCCTGAAAATGTACTGTTGTCCCAAGCATATTGCAACAAACGGTGTATTTCTATCGCTGCTCGTTTAGTTTTTATTGCCGTTTCAAATATACCGGTCATTTTTGAAACACCCTGTATATATATATATATATATATATATATATATATATATATATATATATATATATGTAAAGGATCAGCATGGGAAGCAGCATCGGGCGCTTCAGGGGATATGACGTTATACATAGTAAAACTGCAGCGCGATAAAACTGTATCGAAATGCAAATACACCTGCAGAGGACTGATTAATGGTGCATGGAGTGGCTGTTGATATGCACGTTAATGAATGTAATACATTGCGTATAAATAGGCAGAGAGACCTGTTACTATGCAATGACACTATTGGTGATAAATAAATAAAACGGTGACAACCGTAAAATATCGAGGAATCAACGTCCAGTGTGACCTAATGTGGAACGAGCACAAGAAAGTAATTGTAGGGAAAGCTGATACTAGGCGGGTATTTATTGGAGGGATGGTAAGAAAAAGTAACTGATCCACAAAAGACGTGGCTTACAAAATAGTCGTTAGATCGATTCTTCAGCATTGCTCGTCATTGGCGGAACGTTAGCAGTTAAGATAAACAGAGCATATAGGAAGATCGGAAGAAGATTGGTGTCTTTCTTGTCTGGCTCCGGCAGCAGTCGTCAGAGCATTACGATGGTGCGCATGAAAGTCCTGTGGCAGACGCTACAAGAGAGATTTGCGCATCAAGCTGTTGTTTGCTGTTAAAATTCGAGAACGTAATTCGCAAGAATAATCAGACAATATATTAATTTCGCCTATATACACTTTGACAAGTGAACACGTCTGAAAGATGAGACAAATTAGAGGTGAAAAGCAGAATCGTCCTTCCCAACAGTATTCGCGAACAGAATAGGGAAGTGGGAGAATGATAGCGGTGCTAGAAGCAGCCGCAGGGAGACAGAGTAAGGCAGCTCGCCGAGTACATAACGTTCAGCCGATGCATCCAGAAGATGAGATAATCGTGGACGCTGCTCCTACGGACGACATTACTGACTGTATCTTGATTAGCACGTGAAATGGCAGAGAGCTGGGACAGCTGCCTGGGACTCTTGAGCAGCCGAGATTCACAGCGCGGCCGGTGACTGACGACTGCAACGGGAGGTCCGCGGAGCGTGAAACGCGCCGTCCACGCCGTGCCCTCGGCAGACTTTCCTCGCTTTTCACGGAACGGAAGGGAAGTGGCCAGTCACGGCCGCATTGAGCGGCGCCGGCCGCCGGCCGTTCCCATCGCCGATTCAGGGAGGCCGCGCCTCGCCTTGCCTCCCTCCCTCCCTCCCTCATTCTGCCCATTGACTGCCCAGTGCCCGGGATGCTCTGGCCGGCACCTGCTGCTCAGCTGCGGCTCCACCGTGGCCCTCGCTGCGGAATGCCCAAGTGCTGACTGTGGCCGGCCGGAGTGGCCGAGCGGTTCTAGGCGCTACAGTCTGGAACCTAGCGACCGCTACGGTCGCAGGTTCGAATCCTGCCTCGGGCATGGATGTGTGTGATGTCCTTAGGTTAGTTAGGTTTAAGTAGTTCTAAGTTCTAGGGGACTGATGACCACAGATGTTAAGTCCCAGAGTGCTCAGAGCCATTTGAACCATTTTGTTGTAATACGAAAACACAATAAGAGCAATAAATTGAGACAGATATACGCCATTTTTATGGACGTTAACAGACACAAGTACAAAATTCATAACAGGTAACTAAAATAAATTTAAAACGACAGAGTAAGATTATAAATTGATATTATAACCCCCGCTATTACGGGCGTTAATGTATACATATGTCATGTGTGCAACACGTTATTAATGCCATTAAAATTAGAGCGCAATATATGGAAAGAAAGAGATTTAAAACATACGTTATTTATTTGCCACGTAAAGAAATTTTCGTCTACCTACGAACGTAATAAATTTCAAATTGCAAGAAACTTTCATATTTAAGCAAGACGGCAAATAGTACGACCGTCTTAGTACTGCTGACGTCATAAATATGGTCAAGAGTCGTCGCTTTTTCAGCTGCGTTATGAAGGACATTGTAATCTTCCAGTGCTTTACGGTTGGAATGCAGACAACCATATTTTAGGTGAAATTCAGGATAGCATGAGTTATTCTCACCGCAGATAAGGACTCAACGTTGAATGTATTGGAAAAATTAGAAATCTTCATAGAAACGAAGAGGAACTCACACAATTTGTTCAGCGATCAAAACGAGTTTAACGGTTGTTCAATGATGTATTATATAAAAGCGGTTCTCAGCTACTCATTAGCTAACGCTGTAGTGCTGTAACTATTATACACCGTCCGCCCCGGAATGAATATTACCCATCATTTCACAGTGAATAACTTTTAACTGCCTCGTTTTATACCCATATACATGTACGATTAATTGTGTACTTATTACTCTTGTCTGTCTGATGAATGTTCTTCGCATACATCGTTTGTTTGTAAATAGTATACAACGCACTGTATTTGTCGCATGTCATCTATGTTTACACGCTGACATTATTTGATGTTTAATAAGCATTGTGCTGCACTGTATCATAATGGGAACAAATTATTCCAGCCTGTATATAACCACTACCTCGAGCTAATAATAATAGTGAATCAGATCCGATATCATTGAAAAGAATGACGGTTATGATTTTCTCAGTGCTGCCAAGACTGCTATTAGTATCTTCCCGCATCAACGCCTGTGAAGGCGGCAGTTACAATTTTATTTTATTCTATTTTATTTTTTTACTATTTGCCTTCTTGTTAAAGCATGAAAGTTCAATGCGAATTGAAATTTATTCTTCATAAGTTCACGATATACGTATATTATAAATACCTCCCCCGCCAAAACCCACGCTTACTTACAATACAGATCAATTGTATTGGTGTAAGTAACCTGTTGCACACATTAGATATGTATATTAACATCCTTAAAAACGGAGATTACAATTTCCATCTGTAATTTTACTATATATCACAAAACGTTTTGCAACACACCGGTTGCCAGAACTCCTGAAGATAGACGTTGACTGTCGATATTGTATCACAGACACAGTTCGAAGATGTCACTAAAACGCGCCCAAAGATGTAAACAACCATGCATGAGCAGCGCCTATTAGACGGGGTTTGACACCTGATCATTTTCACTCATTTCACCAGGAAGGAGGTACACGGCTCGTGTTGTCTGTAGTTCAACCATGCCTAAACGGTCAATACAGCGGTTCGATCGCGTCCGCATTGTTACTTTGTGCCAGGAAGGGCTGTCAACAAGGCAAGTGTCTAGGCGTATCGGAGTGAACCAAAGCGATTTTCTTCGCGCGTGGAGGAGAGACAGAGAGACAGGAACTGTTGATGACATGCCTCGCTCAGGCCGCCCAAGGGCTACGTAGGTTGCATCATGCGCAATTTCACTCCCGACGTCCATGGCGTGGTCCATCTCTGCAACCATGACACCATGCAGCGCGGTACAGATAGGCCCAACAACATGCCAAATGGACCGCTCAGAATTGGCATCACATACTCCTCACCGATGAGTGTCGCATATACCTTCAATCAGACAATCGTCGAAGACGTGTTTGGAGGCAATCCGGCTGGGCTGAACGCCTTAGACATACTGTCCAGCGAGTGGAGCACGGTGGAGGTTCCCTGCTGTGTTTGGGGTGGCATTATGCGAGGCCGACGTACGCCGCTGGTGGTCATGGCACCGTAATGGCAGTGCGATACGTGAATGCCATCCTCCGACCAATAGTGCAACCATATCGGCAGCATATTGGCGAGGCATTCGTCATCACTGACGATAATTTACGCGTTCATCGCGCACATCTTGTGAATGACTTCCTTCAGGATAACGACATCACTCGACTAGGATGGCCAGCATGTTCTCCAGATATGGACCCTATCGAACATGCTTGGTATAGACTGAACAGGGCTGTTTATGGACCACATGACCCACCAACCACTCTGAGGTGAGGTATCTACGCCGAATCGCCGTTGAGTAGTGGGACAATCTGGACCAGCAGTGCTTTGATGAACTTGTGGATAGTATGCCACGACGAATACAGTCGTGCACCAATGCAAGAGGACGTGCTACTGGGTATTGGAAATACTGGTGTGTACAGCAATCTGGACCACTACCTGTGTAGGTCTCGCTGTATGGTGGTACAACATGCAATGTGTGGCTTTCATGATCAATAGAAATGGCGGAAATGATGTTTATGTTGATCTCTATTCCAGTTTTCTGTACAGGTTCCGGAACTTTCGGAACCGAGGTGATGCAAAAGTTTTTTTTTTAATTACATATATATTACTCGGGTGATCATTCGCGCCGCGCGGAAAGGCCGCGTGGTTGAAGGCACCATGTCACGAATTGCGCAGCTTCTCCTGCCAGAGGTTCGTCCCTCGGGTATGGGTGTTGTCCTTAGCATAAGTTACTTTTTAGTAGTGTGTAAGTCTAGGGACCGATGAACTCAGCAGTTTGGTCCCTTAGGAATTCACACACATTTGAATATTTGATTATTCATGGATACAGGAGTCGCAGTATTCGTATTGAAGGCACTTTGGAACGTCGGGACGGTCATCTGAGACTCGGTCCAGCTGACTGGAAGGCTGTGTAGTTACTGCCATTGCGTCGAGTGCCTCCACTGTTTGTCGGCGCCAGGGGTTTCATACAATTGTGTCTCGATTTGCTCGGAGAGAGGATACATGAGAGTGGTGACGACTCGCCCGTGCAATTCTCTCATCCATGGCGCTTAGGCAACGACCTAGTGGTTTGTTTGTCAGCAGCTAGCTGTTAACACTTTCAAGAACTTTTAATATATTTGTCGGATGTCTTTCATTATGTTGACACTGAATTTATCTGTTTCTGTGTCTTCTGTTTGCAGTTCAACAGTAATACGCCTGAGCAAGAACGTAACGTGAAGTTCAAGCGTGCAGTATAGCACAGTAATAACCATTTGAGTATTTCGTTCCATAAGTAACCGCATCGTGAGGGCTGTGACTGCTGATAAATAGAACAGTTTACTGCGTCAGTCACTTGTCAATTGTCCTATTACGCGTTTCGACAGTTCTCACAATCATCGTCTGTGCTCTGCACTGAAAACAGAATTGTAAAAACACATTTCTCTGCCTGAATTATCGAAACGCTTAATGGGACAATAAATGACTTTGACGCAGTTTTTAAATCGTGTCGTATTTGTAGTAGCCTCACGTTCTCAGCAGGCTAACGAGACAGAGTGAACGGTGGCGCGTCCAAAGCTGTGCCATGTTGACAGAGAAGAGCCGCACGAGGAATATGCGTGTTCTGTGTTAATTTGCCCTGACATGTGTCGGCACTTGCTAGCAAGTGCAGCAGTCCTTTTTTCATGTTTTCAGTCCTTTACTGCTGGCTAATTTGTATTTCACATTACAGTCCGAATGCAATCGGTTGCGAGGTACATTAATTAGACTGGACATATCGATTGCCAAAACGGATGAGGCATCATCTCCTTCGTAATGGCCGGCCGAAGTGGCCGTGCGGTTAAAGGCGCTGCAGTCTGGAACCGCAAGACCGCTACGGTCGCAGGTTCGAATCCTGCCTCGGGCATGGATGTTTGTGATGTCCTTAGGTTAGTTAGGTTCAACTAGTTCTAAGTTCTAGGGGACTAATGACCTCAGCAGTTGAGTCCCATAGTGCTCAGAGCCATTTGAACCATTTGTCAAAATTTTATCGGCGTACGGAAAACAAGTGGCATGAGATATCACTTTTGCACTCAGACTATCAGAGAATTTAAGTAGTATTACTTACGCAGTCCTAGGCATTTTAATGGTTCGAGCTGTAGTCCTTGCAGGTTTTAGCAATGTAAATGGCTGCTTCTTCTTCTTCTCTGCTTTGGAACAAGTACAGCTAACAGATTTTTCGTTTCAGTGGCAGTATTTCCTGATTTTAACGCGGCTGTGTGACTGTCGGCTCCTTTATTTCTAGACAAGTGCCCAATCGAGCGAGACACGGCTACAGCGCGGTGGATAATTACTGTTTACTGTTGCTGAAAGGTCTCGAGTGGGTGCTGCAGTGACGCCGCACAGGTGGAGAGTCCGACACGCGGCGCGCCCGCAGTCGCGTGTAAGCCGGTGGCGGCGGGGCAGGCCGCTTTCAATTACAGCGTCTGCCCCGGCCGCGGCTCTCGCCGGTCACGAAATGCATAGCGCGGTGCGGGCCGCGGGCTGTGTGGAGTGTGGAAGCGCCGCCCATTACCGGCCTTCACGCCGCCCGACAGCTCGCCCTGACGTAATTTACACGATATTTGTCGACGCCTCGGCCGATCGCGCCCGCGTCAGGCGTCAGGCAGGGGTCGCCGGCGGCTGCGGAGAAACGCGTCGGCCCTCGCTCGATACCATCGCCGAGAACAGCGGCCGTAAGGCAGGGCTCGCACAGCTGAGCTGCCACAATCCCTCCCACACTCTAGTTGCCGTCTCACGTATCTCGTCCTGCTCTTTGAAACCGTTTTGTAATCTCGAGGAGGCTAAATGGTACCTGTGATTACTTCCTGCCCTCACTGGTATTCCAGACTTCTAAATGAGTCTCGAGGTATTTCGTATCACTACCGTAATCTTTACGCGATGCGTACATAGTGGAGAAAAGTAACCTTGTAAATTGTTCTATAAACACAGATTTTTCAGAATTTCTGAAGTAGTTGTTCACGCGGTGTTCGATATCTTCTTAACACACCCTTCTAACGGACATTGTTGAAAGTCCATGTGACGCTTGCAAACCTGAAATGGACAGGAAAAAATATTATGGGGGGCTGAATTCCTAGTTTACGGCCGGCCGGTGTGGCCGTGCGGTTCTAGGCGCTTCAGTCTAGAACCGCGCGACCGCTACGGTCGCAGGTTCGAATCCTGCCTCGGGCATGGATGTGTGTGATGTCCGTAGGTTAGTTAGGTTTAAGTAGTTCCAAGTTCTAGGGGACTCATGACCTCAGATGTTAAGTCCCATAGTGCTCTGAGCCAACCCAGTGTGTATTACTGATTACGGTGATCGATAGGCAACTCTGGTTTCAATTAGTGGCTCAGAAATGCGACTGTCACTGTCCCACAAAACGAAGTGAATTTATCCTACCACACGTTCCTCACTACCAAATTTACAGACAGTATCCTTTCCGTCAAATGGCTCTGAGCACTATGGGACTTAACATCTGAGGTCATCAGTCCCCTAGAACTTAGAACTACTTAAACCTAACCAACCTAAGAACAACACACACATCCATGCCGGAGGCAGGATTCGAATCTGCGACCGTAGTGGTCGCGCGGTTCCAGGCTCCTTTTCATCACTTCGCCACATTGTCTTCGTCTTTTCCGTCATCGAATTTAGCGACTACCAAGTACTATTGTTGTCCGAAAAGTTTAGTTATCGAATTCTGTTTCCATATTTTGTGATGCGCCTTTCGCTGCCATGTGGTACGTGGTATCGATATTTATTTACAGTCTCATGCTGCATATTCTTCCATACGTTATGTGTTTGTTCGATATTGACCGTCGGCAACTTGGTCATCGGCAAAAAATTACGTACAGTATCGTTCTTCAACTTGACTTTACTTAGACGGGCAGAGCTGCATAAGTTAGCCGATTTCCTCTAATAAAGATGATAAAACGATCGACGAGGCCTGTTTAGAAACAGTACACTCTACAGGATTTCAGCAAGTCGCTTTGTCTTCTCTAGCGTCGTCATGTGCTACTCGCTGAAAGTTACTGCTAGTTTGCGGGGGTAGGTATACTGGGACATAAGTAATTGCCGTCGCGCCAGGTGGCGCACATTTTAAAGTGCGACGTGGTTTGAATAAACGTGACGATATAAAAGTGCCACTCCAGCAGAGTCGATGCGACGAGACAGGAGAGCGGCTGGAGTGCTAGCAGATGGCGCGGCAGCTGCGACCGAGTCCGCTCCATTTAGCGAGTTCCGTCACAAAGCTGGCGCCAGTCAGCTGCGCCGCCCTCAATCAGTCACCGGCACACGTTCGTCTGGCAACGGAAGACCTCGCCTCTACTCGCCTCAGCCATTACAACCTGGCGGGCACAAAAGCTGCCGATAATATTTTCCTCTTGACTTCTATGGCGCCAGTACTAGTCGAGAACGTTAAGGGGTTGTCAGGCATAGACCTTTCAGTTCGCAGATTCAAAAATTACTGTCAACTCTTCGATCGTGATGGCTCAATGGCGGTGCCGCGGTGGATACACCGGCTCCCGTCAGATCGCCGAAGTTGAACATCGTCAGACGTGACTGGCACTTGCATGGTGACAATCAGGGTTCAAATGGTTCAAATGGCTCGGAGCACTATGGGACTTAACAGCTGTGGTCATCAGTCCCCTAGAACTTAGAACTACTTAAACCTAACTAACCTAAGGATATCACACACATCCATGCCCGAGGCAGGATTCGAACCTGCGACCGTAGCAGTCGCGCGGTTCCGGACTGCGCGCCTAGAACCGCGAGACCACCGCGCAATCAGGGCCTCCAGGCGCTGTTGACTTGCAGGGGTGCACGGAGCCTCCTGATGCCAACTGAGGAGCTGCCTGGCGAGATCACGAAAACTGACAACGCTCGGGAGAACGTTGTGCCGAATCGACGCCCCTCAGTATCCGCATCCAGTGTCGTCAGTAGGTTGAGTATGGGATGGCGGTTGGGCAGTACCGTTGGGTCTTCCGAAACCTGTCGACTGAAGTTAAGTTTTTAGTTACATATGATTTTACGATTTGGGCATCCTCAGTTTAGATACCTGATAGAAACAGCTAATCGGACTGCCAAACGTTTTTTAGAAGATTTAGTTTTTAAAATTTTTAAAAAATATTTCTACTTTTTACTTAGTTTGATCATGATGCCTCCCAAGGATTGTGTAAACACCCAGTTGCGAGTAATTTCAGTGTTGCTGTCAGTCTCTCGTGAGCGGATGTGGATTTTCTCGTCACAGAATCCTTTTCTTCGGCTGCGCGGATTACAGTAGACAATAACTTTAAGTACACCCTCTCTCATCCATACGCAGAAACATTTACAACCCTTTGGCTCTCTACTGATGTTATTTAACAGGTTGATGTAGGCGTAGTGTCTGCTTTTCGGAAGCCACTTCTTAGAGCACTTCTAGCGTTTATGCCGTAGAGTTTGTTTCGGGTTTTTAAAGCAAGTAATTAGTCTGGTCAGCCAACACGTCTGCTTCAGTCGAAGCCGTGTTCAGAAGTGGAGTGAAGTTGTCTGTGCAGCGCATCTGCGCAGCTACACAGGGACGCGACTGGTTTGGCTGCGAGTCCGTGTGAGACAAGAGTTGTGTCTTGTGAGACGTTCATTGGGCGGGCGGGCAGCCTACGCGGCAGGGGCCCGCGTGATGGACGGCCGACCGAGGCTACACGAGCCTCATTACGGGCGGGTGACAGCAGCAGCGCAGCCCACCGGCCCGGCCCGCGGCTCCGGCCCGCTCATTGCTGCGACAGGTCAATCCCAGGCGTGCTGGCTCTTTGTTACTCGGTGCCCGTTCCCTTTGACGACGAATAGAAGCACTCATTCTCTTTCTGTGCAATGAGCAAAGATCTGTTATGTGCCGTCTGTGAATACTATTTTCTCTGTACAAAAGGCGCAGTCCATATAGCAGTACGTCACAGCGTGACAAGTTCTATCACTGACGTGCGTAATGTACCAGCGTGCGCAACGTAGTACACTGATATTCGGCTGCTCCTCTCCGCTGAAATATACTCTGCAGTATTGAAATAGCACCTTAGCATTGAAAGAAATGAGTATAATCCTGCCTGTACCTTCATCCTGTACTCATTATTATGTCTCTGAAACATGTAACTTTATCTAATTAATTTCTTTTTCTTTTCAGGTAAGTGCCATACAGTTTGCTTCTCTTCGTGAGGTAAGTGTGGAGCAGTTTGATAGTTTGGAAATACGTATGGAGGGAGATATTTTGAGTGTCTAAAAACATATGGCAGGGAGGAGACTCACATCATACCGTGCAACATGATAGGTCTCGTTCGGTCGATTTTTCGCCAGCATCGATTTGAAAATACTTTGGCCCAGTAACAGGCAGCTTTCAGCACCGGAAGCTCTTAAAGAACTATGTGGGCGTAAAAAAATTAGGTCCCTTCGAGGTCCTGTCTGTACGTCAACCAGTGGTGTCCCCCCACCCTCACCCCCACCCCTTACAGGGGCTGTCAGTAAGGCCAGACCTACGCCTTACCTGGCAGAACGAATTATAGAGTTATGGCTGTATTACTTAAGTATTAACATCAAATCTGCAGAGAAAATAAAACTCAGTTTTGAAAGCGGGATATTGTAAATTTCTAGATCTTCTGTCACTTTGTTTGAAACAGAACTACCAAAGCAAATTTTTTTCTGTTTTACCTCCTGCTAAAGAAAAGACAATATTTTAAAGCTACACGACTCTGCATTTTGTGATTTAAAAGAAGACAGCCAATTAAAAGCTATAACTGTGGACGTATTTTTGGAAGAATGTGAAGCGAGCCACAACGCTGTTGTTGTTACTGGTTCATTTTCGGGAATACCTCTGGCTGAGACAGTCGCAGTTTCCCTCTCGTTGTTACATCAATAAATATGTCGCGCGGCCTGTCTAGAACCCATATATTTCCGAAGATGACTTTCCTCGTATTTTCCCGAACGTGTCAGGGCACAGTGGCGGCCCCCGCTCGCAGTTTTGCTGCCGCGCCCTTGGGTGTTTACAGGGAATGGAGGTGTGAGTGTTTTGGGAGCGCCTTTGTTCCGGCCGGCCGGACAGACAGGCGGCGAGCAGACGCAGGCAGGCAGGATGCGCCTCGGCCGTGGGAGAGGCTCGGCTCGGCGCGGCTTGCCCAATGTACTGTGGGGAAGCGGAGCCAGACTTAATGTGAGAGCGGCCTTGCGTGCCTCGGCCAGCCAGCCAGCCAGCCAGACAGGGCCCGGCCGCAGCCGCGGAAGCGGCGTCTCCCTCCTGTCCGTGTAAACACTGCTGCGGGAACGACTCTGCGAGTGTACGCTCCACCTAAACTCTCTGCCGCATTTCAGTGTTTCGTGTGGTGTCAGCTTGCAGTTTGCTTTTGAGAACTTTGGCTAAAATGAGGAAAGTGATTTTCTTTTAAGGAAATGAAGTACTGGACTGATCAGGCAGTTAGTTCGTTCACGGAGTACAATAATGCTCCAGCAATAATCGTTTCTCACTTTTTCGAACACTGCACGTTGATCTACATGTGAAGGTGTGTAATAAAACAGTTTTGGACGCGACGATTGCTACGGACAGACATTTTAAAATATCTGTCCTTGAACAATCTCATCCTCGTCCTCCTCTCACTACTTACCAGTTAATTGACACTTGTAAGGGAATCGTTGTTTCTTTTGATTAAAAATTTTACGAAGATACTGACAGCCTCACATCATCTTGCCGACTGCTTTATAGATACTATTCAAGTGAAGCAACTGATACCGAAAATCCGATATTTTATGGAGGCATTAAAATTGATTCTGGGCCAACATGTGAAAAGGGTAGAGTAAATGGCTCCGAAATTCCATTTCCGATTACCGGAAGTTTATCACATGTGAACGTGGTGAGTGTTAAAGTTACAAGTATCGGAGAAGAGAATGACAACGCCAACAATTTGTAAATAAAGAAATGGAAGGTTTACGAAGGTCAGAGTATACTTTCGCTAAGATTTATGTCCAAATGTAAATTACTTAAGCTACACGTTATTACTCTAATTTTTGACACTTATGTCGCATGGTGGGTCTGCCCACACGTGTCACAGCACAAATCGAGGTGGCTATCGTCAGTCTGTCTTCGGATTCTTCTGTAAGCGTCACCTCTGGCTCTACCTTGTGTTTCTAGCTGCACCAGCGGCGCTCTGTAAAAAAACTAAATGGAACAGTTATCAGGTCGAAAGAAGTCAGGTACACTTATTCCTTCCCATCACTGTTACTAGACCATGGATTTGGTGTTCAGCCCACTTTTTAAGTTGACATCTTGTTTAATTAGAGTTAATGCTTAGTTGTGGAGTCCTAAAAATTCACAGCTTTCACACGAACTGTAAAATACAGAAAACACGTTGTCGCTGAATATCCTTCCATATTTCCCATTTAGTGGAGGATTTTTTCTGTTTTAAAGAAACTGAAAGGACTATATCATAGAGCGGTTACTGGGAAGAAATGGATAGAAACTCAGGATTATCGACAGAAAATGTACTCGTACTGTCACCTCCTTAGCCGCAGACATTTCGCGAATGACATATTTAGAACTAAGTGGTCTATTCTGAAATGAAGTTTCAGCATCTCAACACGGCAGCTGTGTGGAGTGCTCAGCGGTTTTACCTTCTCCGCCTCTCGCCCCCCCCTCCCCTTTTCTGACGCGCGTGCACGCCCGTGTGTGTGTGTGTGTGTGTGTGTGTGTGTGTGGGGGGAGGAGAGCGGCGCCATTAGTCTTATGACTAGTATCACGCGTCCCGCAACGATCTCCTCTTGTGCCAAACTTTTCTTTTCGTGGTACCCCCCGCGCCCAACGCCCTTTCCATATCATTAAGTAAAGCACGTCCTGTAACCCGTCGGGTCGAAGCGTATTGCGATCTGGCTTCAAATGGCTCTGAGCACTATGGGATTTAACATCTGAGGTCATCAGTCCCCTAGAACTTAGAACTACTTAAACCTAACTAACCTAAGGCCATCACAAACTTCCATGCCCGAGGCAGGATTCGAACCTGCGACCGTAGTGCGATCTGGGGTCTAACAGATATCTTAGTTCATAATCAGTTATAGGGGGGCCGAAGTAAAACTGGCCGGAGAAGTGATTTCGTCACTTTGTGACACCGTAACTTAAGCAGCAGAGAGATCACTGGAAATCGGGACGGACACGGATGAATGTGATAGGATGCATAGACACGTGACAGCAACAGATTGTTTGTGTGGGAGCTGTCAGGCCAATTTTTGTTTCGATCACACTGTACAGGCACCAAGTAGGAATACCTATGGAGTGCGCATGACCTGTTGCTCACGTCGCAAACATCAGACCGGAATTGTCAAATGGTTCAAATGGCTCTGAGCACTATGGGACTCAACTGCTGAGGTCATAAGTCCCCTAGAACTTAGAACTACTTAAACCTAACTAACCTAAGGACAACACACACATCCATGCCCGAGGCAGGATTCGAACCTGCGACCGTAGCGGTCGCGCGGTTCCAGACTGTAGCGCCAGAACCGCTCGGCCACCAGCGGCCGGCTGGTCGTCCGGAATTGTCACGTGATTTTATTATAACGCTATTTACCTTTTTGAACTATGTACGAAACTTTAGTATTTGATGTGTTTGTACAGTTTATACACTCATATTTACATGTAGCAGGATTGTCGAATAATTGTTGCTGCCACGGACGGAAATCTGAGTACCTGAAACAGGAACATTTAGTTCTCATAGGTTAAAGCATCACGTAGTCAACTGAGCTGGAAGGCAGTGTACGTCGACGACAGAGATGGTGCTCTGCATATCTAAATGCTCGATCCATAGACATTCTTACTGTGTGAGTGTAGTGGAAGTGGCAGCCACTGATACGAAGCAAACTTCCGGTGAAAATTTGGCCGCAAGCTCTCCGCGTAGTACGGGGTTCCTTGACAGCAGACGAGAGCGGCCGTGTGTGCGGACAATGGGAGAGGCAGGCGGCCCATCGGTATTATACGGCCGGCCGGACGCTGCCGGAAAATCGCCGGCCTCGCACGGCACGCGATGGCGGCCGGATAGCGGCGCGTGATTGGCGCTGCGTGCACCGGTCTGCTCTTCCTAGCCTTCCCTTCCCAGCAGTGCCGCTGCCGCTGCCGCTGCCGCTGCAGAAACCGGGCCGCGGCCCATTGTCTTCCTGCAGGGCGTGGCGGCCCTGTCCAATGTGTCGGTACATCCCGCCAACACCCGAACAACTCGCGCGCTCCAGCTGGAAATCGCCTCCGGCTCCCACATTTCGAGTTGAGTGCCTTGCGCATGAGGCACACGTTTTTCGTCCGACCACGTACGTTGAGTGTCTCGCATAACCTGGACGCTCTTGTCCGTTTGTAAGCGCTCGCAGATCTCGAAAAGGGGCACTCCATTTGTGATAGTACGCTGAGAGGGCCAAAATTTTAACTTCTTCTTCTTTTTTTGTTCTAATGTACGAGGCTCGCCCTTAAAGCAACGCACCTCATTTTTTTTGTCAGCCGAAAACAATGCTACTAATGCGAAACGTTATGTATGTATTATTTAGGTCTCCTGAGTGAGCGCACCAAGTTTCCGTCACTTCCGGCAATAGCGTAGCTGCAGGACAGTTTCAAAATGGCGTCTACAATGTGATGTACGTTACAAGCCACGTGGCATCATTGAATTTCTCGCTGCAGAGAAAGAAACTGTGGGGAACGTTCAAAAAATGGTTCAAATGGCTCTGAGCACTATGGGACTCAACATATGAGGTCATCAGTCCCCTAGAACTTAGAACTACTTAAACCTAACTAACCTAAGGACAACACACACATCCATGCCCGAGGCAGGATTCGAACCTGCGACCGTAGCGGGCACGCGGTTCCAGACTGACGCGCCTAGAACCGCACGGCCACACCGGCCGACTGGGGAACATTGACTAACGCTTGTGCAAAGTCTACGGAACATCTGCTGTCAACAGAAGAAGCACAGTCAGTCGCTGGGCACGGAGGACGAGGTCATCAGCAGGCGGTACGGCGGAGCTCCACGATCTGCAGCGGTCGGGGAGACCAACCACGGCCCTCACACCTGACACACCTCCCGCTGACTTCCACTCGTTTGGGCCATTAAAGGATGCCATTCGTGGAAGACTTTTTGAGGACAATGAGGAGGTGATTCACGTAGTGAAGCACTGGCTCCTCCAGCAGGACTAGGATTGGTACTGACGGGGCACCAGACGCTCTGGTTTCGCAGTGGAGGAAAGCCAAAGGACGGGATGGAGATTACGTGGAAAAATATGGTGCATAGATAAAACACCATGCCTTCATGTGTGTAATTCTCGTTATGTTCAGTACAGAATTGTTGAGGAAAGAAATGCTACAGTGCATTTCTTTCTGGGCAACCCTCATACTATAAACCTATTTTAATGGAATTATTGAATATTGATGGAATTCGAGAACACTGAAAAAGGATTGCACAGTGATATGGCTCCTTTTCCACTTCCAGTGAATGTTTTGGCAAAAAATGGTATAAATGAAAGTGGAGACCACCATCGCGGCACAGGTGCCGGACCGTTACCAGATGTCTGCTGACAGGCCGGGCGAGCCTACACAGTACCTTGGCATTAAGCATATTCCTTGACACTTCTGCGACAAGTTTTATTACAAGCTATAATAAATATCACATCACTGTATTGATCTTCCCAAGGTCTCTAGAATTCCTCTAAAAAAATTAACGTAGATCGTTTGATTTTGTATCTCGCTTGTTGTCCGTTCAGAAAAATACTTGCAGTTTGCTTGCAGTCACTAGCCAAACAGCTTTCTTCGACGTCTCGAAGAGTGTGTGAAGTATTAGGGACACCATGTTCAAAAGAAAAGGTGCGAAGGAACACTGTGAGAATAATTGAAGTCTTTATTCAAAAGTAATCACCAGAATCCTGAATCCAACTATGTTACTGTTTCACGAGTCGAAGGATTCCATTTTTCCAGAATTCCTGTGTCCTTTAGTTCGTCGTCCGAGTTGAAGCGTTTCCCCTTGACATCTTCTTTTAGCGAACCAAACACGGTCGTGGCGGGACTGTGGAACGGATGCTCAAGCCGCTTCCGCATGAACACTTGGTGTTGCCTCGGACGTGTGCCGACGCGCGTTATCGTGGAGCAGAATCACTCCCTCCGAGAGCAGCCCAGGCCGTTTGCTCTTGATGGACTTGCGTAGGCTGTGGAGCGCTCACAGTACACGTCATGTTAATGGTTTTTCCGTGTTCGAGGAAGTTGATGAGTATCGGACCTCGGACGTCGAAAAAGACGGTGAGCATCACCTTGCCTGCTGAGGGCACAGCTTTGAACTTCGCAGGGGGAAGTGACGACACCGGTCACTAATCTCGCATGTCTAGATGTTCCCCCAAAGCGGCATTTGCAGATTTCAACCGGTTTGCTTGGTACGACGTTAAGTGCCTTTGCATTTGAAAACTTCCTTCTAGAAGGAAGCCCCACTGCACGCATACCCAATGTCGAGATCATTCTGAAGCACTGCAAGCATCGCTTTACTATGCTGGTCTTTTTTTTATGCACAGAAAATGTGAAATTCGATCAATTCTGTACGTTTGATTACACTGGTTCGTTTTGAGGTTTTTAATTATATTTGTCGTAAAGCGATATTTCAGTCTTGTTATCTATGGTTCGGAATTTTTTGTAAACATGAAATACAGCAGCAGTAAAATTGCCTGCAGCCAGTCGCAACTTAAAAAACATCAAGACAGTGTCAAGTAAGTCAGCAGGTATGCGAGAGCTTCTGTGAATATTGAAAGGCAGGACAGGTCGTGGGTCGTGTCTGGATACCTCCAGCGCTAAGAACATCGACAGCGAAAGGCAAAGTTCTGGGTCCGAGTGTTGGCCCGGTATACAGTTTTAATCTTCCAGTACGTTGCAAGCGGTCTGGCTGAAAGATAATGATGAAGAGCACAAGCTACAAGTGCCTGGCGTAATGTTATGTGGTGGTAAACAATAAACAGCTGTTGTGTGGCTTCCACACTGATGCCTTTCGATTTCACGCCGTTTCAACGGATTGTACATCAATTTAAGTGCTTGTTTACTCAACTATCTTCTCATTCGGACTGATGAAATAGCGCGGCACTGGTTCCAGGCTTTCTACCGCAGAAATATACAAGGTGGTCACACGGAGTCGAACCCAAGACATCTGCGTCAGTAGACAGCATTACCAAACAGTTAACACTGGAAGCACTCCGCAGAACGTTGAAACCTACGGTGTTTGTAGTATTTGCGATATTTGTACAGGAAACAGTAAAGCTTGTGAAAGTTCTTTGTTCTATACATAGCTTTCTTGTAAGCTGTTACAACCTGTAGCGAAGGACGTTAGTGTGCTACAGCAGAGGTACACTACGACACAAGTCCCTGGGTGTAATGGACAACTAGGACGAAGGCGCCTTTCTCGAAGAGGACATTCCCTTGGTGCTCCATCAGTTGTTACGATTCTAATTATGTCTATCAGCGTTCTACAAGAGATTCTCTCACTCACACAGTTCATCCCTTATATGTTTGACGTCAACATTCTACGTGATTTATTGCGTCAACTGGAAGTTTCCAATAGTACTTTACCTCGGCTCACGTGTTTAATATAACGCTAGCAACAAAATTAATATCTGCACAAGAGGCCTGGGCGGTAAATGCAGTATTCCACTTACAGAGAAGTGGTCGTAATGACTGGTACAAGGTACACCGGCGCTCATAATGTTCGCTTCAGCATTACCGCGGCGGTCATAACTGTCGAGGGGCTGACAGTGGCGTAGTATTTTCTTGTCGAGAACGACACCGCCCTCTAATGATGCTGTAAAAGATACACGCTCGTAATTAAAAGTGTAAGCGGTATTGCGCCGATTCAATATCGCAGGTGGCATTAGGCAGGGGCAGGGCGGCCATCGGACGTAATTGGCCGGCGGTCCATCTACATACGGCGCGCGGTCGTGCCGCGTCTGCGCGGAACATAATGGAATGTTTGTGCCGGTGTCAGACTGGGACTTGTAACTTAATTATCGGGAGGGCACGGGACGGGGCGGGAGGGCGCAGCGGTTATTATATTTAATGACGGCGCTGCAGGCCGGCTCATTAAGCGCCGCCATTGTCTCTGGCCTGCTATCGGCGCGTCATCGCCGCTCGCCGCCAGGTAGTCGCCGGGCCCGTCTCTGGCTGCGATTAGCGGCTTCTGGCAGTCATCCGCTGGCGAGCTGGTTTCAATGGCGTAACTTGGCAGTTTGTGTTACACAAAACATTGTCGTATTGACTGGTAGAGAAGACTCAGGGCTCTATTAGAAATCGAGCCCCGTACTTTTGAATTAGCAACCTCATTCTTAACCCGCTGACTCAGGACCGTTTCTATAAATATTTTAAGCCGGACGGCGGCTTGTGACTCCTAACACCACCCTTCCGATAACCGGGAAGGTTGTTGCAGTGTTAGCACACTGGACACGTATCCTGGAGGATGGTGTTCAGGTCCCATTCCGACAGTCCGTGGTTTCCAAATCACGTAAGGCAAGAGTCGGGATCGTTCCTTTGAAAACGGTAGTGTCAAATACCTTCCCCATTCATCCGCGTTGTGCTA
Organism: Schistocerca piceifrons; assembly: GCF_021461385.2. NCBI lineage: Eukaryota > Metazoa > Arthropoda > Insecta > Orthoptera > Acrididae > Schistocerca > Schistocerca piceifrons. The sequence goes on from NC_060138.1 coordinate 1,217,692,031, forward strand.
CATCTCTATTTAGTGTTGCTGACAGGAAGTTTAGCCAGAAGATTTATTTTTCTTCTCTTAATAAAACGTTTAGCCCTCCTGGAACCACCGATGTATTGCCTCGGTGCCAACTATGTAGCGTCAGTGAGACGTTAAACGCTTGGCTGGGACCTTAGAGATTGTATCGTAATTAATACCGAAAATTGAGTAAAAGTGTACAACAATAAAAGCAAAAACGTTTCAGTAAATGTGTGTATATAAACGAGCGAATATTTGGTTACGAGCCGGTACTGACTTAAATAGATATGATTGTCCTATCAGTACAGACGTACCTGAAACGTATACTTTCCGTTATAGTTCCCTTCTGATTGGGCTCAAATTTCACCAGTCTCGTACCTGTTAAAGGAGGCGTTCCATGTGTCGCCCTCACATTTGGATGCGACGCTGCACTCTTCTCTGCAGTACGTTTCTCCAGCAGAAAGATGCAGAGAATTGAGAGCACGTGATCGTGGAGGCCAAGGTTCCAATCCTGCCTCAACCATCAATTACGGCGGATATTGGTGTTTTAAAAGTTGATATACATCAGCAAAATGTGCCGGTATCTAAGTATGTATGTGTCATATTTTCTAGCCCTGGATGATGGGTGACATTTGAGCTCAGTAAGATGGGAAATCAATCGAAAAGTTAATGTTAAAAATACATTTGTACTTACTGGGATAATATTTCGTTCTTGAATCCGATTCGTAATCACACATTCACAATTATCTCTCAGAGAGTTCTTTTGAGAAAGCATGTACACTATACTAGCTATACTAGGACGCTTTTGCTTCTGTATATACCTTCACCCTTGTTCGTCTTCGTGTTTGTTGTGGTACACGCGTGTAGTTAAAATTTACTCTCTTAATTATGGAAGTAGTATGCTTAAACACTGACATTTTATCTTGACACTGTCCTTGGTAATGGTCTGAAGTAACTGCGCCCAAAAACGACAGTTTTTGACGATTTCATTTCACCTTCAATAACTCATTTGTAAGAGGAAGGATGAAAGTTTGTTGCGAACAAAAGTCGTACTTAAAGGATTTTAACCGTGTTCTGAAACGGTATCGTATCTCAGAGAGAAGTCGATGGTAAGTGACTAATTACACTACATAATGCAATGTGCGGCGCACTGCGCATGAAGCAGTGCTGGTCTTGAAGTATGTGCTGACGTAATACGAAGACTTTTGTGTTCGGTGCCTGCTGCGATGTTTGGGGCGGCCGCACTTTCCGCGGAGAGAGGGAGTGCCGGCCTGTCGCACTCCAGATCTGGCCGGGATCTGTTCTATTCCTGGAGTCGCGCGTGGCTGGAACGCGCCGGGTGCCGAAACCTGTCCGGGCGGGCGGGAGGTCGCCTGTATAAACAGGGAGGCGATTTCACGGGCCATTTGTTTCAATAAGCGGCGCGCGCTCCGCGTGTCCGCACACGGCCGGCGTGCGCTACCCGCGTTTCTCCCGCGTCCCGGGGTCAGCCGGAACGTTCAGCGCCGTGTTGTGTCCGAGCGGCTGCGCGCTGGGTCCGCTCATACTGGCGGGCCAGCCGGTGTCCGCGAGCTGCGCTGCTCACTGCCGCTCCTTGGGCGGCCCGCGCAAACATTGCGCAAATGAGAAGACCCTGCGCATGTCCGGAGTCTTTATGAAAATCCTCCTTACTACACGAGCCTCTCCAGTTACTGTTCTCGAGGTGGTCGATCTTCGTTTCTGGGTATCTACATTCCGAGTGATTAACTTTCACAAAATATTAACTAGACACTAGTCGATATCTTTACAAGTCCAGAATGGCAGAATTAACCAAACCAATATTTTATACATTTGTAGTGAAATGACGTGAATGATGATACCAAATGAAACACGAGAAAGATAAATTAAATAGACTCCTTTCAAACTCCATTACACACCTTTCGAATTTTTCGAGAGTACAGCACCCTGCCGTTAATTTTGATTCCAGCAATTGTTTCAAGGAGCTCCCTGATCTAAGAAGACGGTGACCTACAGACATCATAAAATGATTGTGACAGACGCAGAGTTCGGAAAACTGTCTGTGCCAGTTTCTGGCCATCGAGTTTTGAAACGACATTCGACATCCTCGCCTAGAGTGTGTACATGCCTTCACATTATACATGAGAAACTGAACGCGAATGACTAAAGGTTTCAAATGAAACTTCACTTATTACGTGTTTTGTTGATATTTTCCACTTTGAAACAGAATTGTGAATTTTCCTAGGATCAACAATTCTGTGTAGATAATGTTTAGTAGATTCAGCTTTATGTGAAATAAAAACACTGGCCGTAAAATCCTGTTGCAGATCTTCAGTCATTTACTGGTAGTCTAACTACTACACGGTGTGCTCATACACTGCATAATCCGGAGAGTTTCACAATACTTCGATATACAGGGTACATTACATTCACGTCTGTTCATTAACACACCCAAACAGCTTCTGTCTTGTTAAGATTACACGTCACACCATCGCAGAAAACCACAGGTATCAGTAGATGCTTACATTTTGACGTCCGTACGTAAGCGAATTGGTTCAAATGGCTCTGAGCACTATGGGACTTAACATCTGAGGTCATCAGTCCCCTAGAACTTAGAACTACTTAAACCTAACTACCCGAAGGACAGCACACACATCCATGCCCGAGGCAGGATTCGAACCTGCGACCGTAGCGGTCTCGCGGTTCCAGACTATAGCGCCTAGAACCGCTCGGCCACTCAGGCCGGCTAAGCGAACTGAAAGGTACAATATTTATGATAAAACGTATCAGACGGCGGTATTTCCTACGAACTAATTCAATACTTATATAATCATCGTTTTTATATGGAAATGCCGGTCGCGGTGGTCTCGCGGTTCTAGGCGCGCAGTCCGGAACCGCGCGACTGCTAGGGTCGCAGGTTCGAATCCTGCCTCGGGCATGGATGTGTGTGATGTCCTTAGGTTAGCTAGGTTTAAGTAGTTCTAAGTTCTAGGGGACTGATGACCACAGCTGTTAAGTCCCATAGTGCTCGGAGCCATTTTTATATGGAAACAGTATCGTTGTTTTTGCGTTTGCAAGTACTGGTAATTTGAACTCGGAAGCTGTTCTAACAGTTTGCTAAGTAGATAAATATTTCAGAGTATGTTTTCCTGTGGAAGAGGTTTTTTGAACGTCGGGCATTCTGTTATTTGTGCAATAATACAAAAGGAGTAGTGGTGTTAACAACTTAACAGCTGAAGTATGTTTTGTAAGTTAGAATAACCATGCATTTTAATTGTTTGTGTTTCAATGTTAACTCAGTCCAACAAATTTGAAAAAATGTGAAATGTATTCCCGATATTCCGTCTCCTGAGTTTCCTCACGAGATATAATTCTTATAAAGGTAATTACTTTTTGTAAAAAGTAACTCTGCAGATTCGATATTTCGTCAGTTTGCTTTCCATTTCTAATTTGTGTAATTTAGATCGTCATTTACGAGTTTCGGTAATTATCAGACTAGAGTGAGTGCCATTGTGATTTAAACTGCGCCCTAATCTGTTAGTTTTGGATTATTGGGTATTTTTAAACATGGCAGTAATACTGTTATGCCAACAAACATTGCTAACTGAGGGAATATAAGATGAATGTTATTATATTAAGTAAGAATAGTTACCGGAAGTAGTGTACAGAACATTATCATTTCAGCTGTAAGTGTTATTTGTTAAATTAGAGCGTAAAAATGTCAACTGAAGACATCGATACCCAGTAACTAGTGACTCGGTGCTCGACAAAAAGACCACATGACTTTGTGAATCGACCGTTACCTGGACTAAAGCATTACAGTATATCGGGCAGTGAAACAAGGAGAATGAGTTCTAAATTGCCAAAAGGTACATGGAGAAATTGATGAAAGGTGCGGGGATAAGCTCGGTGGAGCACGTTAAGAGGAATGCTTGTTGCTGTTAGAGGACCATTGCTCGCTGAGCAACAAAGCCAGAACGCTGTGCGACTGGAAGACCGTGACGACATCACGCTAATCGCTGCTCACTACTAGCCGAGGATGTTTGGCTGACCTGGGTCATACTAATACCGTGGTGAGGGGAAGATGTAGTGGGACATTGTAGTGCTTCTGTGACTTATGTGCCGCGTACATTATTATTCTGTAGCCAGTTACTCTGCTGATGTAGTTTGTTCTGAACAGACACTTCTGGTCGTCACAAGAAAATGTCTAAGGCTAACAAGTGTCGGGAGGCAAATGTATCAGACGTCGACAGCTCTAGCCATTTGCATGTGAACGCTGAGACAAACGAATTTCCTCGGAGTATTAGCCGCTTGAATACAAGGACCGCCCGTGAGTCAGAAGATGTGATGGCGGAACACGGTTTTCGAGTATGCCGGTCAGATTTTATGGCAGCCTTCTGGTTCAAAAGCCAACATTTGATATTACCTGGGCGCTCGCTGAGAGTTAACAGCCTGCGGGTCAGCAGTAGCTGCGATGTGACGGACGGGACGTGTGGTCGCCGCCGAGGCGCTGGTGATGGGCGCGATTAGGAGTAGTCGCCTGTCGCCACGCGTGTTCGCTGCCTTCCCAGGCTTCCGCCGGTAACTGACTTAGGAATTCTGGCGCAGAGCTTTCACGAATGGGCGATGCGCCAGGGCGCATCCGAGCGGCAAGTCTCGTTATAAATTCTCGTGCCAGGCTGGCCATTACAACAGAGTGTGAATGCCGAATACGATAATGTCTGCCGGGAGCGGATAATTTATGCAGAGCGCGTCGCGGCTGTTGGCCGAGGGATTAAGAAGGGCGCGCGCTCGCTTGTCGGAACATGCGCCGGCGTCATTTGCAGCGCGCGTGCTGTGTACCGTGTAGCGTGTAGCGTGCTCAGCCGCCGCCAATTACCGTCTACTGCGGGCCGACGTAGGTGTGCTGCAGGTTGGGGCATGTGCAGCCTATCCCGTAAGACGAGATGTCTTGTTCTGCGATGTTCAAAAGGAAGAAGTTAACACACTGACCAAACCTTCAAGATATTCTGCCTTCCTCGCTGAGAAGGCGTAGCGCCATAAACATAAGCTGGGACAGTGCAATTTTAGATTGTATTGTAAAAGTAGGTTGTCGAACTACTAAAGCCACTTCAGTTACTTATCGCTGTCAAGTGCGACCAGCTGTGGCATTTTGAAATATTCCAAAATTCGAATGTATTGGATGATGTTAAAGATACATAACTTCTGTTCGAACAAGATGAGACACGATTGAGACATCTTCTATTTGCCGATAGATATTATACGAGTATAAAATTACGATTATGCGTGTAAACTGAAGGAAGAGCGGCACGTTTTATTACAGGTTCATTAAGTAACCGCAGAGCGTTACGAAGGTGCCCAGCCAACTCCAGTGGCCTTCCTAGAAGAGTCTCCGCGCATCTAGCGAAAAGACCACCAACATAAAATTAGAGAGATCCGAGCCCACACAGACGCTTACCAGAATCGTTCTTCCAGCGAACCATACGCTGCTGGAACAGGAAAAGTGGTAACTGGCACTGGTACACCGACTGTCCTCCGCCACACAGAGTGAGGTGACTTGCAGAGATGTAGATCAGAGGCGCATCGCGTACTCTTGTTGGGGGAGTAATCCTTCCGTTGTTCTTTTCTGAATAACCACCGAGGCGTTTGTCTTTTTCAACGTCTAAAAATTTTTTTCTATTGCCATTTGGTGTTAATCGTTTAACCAGAGAAGTGACCAATTACAGATTTGGTATAATATATCGTGTATACAACATAGACATTGGAAATTACATTAAGACCGGTTAAAATTCATGGTACCCTTTGTATACTCATACATCCAACACAGTTCGGATATAACATCTCACGTCGGATCCTTTGTATCTGACTTATAAATGAATATCCGCTTCTTGTAGAAACATGACAATAGTGACATAGTTCGTTGCGAACATCTGCCGAAACAGGTCCGACTTCGATGTAGGCTGGGGAATTCCATCTCTGATCAAGGCCCTGAGAAACTTGCGGCACTAACACCCTATCATGTGGTTGAGGTCTGCATCTCAGATGGGTGGACTTCGCAGTACAGAGGTGACTTAACTTTCGTGCTATGAAGATGTGAAGGATAGAAGCCGTGACTCAGCCGGATGCGCGTTCTAGTAGTTCTATGACGTCGAAAGAAATTGATTTGCGAGAACTAGACTTTTTGCTGAATGTAGCTTAATGTCTTCCTCTGGACTGTTGTGAGATCTGTCACGTCATTCTTGAAGAACGTGTTTCTTTACGCCGACAATAAAATCTGTATGTGGAAGACAACCGTAGTAAGGTTGGCCATCAATCACACTTTGTTTCGACAGGTGGTCCGCCAGCTCGTTACATGTAATACCGGAGCGTCCTTGGTCCTTAATAACTGGACATGTTGACTTTCACTCTGGCCGATTAACTGGCAGTTAGTATTGGAGTCCCCACTGCTGCTTTTCTAGGTTTCCCAGGGCACTCCTCGAATCTGTGACAGTGAGGTGTCGTCGATTTGATTTACCCCATAACGTAGGGCCTCTTTGTTTGTTAGAACTTGGGCAGTGAAGATGCTGTGACTGGCGCAACGCCGCGACGCACTACGCAATATGTGAATACGGTAATCGGTAGATTGGCTGCCGCGAGTAATGAGTATAGTGGGCAGTGGCACTGCAAATGTAGTGTGTGGACAGCAAGTTGGAAATGCGGGTCTCACGGGGAGCGTGTCAGAAATAAGTCCCTGCAGTCGCAGTTTCCTCTGTCTCCTCGATGGCTCATTCGGATAGAGCGTCTGCCGTGCAAGCAGGAGATCCTGGGTTCGAGTCCCGGTCGGGGCACACGTTTTCAATTGCCCCCGTTGATATTTATCAACGCCTGAGAGCAGCTAAATGTCTGGATTTCTACAGTGTGGGTGGCTTTGTTGTTAATATCTATCTATCAGTTTCCACTGCGTAGGCAACGAAAACCTCGTAACTCTATTTTGTTAAATTTTCCACGTGAAGCAAATTTTTTCTTAGAAATAATATAAAGTTATACAGAAAGTTGCTGTAACTGTGTAGTGGAAGCCTAATTACTGGCAGATTAGCGAAATCCATTCACTTTCAAATCTGTCTTTAATTATCGAGTTACTGGTTACGAGTTTTCACAGACAGATGGAGTTACGAGGTTTTGATTGCCTACCGTGTATATATACCGTAGATACAAAATCTCGCCAGCATCCAGCATGTGCTGTACAACTGTTGCTTGTTACAATGATCGTCATATGAAGATATTACATAATTTGCTCAGAGACTTTGTTTGTTTTTGTTTTGCATGGGATTAAATCGATGTATGGGCAGATGCTTTAGACAAAAGTGGTGTTAACACGAATGCCCAAAAATGAAATAAGTGAACAAAATACTACAAGCATAAATTTCAAATGATTTAGTGTCTTACTTCAATTTTACGTTAACACATAATACAGCCATTGCACAGGCAAATACTTTTAATGAAAACTGCCATTAATATGAATGCCCAGAAGTGAAATAAAATAAATTATAGTGTTCGCAGAGAACTGCATCTGTCTGTATGGTCATGAGCTTTACAGTTAAAAACAACAAGAAAATAAATTAAAATGAACAGCTGATTATTTCTTTTCTTCCATTAACACGATGTGGAATGTTACTTAAAGCAAATTCTGCTTATTGCAGGTAATATGTATAGAGGTATTGATTTGTTTTAACAGTAGAAGGCTTGAACATTTAGACGTAGGGTACAGGATTTAAGCTGTGGTAGAATATTTACATTGACATCAATTTAGTTATGAATGAGGGTGATAGAGGGGGGGGGGGGGAGGGTGCATTGATGACGTGGGGGTTGGTTGACTTGGTTCAAATGGCTCTGAGCAGTATGGGACTTAACATCTGAGGTCATCAGTCCCCTAGAACTTAGAACTACTTAAACCTAACTAACCTAAGGACATCACACACACCCACGCCCGAGGCAGGATTCGAACCCGCGACCGTAGCGGTCACGCTGTTCCGGACTGTAGCGCCTAGAACCGCTCGGCCACACTTGCCGGCGTTGGTTGACTCATTAGCTGTTTTGAACTGGTCAGTCTTCGAAATTCTGAAAGAAAAATTTGCTTCTCAATTCAGTTTCTTTATTTAATATGTAGCCAGATGCTCTATTTTTATTGATAAAGATTTCAGTTTCTTCATGGTCCGGTGTCATACCTTTGTTAGTGTGATGAAGTATTTAGAAGTTCTGTTCAATGCTGTTTGCAGAATGATTGTGCTGGGCAAGATGTTGACAAAGCTGGATTTGTCCAGTACAGAAGCTTGATTTCGCCTACTCATTAATAAACATTGCCAGGTGGGAAAGAAATAGCAATCGCAGATAACAATCTTAAACGAAATATATTTTTGTGATTTTCTTCGCCCCACAGAATTCTCGATTAAGTGTTTATCCAAGGTAAATTGCTTGGAGAATGCATCACCTACGTGTGCCACTTTACTTTGTAATAAAGTCTGAGATATTACACTACGTATGTTTCGGAAACATTCTTGCTTTTTGCAAGTGATGGGCAGAAGATCTAAGCACCTCCTATAACGATCCTGTGTTTGTAGTTCGTTCTTCTTAAACGTTTCGTATGCCAAATACGCACGAATCTTGGACAGAATCTGTGTTGCAAGCTACGCCTTTCAACTTATTGGTAGTACGTGCCTGGCCTTTTAGCACTTAACTGCCGATCACACTGCAACTTTCGTGACATGCATACCACTCGCTGAGACGTTTCAGAAACAGCGGCTGAAACTTGCGCAGAGAATCGCCAACGGTTCCTCGGGCGCTGTTGTTGAATCCATCCACGTGGCAGGTGTTCACGCTTAGCACTGGCGGCTGCACAAACGCAGGCGAGAGTGTTGGCAGAGTTAAGAGTGTTGTGTCGCGCGAGGGAGATGCGTTCGGTGGGCCCATTCTCACGGCTGCCGCAGACCGAGTGGCGCAGTTCCCCCGCTCATTAGCCGTGTCAAGGCCGGCGCGGCCGCTCCGGAGACCAGAGCAGCGCGCGGCAGGCACCGCCGGCAGACAATGAGCCGCGTTGACAGCCGGCCGGCTGTGCTCTGCTGTTGCGCCACCCGCTGCCGCCGCCGCCGCCGCCGCCGCCGCCGCATAGCACAATGGCGCATTAAGAGCCGAGTGCCGGCGCAGCGCATGCGCACTGGAGCGGCCTGCGCCACGCACTGCGCGACGAAATGTAGCGCCAGCGGCTGGCGATGGGAGGAAGCCGGTTCAGAATCCACATTTTGGTTCCTGTTGTTTCCCCTCCATCTGTTGAGGCGAATGACGAAATTGTTCCTTCGAAAGGAAGCGGCTGAGTCTCTTCGATATAACACGTGTTTTCGTCATTGACTGAAAGTTTAACTCGGTCATCTCTCTTTCATATGACCATTTCGAGCCACGCAAGTTGTATTATCTCAGGAGAGAATCTCAGCTGTATCAGGAATGATTAACACCAAATGTTCAAATGTGTGTGAAATCTTACGGGACTTAACTGCTAAGGTCATCAGTCCCTAAGCTTACACACTACTTAGCCTAAATTATCCTAAGGACAAACACACACATCCAAGCCCGAGGGAGGACTCGAACCTCCGCCGGGACCAGCCGCACAGTCTATCATGACTGCAACGCCTCAGACCGCTCGGCTAATCCTGCGCGGCACCATTTCGCAGTTCTGTAGAAGTCGTTATACGATAGGTGAAGAGTTGCTGAGTGAGATTTTGTGTTCACCACTTACGTAGTTATCCTATAGAAAATCATAATCCAGTTCCTCGAGTAACGTAAATAATGAGGGCAGTAAAGAATCTGGTAGTGGGTCTATGAATACTGGTAGGCGTTCAGTCGTGAGCAGCTTGCAGCCTCAACCACCGTTTGAGAGGAACATCTGAGACTCGTCTCGTTCAGCTTGAGATGAACCGAGTAGCTATGGCCTGTTGGCTGGACAACAAAATAATTCATCTTATTAGACTGACTAGTTACGTGAAAACGTTTTACGAAATATGCCGGTGTATAATAACTCAGGTCCAAAATTTTCTGCAGTTCGAATAAGTGGATGAATCATTGTACTCAATAATATCTTCTGGGTAGGCCTACTATAAGATGGCTTGCTGATGCCTTCCTCTGACTAATCAGTTAAGTGTGACTTGAATATCTGACACATAAAAGGAAAGGAAAACTAGTTAGACGCCATGAGACACTGCGCAGAGGTTTGAGACCTACACCAGGACCCTTGCGCAAAGTCTGGCGATCAAGAACTGCACCAAACTGAGTCCCTCGCCTTGCCGACCGGATACTGCTGATAAAATTGCTTCCGCCACCAGGATTCGAAGCAGCTTCCTACAGATCGAGTCTCTCGCACTTGCGTGCGTTGACATCTACGGCCACGAAAGCGTGTCTGACTGGAGTCAACGGCCCATTCGGTCGTGGCTGCAACGTACGATACATAACGACAGAGGCGACGTAGTGGTGACACACAGGAGCCGCGTTCAGGGGTGCACTGGTCGAGTCACTCAGATCCAAGTGTTCCACGGTTCCCCTCCATCGTGTAAGCCAAATAGTGGTACCGTTCCTTTGACAACAGCACACGACTGATTTCCTCCTCGATCTCTGTCCAATTCGAGGTTGTGCTCCGTCTCTGACGATCTTAAACCGAAATATTGCGTTCTTGTCCTTCGGCACGTGTGCTATCGGGACGTATGTTCCCTCTCACTGCTATGGCTGTGACTACACAGTAGCGACGTCAGATACAGCAAGCGCGGTGGTTTTCTGGAGAGGAGGAGGCAGCCGAGCATGTGAGCTGCAGGCCGGCCGGCGAGCAGCGAGGCCGCCCGAACCTGGGCCAAGCGGAAGCCGCGCCCGCTTAATGGCAGTTGATGCGCCGTGACGTCACCCCATCCGCCCGCCGCCGCGCGTGCTCCCAATAGCTGCCGTGCGACTGGCTAAGTTTGCGCTGTGTGTGACAAAACTGCGTGCAAGACCGGGACTCGAACCTGCTTACCTACTTTCACGGACAGTGCTCTACGCCGTACGGACTGCCGCGAAGTTTCGAGTCGGGATAGCTCATGTGGAAAAGGGCACGGCCCATTTCCTTGACAATCACAGATTGCTCTCTGTCTCTAATGATCTCGAGGTGGAAGGAACTTCTTCTTGAAGTGTCGACATCTGGACATTTGCATCAGCCCTGAAACTTGCTGGGACAAGCTGGTACTTGGATTCGAGTCTTGGTCTTTGATAAATACATTGAATACCGCGTATCTTCATCTTAGTTTCGAGCACATTCGTTATCCGTTCAGAGGTAAACGGCCGAATTGCAATGACGCCTATTCACTGTAACTCTCCCAGTATTTCTGACAAGTTCTTTTAACTGGCCTTACAACGTTAGAAAACAAATACTTACACAGACCCTTCCGTTTTGTGCCCTTGTTCGTTTCACCATCACCAGCCATTACACATCCGCTACTGTATCTCTTCCAGACATATCGAGCTCTAAGCGTTGTTGCCGGCCACGGTGGCCAAGCGGTTCTAGGCGCTACAGCCCGGAACCACACGACTGCTACGGTCGCAGGTTCGAATCCTGCCTCGGGCATGGTTGTGTGTGATGTCCTTAGGTTAGTTAGGTTTAAGTAGTTCTAAGTTCTAGGGGACTGATGACCTCAGATGTTAAGTCCCATAGTGCTCAGAGCCATTTGGTTTTTCTAAGCGTTGTTACTCAGCTGATCTTCGTGCGATATCACTCGCTTTCCAATCTGCAACAATCTAAGAAAAGTTTTATGCACGTAGCAGCAGCCTCGGAAGGAGCTTATTTCACATTCCCAGATGCTGTGTAATCCAATATTATTTGCTACAGGTATGTGATGCGTACGTTTTGTATATTTACTCCGGTGAGATGAAGACTGGCATTGCGTAAGGCGCTGTTCTCGTATCTAGTTACTCATATGTGGGACTAACCTGCTTTTCGTGCACCACTGCTGGCGAACGGCGCTATAATAGTTACAAAAGACCAGCGTCAATCATCCCGAATTTATTTCGCAGCTGAGCTAGCCAGGCGTCGTACCGACTGGTGGTTCGTGATTCGGCTGTAACACTCTTTCTGCTCGTCAGACGCGCATGCGTGATACTCACCATTCTGAATCCAAAGTTTATCGACTTTTTCACTTTGGTTTTAGACAGTTGCAGCGAACTTGTGAACGTTCTGTGAAAGCCGTGGCTGTTCAGAAACGAGCAGTAATGGTCCTGCGACTGCTCGGACAGGGGGAAGAATGGCCGGAAACGTCCTTCTTTAGCGTTAGCGGCGACTTGGGCATCGGCTGCGGAGCACGGCCGTTGTGGGCAATTACACAGATTATGTTAGCGGCGCGCTTTTTACGAGCAGCCGCCATAATTAGGCATAACTGGGCCTCCCTGGCCGGCGGCAGGTCGACGACCCCTTCCGATTCTGTGAGCCGCTTCCTACTTTCACGGTATTAGCCGCACAATGAGATCGGAAACCTCGAGCGTGCATTGCTCCTGCAGCGTCGCTGAAGCCTCTCTGTCGCAAAGAAAGTGGGCTGAAAAATTGCGAATGTGCAGAAAAAGTGCCCGGCCTGTCAGATGCCGGTCGGTTCCGCGAAGGAGGCGCTGTGCAGTTGGCCTAGCTGTAGCGACGCCGGTGTCTGTTCGGCTGGCGCTTCATCACGCAGTCTGTGGTGATGACTAGAATGACAGAGGAGGGTGACGTGGTAGCAGAGAGCTGTGTTTGCTCTGCATTTCACTTCCCGTCTTCAGAATAAACGTCCCGATTCTCAGGCGCACGAAAAACGTTACACACTGCTACACAGGCAGCATTAAAGTTTTTAATCTGATCATATAAAATGTTTTCTACCAATTGCTGCCAGGGAAGATACATCGTGAAATGAATGCACTGAAAGCAATCAGTGCACTGAAATCACTTCTCTTTCAAGCGTGGACGTGCGTGTTAAGTCACTCTAATTACTTAAGAGACTGATCTCTCGTCAGAATAGTTCTGAGTGGATTGAAATTGTGCAGTCGCACCTCATACTTATCCAGCGGAAAAATTTCGTGTGTTGTGTGTCTGCATCTACGCTCAGGAAGTCACTTTACTGTGTTTTACTGTGTTTGAGGAAGGGTATTTCTAGTACCACTATAATTTTGCTCCCTTTCCAATTCTATTCGCCACTCGTATGGAGGAGGAAAGCATCCGTATCAGGTCTGATTTCTCCATTTTCTCGTCATAGAGACGTGTGTAGAAGGAAGTGATATGTCGGCCTTCCCTTCTTGGAATGCACGCACTTGGAATTTTGTTAATAATCTTTCCGCTGATGCACAGCGCCTCCCTTGCAGCGTCTGCTGCTGGAGACGATCAGCATCTCCCCAACGGTCTCACGCCGAGTAAGCGATCCCGTGACGAAACGCGTTCCTCTTCTAACGGTTTTCTCTATTTGATCAATGAATACTACTGGAAAGGTTCGGAGACCGACGAACAGTACCCAAGAATCGGTCGAATGAATCCTTCGTGAGCCACTTCTTTCGTCATCAGTTCTTCAAATAAATCTAAGCCAAGTAGCTATCTCCTTTTTCTTTTACTAGTTTTATGAGGCCGCACTACTTATTGAGTAACTTTTAGTGCAACTTGACATATCCCACTAGAGGACCTCCTTAAATAACAACAGATGCTGTATCAACACAGCTGGGACCTCCGGTGCTACACATCATGAACAGCAATTTCGCAGACAGAAGTCCACCGCCCTATGGGCTGAGGCTAACCGGGACGTCTGATAATATCGTACAGTTACAGCTGCTATGCCTTCTTTGCATGTATGCTATCGTTAACTAGACAGAAGCACCTACATGGACCGTGGCTGCGCATTGGTAAGACACCGGAGGACGGCGTTTCAATTCCTCGTGTGATCGTCCACTTTTACACTTCCCTGTAACCGTTTAGGGCAATTGCAGAGATGTTTCCCTATAGGCCAATTAACCTCATCGTAAATGGGATGTTAAACCCTAAGGTTCCTTACTTTTTGTTGTAATTTCGCTTATAATTATGTAATATTGCGTAACGTAGCGCTCCGTGTGTTGTATTATTATTGAGGCAGAAAAGGACAATATTAAAAGAAGTAACACATGCGCACATTATGAGGCAAGTACTACAAAGTACGACTTCAGCAATTATGTGGTATCAGCTGGGAACCAGGCGTTGCCTGGGCATACCTTCTGTTAGTCCGTCTCGTTCATTTCGCTCTCCTCCCCACCTGTCGCTGCCGAACCATCTCCTGCTTCCCCTTCTCTCTCCATTATTTCTTACCCCCACACTATTTCTTTCCAGACTGTAACTGATATATGTGCCAAACTTGGTTGAAATTGTCCCAGGGGTTTGGGATTCGCTTTTTACCCGTGGTTTTACCCAGGTATGCACATGTCGAATATGTTTCACTTATGTTTAACATATTTCACACGTATGTGTATACATATTTCACCCGTATCTCCAGCGAATTTCGCCCTGCAGTTTCATTTTCACGCAGCTGAATGTTTATGAAATATCTCCTAAGCTATGTGCTGTAAAATAATATAATTTTGCGGGTGCATACAGTGGTATATGTGGCTACTATCTGTGGAATGTGTTGTAAATAGAGTGAGTAGTAAAGAAGTGAAAAATTAAGACGTTATGCATGATGCGACAGTTTCTCATGAATCTCAGTGTTTGCGGCGTCACGTCTCCTAAACTACGTACATATAAATAATTTTTGTAGGTACATTCAGCAGTGGCAGATGTGGATAGTCTCTACGAAAGGTGTTGCGAATTATGGTTGGTAACAACGAAATAATAAATTTAAATGTCTTACATGATGCGACAAATTTTCGTGTATGTTTGTTTAGGACATTATATCTCCTGAACTAAGTGTCGTACAATGACATCAATTTTTGTTGCATTCAGTGGTATATGTGAATACTGTCTGAAAACTGTGTCGCGAATATATTAGTAGTACAGAATTAATAAATTAAAAGCCTTGCTTCATATGGCTAGTTTTACTGCTTGAACAGCGAAAATGCAATAAGCGATAAACTTTTTTCCTTTCGCCATTTTGTGGGGGTCGTCAGCGAGAAAAACTTTCGTAAAGATTTGAAATTGTGTAAAATTTGTTGCAAATCTCTAAGCGCTTTTATTCTGAAATTCTGGATGACTGAAATACTGTTATTCGGGTTCTTACCGACGCAGCGATAATTACCAGACAGAAACTGATATGTGTGCCAAGTCTGATTTAAATCGGCCCAATGGTTTAGGAGGAGATGCGGATACATACATACACGTACATCAGTTCTTATAATGCGTATGGCTACAGAACGCGCGGCGTGTATGATCGCTTCGTCATAGTTCTCAGATCAGAAGGGAATGCCAAGGCTGGTGGTCGCAGAGAATCATCAGTGTGCTCTTTCTGACGGAAGTACAGGCCGCGGAAACGATACGAAGTGGAGTCAGAGTGGCGGCCAGGTGAAAATAAATAACACACACCGCGGGAAATATAGCGAGCGGAAAGCCTGGATAAGAACGCACCAGCGTCGCGAATTCGCATCGTGGGGGAAGTCATCAGGCTGGACAGATTTCGGCGAGTCGATGGCTGTGGGCAGTGTCTCGCGGTGGAAGTCAGCATAGCCGAGGAACGAACACAGAGCAAGTTACCTAAGAGTCTGCCTATTCCGCAATCGCTTCCACTAGTAAATACGCAAGAGTACTTGGGTAGGGCCAACTTGGTATTAAACTGTATGTAACCTTCTCGTTCGTAATCATGCCCACCTGAAGCATTTGGCTGCCGTCTCTTGTGTGATACGCTTCATAGTACAGCTACAGAAATCCATTCCTCCCACACTCATCTTGTTGATATTGCAAGTAATACTCTCCGACGAGCCCATGTAAAAACAAGATTTCACGAAGCAATTGCAGCTGGGTGATTACTAGCAAAGCCTTTGCAACAATCCGTATCCTCCGTCCAAATACGTTGCCAGAGCACCGTGATGGTACAAGATACTTTTAAAATGTACGAAGACCTACAGATGGCAGCGCTTGAAGTCACTGTGTAGTGAAGACATGTGATCCTATCACCCCACTCGGTAGAAAGCCCAACAGTTCTGAACATTATATGACATAGGAATATATTCTGAACAGTGTCTCATTCCAGAGAGTGTTCCTGGGACCTCCTTTTGTTTCAAGGGCAGACAGGAAGAATATCCTCACTGCCCTGTTCTTATGTCTTTAGCACAATTTTCTGTTGTTGAGGTCCAATACGCACCCTGTCGTGTAACTTTCTACTCCGAAATACCAATTATCTGAACCTCCATACGCAGTCTCGTGTGTTTGGAGAGATTTTTGCTATATAGTTACGAGGCCCTACACTCTTTTTGAGCTGATGATCTGGAATGTGAGACAAACGGGATGTGCGCAAGTTAGAGAAAACTGTGTTAGTGCTGGCATCAACCGCCCTCAGTGTGATGAGCGATAAATCGGTTGTGTTGCTGGGCGGCCCGGAGAGACCAGTTAGATGACGGCGCATTGTCGCAGAGTGTGTCGTACAGAACTGAAACGCCGCCTGACGTATTTATTGGAGGCAGTCGCCGGTGACCGCTGGAGCCTGGCTGGAGGCGGCCGGAGCGACGTTCGCGGGTATCGGTGCGGGCGCATCTCGCCGCTAATGCCCGCCGATGGCCGCTAATAAATTTTGATAGCGGGCTGTGCCGCGCAGTGCTGCGGTTCCGCGACCCCGCGCCAGTGCCGGCGGCCGGGTCCCCGCCGCCAGATGAGATGGTATCGCCGCCGCTGATGGTACCCGGCCCGTATAAATCAGCTGCGAGGCACCGTGTAATCCGCGACCATAAATCGCGGCCACGCGCGCCGCTCAGCGCCCCTAATCTCGGGCCGGGCCTGCTCTCTTCTTCCGTAATGCGCGGGTGGCCGCGGCGCCCGCTACGAGAGGACCTCGGGGCGGCCGCCGGCCATAAGCCACGCTACACATGTCAGCCCAGCCTCCCCCCCCCCCCCCACCCCACTGTGATTTTGTAAATTTCTTAAGCCGCCTTCCGCGAGACCAACATCGTCCCCGTGCAAGTTGTCTGCGCCTGTCTCTGGAATCGTCGGAACAGGTCAAAGAGCTTACGACAGAATCCTTTCGATGCCTTACTCGAGGAAGATTTACTGAGGATTCTAAGGAGTCGATCAGTAATTAGCAACATATCGTACGACTGCCTACCACGCGGTTTCCTACACTCCTTATTTTCATGAGGCCATTATTTTTCTCACATTTCAAGCAGAATATCTTTCTGTCGGAATGTTTCTAGGGTCGTTTGAAGTTCTTCGCAGTCATGAAGAGGGTACGCGACAGTAACAAAACTGCCACACAGAAATAAAGCGTCCTAGACAGAACTGGGAAGCCTCCTGCATCTGAGGGCAAATTATGCGAGAGCCAGAGAAGGCTGAGGACGGACCATGTGAAGAATTGCAGCTGTGAAGAAATGAATAGCACGGTGTTTACTGCTGCGTGTAGTCTGATGGCATATTTGATATCTGTTGTGCCCGTACAACCTTCATTCGTGACGCAACAACGTCAAAGAGCTGCTGATTCTATTGACCCGTATCGTTGGAGCCGGAAAAAAATTTGATGAACAACTAATCGTGAGTGTGGTCTTAGACGAATCTTTGGTATTCAAAGCTGTGCAGTGGTAATGGTGACGGGAGATCAAGCACGGGAAATATCTGCATCTCCATCTACATCTGTACCCCGTTCGTTGCCGTAAATGGTGGATCAAAATCAGAAAGTGCGAGATAAAAAAATTCCTTATTTTGCCCTGGAGGTCATTACTCGAGGTACAAGTCGAACGTGATGATACATGCCTTGTACTGGCACGTTGGCTTCCCGAGTTCTGGAAGTAATACACGATGCAGAATGCATAACGTCCGGCCATCCTGATTTAGGTTTTCCGTGATTTCCATAAATCCCCCCAGGCAAATGCCAGGATGGTTCCTTTGAAAGGGCACGGCCGACATCCTTCCCCATCCTTCCCTAAGCCGATGAGGCCGATGACCTCGCTGTCTGGTCTCCTCCCCCAAACAACCCAACCCAGAATGCATATATTTTAGTATTTCCGACAAGAATTTGTTGAGAAAGTCTGACACATTCTGAACGGACAAAAGAAACTTACAGCAAAGGGCGCATCTTAAGTTTAAATACTCTGTATCTCCCCCGCTAATACTATTTAATAAGTGCCCCAAAACGACGAAACATTTTCCAGAATCGGTTGAACAAGGGCACCTCACTCGTAGGTAAATACTTCTCGTAGAATTTGTAAGCATCCTTCATACTTCCACCCCTAGCGAGGCGAGAGTTCGCAAGAACATCCTTGGGGGGGGGGGGGGCACAGTATAGGGGAGTGCTGTGCGTAGTCGGATGCCGGATAATGAGGTTCAGGTAGGTGGTTACGTGGTTGACAGTACAATGTGTATGGGTTACTTTTTTATGTTTTCGAATTTATGTGAACAGAAATTCTAGACAGCAATTAACATTAAATCTTAAATTTGTGAACGACGTGGTGCAAAAACTTACAGGTGAATGATTTTGGGAACTGTCGCACCATTTACGAGCCTTACCGGTGGGCTAGGGCATAAGTATATGCAGAGAGTTGTGGCCAAATACAGGATTTCAGTCGCCATTGAAAAGAGGAGACAACGAACAAAGCCATAAGTCGCCCGTCGTCCGCTTACAAATACGTGCGATAAATCAGCCTGGTTTCAGCCTTGCCGATGGCTCTGAGCACTATGGGACTTAACTTCTGAGGTCATCAGTCGCCTAGAACTTAAAACTAATTTAACCTAACTAACCTAAGGACATGACAAACATCCACGCCCGAGGCGGGATTCGAACCTGCGACCGGAGCGGTCGCTCGGGTCCAGACTGTAGCGCGTAGAACCGCACTGCCACTCCGGCCGGCAGCCTTGCCGATGGCCAGATTTGTATGATCTTGTCCAGTTTTAAATTTGTAGGCCAGATAATCCTGAAGGGGTTAATGGCTACACTTGGAAATGAATATTCAGCCGAAACTGTGCTCTAGTGGAAAAGACAAAGTAAAAGGATATTCTAAGTTATGACAGCCTGTGCAGCAGATTTCTGTCATTCAGTAACTTTATTGCGGACGTGGACCGTGTTTCAACTAAAATATTGCAACCAAAATAACTGGTGGTCGTGCCCGATGCCAGTGACTGATCACCTATCGCCTGTTGCCCAGACAGATCTGCTGTCACATTCGTTTATTGCAAGCTAATCTCACGTGTTAACAGGTTTCTCAGCCATGATCTATACACATTGTGCACCAGTAACGCAGTGTTCAAAAAGGCGGTACCTTCCACTCCTCAGGTGTTCCACTCCTCAGGTGCTAATATTCTTATTTGCCCTAGGCTTCTTAACCAGCACTATCGTGGAAATGCCCGCTCTATTCTGATGGCTGCTTAACCCATTCAGTTGTAACACAAACAAACCACCAAAATATCCGAGGTGGACTGAAGGTGTATATGCGATAAGAACGTCCTGTTTAAAATTTACTTTTGTCCCCTTCCAGGAGAGCTTTGCGTACCTAGGAAGGTGACCCAGAAGACGGTCGTCCCTGCTGGAAATGAAGACACGTCCGAGGTATGTGCAGGGGCCAGCCCACAGATATGCGGCCGCAAAAAGGGCGGTGACTCACGCCGCTTTAAATAACGAGCCGCGGAGGCTTTTTGCGAGCGGCGGCCGCCTAACTGTACGGCGCGCCATTCTGTGCTGTCCCCCCCGTCCCGTGCCTAACTGCGCTGTGCTCGCAGCGCCGAGCATGAGGGAATGCGGCGCCGCTGCCGCCTCCAGCTGACCACGTCCCCTTCGTGGGAGTACTCTCCAACTGACGTGCGTGAAGCTGTAAGCTCGTTGTCGAAGTAGTTCACGGTTAAACTGTCCCGAGTGTCCGTGTGCACCGGGGCACACTATGTTGCCACCATATGGCGTCAGCGTGCGCTTTTTTCCCTCGCCTTCTCCCTCTGGTCGGCCGCTCCGTCGGCTGTCTGCGCCGGCATCCCTGCCCCACTCCACCCGCCGACGTGGTGTTGCGTCCGAGGTGCGCGTGCTGGTGGCACCTCTGCTGTTCTCCCACCTGTTCGTTGTTTGGTATCTCATTACTCTTCTTGACCATTCTAATAGCGGAGTCCCACGCCTTACTAAGGATATACCCGCTATCACGATTTATCAGCAGTTCCCTTACTCGAATCTCAATTGATTCCTTCGTGGCACAGTTCCAGAAGTTGGACGTATGTGTCAGAACCTTGGTGGGGTCATAATCCATTCCGTGCAATTCCGTCAGGCAACGCTCTGCCTTTGGCGACTCTGTTGTTTAAGTTGTTGCAATCTGGTATGTCATTGGCGTTCTCGCCAATGACCTTCTACAGTACAAGTCGTCTGACCTAGATATATCTTACCACATTGACACGGTATATGATAAACCTCGAATTTCCGTACTCCAAGGTCGTCTATCACGAAGTGTACCCGTTTTTGCTGGTGGGTGGAAGACCTTCTACACTGGGTGTTTCCGGAGAATGCGTCCCATCTTCCCAGACAACGAGCCACAAGAAGGTATAAATGCAATGGCCGCGTTCTCCTGAGTATCTTCTCCTCGCTCCGGCGATTGTACAGAGGGTACAGGACGTAGGGCTCTCCGAATTTACCACTCTCTGTAGCCATCCTTCCGGAGTACCGCTCTCGGATGAACAATTTCTTGATTGATGCTTCCGTTGTCAGAGAGGGTGCGAGCCCTAAGTACCAAAGTTTTGAGCACGCTGTTCCTCTTGAGTGGACGGTGGCAGCTACTGGAATGTAAGTGCAGGGCCATGTCTTCTTTAGGTACACGCAGTGGCCCAAAGTGCCGCCCGCTCTTCTTTTAACCAGCACGACTAGAAAGGGGAGCACTCTATCCACTTCGACCCCATGCTGAAACTGATATTCTGATGTATCGAATTGTCGTGTGTAAGGAAGTCGCTCAGCTTCTCTCTTCCATGCGGTCATATGACGAAGGATTCCAGGGCTTCCCCGTGAAATATTCCATATACGTATTGCGGACGACTGGTCAAAGTAGATTCCCCCCGGGTACTCCTTCTGCCTGCTCGTAGTAGCCCTCTTCGGAAAGAAAGTATGTCGATATTAAGACGTGAGTACAAAGAATGGTCGTCTCTGAGTCAAATTTCTGGCCAGTAAGTTCTGAGGATTCTCACAAAGGCACTCTGGTAAAAAGAGAGACAATATCGAAACTCACGAGGATGTAGACTTCTTTAAGCTTAGAGATGTTAAGGCGTCTCACAAAATCCACGGAGTTGGGCCCTTCCTCACAACGGAAGTATCAACCACGAAAATGAACGTCTGACAGCGGTTTTCCGGTAGAATGGCTACAAGGAGTGACAGGAGAGCCCAACGTGGTCGTTTGCCGAACTATTGTGCCCGTTGGACACGGACAAACGGCAGTTCACCCGTGAACTCTTTCGACGTGAAGTACGCCGGGAGGAGCTGACGAATCACATGTAAACTCGCTGTTTACCGACTGTTTACGCCAGTGCCACCTATTCCCGCATTTTGTCAAAAGTAGGGAGTACTATAGTGGTCTCACGTCTGTGGAGCTGTTAAAGGAGATGCAGAGAAGAGCAGTGTAGTAAGCGCCAAAGCACCACGGAGTTACCAGCCTAAATCCAGCTGGCGTTGTGGATCACGCTGTGGTTTACTGTTAAATTTCTGAGAGCGTGCATTCATATATATATATATATATATATATATATATATATATATATATATATATATGTGTGTGTGTGTGTGTGTGTGTGTGTGTGTGTGTGTGTGTGTCAATATTTGAAAATAGCTTTCCTCAAAAGTTATTCAGAAAAGCCATTACCATGAAAAATCCAGTAAGCCATAGATAACTGACGGAATTAAAATCTCGTGTAAGAGGAAGAGGGAAATTTCTGGCTTGAGAGAAAGGGGGAAATTTATATAACGGCCAGAAAAAGTAAAGATCCGACGTTACTTACATAATATAAAAAATACTATAGTGTTTTGAGGAAAGTCATTAAAATGTTCAGAAGTATGCACGTCCTGACAGAAATAAATAAATAAATAAGATAATAAGAATAAAACTATATGGGATGTAGTCAGACGGGAGACAGGGACAGCAAGTCAGTGGGAAACCATAACAACTAAACTAAATGACTGTGTTGTGACTAACAATTAACAATCCATAAGTTGTTTCTAAATGTAGCAGCAAAAAATGGGTTTAAGTGGTTCATTTGAAGAAGCAAGAAAAAAATTAAAAATGTCATTCCACGAAACTTCAAGCAACTGGAAGTAATACTAGTATCCTTCACTGAAATTAATGGAATTACAGAAAAAAAAGCTCGCATGGGGTGGAGGGAATTTCAAACAGTATTCCGAAAAGTTGTTTTAACTTAATAAGCAACGTCGTTAGTGATGTATCAGAAGCGCAGGGAACTTTTCCAGACATATTAAAATATGCAATTGATAAACCTCTTTACAAGAAAGGTGACAAAGACTTAAAAGTAATTACCGCCCAATTTCCCTACCAATATTTTTTCCCAAAATATTCGAAAAAGCAATGTATTCAAGAGTAGGCTCACATTTAAGAAAAAAATAATTTACTTAGCGTATCACAGTTCGCATTCTAGAAGGGCACTCGACGGAGAATGCTATTTATACAATCACGCACCAAATATTATGAGCCTTTAATATTAAAATATCGTCAGTTGGTATTTTTTATGAACTTCCAAGGCATTTGGTCGTGTAGATAGTGTTACACGCTTAGAAAAACTAAGTTTTATGTAATTGATAGCTTTACACAATTGGTTTGATCATACTTAACAAACAGACTGCAAAAAGTTGTAACGAACAATTCAAACTATGATGTATACAAGCAGACTGAAGCGAAGAGTGAAATTTCTTTTGTACCACGGCCAGGATTTGAACCAGGATCTCCTGCTCACTAAACAGATGGGGGAACCACAAGGCCGCTCTGGCACCGTGGCTTCCCATAACTGTGCGGTCTACCCTAGGTCGCCTCCCTCACCAATCCAAATTTCTGTTCACGTCTTAGCTAACGCGGTGTTCCCACTAAACTCTAAAAGCGTTACAAAGTCTCTCGAACTGTATTGGAAGCCACTTTTTGTTTAAAAACTGGTACCGTGGAAACAAACATTGTTTTTAAGTGTAGTTGCATGAGTAGAACTAATCATGGTAGATAACATGTAAGCTGACTTATTCCACACCATTTTGCTTTAAAAAGTCATTCAAGTGATCTGTGGGACTAACTAACGAGTCTGGCCATACATCGTGTAGTCCAGATTTCAGCTCGTGGATGCAATTAAGCACTGTCGTGCACATGTATAGATTTAAAGCGCTACTTAACCGTGAAATCAAATCAGAGCCGCTTAATTACATCCAGTTCCTGTCGCAGCTGGCTCTCCGTGGTGGACGTTAGCGGCGTGTTCTTTATTTAGGGCGCGTGACTCATCCTATTGTTTAATGGTTATAGACACATAGCATATTTAAGGCTTCAAACAGCACATCTTCGGCTCGTGATAGAAAACCTCGAATCGTTATCTATTCACTTGTGTTCCTGGCTTTCGTTCTCTAAAGAAACATTGACAAAATGCTCGTACATTCTGTGGCATCTTTCACTGTTTCTCTCCTACAATGCTGAATTTGTGCTGAGAAAGTAGAAACTGGGACACAGGATAGCCAAGCACACTTCTACAGGTGTGTTTAAACAATTGAAGTACAGTTATCAACAACATGAAACGAACTCATCCACTTGGTTAGTTGCGGGAAGCAATTTGTCACGAAATATGGGCCACGCAACGTCTTTCCAGTTTTCACAACATTCAGTATTGCCACCGCTGAAACAAACGTTAAACGCCAGGTAAAATCCACTACTCACTCGAGTGCTAAGGCTTGGCTGTAGACCCTACCTAGCTACTGAACCAAATAACTGAATAAAACTCTTGTTAGCATATCGTTTCAATATTTCCTGTGCATGCCGCGACGTCGTGTTTCGTCGAATTGCACGGCGACTGTCTCATTTACGGTGTGTCTACTTTCGACGTCAACCAGCCGAGAGCAAAAACGGCAGAGTTTCTTTGGATTACAAACCGAAAGACGGTCGAAACTGCGACGAGATTGGGAAATTCCTACTGTCTCTCGTTGCTGACTGGCAGCCATTTCTTGTCAAGTTGTGACGGGGCAGAAACTGAGTTACAGTCACACTGCTCCTCTCTCCTGCAACGCTACTTTTGTCCTTTAAATACTATACTGCTATTTTTCAGTAAGTGAAACTTCAGCTTTCTCCAAAAATGTATGACTATTTTCTTTTTTTGTGACGCGCTAATCCACGATGCAAGTATCAACAGGTTTCGTACCACTTGTTTGCTTGACAGTGTACTCTTTTCGTGAGGTGAGGATGATGAATGACAAACTATCATTAATATTTTTTATGATTCTGTACGTCATTTTCTGCAACGACTGCACCGTAGTCATATTGCCGTCTCTTTGTCAGACCTAAAACTTAATTTGCGTCCGGTGCAAAGAAACTATGAAAGATATCTTTGCCTCACGAAGTATTAAAGGTTTCTAGCTCTGTACTTTCACATCGTAGTTTTTCACTAACGTTTGCTTACTGTAAAGACTTTTAGCAAGGGAAACTATGAAAACTTCGTACTTATCTGTTAGTCTGTGTGGTGTGTAATCGGGCCTGGCTTGATCATAGTGCAACTGAAATGCCTATGTATAAAATGCATGTCTGACTATCGGCTGTTTTTATTTTAAACCCAAATATTAACCGGTTTCAGTCGTGGACCATCTTCATGGGTAAGGTCTAAAATATTTTAAGCTACCACATTGCATCTGTCATTACTTAAATAATGTGTAGAGCATGTACAAAGCAATGACAAATATAATGTGGTGGCCTAAAGCATTTTAACCCGTATCCGCGAAGATGGTCCATGAGTGAAACCGGATGATACTCGAGTTTAAAATAAAAACAGCTGATGGTCAAACATTCATTTTATACGTTACTTGACGTCTGTTGCCAGTCACATTACCGAACGAGGTAGCGCAGTGGGTAGACACTGGACTCGCATTCGGGAGGTCGACGGTTCAATCGCGCGTCCGGCCATCCTGATTTAGGTTTTCCGTGATTTCCCTAAATCGCTCCAGGCAAATGCCGGGATCGTTCCTTTCAAAGGGCACGGCCGACTTCCTTCCCCGTCCGTCCCTAATCTGATGAGACCGATGACCTCGCTGTCTGGTCTTCTTCCCCAAAAACAAAATGGTTCAAATGGCTCTGAGCACTATGGGACTCAACTTCTGAGGTCATTAGTCCCCTAGAACTTAGAACTAGTTAAACCTAACTAACCTAAGGACAAGACACACTTCCATGCCCGAGGCAGGATTCGAACCTGCGACAGTAGCGGTCTCGCGGTTCCAGACTGCAGCGCCAGAACCGCACGGCCACTTCGGCCGGCTCCCCTATAACAACCCAACCCAACCCAACCCAAGTCACGTTTCCAAAAATGTTTGAAACGCGTATGTTGCAAGAGAACCAAATCGGCACGTTCCGGTTTGAAAACAGTTACCATGGATGTTTGCTCAATCCAGTCAGTTTGTGGAATCCCTAGCTGAAATATTATAGCTTTGCTCTCGTTCTGGTTTACAGTACGGTCATTGATTCTCTCGTAGACCGATCTGATCGCCAGACTTACGTCTGTGCTAGTAAATTAAACTGCTCTATTGTGATACACAGGGTAGTTACAGGTAAACCTTCGCTACTTGAGACGGGCCCGATGGAAAGTGAGTGATTGTAGAAGAAAGACACCTCGTGGAAACATTTGTAAGGACATACGGAAGAGAAATGAAGAACAAACCACATATAAATTTCCACACGAGAGGGTAACATTTCTTAACTACGTACCTTGTATGCATTCCAGGTTACAAACGTTGTTCGTTCTGACAACCATGTGAATGGATGGAAGCCTGGCACCGTACTAGAGATTGCTGTACTGCTGCTCGAAACCATGTTCACTGCTTGAAGTTCGCACATTGCGTCCAGTATTCTGAGTCATGGCAACAGTAACTTTTTGAACAGTTTGTGGCGCAATTGGGCGTCGGCCTCTCCCAGGAACAATTCCCAAGCCGCCAGCTTATTCGAACTTCCGAATCATGTTCTTCATCCTCGGTGCGGAAAGAGGACCTCTCCGTATTACTTTAATGCGTCGATATTCGCGAAGAGCAGCAGCACTGTTGCCGTTGTTTTGGTGAAACATCTTTACGAGTAAAGCACTGCCCACCTTGTCCAGATCCATGTTGACACGGTGAGCGTGTGTTTCAATCCTACGCTGCTGTGCCAGTCCCGGCGCCAAACGGCAAGTCATGAAACTGACATACTAACAACGCAAGTCCTGCAGCGGACAGCCTGAACATTATTCCTATAAAAGTTTAGTACCCGGCCTTAGAAGATGGCCGGCGGCTCGACAGTGGCTTGATGTCGGCTCTGCGCTGAGACGTCGTTTCCGTGTGGTACAAGTTTTATTTAACAGCTGGTATTTATTCTCACATGTGGCAGAAGTGACATTTGACGCAGGACGCGATATTTCGAGGAGATCCAAGGTTCAAATAAGGCGGCTAGAGTGATCAAAGTTCTGAATTGCAATCGGCCGCCTCTGGTTTGGAGGTGTCGCCCCCCTCCTGCGGCGTTCAGCGGGAGCCGCGTCGCGCTACGTCACGCGCCGCGCATCGTCAGCCGAGCTGGGGGTGCAGCGGCGACTCAGCACACGCCGATTACCGCGCTTCGTTGAGTGTGGCTTACCGGCGGCTGTTTACAGCTATTGTCGCTAGAGGTTCTGGGCCGTCTCTAACGCGAACTTTCAGCGTTTTAAGACAGTTCGATTAGTAACTAAGAATTTGACTGTTAACCACTAAGAACTATCTAGTGGGGGAATCAATAGTTATTTCTGCTACTAATAACGGAAAGAAGTAGTAAGCTCTACAAAAGCCTTAGCTCTGTGTCTGCGTTTAAAAACGAAGCTCCTGGAGCAAACAAGCTGGCGATGCAGACAAATACTCCTGGTGGCGAGGGTCTGCCCTCGGCTGTAGCCTCACAGTCACGTCGCTTGGGCGAGGCGGTTCTGAAACGGCGAGCGGCAGAACAACTGGTGCAACGCACTGTTACATTACAAGACCCAGTACGAAAATGAGCCAGCATGGAGGCCAAAATTGTACAAGTAGTCCATGACATCGTGGGAGAATTGCAGGACGAGCTCAGATAGAAAATGTTTCGACTGCAAAACGAGCATCTTTCAGAAGCCAGATCCGGTCCTTAGTGGTGTGCAACGTGATTCAAAATGACCAGAACGAAAAGCTTCGAATTAACCACAAATTCAAATGGCTCTGAGCACTTTGGGGCTTAACATCTCGGAACCGCGCGACTGCTACGGTCGCAGGTTCGAATCCTGCCTCGGGCATGGATGTGTGTGATGTCCTTAGGTTAGTTAGGTTTAAGTAGTTCTAAGTTCTAGGGGACTGATGACCTCAGATGTTAACTCCCATAGTGCTCAGAGCCATTTGAACCATTTTGAAGCTCAACATCTGAGGTCACCAGCCCCCTAGAACTTAGAACTACTTAAACCTAACTAACCTAAGGACATCACACACATCCGTGCCCGAAGCAGGATTCGAACCTGCGACCGTAGCGGTCGCGCGGTTCCGGACCGAAGCGCCTAGAACCGCTCGGCCACATCGGCCACCATGGGTGTTGTGTGTTATCCTTAGCATAAATTAGTTTAAGTTAGATTAAACAGTGCGTAAGCTTAGGGACCGATGACCTTAGCAGTTTGGTCCCATAAGACCTTACCACTAATTTCCAAATTTCAATGAACACACAAGACTGATTACTGACAATGCATAAATTAGCAAGACAACACAACCCAATTTAGACTTCCACTACAGACAATGCGGATCTATCACATGGGACTCTCCGAGTAAACAGTTTGTTTTGCTGCGAGCATCTGGGCACACCGCCTCAGACAGACCGCATACAAGAAACTGCAAGACGCAGACAAAGGAGCACGCTCGTCAGAATATCCGGAGGTTTTAGGACAACTGTGTGTGGCCATGAGTGTGTGCCCAACGATATCGCTATTCGTCATCGAGCGGCGACATACTGGTTAAAGAAAGGTAGGCCAGACAAAATAGAAGACATAACTGGATGCAACTTAGCAGACCGGAGACAGCTTAACATATGGCGGACTGAGACAAGGCAGGAGGAATGGGACCAGACAGCAAGGGGTGACGTGCCTACTCTTTTTTCCTAATGTACGAGAAAGCATAAGACTAAAATCCGTCGACCCCAAGAGGAATGATCCATTTCCTGATGGGACGTGACCCATATGCTGCTCGTATCCATCGTGTAGGTCTAAAGGAAACTGAAAATTGTGAATGTAGTGAATATGACACCGCTGAACACGTAGTCCACCGCTGCAACACACTGGCACATATAAGAACGAAGGTAGAATTACAAGACCTGGGAGACGCGATAATAGATCAGAACAAATGGCACATCCTGAATAGATTAGCAGATGACGTATCTCAAACCCTTGAAGCTTACAGACAAAACAGGCATATTTAAGAACACTACAAAACACAGCACATGCGTGACAACAAAAGACGTGACACCAAACAGACACAGACTCTGACTCTGAACCGCATGAGACAGCAGGTACAGAGAGTAGACGTGACATTCAGATATTCATGTAATTATCCACACAAGGTCAAAAGACCAATGTAGATGTAACACAACCTAAATAAATAGTATAAAAACTGTAATTAACGTTAAATTAGGGTTAATTCTTGATACAATTGACGAAGCCAAAGTATTATGTAAAGGAAAAGATATCAGTTGTAAAACCACATAATTGTAAAGCTGCTTCAGTGACGACAGCTCGAAGTTTTCCCGAGCCCTCGTCACTGAAACAGCTAGGATTTCAGGGATAAATTTTCTCCTTCGCCAACTTCCCTCACACCTTTCTTCACCATTTGTATTCTCTTTAATCGTTATTTATGTTTTCCAATCATTGTATTTTATTTTATAATCTGTATTTATATTAATAAAGAACTAAAAATAAATTGTAATTATGAACAAACTGTCATAGTAGTAATTGTATTACTAGAATTGTATTAGTAACAATACTGCCCACAACGTGTTATGTAGATGGTTGGCTAGTTGTAGTAAATACATAAATAAATAAATACCCATACGGTAAATAGTTTTCAGTTCAAAAGTGGTTCAAATGGCTCTGAGCACTATGGGACTTAACATCTGAGGTCATCAGTCCCCTAGAACTTAGAACTACTTAAACCCAACTAACCTAAGGACATCACACACATCCATGCCCGAGGCAGGATTCGAACCTGCGACCGTAGCGGTCGCGCGGCTCCGGACTGAAGCGCCTAGAACCGTCTGCCCACCGCGGCCGGCTAGTTTTCAGTCTGCGCTGGCTCAAGTGGCGAAAGTTTAATTACTACCATCCTGTTTATGTAGTCGAGCGTCCTACTTACAAGTAGATTTTGTTCTTCTGTTGCATCTTGACATACGGCACGGATTTCACATTAATATCGGCAGCTATTGTATGGCAAGTACCAACAGCATAACGCAGAGCTGTCCTCCGTTCATCGAAATAAGTGTGTGTGAGAACTGGACATAGTTTTCCACCAACTAGCTGCCGTATGTAACTCCATATGAGTGTCATCCTGCCTCAGTATCGCTGTGACTGTGAACAGTTTCAACGCGCCATCGAAGTTCACACCATGCGCCACCCAAGTGTGGCTTATGCGGTCACCGAGGTGGCAGCCATCAGCACGAGACTGGCGAGGCATGGGTGCTGCACGCAATAACAGCTGAGTGTGTGGGGGATGACGTGGCGCGTCTCCCGCGAGCAGCCGTACTGGGGCGGGCGGTCGCTGGAAGCGGCGGCCGCCCGTGAATGGCGCAGCTCTGTGAAGGCCGATGTTCCAGAGCGTGACCGCGCTGGAGCCTCCAGACGGCCAGCTGTGTGCGCGTCCCGAGTGGTCAGCCAACCGGGAACACCGGGAAGATCCCAGCAGACGAGTTCCGTTCAAGACGTTTGTAGGCGGATATGACTTTCGAGAGACGATGTGCTTGCCGTGGTTATAAAAGGATTTACCTGCACGATCGGTCCATTCCCTAGCAGTCTGCACTACAGATCTCGTCGGAGGTTCGAATCCTCCCTCGGGCATGAGCGTGTGTGTTGTTCTTGGCGTAAGTTGGTTTAATTTAAATTAAGTGGTGCGTAAGCCTAGGTACCGATGACCTCAGCAGTATGGTCCTATAGTCCTTACCACAAATATCCAGTTTACTACAGATCCAACCACAATCCGTCCAAACCGTACAATGTGACCTTGGTTTGCTACTTCAAGTATTGAGTGTGGACCTCTCCACCAACTGTCTCGAGTGATCCTACTGGACAGAAAAACACGGTGCTTACTAGGCTGGCTGTCTTAGGGATACACAGTGACTGTCTTGTAAAGTTGTTTTCATCAGATATTTCCGAAAAGGTAGGGAGCTAGGATCTGGGAATGGTAAGATGCTGAGCATAAAGAAAATGATCTTTTCAACGTATTTATTTACCACTGAGACCAAATTTAACATCAACAAGGATGAGCTACACTTGCTCACCACAGAGGCCAAAATTTAAATTACAGTTTCTACAATAGTATAGAGAATTTTAAAACCAAATGCTCTTTGAGCTCTGTAACATTAGAAAATCGCTTCAGAGACACTTACTGGGTCTCTCAGAAAACATGTAGTTCTATACAGGCTTTGAAATAAAAGAAGTGTGCATTAGCAAATTAACAAGCATAAGAAATTATTCACATGAGCAACCAACGACAAATGAAGGGGCTGAAACTCATGAATTCACCAATGTACGGTAACTGGCTTGAGCTCGGTCCGCGCCTCGAACCTTGCTCGATTCAGTACTGACTCTAAAACACACACAAATAAAATACAATAAATTTACGTGAAGAAACAAAATGGCAAATAGCACACCGGCCTCCAACCATAACAGAGAAGATGAGGGCAGGCTACGGAGTACGATTGTCCTGCAAATAGCAGGGTTACCAGAGTAGAATTGTCATAACTAAATACATTAGTACGGACACGTTGGCCCTTTAACTAACAACGAGAAACGTTAAAGATACCTAAACCCGGAGAGTATACGCATCAATTGTGCAGTTAAAGGCAAATGTTTCTTAATCATAGTTAAGTGACAATCAAAAATTTTAAAGATGCCTAAATCTAGAAAATGGACGCATCAGTAGTGCAGGTAAAAGTAAGTTGTTCTGGACCTCGTACTCACAAGCAGAATAATGTAAAATAGAAGTCCTCTTACAATCGTATAAATGTTTAGCTAGGGTACGTTCTTATTACGGGTAAGCTGATCCACGTTAATGGCTTCGGCGAAAACAAAGCCAGCGCTAAGATCCATATCAGATTAGGACAAGAACATCAGTAGCAGAAGCAGAGGAATTTTCACGAACCGCCGCGGACGTTTTACCGCCCACAAGAAATGGTTGTCACTCTTATTCCGCCGTCAGACCTGGGAGAATGGAGGACAGTTTATGTGGCCATGTCCACCAACCAAAGCAGGAGGAAACAGGCCTTGTCGAACTTCAGAGTATGGCCCGCTGTCGCACAAGCGGCGACTCACCAGTAGGTTTAGGCACGCTCCTCGGAGTAAACTTCCGCCATCCAAACGCGGCGAGGGGCCACCACGTCCAGCAAGCTCAGAGACTCCTCCTCAGGCAGTCGACCCCAGGAATACCGCAACTCGTGTGAGCTGCACGCGCGCTTAAATCCCGCACCTCCCGAGGGGCCAGAGAAACGCTAGCTAGGTAAGAAGACTTTTCACAAACAAAGGTTTCTATACGAGCACCCGAACGGCTCTCAGTCTTAGACCTCACAAATGGTATCATTATCGGTTTAGACTACAGAGTAACTTGTTAACTGAAGGAGCCTGGAGAAATAACAGAAGTGTAAACATATCTCAGCACATATTTGTTGCTTTTCAGACGTTGTACTCGATGTTTTGTGGTGGAAATCCAGAACGCGTCTGCAGGCACCTGCTCGTCCACTGCCACTGAATTCGCAGGTCTCGATGATAGTGGCTACAGCGCAAGGGCACATTACTCGTTCGGAAAGCAGACGCGTAATAGCTGCTGGAAGACCGGCACTTCCTTAGTGAAGCGAGTTGACCCCGTACCCGTTTTCTCCTTCGCTTTGTTTTTGTAAGTCTTGCAGGATAGGTAGAAAGAGAGCAGTGTGCAGATTGGCTGTCCGGCGGATGACGCAATGATTCCATCCCAGTAAGCTTTCCGGGAGTGAGATGCGGCGATTGAGTGGGGAAATTAGTCGGTTGTACGGGGAGTCAGCTACGCGGGTGGCACGCGGCAGCGCTGCAGAGCGGTTAATTCCCGGGCATCGGGTGCGAGACAGCCAGCAGGCAGCAGGCAGGAGGCTGCGAGGTGTCGGGGGCGTGGCCCGGCCCGGCCCGGCATGCGGGCAGCGGACCACCCCACAGCGACGCCCGGCCGGCTCCTCTACACTGAGGCTCACTGTGGACCACGTCAAGCTTCATAGCATTTGACAGTGATCTTCGCACTCTTATGCACTCAAAGTTGCTCCGTTATTCTTGAGTGGGCTTTTCTTGCGCTTAACGGGCCACCCCTGTCTTACTTTTGGCTAATTACTCATCAATTTATCCCGTTCGTATCTCTCTCTCTCTCTCTTTATTATAATCTTTTTAAAAGAAGAAGAAGAAGAAGAAGAGATGTATGCCAAAGTCTTCAATTCCTTTGAAGTAATCTTAGAATCCTGCCCATCTTACGTGAATCGATTGCATGTTTTTCTGCTTTGCTGTAAATTCTTTTGCTGTTTCTTTTTGCGAATACAGTCCCCATAATCGGTTGTTAGTGTTTCCTCAGGAACAGGGTTCCGACTGCATACGAAACTAGTGGTTTTCGAACAGTTCTGTAATAACGTAGCCTGGTGTAATGAATATTATTTTTAGTTGTAGATTGCTCGCTATGTGTGATAGCCTACTTTAGCTTTTGGAATCTTTCCAAAAGTGCTGCCGTGCCCGTACCTTTTATTATCAAGTTCGCCTCTGGGTACTTAAATTTTTCTACTTGGTTCATGTATCCGGATTTTTTTCTAGAATTTTACTGGGGAATATTTGCTGTTTCTCATTACCGACCTTTATCTCAAAGAATGTCTAAGCCAGTTTGTTCTCCACCTTTTTTTACTATCGTTGTACTTTTCAGTAGTTTAATTTTCTATGTAACTTGCTTGCTACGACTTTTGAAATACTAATGTGACGACATTGTCATCCCATTTTATACGCATAGATCTATAAAAAACTAAAACATTGACAACAAACCAGGGCCATGTATTTGCTCGTAATCGTTCATTCTCATAACATATACCTGTCAGTGAAATGGCAATATTATATGCACGGTGAAAATTTTTCCCCTACGATATACAATGCGTGGAGCGATTTACGGAGAGTAAATATAGTTAAAGGGATATAATATGGGTGTTTATACATGGCACAAGAACTGAGTACTAGTCCCCTGCATTAAGTCAAGGTTAGTGCCCTTGAATCGAATGCTGAATCGAGTGCTCTCTTTCGACAAGACCTCTTTTCCTTTCACGATTCTCTCCTTGTGTAAGTTAACTTCTCCATTTCGCTGTTATAAAAACTCCTGGCTCTAATATAATTATCTGAGAGCACCGAAAGGGATTGTGTAGCCTATTCACGAAGTTCGGTCTTCGTCTCTCCTTTCGGCCGTCCTCAATCCACGGGTCGGTGTTTGCCTTTGTGAGTACGCGAGATCCGGCCTTCGCTGGTGGTGCAGAAAAACGAGTCTCGGAATGCGGGAGAGGGGGCAGAGCCCGTTCCGTTACGTGGGATGTGTCAGGAGGTTAGCTAGAACAACGCGGGGAGAGAAAAGCACCCAGCAGTCGCCGTTCCGTAGTTGGTGAGGGGACGCCACTATGTGTTTCTGGACGACCAGTGCTCCGTCTTGGCGTGATGTGACATCGCTGACGCGAAACCAGGGCCCACGAGTTCGGGTTTGCCAACGCGATATTATAGCGGTTGAACTCGCTGCTGGGTTGCTGTATGGCCTATGGTCCTACACGTGTGACGTCCTGCAGGAACACGAGAACAGTGGCTGACCAACGCGTTATTGCCGCTCTCCTGTGTCGGAATATGAGCGTGAAGCTCGAAGCGCACCGAGCGCAGAGGAACCACAAAAGATAACAGTATAGCCGAGGTGGAATTATTTACTCGCGTAAATCTGCGGTGCTGTTGACACCTCATTATTGCAGCATCTTCTCACTTGTTGAAAGAATGTGTAGCAGAAGAAAGTAGCAGACGCGAACTCGAGCTAGATCTGCAGATAATCGACATGTGAACACAAAGATCCACTATGCAGATATCGGCAGCAGTCGCTTTATTTAGGCTGACATATATACGATAGTGGTGGACACTAATTGTTTTTTTATGTCGTATAGTTTTGTAACTATTGTTTAAGTGGTCTCAATTAACAGAATGTTGTGAGTTGTATTTCGAATCGAAGGTCTGCACTACCTAGAAGGGGGAAAACAGAAAAGAGCTGTGTGAAGCAGGCTACACAGGAGGAGCACACAACAGGCAGCGGGCAGAAGAGGTCCCGTGCCTGGGCTGGCGGCGCGCCGCCGGAAACGCGACCAATTAGGGCGGCCAGCGGAAACCGCCTGATGTATCCTCAGCTATTGGCGAAGAGCAGGCCGCAGCAATTACCTGCCGTGCCGTGCCGTGCCGGGCTGCGCTGCACGCCGGCCGTGCAGTCATCTGATTGCGTTGTCACTCGAGGGGCGAGCGACTGCTGTGTACTCGGCACGTCAGGCGCTGGCGACTGAGGGACCGACACAGACAACATCGCAGGTCTCTGTACAGGGGAAACAGCTGTTCCTCTGCGGTCCCACATCCATTCGAGGAGTCCAGGGAAAGGTTACTGTTTCCTCCGCCCAGAATATTTCCATATACATTTCGTGTTGGCTATGTGCATTACGCGAAAAATACACTAAAGACACTAAGTATTTTTCGCCGGCCGCGGTGGTCTCGCTGTCCTAGGCGCGCAGTCCGGAACCGTGCGACTGCTACGGTCGCAGGTTCGAATCCTGCCTCGGGCATGGATGTGTGTGATGTCCTTAGGTTAGTTAGGTTTAAGTAGTTCTAAGTTCTAGGGGACTGATGACCTCAGTAGTTAAGTCCCATAGTGCTCAGAGCCATTTCAACCATTTGAGCCAAGTATTTTTCCTCCTCTTAACACACTGAATAGTTCTGAGGGAGCAAGTTCGTTCTTCTTCCAGAGATTCCCACTATTCTACCCTCGAAACAGCTTTTTATCAATTGAAGTGGGCGGTTGAGATTGTCTCAGGTCTTCACTCATACAGACTTAAGGAGTATCGTCCGATTCGAATCCCGGCTGTGGAAGGAATTTTTATTGGCGTAGTGTGACGGGCAAGGGGAGCTATAGTGTAGGCGTGAAGCATTTGCGTCAATGTCGTGGATTAAACTCTAAAGATCTCGGCATACTATCACGGAGTGTTGGTGTGTCTGTGTGTGTCAGTTCATCCATCGAATGGTGGGAACACTGAGCTCGGCGGCCCCCTTCGTTATGTTCAAGAGGACTAGGTTTTGTGCTGCCACAGGATCTCTTCCTCTCGTTCTCTCTCAGGCGCGCGATCACTGTCAAAAACGAGACGACATGACTCTGAGGTAGGTAGTTAGTGTTTAACGTCCCGTCGACAACGAGGTCATTAGAGACGGAGCGCAAGCTCGGGTTAGGGAAGGATCGGGAAGGAAATCGGCCGTGCCCTTTCAAAGGAACCATCCCGGCATTTGCCTGAAACGTTTTAGGGAAATCACGGAAAACCTAAATCAGGATGGCTGGAGACGGGATTGAACCGTCGTCCTCCCCATGACTCTAAAACTCCGTCCTAATATTATGCATTCGGTGAAGTTTCTGTTTCTTACACCAACTGAATATAGAGGGTGATTCAAAAGTAACTGCACACACTTCGTGTGTGTGACATAGGCACCAAAATAAGACTAAAATATTACGTAAAGATTTGTCTGAAATTGCTTTATCACCGAGATAGGTGGCAGAGTACGGATCACAAGTGGCGCACAAACAACACAAAAGTACTTCTTGGTGATTCAAAAGTAACTTACACGCTTCATGAGTGTAATATATCTATCAAAATAAATAAAATGCTAAATACAGTTTTTGCTGAAAGTGTTTTATATCCGAGATATGCAGCAGAGCAGGAATGACAAGCGCATCACGAACAATACGAAATTAAGTCTTCTCATATAGCAACGACACGGAAGGGGCCCGAAATTCTTCACAACTATGTACTATAAATGTACGTCAGAACATGTTCAGAATGATGTCCACGTAGGCGAAGAAAGTGACGTTCTCAACATGTTATCGCTGTCGGAATGTTGTAGGCCCTGTTCATCTCATTCTGCACAGCTACAAAGCCATTTTCAGTTCGGTGCTGTAGTTGTGCTATGTTCTCAACTGCTACACCATACACGAGCTCCTTGAGACAGTCCCTCGGGGTTAAGATTCGGAGATCTGGCGGGCCGGGCAACTGGTTCCACTCGACCTATCCACTGATCGGGATAAGCAACATTGAGATACTCTCTTGTCTCCCGCCTGAAGTGTGCAGGGGCGTCGTCGTGCGTAAGCCATACATTGATTCGTTTAGCGAGTTGGACATCATGAAGCAGACACCCAATTTACGTTCCAAAAAACTGTCGATGTACTCTGCGAGTCAAGCGCTACGGAACGACATGCAGTCGGAGTAACAGATCGTCCACTGTACCACAACAAATGTTCACTGCAACACGGTATTAGTGTCCTGTTGCTGTAGTTAAATGAGGATTCTCAGGTGCATGCTACGATCGTTGATGTTACACGCACGGGTCAAGAAGCTCTCATCCGTAAAAAGTACCCGACGTCCTAAGAGTGGGTCAGCAGCATCGCGCACGCGTGACCAGTGACTGATATTCTGACGTCTAGAGTAGCCAGCAGGGGTCAGCTCCTGTACCTTCTGCAGGCGAAAAGACGGTAATTGCTGTCTCCGTAACAGGCGCCATACAGTTGATTGGGGGAGCCCTACAGTGGCACTTACACGGCTGACAGTTATGGTCGGATCTTCATCTACCATTTCCAGGATCTTCTCAACACCCATGATGTAATGCCTACCACGAATGACACTATGCATCATAACTCAGAAATAAAGTAATTTCAGACAAATCTTTATTTAACATTTCAGTCTTATTTTGTTGCATACATTACACCCACGAAGTGTGTACAGTTAATTTTGAATCACCCTATATAGTTTAACTAGTTAAGTTTTGCTTAGTTTCTTAGTGACAGTTGCACCCAGTAGGCGTCATCAGCTGAACAGATAAAGATCCTACCACATTTAATCGTCTTTTTCTTTGAAACCTTATGGCAGGTAAACTGTGTGACCCTTAAATTCGCAGGACCAGTGACGTACCTATGTGTCTGTGTTTTGCATCCAAAGGTAAAAGATCTCGTTTGAGTCCCGATCTGAACACAGATTTAATCCGTACGTAGTCCTCATTAAGTCGCACATTGCATTGCAGAGTGCCAAACTCATTGTTGTGGTGCCTTTCTTTCTAATCGACGCTTGGAGTCCGGCTTTATAGGACAGGCCACTCTATACAAAGATGCAGTGTTCGTGCCCAAGCATTGCCTCAGACAGGAATAAGCGTGGCGCTGTTAACATTTGGTACGACTCGAAGTTGGCTGGAGAAAGCAAAGTAAGGAACGGCCGCGCTGCCAGACACGACGCGACAGCAGGGGAGCGGCTGTGGGCTGGTGGCGCCCTAGATCCCGGAACGCAACTTCCCCCGGAATTTGTTTCGTTTCGAAATGGCGCCGAATCATTTTTCGCCCCCGCCAGAGATGGTTATCGTGGCGCATGCAGCGGGAGTTGGGAAACGAGTCGGTGGCTAATAGTAATCAGGGGAGCCGGCCGTGCATGAAATCGCCGTGGGTGCCGTGGCCACACCAGCCACCAGCCTTTCCTCGTCACGGCTCTGTCACCCTGCGAGCCAACGGCTGGCCGGGGGGCGGTGCCGGGAACTGCCCACTGCTGGTCCCGGCGGGGTCAGGGATTTTCTCTGCCTCGTGATGGCTGGGTGTTGTGTGCTGTCCTTAGGTTAGTTAGGTTTAAGTAGTTCTAAGTTCTAGGGGACTGATGACCATAGATGTTAAGTCCCATAGTGCTCAGAGCCAACAACAACTGCTGGTCCCTGCGGGAAGCGCTGGAGTGGCCGGACCAGCGCACCAGTTTTAGTTGCTGGCTTTAGGACGTTCTTTGTAAGTGGACGGGCTGACATTTCACAGTATCGCAGAACAGATTCTACCCTAGGCAAGACGCAGTGTATGGTTGGCGTAACGTCTGTTGGCCCGGTATTCCAGCCAGCATCTGAGTAGATTTTAGGCGATTTGCAGTCTTTTTTGTTTATTAAATTTATAGGTTTTTGATTTCATGGCCATGCAGCCAATTATAATTTATGCATGTTCGTAAAAATTGTCAATTTTGGACCCGCCAGGGTAGCCGAGAGCGCTAACGCGCTGCTTCCTGGACTCGGGTAGGCGCGCCGGCCCCGGGTCGAATCCGCCCGGCGGATTAACGACGAGGGCCGGTGTGCCGGCCAGCCTAGATGTGGTTTTTAGGCGGTTTTCCACTTCCCGCTAGCTGAATACCGGGCTGGTCCCCACGTTCCGCCTCAGTTACTCGTGTCGCCAACATCTGAAAAAGAAATAACGAGATCGCAGTATTTCACTATTTACACTGGATTCAGACAGCTGGGGTGCACTGATTCCATCCCAGGGGGGTACGGGGTGCCTGGCCACCCATATGACTAACCTTACCATATCCGTTGTAACCACGCCGACCCTGCGATCGCTGTGGGACTATGGCGTAAGCGAAAGAAAGAAAGAAAGTAAAAATTTTCAATTTTGACTATAATCCGTGTACAGAATTTAAATTCGTTTATAACGGAAGAGAGAAAATTTTTATAAAATTTGTACGTGTAAACTACTCTTAGCGATATACAAAAGATAAATTCAGTCATAGCAAAAGGAGTATCCTTTTTTTATAACTTAAGTGCACACACTGCACTTTGTATGTCCGGTTTGTCTTTTGCCGTATTTGCTTACTGAGAGCGGTTTGCGGTGCCCGTCTAGCCAAACATCGCGCCTACAGGTTTCTCCGTTTACTGAAATAAAACCCGAAAACTACTAGAATGACAAAGAAATACAGAACGGAGTTGAAACGATTCCTCGAGAGATGCGTACATGAATTTGGGCTAATTTGACGTCAACGTGACTTTGAGAAGACTGGAATGGCGTTTGGCCACAGAAATGTGATGGCAATAGTCTCGGGGCGTCAGAGCTCTATACAGACGGTCCCTCATAAAGCAGGGATATTGTGGTAAAAGGATAAGGAGGGAAGTGCAAACTTAATTAGTAGCTCGATTTAGCTATGTCTTGTTTGGGATGTATTTATTGACAGCATCCGAGAATACACCTCTGTTCGTCAGGTATAAATAAAACCTCGGATTTATGTTATGGACAGAGGTGTTCGCTTTCCATGGGCAGAGGTCTCCCGTTTCACGCCCCAGGCACCGTCAGTCTCTCGTAACGTTTTTTGCATATTTTGTGTGATAGTCGACCAATCGATTGACTCTTGTCTTGATCTTTAACTTCTTACTAAACAGACTGCTAATTGAAAGCTGAGTCTTCAATGGAAGCAAATTTTCCTTCCGTGCCTGTGCTATTCGAATAAAGATAGCAAAGTAGCAAGAGCAGTACGAAAGATACGCACTCGATGTTAGCAAAGAGAAACGTCATTGCTTCGTCTGTAAGATATAGTGATACTGGATCAAGGTAAAGATGAGAAGCAACAAAGTAAAAGCCATCTGTAAAAGAAGAGAAAGAGTGAAGATTAGAGTTTAATGTCTTGTCAGTGACACAGTGCACTAAACGCAGCTATCGAGCGAGGTGGCTTAGTGGTTTGCACTCTCGACTCAAATTCGTG
Source organism: Schistocerca piceifrons (assembly GCF_021461385.2). NCBI lineage: Eukaryota > Metazoa > Arthropoda > Insecta > Orthoptera > Acrididae > Schistocerca > Schistocerca piceifrons. The sequence goes on from NC_060138.1 coordinate 1,217,732,375, forward strand.
ATGACGGTTCAAATCCGCGTCCAACCATCCACATTTAGATTTTACGTGACTTCTCGAAATCCTTCCATGCACGTTCAGGGTGGTTCCTTTGAAAGTGCACGCCGTTTTCTGTCTCCATCCCGGAAGATTCCGATTTAGTGCTCCGTCTCTGTTGACCTCGATGTCGACGGGACGTTAAACCCTAATCTTCCTTCCAACTAAACGCAGCTGGGAAGACTGCAGTAGGGATCGAACTGGTATTGCAAAGGAGACCGTCTAGGCATGCAACGAAATGATTTGTGGAGACACTGGAGAACCAGATTCGGATGGCCGGACTCCGTTCGACCGTTGCGACAGCTTGACCTGCGGCTGGCGTCTTACTCGGTAAGAAGAGAAAGTCCCGTAAAAGAAGCGACTGCGGAATGCCTGAATGAACCGCGGCGCGCGGGAAACGCGCCAGTTTGCTGTACGAGAGGGGGGGGGGGGGGGGAGCTTTCCGGGAGTGGAACGGATCGGATCGCATGGCGACCAAAGAGGCTCGCGGAACCAACCGCAGAGCCGGCACTCCGCCCGCCTGCAGCTCGCTTCGACAAGCGGCGAGCGGCGGGCGACCTTCCCGCCGTGCGGGAAGACTTGCACGGCGCTGTCACTTGATACAGCAAATAGTGGCTCTCTTCAAATGTGTGTAAATCCAAGATCATGTCTATGACAAGCAGCTAGCCCTAAATGTGGAAAAATGTAAGTTAATACTGGTGAGTAGCAAGATCAAACGTGTAACGTTCGGATACGGTATTGCTAGTGTCGTGCTCGACACGGTCAAGTCGTTTAAATATCAGGGCGTAACGTTGCAAAACGATATGAGATGGAACGAGCACGTGGTAGGGAAGGCGAACGGTCGATTACTGTTTCTTAGGAGAACTTTAGGAAAGAGTGGTTCACATGTAAAGGAGACTACATATAGGACGCTGATGCGACCTGTTCTTGAGTACTGGGATATGCACCAAGTCGGATTGAAGGACGACATCGAAGCAATTCAGAGGCGGGCTGCAAGATTTGTTACTAATAGGTTCGAACAACGTAAGTGCTACGGAGATGCTTCGGGAACTCAAATTGGAATCCTTGGAGGGAAGGCGACGTTCTGTTCGAGAAACACTATGAGAAAATTTAGAGAACCGGCATTTGAAGCTGACTGCTGAACGATTCTACTGCCGCCAACAGATTTGCGCCTAAGGACTACCAAGATAAGATACGAGAAATTAAGGCTCATAAGGAGGCATGTAGAGAGTCTTTTTTCCCTCGCTCTATTTGCGAGTGCAGCAGGAAAGGAAATGAGCAGTAATGGTACAAGGTACCCTCCGCTACGCACCGTACGGTGACTTGCAGAGTATCTTTGTAGATGTAGATAGTGTCCGATTACAAAATTAGTGATCATCTTGACCATGTCATAGCGTTTGAATATTCGAAGCTTATACTAGCCAGCGGTACGAAACGGAACGAACACGAAAAAAGTGTGTTATGCAAAACGAATCGAAGATTTAGACTTGTTGAAAGGGTTCTGGGAAAATGTGGTGAATCTGCGAAGAAAATAGCATTCATTAAGTTAATGTTGCTAATGGCAGAGTACTTCTGCAGCTTTTGTACTTCGTATCAGCCAGATGTGACATTAGTCATGAAGAGGATTCAAAGACGAACTGCAAGTGTAACATGTGGAATAGTTCGTCGCAAGTGTACAACAGGGATGCTTGGGAATCTTTGGAAGAAATTTGATTCACTCTCGCGAAAGCTTGTCCTGTAAATTCCGGACGTTCTAACCAGTATTCCCAACGCAGCGGGCAGCTGAAGGCTACCATACTGTAAAGTGTGGCTTTTTCTTCGCAACTCGACGAGTGGTGTTCCAAAAACAGTGCTCGACTATCGTTTCTAAGGAGAAAGACTATTACGGAGAGTGACAGAATTGAAAGTAAAGTTTAATTTAAGCGAGAAAATGCGATATGACTTGGTCTTTAAACTGGCGCCGCATTGACAGGGCTGAGATGTTTCGATACGTACGGAGGATATGAGAAGGCTCTTGCAAGTCGAGTCAAGAAGGTGCAAAGACGGAGCGGTGACGTAATGGGTTGACTGCGGACACTGTCGAGAGCGGGTAATGGGAATGTGTGCTTCGCGAGAGGATGGCCGGGAGGGGAAAGGCGCCGCTGCGGTGCGAGAGGGAGTGGGTCTTATCGCTGGCGGCATCGCGCGATAGCGGCCCAGTTCGAGCCCGGGCGCGGGGCCATACGGCGCGCCTCGTGAGCTTGTTAGCGTGCCGGGCCGCTCCTGACACCGCGGCCCACACTGTGGCCGCGCCTCTGCCAGCGTTCTCTCAATCGCCAGGCTCACTGAAAAATAACTCCTTACTTGTACTTGTCATGTGGAACATTCGTTCTTGGGAGTGGACCAGTGCCTGCTTGTCTTGTAAGGGCCAAGGACAGAAATACCAACGTCAGTTGTAGCAGCAATCATAATTAATTCTTCAGCTACAGATTTTCATGATGAGTAAAAAACTCTGTGTATTTTTAAAACTGGATGCATAACAAGTGGACGACTAAGTCATACTTCGCCGGCGGTGCAGCATTTTTTATTTTTATTTTTTTATTTTTATTTTTATTTTTTTATTTTTTTTTTTTTTTTTTTGTCGTCAGTCTACTGACTGGTTTGATGCGGCCCGCCACGAATTCCTTTCCTGTGCTAACCTCTTCATCTCAGAGTAGCACTTGCAACCTACGTCCTCAATTATTTGCTTGACGTATTCCAATCTCTGTCTTCCTCTACAGATTTTGCCCTCTACAGCTCCCTCTAGTACCATGGAAGTCATTCCCTCACGTCTTAGCAGATGTCCTATCATCCTGTCCCTTCTCCTTATCAGTGTTTTTCCACATATTCCTTTCCTCTCCGATTCTGCGTAGAACCTCCTCATTCCTTACCTTATCAGTCCACCTAATTTTCAACATTCGTCTGTAGCACCACATCTCAAATGCTTCGATTCTCTTCTATTCCGGTTTTCCCACAGTCCATGTTTCACTACCATACAATGCTGTACTCCAGACGTACATCCTCAGAAATTTCTTCCTCAAATTAAGGCCGGTATTTGATATTGGTAGACTTCTCTTGGCCAGAAATACCTTTTTTGCCATAGCGAGTCTGCTTTTGATGCCCTCCTTGCTCCGTCCGTCATTGGTTATTTTACTGTCTAGGTAGCAGAATTCCTTAACTTCATTTACTTCGTGACCATCAATCCTGATGTTAAGTTTCTCGCTGTTCTCATTTCTATTACTTTTCATTACCTTCGTCTTTCTCCGATTTACTCTCAAACCATACTGTGTAATCATTAGACTGTTCATTCCGTTCAGCAGATCATTTAATTCTTCTTCACTTTCACTCAGGATAGCAATGTCATCAGCGAATCGTATCATTGATATCCTTTCAGCTTGTATTTTAATTCCACTCCTGAACCTTTCTTTTATTTCCATCATTGCTTCCTCGATGTACAGATTGAAGAGTAGGGGCGAAAGGCTACAGCCTTGTCTTACACCCTTCTTAATACGAGCACTTCGTTCTTGATCGTCCACTCTTATTATTCCCTCTTGGTTGTTGTACATATTGTATATGACCCGTCTCTCCCTGTAGCTTACCCCTACTTTTTTCAGAATCTCGAACAGCTTGCACCATTTTATATTGTCGAACGCTTTTTCCAGGTCGACAAATCCTATGAAAGTGTCTTGATTTTTCTTTAGCCTTGCTTCCATTATTAGCCGTAACGTCAGAATTGCCTCTCTCGTCCCTTTACTTTTCCTAAAGCCAAACTGATCGTCACCTAGCGCATTCTCAATTTTCTTTTCCATTCTTCTGTATATTATTCTTGTAAGCAGCTTCGATGCATGAGCTGTTAAGCTGATTGTGCGATAATTCTCGCACTTGTCAGCTCTTGCCGTCTTCGGAATTGTGTGGATGATGCTTTTCCGAAAGTCATCTTGTACCTTAAAACGTATGAAGGTCTTCTGCCATGGAATACTTGATATGTACGTATTGAACTGAGTATCTTTAACGTCGTACCACTATTCCCTGTCTTGGAAAGGGAAATTTGTACTAATTGCCAGTAGCTTCTATTTCAAAATGTTTTGAACATAATACATCTTCTTAATTTGATTTCCCTTACTGATTCCTGGTGTGTAGTAGAGTACCAAAGTACACATAGATTATTAAATACAGCATTGTTTCATGGCGCAGAAAACAATGCGACCTGCTGGGATCTTAAAAACGAACAGCTAACTTTAGTAGGCGCTATTGGCGCACGTTACCGTCCTTAACAAATGTAGATGTTTGCTTGTGCTGCTCACTCTGACAACAACAACCCGGAATAATGCACCACAGATGGATCAAGAGACGTGTGTAGCTGGAATACAACGACACAATTTTTGCACGCCGTTCACGTTAGCGTATCATTTGCTTTCGAAAACAGTAATACGTATAGCAAAAGATTCTGTTTAGCTCCACGTTTTTCATTTGCCTCGAGTACACAAACTGCTTCCCACACCGAGCGAGTAGCTGGACTGCAGCATGCGCCTCGCTGTACTCTGTCACAATTGCCATTGTGTCCTCTCATGGGTTTTCGTCGCCGAAGGAACTCCCCGTACCCGTAGTGTAACCTGTAGCGTTAATGAGTTGTATTCGTTTTCAGGCGCTGACTGCGATTCTTTACTTTACTTCTCTGCTGACTGGGCCCAGTAAAAAATGCCAGAGCAACTGAAACTAAGAAAAAGACTAGAAAAATATTTTTCCTTGAGAATGATAGAGTTCGCCATTCGTCTTTCCTATTTCTCTGTTTGGCTTCGGGGAATATTTCCATTTAAATACATTTATATGCCTCTCCAGCGGAATATGATCGGAATAGGATGTGGCGGCTTGTACTGCATTGTTATACATCCTGTTCTACGCCATGAGTGTATGCCATGCTAGAACAACAACTGTCTGGAGGTGCATTACAGTTGATCTGTTCCTATTACTTTGATGATGCGTGAAATACACGGACCTGAGGGAAGAAAAATGAATTGAAGAGCATCTGTGTGATATATGGCGAATTTTCTCACGAGGCCTTTCGCTGGAGTTTGTAAATTGTGTGGGTAGCGCATTACTACCCTTCGAACGGACCCTCTCACAACGCGCGGATACCCCTTGATCTTCTACAGTTTCTCGTGTCATTCCGACTCCACACCGGCTCCGCTTTGTTGCTCGAAAATGGTTCAAATGGCTCTGAGCACTATGGGACTCAACTGCTGAGGTCATTAGTCCCCTAGAACTTAGAACTAGTTAAACCTAACTAACCTTAGGACATCACAAACATCCATGCCCGAGGCAGGATTCGAACCTGCGACCGTAGTGGTCTTGCGGTTCCAGACTGCAGCGCCTTTAACCGCACGGCCACTTCGGCCGGCTTGTTGCTCACAGTTGATCTGTGTGTCGTGGGAGTGTCTTGAGAGTTACGTCTTTCGTACGACAGCTTAAAGTGGATCGACGAACCGTATTTAACCGTATGCGCTGATCAAACTTGACGGCATAGACCGTATAACGGTGACTGGCCACTTTCACTTCCGTACCCTCGGTCAATTTCTGCTGTCGCCAGCGCTACGCTCGAACTGCTGAAAACGAACTTCTGAATGAGCTCGTTACTTTGCGGTCATCGCCTTAGACTCCGCGTTCCAAAACTGCAAAGTGATTCGAGTTACAAATCTGAGGAGCTCACTGTCATGGCTGCTAAACAAACCGTTTGGTGTCGCAGCAGAAGGTCATTCCGACCTACGACGCTCGCAATAAGAGGAAGTTTTCCTGGTGACTGGACAAAATAGCACCATAAATCATTCGGAGTGTTTTCTTACGAGAAACTGTCAAAGTTAAACCCGCCGTGCAGTAGGGCAGAAAAAGTAGAAACGTTCTGTTACTGATTGTAACTCGGCAGGAAAAAAAGTAAAATAAGTGGAGCTGGAGGTGCGACCCAAAGAAGTGGCTGTGAAAGATGTTTGAATCGATCAGGCGTTAAGTGTTCTTGCTGACGTCGCGGCGGCGGCGGTTGTGGTGGCGGCGCAAGAAACCTCAGCTGCTACGTCACGCGGCGGCGAATTATTCTCCTCATAACCAGCCGGACAGGGTAGTCTTGGCGTCGCTCGATGACGTTCTCAGTTTCATTCTGACTTGCGGCGTTCTTTCATTTCTCGGTCACCAAAAGTTTCCGGTGAAAAGTGCCTCAGATTTCAAGCTCGTTGTTGCCCTCCATGACCTTTTAATCCTCTTTACAGAAAGAGGTTCTCAGGTCTACCTACTAGCATTCCTATGTGGCGAATGAAAGGCAACTAGGCTAGAGTTTATTTTCCCATGCATAACGAGATCGCTACAGAAGCTGCGTTCGCTCGGCTGGAAAAGAAATCGGCTGAGGCTTATTCGAAGCCACCGGACAGCAATTCATCTAAATGGACTCGAGGCGGTGTAGGAAACGTACATCTCGATGATCGGCCATCGACCTGAAACCGTCGCTTCAGTAGCCGATGGTGCACCTTGCTCTCTTGGTGGCAGGACGACTGGTCAGCTTCTGTTGTGTCGTTGGCTTTCTACACGAAAGTGGGCCTCTGTAATGTGTGCTCCAGTAGCTGTGGCTGTTGACCACCTCTGCCGACGTGGTACTCCATTTTTTCCAGTAGGCTGCGGCACCACGAGATTTCTTCGAGTTGCGTAGTCACTTTTCGGATGTTTGTTAATCTGTTTTTCTTCTTTTTTTTTCAAAACTTCTTCAATCTGTACGCGATCTAACCACATAATTAATGGAGCGCTCCTTCTGATGACTACATTTCAGATTCCCGTATTTTATCTGTGCTGTTTGTACAATATCTGAGCAAAGGTATCCAGACACCTATTACTTGATACAAATAATGGGTGAGTCCTTCCTTCGCCATTATGACAGCTTGAACTCTGTTGCGGACACTTTCAGTGAGATGTCTGAATATCTGTGCAGGAATGACTGGACATTCTTCCTCGAAGAGCCGCATCGAGAGAAGGTAGTGATGTTGGGCGCTGGGGGTCTCGAGCGCAGTGGAGGTTTAAATTCATCCCAGAGGTTTCCGTATGTCCATCCTTTTGACAGCAGGTCTTGCGGACGCGGTCGTTCACTATTGTAAGAAAATGAAACGCCATCAACTGCCAGTTGATGGTTGTATTGCTGACACCACAATTACAGATAGTCTGCGTAAGCAAGTTATTTTGGTCACTGATACGGATCGTGGTAACCCGCTAAGCATCAACTACGGTCTGAAGATGGCGCATTGTAGTGCTGGAACTGGTAGAAACACAGCCGAAACTGGTAGCTACACAATAAATAAGATCATAAGGTCGGCGGTGGGTGTTTCATTTTCTTATATTCCAAAGCTGTTCCATTGGGTTCAGGTCAGAATTCTGGGCAGGCCAGTCCATTTCAGAAATGTTACTGTCCACCGGCCATTGCCTAACACATGCTGCTTTATGGAGCAGTGCTTTGTCATGCTGATGCAGCCATCATCTCCCGTCTGTCGCACTAAAGTACCCAAGTACAGAATGCTGTACAATGTGTTCATATCCATCCGCATTTAGTGTTTTGTGAAGGTAACCAGTAAGAAGACCCGAAAACTCTAAAACCACTTCCTCCATACTTCACTGTTGGCACTAGACACGGTAACAACGTTCTGCAGCCTATCGCCCAATCCAAACTGTTGCAGAGGATGGCCGCGTGATTCATCACTCCAGATCGCACATTTCCAGTCATCGACTGTCGCATAGCACTGACTACAGAAATGTGTGACTGTTCGATGACTGTACGCCATTGTTTTTAACTCGCTGCGCACAGCAACTGTGCTAGCTGGACTGGTGGTAGTAGCACTTTGGACTCGCGAGTGATTCCTGCCGCCCGTTTCATGCGATTAGTTGCAAGCACCGTCCGCAACACTCGGCGGTCCCTGTCCGCCAGTACATCAGACCTGCCTGGTCTCAGTTTAAACGTGGCTGTTTCTTCGCCTTTCCACTCAATCCAATAGTCGACTTAGGCAGTTTTAAAAGCATTGGAACGCCCCTCACGAATTTGGCACTCGGGTGATATCCAGTGAGTAATCTACGTTCGATGTCATTGAGCTGTGAGCTCGACCCATTCTGCTGTTCCCGACAACCCAATACTTCCCACCTCTTTTGATGCTTGCGGGTTCCGCTCTCGTGACATATAGTGGTCGGTTGTGTTGTACATAGGTGTCCGGTTACTTTTGATCAGATAGTGTAGTGTTCTGCTTCGCACTCGCTCTGTGTACAGATATACCTGCACCATGGAAATTACCGTGCTGCGTATGGCAAACGTAGTTTGCCACTCTCATTCACTCCCTCCCCCCCCCCCCCCCCCCTGTTCTCCACCCTATTCCGCTCAAGGAAAATACGCAGGAAGAAAGTGCTCCTCTGTATGGGCTCGGATTTCTTTGATATTAACGTCACGGTCATTACGCGGGATGTATGTTGAAGGAAGCAATATTTTTATTGACTTATCTGGAACGTAAGCACTGGGAATTTTTTGAGTAAGGCGCATCGTCTTCCTTGTAAAGTCTCCCACTACAGTTTGTGGTCCAATTCAGTATAGTGATACTGACTACCGTGACAAAAAATGCATTTCTTCTCTGCATCTTCTATCATTGTTTTCTGCTCATATGTCTTGGTAAGATTTCCAGACACTCGGGCGATTCTCAAGGTCTGGTCGATCGAGAATCTTTTAAGCGACCTCTTTTGTGCACAAACTGCACCATCTGAGGATCCGTCTAATGACGTACTTATGCTACTGTTTAATATTTCTGCACGTTGTTATTGACATTAATTTAGCTGAATACAGCCGGCCGGGGTGGCCGAGCGGTTCTAGGCTCTACAGTCTGGAACCGCGCGACCGTTACGGATGTGTCTGATGTCCTTAGGTCAGTTAGTTGTCAGTAGTTCTAAGTTCTAGGGGATTGATGACCTGAGAAATTAAATCCCATAGTGCTCAGAGCCATTTAGCTGAATACAGTCACGTTTAATGAGGAGTACGTACCATAGTTCGCGTTTGGTGACATGGTAGATAGGATTCGCGAAGATTCCTCCGTTATAACTGGGCGAAAGAGACGCGGTGAACTAGCGGCACCTGACGGCTGACGGGTGAGGGTGTTGCACGTGGGGGCGGTGCGGACGTCCGGCGGAAGGGGCGGCAGGTGGGGCTCGAACGGTCCCACGGGGGCGGCCGCTCGACCGCGACGCTACGCTGCCTTCTGCACACCCCGCAATGTTCCCTCATAGCTCGCTCACGCTGTTACACAACTGGCTAATTTTATAATACCCTTTCAGCTGTTTTTACTGACGCTTTCGGCCGTTAGGGCATTATCAAAAAACATTAAGTACGAGCAGGCAAGTTCGGAATCTACATCTGCACCATGCAAGTCATCTTATGGTGTGTCGCATAGGGTACTTTGTACACCATTGTCAGTTCTCCCCTTTCCTGTTCCAGTCACGAGTCGTCCGCGGTAAGAACGATTGTTGTTAAGCCTCTGTGCGCTCGAGTCTTCCTAACTTTACCTGTACAGTCTTCCCGCGAGCTACACGTATATCAGGTGACTCTTCTGGGAACGTACGCTCTCGGAATTCAAGCGGCAAATAACGCCGTAATGGGCAATGCCTCCATCGTGGATTACGTGTTTCACTATGACGTAACGTTCGAAACTGTAACCAGCAACAAATAAAAGAAGCCATCTGTAGAACAATGTAAACTGACAGTCGCTGAGAATCCACAGGCACTTTTATTGTGGTCCATTTACTGCTGACCTTTTTTTTTTTCCTACTTGGGAAGCAAAGCAAAACATCACATTCCGGTGGCCAAGGTACGTCCTACAAACTTCAGGCTAGCTATGGAATGGAGGTCTCTTATCAAAAGCTCTTTTTGAAACAGTTTAAGTATTCAGTTTCATCATTTCACCAAGTTTTTGCCAAGACGTTGACCGTCGAGTGAAATGCCGCCAACTCCCTACTTTATATTACACTTCCAAATTTTCAAGTTACTGAGCGGAACTGGCAGCTATTCTCACTGTGTAAAAAGTAACGTACGTCATACGGCTCGCATCTGCTCTTGTGTTCCTCTCTTCGTAGTGCTTCGGCCCGTCGTTAACACCACCACGCTGCCTAGTAGGCACGGCCTATTTAGAAGTGACGCGTCCTCGGCTTCTTCGACCATAAAACCAACCCATCCAGGCAGTCAGTGGAGCATCTACAGATAGTGTCGAAAGTGAACGGTGCGGCATGAGATCTTGCACCCGCACAAAACCATTGCCAGAGATGAAACTGATGTCGGGATAAACTTAAGTACTCACGGGGAATACAACCCCAGACTGTACTTGTATGTACGGTCAAATCTGTCATATAGTAGACAGTATGGTAAAGAACAGGGTGATTCTAAACGAAAGAACAGATTACAGTTATTTATTACAGGGAAACTATGGGAAGCAGAAACACATTTCGCATGTCACTGGATAGAGCAAAATTCAGAGTTCGCACAGACACTACACCATACACTCGACATAAGCACCGTGTGTTGCTCTTGAAACATCGAGACGGTAGTCCATATCATTCCACATTCGAATCAACACGTCGATGTTTATTGACTCGACTGCTTTAACATTCGATTTCTCAGCCATTAAAGAGTAACTGCCGTAGATGGGACAAAGACTCTGTCATTTATACACCCCACAGAAAAAAATCACAGGTTGTGGGGTCCAGTGATCTGCGTATCCAAAAGGAGTGAACAAGATATCGTTGCCTACCTCTTCCAGTCCAATGTTGTGAGATGGTGTTTGTAAGAAGTTTTGGCCTTCCCACCTTGTGGACTTCCGAGGGCTCCGTGTGAACGCATCTCAGATACGCTCAACACGATGGGCGTGGCCGACCAGTGCTCTCCCCTTTGCATAAGCAACCAATTTGCAAGAATTTTGCACGCCGGTCATAAATCGTGCAGAGGCTGCTTCTTGCTGAATCGAGGCGGAATACACGTTGCATTTGAACAATGGGTGGCTGACTTCACGCAATTCCAGCACACTAAATTGGTGTAGTTTCCATGTTGTGTCAAAACTTTGAAACTTCCTCTATCCAATGACATGCGCAACGTGTTTCTACCTTCTGCAGTTTGTCTGTGATACAACTGAAATCTGTTCTTTCTTTTTGAATCACCCGGTATTTCCGTAGTATGCCACAACACTGAAGTAACAATCATTGCTTACTGGATTGCGTAGGTTCTCCTAACGCTAAAAACATGTTTCCTTCGCGGCCAGACCTTTATATATCTGCGAGTCCGTGGTTCGGGATCTCTGACTTGCCTTCAACTCGCTCATATGGCTCATCCGTCTTTCCTAGGCTCTGTCTCGGCACAGTCATGGTCTGTAGCCTTCTCTTTTCTCGATTTGCACCAGGACGCCATTTGAAGGCGTTCCCCAGACGGGAGGTACCAAATTGAAGCCAGAAATTTCCTGACACCATCTAACGAATAAACTTCCACTGCAGGATGGCTCGATATCCAGTCTGATACTCGGCCGCCTGACAACTTTTCGTGCAAGCCCATAAAGCCCCATTATAACAATTTTGAGGGTTTTGGAAAGAATCAAAGTTTTTTTCTGTAGCCTACGATAGTAAAATTAACTCTGGCCAGTATATCAGGATGACGTAGATCAGAATAAGCTGCGGAAAAATGTGCTGTGTTGATTGACACTTAAAAATTTTTTGTTGCTGAACTAGTATCTGTGATGGGCACGACTGCTGCGTCTTCTGTGCTCAACATTCGCTGGGCACAACACGAAGATCATCCTGTCCTTATGCGCAGACTCCCAGGGAGCTGCCTTCTATGCACTGTTCAAATGGCTCTCAGCACTATGCGACTTAACTTCTGAGGTCATCAGTCCCCTAGAACTTAGAACTAATTAAACCTAACTAACATAAGGACATCACACACACCCATGCCCGAGGCAGGATTCGAACCTGCGACCGTAGCGGTCGCTCGGTTCCAGACTGTAGCGCCGAGAACCGCACGGCCACTACGGCCGGCTATGCACTGTATAGACCAGACTACAGAAGCCGCCGCGCGGCCGCCGCCGGACTTAGGCACTACAGCTGCGCCGCGCATGCGCAGTGCGGCCGCAGCCGCGGAAACCGCTAGCTCACCGCGACCGCCGCTTTTTCCTCTCCCCGTCCTCCTCCACCAAACCTCCCCCGCACAAAACAAAAGAATCTCATTTGCGTCCGGCGTTCCACCGCATTTCACACCACATCCTGCCCTTTATTTTGTCTTTTTTCTGCTGTTCCTTCGCATTTTTCAATCCCTAAACGCTTTGGGGACAAGAGGTTGCCCTTATTGGGAAATCTGGACTTAGTAACCTCTGCCCTCAGACATACTGTTCGCACTAAATACCACGTCACTAAGACTACCGTCGCTGACGCGGGCAACGAACTGTGAACTGTGAGAACTTCGTGAACCAAGTTCGTGCAACGCAGCAAGTTTGAGTGCATTTCGTGTGATATTAAATAGCAGTGGCGGAGACTGAGACAGTGTTAACCAATCAGGAGCGTCTATGTTATTCTGTTAACAAGTACGTCAGCCTGTGGTACAGCAGTTGAAATAATGAAGTGAGGAAGAAATTTACGATGTTATGTTCCGTCGACTACAGCGTCATTAACTAACGAGAAGCAGAATGAGGAACGAAATCAAACGTGTGTCCTCCTCCAAGAACCACCTGGAAAAAATTCATATGAAAACGTAAATCTGGACGGGTGGACGGGGATTTAAACCACTGTCCTGCCGAATGCTTGCCCAGCGTGCTATCCACTACACAGCAGTGCTGGGTTCTGCAAATCTGATTTTCAGAGCATTCGCGTACTGAGTCAAAGAACTAACTCTGAAGACCTGATGTGTGGAGAGGTCGGACTTGCTTGGAACGTAGTTTTATCGTCGAAAGTTTCAAATCTCGTGGTTACATCGTGTGACTAATGACGAAGTGATGATTGTGAAGTCCTACTCATCATAAAACATAGATCAACAGCGTATTTTCCGAAGCAAGAAGTACAGTTTCGTTATACTTATAGCTGAAGGAAAAGTAGAATGGAAATGTAAAACTAACCGGAGATTAGTTTCACGATCGCAGAATCTCCGAAAGTGGTTTCGACTTCAAAGGCATGTCCACCCTCATTAGAACAGCGTATGAAGATAAAAGCACTTCCTGATGGCGACAAATCATCTATGTGGCGTTGGTTCAATTTAAAAAAAAAAAAAAAAAAAAAAAAAAAAAAAAAAAAAAAAAAAAAAACAAGAAGAAACATTTTATCGATCTAACTAAAATTACTCATTGTAGTCTAGCTTTCTGTAGATCCCGAGCTTGTTAAATGCGAACACCTTAAATCTTTCAGATAATTGTGAAGCAAATACAGACAGGATGGCAGTACAAATGAAGACTGTAACTCTTGCTTTACGGGACGCTGTTAGTTGGTGGTTACGTTACAAATGAAACTGCTCAGCTCGTAAATGCCAACGTTCGGTCAGGTCAGAATAACGAAGTGTATCATTGGACATTAGCATGAGCTGGAAATTATAAACGGTTCAAGAATGAATGAGGTGGGCTGTATTGAATCGCGATCAGATCCGCTCCGTCCGTTATTTAGCGTGGTAAGAAACACTTGCCCGCTGCGCTGTTTTCCCTTCCCGCCAGAAGAGAATGTATGACAAGCACCGACCCCTGGCTGACCCGTGCCGACATTTCACGAGTTTCTGCGCGAAACAGTGAAGCTGCTAGGCGACGCCGTCGTCGCATTGGACACGCGCGCGCCAGGGTGGATCGGCGAGCCGCGGCTCTCCCGGGCTGTTTGCTCGGCTGATCGGCGGACGGTCCGCTTTCTAAAGCGGAGCCACCACAGCCGCGCACAACTGAGACGAATTCCAGCTGTGCACGCTAATGCTGCTGGTAGATATCTGCAGGCGCGCCCAGCTCCGCGTGTTTACCGGTCAACATAATATTGTGAGCGGCCATTCACCGCGAGAAGGAGCACGCCCAGGTCACGGCGCAGGAATTCAGCAACTGCTGTGGAAACGCGGAAGATACAAGCTGAAGAGGCTGACGAATCTCGCAGGACGAGGAAGCTGCCTGCGTGGACACCGCGCAGGGAAATGATGTCAGTGGAGTAGGCGTCCAGAGGAAGGCGACCGCTAATGATTAAATAATTTTTGGTGAATGGGAGGCTTCGGTGACTGGACGGTTGAGGCAGGATGTTAGTAGATCTGTTCTCTGCTGACGGCGCAGCGATTTGTCCTAAATGGTCCAGTTACGGTGCGGCGGTTAAGTAGACTTAAAACCGCTGGAATTTCCTGGCTCGTCCAAGAGCGCAGAGCTCAGAGGCTACTCTGCACTATAAAACAAAGTAGGCGCAGTCTTTTGTGTGAAGGGTAGCGTAGTAGAATCGTAGCAACGGTACGTACAAAAGGCTAATTAGTAAGATGATGATGTTACCATGACAACAAGTGGCGCAGTGGAAACGAAATCACTAACCTGGGAGGGACAGATTGAAACTCCGTCGCGAAGCAAACATACACACATCAAAAATAGTTTTGCATCACCTCAGTTCCGAGAGTTCCGGAACCTGTACAGAACACTGGAACAGAGACCAACATAAATATGATTTCCGCCCTTTTTATTGGTCATGAAAACCACGCGTACACACCGGTACCTCTAATACCCAGTAGCACGTCCTCTTGCACTGATGCATCCCTGCATTCGTCGTGTCATACTATCCACAAGAACATCAAGGCACTGTTGGTCCAGATTGTCCCACTTCTCAACGGCGATTCGGCGTAGATGGCTCAGAGTGGTTGGTGGATCACGTCGTCCATAAACAGCCCTTTTCAATCTATCACAGGCATGTTCGATAGGGTTCACGTCTGGAGAACATGCTGGCCATTCTAGTCGAGCAATGTCGTTATCCTGAAGGAAGTCATTCACAAAATGTGCACGATGGGCGCGCGAATTGTCGTCCATGAAGACGAATGCCTCACCAATATGCTTCCGATATGGTTGCACTATCGGTCGGAGGATGGCATCCACGTATCGTACAGTCGTCACCAGTGGCGTACGTCGGCCCCACATAATGCCACCCCAAAACAGCAGGGAGCCTCCACCCTGCTGCACTCGCTGCACAGTGTGTCTAAGGTGTTCAGCTTCACCGGGTTGCCTCCAACCACGTTTCCGACGATTGTCTGGTTGAAGGCATATGCGACATCATCAGTGAAGAGAACGTGATGCCAATCCTGAGTGGAACATTCAGCATGTTGTTGGGTCCACCTGTATCGCGCTGCTTGGTGTCGTGGTTGCAAAGATGGACGTGCCAAGGATACCGGGAGTGAAGTTGGGCATCATGCAGCCTATTGCGCAGAGGTTGAATCGTAACACGACATCCTGTGGCTGCACGAAAAGCATTATTCAACATAGTGGCGTTGGTGTCAGGGTTCCTCCGAGCCATAATCCGTAGTTAGCGGTCATCCACTGCAGTAGTAGCTCTTGGGCGACCTGAGCGAGGCATGTCATCGACAGTTCCTGTCTCTCTGTATCTCCTCCATGTCCGAAAAACATCGCTTTGGTTCACTCCGAGACGCCTGGGCACTTCCCTTATTGATAGCCCTTCCTGGCACACAGAACAATGCGGACGCGACCGAACCGCCGTATTGAACGTCTAGGCACGGTTGAACTACAGACAACACGAGCCGTGTACCTGCTTCCTGGTGGAATGACTGGAACTGATCGGCTGTCGAGCCCCCTCCGTCTGATATGCGCTGCTCATACCTGGTTGTTTACATCTTTGGGCGGGTTGAGTGACATCTCTGAACAGTCAAAGGGACTGTGTCTCTGATAGAAGCCGGCCGCTGTGACAGAGCGATTCTAGGCGCTTTAGTCTGGAACCGCGCGACCGCTACGGTCGCAGGTTCTACTCCTGCCTCGGGCATGGATGTGTGTGCTGTCCTTAGGTTAGTTAGGTTTAAGTAGTTCTATGTTCTAGGGGACTAGTGACCTCAAATGTTAAGTCCCATAGTGCTCAGAACCATTTGAACCATTTTGTGATAGATATCTACAGTCAACGTCTATCTTCAGGAGTTCTGGAAACCGGGGCAATGCAAAATTTTTTTAAATGTGTGTAATAACCATGTAATAACGCCGTTGAAGAAACGAAAGGCGAGCTGTGAAGGGAAGGCGCTTTTTGGATATCTATCACAAACAAATTATCATACGTGCGAACTTAAGATACAGATATCGCTATTCTTCCACTGCAGGCATGGCGAGTCGACTTTAACGCTAAAGGTTTCTGTAAAATTGTGCTACCTCGTCCAGTTGTCTTCCACGGCTCTTGAAGTCCCAGGCGGCGAAATGAAAGAAGCTTGCCCCAGATTGTGGTGACGATAAATATTAATAAGCTTTCCACGAGGAAGAAAACGCCGTTTTTAAACTAGAGTAATTTGTAGCAATTGCCACCATTTTGAGTTACTTATCATCTCCTCTCAAACTAGCGGCAGGGGATAATTTCGTTAATGTTTCAAATTGTGGTTGAATTCTCAAGTAAATCTCGAACTTAGATTTACTGGGAAATTAAGGATGCGTAGGAAGTTTATTGAGTATCAAAGGGTTCTGAGTTCTGATTGATTGCACATTAATTGTTACGCGGCTCCTTCTTTGTTTACAGCATCGTGCGGCTGCCCACGTGTGAGTCTCGCACGTGGCGGTTGTGGGAATGTTAGTAACAACTGAATCGTATGTTTCTAAGTGCTGTAGATTTAGCACGAAACACGGCGAATTTCATTATATGTAACCCTGCTATGCCACTGTGGAAAAATCTATGAAAAGATCCTGGAGAAGAGAATAAGAAGCAGTATTGAAAGTAGACTGCAAGAGGAGCAGTATGGTTTCAGACCGGGAAGATCAACAACGGACCTCATATTTGCGGTAAGGCAACTGCAGGAAAGGCACTATGAGTACGGGAAGGACTTAAACATGGCCTTTTTAGATATTGAGAAGGCGTATGACAGTATCTGTAGGGACAAGCTCTGGGATGTGCTGAACGCAAAAGGGATAGATGAAGAGATAACATGAAAAGTCAGAAAAATGTATGAGGGAAGTGAGAGTTGTGTGAAAGTGGGGAGGGAACGTACTGCATGGTTCAAGCTGGAAAATGGGCTGCGACAGGGAAGTGCACTTTCGCCTTTATTGTTTATTATTGTTATGGATGAAATCCTACAGCAAGTATCAGATGCAATTGGAGATCATAAAATGAAAGCAGTGCTTTTTGCCGATGACCTGATGTTATGGGGAAATTGTGAGAAGGAGGTGCAAGAGCAGTTAGATGTATGGGAGGCAACGGCAGCACAATATGGAATGCATTTCTCTGCAAAGAAAAGTGAAATAATTGTCACAACAAGGAAGAAGAATAGGCCAAATGTGGATATAACTTGTGGAGGGGAAAAACTACAAGTGGTAGAGAACTTCAAGTACCTGGGAAGCATGATTGAAAGTAAGGGGGGAAACGCAATGGAAATAAATGAAAGGTGCAGAAAAGCAGGGCAGTTCTACAAATGCATTAGGGGGCTTATTTGGAGCAAGGAGGTGCCACAGAAATCCAAGGGAATTATATGCCGAACCTACTTTGTCCCCATATTGGCATACGGAAGTGAGACATGGGTAATGCACAAAAGCGACAAAAGTAGAATACAGGCTAGTGAAATGAAGTTCCAGAGGAGCAGGTTGAGCGTAACAAGACGAGACAGATTGCGAAATGTGTATGTGAGGGAAAGACTAAAGGAGGAACCAGTAGAGGACAGGATAGAAAAATCAAGACTGCAGTGGTATGGACACATGAAGAGAATGGATGAGGGAAGAATTCCAAAGAGGATGCTTGATCTGCAACTGGAGGGGAAGAGGCCCAGAGGAAGACCAAGAGATAGATGGGTGAAGGGAGTGAAGGAATGTGTGACGAGAAGAGGAGAGAACTGGACGAAGGTGGAAGAGGGGGAATGGTGGAAAGACAGAACACGATGGAGAGGCTTGTGTTCCCGACAGATCCAGCCAGTGGCTGGAAACTGTCCAAGATGATGATGATGTAACCCTCGTTTGGTACAAAGCGTAACAGTATTTGTGAGAGCCGGCCGATGTGGCCGAGCGGTTCTGTGCGCTCCAGTCTGGAACCGCGCGACCACTAACGGTCGCAGGTTCGAATCCTGCCTCGGGCATGGATGTGTGTGTTGTCCTTAGGTTTAAGTAGTTCCAAGTTCTAGGGGACTGATGACCTCAGGTGTTAATTCGCATAGTGCTCAGAGCCATTTGAACCAAGTATTTGTAAGACTTCTTAGGCAAGAGAGAGAATTAGGCTGAGTTGGGTCGGACTGTAAGAGAACTGGCCCATTGTAGTAATCTTATCTTGTCAGACAAATCTCCGCGCATTTACTCCTTTACTCCACAGAATTGTCACACACACTCACTTTGAAGACGGCTATACGGTCATCAGAGGTGGAACACCGGAAGAAGAAATATTGCTGTACCGGATGCATACCTGAAAGGCGGAATATACTGTCCGCTGGGAAAATTTCGAGAAACACGTAAGAAGTTTTATTTACGCATGTGCGACCAGGTTGAGAATTCCACACGCACAGTGTTTCGCCGACTGGTCTCGTCGTCCTCGTCAAGTGCTCGGAGCGGCGGCCACCGACACTGCGGATACGTCTGCGCGCGCGCGCGAAATGTTTATTCGTGTGCCCAGTGGAGAAGAGACGCGAGGCTGTGGGGATTTGTGGCAACCCGAGACACGTGCTGGGCTGCCGGGGGACTGGGCGAGAGCGGGCCGCGGCCGGGGCAGGTCACGACTGCCCGGCTGCCCGGTGAGCATCCGGAGCGAGCGAGGCCCGCGGCCCGCGGCGCTGCCAGCTTTGTCTCTAATTACAGGCGTATCCAAACAAGAGCTGCGACTGCGGCCGCGGCTGTGCCTGCTCCTGCGGCCGGCCCGCACGAACCCACCGCCGGCTTTCGCAACGGCACGCCATCCGCCGCGCAATTAGTAAATGATATTTTACTCGCAGCGCACGAATTTTATGTGGGCCGCTTTCCTTTCCACGGCTCGGCCCAGCCCCGCCCCGCCCCGCCTGGCTAGAGCACACAGCCGACACTTGCACTGCGAGCCGAGCGGCTGTTGTCTGGCTGGCGCGGCGGCTAGTGCTAGTGCTCGGAGCAAACTTCTCTCCAGCCGAGCCCTTTAATCAGATAAAATCTTCAACTTCCTTTCCTGTATTACTTAACAAAAGTCCTCGGTTTGCTTCAGTTTCCTTCTATTTTCTCCCTACGTGCATCATCTGCGAACGTGTGCGATCCGTCTCTTCTGAATGAAGGCTTCTTCTCTCGTCTGCACACGTAACACTGTGCCTTTATAATTGTTATATGGCCAATTGTGGTTTTGTTCAAATGGCTCTGATCACTATGGGACTTCACTGCTGTGGTCATCAGCCCCCTAGAACTTAGAACTACTTAAACCTAGCTAACCTAAGGACATCACACACATCCATGCCCGAGGCAGGATTCGAACCTGCGACCGTAGCGGTCGCGCGGTTCCAGACTGAAGTGCCTAGAACCGCTCGGCCACCCTGGCCGGCTTCATTTTGTTATTTACGCGCAGACGCCAGGAGGGGATAGATGATGCTGAAGGCATTAGCAGTTGACCTTGAGCATAAAGAAATGTAATTTATTGTTAAAAATAGGCGGACACAGCTATTCCTGATCGAGTACACTATTTACGACGTATGACTGTCAACAGCAGCAACCGTACACTGAAGTGATGGAAGCCACGAGGTACCTCAAAATATCGTGTCGTACCTTGTTTTGCTCGTCGTAGTGCGACAACTCGACGTGACATGGACTCCAAAAGTCGTTGAAAGTCCCGTGTAGAAATATTTGCTTATGCTGCCTCTGTAGCAGTCCATACTAGCGAAAGCTTGCCGGTGCAGGATTCTGTGCACGAACAGATCTGTCAAATACGTCCCGTAAATGTTCTGTGGGATTCATCTCGGGCGATCTGGGTGAGCAAATTATTCCATCGAATTGTCTAGAATGGTCTTCTAACCAATCGAACACCATAAAAAGTCGATCGGTGTTTGGGAACAAGTAGCCGAACATAATTATTTCTAGTCACTGATCAGTACAGTGGGACCAGAGAACCCAGTCAGTTTCATGTAAACACAGCGCACACAGTCCATTCTTGACAGACTGGGCGCCTGGTTTCCTGGGGTCTGCGCCAGACTCGAATTGCATTGCTTCTTTTAAACAAATCTTGTAACGCAACTACCTGTTTGTGTTACATGTGAGCGAGTGATACGTAAGAAGTACCTGCAAAAGATACAAATCCGGGAATGTGGAACTTGTACGAGGTGAACCAACATCTATGGTTGATGTAATTGAATAGTGAAAATTGAAACGAACAGCTGTATTGAAATTCAAACGTCGTTTATCCAAAAGATGCCACCAGTTTCGGCACGAGAAAGTGTAATCTTCAGCACCAAGCGTAATCTGCCATCAACGTACGAACCACAATGACAAAGACCAACAGAGTCTTCAAGTGGAAACAGTACAACTTACGAAGCATGTTACGCCAGCACGTGCAACCGGGGAAGTCGAGTGGAGCGGGGTCAAAATAACTTCCAGTAACAAGCCCAGCAACGATCAGACGACAACATGCTTAATAAGTGGTGCTGTTTTCATTTGAAGACCCCTTTGTTTTTTGTCATTCTGTGTCGTACGTTGGTCGCAGATTACGCTTGGGACCTGAAGATAATGCTTTGTCGCGTCGAAACTGGTAGTGTGTTTTGAATAAGCGATGTTTGAATTACAATGTAGCTGTTGATTTCAATTTTCATCATTCAAGTTCTCTTGTCTGGCTGCTGCCCCACTGTCCTAGATGGATTGCCAGACTTACTGTCGTTGTGGTCATGAGTGGAGCCGACGAGAGTCGATCCGCAACGTGGAATGGGAGATCTTGTTCTCGGATGTGGTATACGAATACTGGACGTCATTTCTGGCAATCACTGTGCTCACGTTGTAATCTACAACCAGCCAGCCAGCATCCCTGCGGTTTCTGTTTCACTAGGCGGCGGCTCGGACACAGAAGTAGGCGGACGGAGGAGGTAAAGAGCGCGCCGGAAGTGACGCAAGCGGCGTCCCGGGATTACGGCAGTGGCAGCGGCAGGGGCAGGCGTTCCCACAGGGCCGGCGCCTAATCTGTCAGTTCCCAGCGAACAATGGCACCGCGGGCCTCCCACGGCGCTCACAGCGAGCCAGCTGGACGAGGCGGGAAGGGAAGGCAAGGCAAGGGAAGGCAAGGCAAGGGCCACCCGCCACACAGAGCCTCGAAAGCCACCTCCACTCTCCCTTGTAAACGAGGACTGGCCATAAAGTTTCAGTCATCACCTCCAACATACAGAGGTACGTTATCTTGTGTTTCTGTTTACGGGTTGCGAGGTGCCGGGGCTAGCAGTGTATTTAACACTAAATTCTTCTAGAATCTACATATGTAAATGATGCTCTAAGCCCCCCCCCCCTATTCTAACTTCGACTTTTGCTGTTGCACAAGGATTAAAAAAAAAATACGTGAACTGACTCTAATCAACCCTGCCAGTGGAGTAGAAGAGAGTTTGGCACCTGCAATAATTTAATTTGATAAATAAGTTAAATAAACGAAGGTTTCATTAACATAGTGAGGAATGATACGGTTGCTCTACCGATTAACAGAATGAAAATTCTGTCCAAAATAACAATATGTTTTATTAAGACTAAACACAAAACAATAAACAAAAACACGTGAAACATTTATAATACATCAAATTGGCTCAAATTGGATACTCAAACAAACGCTGTGAAGGTGAAGTTGTCCCTAAACTAGATTATGAGGATTATGACGAAGTGGTATGTGGAGCCAATTCCTCGCAACTCAAATCTTAAGAGAAAACACATAGCCAACCCAACATTAATTGCTGCTACCCAAGACAGAGCAAAGTTAGAAAAAGACGAACAGGCGCGCTCTGCTGAGCTCTGATTATCACCTAGGAAAATCCCTGTCTGCCGGTGCTGCGCACATACATTACCAATCTGTCTTCTTAACTGCAAGAACACGATTTGGCGTACCGGAGGCGATGGCTGGTTGCTTCGACGTCCCGTCGTGGTGATGATAATGTCGCGAGTATAGCCCGAAACAAATTATCCTGGCCTGGTTGTTCCAGACTAAAGACTTCCTAGCAATACAAATGCGCCTCTGAGGGAGACGAAGAAAGCTCGCCACACAATCACTGACGGTACAGTGATTGAGTTTAACAAGCGAAGTCACCCAGTAACTCCGATACAGTCAACATTAGCCAAAACTGCTCAAGACAGACAACATAGGCCTCTTGTACACAGAACGCTCAATTGCCAACTGTACACGGAAAGTTACGCTGAAATCGAAACTTCAGCAACTTCGTCAAACAGTTACAATCAAATAAAAGTATATTAGGCAGCCCACGGAAGGGAAGCTGACCCGAGCAGCGAGAGCTCAGTCTTGTAACCTACTTCCACCGAAAGGCGAGAGACGACTACACACAAGAGCACCCGTACAGGCCGAACACACCACATTCCCGCCCCCACGACAGTGGCCGTGGTTAAACGTTCCAATCAGCAACTCGAAAACCGGCGGAAAATTCCACTCTATTGCCGGAACACTACCATTCCACCAATGGAGATTCTTGGCGCCAATTTCTGCGCTGATTTTGCTACGTCACGGAGCTATGCCCTGAACAAGCCAATCACAGTTACTATTTTTCAGAAAGCGCGGGAATTTTCCCGCCACAACTGCCTGGGTACACAAGTCATTCCCACGCCTCGCTGGTAGCCCGCCAGAAAGCGTTTTCGCTAAGTTTCTGCGAAGTATCAGAACCTCTAGCCCAGCCGCTACTTCAGGCCCCTGCGGGCGTCTCTCTTGACAATGTCGGCGTCTGGAAAGCATTCACTCGACTCCCTCACACCCGTCGGCTTAACCCTTTCGAGATCGGCAGAGCCCGCCTGTCACCGGACCACCTGGGTGACGAGAGACGCTGCGTGGGAAGTCCGCGTGTGAAGAAATAGCGACTTTCCACCGCATGCAATTAGAGACGAAAATCGTAAGATAGAAATATGAGAGGGGGCTCATGCCACCTCTCAAGGTAATGGCTGCAGTCGCAGTAGCACTGCACGCCGCTGCAGGAGAGAGAGTAAAATGACGTTGTCCTCCAGAGCAGCGAAATGCGGTAATTCCTTTTCAGCAGCAGCCGAAATTACAGGGCGTTTCAAAAAGAATATATTTATTAAACTATAAAGATATACAGCTATTTAACTAGGCATACATATTTACGAATTCCTCAAGTTTAGATTACATATGTTCAATATGTCCTCCCCCCCATCACATCGATACTCGAATACCTCCCGTACTCGGGTAAGAAGACCATCGTCACTGGTGTTAATCGCATGGCGGATCCGGTTCTTCAACTCTTCTAGATTCTCTGGCAGTGTTGGTGCGTAAATGTTGTCCTTAATGAAACCCCACAGGGCGTCAAATCTGGTTATAAGCTCCCGTCCCCTTGGGGATTATATGGGTTAATTAATGATTATTATGTTACATTCCTCTTGTTTTAGTTGACCGTGTACATCGAGACTTCGTTCATTGTTAAATGCAATGGTGTTGTACTAACTGATGGAGACGCATTAAGAACTGGTAAAATTTAATTTATTTCCTTTATCACACTGCACAAACATAAACACTCTATAATTCAAACTGTGTGCCACTACTATTAAACATAGAGATAAATCCTTCGCTACGCAACCGCCTTAGGCTCACGCAGCCTACACCTTCCACAGCCTCTCAACAACTGCCTCTGCTTGCGACTCTCTGCGCCACTGGGCATTGTCGCCCTCCAAAGAACAACCACTTTACAGATACTACACACCAGTAGCCTCACATGGTGACTGTGGGGGCCAGCTGAGAAGTCGTCGGCTTTTTGACGACCAACTCAACGGCTCGGTAGAGTTTCATTCAGATACTCACACCCTTGGCGAATCCAGTGTGGGGGTGCCCTGTCTTGTTGAGATGTGAAGCGTTCCTCGTTCGCCCTCGGAAACAACCAGATTTGTAGCATAGTAAGATACTGCTCGCTATTAAGCGTGTTTCCATCAAAGAAGAATGGGTCTAAACAGATGAACTTTGGATGAATCTCGTACATGTTCAGTGTGCGCATGTGGTTTCTGAAAGCCACAAGTTCGAACATTGAATTTGTTTACTTCTCCACTAAGGTGCAAAGTCGCTTAATCACTGAACACGATGCGTTGTGCTCGTCAGAAAATGCCACAAGTTTGCGTTTGTCGTCATGTGTGGCTTCATAACCAACCGTTGTCTCAGAACACGCCAGACTGTTGTTTCAGATAGTTGTAACTCCCGATTGGCACGACCAATTGATTTGGTAGGATTACTTTGGGACGCTGCTGGAATTCCCGCGACATTTTCGCCAGAAATAACAGGACGGCCAGGACCGTTTCCTTATCATACACGTCCTGTGTGCACAAATTATCGATACCATCTGCGAATGTTTCATCCATTCAAAGGATTTCGTACCTCAACGTGAAACGTCGTTGTTCTGTAGTCACGGAATTACACTTCGCAAAATCGAGAACGCGCAATGATTCCGGCCGCGGAGTAGCCAGTTTGCAACACGTGATGGTAACCAAGCAATCAGAAGGCAACTCATATCGAGCGGCAGTGGATGTAAACTGAACAATGTATTCGTCCCTCCAGTGACAGAGCTGCGGCGCAGACATCAACACTTTTGACGACACAATACTTTATAATACGAATATTGTTTTTGAGACACACTGTATTGCAACTGTGTCAGGACAGTCCAGATTGACAAGCAAGGCCACTGGTGCTGAATGCGATTTACCGCACGATTCTCCAGTTTGCCAGTGTGATAGCCGTTTTGTTTTGGCTGCTCTAGCACTGTGCTACTGTACTGTGGTGCAGACTACTCCACCATGTGAGATGGCTGCAGACATGTACCTGCAAACAAGCAAAAAATTAGTTACGTGGCTTTATTTTTTCGAGTTGATAACGAAAATTTTATTCCTACCAGTGGTATCCACATATAGGCAGGCCTGCCTTTGCGACTATTCTCTTACACCTTCCCTTCAGCTACGTTTTTCATTGTTGTTCCGTTGTCTCGTTGCAAGACGTTTCACTCCTTACTCGGTGAATCTCTTTCAAAAAAATGGTTCAAATGGCTCTGAGCATTATGGGACTTAAGTGCTGAGGTCATCAGTCCTCTAGAACTTAGAACTACTTAAACCTAACCTAACCTAAGGACTTCACACACATCCATGCCCGAGGCAGAATTCGAATCTCTTTCATCTTCGACAGTCTTCTGCAGCACCTCATTTCAAAGATTTCACCGATTGTCCGCGTTTCGCACACTAGCACATGTACACTCAAAGCTTAGCTTTTCGCGTGTCTTCTTCTGTTCTTCAGGTATGCACCATATGTTTTGATGTATGCAGCAGTTTGTTTCACAGAAAACCAATTACCTTTGCCGTTACGTCCGTCTTGGATCTTCTCTCTTTTATTTGTTCTGCTTCTTAGCAAAATTCATCGACCTCTTCAGCATCCTTCTGTCCGAGTTTGACATTTAACGTTCCTGCAGGGGAGTTTCTGCTCCACTGCAGCAATTTTCTTCTGACTGTATAAAAGCCCAAACATTAAACTTATTTTTTTGTAATATAGGGCTCTTTAACGTCTCACCTACACTGGTGTCGTTTAGCAAAAGCACGGATTGGACAATGGCAAAACTGCTGCGTCAGCTGGTGAACGAGTGTTGACTTCATCTAGGAGGGGTGTAATTCATCACAGGTTTGTCGACGTTCGCCCCAAATCGTTTGAACAAATCATACGAAAATCAGCCGTAGTTATTATTCCGTCGAGAGACACATTTGTTTCCCTGAAAATATATTGCCTATTTAACAGTGTCAGATCCGTGTAGACGGTTCTGTTTTCACTCTTGCTTACATCTTTTTCTGGAGTATGTCAAGTTATTGTGCTTTCTTCTCAAGTGGTGCTTCCCGTGTGAGAAAAGGTGTAGTTATTTATACTTCCAATCCAGGTCGACGGTGTGGGAAGTGGGCAGCGGAGGAAATGATCCTATTGTAGTTGTATTGAACAGTTGTCTAAATGAATTTAGAGAAGCCACGGAAATTCTTTTGTTTGACTCTGCCGGGTACCGGATAAGAAGCCAATGTGTTAATGTTTCCCCTCCGTCTCGCTGGAGAAATTACTGTCGTTACAGAGATACCAATGAGAACTCAGTGAAGTAAGCGTCTCGTACGAAAAAAGAACAATTTAAAATAAACATAAATAAGCGGTTAAAGTCTCTGTTGATCCTTGCGGTTACGTTAAAAAATATCCACTCCAGTGGTTCTTTTCTTTGGTGTGCTGGATCCTAGTACTAATTGAAAAATAATACGTCCATCTGTACAGAGAATAACGATGCTGCAATGGAGGCAGATAGCGCACCATTTGTACGGGTCATCCGGAATCTCCGTCTGGAGAAACAGCATCATTAATTACTGCTGATTTCGTGCAAGAATGTCGAAAAACTGAAACAACATAATTGGCAAAATTGGTTTACCTCTGTGTTTAGGCCGGTCTTCAGCGCCAACAGTTGTGATTATCACCCAAGTAGTTAGTCAATTACATCTGATAGAAAATTATCGCTACACTTGCAATCATCCGCAAACCATTTAAAACTGATTAATCACTGCGTGCCTTTGCAGCGTGGGTCGGCGGTGCCGTAGCGCCGAGTTTCCCAGAAGCGCGGATATTACAGCCCAGTCGGCAATTACTCCGCCGTTGGCTACACTATCATTTCCTCGCGCGTGCGTTTAGTCACGCCTCATTTCTATTCCCGCTGATTTATACCTTTTGTGCGCCAAGTGCACGGCAGTTGACTGGTTCGATCGCGCAGATAACATATTTGAACTGCGATCAAACTGGTGGAGAATTAATCGCGGTTCGGCGCAGATAATTTTTCCGGAGTGTGCGTATCTGCCGTACGTGCCGTTCGGGCGTGGCGCGCTCGTCGCAACGACTACTTAGTTCCGCCTGCGGCCACCAGGATCGCTTTGGGGGGCGTAGAGTGTCATCTAGCGGGCGGCGTGTGAACTCGCACGCCTCCACACTCGACCTGAAGAGCGGCTACGACTGAGCTTTAGGCCGACTGTGTCGCACAATGACAGACTATTAATTTCCGTGCGCCGGGTGCTCTGCCGGGCTATTAATAATAAACAGGGCTCGCTGCCGCTGAATGGAAAAAGGGAGGGGCTAAAAACTGTCGAGAGCTCGCATAAAATGCGAGATAAAAGCATGCAGAAGCGCAAAGTAACTGATTAATGATATCTAGTTGACATAACCCCTTTAAAAAGTTTTCTGCTGCTGAATTACCGGCAATGAATGAATTAATTGAGCAGCTAGGGCTCTATTGTGAATTCATCAGCGATATTCGCTTCCAAATAAGCTCCTGCAGTGCAAAGAAGAACCCTCCCTTGGCGTTTCGGGATCAGCGCGCATTAGTGTGCTTTCCAGGTGTTTCTTCGAAATGTCAGAGGCTGCGTGGCTGAGACAGACGTGCCAGAGTGTAGCGGCCAATTAAACCGATCCTTATACTCAGAACTGTGAAATTAGGCGATCGCCTTTTAATTATACACGCGTGCGTAGTGTTTGATATGAAACGGTAGCAGGTGGCTACAAATAGGGCGCAGTAAATATATTGATGTGAAGGGTATGAAAATCAGAATTGTGATCAGCAAAAGGGAAAACAGTGCTTCTTTTTCAGGTGGTGATTCACCATGGACCAAGCGTTTCTGAAAGCAATGCAGTTTAGAGACTGCTTGTTGTGAAAGGTATAAAGAAAAAAAAGGAGTATCTCGCTTTGGCAGAGATGTGGGAGGAAATTGGGGCTGATCTGGTTATGGCAACAACCCTGACATTCGGCTAAGTGGAGGATCCAGGGCAGGGTGATGGGACGAAATGTTGCCCAGTTCGAGTACGATCATATTTAACTGATTATAATTTTAGCAGCCGTTACAGACGTTGTGGGATAGGTTACTTGCTATGGAAATTAGAACATCGTTACTGAAGTGTCAGCGTGGTGTGAAAGCTCGCAGAGGACCCACGGCTGAGGGTTTATTCTCGGTGAGCGGACAGAAACAGACGAGTCTGAGAAGAAGCGAGGAGGTGTGTTACGTAAATGAAGTGATTAGCTTATCTGCGTGTGTAACAGCCGAGACCTGTTCATAGTAAACTGGTGCAAGCCATACAACTTGACGATGAAGACTGTTACTTGCCGTTTAGCTAGCAGTAAATCTAAATTCTTCAATTGAGATAATCAAGTATCTTTTAGAACCAGTGATTAATGAAATACTTTTTAATATTATTTCGTTGATACGGATTCCTAAATTGTTACTTTATGTTAGATGGGAGGCTGCTGAAGATTCTACTCTGAAACCTAGGAGGGGAACCATAGTCTATCTGAGAACAATTTGTCTTTTGTATTGTAGTTGTACAACTCCAGGTTTGCGTGAAACTGATCTGTATCGTCAGCAAGGAAAACCAGTAAGGAGTAAATGTACAGGGAGTGAGAATAAGAACTCAAAGTCTTTTGAAGCCTCATTTGCGAAAAGCGTGAGTACGTAATGACGTTCTGCTCCTATAGCGGAGCTTAGGTACCAGTCAGCGGCTTCACGACAATGTCAGCTGTTGTGATTTGTGTGTAGGCCAGTGGGTCCCAACCTGGGGGTACTAACTACCCCTCTGATAGGTAAAATGGCGATTTCTGAGGGCTAAAAACAAAAGTGTTCAATTGTGTTTCGGTCACGAAATTAAATTATTTTCAAAAAATCATTACCATTATCACTATTTCGTAAGACTGTAAAATTGGGTACATAAGTTATCAATGATTACATATTTTTTTCCAAATACCATCATTAACGCGTGACACAATGTGGTGGAGGCTATGGCCTACGAAAGGAAAGTATGAACGTAATCCTCATTGGTATGAACATATTCCTAACATAGTCCACCCACTACGCGTATACTTTGTACGCCGTGCGTCTATGACAGTAAAAGGGCTCTCAGCACTATGAGACTTCACTTCTGAGGTCATCAGTCTATGACAGTAAAGCGGACACATATGCATCATATATGCTTAAATAGAGCATGAAAATGCCTCGCAGTAATAAACGAACTAATTGACGGCACAACACAACGGTAACTGTGTAATTACAGGCCGAGCGGTTCTAGGCGCTTCAGTCTGGAACCGTGCGACCACTGCGGTCGCAGGTTCGAATCCTGCCTCGGGCATGGATGTGTGTGATGTCCTTAGGTTAGTTAGGTTTAAGTAGTTCTAAGTTATAGGGGACTGATGACCTCAGATGTTGAGTCCCATAGTGCTCAGAGCCATTTGAACCATTTTTTGTAATTATAGCTGTAGGATCTAACAGTTTTATTTTATCATTATTATTACAACTGTTTGTTGCTCCTAGCGACAGTGGTCAAACACAAAGACTCAGCAGACTGAAGTGTTACAATTTCTGCCACTTCAGAAGTGAGGAATCCGGCAACCAACTGGTTTACAGACGATAGATGTAGTGCACAACGTCAACTTGGTTGATTTTAATTGGGGCAGGGTGTGAGTGAAGAAAGCGTCGCTAGGGCGGCGACTGGTGCAGGAGGTGTCTTCCCTCGAAGTGGATAGTTAGTTTCTTTTCTGGGAATGAGTTGTAGGTAGCTCTTACAATGCACTGATAATTGCTTCGTCATTCTAAAAAAAAAAGGCTTGTTAGAAATATGGAGTACAAATTGTCTCTTCGGCTCTTTAGTTCGTGGTTTACTTAAGAAAACATGTAAAAACTAAATGTCGTTTCATAAATTAAAAAAAAAACGTGCAAAGAAAATTATTTTTCACTCTAATGTTTAATTAGGCGCTAATGTTGACGGGGACAGGGTGTGGTAGTAAAAATTAGCTTCTAATTGTCTCATGGGAAATGGTCTTAGAAAGGTTGCGAACTACTGGTATAGGCAGTGTGTAACAGGAGTTAACCTTGTTCAGTTTGAGTGTGCTAGGCTTTTTATGTTGCCAGTAATCTTACCGGGCAT
The DNA here is from genome assembly GCF_021461385.2 of Schistocerca piceifrons. NCBI lineage: Eukaryota > Metazoa > Arthropoda > Insecta > Orthoptera > Acrididae > Schistocerca > Schistocerca piceifrons. The sequence goes on from NC_060138.1 coordinate 1,217,762,708, forward strand.
TCAAATTAGGGAAAATGGGAATAACTTTATAGTATCTTAACTGAACACTTGGAGTGGTTTGAAATAACAAATGCACCATATAAATTTACAAGTGCCTACGTTAAATACGAAGTGCCACAAGACTCTGTCAAAGCAACTTCCTTTGCAGGATTACGTAATGCATCACGAGATAATGGAAGCGGGGCGGTGCTGCAACGGAGAGAAATGACACGAGTAGCAGTGTGGAAGGTGCGAGGGCGCGCCGTCCCGTCCCGCCCCCACAGGCTGCAGGGAGAGTGCGGAGGCGGACTACGTCACCAGCGTCCCAGAGGGCGACCGCCAAGTTTTCCCATCTCGCGCGGGCCGCCACAGATTAGACGCCGGCGCCGGCGCCGACGCCGACGCCGACGCTGACGGATGGCGGCACAGTGTTGTGCGGAATTAAAACAAGGCCCGCATTTCACGGGCGGCGCGCGCCGCATGCATCAGCCGCGGCTCCGGGCCGCCGACAGCGCAGCCCCGAGCAGGGGGTTCCGGGGGGTAGGCACAGGTGGCGTGGCACCCCAGTAATGTCGCTGACAGACGTGTCGCTAACGGAGAAATACGTTTTTCCTTTGTACACCAACTGCATTACAGAAGGTTAATTTATTTCGCAAACCTGGATTAAAATCGTCTGAAGATGACGAATAGGAAAGTTGTCGAAACGCTGCCGCAGAACGACGCCTTGACTCGGCTGATAACCCGAGAAAACTTAATCATCGACATTCGCCGCGGGAGCCTGCATTCCCGTATAGCAATGGTACAGTTCAACGCGTCCAAAAAACAGCGATTACGATGATTCAGATTAAGTTCAAAATGGTTCAAATGGCTCTGAGCACTATGGGACTTAACATCTATGGTCATCAGTCCCCTAGAACTTAGAACTACTTAAACGTAGCTAACCTAAGGACGTCACACAACACCCAGTCATCACGAGGCAGAGAAAATCCCTGACCCCGCCGGGAATCGAACCCGGGAACCCGGGCGCGGGAAGCGAGAACGCTACCGCACGACCCCGAGCTGCGGACTCAAATGGCTCTGAGCACTATGGGACTCAACTGCTGAGGTCATTAGTCCCCTAGAACTTAGAACTAGTTAAACCTAACTAACCTAAGGACATCACAAACATCCATGCCCGAGGCAGGATTCGAACCTGCGACCGTAGCGGTCTTGCGGTTCCAGACTGCAGCGCCTTTAACCGCACGGCCACTTCGGCCGGCTGCTGCGGACTCAGATTAAGTATTGGGACATAGAAGAGCTTCTGAACACAACAAATATAAAAAATGACGCCGATTAATATAAGGCAGAATACCTACGTACTGCACATAAAAATTTGGCAAGAAGCATTAGAAGAGAAAACTACGTGGGATGCAAAATTAAGAGGAACTCACCATTGTAGGTGTGAGAACGAGAGACAGCCGTTTTTTCGGGACCGCACACAGACTTGTTCTGAAAACTCCTATGGGATTAACCCCTTCAGCCTCAGTGGTTCCTGCCACAACCCATGTAATTTTGTTTCGAAGTACCAGTGCTTTCAGCACGAAACAACCGATGCTACGAAAGCCCCGAATTCAAAACAAAATGAATAAAATGGTGGGTTGTGGCAGAAACAAGTGAGGCTCAAAGGGTTAAGGGAGATGTTCTGGAACTGTGCTCTGTAGGGGACAGCGCCGGCCGCTGTGGCCGAGCGGTTCTAGGCGCTTCAGTCTGGTACCACGCGACCGCTACGGTCGCAGTTTCGAATCCTACCACGGGCAGGGATGTGTGTGATGTCCTTAGATTAGTTAGATTTAAGTAGTTCTAAGTTCTAGGGGACTGATGACCTCAGCAGCTAAGTTCTATAGTGCTCAGAGCCATTTGAACCATTTTGTAGGGGACAGCGTGCCGAGTGCGACTCATGATAAAACCGGAAAGAGAGGAACAGCAAGTACCTCTGCACAGGTTGTGGACAGATGTCGGTAGTGTCTGTGGTAGAGCGTGTAAACGGGGGATGAAGTCTACGGAAAACTGAGGCATTTAAGAGGAGCACTTTGTGTGGACGAACACTGCACTAGCGGCATAGATAATAATTTGTAACACATATTATGAGCGGTGTTGGGTGTGGCCAGAAATAGCCTCAGAAGCTTGTAACCGTGCTGCAGGACAGGTTGCACTGAGAAATAACTGCGAAGAAAAAAATTCGATACGTTGCGCCCTTTCCGAGTTAATTAGCATTGAAGTTGCTGCGCTTGCAAATTCTAGCGACCCGCCAAATACAATTGTTATCAGCTGTTCTCATTGCGTAGATGATGGCGCTTGAGGCTGCTCAGCCTTCGATTCGAGTTCTATCTTTACTACTGCCTCATGTCCAATTTCTTCTTCGCTTTCTTGTTCGGTTTTAGGAAGTCAAACAAAGATCGTTTGGAGGCACTGTCTCTGGCGGACCGCTTCAATTAGCGCGTGCAACGCCCTGATTGATTAATTCAACGCTAGTTAACTCGGACACGGCAGAACGTATCGAATTTTTTCCTTAAAAATTATTTCTCAACACGGCCTACCCGGCAACACCCTTACAAGATATTCAGTCTGTTTCTGACTACCCTGTATATCTTCCCTGACGAAAATGGAGATTACGTGGTATCACTTGAAAAGCATCTCTGAAGGGTGCATCATACCTGCTTCCTTTTCTAACGTAATATACGCACTCAGATTACTGCCTTGGCAAAAATTACTACGTTTGCTGGTCTACCATGACGTCTCGCGTTTGAAAGCATTTTATGACTCGACAGAGAGCAACCACTTCCAATTTCATAACGTTCGCTGTTCTTATTCTCCCCCAAAATAAGTAAGCTGTACTATCAGCAGAAGGAACGTGTTTCTATATATTAAAGAGCGTCGTTTGAAGGGGGGGGGGGGGGGAGGAAGGCCAATCAGACCAAAATGGAAGTCAGTAGCTCATAAAATTACATAATAGAGTTTCTTCCTGTTCGTCTCGAGCAATTCATAATAAAGTACACGGGCTGTAAACAGAAGCACACAGCTCGCCGTTCATTCGCTGCCGAGAGATAAAGAGAACAGCGGCAGGAGCCAGGGTGACCGCTAGGTTACAACTGGATGAGCCATCCACTAAACTGTCTGCAACGTAATCGACTTGATGAATAAGATGTTACAGAGACTAGACGGAAATCCAAGCGCAAATACTTGGGCTCCTGCCTCGCTTTTGCCTTATGTCGCGCCTCCCGCACTCGCACCGCCCGCTTCAGGGCTCGCTGGGCGTTATTCAGTCGCTTGCCACGGGTGAGGCTCGCCTGTCAGCGTAGCACCCCTCGGAAGACGGCCCGCAGCCGACACCTCGGCCCCAGGCGCGGAGGGCGAGGGCGCAGTAAATTCCCGCGGAGTGGCGGTTAGTGCTGCCAGCTGGCGGCCGCGCGCGGAACCACGCACCGGCGCCGCGCTATTCCTGGGCCCGCGTCGCCCCCGGCGTCGCGCCGCCAGCGGGAGAAAGCATCCATAAAACGAGCAGAAAATTGGTTCCGAGCTGTTGGAGCCGCTTGGAGTCGAACCAAGGACCGCACACGCGGTGCCAGGCGCGCTAACTTTAGCCGCGCCGCGCCGCGCTCCACTTAGCACGCGACGTCGGCAGCCTTGTTTATATCGGAGTTCTCTCTTCGCAGAAATAGCGCACCTTCCCGTTTCTTTATTTCTGACGAGTGGCTTCCAAACTGCAAGGTGGCTTTTACTATTATTCGATATTGTACGGTTGCTTTCGAATTATCTCTCTCACCAGAATGTATCAGATGGTAGACAGATACACACATTTCAGGGCTGTATGCAGAATGAGATGCCACTTGTTTATTATTTCCTTTGCGACGTTGGCCATGCCTGTCGTGCTTTGTGTTTGGGATCACAGCTTGCCGTTCTGTTTCTACGCCACTGGTAATACCCGCGTCAGAATACAGATCACCGTGACGTCACGAGACACACCAGTCTTTTCGTTTCAAGTGAGTTACAAGCACTTTATTTGTAAAGAATCTTATCCCGCGATATAAAGTAAAACCCAGTCCACAGCTTACCTGCTGTCATCTGCTTGCTTATGAATGAAACGAAAATTTTGCACTTGATGTTTCCTTCGCAACTGTCAGTACCCATCCTTTCTCTTCGCTTTATTTTAATTTTTTATCTTCATTACGTACACGACAGTAAAAAAAAACCGTATTTGGTTACAGCATTTGTGGTAGTGTTCTCTGTACATTTATGTATTTCCAGTAGGCACATCAGTTATAAGGATGACTATTATGGTTATCTGGTCAATTTGTCCATTATGTAATGAACGTGGAAAACGATAGCTCGCAACACTGCATGATGATCTGCGGAAGAAACAATCATGTACTGAGATTTTCGCTAACTATGCAGTGGCATTGTATTCTTGTACTCAGCATTGCAACCATTCGTTTACATGTTTTGGTATCTTTAAGAAATGTAATATCAGCCATAAAGTAACAGTGAGAATACATCCTTAATTCTATATAACGACCATGACACAAAGCAATGTAAAAGATAAGACTGTGTTTTCGACATTAAATAGTAGAAAACGAAATATTGTATATTTACCAAAATTTTTGTAAATTGGGAATTGTATTTGTAGGTTGAACTTTATAATTTCAATAAAGTATTGATGAAGGAAAAAAAGGAAAATTTTTTGTGATCAAAGTTATGACTGTCCAGAATCCATGTTGACAGTTTCTGTAACAAAAACGATAATCCTGTGTTGTTCTTGTGCAAAAAGAATATTTGTAGCTGCAAAATTTGCATCACAAATGTACCCTCGAAAGCTATAGCAATTTGCTATCCAATTCTTCCGCACACACGTCCCCGAGTAATCACCTCCCGACGGTTTGAACACAATTTAACTTCTTGAGTCCTCGTAGATGAAGCCTGTACGTACTAACAAACCTCGTGTCCTGCTTTCACATCATTCTTTGTTTTTATATTTTTAAGCGAGAATGTTTAACACCTGTCGCTGGTTTTTTCCAAGTTGCAGCGGCTCGTACTTCGACGACGGCCTTCTTGGAGACCTCTTACAGTGTTCGCGTGACGGACGTGTTCCCACCGGCTTTTAGGTGTATCTCTTCATTCTTCCCTCTATGCAGCAATCCTTCCCCATGCTATATTCGACCATCTACTTTTATTTACGGTCTCATAGTCTCCTTAATTCTGATTTGCTGTATTTCGTACTTGTACGGCGTTTCTAAGAAGTACGGCGTTTCTAAGAAATCCAGAAATGGACCACATACAGGGAATCCAACGAAGAACCCTGTGATTTCAAGATTATATATCTCGAAAACTAAGATTAGTGTTCTTCACAGATGAAGCATACTTCAACCTGAATAGTTTTGTGAATAAACAAAACTGGCGATTTTGAGATTCCGGAAATCCCCATTTGTTTGAAGCGAAACCACTGTATTCTCCCACAATTGCAGTTTGGGCTGCGATATGCAGCAGGGGCATTATTAGCCTTTTTTCATGCGAGAAATGATCACTAGCGAATGTTAAGTTGCAATTGTGGAACAGTTTGTCGCCAAATAACTAACATTGTGTGATCGACATGGCACCGAGTGGTTCATACAAGATGGGGCCAGACCACATCGCACCGAACAGGTGCGTCACTTTTTTGATGAATGCTTTGGGAATAGATTCACTGCGTTGGATTATTACAAATTTACGGGTGCAGGGATGGATTGGCCTCCATGTTCGCCCGATCTGACTTCTAGTGACTACTTTCTGTCGGGTACGTTGAAACACACTCTCTACACTCTATTCCACCACGCTGTACATGTTTGAAGTGGCGACCTATGCGGCATCTGAATGCGTTTATGATGAGACACTACAGGATGTGATTACAGATTTCACTGTTCGTTTGCGACGCTTCCGTACTGCGAGTGGTCGACATTTCGAAACGGCTGTGACGTGATTAACACACCCGTTAACTGCAGACATTTGGCTGCAAGTGGTTAATGGAAAGGCTAGTTACGTTTCTAATATTTACTAAAGTTCATATCTAGTCAGTTGTTGACCGTGCACATTTTGTGAGAAAGCAACACCACTGTCTCTAACAATGGTTATTTTCTCCGTTTTCAGGTAAGTATGCTGATTAGTGGCTGCTACACTGTATTTTCGGTAAGCCGTCGCCTCTCGCCTGGTATGGAGTACGTTGTCCGGACTTGGCGCTGGTAAAGAGGTACAGTACTGCTTACGCATCATTCCGTGACTGTGTCGAAGGCTAGTACGGTAGAAGCCTGGCATTTGTTTGAAACTCCAGCGACGGGAGACTGTTTCATAAATCAACTTTTGTCGGACTTGTTTGTGTAGTCTCTCCTTAAAGTCACCTAATGAAATATGAAATCCGCTGCGTAGAAAAATAAGACTCAGCTGTACTGCCTCGTATCTGTACATCCACCGAAGTAGCCGGAGGGCCTGGGTTCGCTTACCTCTCCGTTATCCACATGTGTTCGAGGATAAGCAGTTTCTTTATTGCCATGAACTGTGCCTCGCAAGTATGCATATGGCAGGAGTTTTGAATTAAAATTGACCAGCTAAGTGTGCTTGGTGTGAAAAGGATCGTAAACTTGTTACATCCAATGTAAATTTTCAGGAAGCTTTGTCACATACAAGAAAAGTGGTGCAAGGATGTAAAGTCCTGTGGTGTCCTCCATAATCCCTTGGGGTTGTAAAACCACAATAAGACAAAACTGCAGCAAAAACCTAAAGGGTGGCATCAGGATTCGTTCCTTTAGACTGTATAACCATCCTCGTATTTCTCCATCGTCAAATGCGTCTGAACCGGCGTTACCCCCCTTCTCTTTGTCGCAAGGAAATTTTAACTGTAATTTTCTTCCATTCACTTGCCACTGTTGTCTATGTGTATGTCTCATTGCCACATGCTGATTTAATTTTCACGGTCGCCGCATGCCGCTCTGTACGATATCTTTTATATCGCTTTGGCCATTTATTTGTTCTTGGAATTTATAATTGAGATTTTAAGTGCTGATCATATTGGCCGTGCTTATACGCACCCACAAAAAATGCTGTTCATAAGCTTTGCTGTACCCCAGACTGAGCTTACATGATCGTTCCATTCAGTACGTCCACTAATTTTTAATCCACAATGTAGTTGTGTTAAACGCCTGACTTCATTTGAGATTCATCACACCTTGTATCTTTCTTACATCGCGACCATATGTTCCCAGTACTGACATATTAGCTGGTAGATGTCTCCCGACCAAAAATGGACCTGGTGACGAGAGCAGTACAGTGCCTTTATCTTCCTTAGAAAACTACTAGAGCTATTCGCGTGGTCAAAAAAGTGAAGAACGGTGCTGTATACCACGTATAATATTTTACTAGCTGGTTTATTCTCCTTTACTCACGAGGAATACGGCCGAGGAGGTGACAGATGTGATTTAAATGTACTGTGAATTCATGTAGTTCCAAATTGCGACATCGTCCTTCGTGGCACGTGTTTTCCTTGGAGGTGCTTGTACCAGCAGTGTGTTGTTAATGGTGTACATAGCTACGAATAACGGTTTCTGTTTTCTACATTACATAATGCGGAAGTGCTGTTAGAAGTATCACGCATTGCGTTAGCGTGATTACTTCAATCGACTGGAGCATCAGATCATACGCGAAGTGGCACGTTTCTTCACTGATTATCGCTTAGGAAGCGCGAGAACGTTGCAGAAATGTTCATCGAATGCGAGAGAGAGGCTCTTTATATCGACAGCGTATGCGTCCCAAGGAATCTCTGGCACCTTATTACTTCCTACGACATGCTTCTCGCGAAATGAACACGACACCAAAATTAGGTAACTTACAGCGCATACAGAGACTTACCGTGACAAAAATCATGGGATGCCTCCTAATATCGAATCGGACCACCTTTTGCCCGGTATAGTACATCTCGACGTGGCATGGTCTCAACAAGTTATTCGAAGTCCGATGCAGAAATAGTAAGCCATGCTGCCTCATTAGCCGTCCATAATTGCAGAAGTCTTGCCGGTGCGAGATGTTGTACTCGAACTGACCTCTCGATTATTTTCCATAAATGTCACTTTATGTTAATGTCGTGTGATATGTGTGGCCAAATCGCTCAAACTGTCCAGAATGTTCTTCAAACGAATCGTGAACAGGTGGGGTCCGGTGACATTGCGCGTTGTCAACCACGAAAATTCCATCGTTGTTTGGAAACATCAAGTCCACGAATGGCTGCAGATAGTCTCCAGGTAGCCGAACATAGCCATTTCCATTAAGTGACTGGTTCACTTAGACCAGAGGACCCAGTCCATTCTATATAAACGTAGCCCACACCATTATGGAGCCACCACAAGCTTGCACAGTGCCTTGTTGAAGACTTAGGTCGACGGCTTCGTGTGGTCTGCGCCATCATCGAACGGTTGTTGTTGTTGGTTGTTTTAGGGAAGGCGACCAGACAGCGAGATCATCGGTCTCATCGGATTAGGGAAGGACGGGGAAGGAAGTCGGCCGTGCCCTTTGAAAGGAACCATCCCGGCATTTGCCTGGAGCGATTTAGGGAAATCACGGAAAACCTAAATCAGGATGGCCGGACGCGGGATTGAACCGTCGTCCTTCCGAATGCGAGTCCAGTGTCTAACCACTGCGCCACCTCGCTCGGTCAATCGAACGCTACCATCAGCTATTACTAACTGAAATTAGGACTCTTCTGACCAGATTGCGGTTTTCCAGTCGGCTGCGGTCCAACCAGTATGATCATGAGCATGAGTGAGGCGCTGAAGGCGATGTCACGCTGTTAGCAAAAGCATTCGCTTCAGTCGTGTGCTGCCAGAGCACATTAAAGCCAAATTTCGCCGCACTATCCTAACAGATATGTTCGTCGCACGTCCCACATTGATTTCTGCGATTATTTCACGCAGTGTTGCTTGTCTGTTACCACTGGCAACTCTATGCAAACGTCGCTGCTCTCGGTGTGCCCGTTGCGTTGTTGTTGGTGAGAGGTAATGACTGAAATATGGTATTCTCGGCGCACTCTTGACAGGGGGATCTCCGAATATCGAATTCCCGAACAATTTCCGAAATGGAATGTCCCATGCGTCTAGTAGCAGCTACCATTCCGCGTTGAAAGTCTGCTAATTCCCGTCGCGCGGCTATAATCACGTCGGAAACCTTTCAGCACCAGAAATGACAGCACCGCCAATGTTCTGCCACTTCTTACCTAGCGTACGCTATTTGGATACGTGCATTTGGTATCCCATGACTTTTGTCTCATCGTTGTGGGTTCCACAAGTACTGTCCGCCACACATCCTAAGACGTAACGCAGAAATGTTGTACCGTAGCAGAAACGAAGTTTGATTGATACGTTGTCGTCGGTTGCTGTATTTCTTTGTGAACAAGAAGTTACATTTTCCTTCCTTTGCCATCAGTAGGCACTGTTCGTAGCGGCGACACTGCTCTCAACAGATACCGTGTGTCAGCAGTCAGTTCTGAAAAGGTGCGGCCCGTTTTCGCGTGGACACGCAGAGTTTGCCGCATCGGGATTCGTGTGACGCCTGCCGGACAGGGAGCAGCGCTTTGATAGCTGGACCCCGCCGCCGTAAACCTGTCGGGTAGCGGCTGACGGGGACTGGAGTGGAGTGGAGGTGTGGTGTGGCGAGGCGCACGGGCGGCTGCCGAAAAACGCGCCGCCCGACCTGACCGCCCATACCAAGCAAGCGGCGCTCACAATGGCGCGCCCTAACGAGCCACTTAAATAATCGCCGTTATGAGGACGCCGTGTCGCGCCATGTTTACACATGAAGCGGCGCGCTTCTTCTGGCTGCCGCAGGTGTCCGCGCCGGCTTACGCATTCAGATCCCGGGACAGGGCTTACCGAAAAAACGTCGCCGGCGCTTGAAACAGTAAACAGCAGTGATACATCTGTGACTTTGGAGACAGAGGCCAACAGCATTCTGCCTCCAGTATATCCTCCCCACGTGTGTTGACACCCAGCCCCCCACTTCTGCACTCCCCCTTTTTGACATTATCTGTCATCAACATCTCTGGTGTGGTAGGAGCTATGAAGTAGTGGTAAGGTGGCGGGCTAACATTTAGACACCCTTTAAAACAAATTTATTAACAAACAATTGTTAGTCAAAAGTTATTAAATACATATTGTCCTACCCCTTTTATTTTTTTCTTCTTTTAAAGAGAAGGCATTGCAAGTCTTACTTGTAACTGATAAAACACCGGTGTTACAGTGGTATCAAATTTGAGCCCAAAGCAATTATAACAACAATTAAAAGTCTCACCTCAAGCTCGGGAACTACTTGTGATTGAAACGTTTAAAATCACGAATGCTATCTTAAAGTGTGTGTAGTAAACCTTACGCAAATTTATAATAACAAACTGACAGCAATTCAAACCTAAAAACAGTATTCAGATAAATCCAAGTTAGCAGAAGCACTTAAAATACACAACAATGAATTATAGCGGGACCCTCTTATCACAAGTTTTGTAGTCACCAGTTTTTCTCGTGTCGCAATTTAAAATTTGCTCATTTACTGTACAGGAGTACCGAAAAATTTCAAAACAAGTTTAGGTGCAAAACGTCTTCAGATGATCGCCAAATTGAGAGACGTCAACTGTTCAATTAAAAAAGTTAATTACTTAACTCAAGAACAAATCTACAGCATTAGAATTCATACGCTGCTGCCTCCGTGGGTTTACAAAGCCGTATTATTGCAATCTTATTTTATTTCACACGCCAATCTTGCGCACGCTATCTGGAAATACATTAAAGAAATCATGAAATTGGCGTGATACGATCTGAAACATAAATGAGCTACCACTGGTCACGCACATGCATACAAAATAATGGCCCCACCAGGGAAAAGTCACTGACAACCTTGTAACACGAACAATTAAAACAAACAAAAATAGTGCAACTAATGACGCCCCGCTAGACTCGATTACAGTTTCATAAGACGAACAACTAAAACACATAGAGGGGCAAGACTCAATAACAAAGTTACTCAGTTTCACGTGCAGTTATCGGGTACTCACTTGTAAATGCAAGCAGGGCGCAGCGATAGTATAGCGACGGCTGTACAGACCTCCAGCCGATCTCCTTCGGGCAACACTAGGATTATGCAACCGAAGCGGCCTTGCATGCGAAAGGGGAGCTCCTTTCCAAATTACAGCTTTCCAGACAACGGCTCGCAACCACCACTAGGCCGCGCTATCACTCCAGCTGCGGCCAAGTCGTTTTCCGGACACCTCTCGCCACCTTCTTCGTATCGCTGCTAACTCAAGAATACTTAGCTCTTCGCTACTGCCTCCCTGGTAAAGAGATTCTGCACCACCAGCGATTCCACCAGAGAGGCACAAAGCCGAACAGTACCAAAACTTCACGGAAGGTTTCGACACACGGAACAGTCTCTTCCCTCATATTCGTCCTACTGAGGATAACTTGAAGGACAAGGGGCGTGGGGGTGTAGTATTAACATTCCAAGTCAGAGCCATTATAGAGTGAACGTTTTGGCTGCATGGCACTCCGCAGCTCCCGTACACTTGACAAGCCACAGTTATTATTACTTTCTTATTGCTTTGGCCTACTAAGCACCACATGAAATAAATTACGTCTTCTGTTTCTATCATTTCTTTCTTTCCAGTAGTTGTTCACTCTTCCCCTATGTTTTTCTCTTCTTTCTTCTGTCCACGCTGCGCCTTTTCCTTTCTTTTCCCCTAGATGCCATTGAAACTTTTTACTTTTGTTCTGGCCTTTTCTCTTTCTCCCCTTTCTTCCTTCGTTGTTTCTGTTTCTCTTAGGCCTGCTTTAACCTCTTTTTTATCCTTGTCGTTGATGTTTTCGAGTTCTTGTCAAAAAAATTAAATATTCTTTTGTCTATCCTCTTTTCATCTAGCCGTTTTAGATGTACATAGAATCCAATTCCTCTCTTCCCTATTGTGCTTGATATTGGTTCTATTGTTTCATTACTTCTTAATTCCTATTTCTCATACTCATATTTGGGTCCCAAGACTTTCCTGATTATTTTTCTTTCCTTCTCTTCTGTGTCACATAGTAGTTTAGCGGTATTTAACGAAAGGCAATATTATTGTTATTTTGAAAACAACACCTTTGTAAGCTGTCTACAAATTACTGGTTGTTCTAACATCGTCGGGAGCAACCCATTATCAGGAATTTTATGCGGGCACTAACCGCACCCATATTCACGACATGCAGCTTAGCGAATGTCAGCGGTACTTTTGTTAGGGCGAAACTTGAAAACTTTAATAAGGTTGATAGATATTTACGTGTTTATATTTTCCAAGTTTTCCCCGCGAAAAAAGCAGCGGTGACAGTTGGTGGGCAGTATACGTGATGCCAACTCGGATGTGGTTAGTGCCAGTGTAAGATTGTTGACGATGGCCTAGTGGTGATGCAGATGTCACAATCGTAAAAGAAAAGGTAGAGAAGGTGTTGGACACTGAAACAATTCCAGACAACTAGAAGATTGCGTTAGTTCTTCCACGTCATAAATAAGGTGACATAACAGATATCTATATTTACAAAGGAATTTCATTACCATCCTTAGAATACAAAATCTTATCGAAAGCTCTTCTGAAGATGTTAAATCTTGAATTAGATAAACAAACTGAAGATTATCAAGCTGGATTTTTAGGGGTAACAGACCCTTTCGAGAACGAATTCTAAACGTTAAACAAATAATTAAGTATATGAAAAAACCAAATAAAACCTTAATGCTAGTATTTGTTGATTTTAAAAAAAATCTTACGGGTCTTAGACAGAGACTCCCCTCCCCATCACTTTGAAGGAATTTGCAGTACATAGGGAAAAGTCTTTTAAGAATATAATCTGAAGTTAAAGCCCTTGGAACAACCTCTAGTCCCTTCCAGATTCTATCAGAAGTCAAAACAATGCGACAGTTTGTCACCTCTTTAGTTCAACCGTCTACTGAAAAACGTTATATGAGAACGAAAGATAGAACAAGAGAAAATAGATAACTACATAAAGCTGTGTAGATGAAAAGAAGCAATAAATTTTTTGGCGTTTGCAGACGATCTCGTAATATTAGATGGAACCTCAGAGAATGCGAAGAAAAGACTAGGTCTTCTGAAGGAGACAGCTAAACAGGCGACATAAAATATTCAAGTGAAAATATAAACATAAAAAGTGAAAAAGAAGCAGTTAAGATCATAAGTGAAAAGCGAAAAAAGCATACAGGAAAGTGAAAAATTTCTACTGGAAAAAGGTTTTCCGCAAGATGTTAATTTAAAGCATTATAATATAGCCTAGGTGTAAAACCAGAAGTCCTCCATGGTTGAAAACACTACTTTTATCTCGATGGAAAATGGCATTAGGAAATACGAAATAGATACAATAGAAAGAAGAGTCTCGCGAAAATGTTAGGTGCAACTAAGAACAAAGATGGGAATTAGATCTGGAGACAAATAAGGAAATATACTCATTCTGCCCTAAAATGACAGATGATATCACGAAAAGACAGTTTAGACATCTAGAGAGAGTGCAGGAAGATTGATTAACGAAGAAGATCCATACATTCCGGCTTTGGAGTAACGTGTGTTATTGAAACCACAGACAGTCTACGGTAGTACATGGATTTTACAACTGCTCCTCTGAAATACAGATGTCATATCTACGACACCGTAGTTGCCTAGGTCAGTTTCCGTAATTTTTCGAAGCACGTCGTAAAAGTTTCCGTGAGTTTTCTAAGCACGTCATAATCGTTACTTAAGCATTCTAAAGAGTTCGCCGAGGCAGCAAAAGTCATTTTTATGGGGTTTCACTGAACCTTGGTTACACTCGTCGACGAATTATCTCGACGAAACTTTCTGTGGAGCAAAGTTACGAGCGTCGAGAACCAGATCGACACGACGAGGCTAATTCGGAAGCAAAATGGCGAGATTTAATAAAAGACACTGCGTGACTGGATCACGTCAGAACTGGATCTTGCAGGACGGTGATTTGAACCTGGCTCTTCCTGAGTACGAGACTGCTGCGCCAAGGACTCTGTACAAAGTTTCAATAGTGAGCACGGGAACATGAAGCAATCTCCAAACACCACGGCGGTTTTATTGGACGTGAAGCGCTTCAGCTTGGCCAGCCTGTTACGGGGGGACCAGTCCGCTGCCTCCCGCCCTCCCTCCAGAGCACCGCAGCCCCTGCAGTCTGGACAGTCGTGCAGACGGCCACGGCCGCGGGCCCACAATTCACTTGTGGAGCAGACGCTCCGCCCCGCACGGGCCGGCGCGCGAGATGCAGTCGTAATGATAAACACATCCATTATTTTCCGGCTTAACAGCCGTTCGTAAATACACATCGATTAGTGTTTATAGAGCGGCTTACACTGATGGTGGGCGGCGATAGGCGCGCCTGTTATTAGGGGCTCGCTCTGCCGGCGCGGCGATGCCCGGCCGCTGCGCCGGTGACAGGGGGCGGGCCCGCCTCGCGCTTCGTTTCGTTCCCTCAGCGTTAGCGGCTCGCCGCGCTGCTCCGAGATCTACATCGCGCGCTCTGTCCAGGCTTCACACTACTTACGTGACGGCAAGCAGGCACTTCCAGAGTAACAAGAGAGATTTCCAGCAAGCTCAGCCTTCTGAAGCGACAGCGCTCTTCACGCTAATTCACATCTTTTCCTAACGCGGTATTAAACACGATATTTCTACCGAACGAGGTGGGCAGTGGGTAACACAAAAAAAAAGTGGTTCAAATGGCTATGAGCACTATGGGACTTAACTTCTGAGGTCATCAGTCCCGTATAACTTAGAAGTACGTAAACGTAATTAATCTAAGGACATCACACACATCCACGCCCGAGGCAGGATTCGAACCTGCGACCGTAGCAGCCGCGCGGTTCCAGTCTGTAGGGCCTAGAACCGCTCGGCCATCCCGGCCGGCTGGGTAACACACTACAGTTGCATCTAGGAGGACGGCGGTTCAAATCGCCGTCCGGCCGCCAAAATATGTTTCTTCCGTCGTTTTCGTAAATCTTTTAAGGCAAACGGGGTAGTTCTTCCCAACTTGTGCTGCGTGTCTAATTACGTCGGCGGGACCTTATCTTCTTTCCTTTCTCCTTCTTAAGACCTCTGTATTTTCTTACTCGTTTCCAGTGAGAAGACGATGTGCACAGATTTCGTACTTTATATTTGTTTCTCTTAAACTAATATGATAATGGGCAAGTTATTATAACAGTTAGCCCTACCACCTTGTTTTCTCAACAGTAGTCCATCATGGAAAATTACAAGAAACAGTAATAAAAATGCGGAAAGCGCCCGTATTCGAAAAAATTACAACTTGGTATCAGAAGGGATAACTACGAACCTCAATAAACGATGCAAATCATGCTTATGCATTCCGAGGAGTTTCTTGTACTTGCTAGTAGCTATATACGCTACCTGGCACACGCGCGGCACAAAATATTCACAGCAAAATAACCAGCTGGCCGGAGTGGCCGAGCGGTTCTAGGCGGTATAGTCTGGAACCGCCCGACCGCTACGGTCGCAGGTTCGAATCCTGCTTCGGCCTTGGATATATGTGATGTCCTTAGGTTAGGTAGGTTTCAGTAATTCTAAGTTCTAGCGGACTGATGACCTCAGAAGTTAAGTCCCATAATTCTCAGAGCCATTTGAACCATTTCTCAAAAATAACCGTCACTGTTCTCGGTTCACGAAGTGAAAATTAACGTCGTCCATATGAAGATCTAACGTTTCGTACTTTACCGTTGGACTTTGCCGGTTGCTGCGTTGGATAATGCGTTTTAATGTTTATGGGGCTTTTTCTATGAAAAGAAATCTCCGTGAAAAACCCACTCTCAGTTTCATGTTATTAATGTGAGAACTGCCCTCCAGCAGTGTCCCCAGTGGAGGAACCTTCGGAATTGTGCCCGTGTCCTCTCCAAAATCGCGCTGCTTGCGTCAAAGTAACAATAGTGAGAGTAGTTTCCTTCCAAAACACAGTAACTGTCACAAGTTTAACACACCCTGCCGTTCTAAAATTAACCACAACGTTTTTAAATTTTAAATTAAGTTCTCTTTAATTAAACGTGATACCGTATTCGATTCTACTGATAGGAGAAAGATCTGAAAGTGTCGTAATCGTACTTACAATGCATAAGGGCTGGGAACATCCGATCCAGACGACTGACAGGTGCAGATGTAACATCTCTGCGTTTGTTTCCCAGTCTCTGACGTCCACCTGCTATGAGAGCGACACCTTACTGCAATGTTCAGAATGCATTTCACTTTTTAACTAGGAGGAGCCGCTTTCTGTGCGTGATCTCCAGTCTGACAGTAAGCTCGGTGTGGTCCCCCTAGACTGGCAGCCGCCGGCAAATTGGTCATGCGCCTCCCCTGGAGTCATCGGCCCGTGCAGCCACAGGAAGCTTATCTGCTGTGCTGTGCTGTGCTGTGCGCTGTTTCACGCTTACTCGCGCGACACCCTCGCCATGGGAGCGGCCGCTGTCTGCACGCCGCCTGCCCGGGCGTAGCGGCTGCTGTCGGCCGTCAACACCGCCACCATCAGTCAGCACTGACGCCACATTTGTGACGTCACCAGTTGCGAGCTATGCTTCGCCCGGAGGACTGCGCCACGGCGCGTTTCGTTGATCTGACTGCGAACGATACTTCATCTCAACATCCCCTCCATTCTGTTGCATCACATCTGCACTCCGCAAGTCCCCTTGCGGTGGGCGGCAGGGAGTACTTCTGACACCACTATCACTTTGCCGCCATCCTATCCCATTCGCGAATGTTGTGTAATAAGGAAGACCGCCGATAAGCAACCGTCACGGCCATTTCACGAGAAGTGGAGGAAGTAATATGTTGCCCGACTCCTTTTAGAAAGTACACTCTCGAAATTTAACACCTCTTCGTGGTGTATAACGGTCTCGCGCTTACTAGATGAACCCGTGATGGGATGCGCCGCTCTTCTTTGGATCTTCTCTATCTCCCCTACTAATCTTACCTCTTAAGGATTCCAAACTGATGAGCAATACTCGAGAGCCCCTAGAGCACGTGTTCTACATACCACTTCTTTCATGGATCAATTGCATTTCCTTAGATTTTCCTAATAAATATCAGCCTCTCATATATTAGGTTGGTGCATATGTTGGCAGCGCTTTTGTTTTGTATGTCTGTATTCCGCTTGCTGTGGGTGTATTTATCGATTGTCATATTTTTATTTGCAGTTCACTGTTGCTATTTGAGTTTACATATTGTCATTTCTTTAATTTTATCATATTTTGCAGCCTCAAACGTCACTGTACCCAATACACTCGAGGTATGAATTAAAAAACGCCTCCAGTCACAACTTTTCTTGTTTTATTCAGTACGCGAGCATTTCGAACCCTATGGGTCCATCTTCAGGTGTAATTCGTCATAATAGATGCTTTATTTTTTCTCTTGAATGAGATGACATGCCGGCCGGGATGGCTGAGCGGTTCTAGGCGCTGCAGTCTGGAACTGCGCGACCGCTACGGTCGCAGGTTCGAATCCTGCTTCGGGCATAGATGTGTGTGATGTTCTTAGGTTAGTTAGGTTTCAGTAGTTCTAAGTTCTAGGGGACTGATGACCTCAGAAGTTTAGTCCCATAGTGCTCAGAGCCATTTGAACCATTTTTTTGTGTTGTCATTCTGTCATTTGGAGATAGTGGGTGGAGCTGTGGACGCTAGAAAATGGAGTGTCAAGTGGAAAAATCGGAACATTTCGGACATGTTGTTCTGTTTGAGTTCAATAGAGGGGTGACAGCAGCAGAGGCAGCCAAAAACATTTACGCCGTGTCTGGAGATAATGCCACTGGACGGAGCACAGCAAGAAAATGGTTTCTCGTGTTAAGGAGGATCGTTTTGACATCAGTGACTCTCCAGGTTCAGGAAGACCTTCGGGGTTTGACGAAGGTCGTTTAAATGTGTTATTCCACAATGATACGCATCAGGGTACTCGAGAACTGACAGATGTGGTTAATCGTGATCAACCCACCGCTGTGCGACATTTTTGTGCAATGGGGAAGGTTCAAAAATCGGATGTATGCCCTAATGCAAAATCACAAAAATCAGTGGTTGGCCATATGTGCATAAGTGCTTGCTTGTCATCAATTGACTTGTGAAAGACACCGACGAATGATATCCTGTGTTGTTACTGGTGACGAAATGGTGTCTATATGCTAACATAAGCAAAAGAAAGGAATGGCTGAGCACAAGCAAAGCAGCAACTACCAGTAGAAAGACATGCGCGCATCCACCAAAGATCTGGCGGAACAGCGTCAGTCTGGTGTACTATGCAGTCCCAGAACAACGACCAGGAAGACGGCGTGAAGCAATGCTGCTCCGCGGTATCTCCCGCCCGCATTCTACTAAAGCTAGACTAACAACAAATATTATGCAGGAAGTGGGTTGGGAAGTCATTCTGCACCCACCTTGCACGCCTGATCTTGAGCCCTCAGATTTTCACCTTTTCCGCCCTGTATCGAACAACCTTCAAGGAATGTCCTTTTCGGATGAAAATGCGCTCCGAATATTGCTGGACGAGCACTTCGCCTCAAAACCACGTGATTTCTATAGTCGCAGAATTGAAAGTTACCCGGTGTTGGCAGGCTGTTGTAAATAGTGAATATATTATTGATGACTTAGGTCCCTGTTTATGTGTATCTGTTGTGTTTATTAAACTTTCAGAAAAGCCTCACAAACTTATGCACCAACTCAATATTTCACTTACAACTAACGTGGCATGACCACTGATCTTTAGGTCGCTCTGGACGGTTACTGCTAAGTATTTTACAAGCGTTACCGTGTCCAGCGCTTTATCACCCAAAGTATCATCCAAAAGTAACACCATTTATTTATGCCTATTTGACTATTCCACATGAATTTTTATCTCAAGACATACAGTGACTTATCTTAATGTGCTGTTTATGATGGTACGGTGGCTAAATCGAGATAAGGCAGCAGATATAGAACGTCACTGCTGTGTGGATCGTGACATGTCGACAAAGGTTCAAATGGCTCTAAGCACTATGGGACTTAACATCTGAGGTCATCAGTCCCCTAGACTTAGAACTACTTAAACCTAACTAACCTGAGGACATCACACACATCCATTCCCGGGGCAGGATTCGAACCTGCGACCATATCAGCAGCGCGGTTCTGGACTGGAGCGCCTAGAACCGCTAGGTCGACAAAGGAATCTTGATAGTGACTAAGGGAGCGAAATTAAGTAATCAACAATGAAATAAAAAACAGAATGAGATTTTCTCTCTGCAGCGGACTGTGCGCTGAAATGAAACTTCCTGGCAGATTAAAACTGTGTGCCGGACCGAGACTCGAACTCGGGACCTTTGCCTTTCGCGGGCAAGTGCTGTACCGTGAGCACTTGCCCGCGAAAGGCAAAGGTCCCGAGTTCGAGTCTCGGTCCGGCACACAGTTTTAATCTGCCAGGAAGTTTCATTTCAGCGCACACTCCGCTGCAGAGTGAAAATCTCATTCTCGAAACCTCCCCCAGGCTGTGGCTAAGCCATGTCTCTGCAATATCCTTTCTTTCAGGAGTGCTAGTTCTGCAGGGTTCGCAGAAGAGCTTCTGTAAAGTTTGGAAGGTAGGAGACGAGGTACTGGCAGAAGTAAAGCTGTGAGGACGGGGTGTGAGTCGTGGTTGGTAGAGCATTTGCCCGCGAAAGGCAAAGGTCCCGAGTTCGAGTCTCGGTCCGGCACACAGTTTTAATCTGCCAGGAAGTTTCAAATAAAAAACAACTTCACACAGGGAAACGACTCCTTTCAAGAGCTGTCGACCCAGGTAGACTCTGCATCCATATCCGTGACAGATCTCGTTGTCGAAGCAATGCTGAATTTGAACCAGAAACTTAAAAAGTAACAAGAAGCGGGCGGCACAACTTAAAAAGCGCTATGGTCTGAGATATACAAGAATCTATTGTAAAAATTGCTCTGACTTTCCTGAGAAGAGTGAAACCTTTGCAAGTCAGGACTGACTGGAAAGAGCAGAACAGGTAAGGGGAGTCCCAGGCGACGGGTCTGCTCGCCTGCCATTAACCGGCAAATGTCAGCTCCAAGCCGGGGGCGGGCGGCCCCCTGGTGAGTGACGAGTGCTGTGCCCACCGTGCGAGTGTGGTGCTCTCCAGCGTCCAGTTCTTGCCGTCATCCTTCCTGAGGCTAGAAACACGCCTACCGGCAGCTGTTATTTCTGTCTCTGTCAACATGCTTCGACAGTTGACCAACGCTTGTGTGGTCCGCAAGTAATGTTACAAGGCCCCAACGCAGTTGGAAGGAGATGGCACAGTGCAGTACTGGAGTAACAGCTCAATTCCACTCGAATAATACAATTCTCATACTTTTCATAAGGCTTAGGATTTCGGTAATGGTGCCAATAACTAAAGTCTTGTAACGTAAATCGTCGGTGCCGAAAACAGAAGGCGATGGGAATGCGTGAATCCCGCATCGTTCTGTAAGAAAAATCGTGGAGGACGTACCATTGCTTGCCTTGACTCATTACGGTGGCGTAATGATTAGGACAGTGGACTAGTAGTAGGGAGGATCAAAGTTAGTCCTTATAAACAGTTCCTCCCACAGAAAAGGTGACTGATTTTATATTTGCGGAATCACTATTGCCATATATGATCTGTTGCAGGAATTAAGTAGCGTGATGCTTCGACTACCTGCCGTTTTAAAAGGAGGAGCGCTGGCATTACAGACTGCTAGTAGTAAACAAGACTGTAACAGTATGTTTTGACTTCGGTCGTGTAAAGAGCAATGGAGCAGCATGCGAACATTGAGTTTTGTTTTAAAGTGGGTAAGAGTGTCACAGAAAAGCTTGAAATGATACAGTGTGTTTATGGTAGTGACGCAATGAGACGTAAAAACCTTTTTAAGTGGAGTACAAGATTTCGTGATGGCAGAGAGAACATTAAAGACGATCGACGTCCAGGAGCAGCAACTACAATTCGAGTTGATGAAAATGTTCGAAAAGTGGTTGAAATTCTCTGAAATGACTGTTGTGCATCTACCGGGTTAATTGAGGAGCTCACTGGAATTCTAGAAACGACTGTGCATCACATTGTGACTGAAAATTTGAGCAAAAAGATCTGTTGTTGCTTTGTGCTTCACTCACTCACGGAGGTCAAAAACATTGCAGAGTGGAACACTGCAGACATGAAACAATCGGTCGATGGGGACCCAGATCTCTTGTCAAGCATTGTAACAGTGTATGAAACATGGTGTTTTCAGCACGAGCCACTCACAAAGCGCCAGAGCTCGGAATGGAAAGGTCCAGAACCTCCGAAACCGAAAAAAAGTGCGAATGCAGAAAAGTCGTGTCAAGACATTGCTCACAGTTTCCTTTAATTCCAAAGGCATCATTCATAAAGAATTTGCTCCAGACGGTCAAATGGTGAATGCACATTATTACATGGATGTTCTTACTCGTTTATGGACGATGATTGTTCGGGTGAGACCCTAATACCGCAACAAAGAAGATGGTGTTTGTTGCATGACAATGCTCCGGCGCACAAAAGCGTGATCGTACGCCATTTCTTGGCTTAAAAAGTTATCGTTGCGCTTGACCACCATTCTTATTGGCCTAATTTGACTCCGTGCGGCTTCTGGCTATTTCCCAAACTGAAAATGGCGATGAAAGGACGTCGCTTCGACACGATTTCCAATTTGGAGGGGTACTACGACGGCCCTGAAGGCGATTCCAATTGTTGAGTATCAGAGTTGTTTTGAACAACTTTTCAAAAGCTTCCATTTGTGTATTGACTCACAAGGAGACTATTTTGAATAAAAAAGGCACGTACCCCACAAACAGTCAACGTCTTGTATTTTCATATCATTCACCTTTTCTGTGGGACGGAGTGTGTATTACTTTGTGAGAATCCACGATGGTTCCTCCACCGTCGATTTGGAACACCATCTGCGCCCAGTTAAAATAGTTGAAAAATGGTTCAAATGGCTCTGAGCACTATGGGACTCAACTGCTGAGGTCATCATTAGTCCCCTAGAACTTAGAACTAGTTAAACCTAACTAACCTAAGGACATCACAAACATCCATGCCCGAGGCAGGATTCGAACCTGCGACCGTAACGGTCTTGCGGTTCCAGACTGCAGCGCCTTTAACCGCACGGCCACTTCGGCCGGCAGTTAAAATATTGCTCCGCCTCAAGATATAATGACATTGACGTGACAAAAACTCAATCTCTCCATTCTTCTTTCCTTTCCTCCCATGTGTTACCGACAACTGTACACAACACTTCTAATAACTTCATTGCTTTGAGCAACATATCAGTACTTTTCTAGAGACTCAGCTTCCCTTCGTGAAGGTGTTAGATTGAAAGAAATGCCGATAACTGTACAATAAATAAAGAAGCAACACCTTCAATCGTATAGAACTCCGCTAGTGGGCTAGCATTTCGAACATCTGTCATCTCTTGCGACATGCCGCAAAACATTCTGATTCATATACATTTGCTTTACGCTGTGCTCCATTCATTGCTGGCGTGTATAAAAACCATTATTCATTGCCGGCGTGGCCGGTCCAGTTCCTCTTCGGTGGCAGCAAGGCATTTAAGTACGATTTTCGTTTTTCTTCTTTGTGGCGTTGCACCTCACCTTTCCGTGGTCTCTTCCATTGAAGACGCTCGGCGTATCCGTTTTGGTTGCTAAAAACGACCATGACGACTCGTGTCGGTCGTTCTTGGAACTCTCGCGAGAGTCTTTGTCTTTGAAACTCTGTAAGAGACACACGCGTTTAAAGAACAGCCCGTTACAACAGATGCTGCAATCTTGCCTGAGACGTCTACTTCGCCTTTCCCTTGCAGTGAGAAATCTTTTGTTTAGACTCTGACACACACACACACACACACACACACACACACACACACACACACACACATTCTTAAATTTTGTTCGGGCAATCACCAACATTGTTCCAGAAACAATTTTAAAATAGTTCAAACCCCAATTTACGGTTGAGCTTTTCAGGAGGTTTCGTTTGGTTTTCAGATGAATGTTGGAATTACAAATTCCGTCCTAAACATTCTCAACTTTTCAAATTCTACTTGCAGCAATTACCTCAGAAATGTATTAAAAGTAGTTCGAATCCGCAGGTTCCTAGCAATGTTTTCGGGAAATTTACCTTAGTTGTTAGGCGAATGGCAGAATGGAAATTCCGTCCCAAATATTAGGAGATGGAACCCGCTTACTGCACTACCAGCTTGTTACGATGTTTGGCTGAAAAGCTTCTCACATGGGTAGGAAGTTGCAACGTAAAGAGGAATCGATCCAACGTTTATTTACAAATATATCAGTGAGCTGTTAACATTCCTGTACAAAGAGTATTTGCACAGGCACGAAGTCAATTGTATACGACGCGTGGCGCAGTAAATTGAATGTTCAGCAGTGATTCCCTCTTTTGGGAGAGACGTGCATGATCTAAGTTTCGTTACCAGTAACATTCTCAAGATTGCTTTTTTTTGTGCTCAGCTTCTTTCTACAGTGTTTGCTACAGACGTTCCAGATTATAATCCGTAACTCGATACCGTCTCACAACTAAAATTTTTATCTTTTCAGTTTAGTTTTAAGCGAGAAATGCAGGTTTTGCACTTAGATTTTCGTAATTCATCAGCACACCCTTGTTAATTGCAGATATCTATCAATTGTACGAAGACAGTTGATAAATATTATTTCCACATGTTGTTGTATGACTCGTCATGTCGCGTTATTTCTCTAACGTTTACTGACACATTCCTGACAAAGAATTGTCATGGTTGCAACCAATTAGGATCCTTGTTGAGTGAGAGCGAGACACAGTACTGTAGTTCGATGTCCAGCCCGCACGGATGTCATCAGAGCCTACGTTGTACAGACACGTATCGCAGGACCCACCCCATTGTTATTTACTGAAATTACAGGCTGATCCAGCTCGGCCCTTCCCAGATCAGAGTCTTAACCGCTCCGCCAGGTCTCTCCATTATGTACTGGTGAGTCGCGCTATCCAGTTCCACACAGCTGCTGTCCTCTGGTTAGTGATCCACACGCCCGCCGCCGCCGCCGGCAGCGCCCCTGGCGCCAGTAACGAACGCCTTTTGTGGCCGCCACTAGGGCGGAGTGCATCGATTATCAGCAATAAACAAGCGGCCGCCAACATCGAGTTTCAGCGGGCATTAGCCGAATTAAAACTACCCCCGCCCCGCCGCGCCGGTGTGCCCGGCTGTCAGCCGCCGCTCACATCCGTGTGTACAGCGGGCGCGCGCCACTCAAATTCCACCGAAGGCACTTTCTGCTCGTTTCCGGCCGTCCCCGGCAAATTCATTACCGCCGGCATCGGTGTTCGGGAAAACAAGGACGTAAGCCCAGATGCGAGTGGAAGTGTCGGTTGGACTCGCGGCGCAGGCATTCCTATACTAGCGTCTGCAGCAGCCGTCCTAATGGGTATCTAGCGGTCTGCCCCTATTATATTTTCTGGAAGTGAAGACGATTTTCACTTCTGGCAGGGCTTTGCTCAAGGGAAAAACGTAAAGCTGCTTCTTCTTCTTTCGGAGCACAACTTTAGCTTCCCTCTCCTGCCGACTGCTTAAAACAATACACACGTTGGAGCAAAGCAATGTCTTACCACCTGTAGTGGTACATTCCTGTTACGGAACTTCGGAGCTCAAACTAATCGTCACGTTGATAACTGCTATATGTACTACTTCAGTCGACTGCCAAAACTGGCAAATGACACATTAGTTCCGAAGTCTGCCTTGAGCTTCTGTGTAAATAACGTAAACGAATTTATTCGTGAAGCATCTAACACTAATAGTGGTTGCTCCGACTAATTTTGTGCTGTGCGTAGCTGCCTATCAAACACTGCGTGCATTCGAAGTGGAAAAAACCTTCAATAATGACTTAGCTATGTAATACACTACAGTTAATATGAAGCAATTGGAATAGTAGCTGCCAGTGTAAGACATTTAGTGCAGCTACTACGTGCCTGTTGGGAATTTTTCGGATACAATGAATTATTCTACGAAGACTGTGTATGTTTTTTTTCTGTTCAAGTTTCTAATGTCGTCATTGGTTTGCCCGTGGGGAGGTTCTAGAAACTGACCGGTTACAAACATAACTCACTCTTAATTAAATTGTTGTTTTTCGTGTTTATACTGGAGCCACAAAATATAAATGTATCATCGTATGAGAACTGAAGAGCTTCTCAGTTACAGATATAATCGGGATATAAAAGCGAAAAATGGCACAACCATGTTCTTCGAATGGGCAACGAGCGGTTGCGTAAATATACTACTGAATACCTTTAAAAGAAGTTGTTTTTCCGAGTAGGCTGTTTCTTTATTTTATTACTTGTTTATTTTTTAAAGACCTCATTACTGACGACTACCTTTGTTCGCCCCCTGCACATTTTCAAATTATTTGGTACTAAGGACTTCAAGTAAAAAAAGAAATAGTACAAATATAAGACAATATTTAAGTACATGTGTCAAGTACATTACACAATAAACTATTTATTCTTGCAGTTTGGGGGAACAAAATCATGTGATAACGTCCCAAACAGGAGTGCAACAGAACTGAAGTAAGTACATGATTCCCACTGAAAAAGCTGAATATATGTAAGTCTCGTATAGTATTACCGTCAAATAGCGTAATAACTTACTATTGCAGATGTGAACTTCATGTGTAAAATTTTAAAAAGATGCAACCCGTATGGTAGTTTTGTCTCCGTACCAGCCTATGTAACATATTAAAGTACTTCAGCGTAACTGTTGAACAAGGGGAATATCTTTTTATGCTTTCTTATGTTTTTGTTTTTATTGTGTCTTGTTTTACGGGAAGCGACCCGTAACTTTTGTTTTTGATATTAGCATCACGTAACTAGTTAACGCCCATAAAGTGAAAATAGCTAATCGCAAATCAAGAAATAAAGTGATTATTTCACATAGAAAAGCAGCCTTCTCAGGAAAATAACAACTTCTGAGAAATTTACAGCGGGTGTGGACTCGTATCTTAAAAAGTCTATTGAATATCGATCGACAGGAAAAAAGATGTTTGGGAAGAGCAAGGACTGATGGACCATAATACTCGTAGGCCTGCGTCACGAAATAATCGACGACAGTATATTTTACGTAATTATGTTGTGTTTCTCGATGGAAACTGAACGTCAGAATTTCGTAGATATGTTTTAATTAGGCAGTCGATATTTTCCTCGCACTCCATTACCACACCTACTGCACCATCTATGTGAGAATGTGTTTTTGTCTTGCTCATGCACGGAGCAATATGAACCGCCAGTTCCTTTCATCGAAACTGAAATGATGTAAACTCCCGAACCATTTGTTCCTTATTTGAAGCCAGAGCTACTTGCTGTTGATGTAGTAATCATTATTCCATCTTAGCAATGCGTGCCGTAATGCGTTGCCGTAAGGAGTGCTGAATCTTGTGATGGTGTGGTTTGTGGAAAGTGGCAGCAGAATAGCGTCCTTTTCCAAGCGTACAGTGTTGCATCCAGCTGAGTTCTGGATGAAAATTCTACAAATCGTCCGGTAGGAACACGTGGACGACGTCGCTCAAAGGACACCACATATTTGTCGTAGGCTACATTGCAGGTTATTTACACAGGTAACCGAGAGTATTTAGAGAATTTAAATCATCTCGGTAGAGTTTCTCCGGAAACATTGCTTGCCTGAATGGAAATCGTGAGCACACTGTGGGGCCGCGGGTAATAATCAAATGGTCGTTACTTCGTTATGAGAATATTCTTAAATTGTCTGTATGTACTTTCCACATACCTTCGCCGTCTAAGGCAGGTGCCTGAAAATTAGTTTTGCTGTCCGCCAGAAAGCGCTGGAGAGCATAGTGACCACAATTTCCAGTGTGCAAGTCACATTACTCTTTGTGCTCACTTAAAGAAAATGTCGTTACTTGCTACTAACTCTCCGGGATCAGGAACTATGACTTTAAATAAAAGTTTTGAGTTTTAACTGATTGATATCTTCTGTACAAGTTCACGTGCAAAAAATATGTCCTAGTATTGTAACAAATATCCATATCGCAAACAAAACTATTAACACTTCGGAGGCGACCTCTACGGGAAGTTCCAATGAAATGGCCAATCGCCCTGAATTCTAATCATCAAAAGTGGAAAATAATCTCGCCACTTGCCACGCGGCTCTGTCAGCAAAACAGGCGGAAATGTAAGCGATCCAGGACGGTGGGCAGTCCTCGCGAGCTCACTTCCTACTTTTACCGAAAACGCATTAAGTCTGCCCAGCTCTGATGTCGTCAAAGGAGCAAAGCACGCGGGCGTTTGAGTGACGCAGGCAGATAATCTGTGTGCGAAGCGTGTGCTGTCACTGCCTCTTTGGCTGTATTTACTATATTGGGGCGCAGGGACCGCCAACCGAACGTCTGCTGTCAACCGCCCTAGGCACAGGTAGCAGTATCTAAATGACCCTTATCTCGGAAATGTATTAAGTAATAGCTCGGTCGTTTAACAATTTACAATCTTCTTAATTTTTATATAAATAGAGTTAAGCTTGCTTTAGTTACTGAAAAAGTTTTAGATCGACTGCATTTAAACATTTTCGGCTAGAATTTTTAGAAAGAAATTGACAGCACATCATGGCCTCAAGTGTCTCTTTAATATTCCTTGTAATTATTGTTATTTACAATAAAATCTTGCAACTTGGTACAGTTTTTTTATTTCATGAATGTAACTAAGTACTCTAATTAGAACTTTCTATTACAAATACAAATGATCTGCCATGAATAAGGTTTTTTTTTTTTTGTTCTAAATTTTTTTTCGTAAGTAACTTCAAAACTAATAGAGGTAGCTTATTGGTGTCACATATTTAATAATTTTACATGAAACTAAGGCTACATACGCATTTTAAGTTTTCTGAATTTAATATTTAGCGGTTTCGATTTTTCGTAAAATTTGGAAAGTTGTGGTAAGATCTTAAGGGACCAAACTGCTGAGGTCATTGGTCCCTAAGCCTACACACTACTTAATGTAACTTAAACTAACTTACGCTAAGGGAGGATTACGCCCGAGGGAGGATTCGAACCTCCGACGGGGGGAGCCGCGCGGACGGTGACAAGACGCCTGAGACCGGACGGCTACCCCACGCAGCCCGATTTTTCATGAAAACGCCGATTTTAAACAACCCTCTGATCAAGTTGAGACCTGTCAATTTCAATTGTGACATACATTTGCATATTATGAGCAGTTTTAGGTTCCTAGTTTTAATACTAAGCGTCACTTTTTTTCTCTTAAGATTGTATGGCTTGCCTAACATATTAATTTCGTGATTCTGAGACTTTACAATACTAACATTAATATACTCAAGCATACACCGACGAAGTTTAGAATTAGTTATAATTTTTAATTTCACTCTTAAATTGTGGTGCAGTCCTTCGTATGTCAAGCACAGGCGCGTTATGATGACGGGGCGCTGGGAGTAGTGAACTGGGGTAAGCCCCGATAGACCGGCTCGCCTCTCTACCTCCTACAGTGTTACAGCGCTTGTTTCGCCTCAACACACAACGCCCTGTGTTCCCGTCAAGCAGCCCACGTACAAGCTGTTTGGTTGCTTTTCCTTAAAAACGTTGCGATACACACTCATGTCCTTATTCTGCGGCGGCCGGAGTGGCCGTGCGGTTCTATGCGCTACAGTCTGGAACCGAGCGACCGCTACAGTCGCAGGTTCGAATCCTGCCTCGGGCATGGATGTCCTTAGGTTAGTTGGGCTTAAGTAGTTCTAAGTTCTAGGCGACTGATGACCTCAGAAGTGAAGTCGCATAGTGCTCAAAGCCGTTTGAACCATTTTAAACCTTTTTCTGCACTTGCTGACTCTCAAATAAAACTGTGGTTTTCGGTGGTACTGTAAGTCGCCTCGGAAGTGCGCGGCCGCTGCCCAGCCGCTGGCTCGGTGGCGTGGGCGGGGGCGCCCGGTGTTTGCAGCGGCGCCCTCCTTGCGCTGCCGTGATTAACGAGCCCGGGCCGCGGGTTTGTCGCGTGATTAATACGGCGCCGGCCGTCATAGCCGTCGCGACGCCGACGCCGCCTGGGCCGAGCGCCGCGCCGCGCCGCGTATTGATCTGTGTCGCCGCCGCCGCCGCCGATGAAGTGCTAAACTGGCCAGTGGCGCGGACAGTCGCCAGCCCGCGACACCTGCCCGTGGCTGCCCCGGCCGCTGCGGAGGGCGCCTGCGCCCGAGACCACAGTCCTGGCGGGCTCCCACCGAGTGCCAAAGCAGGAGGCCATTGTCGTCTCCTGAGGGTTTTTAAACAAAAGCAATCAAGAAACTTGTACCTCAACCCTCCCCAGACGCGAAGGTGGTCTTGCCGACCCACGGTTACCGTTTCGGCCCGCTACATTTCCACGAAGACCCCGTTACCTGCGTAAACCACACTTGCGGTTACGACTGTGCGGTTTGCTCTATCCTGTGCCTCTTCGTTGATGTGCAGCAAACCGTCGACTTTTAATGTCGTCCACTTCTTCCTTCCACTCCTTTTCCTCGCAATCTTTCTTCCGATGGCTCTTCGTTGCAACTAACTCTACGCATCACATTACCCAGCCGTTTTCTTTATTCTGATCATTTCCACTAACTTTCTTTCCTCAGCTCCTCATAGAAGCACATCTTCCTTCCCCAAAAAATGTTCAAATGCGTGTGAAATCTTACGGGACTTAACTGATAAGGTCATCAGT
Organism: Schistocerca piceifrons; assembly: GCF_021461385.2. NCBI lineage: Eukaryota > Metazoa > Arthropoda > Insecta > Orthoptera > Acrididae > Schistocerca > Schistocerca piceifrons. The sequence continues at coordinate 1,217,792,455 of NC_060138.1, forward strand.
CGCTAAGCTTACACACTACTTAACCTAAATTAACCGAAGGACAAACACACACACTCATGCCCGAGGGAGGACTCGAACGTCCGCCGGGACCAGCCGCAAAGTCCATGACTGCAGCGCCATAGACCGCTCGGCTAATCCGGCGCGACTTCCTTCAACATTCTGTCAATCTTCACGTAGTAGTGTTTTCTCCTTTTAATTATTGACTGTCCGTGATTCACTGCCATACGATATCACTTCCCAGACCATGCACTTGACGAATCTCGTTCTAGCTTCAGTGGGTATCCGTTTTGCTGTCAAAAAACCTGTAACCTTTTCAAAAGCTCTTTCGGCCGTATGTATTCTACCTCTTGTTTCCTCCACAGAAGTTTCCGCCACTAAAATATTTTCTTCAAAAATCTTTCCAGCCAATGATATTTTGGCGGAAGATTGTCATTCTTCCCTCTTTCGAGCTTATGCTCAGTCTCTAATAAAATAATTGTTGGCGGGAAGTTACACCCAAATTTTTCTTTTTTCTTTTTTTTTTTCTACGAATAGCTGTCAAACTGAATAAGGCGCGCCGGCCGGAGTGGCCGTGCGGTTCTAGGCGCTACAGTCTGGAACCGAGCGACCGCTACGGTCGCAGGTTCGAATCCTGTCTCGGGCCTGGATGTGGGTGATTTCCTTAGGTTAGTTAGGTTTAATTAGTTCTAAGTTCTAGGCGACTGATGACCTCAGAAGTTAACTCGAATAGTGCTCAGAGCCAGTCTTTTTTTTTTTTTTTTTTTTTTTTTTTTTTTTTTTTTTTTTTTTTTTTTTTTTTTTTTTTTTTTTTTAAGGCGCGACAGTTGTGTGAAATGCAAAATGGAACTTTTGGCACTGTTCACGGAATTTGCTATGAAATAAACTTCGTAATAAAAAACTTCCTATCGAACCGGACCGTCCGAGGCATTCTAGTATGTTTCATCTACCAGCGTTCCACAAGACAGAACCTCTTTCCTACATTCGAAACGCCTCGTTTATGTCGTCCTGGTCAAGCATTTCTAGGTCTTGTACTTTTTACATAATTGCGTATTATATCGAATTTATTCGTTTTGTTTTGTTGACTCAGTGACGACACGACTCACTAAGGCAGCAGGGAAAACTGCCACCGGTGTGCGAAAATAATACGAGATAATTACTGGTCCCTCGGCTGTCGAGGAAATTACAGCATTAGCAGGCTTCGTAGTATAATCGGAGCCAGTGCTGACCAGAATGCGAAGCGGTCGAAAAGGAATTACTTACGGGTCGACACGACTCACTGGTAAGCTGAAGCATCGACGAAGGTGCAAATACGCAGTTGGGAGCAGTCAGTTCTAGAATTTTCCTTTCCGAATTAATAATTCAGTGAATAAATATTCCATTCGATTCCATTTCCGGGGTGCGCTAGACTGGTGCTACCCTCTAGACGAATAAAAGCGCGGTCATTTTCAGGCGCCGCCGGCCGCTGTGTCAACAGTGTTCGCGCTCCAGCGGAGCCTGACGGTGGCGAGTGTCGCCGAATGACGAGTGTTTCGTAATAACGGCTCGTCGTCACTCAAGGCGAAAACGCAACTTATCTGTTTGGAGCGGAAAGCGTTTCTGGACATCTGTTGATCTTGACAGCAAATGCCAAAGCGATTGAAACTGTACAGAAGCGGACCATCGGGTGGAGGCGTGGGGGGAGGGGGGGGGGGGGGGTCGCATGTTGTGAGAGTCCTATTGCGCCATACTTTTCACAGCAATTTGTTCTACAAACATTTCATATTAATGAACACAAATGTCATTTGGGAAGCAAGCCCTATGCGATAGGCAGCAAAGACAGAAAAATGCGAACAATAAATGTGTTTACTGTTGATGCAAAGACCCACATTTCATTACTTTTCCAAATAATCACCTACACCGTCGAGGGATTAATTGTAGCATTTAATCGGCATTTTGCAAGCGGGAGAAATTGCCTGCCTGTAGACATAATCAGTTGGTAACAATTTGTTTCACTTGATCGCTGTCAGGAACTGCCATCATAATAAGATTCTGTTTTCTCCAATCACAGCATCATAAGTTTCCTCATATTCTTCAGTCACTTTTGTTGGTCGACTGCTGCGCTCCATAGCGCGGGTGTTCTCACACCCTCAGCTGAATGTGAAATTCACACCAGCCTATGGGTTCGCCAGTTCGTGAATAGCCCAAATGTTTGCTGAAGTTATGTGTGGAACAAACACTACGACCCTTTAGTTTTTACTCGTTCCTATTAACATCTGTCACTACTCCTATACCTGACAAATCAGTGTAAATGGGCGTGTTTCCTAGCTAATCTAATACAATAACGTCTGCATTATGCGCGCGCCATATAGCTGATGGCAGTGTCTGTCAATGCAATTTGTTTTCCAGGTGATTTGTTGCGAATAAAAAGAAAAATCAGTTAATGGACCTTTTTTATGGATCCATTAAAAGATCGGGTTTCCATTGTGATGCTATGATTTAGCACTGTAAAATGCGATCATTAATGTCTGGTTTCTCGCTAACCAAATGACTGATTGGTGCACTACGTATGCTCCACCGCCTCTCAACATTGCGTGGTCGAGGGTACTTCGTACTGATATTAGCACTTTTATGACCTGTTCCATTCGTGAAATGAGGGGAAGATGGTTGTCTATAAATGCCTCAGCTTTCCCCACGTGAGACGTATAATTGTTGCAGCGTAAATATTACGCAGTCTTTCTCGAATAATGGTATCCAAAATTTACGCGATGGGGTTGTTTGGGAACAATATCTCCTTTCTTCCAAAGATCCTCATTCTACGTTCGCCGAGCATCACTGTCAAACTTTCAAATGTGTCTTATTGTTAAAGGGCTGTATAAAGTGAGGTAGCCTATCCTCAAGTCATTCAACCTGTACATAGAGCAAGTGGAAAAAGAAACCAAGGAAGAATTTAGACAAAAAGTTCAAGTTCAAGGAGAAGAAATAAACACTTTTGAGTTCGCCGAAGGCACTGTAGGCAGAGACGGCAAAGATCTTGGCAGATGGAATTGTTAGTGGCTTGTATAGACGTTGTAAGATGAGCACCAATAAAAGTAAAAATAGATTAATGGAGTGCAGCCAAATTAAACCTGGCGACGCTGAGCGAAGTAGAGTAGGAAATGATTCTCTAAAAGTTGTAGATGAGTTTTGCAGTTTGGGTTGCAAAATAACTGACGATCAAGGGGAAGGCAAGGGAAGAATAGAAGTTTTCGAAGTATGGTGGTACAGTAGTGTGTTAAGGTTACATGAGAAGATTGGATGACTAATGAAGAGTCACTCCGTCAGATTGGAGAAGAAATATAGATTTATCGCAAAACTTGACTAAATGAAGGGATTAATTGATGGAGGAATTGTTAATTTGGGAGTGGTGGGAAGTGTGGCAGGTAGAAATTGTAGAGGGAGACCAAGGCTGGAATATAGCATGGAGGCTCTTGTATATGTGATGTGCAGTAGTTACTCAGAGACAATGGCGCTTGCACAGGTTACACTAGCTTCCAAAGCTGTGTCAAACCAACCTTTGGACTGAAAACCGTAAAAAGGGAAAAATAAATACATACAATCCATGTTGTTGCAATCCTAGCGGCGTACCTCTGAATTCGACGTCCGCTGTCATTAGAATTTGATACCCACGCCAGATGCTCGAGTAATAGGGCCTACTCTGTAACTGTTCGACGCAGCTGTTGTGTACGATTTTTATTACAGATGTACCGCACTTTCCTAGAACATTCCAATGAATCTAAGCGTACCATTCGGCTTCCCTATTACAGAGTTTAATTGTTGCTCCTATTTCACATCGCTTCACAGTTCAGCCACCGATACCTGTATAGTGTGAGCTACTTAAGATGTTCGCCACTGATCTTGTAATACGATATTAGTAGGTCCTTTCTCTTTCTGTGAACATTGCCTTACATTTATCCAGATTTAAAGAAAGCTGCCAGTCACGAAACGAAATGGAAATTTTGTACCGAATCTTTCTGCGTTTCCTTAGATGGGTAGGCGACGATACTTCCGTATAAACACCATCGTTAGCGGACAATCTGGTAGTGCTGCTAAGTTTAACAAATGCTAGATTTGTATAACACGGCTGAATCGACACTTACTAAAGTGCAGAGAGTCGAAGTCAGCAGTTGCATCAAAATTTGGGGAAATTATGCCTTTATATTTGTTACCTGTCGTTTCGATCAGTACGGAAGTGCTCCGTGTGCTTATGTGAAAACTATTGGGGGGGAAGGAGAAGATCTTTTCACGAAAAGTTATTGAGAAAGTTCAGAGAAACAGCACTTCCGACATAGTGCAGTACGATTCTACCATTTCCAAAGTTCAGCTCTCGTTAACGCCGAAAGGACAAAGTGTGGGAGTTAAGAGCTCGTCCGAGGATCTGCAGTCGCTTACCCTTCGCTCCATCTGCGAGTGGGACACGAAAAGGAGTTTTTATCGGCGACACGCAGCACCTTCCGCCGCTGACACAACGGCGATTCGCGGAAGGCGAAAGTTCTCGGGGGATGTGGAGAACGCGCCGTCTCGGACCGAAGGCGGGACTTTTCCGCCAGGTTCGGCCGGAAAAGCGGCGGAACGCGGTAGGTCCACCTGTTTTATTCAATGTCTGGCTCGATGCGCGGCGCCGAGACTTCAAAGTCCGCGGGGAGCGGCGCGGGCCGCGGCCGGGCCCGCAACATAATGACGTCTGGTGTGGCGGTGCCGGCGTAATGTACGGCGGCGGCGGCGCTCATTCAAAAGTGGGGATGTTTGTGAGCGCGGGGGAGGCAATAAAGGGCGGGCCCTCAGAGTGGGGGGATTAGCGGCGCAGCCGGCGCCCCTAAGTGGCTTTCTGGGCGCGGCGCTCCTTAATGCTCCGGCGAGGGGTGGGCGCGCGGAAAACCGGAGCAGCCGCCTGCGGTCGCCGGCGAAGGCAAAGGCACTGGCGGGCAGCGCGCTGCAGCGCTCTGACTCACTCGAGGGGGAAGTCTTCACCTATTCTGCTTGGAGCGTGGCGAAGAGGTTTCGCCGGATAAGTGATCTGGTACGTGTCAGCTGCACAAGTTCAACCCACAGCACTTCCTAACTGGAGAGATCGTGCCACTGGATTTCGCCATCAGAAGAGCTCAGCCTCGATTCAAGAAAAGTTGGACCACCTGGAAGTCTCTGACTGGTGTCCACTAGGTTGCGACGAAATCTATATACCGGTGCCGTTGCCTTGATACTCCGAAAAGCATCTCGTGCGACACTCGTGTCCTGCGCAGTATTGCTGGGAAGGGCTTATATAAGTGCGGCGCCGTCGGTTGAGCTAGAACTATAGTGCGCGAACTTGGGGTCATTTATTACTATTTAGTTTATGAAGAAGCCTCTGAAACTGAGAGATTGGTATATCTAATTGCCATGCGGAGGGCCCAACTCCGATTCTCGAAATTACTGGAGACTAGGATGCATTCGGCGTTGGGAGGCCAATTGAGGAACTGTTCGAGTGTAAAAGTGCTTCCGAAAGGCGACGACGGCTGGGAGAACAGCCTGTGGGCTTCATGACCCTCCATGCACTGTACAAAAAAACAAACACGCTCGCGCGCGAGCGCACACACACACACACACACACACACACACACACACACACGCACGCACACACATGCGCGCGCCGGCCGGTGTGGCCGAGCGGTTACAGGCGCTTCAGTCTAGAACCACGCGACCGCTACGGTCGCAGGTTCGAATCCTGCCTTGGGCATGGATGTGTTTGATGTCCTTAGGTTAGTTAGGTTTAAGTAGTTCTAGGTTCTAGGGGACTGATGACCTCGGATGTTAAGTCCCATAGTGCTCAGAGCCATTTGAACACACGCGCGCACATGGAGAATTCTTATTTTTATCTGAGACAATGGACAACATTACATTCGGGATACACTCTCTCATGAATAGGAATGTACAGGGTGGTCAGAAGCAGTCTGAAAAGCTTGTAAGGGTATTGCAGGATATTTTATACCAAGAAATAATTGTTACAAAAAAATTCGATACGCCGCGCCGCTTCCGATTTAATCGCCGTTAGGCGATCAGGTAGTTGCGCGCGTAAATTTAAGCAATTGCACGTGCCAAAATGCTTTAATGCACGGAGTTACTACTTGTTCAGACGCTCATTACCAGCTAAAATACGCCTTTTCGGAAGTGATAAATTCAAGCTAGATGAGCAAAAGCTATGTTTCCTCGGCTTGGGAAAACCGAACGAAGAACACATTTGGCGACACAATCTCTGACAGGCTGCTCGAATATTCTTAACAATATTTCATAACGCAACCTACCTTGCAACGCTCTCATAAGCTTTCCACATTGTTTCTGACCACCCTGTGTGAATACTACAGTCAGGCACCCAAAAGGAAGGAGGAAACAAAATAAGCTTCACACGTTGAGAGGGTATGCAGTGTTATTTCAGCGATTAGAAAATCGACTTAAATTTACAAAGAACTTGGGAGTTGCACTCACTCTGACGTCATGCTTCCACTCTTTAGATTGGGAATGCTGCCTCAAAGTCGTTGTCTCGTTATCACGTGGACTTGATAGAGACACGTGCCACTTGTGGACGAGCATTTTTCTGTTGAAAAATTGCACCGCGATACTGTAGCATGAGAGGTTACACGTGAGGACGAAGGACGTCCTTGACGTAGATACCTTCAGAGCTCCATCAGTCATTATCAGGCGTGATCTGATGGCTCCCCATACCACAATACCAGGAGTAACATCACCGTGCCTCTCAGAACATCGGCAGAATCGGACCACTCCCCAGGGCGCCGCAAACAGGCTGTGATTCGTCGCTGAACACACTGTGACACCAATTAACTATTTCATGTGTACAATCGAAGTTTAACTGAAACACTGCGTAATTTACGAAAGATGTGCTAGTCTGGAGGCGTTAGTTATCGAACTGGTACGTTTAATTAATCTTTAATTTTGTGAGTCAACATATAAGTGGAATTATATCATACCAGGCACCGTACAAGTTTAGACACTCTCATCTAATTCAGATACCTTTCCATAAAGCCCTTCTACACTGCTCCATGAAGCACTGTAGGGCCTATGAACGGATCATGACTTCACTGGCCTCTGTATCACAGAGCACTGCAACAGCTGAAGATGCTCCGCGTTTGCGCCTTACGGCCCTGTCAGTTTAACTTTTCCCTGCCTTTCCCGTTGACACAACGGCCGAAGTTGTGTAGTCATACAAACTATGCTGCTCAGTTGTGTTGGCTCATTCTGGAGGAACACAAGTCGTGAAACAGTGTGTCTCATGATGTGTATACAGGCTTTAGTAAGCATAGCGTCACCTTTATGCATGTTCTGGGAAATTGTATTGGCTCATTCTAGAGGTACACAAGTCGTGATGTGTACAGAGACTTCAGTAAGCGTAGTGTCACTTTTAAGCATGTTCGACAAAGATCCCAGACCAGCGCCCTGCCGGCATCCAGGCCCCTGGTGCTCGGCCTGCTGCCGCGCTCCAGTCCCTCCTCAACCCCGTCCCATACCCCAGTGGGCTGTGCTGCGGCGGCTGCAGCCGTCCCCTGGGAGCCAGTCTCCTGTCATCCCATCAGCGCCGTAATGGCACGCGCGCGGAATCGAACCGGCGCCCCCTACCGCTGCCGGCCTGCTGCTCCCCAGACCAACCGCTGCTGCACACTCCACTCGCGCTGCACGGACGCTTACTCTCCTAAACGCTGAAGTAACATCCCGCTGCCCACTCGCTTTCCCATCTTCTGCAGCAGTGTCAACAAGTAGTGAAGCTTGCCACGATCCGATTGATGTTCCAACGTATTATAACAGCTTTCGTTGTTTCTTGACATTTAGTCTATGGCCAGAACGCCTAATGTTTAGCTGAAATGTAACTTTTCGACACAGTTCAGGTATGAGATATTCGGTGCCAAGGGCAGTGAGTAACACGCATCTTCTTTTCCAAATTGCCCACGATGCCAAGCCGGATCAATAACATGTGGGAGGTGAAACTCCAAATATTCTGCATGACTGTGCACTCGTTTTATCAGCGCAGTCAGTTTCGTAGCGCTAGTCACACCGTAGTTGGAAAACCACATAAGCCGATTTGAAGTGAGACAGCCACGCGAGATTTTGATGAGGACTGGTGTGGTTCTGAGGCCGCTGGTGTAATCGGAGCTGGCTCCTGGATCCAGTCGCACGGTGTTACACGGGGCCAAATCGAAACTCTGGTTTGTTTTGACAAAAGAGCTGCCAGAATGGTAGGCAGAACTTTGTCATTCAATCATCATTACTCTTGATGAGTGCGTTCGGCAGGTACAAAATTTGTAACAAGCTAATACGGTGCGTCGGGTCGAGATATCGAGCTTGGGTCATCCAAGAGCGACACAGGAATCAGAGCTGGGGCAGTTGAGACCGACATCCCTGGAAAACGGCTGCACTTTGAACTGTGTCCCCGGGGCTATTACAGGAATGATGCCGGGAGCGGAGCGTTCGCCCCGTGGCTTGCTAAAGCCGTACCCTAGCCCGAGACTGGGACACCTGTGTGTGCAGGAGTCTGTTACAAGCGGCGACTCCATTCGCCCGCCGGCCTGAAAAGCAGCCGCTGAATGGGTCCCGGCCGCGGCCGCAGCCGCCGTCCGCCCCTCCGTACGTCTCGCTCGCGGAAAGAAAGCGGCTGTGGCTGTGGGTGTGGGCCGTAAATAAGCGGACAAAGGCGGCCTACCTGCCCGCGGCTGACGGATGTGGCGGCAAACCACCCTCTGTCCCAGGCTGCCTGGACCCACTGTCCGCAGCTCGAAGCCCGACAGCCGCCGCGGCCGGCACTCTTAACAGAGGCAACTCGCTGCGACCTGGCCCGTCAAACCAAGTAGCTGTCAACTCCGAGACTGAATTGACTGAAGCAGCGGTTCTCTACGCGCCGTCCTGGTGTACTGTCTGTCTCCAGGCCAAGCATAGCCTTGCGCCACATAGTTATACCGTAGTTTAAGATTTATGGAACAGAAGCTTTGGAAGAAAAGTAGATGCAGCGTCTGGCTGCAACTGAATTGGCGCCTTGTTGTGATCCATTGCCAAATGGAGGAAACAAGATCCAAAGCATCAGGGGAACAAGCTACATATAACAATGTAAAAGCTACAAGGTGTATGTCCCCTAGCTTGAAGAAAGAAGAAGGCGTGAAATGTATTCACATTTGCGAATGTGGACGACCATCTGCTGCATAATGGAATGGCGAAAATGAAAATGTTTGCCGGGCCGGAACTCGAACCCAGATTTCCTTCTTATCGCGGGAATGCATGTCTGTGGGAATATTGCATCGTACTTCTGAAAAACCCAGCCAGTATCTGCCTTAAGGGGACTAGGAAACATCGGAAAGGCTAAATGTGTATTGCCGTACAGGGATCTGAACGCCAGTCGGAATCTGAAGAGCCGCCCTACTAGTGCACCATGTCGCCTGGGAGTACTATTATGACAGTGAGATCATTAGAGGCAGAAAGTTGGATGAGGATGGAGAAGGAAATCGACCAGAGCCTCTTTTTTAGGAACGCATCCCGAGCTGTACCTGATGTGATTTAGGGGAACCTCGGGAAAGCTAAACCTAAACGGCAAAATAGAGACGTTGGTGCTAATGGGCTCGTGAAGTGTTGCAATGCTTACAAATATATTTCTGCAGTGTTTAGCATGGTATGAGACACTTAATTAAACACAGATGTGAAGCTCTGAAAAGTGGCAGTATCAGCATAGTATGCCATAGCGTCTTAAAGAAATACACATGTCTGTGCTGGTGAAAATCTTGCAGTTTGTCAGGTAACCGCCTCTTCCTGACCTATGTATTTTCGATTGTAGCTGTCGAAGCGAAAGGAGGAGTAAAGAGGCCATTTGTAGCATTCCGGGCACTTTACTTTCGGCCGAATTACAGAAAGGAAAAGTACTGATGAAGGTGGTCCGGCTGCAGTAAACAGTTTTGCATGTTGTGGACCTGTTGACGTTACCCCATACGTAGTAGTGCTTGGGACAGCCTGGATAGTGCTGTGTACAGTGCCCGTAGGGCTGAAACGGAAACACTATAGGAGGCATCGCCTGCACCGTGCAAAGCAGTGCAGTGTTTACTGCGCATCGGAATCGGATTATCCTCCGCAACTGCCGAGGACGAAACGGTTCCACTGTCTGACTAGTGCGCGGAGCAGCAAGTAGCTGCGAGCTGTCGACAGAACCAACTGGAACGGTGTCAGCGATGCGCGATTACCGCGGGCAGCGGCAGCGGTCGCGTGCGGCGGAACAGCTGAGCGCCGGCCTCGGAGTGACCGGGCAGCCGTCGGCTGGCCTGCCGCGGTCTCGGGTTGCAGACCGCCCGGTAAGAGTGTCCGTGTGAGATCGCCGGCGCGCCGCCGATCACAGTGGTGTGCCTTACACCGCGCTCGCGCTCTCACGGCCGCCTCCGCGACAGCCGCGGCCGCGGCCGCACCTGCTCCTCCTTACAGCTTCCCCGGGCTGCCCGCTTACCGAGCCCGCCCAGCGTCGGACCAGTGTTGTAGCCAGCAGCGGCTCAGCGCTTCACGCTTAATGGGGCGAACTCGGCAGATATAAAAGGAACTTGGCGAGTACCCCATGGCACTGTTGTAGGGCCATTACTGTTCACTGTACGTGCGGTTCTAAGCGCTTCAGTTCGGAACCGCGTGACCGCTACGGTCGCAGGTTCGAATCCTGCCTCGGGCATGGATGTGTGTGATGTCCTTAGGTTAGTTAGGTTTAAGTAGTTCTAAGTTCTAGGGGACCGATGACCTCAGAAGTTAAGTCCCATAGTGCTCAGAGCCATTTTGAACGTACAAACGACCTGGTGGATAACGTCGCGAACTTCGTGACTATTTTCTTGACGATCCTTCTGCATATATATATATATATATATATATATATATATATATCAAGATAACAACTCCAGTAAACTGTTGCAGAGTCAGGAAGACCTGCAAAGGACAAGTGCGTGCTGCAGGGTCTTGACACTTGACCCTCAACGTAAATAAATGTAACGCACAGCGCATGAAGAGGTTGATATCAAAAATGGCTTGGAGCACTATGGGACTTAACTGCTGAGGTCATCAGTCCCCTAGAACTTAGAACTACTTAAACCTAACGAACCTAAGGACATCACACACAACCATGCCCGAGGCAGGATTCGAACCTGCGACCGCAGTGGTCGCGCGGTTCCAGACTGTAGCGCCTAGAACCGCCGGCCACTGCGGCCGACAGAGGCTGATAGACCCATTACTGTTCGATGGCGCTGTTGACGATATATTACTAAAAAGAAAATGTAATTCATTCTCGAAAGAAGTGACTCGCTGTGCGTCCGGTTCTTGAGTACTGGCCGTCAGTCTGTTACTCTTACCAGGTAGGATTAATAGAGGAGATACGGAACGTCCGATGAAGAACAGCGCGTTTCTTTACGGATTAGTATAGTATGCGCTATCATACTGTAGTGGCTGAAGTTAAAAGAGAGACATTGTAGATCACGAAGAGTTTTACTGTTAAAATTCTGAGAGCGCGTGTTCCAGAAAGAGGCAGGCGACGTGTTACTGCCTCCCACGATCGTGAAAGGACATTCGAGGGAATCAGTGCTCATACGAGGTTTATCGACAGTCGTTTTTCCCACGAACCAGGAAGTTGTAGAAGTGAGATTTTTACCAAATCTATCCTCCAGCACATAGTGTCTTTCGCGGGGTATAGACGAAGGTGCAGCACCTTTCGGTCGTTAATCTGGTCTCGAAATAAGCTGCTGCGATCAGATCTTGGACGTGGTTCATTTACATTCGCAGTCCTTCATGGTAAGCTTCCTTTCTGTGCGGTGGGAAAGGTACACCATTCAAACTGCTTTTGTTTTAGACGCGGCACAAAGTCAACATATCACAGTCCAGGAGAACTCTAAAATGCATTGAATCTTTCATGTGTTCCATAGTTTCTGAAAATTACAAACAGCTATTGGAGAGGGCAACCACAGGTCAGGGACACTCTGAATAGCACTACAAAACCCTGAACACTCAATAACTATTTAAATTATTATAAAAATTATAACAAATAGAAAAATCAAAAACGATAAGTTGTTTCCAAAAGCTGCATAGTTTTTGTAGATAGTTTTTTGATTGTTAGCTCTGTGAATTCCCAGCAGTAAACTACTTTTTATCGTCATCGCCCTTACGATCAGTTTTGTGTTTTCATTCACGTCACTTGGTATCCTAACGACAAGAATTCTTTCTGAATATTCCGATGTAGCAGTCGCATTCATCATTACACCTGCGAAACGACTCATCAGTTAAAAGCCTAGAAACTGTGGTAACGACAGACGAATATAACGCTTCGTAATTACCCCGCGAAAGACACAACTTCATAACTGATGATACTGGGTCAAGGTATACGTATTCGTTTATGGATTTCTTTTTTATCATCCGAAGCGTTTGTGTTTAAGTCATGCAAAGTAGCAACAATAGAGTCCCCCTGCCATCACATTCGCGATTGTGCACTTGTAGGCCAGAAACAGACCGTGAACAAATAATTTATATCGCTATGGAGGACTCGGTGTTTTAGCACTGCGTAGATCTGTGGCGCGCGTGTGTTAATTTAGTACTAAACTATAAGTAACAGGGAACACGTCGTTATTGACGAATAGGAATATTTTCACAATATGGAGCGGCATGGCGTCTCTGTGTGTTGCTCCGATCAGGCTTACTTCACGAAGCATCAACGGACCTGACTCGAGAAACGTTCCTGTCTGCTAGCTTCGGCTACAAAGCATAACGTTCCGCTAGCTGTTCGTTTCTGCGGCTTATTGACGACCAGTAAACAGGTTTATAACATCTTTACTTGATTTACTATTCGCTAGTAGATTCCGTCTGAGGTGATATGACGAATAAGCTAATTACATCCTTTGTCACAAATATTGTCTCTCTAATTAAGGCTCCGAATCCGTATTCTACAGCAAGTAGAGCTTCATCTGGGGAAAGTGGTGCACAGTTTTTGTTGTTTCCGTAAATGTCTATGAACTTCGAAATAAGTCGTCAAACTCTGCGTTGTCCGTAATAATTTCGACAGCTCGATATGCTAACCAAACCAAAGCATATTTGGGTTGCTTTTAGGTGGATGTAATAAAAAGTACATTGATCAGACTAAGTGTTAAACAGAAGGATATTGGGAAGGAAAGTCTAGGGCCAGCACTACTGAAACCAACCCAAGTGAGCGGGACGGAATGCTGCAACACACACAGAGGCTTAACTCAGATACTCCAAGTTACTGAGAAGCAGGTTCGCAAAGGTGAGTAGACTGGTGGACCTTAGAAGTGGAAGGCGGCACGAAATCCGTAAAGAGACTCATTAATCTGCTTAAAAAGATGCGTCCGATTATTTTGAAAAATAAGTCCTTATTTTTAACGTTAACAACCTCATTTTATAGTTAATCGTACGGTTTGTGAAACTGACAGTGACGCATGTGGGAATCTTGCGAACTGCTCGAAATGCCCTCTGATTTTCGTACTTTCCGTATCTGTGTTGAAGGAGGCAGCCGTGTTCTGAATGTGGTTTTGTAACGCCAGCGGTGGCGGATGTTGATAAGCGCGAAGTAAGCGGCGAGAATTGCGCGTGATTGACGGCGCAGGTGTGCGTGCAACTGCGGGCCGCTTATTGATCACCGCCACGACTCAACAAGTGCCCCCCTGATACTAAGCCGCCCCCGCCGCTGCTGGCGGCCACCGTGTCGACGCCGACACTTAGCTCCCAACAGCCCTTGCAAGAAGGTATCCTGATCAGGTATCCTTTACGAGCACCTGTTTATACATCAACTCGCCTCTTCAGCCGCCACTGTGCAAGCTGTAGATCCCTGTGTAAGTAGTGATAGTGGAAGAAATTCATATCTCCAGAATTTGCCTCATTAGGGCCAGGAGAGATGATGGCTTAGGCTACATTTCCTGCTAAGACATACTCTGCATAAGTGTCTAAGATTTTGTCCCAAGGTTAGGGCCTGTGACGCTGTCGTGATTCGTCTGCCGGATGGGTACATTAAGATAGACGAACTCTTCGTGCTTTTGAAGAGAGGCAGACTATGCACCCGTAGCAGCTTTCATACCTGACTTTTGTCGTAAATATCACATACATTACACACTACACAGATAATGATCGCAGTCACTGAGGCGACGAAGATAACATGGTTGAGTCGTACTCATATTGCAGAGAAGAACAACTGTACGTCTTACTTCGGCATGTCCCAATAACACCGTTAGAAGGGAACATGAAGCTCAACTTCTACTTCTTTACTAGTGGGGAGGCAATTGTTCAAGTCCGGCAGAAATGTTTCCTAGCGATATAAACGGGCCGACCGTTTTGGACGAGCGGTTCTAGGCGCTTCAGCCCGGAACCGCGCTGTTGCTACGGTCGCAGGTTCGAATCCTGCCTCGGGCATGGATATGTGTGGTGTCCTTAGGTTTGTTAGGTTTAAGTAGTTCTAAGTGTAGGGGACTGATGGTTCAAATGGCTCTGAGCACTATGGGACTCAACTGCTGAGGTCATTAGTCCCCTAGAACTTAGAACTAGTTAAACCTAACTAACCTAAGGACACCACAAACATCCATGCCCGAGGCAGGATTCGAACCTGCGACCGTAGCGGTCTTGCGGTTCCAGACTGCAGCGCCTTTAACCGCACGGCCACTTCGGCCGGCTGGGGACTGATGACCTCAGATGTTAAGTCCCATAGTGCTCAGAGCCATTTGAAACATTTGAATACTCATACTTGCGAAAAATGAGAAAGCAGGAGGAAGCCACCACAAAAAGAAATTAGGAGACATTCTGTATTTATAACTACAGCTCGCAAATACACTGGCGGGATAAAGTGCAACAACTTCAAGGACACGGTCATTTTATTGACAAGTGAGATGGTAGGTATTTTATCTTTGTAGGAGTATATAACAATAAATTCAGACCAAATGAAACACACGTCACAGTAAAGGGTGCCCAAACAGGTACATTAGTGCACAGTGTACCTACCTCTGGCGGCAACGCAGGCGTGTATAGTCTCGCGTGTAAACGCCATTGAAGGTGTGGAATGGCATCCAGCACTAAATTGTCCCAAACATGATTCTTGCAAGCTCGGGAGAGCGAGTTAAGTTCCCACTTCATCATGTCCCATACGTGTTCAATTGGCGAGAGATCTGATGATTTTGGTGGTCAGGGCAGTTGATGTATGCTCCCAAGAGCACGTAACGTCACATCAGCCGTATGTGGACGTGCATTGTCCTGCTGAAAAAGCACATAATTTTGTAGAAGAAAGGCAGTAGCATGGGAATAAAGCCTGCGCAATGTAGTGGGCGCTGGTTCCTTTACCCTGTAGCAACATCAAATGTGACCGCGAGTCGTAACTCACGGCCCCCCTCACCATAAAGCCTGAGATGAGACCTGAGTGTCGTGGGCGAATACACTCTGGAATAGGCAGCTCAATAAGTCTGTGCCACACACGTTTATGTCCATCATTCGCATACAGACAGAGCCCACTCTCATCACTGAAGACCACAGAGCGCCATTGCAATCTCCGCTGAACTCATTCACAAGACGAGAGTAGCCCTGCTTGGTGGTGCCGTGGTGTCTGTCAGTCGTAGCGTGGCCAGAGGCACGAGTGATCTTAATCCTGCTGCAAACAAACGCTTCCCAGTGATCCTTGACGACGCAGCAGGTCCGGAACGTGCCAAAAGCTGCTCTACAGGTATCGAAATGTTCCACAGACCTCTTTTGAATGCAGCGTCTCACCACCGATACATTCTGCCCAACAAGTTCAGCATTAATGAATCGATACGTTCATCTAGCTTCCTGCAGGCCCACACTGCGATGCCGTTCAAATGGCCGAAGCTGTTACGCAGGAGTTGCTATTCATCGGTGGAGCACGTTTGTACCCTAGAGTGAATGTTGGAAGCGCTGTTCACCTCTAACGTCTACAGAGTCAAAACAGAGGGTGCACAGACAGTACTCCTGAGCGCCAACTGATCGCCGATGACCGTGATGAGTAAATCATTATCGTTACAACCCCTGAGTATGCACATATTATACCCTGGTTCCACGAACACAGTCCTCTACCAGTGACTAAGCTGGACGGTTGACCTGCTATCAGCCGAAATAAGCAAAGAAAATATTATACTACCCTAAGTGCATGCTGGAAAGGACGAAATAAATGGTTCAAATGGTTCTGAGCACTATGCGAGTAAACTCCTGTGGTTATCAGTCGCCTAGAACTTAGAACTACTTAAACCTAACTAAGCTAAGGACATTACCCACATCCATGCCCGAGGCAAATCCGAACCTGCGACCGTAGCGGTCACGCGGTTCCAGACTGTAGCGCCTAGAACCGCACGGCCACTCCGGCCGACAGGACGAAATAGCTTGTACGTACATCGCAAACGACTGTAGAGTGTATGGTAGAGGGTACTTTGTAGCACTACTAGTTTTCCCTTTTCTGCTGCACTCGCAAGCAGGTAAAGTAAAAATTATTGCCTGTATGCCTCTGTACGGGCCATAAGCGCGCTTATTTTGTCCTCGCGATGGCTACATTGATTACTGGAAAACAGTTTTTGAGAGATTCTCCGAATTGAAAAGCTTCTAATTGTGTGACAAGCGGACAGGGTCGAAAGGTGATGCGACGTTTCCCATACGGAGGACGCAAGCCGCGTTTGACAGGGGCGAGCAGCTAGGTGTCGCAACACGCGCGGGGGTCGAAGCGGGGCCGTCGCCATGACAACCCTGTGTCTGCCGTGGGACGTACGGCGAGGGGGAGTGGGGGGCGGGGCGCCCCCCCACCCAGCGCGGCGTGCCACGTGACGCGATCTTTGGCCGGCGGCGGGCCAATGGCGTCGCCGCAACCCCCGGCCGTGCCGTGTGACGGCGCGCACCCCACCCCACCCTAGCAGAGCCACCCCAGCGCGGGGGGCGCCAGGGCGGGGTTTAGAAAGAGAGGGAGACAGAGAGAGACAGAGAGAGAGGGAGAGGGAATGCGAGAGCGGGTGACACCGCGAGGAGATTACGCTCACGGTGGCGAGGGCGGCTAAAAAGGGAAAAGAACGAAGGAGGAGGAAATATCTGCCGCGGCCGCGGGCGGCGTTTTTTCGTCGGCCGCTGTGAATGTGTGAGTCAAGCGGTGAGACGGAGAGGAAGGAGACGGGCCCGGGGAATCTGTGCTGTGCGGCGCGGCGCGGGGGTCCGGGACCGGCGCTTGGCTTTTATTATTATCTGGCTGCGTGTCGTGTCGCCCGTTCCGCCGCTCCCGCTGCTGCCGCCCCCACCACACACTCGCCCTCTCTCTCTCTCTCTCTCTCTCTCTCTGTGTCGCGCTCCCCCCGCGCCCCTTCCCTTCCCTTCTCTCTCTCTCTCTCTGTCCGTCTCGCTCGCTCGCTCGCTCTGCGGTCCTCCCGCTCGGGCCGGCCGGCTTCCGCGCTTGGAGGGGCGCGCCTTGGCCTCTCGAGAGTCGCGAACTGAATGCCACCCCGTCAAGTGGCAAAGTGCGAACGCCGCCGCCGCCGCCGCCACGTGCCGGTCGTCGGGCCGCGAGCAGCGCCAGCAGCCAGCGCCGGCAGCAGCAGCGCCAGCAGCCAGTGCGACGCCGGCGACCGCGGCCCCGCGCCGCGGCGCGCTCAGCCACGGCAGACCTGCTGCCCGCCACCCTGGAGCCCGGCCTCGGCAGCCTGTTCGCGCTGCGCGGGCCCGCCATGGACCTCACCACCGCCTACCGCTACAACCAGAACATGATGGAGTACTACACCTGTAAGCCCAGTGCACCGCGCTCTCACGCTAGCACAGGCCGCGGTCTCTCGCATCTGCGTCGGGCACGGGGCGTCTTTAGGTCACAGTAGCTCGTTTGTGTCGATACGGACGTGGCACGGTCTGCACTACGCCAAAAACCACAATGTGATACGTAAGCTCTAAACATTCTTCAGAAGACGAATTGACGACACTGGATCTTCCGAAAAATGTTTAAATTTCAAAACTTTTAACATAGCTGCTAAGGTTTACTGACCGTGTCAGAATTATATTGGAACAAATAAGCCCTCGGTCACAAATATTAAGTCAAAATTGACCTGGTTTCGACGCTACTATGAGCGTCGTCTTCAGAATTAGACTAACTGTTCTAAAACATATTAGGTATACAGTACATTAATAAAATTAAAGTTTCTACTGACTGGAAAAGATGCAGTACTTACAAGTCACATATTAAAAAAGATCTGAGCCGGAAAGGCGACGTCATGGACAGTTGTGAGACGGCGAGCCGCTAAAGGCGGCTCGTCATCTCACAACTATCCATGACGTCGCCTTTCCGGCTCAGATCTTTTTTAATATGTGACTTAGCGGCTCGCCATCTCACAACTGTCCATGACGTCGCCTTTCCGGCTCAGATCTTTTTTAATATGTGACTTAGCGGCTCGCCATCTCACAACTGTTCATGACGTCGCCTTTCTGGCTCAGATTTTTTTTAAATATGTGACTTGTAAGTACTGCAACTTTTCCAGTCAGTACAAACTTTAATTTTATTAATGTACTGTATATCTAATATGTTTTAGAACAGTTAGTCTAATTCTGAAGACGACGCTCATAGAAGCGTCGAAACCAGGTCAATTTTGACTTAATATTTGCGACCGAGGGCTTATTTGTTTCAATATGTTTAAATTTTATTTACCACATTGCGATGCTCAGTTTCCTTTTTTGTCGTTATGTGGAGTACGGTTGAACGTCATGCGCACGTCCAGACCGGTACTGTACCGTAGCTAGGGAACTGCCTATGCCTGACGTTGATGTGTGATAATTGAATGCCAGCAGTAAGAAGGGCTTTTCCTCGCAACGGATCATCATATAATTTTTTCGATTACTATCTGCAAGGTGAGGGGCAGTAGAATCGCGTGTGAAAATACTACATAGTGGATTATTTTCCGCGAATCGAAGCCATAGTTCAGGAGTAGGACCACGCATTGATAGCCTACCCTGGAAGCGATGCGAGAGTCGTCATGGGACGACTAGGCGCAGCTGCAGGTCGTGCGCGTTCGCCGTACGTCTCTTTCCTGGCCTCTCCTTCCTGAAACGTAGCCCCTCCTCCTCCGGCGAAGCTGAACGCGTCACTGTCTATTCGCTTGTCAGTCAAATTACTTCTGCAGCGTGGCGGAACACTTGCTAGTCGTCAGCACCCTCCTATAATTTCAAATGTTTAAATGTGTATGAATTCCTAAGGGACCAAACTGCTGAGGTCATCGGTCCCTAGACTTACACACTACTTAAACCAACTTACGCTAAGAACAACAGGCACACTCATGTCCGAGGGAGGACTCGAACTCCGGCGGGAGGCCCACAATTTCGTTCCTGTTATTTGCCAGTGGACGTTCCCCCCCCCCCCCCCCCCCCCCAATCTCAATCCTGACTGAATTACTTAAATTTTAGATGTGCCACAAATTTACTTCTGATGCCCGAATCGACTGTTTCCGTACATATGTCATTTATAAAGCGTCCTAACCGCACTGCTGCATGTAAGGTGAGATTCCGTAATTCTTGCGAATTCAAATTCGTTCTCAACACTTTCTCGACAGAGAAATAAATATTGAATCCGAGATCTCATAAGGAAGACAGTGAGATAAGAAGAGAAATTACTGTCCCGTACCTTAGACGTCTTTAGACGCTTTCAAGAGTAAGCGAGGTCCTACTTAACGCAGTACTTCGCCTTGTATTTATTTATTTATTTTTGCTACATCTTCAGTGAAGTGGAGCACGATGGTTCTTGTTAGTCATTGTTTATCATTTTATTTGTATATCCTTTTATCAGTTTATTTGGAAAATATGATGAACCATGTGCTAGGCTCAAGATCTTTTTTCATCTATTCCTACAACATTACATCAATCCAGCGGCTCCTATTACAATTCGTCTCGGTAGACTTTCTTGCGACATGTGAAGAGTGAAAATACGAAACCTTCAAACTGCCAAATTCAAATCTGCGAGAAGAGTCAATAAATAAATAATCTCTTTTTGTACATAACTTATTTACACCAAAAATGGAGAAGATATTCTCATACCACAGAAATATTCTGCTCGCCTCATCACTGGAAAAAATAACGAAACAAATTAGGAGAACTAATCATTTATTAAGAATGTTCTGTGTGCCATACCTAGGAACTGACTGGTTCTGACAAGTCTCAGAAAGTTTTTGTTTCATCTGCCTTCAATACCGAAGCACTAACGTTCATTTGTGTAATAAAAGTGGGGAAATATAGCAGTAATGTTTTAACTTACAGAACTGTAGTCGACAATAACTAATTGTCATACCTTTAAAAATTTTTCAGGAGAATAACAAAATTAAAAGAAAAATCTTTGAGTATTGAGTTCTGTTTCTTACACAATTCCATTCTTGGGATAAGATATTCGAATGATTACTGTAGAGCTCCGTGCGCTGTTGAGGAAGAAATGGATTTTCATATCAGTTTCCAGACACACACCTATTTTGTGTGTTCACTTTTCTAACTTTATGTACTATTCCTGAATTCCAAATTGTCTCTTTCGATTACTAATATGTATTTATTTCCACAAAGAAAAGCTTGCACGCACTCTGCTTATCAGACAATTGTGCGTCACCTAAATAGAGGAGACCATGACGAGTCTCACCTAAGAGGGAACCACGGCTCGGCACAAATACCAAGTGCCCTCTAATAATCAATGTTTTAAACGTTTTCCCCGTCATTTGATGCTTGGAACAAGTCTACGAAGTTGCAACAGAGTACTGAAAAAATGGTGGTTAGAACGGTTGACGTTTCCACGCTTTATTTATTTCCACGTTATTTTGCTATGGTGCTTGTGAAATATAAAAGCATTTTGTGTTCTTGCAAAGTGAATCTAACACTAGTAGCACCATCCGGCCGTTTATCAGAACCGTACTGCAATATACTTGCACCGACAGTGCTTCCAACGAGACGTTGAGCGCCTGTGACGCGTGCTCAATTTCACTAATGTGGTAACGCTGCCATATCAGCAACAGTGCCTAAAATTGCAGTACTAACTCAGAAGTATTCCGCATATGTGGAAAAGAGAGCTAACCAGTAGAGGCGGCTGGAGAAGATGACGTGCTTTGAAACACTGGTTTTACGGTGAACAGCATTACATATAAGTTGCGCTAGAGTAATTTCGGCGTAGCTGTAACCCGCCGTGTCCCTTGTGTACGATGCCGTTTGAACAGTCTTTAAGTAGCTGTCAGTCTCTTAATCAATGCTGTTTTTCAAGAGTTTATAGCTGTTCTTCAAGGGAAATGACGGTTTAAAGGTTCGTTATTGCAATGCTATGCGGCATTCAGCAGAAATTGGACCTGGAAAGGGAATAGAATTATTGCGTAAGCGTTCTGAAATAGGCCTACAGTCGTAAATACAAATATTTGTTTCAACCCTTCCGGTTACTGACTGATGGTTTAAAATTTCTGCAATAGAATATATATTTCTCAGAAATCTTTTTTAATGTTTTCTGGAACCAGATACGTAAGTAGGGCAGACGCGAAAATTGAACTTGTTAGTTATGAGTATGTATTCTGTCTTCACAAAATGATTACTTTTCTTGTGTCACGTCTCTTTGTTGAAAGGTCAAGAAAATGTTCGGATAACGAACTTATGGATTGTGTCTTCAGCTGTTACGCGTCAGATTTAATGAACTTTCTGAAAGTAATTTTATGGTTTAAAAAGGAGGAAGAAATTTCTGAACTTGCACACGTGAAATTGCAGCAATGTGTGGCGGTGATACATAGGCCAAAAAATAAGTGGGAAGATAACTCAATGAAATGAGGATGTGTTAGGCAAAACGAAAAAGTAGCCGGTGAGGGATTTCTGATGGAGAAATGATAAAGACCTATTCTGTGGCTAGCAAGCGGGTAACCAGCTAGCACAGAACGGGGAAAATATATTATGGGACAACAAATACTGAAGTACGTTGCACTGTTTGTAGTGGACGCTGGATGTATTGCATCAGAGAGATAGGAAGTTTCACAGGATACATACGACACTAAATCAATCAAAACGACCATTAATAAAAAGAAATACCGCTACCAGATTGTCATGAAATTGGATTGAGGTTCCAGTACCGACGCCAACCTGTAGACTCCATCGATACAGTTGTCATCGAACAGTGAAATGAAAATATATCACATAACGTGGTCGACTGCTCAGCTCTCCTACATACTGATAGCTTTTAAATTCGACAAAATTTATTGTTAATTCGTACTGGAACGGGCAAATAAAACTTGCGTGAATTTGTGGACTTGTAAGTTTATTTGTTTACTCTCGGTGATACCGACTGGCGGTGTTCCATGTGCCAAAATATATAGTGCTCATGCATGTACTACACTTGTAAAATATTGAGACAGTATACGACAGTGCTCGTTAGAATACATCAACGAGGCATGTAGTGCAGTGGTTAGCACTCTGGATTCGCATTCGGAAAGACGACGACTCAAACCCGTTTGTGGCCATCCTGATTTAGGTTATCCGCCATTTTGCTAAATCGCTTAAGGCCAATGCCGGGATGATTTCTTTGGAAGGACACGGCCGATTTCCTTCCCCCTCCTTGACACAGACCGAGCTTGTGCTTCGTCTGTAATTTCGACGGGGCGTTAAAAACTAATCCCATCCTTAGGATGTCAGATTAAACACATTTCAGCCGTCTAGTTTCCTATCTTATTTTATTTAGCAAGCAGTTTCAGCGCTTCTACTGCGCTATCTTCAGGTCCTTACCGACGTGTAGGA
This sequence comes from Schistocerca piceifrons, assembly GCF_021461385.2. Taxonomy (NCBI): domain Eukaryota; kingdom Metazoa; phylum Arthropoda; class Insecta; order Orthoptera; family Acrididae; genus Schistocerca; species Schistocerca piceifrons. The sequence continues at coordinate 1,217,815,195 of NC_060138.1, forward strand.
AGGTTCTACCTCGGTTGTCATCAAAACAGGGGCCAGCAGTACTGGTCTTGTAGATTTTTGCTAAAGCTATTCTTTGCAAATGGGTTTAAAGTGTGCGGCATTTAGCATGGATTAAAGATTCTTGCCGGTACATTTACAATTGGAGGATGCGGCACTTAGCGTCCTCTGTTAAGCTGTTATTGTTCTAACACTATACGATCTGTGTAGAATAGGACACTTCGAGGGTATTCCGAAATTTTGAAATGCCATAATTAATTTTTTACTGATAATCGGTGAGATTCTTTGTGCGTTTCCCAGTGAAGATTTTTTTAAACATTTCTACTATAATCTCTGACGATTCAAACAGATTTCACAACCATAACTAAGTGTATGTGTTTGATGGATGCTAATAACTGAATGACACGTAAATTCCTCCTATAGAATCATGTTGCAGGTAACTTTCGAATATACTTTCGACAAACCGAAGCCTATAGTTGACAGTTAATATAATTAGATGGATGTGTCTGTTGAATTTTGTATCACGAAGCATTGTCGCATACCTGTCATTACAAATTAGAAGCACTGGAGACACTGTACAGGAACATTCTTCGATGCGGATCGAGCACCAGTTTATGCGGACGGGGGTGCTTTAGTCTGTGGCCCGCGCGCACTGAAACGAGTGAGAAGCGAAATGGATGAACTCGAGACAGTGATTACAATGGTTGCCAAATTTCGGAGCGATTTGTTAGCTGCAGGGATAGCTAATGAAATTAGCGGCTAGGCTAGGCGAGGCGAAGTGAGGCAAGGCCGTGCTAGGCCCGTCCTGGCGGTAAGCACCACGGAGGGCGGCCGCTTTGCAAACAGAATAATGGGCGATTAATCTTGCGGCGGCTCCGGGCGCGCCTGTAATCGCGTCACTCATTAGCGCCGGCCTAATCAATCTTGGCCGACGTCTTGTGCCGACAGCCGGCCGTCGCGCCGCCGCCGTTTTCAGCCAGCAACCCGGGCATTGCTTCCGGACGCATCTTTGTCCAGTCGGAGATGTGACGTTGCCCTTCGAGTGACTGAAAGGTAGCATTTGGTTTATATATAGATTTTGTGCCACACACACACAAGCAGAACGCTAAGTAACGGTATGTTTTCTTCCATTTTTATTCTATTTCCAGTTCCGGTTAAATAATTTTCACAGCACGTACGAAAACTCGAGACGTGTGGCATTAGTCGTGGTGACCGAGTTTCTTTAAGACAACCGCACATGATAGGCCGTGTATTACAATCCCAAGGAAGAAGCACTGTAATTTTTCTAAAACTCGTTATAATTTCTACCATCCTAAACACGACAAACCTGTAAGTAATAGAATTTCCTGGTTACTGGATTGTTCGAAACAAAAATTAATGTAAGGCACGTTTGATAGTCTTATTATCTTTGCTGCCCACTTTCGTTTTAGACAAAAGTTTTAAGCATCTGAAACTCAGAAACAGAAAATTGCAAATTTAAACCACTCGCCGCAGAAACGGATGAAACCAAACGATGTAGCGTCTGCAGACACTTGCTTCATATTTGCTGCTAGGAAGTTCTACTGATGATGCGGTCAGGCAGGTACATCTAGTAGATGGAATAGCCAACATATCGGGACTCAAAATACTAACTGAAGGCATAATTTTTTTTACAGATGTACACACATATAAGCACAACAGGAGGACTGAAAAGGTTCCAATATCTCGGAGAAATCATAAAAGGGAACGAATCAGATCATTTATGTTAGATGCGCTGATTAGTAAAACGGACAGTGTACCTTAGCAAAGGATCTTTGTAGCAAGAAATATACCTCGAGGTATCCAAAATTGTCCGAGTAACGTGCTACTGAAAATACTTTTTACATTTAACATTAAATTAGAGAGGACAGGAAGAAAAATAAAATGAAAAAATGACATGAAACCAGTACAGTAAAACAGATGTGCTATGAAGACGCTTATAGAAGTTGAGAGAATATAGTAGACTGCCCGGTGCTACGATTTCTACAGGATTTGTTAAGACTAGATTAAAAAGGATTTTTATTGCGACATCCAAAAACTGAGGTGCCGCTTTAGAAGGACTAGAGAATGGTCAAGCGAACACATGCCAGTGAAACGTATCAATATCAAATGATAAATAATACGTTTGCCCATACAACTTGGCACACAATTTTATTGTCTTTACAACGCAAATCACTATTGTGCTCAGTTACAGAGCTTTGATGCTGTGTTAACGTACTACTTTTTCTGATAAGCAGTGGTTGAAGAAATCTAATCCGTGAGACTATAAAACGTGCTTCAAACGGCCCTAGTAGTGCAACGAGGTTTTGAGCACCTTAAGGTACGAGGAAATGTCAAAAAAGTATGTCTTTTGAATTTAATCAGAAAAATTGGTAATAGGTTTTTACGGTTGACAATGATTGTCGAGTGTCTTGTCGCCAACTACAAAACAGCACTTCCGTTGAGCAGCTGTAAGATGCAGTACTGTTTACTGCCATTCTGAACTGCAGGTAAAGTGCCGTCGTTTACCTCAAAACTGCTATCAGCTGTCGTTTGAAGAGTTTGTATTAAAGTATAATTTACTGGGAGGTATTTACATACAAATACGTAATAAATCATGCTATACCTTTTCGATTTAAACAGTTTGAAAATAATCCCATGTGATAACTATGTTATCTCGGCAATTTCGCGGAATGTCCATCTTTACGGAGAGAGAAATGCGCTTGAGATGTAACTGTCTGATGCCAGCACATATGTTTTCCATTTCTCTTGTTTCCCTGGTAGTGCTTTGTCTTAAGTTTCGTTTCAAACGACAAATTTATGGAATTTATTGTTTGGTATGTGTGCCACTGCTTTCTCACCGTTCATGTCTCTAATCGTGCCTCACTTTGTGTGTGTAAACATCTGCATTCCTGTAAACACTATATCTTACGAGCTTATTTATGGCAGAGAAATATTGATGTATTGGTACCTTTTTTGGACGATATATTGTCAAAAGAATATAAAATACTGATGCCCGCTAAAGGGTTTGTGTTTGAAGTATAATGTATGCTGAATGTAGTCCGGCTCATGGAAAATGATAATTTATTGAAATTACTGAGCAATGAAAGAAACAGATTATCCCACTTCCTTCTCAATGTTGCACTGCAGGAGCCTCCACGAAGATTGCGTTCACCACTCGAACAACAAGCAATCGGGCGTCCCCTGGAAACGACCTAGTCGGCCAATCCTGCAAACACCGGAGATATAATTGGTGCATCCGGACACGGAAGAAGAAGAACTGATTACTCGAATACTCTGCCACTTTTTTTTTAACTGTAAAAGTTAATACGGCTTTGCAGACCGAGTAATCCTCAGCCAGAAAGATGCTATTAGCCTTTACGTTGACAAATGAGTATTTTTTCATATAAGCGTCATGTGAGTTGCTAAGGTTTTTTTTTCTCAAAGAAACCCTACAAAAATTCCCCTTTGTAATTGGTATTTTCAAAAATGTGCTTAATATGTTAGAATGAATCGGTTACTATTGCTCAATATTATGTCTGTCTTCTGCCGCCGAAATGAAGAAAAGTTAAGAAAGTCCCTATGTCAACTAACGTTAATACGGTAAGTACTATCCCTTTTGTATGATTTCCCTGGAAATAGTACCACTTGGATTTCGCTGATACGGTTCCAGGATTCTTTGCATTTTGCTTAACCTTATGTCTAATACTCTACAAGAGAAGATACCATAAAACCAGAGTAGACTGTACCCAGAAGATGTCGTCAACTCTTCCTGAAAACGCTAAACGAGAACTTTTAGTTGAGGAGTAATAGGTTTTCTACTAATGGACGGCCGTTTCCATCTCTCAAAGCGTATTTAGTTCTCTGCAGATTCAACCGTCCTGATTATTCAGCGAGTGACGATTAATTTGTTAGCACTGATACTTCACGTTAGAAGAACTGGAGTCATAGTTTCTCCTCAGTTACTTCTTGCTACGCGATTATCGTCATCATATCTATAACCATTTCACGAATGGAATACGAGTTCCGGAATCGAAATAAAATTTTCATCCACCTCCATCTGCCCACGCTGTGCTGGTGAAGTCAAACTACCAACACCAGTAAATTTTTTAGGCTTCCTTGGAAGCGATGTCCTAGTCCAATCATTGCTTATGTGTAAACGACGGTTAATGTTTGCAACAAATTCTGTCATACTAATTATAACAGTTGATAAATTAGGATTTTTTTTATTTGTGCCTCGTGATCACGATATTGGTTACAATAGCGTATTGTAAAATTCTAGGATGTTATTATTGCTCTTGCTAAAGATACTTAATGATGTTATGAAAATTAACACTGTTAAACAATACTTCGAAACTGCCTACCCAGAAATGAAACAGGGGAAAAACTATGTAGAACTAGACTGTTGACGAGAGATGCATGCTGGGAAAAAGGAGCAGAGAGTGAAGGCTGACCCTGGTCACCGTAGATCTGTAGCAGGTATGGAATGCTTGGGTTTGGAGAAGTCCTCCATCTCCCCCTTTGCAAGCCTGTTGTGGGGAACTCGCCATTTGACAAGAGACAGAATCACAGTGAGATGTGACCCTTGAAGGTACATAAAATACTGCGAAAGAGAAACAGTTGGATTAGCAGTTAGCAAGTTACACAAAATGATAATGATAATATTGTTATGGTCTTCAGTCCGAAGAGTGGTTTGATGCAGTTTTCCATGCAAGTCTATGCTGTGCAAGCCTCCTCGTCTGCATGTAACTACTGCAGCCTACATCCACCTTAGCTTGCTAATTAAAGTCAAACTTTGGTCTCCGTATAGTATCAAACTGATTATTCTTTGATGCTTCAGGAAGTGTATTGTTAACGTGTTTCTTATTTTAGATAACTTTTGTCATAAAGTTCTTTTAAACCCAGCTCACTGGTCTACTCCTTCATTAGTAACTCGGTGTACCCATCTGATCTTCAACATTTTCCTGTAGCGCCACGTTTCTTCTGTTGTCTTGTCGCAAATGTTCATCGGCCACGTTTCCGTTCCATTGAAGGCTATACGCCGTACTGATGTTTTCGGAAAAAACTTCCGACGCTTCAGTTTATATTTGTTATTAACAGATATCTTTTTTCTTCATTTTTTTCCATTTGTTGTCTGCTTTGTATACAGTATCTGTCTACTTTTGGTACCTTCAGTTATTAAATGCGGAAATAGCAAAACTCTTCTCGTACTTTTAGTTCGTAATATGATTCCTTCAGCACCACCTGCCTTGGACTGACTACTCTCTGTTACCTCCGTTTCACTTTTATTGTTGTTCATCTTACATGTCCTTTCAGATACAGTATTGACAAGATTTTCTCGATTGCAACGTACGTGAATTTAAAAACAATATTTCTGCCTAGTACGTGAGCATTTTCTGTGTTTCAACACCGTTGCAGGTTTGGTGAAACCCTAGTTTTCGAGTCAATTTTTTTGTTTTCAGGAAAAGACAGCAGCACATATAAAGTGAACCCTATCATTTAAATACAAAAAATGTATTAAACTTGTATTTTAGGGCTAGCCAGAGCTGAATGTATGAATGGTGTAGCAAGTTACAACACTCTCGCCCACCCACTAGGTCGGCTCATCCATTCCGTAAGGTCAGAGTATGCTTGCTGCTCCTGGCGATGAAAGCACTGTCTCGAACGATCGCCTATATTGCCAGTCTCCCGAACTCGTCTCCTTTCATTGTGCTGGCACAGCACCTCCTTTATAAGCTGTGGCGACGTCTGAGGAGGCAGTACTTGCACGCGACTGTGAATGGGCTCCGCCGATTCGCCAGCTGGTGGGCAGTGGGTGCCCTTGAGACATCGCTGGCCCGACAAACGGTGCCCTCGCGAGCGGCGGCGATAAATCCGAGACAAAGGGAGCAGCAAGAAGACGGCAGGAAGGCTGACCGCGCGCTGCGGCAGGCTCATTGACGAAAATAAAGCCCCGATGCGCTACGTGCCCGCACTCGCCAATGGCCGCCCGCTGGGAAAAAGCCGGCCCGGGCCGGAGCGGCGCGGCGCGTCGCCTCGCGTCGCACGTGTGTGTGGCTGCCTGGCTGCCTGGCTGCAGGGGCAGCGGGAGACGCCGCTCGCCCGCCGCCGCAGACGGCTCCATCCGGCGCGCCGGCCGCCGTCACTCACTGGAGGACCCTGACCGCGCCCAGCTGCCGCGTTACGGGGTGTCAACAACGTGAAGCTAGGTCTGATGGCCGCAGCGCTTTGCTAGGCACGCTTTTCCCTTCCTTCGAACTTTGAACTGTCCTACGCAGCCAGTTATACGGGAACCTACAGTTTAACGTTCAGGGTGCAACTCGATATTTTCACATTAGCAAACATTCCCTAAGACGATAAAACTAATAAGTGGCAGATCAAAGTTCTAGGGCTGGCGGGCGACCCAAACCGAGACTCTTGGATTTGTAGTTTGACTCTTTACTACTGAGCCACCGACTTACACGAGGGAGGAGTGGAAGAGCAGAAAGACAACGATGGGACAAGACTCTCGGATGATTACAGTGAATTCATTAGGAACAGGAGACCAGAAAATGCAAAATTCGTTCTGTAATAAATTTAAATTAAGAAAGGGCGTGAGGCAGGGATGCAATTTCTTTTTCTCTCCTACTATTCAACGTGTACGTCCAAGAAACAGTAACTGAAATAGAAGGAAGATTCGGGAGTGGGAACAAAATTCAGGGTGAAAATGTATGAATGAAACGATTCGCTGATGATGTTGTTGTCCTCGCTGGAAGTGAGGGTGAATTACAGGACCTACCGAATGGAATAAACAGCCTAATGTTAATAGAATGTGGGTTGGGTGTAATCACGAAAAAGACGAAACTAGCGAGGAGTAGCAGAAATGAGTTTAACGTGAAAAATAATTGGGAACCTTGTTGTAAACAAAACGAATGAAGTTTGCTAAGCAAAATGGCATATGGTAGATGAAGAAAGTAGGATATCACAGGGGAAGAGAGTATTCCTGATTAAATCAAGTCTAGCAGCAACAAACATATCTGAGAATGTATAGCAGAAGCAAAGCAGTTCGATGAAAGAGTATCGTGCAGTGTTGGAAAACCGGAAAAGAAGAGAATCGAACCGCTTTAGATGTGTTGCAGCAGATTGTGAAAATTGAGAAGTCGAATAAGATGAGAAATGAGGAGATTCTCCGCAGAATTAACAAGGAAAGCATTACATGGAAAACACCGATTAGAAGAAAGGACAGAATGATATGATCTATTTTAAGATCCTCAAGAAATAACTTCCGTGGCACTAGAGGCAGTCGTAAAGGGCAAAAACTGTAGAGGAAGACATAGATGTGAACGTCTCAGGCCGGCCGCGGTCGCCGAGCGGTTCTAGGCGCTTGAGTCTGGAACCGCGCGACTGCTACGGTCGCAGGTTCGAATACTGCCTCGGGCAAGGATGTTTGTGATGTCCTTAGGTTAGTTAGGTTTAAGCAGTTCTAAGTCCTAGGGGACTGGGTGTTGTGTGATGTCCTTAGGTTAGTTAGGTTTAAGTAGTTCTAAGTTCTAGGGGACTGATAACCCCAGAAGTTAAGTCCCACAGTGCTCAGAGCCATTTGAATCATTTAAACATCTCCAACAAATAATAGAGGTCGTTGGGTGGGGGGAAGAAACAGGAGATACGAAATGTAAAGTCGGTATTCCAGATACACAGCCATCTCACAACGGATACACATTACACCTGTTCTCAGATTGACGATCTAGTAATTCGTGCTTATCTTGCAGTCCATATTCTAGAAACCACCACGTGGAAACTCATTGCTGTAAAAAGAATCTCCTGGCACTGTTCACGGTTACTTGTCTGCGTAAGAAGACACATACCATGCAGCATTCGTGAGCAGTACTCTGTTCAGAGAATCTGTGACGGTTTCTCTGCGACGCAGACAGCTGGTCTCTGTAGGGCGGCTCACCGCTGCAGGAAGCTGTGAACTGTGCGAAGGACAGAGTAGTCTGGATGTTAGTCTTGATTCCAAGCAACCGTATCCAGTCACGGCAATGAAACAAGTTGGAACAACGCATACGTGTGGTAGCTACTCGACGTTCCACGGCCGTAGACACTTAATTACGTGGCGGGTTTGCGGTCACTGGCAAAACCGCGGAGTCGCTTCGTTTATTTGTGCGAGAGCTCAGCTACGCTCCAAACCCGTCTCCTGATCTTCAAGTGCGAGAATGGATGTGAGCGAATACCAAGACTTTTAGCTTCGTGGTTGCTTTATTGAGCGTTACTTTGTGCCAAACGTCCAAGTGACGATTTCTTTTCCCTTCGCGACAATACAATTCTGAAAGTGTATTGCATTCAAGAAATTTTGTGAGCAGATTGAGAAAGTTGGGAAACTTTCGACAGGTTCTTGCTGTAAAAAGCTGCAGGAGAAGATTTTTTTTAATCAGTTAATTGTTAGAGTAGCCTGTTAATCCTGCCAACAAAGGAGAAAAATATTTCTCCAGTACAGTACTGAAACATTACAGTAATAGAGTGCTTGTGGTGTATATCTTTTTCCTGCGGGGCTTCAGAACAAGCATTATCTAAAAAATTTAGTGCCACCCGCCACTCATTCGCGAAATTATTGTGGGTACATCATCACAGATTGATGGTGAAATGCACATTTTTTGCTGCGTTCACGCGGAATAGCATAAAACTTGTGGTACACGTATTTTTCATTTCACACCAGTTGGAAAACTGTGTAACAGTTCTAGATGCTGGCGGTAGTTGCACTATATACAACGCCGCAGTGATGAGCAAGTGGTTTTTTATTGCCTTTCAGAGTACTCGTAGCCACATTGCTACTTTTCTACCAAAATTCTACCTACTGAAACAGTGACTACGTGTACTTTATGCCTGACATAGTACGCATCTTCCAAAATATTGTTTGTGCGGTGAAAAATAGTTAGTTGCGGAAATCGTTTTCTGTTTATTTTCCATCGCTCATTTACGCTGCATTAAATCGGATTTGGAGTTACTCACGAAATGTTGCAAAAACATAAATTTATCACTCAGTCGGCAAGTTGTTTTACGATGTGGCAACGTCGGTAGGTGATTTATTTCACTGATCGCCGAGAGTTACAAAAATATGAAAATTGCCATAAGTCAAAGCAGTAATTTTATGAAACAGTGACTACGGTGAATTACGTTTCCGCAGCAATAAATAACGGAAGAGATCGGTGTTACGCTAAAAACGGATGGTATAATATCTTCATATTTGTTGCACGAGTTGGTTTCAAGTATCAAAAAATATTATTCGTGTTTTTTTTTCTAAATGAAGCTGAAAAGTCACCTATTTTTGTGACCGTCAGTGGACAGACTATTTCTGACAGCGAGCTTTCAGAGAACTGTCCGCATTACGCTGTTGATTAGATTCGTCTTTAGCCTCAGCACACCCTGGAATGTCTGCTACTCCAGTCCCGTATGAATAAGTACAAGAGTTTCGAAATCTATTCAAGCGAACATTGTTCTTCTAGGACAAAACTAACGCATCAAATTAAGCAGCCGCTAAAGGTGTCAGTTTCCAAATTTTCCTTTGCATTCCAAACATTATAAAGCTTAATCACGAACTTGATTTGTAAATCGTTACTATCATTTAATATTTATGATGCAAACACTTTTGTTTTGCTTCCTTATGCAGCATATCTTACGAGCCTCTTTAGTATGGAATAATCTGCGAATGAATGACAGCATAGAGGGAACTGCAGATTGATATTTCCTGAGATTTGATATTGCATTCTTGCACAGTAAACCATTTGGTATAGTCTCTTCAGTTGTGATATTCGAGGTCATTACTAATAAAAATCTTCTCTAAATCGCGCTCCACAACTTTCATAGAAACACTTTCTCTGTATAGCTACCACAAAGCTGTTGAAATCTGTATTGCTCTGCAACTAGTTCCGACTGTATTTCATCGCATGGCAAAGATTAAAATCTCAAAATGATGTTTCTCTCTCGTTTATAAATTTAAAATATGTTATATACCTTTTTAGTGCTATGAATGTAAGTGGACATGGAGTATGGCCTTACATCATCTAGCCCATAGCACAAGTTTCAACATATGTCATACCATGACATACCTAGTTCTGTTTACTTGCGCGATCGGCAGAGGACCGCGCGACTTCACAGTTAAGGCTCTCCATCTATTTCTGTCCTCTGCTACTTCCCTCCAGTTCTCCACGACTCTTGCCTACAGCTTGTCTGTTCTTAATCTATCCACCAATCTCTTCCTATGTCTTCCTGCTGGTATATTGCCTGATGGTGTCCAGTCCGTTCTTATTAATTTTTTTTTTTTACAATGGCTTTCACGTTTTACGTGCTGCAGGCTTTTCCTAAAATTAAAAAAAAAATTGCTCCGGAAAAGAAAGGTTTGACTAAATGTGAAAAATTGTTGTAAGGGACGACATGGTCATTTACTTCGAAGCAAATGTTCTATCGAAATGTAAAAGCGTTGCAATCGTGAAAATCCTGTCAGTACTGCATTTCGTCGTCTGTCTACTACACACCATGGTCAGTAAGTGAAACGAAATTAAGCAGAAGTTAACTACATTTTGATTCTGAAGTCACTGAAAAATAACACAAATTTCCATTTACAAGACGGGTAAAGTTGGTAATACATTAACGAAACTCAGTTAATTTTCAAATATCAAATGTACCATGGCAAAAGACCTTCTGTTTCAATATTGTTCACGTCCGACGAAGTATGGCCTAGCCGTTCACACGACATGTAACTACTTTCAAAATAAATAGAATTTACTTGCCATTAAAATCTGTAACTGCATAATTAACAGTATATTCCAGTAGCTTTAATAAGTAATACAATACTCAAACGTGTAGAACTCACAGTGTTTTCAAATGCTACAGAAAACAGAACTTCATGTGTGACAACAACAGAAACTGTGGAAAATGGCGGAAACTGCTTATGGAGGTCACCATTGTGAATTCGTTCATTTGCTTCTAAAATCGGTCACTAGATTGAAGTACCGACCAAGAAACATCACGTGTTCCCAGTTACACCACCCTCCAGATACAGTATTCTCCCACCCATATACTTTTGACTTTGTTTCGAACTGTAAATACAGCAAATACTCAGTGTAATATTTTGTATACCAACTGAATAATATGACGTTATTCGAGGTTATTTTGTAGTCTTACTACAGTTATTGGTAATTATAAATGGTAAATTACTTGTAGCGATAACTGTACAACGGTGTCCCACATGCCACAAACATTGAAATGTCACGCTACCTCGACAACAGGTATGTTGTAATATATGAAATGACGTACGATTTATATCAGGCTCCTGCGTTTGGTTACCTACTACCGTGCAGATCATTGATTGGTGAGAAAGTAAAGCAGGGAAAATAGATATCATACACAAATGAACTTACTCGTTCTTCAAAACAAAATAAATTCCCCAATTTTTGGCAGTACTTTGCGATAACTTATGGAAATTATGTATGAAAACACTTAAGGTTAGTGCACTGGTGGAACTGACATAGCTCCCCAGGGGCGTACAAAGGTGTCCTGTTATCAAGGTTCCTGTTATTCATGAACAAGAGCGCCGCTTTCAATTGTCAAAATTAATGAACTGTGACTGCGTTTCTTTTGGCGCTTGTACTTCACCTTATTCCGTTTTTTGCTACCTAATATATAGTAAACCGTTTTAATAATCTCTTCGAACTAGAATCCACAGCCTGTGATAAAATTACTGTGGCGCGTCCTTTTTCTCAATATTTTGCTGTGTTTAGCAGACAGAAGTCGATATACCTCACAGGGTGAGCTGATTTCGCCCTGTACGGTCATTTCCTAATGGTCAGGTCGTACAGGCAACTCAGAAATATCACGACTACATCTGTATCTGTACAAAAGCGCATCAATTATCCGCACATATTCTGCAATTCGTTTACCAGGAAACAGTGCTTTCCCATGGCTAATCATAGTCAATCACTTGTAAAGAATTGTTGCTGAGGCAGCGTTGGTTGAACCACACCCTACCTTGTTTGAATCATCTCGGCCTTCATCTGGAATTGAAAGTAATAGTTTATTTATACAGTAATAATTTTCTTAATAATATTAGATAGGCTATACCAGCTTATTAACAAAGAAAAAAATAATGAATAGGTAACTAATGAATACTTACAGGGATTTAATTACTTACACCTCTAGTTTGACTTAAGTTACGTACATTGCTGTCCGTATGTACGTAGTGGTGGACAATTTAGGATTTCGTCTTATGGTTGTTACTGGCTGAAATATTTGAACCATCACTGTATTCTTAATAATATGTCATTGAAAAACTACCTGCTTGAATGAAATATCATGATCATCATGAAGCGCAATATTTTTCAGCATTACTTTGTTCTTTCGTTCTTTCGAAGACCTTCTCACTTCGTGCTCCTTCAAACTATCTTAATCTCGAAGAGGAAATTTCTTTTAGAACGAAGTTTATAGATATTCCGTTTCTTTACATCCGCCTGCTGTGTTTCCAAATATGTATTTCTGATTCCAAGTATAATGTTTGACAGAAATAAACCTCTTTCTCATCGCGTTTATGTACTATCTGTCTACTGATAGACTCTCCATTAGGCCCAGAGGGAAAGTCCATCGGCTGAAACATCAGTTGTATTCAGTAAGAGTTATTTTACAGTACGACGCGGCACCACGCCCAAAAAAGTTTTGTATTAACAGATTCTGGCCGCGGAAGCCTACGAACTGGTACGTTTCACAGCTGTTACTTTACTTTTCCAAATTACGATATTTAATCCACGATCATCGAAGGAATATCTCCATATCCTTACCAGCATCCGACTAGAAAAGCGAGTCAATTGGACATTTTTGCAAGTACCTACGTTTAAAAACAGAATTAGAAGAACAAAGGGTCCTGAACTGCTTTAGATACACGTACATACAAGTACTGACAGAGAGCGAAGTCTCGTTAACGGCAGGATGAAATGCGAGGGCCAGCCCAGTACATCTATAATAGAGTAGTCGTCAGAAGACTTGTATACCAAGGAAACATACATTACAGGGCATCGGGAGAAAGTAACTTGAAGAAATACAGCACCAAGTTTTTTTTCATTTTTGTTGATGACAAAGCAAATTTTAGACATTCGCTCTTCTTGCCTTGGGTTAATGCAGTTATTTATCATCATTTTGTAGACTGCATTTTGAATTCCATGGCTGCACTATGCGAAATTACCGTTCCCCTAGTTTCCCCGTTTCCTATTCGCATACTAACGTCTAGTTTGCCTGCACGAGTAGATGCTTATTTCCGTAATGCAGTCAACAACCTTTTAGTCATTTAAGTCTTTAGTTTTGTCCAGCGTGTTAGTTGATCGAAAAGTCAACGGCTTACTTCCGGTTCCTAGTGTCCAGCGGGTTCATTATTTCGATCAGACATGTCGCCATCATCAGGTGGACTAACGTGAGCATGCACATTCGTATACCAAATGTTAACAGCTTAAGTGGCCGACATACACGTTTAATTTGCTGCGAAACTGCATCTGATGCAATTTATAATTTTGCTTCTGTCCATAGATTACAGACGAATTCAGTTGCGCATAGAAATTAATACTTAAGGCGGTCATACTTACACCAAGCATGTGTGTAGATAATACGACATGAAGCTATATTTAATCATACTCTTTACATTTGATTTGTGTTACAGTTATGTGTGAGCTATCATAAAGGGAGAACTGAAGCTAATGTTACCAGCACAGCGATTCCACCACAGTTATTACTTGAGCAGTAAATGAAATTTTACATATACTTTGATGACTTTGGGACCGTTATAGAAAAGGCCGGATGATATATTTTACATAGGATTGGCTCATTACACAGGTCAACCGAAGACTAAAACAGGTTGGGGGCGAAACGTGATTTAAAGTTGACAGAACTGTTATAGATGACTAGCTTTTACGGGCGAATAACGAAAAATTAAATTAGGAACTTTTCATGGAACAGCTCTATTCGATCACTGAGGATGTGTGCATTTGCGTATGTACGCAAGAACATTCTCCTGGGAGATTTATCGTTCTGCCTTGTTGGCCAGTTCAGAAATGTTGCTCGTTGCTCTATTTCATGAAACGATTTAATCAGTGGCTTCGGTGCTCGAGTGCCATTACCGTGTACGAAATTACGCTGACGTGAGAAATAGTGAAGTATTTCGGGAGTGATAAAATTGTGGGGATGAAATTTGTTATTTCCAGACGGAAAGAAGTATGTACACAGTGGAAAACGAAGAAAAAAATGAAAATCCCTGTCGGAATGAAGCAAATAAAAGCGCGTCTTTCGGAAGGGAAGCTTTCAGTGGGGCAAGGTTGTTGGCGCAGCCTGAGTTGGCTCTCCGACGGAGGAGCCCCGCCGATCCGAAGGTTGCGAGCGACCGGAAGGCAGGAATCAGGGAGCGAATCTCGGTGCCGGATTAAAGAGGAAGGAAGAAAATGTAAATGGCGTCGCAGAGAGGCGCGGCCGGCCGGCGACGTGGCAACCCCGCAGCCTCCTGCCTCCCTCCCCCCCCCCCTTCCCCCGTCCACGACATCGACTCTGCCGACATAAAGAAAACCAGCCGCGGCAGATCTAATTTACTGGAACACCAGCCCCAGCCCGCCGTAGCGCGGCGCCTATTGGTATTCTGCAGCAGGCGGCGCCGGCACCCCGGTAATGGAGTGGTGGCGATGGTGCAGCGGCAGCAGGCAGGCAGCTGCCGCTGGTGAAGGCGGCGGAGCGGCGGCCCACTTCTCCGGGGTCACACGGCGAGCGCGGAGACTCTTGCCTGGCTTTTGAGTGCGCGTGCTCACAGCTCGTTCAGATGGTTCAAGTGGCTCTGAGCACTATGGGACCTACCAGCTGAGGTCATCAGTCCCCTAGAACTTAGAACTACTTAAACCTAACTAACCTAAGGACATCACACACATCCATCCCTGAGGCAGGATTCGACTCTGCGGCCGCAGCGGTCGCGCGGTTCCAGACTGAAGCGCCTAGAACCGCTCGGCCACACCGGCCGGCTCACAGTTCGTTCCCGTTAGGCCGGTATTACACTATCAAATTTCTTTGTCAGATATTTTTGTCAAAGATATTTGATGGTGTAATAGGAACTTTGTCAAATGTCGTCCAATATTTGATCAAATCTAGGGCCTCGCTGTAGTTTTGATCAAAGAAGTCGCTTGTCTTCTGTTCACTGCAATGTGACATGTTACCACATGGAGCGCTAGCATCGCTGCAGCGTTCTGTCGTCTGTAGTGTTTTTATAAGCATTGCCAGTAAATACAGTTGGTCTGTGCCGACAACTACAAAATTAATAGAGATGTATGAAGCTGATGAGGCGCTTTACAAAGTTAGGCACCCTGAATACAAAAATAGATTTAGAAGATTGGAGACCTGACCTGACCTAACCTAACCTAACATAACCCTCTCCTGTAGCAAGGAATCGGAGTGTGACAGTGAGCCTGTCTTCTGCAGATGTAGCAGTTCTTAAGTGAATATTGTGCTTTGTGATATGAGGATACACTTCACTGAGCACATACAGAAATGTATGCTCATCCGTTCTTAAGTAATTGATGTACGACTTGACGTCTTCCACTGTAAGCTCACGTAACAAGTTTTGTCGAATGCTTTTATCGTGTCGTCATAAAACCCACGGCTTCATCCAGATCAGATTACTTTTTCGTTCCATAGATCCATGCTGAGGAGATCCTCGTGGATGTGGAACATGCCAATCTTTTTTAAGCTGAAATAACAATACTAATAGTATGAATAAATACAATACATCATTTGTTTCTATTAAAAATTTCGTCAATGTCGTAGGAGTTGGCCACTAGTAAGTCTTTCAGGCTCCTTTTAAACTGATGTTTATTTGTAACTAAATTTTTTGTTTGCTGGCAAACTATTGAAGATGAGTGTTCCTGAGTAGTGGACACCTTTTTGAACTGCAGTAAGTGCTTTTAAGTCCTTGTGCAGATCATTTTTGTTCCTGGTATTGTATGTATGAACTGAGTTGTTTGTTGGAAAAAGAGATATATTATTTAGGACAAATTTCATTAAGGAGTAAATATACTGTTTCATTAAGGAGTAAATATACTGAGAGGCAGTAGTTAGTATACCCAGTTCTTTGAAGAGGTTTCTGCAGGACGTCCATGTATTTACTCCACAAATAATACGTATTACACGCTTTTGGACTCTGAAAACTTTTGTTTGACTTGGAGTTACCCCAAAATATTAAACCATATGACATTATGAAATGAAAGTAGGCAAAGTATGCAAGCTTTTTCATTTTTATGTCTCATATGTCTGCAAACACTCGAATTGCAAATACAGATTTGTTAAGGCGTTTCTGCAGTTCTGTGGCGTGCTCCTCCCAACTGAATTTATTATCAAGTTGTAATCCCAGGGATTTAAGACTGTCAACCTCGTAGGTATGTTTCCTTTTATTTCACCACTTCTTTTCCGCATGTGCACACAATGCCATTGCTGTACGTGCAACTGCTGCGGTTAATAACAAGCTGTTGTCAGCCATCTTGAACTTTGACGAAAAATTTGATGACAGTGTAATACCCCTTCTAGCGCTACGTCAAAGATCTTTGTCAAATATATTTGACGGAATATTTGATCACATCTTCCATCAAATCTTTGAGAAAGAAATTTGATAGTGTAATACCGGCTATATTTATATCATGTACTAGATAAGGAACCAATATTCACGAATAGGTATATATTTGTAAGCCAAACGCCTGTTTGTTGCTGCATTATCGGTATTCAATTTCTCTGAAGCGTTTCGCCTTGTATATGAAAGATATCTTAAGTGGACGTTAGCTATTTTTGCCTGTCCTGACGAGGTCTGTGTTATCTGTCATGTAGTCGCAGCTTGAAATATTCACTTCTACTTCACATATGAGGTAAACACAAGTTCTTGCAGAGAAATCACTACTTAATCTTTATCAGGTTGAATACCACAGCTGACACTAATTTTGATGATTAATGAAAAATATCTCAGGTGCATCGATATACATTTGTGTTAAGACCGGTGACGTTCTTAGAACATCTTCTGGTTGGTGATTTATGCTAAAGACATGATATAAACGGTCTGGTTGTCGTATGCAATGTTTCTGGATTTGGTCTTTGGCATTAATTATGTCAACCAAATCATTTATATCATGACTTTAGCAGAACTCAGAAACTTGAAGACGTTTTAAGAACGAAACCGGTCATAGCACAATAAATCCGTAATAATGCAGCTTAGGTGGTTTTCAACAATCATGAAATAATCATTACAGTTCTCGTGTTTCGTATCGGAACTCATGGCCAGATCAGCAAACGCAGAAAGAAGTCTGGAAAATTAAGAAAGCCGAACATTCCCGCACGAGTACCTGGCGTATATTCGTTAGATGAAGTCGAAGTACATCTTTTACCCTACGACCACACGACAGAAAACACAGAAGACGTCAATCAGTACAGGCAAAGGAAACAGCTTAACATCCACATATGTTAAATATCGCTACTGACGCGAGAAAAGGCCGTCCAGTAAGAAACCAATTTTTATGTTGCTGCTGCGGAAAATCGCCATGCCAATAAATATTTTCAAAAAATTGGGAAGAATAAATAAATTTAAATGTTTGACATAGTTGGCCTACTGGAAATTGGCTACGCCTCGGGAGCCATTAACATAGGCCAACCCACATGAAAATAACATTAAACTTAAGCAAACACGCCTATAAACAGAGATGCACATTCTCCTATTCATAGCCTGTCTCTCTTCTTCCATATCGTCTCCTCCTGTAAGGCATGGCTGTGTGCTTTGTGCTGCTGCCAACCATTACCAGTAACAACTTCAGTAGTAGTACATGAAAAATTAATTTTGGCTATCTCTGTGATAGGCTATGAATACAACAAAAGAATCAATGTTGAGGTGTATAAATAAATTAAGAAACTAGATGAAGCTAGGAGAATAATGGATGGACTGTAAGTAACCAGGACTTACCCCACAGAGTTAAGACCAACAGACTGTGGCCCACAATAAGAAGGCATTTTTCGGAAAAAAATAAATTACGTGTACACTAAACCGAATAATGTTTTAATGTAATCAGGCAGTCGAAAAAAAATTGCACTTTAATGGAAAGGTAAAATATTAGAAGAACGATATGGTGATCATATGATTCAAGGAGGTAACCCAAATCGGGGACAAAGATGTTAGCGCGGGCCGTAACGTCTGAGACGTTGATTGATGAACTGATTGCTGAGCTTTCACATATTCGTATACATGTGTAACAGCTTAAAAAGGAGCAGCGCATCTCAAAGTCAGTTGCAAATTAGAGACCACAATCAACGAATACTTACGGTGTGTTGGCTGCGGCATCTGCAATCTGTTTTTATTAGTTGAGAATAATATCTGGCCCCGATCTCTCTCTCTGTATCTGTGGCTTCCCAATATAACTGTAAACTCAAAACTTGTAGCCAAATATGAAATGAGTGCTCTGTACCATTCCTATGTAACTTGTACGAAATGCTGTCTGCAGTAGAGCTCCAGAAGCTTAGTCGGTTTTGTGCTTATCGTTGGCAGAGAGGATGGAAAATGGAGAAGAAGAAAGTGGGTCGGTGGGCTATAGAGATATTAAGCTGATTTGTTTGATTGAATGTGACTTTTTGACACAGATACCTCTTCTCACGCTCTGTATACAACAGCTGATGCTCTGCTTTTGACTCTCTTTTAAATAATTTGCATTTGAAATAGTTTCTGTTAATCTTACACTTTTTATACTATAGTGCTAGATGTCCAGACATTAAGTCCGGTTATATAAATTTAATTTTAGCGTCGCTTAACTTTGGCATTGATAGATGGATTTATAAAATCGACAACGAATTTCTACATCGACTTAGGTAGCGCTATAGAATCAAAACCACATTGACTTTACTTTCATGCGTGAAAAATCTTCGTAAGGTTTTGAAGTTTCAAGCATCTTTTTTTTTAGCATGTGTTGATATTATCGGAGGAACAAGTATGTTTTTTTAGTAATTCACGTTCTTTAATTTTGTAAAATGTGTATGTTTAAATTTTCTTTAGGACTTCTTGTTTCAAAATTGTACACTTTGCAATATTTAATTTTTTTATTAATGTATTACAAGAATGTAAAATGCAGTGTAGGGAAAAATTGAAAGCATTTATAGATTTGTTCTACGTTTGGACAAGTTCGTAAGACGACTGGGGTGCAAGACTTTATAAAGAGTTACTAGATAATAGATACTGAGATGTGAAACAACCATAAATCACCTCTAGTAACGTTTACATACCTTAAACGTTGAGTACCTCACGAAAAATAATATTTTATTAAAGGACAAGTGTAAAAGAAGACATCCAGGCTTAAACGGAGAAAGGAGAAGTAATTTGAGTGCTTTCACACGGTGCGCCGCAGCTTGATAACACTTTCTTGGAAAATCGAAGCTGTTCCTGAGTTTTCGTTATTCAAAGTTTGAGTCCTGTTACTGTTCCTTTTGTATTGCGTATGTTGGCGCAGCATGCGGATACTGCATATCCGGAAACATGATCAAGGAATTTACGCGCATTTGCCTGTGTCATAGCAAATGTGCTAGAGGTGTTGTCAACGGGGAAAGTAGGTTGACTGCCCGAGGCTTAAAATTCTGTGGTATGCACTTTATATACTTGTGAAGTGGCTTCAGTTATCGTGTCTTAAATTTCTGATAGCATTAAGAGAGTTTATCGTCAAGAATAAGGTGTTACAAGAATGTAAAATACAATGTGGGGAAAAAACTTAAAGGGTTAATAGAACTGGCTTAATTTTGAATTTTACCGATGTATAGAATTAATGATAATTACATGATTGTTATACCTCTGCTGATTGCTGTAAGTAATGACTTAGTGTACATGTTCCATGTATTTGAAGTACTTGGCGGCCGTTGCAAACAACGTTATCAGATGTCTCCATCTTGTCAAAACAAATGCAGACAGCGTTTGGCGGTCTGCACAAAGAACAAATATTGATTACATTACAGCTGTTCTAAATATGAAAGAAAATACTTTTAAATGTAGCCGTATTTACATCTGAATGTGTATGTGAATGTAAAACGACTAGTTCCACGTCATTCCGATTAATCCTACAAATGATTCACGGAACATGAAACTTCTAATCAGTTCTCTATTACTGAATTTGAGCAAAGTATTATTTGTTTTAAATTTTGTATCTTTGTAGGGACCAAGGTTTTTGGCTTTCATCTTTGATTTTTGTCCAGTTAGTGTTTATCGCAACAAAATCACTAACCTTGTACTTGAAGCCTTTCTTCTGTCATCGGTTGAAGCTAGCTCAGTTTTCTTCTTGCCCCTTACTCGTTTGTAGTTTAGCATCTTTCCTCAGTTCACAGCATGATTTAATAATTTCTCTTCTAATAATTTCGTGATGCAATGATTAGCCTGTGTTTGCATCTTAATTCCTATGAAAATTTCAATTGGTGTTTCCCCAATATTAAATTCATGACACGTTGAACTAACGGTAGCACTTTGTACCATTCGGTAGGACTGTCAACACTAAGCTTAACGATGGTCATAGTTGAAATAGAACTGATTATCTAAGTCTGTCTGTTGCTTGTAAAATACCCTTTTCCCAAATCCTGTCAAAACTACGTAGATATCTTGCAATCTTGGAGCATCCATTGTCTGACAGACATAGTCAATTAGCGTCCTCACAAGTCGTTATTTACTTGAACATTTTTCAATGCAAAGTTGTTAATGCTCTTCGTAACAGCGTTTGCATTGATTGTAGCCGTTTTTTATTCTTCTCCTTCGTGGATTTAGATGAGATATGGTCTAGCTACTTGCAACTGTTCTTGTGGTTGCAATGACTGGACCTGTGGCCGCTGCCACAGTAGTTGAAACACTTCCAGTTTAGTTTCCAAGCCGTGCTTTTAGTGTTTCTGTTCCTTGAGTCTTTTGCATCTTTGTTATTGGTATTCCCGAAAACGTTATTGTTATAATTTTTGTTATTTCTTTCCAGCAATGAGTTAACAGTAAACCCCCCCCCCCCCCCCCCCCCCACTCCTCCTTAAACGCTTTCATATTTCCGGCACCATTAAGTCTGATTCGTCTGGAATAACGATTCTTTATCTATATCAGCATTACGAGAAAATTCTTGGAGAGACTTATTCCATTCCTTCTTTCGTCAGAACAGCAGTTTGTGGATCACTGCACCACATGTCTTAACGGCGAAATCCTCTTGCAAAGCTTTCTTCATTGCAGCGCACAATGTAATGCCCTTCGCGTCCCGAATAAAAAACTCAGCCTAGCCGTAAAGCAATTTTTTGTGAAAACAAACGACTGTAGTTGATTCCAAACCATTAAAAACCCTTTTCCTCGAAGTCCAAGATCCATTTTTAAATGGATATCCGTCGCTGCCGTTAAATGACTCAAGAGCACCTCAACGTCACGAAACGACAGAGAAAATTTATATTGATTCTGTGGATGCGTAAGAAATGTGCTACGCTTCTACAGGCCCTTTCTGCATCGGAATCTTCCTTCGATTTATTTTCCAGTAGACTCACTCTTTTATCACTACCCATTTGGTTTGCATCATGTTCTTCATCGTAAACGCCATCAACACCCCATCACGTTCTATGTTGTCACTAATTTTCAACCCAAGTGTGGAATAACTAACAACAAATTTCTGCAATAATTTCGTTTTTTATCCCACTATCTCTAAACAATATATTGCATATTGCTTCCAATCCCGGATCTCAAAATAACTGTTCAGTTTAAATGACTTTTCATCTTTAAGATGGTTAGCTTTTGGTTTAAAAATAAAGCCAGAAAAGTCTCAAGCATTTCCGATTTTTTCTGTAATGGGTAATTGCTTCGAAAAGGCTATTCCCAACGCAAAGCTTGCTTTTCATTTTGCTTTAAGTTAAAATTTTATATTAACTCTGTACTGTTAGAACGATAACTAAAGCTAATATAAATAAATAAACAAAAACGGCTTTAACCGACGCAGAGGTTATATTTTCATCTATTTTATCGATTTCGTCTAACGTTTCTGTTTCTAGATATTTTATCAGCTCCTTTCACTCTTCCCAACGTTCCAAAACTGCTCAAGCATATTTGTAATAAAATCTCTAGTGCCGTACTTAAACCCGTCGTTGCGAGTTCCATCTCGTTTTCACATTGTAACTTGTTTCGTCTAACAGTTTTCGTTTCGTCAGAGATTCCTCCTTTCGTCATAGTAAAATTTCTAATTGCGTCGTTCTGCTATTGCTAATCGTTGTTAACACATGGATCCTCGTCGTAGATCCAAAATCCACTTAATTACACGATGCTACGCCGTCACAGCGAGAATGGCGCTCAGAAACGTTCGTCGTCAACAGATGGCTGAAATTGCGTCGTCACTCGTTCAGTTGATTGCAGCGGTGTCCCCAAAATTTGTATAAAAAACGATTCCGACTTTAACAAACTCTTAACAAGGAACGGAACAAAAAGACAGTACAATACAAGTCGCGTCTTCTCCTTTACCAAAGCTTCCCCATGAACACACAAAAACTACTGTCGTCCACTGTGGAAACTGTGTTTTTGAGGTAATCTCAAGTGCGATTCCGACTGATTCTGCCATATCTGTGTTCTGATCGGGACTAAGTTCCAGGCCGTTTGAAAATTTAAAGACGTTGACTCAGAAAAGCAAAGGAATGAAAAAAAGAAAGAAAGAAAACGAGTTGACACAGCGGAGGAATGTCCCCAATGTGGAACGGTCACGTCGTTTAAATGCTGCACACTGACGCTTGATGAAAAAAAAAATTTCGGCAACCGATTTTCGCTGTCATACTTACATGTTAGGCCACACCAAATATGGATTTTCTGAGCGTCACTTATTTTACAGCAATGGTGTCTAAATCAGCTATGCCGATTTCGTAGACACTTTGAACTGATGTCATCTGTCCCTTCATAATTTATTTTAATAAAGAGATAATACGATTTACCTAAGCGTGTCTGTTAACTCACAAGGAAGAGAAATAGAAGATCATTCAAGAAGAGATGATAAAAAATTTATGCAAGCCAAATAATGCATTTGAAACTGTTTTACTACACCTGTTTAGATCAGGCGCATCGTGGGAATTAGTGCGAACGGTATTGTAGTTAAAGTGGCTAGATGTCCAAGTGAGTAAAGACGGATTCTGTTAGTATCCATAGAAATAAGTTTTGAGACTAGCGCACTACTGTGTATTATCCAGCTGTGCAGGATATAAGCTTGTTAACAGGCCGAATATATGTGCATTAATCTCTTCTCATGTAATAAAATAATAAAATGGTCTTCTCTTCAGTTCAACGAATAACTTTATGATAAGTCTTATACTTTTTTATTTTCTACACTTATCACCCCTCCGCATCAACCAGCACGTTAAAACAAAAGTGTGAACTCAACAAGCCAGTCACGACTCACATACGGCAGAGTGTTTTCCATGGAGCAAAAATCGATTGTGAGATCTGTAATGCGGCAGCCAAACTCGTATTTCCGTAATCGACATCATTTTACAGGACCAACCGCAAACAGTATTGGGGAAATCGATTTACAAAGAGTGCTAAACTCAAACAGTATTTGCGAGCCCATGTGACCGCCCTATTTATATATTTTGTCATATCGTATAAAATATAATCGACATGCATTTAAGCTGCAAGCCACTGTGGCGTGTAGAGAAGAGGGCACTTCACATTACATCGAATATTAGAGCTTCTACTTGTTCCATTCGCGTCTACTGACTGCTGAAATGCATCTGTGCGCGTTGTAACTAGTCTGTTATTGTCTTCACCGTCTCTGTGGTTGCAATACGTACCAGGATGAAGAAAATGTCTAGTTTCTTTACTTAATTACTTCTCCTTTTTGTTACTGTGTAAGTAGATTTCAGCGGGATGGTTGATGTCTTTCTATAAGCATCTGCCATTTCAAATTTTTCAGTATTTCCGTGCCACTCTTCTTGAGTTAAACAAACCTGTCACTATTCGTACTCCCCGTCTTTGTGTAAGTTTAGTATACCTTTTTAGACCTAATGGGTATTAAATGTCGTGTGACTAGGGCCTCCCGTCGGGTAGACCGTTCTTCCGATGTAACGCCACTTCGGCGACTTGCGCGTCGATGGGGATGAAATGATGATGATCAAGACAACACAACACCCAGTCCCTGAGCGAAGAAAATCTCCGACCCAGCCGGGAATCGAAACCGGGCCCTTAGGATTGACATTCTGTCGCGCTGACCACTCAGCTACCGGGGGCGGACAATGGGTATTGGCCTCATATATTAAAACAATATTCTAGGATTGGTAGCGCTCTCGTTTGTAAGCCGCATATTCCCAGAATCACAGCTGCAAAATACTAACGCGAATTCTTTACAGACGAATGGAAAAATTGGTATAAGCGGACTTCGGGGAAGATCAGTTTGGATTCCGTAGAAATGTTGGAACACGTGAGACAATACTAACCTTACGACTTATCTTAGAAGAAAGATTAAGAAAAGGCAAACCTACGTTTCTAGCATTTCTAGACTTAGAGAAAGCTTTTGACAATGTTGACTGGAATACTCTCTTTCAAATTCTGAAGGTGGCAGGGGTAAAATACTGGGAGCGAAAGGCTATTTACAATTTGTACAGCAACCAGATGGCAGTTATAAGAGTCGAGGGGCATGAAAGGGAAGCAGTGGTTGGGAAAGGAGTCAGACAGGCTTGTAGCCTCTCCCCGATGTTATTCAATCTGTATATTGAGCAAGCAGTAAAGGAAACAAAAGAAAAATTCGGAGTAGGTATTAAAATTCATGGAGAAGAAGTAAAAACTTTGAGGTTCGCCGATGACATTGTAATTCTGTCAGAGACAGCAAAGGACTTGGAAGAGCAGTTGAACGGAATGGACAGTGTCTTGAAAGGAGGATATAAGATGAACATCAACAAAAGCAAAACGAGGATAATGAAATGTAGTCAAATTAAATCGGGTGATGCTGAGGGAATTAGATTAGGAAATGAGACACTTAAAGTAGTAAAGGAGTTTTGCTATTTAGGGAGTAAAATAACTGATGATGGTCGAAGTAGAGAGGATATAAAATGTAGACTGGCAATGGCGAGGAAATCGTTTCTGAAGAAGAGAAATTTGTTAACATCGAGTATAGATTTAAGTGTCAGGAAGTCGTTCCTGAAAGTATTTGTATGGAGTGTAGCCATGTATGGAAGTGAAACATGGACGATAACTAGTTTGGACAAGAAGAGAATAGAAGCTTTCGAAATGTGGTGCTACAGAAGAATGCTGAAGATAAGGTGGGTAGATCGCGTAACTAATGAGGAGGTATTGAACAGGATTGGGGAGAAGAGAAGTTTGTGGCACAACTTGACTAGAAGAAGGGATCGGTTGGTAGGACATGTTTTGAGGCATCAAGGAATCACAAATTTAGCATTGGAGGGCAGCGCGGAGGGTAAAAATCGTAGAGGGAGACCAAGAGATGAATACACTAAGCAGATTCAGAAGAATGTAGGTTGCAGTAAGTACTGGGAGATGAAGAAGCTTGCACAGGATAGAGTAGCATGGAGAGCTGCATCAAACCAGTCTCAGGACTGAAGACTACAACAACAACAACATTCCCAGAATCCTAGTAGGTGGTTCACATAATTACAGTGGCTTCGTGTAATAATAAGAAAGTTGAGTGGAATTTTGACAGCTGTAGGTAGTTGGTAGAGTGTTTGAAGTATTAGAAAGAAACACTAAAGCAGTCTCTGCTAGGTGTCGGCGAATGCGTCACTGACGGATTTCACGGCAGTAATACTCATCTTGGGGAATCTGAGAAAACAGCCAGAGACCGCGAGAGCGCGGCATCGACCCGAGTCGACGTTTCCCCCCGTGCTTGTGGCAGAAGGTCCCGCCCCGCCACCAACCCCGTCTCCGCCCCGCCTAGACTCGTCGCGCGCGCCTCCGACCGAGCCGGGCTGACGCTTTGGTCAGCGGGGGAGGGCAGGGGACAGGAAGACTCTCGCGTCGCCGTCGATCATTAACGCGTGTCCCCCGGAGCGGCCACCTGCTGCCGAGGCGGAGGCGGAGGCGCAGGCGGTCAGCGCCGGAAGAAACCGCCGCAGCGGTTGCCCCCGCCAGTCTCCGCGCGCCGTCGCCGCCGCCGCCGCCGCCGCATGGACCACAGCCACTACGTCGGCTACCTGCTCGCCCTCCTCAAGATAGGTACTCCGCTCTTGCAGCCTCTTCTTCTTTTGGTTTTGTCAACCTCATCCGCTATTCTATTTTCTTCTTCTACTACTACTACTACTACCGCTTCTGCTTTTCTCCCTCTTCATTTCATCCGCTTTTCCGCTTTTCTTTCCTTTTGCTTTTCTCCACCTCCACACCATCTCCGTTTCCCATTTCTTCTTCTTCCTCGTCTTGTACGCCGTCCGGTAGCATTACTGCTCGCTCCACTGTTAGCCCCTCTTCATCCCGATATCTTCCTTAACTACTAATGTTTTTGTCAGTGAGTCCGTGTTACACCCACACATTACCAGCTCCCTACTATCTTTGCTAGATGTCATTCTCTGCATTCTTGGGGATATTTATCTATGTTTTCTTCCAGTTTCGTGTTTTCTTTAAACCAGATCAGTAGTAGTATCTTCATGAAACATTTATTAGCATAGCCTGCTTTAAATCCGACTTTAAACTAGAAGGGCAAAAGTTGTAGCATTACTCTGCACTCGATTATGCGATTACCCGCGTTCAGTTTAGTACTGAGGCTCGTTCAGCAACTTTACGTTCCTGCTGTACGTCTGCGCTTACTTGCATGAGAAACAGTCGCGCCACTGATTGCCGCTTCGCTTTTAGGAATCGCTAAACTTTTTGCAGAACGATTGTTCATTTTATCGGTGACACTATTTCGAGCCACGAGAGTGCCTGTGACGTAAAAAGCCTATGTGATCTGCCTCCCGACAAAGCGTCAGCGATCGCATTATGGAATTCTTGAAGCGCGCCGTACCCAAGCACCGTCGGAGATGGTCTATAGCAGTAGTAACTTGTATCAGAGGTTGCACTGCCGTGCGGCTCAAAGGGCGGAGTCTCAGGTTCCCAGAATGCTGCGACAAAGCATTGTGACATAGCTGCATATGTGCAGCAAAGAGGAAATTTTTGCGTGCTGTCGGCGTGTGAATCAAGAGGCGAAGCACATGCTCACGTGCACGAAGGTGTGTATCGACCGCGCGTTGTCATTCTATCTACCGTGCAGTTCGTCAGAAGTGGATCAGCACAACAGCAAAAAGTATTTATGGTGGGCAGATGGGTTTTATCAACGTTGTTTCTTTCTAACGCCACACCCTACCGTCTCGCTTCACAAAATGTAAGAATATTTGAGGAGGAGATCATTATTGGCTTCCAGAATATTTCTAACACTTGTGTAAAATTCATTTTACTTAATTTCCGTGTCTGTCCCCTTAATTGGAACCACAGTAGTTTGGTGGTCACAGATTTCCATCACTTGCTTATTTTCTTTGGTTATGGGTTATAAAGTAAAATCTGAAGCTCTGTCAGCTTTCCCGACTCTTTTAAAAAATGTACTCCACTCGGCTCCTAGTGTTTAGCAGGCTGGTTACCTCTTAAACCCTATTATCGAAAAAAGTGATTAACTACCCACCTATTTTTATGTTCATTCTGTGGTATAAGTGTTTAATAATATTCTAAGAGGATCTATAACTCTCACTACCAGTCATAAACATTTTAGTTTCATACTCGTGCCGTCGATTATAATGTTGGCCACTCTCCTTGCGACGGAATTAGCTGGTTTTGGCAGGCCTACAAGCAAATGCACCCAAACTCACACATTCCCACAGGCAAAGACTCACGCGCCATTTAGAAAAAGTTATTACTTGTAAACATAAAAAGTAATAATTTTAAAAATATTGCGATTATTATTTGTTATGTGTCATAGAGTGAAAACTGTACTACAGATATGAAGCATAACTTATTTTTCCGTAATTCCTTTCTATTTGGTAACTGGAGAATTTATTATTTCTGCATGAAGTGGAAAGATTCCGTTCGCATGATCTCCGATCATTTAGATTTGGGACTGAAGCAACACCTGATAAACATTTGTAGTCTAAATTATTATTTGGGGAATTGATTTTTTTAAAGTCCAATCATGTTCCGTCAAGAGAACAGCGCTAGCACATCCATTGACATCATTACTGCATCAGAATAGTTTCAATGTTAGCTATTAATTATGATACAAACTGACTGTTCTCATGTAAAGAAAACAAAGAAATTAACATTTGCAAAAATCCTTCTCCACTGCTCTTTTTTATTCGACCATAACACCAACTCTTGCTTCTAAAGTTTGTGTATCATTATGAATTCGGTTTAGTTTGATTAAACTTTAAGTACGATGCCAAGCGATCGAAACATAAATGCGAGGCACGATAACGATTAAAATAATGCAATATTGTAATAGAGATGTTTCATAGAATTTGGGAAAATAATTCTCATTCTTTTTACCGCTGTATAATCTAACACGTGGTACGATTTACGTATGTTTGGTCCTGGAACTTTGTTTCTGTTTCCAATCTAGATAATATCGACACCTGTAGAAAAAAAATTATGCCTTTCAACTCGATATAACGGAGAACTTTTATTAAAAAAAAGTGGCTGTGCCTGAGAAATCGAAGTCAGAATTCAAAGCGCTGAGCACAGACCTTGAAATAGTTTGTTTGGCATTGTGCCGGCCAAGTATTTTGTAGCCGGCCGAAGTGGCCGTGCGGTTAAAGGCGCTGCAGTCTGGAACCGCAATACCGCTACGGTCGCAGGTTCGAATCCTGCCTCGGGCATGGATGTTTGTGATGTCCTTGGGTTAGTTAGGTTTAACTAGTTCTAAGTTCTAGGGGACTAATGACCTCAGCAGTTGAGTCCCATAGTGCTCAGAGCCATTTGAACCATTTGAAGTATTTTGTAGGGTATAACGTAAAGGTGGCGGAGATATTTATCTGGTATATTGCATGATTTATAGTTTGATAGTTTCGGGACAACATGTACACCGAGCCTACCGTACGTGATATTCTCAGTAATTATATCAATGTAGTTGTACCACAAGACGCTAGCCCTATTTATTCATTATCGAGTTCTCGAGTAGAATGGTTGTGCTTCCCCCTCCTCCCCCGTATCTTCCTTGTTCCCATCCTCCTTCCCCCCCCCCCCCCCTCTCTCTCTCTCTCTCCTCTCCCTCTCCCTGCCCCCCCCTCTCTCTCTCTTTCTATCTATCTTCAATCCACTGTGGAACGGTTACTCTTCTGTACCTGGCAAGCGAAGATGTAGACTTAAACAATATTGGATGTAACAGTGTGAGGCATGAAAGGAGCAACTAGAAACTCCACGGTAATGATTTTTTAGTGTTATTTCACTTTTATTTTCTTGCCATTGTATGTATATTGATATGCGTTTAGTTTTCCGCTCTTATTGCGTATTTCTAAGCAACATATTTCGTTATTCTCGACGTCAACGTTTTTCATTTTCCTGTTGTTCTTTCAATATGACAAAACTGCTTTGGCAATAATGCACTAATGCGATGCGATTTTATGTTTTTGGCGTAAGACCTAATCACTAAAACCGATACCGAATCACGCTTGCATTAATGGATTCTCGTTCATCAATGCCCTGTACATATTAAGTACGAGGTACATCGTTTGTATGCAAACCTATTTTCGTTTACTTTAGATGTTTAATTTTCTGAGTTGTCATTCATTTTCCTGTAATGTACCACTCAATCAGAATGGAAGTAAACATTTCGTGGTTTGACGTGGACACTTACGAGTGCCGACAGCGGAGTATTTCAAAGTAATTTTTCCGACTGGAGGTATCTGCTTCGAGCACTGTGTATAACGTCAAGTTTGCAGTGCTCGACCAGTTGCCCAGCTTTACCTGTGGAGAGACACCCTTCGGTCGCGGCTGAATGGCTGTGGTCGGCGTCGCTCGTTATAATTTTCGTACCAGTCTGCAGCGGGCCCAAGGCCGCCGCAAGTAGGCAGGAAGCGACGTTGCGTCAGAAGCGAGGCAGACAATGCCAGCCAGCAGCTCAGAGAAAACTGGTGTCCTTCTCGCTTGCTTAACCTCCTCATGTTTGCTGTCAAGATTTTTCCAACCGAATCTCGCGAGAACTTGTTTGAGTCTTTGAGTGCAGTCGCCGAATTTTGAGACATTGAAGAAAGGTGACCACAGAAACTCAAACAGGTAGTTCTAGACGCCTCAGTGAATTGAAGTTCTTTTCTCTGTCTTGTTCTTCCATAGCGATAGAAGAACTGACGACGTAATGTACAGTATACCTTACAGCGAAGAAAAAATTTACAAGTATTTTACCCCCGTATTTTGTCTCAGATCAACTGTGCGCAATGGTTTCTTTGTCTGTTTGCGATCGAATTCGCAGTTCTAAGGCTTCGAGACACTTTAGCGTGGAGACGGGTATTGTGTGCTTCCGCAAGTATGTTGGCTTATCGTAATCCATTTGCTACTCGGCGAACCACAAATGCTTGTTGTGTCGTCGCGCAGTTATACTGACATGTATGTTGGTTAACATGAGACTCTAGTAGTAACGTCTGCATTGACAGTCTATAAAGTAGTAGCTGACAAATGAATTAAACATCTGAGGTTCATTGTATTCACTTGCTAAACTGTCTGTTGATATATATATCTGCCATAATGAAACGTTGGATCTATATGCATCTAAATTTTAAACACATAGCGCGAAATTTATTTATGCCCCAAATATTTTTTCTCATGACGTCACATTCATGTTATTTTATAAACGAATGTTTCGTACGTGTAATTCTGAAATTTTAGGTGCCACTAGGCAATGGCTTAAAATCTCCTTAAATAAATTGTAAGGCCACTGTTGCCCCGTTTGTTCCTACGTTTCTTTTGAACGGAAAGTGGTCTTTCTCCCCGGTTGGCTATAAAGCTGTATACAAAACAAACTGTTTGGAGTAATCAGCCCCCTTTGTAGCGTGTTTTTCTCAATGTGGGCCTTAATGTATAAAAATTCATTCCGTTATTAAATCTGGAAGATAGATAATGGTCAGTTGCCCTGTTATTTTCGACTGGAGGGGTGAAGCTTACCACAAGGGTAGCCAGCAGCAGATTGATCGGACGCAGAAAATAACAGAAGAGCGTGTGGCGTGGAGACGTGTGGCCTACGTACACTGGTCCAGTCCCGCCATTAGCCGCAAAGTGGCGCGTTAGACGGAGAGATAGTGATCGCCTTCCGAGTGGCGCGTAGCCTGATGGGGGCTCGAGACCAGCGAGTGTCTGGCTGGCTCCCCTCACATGTGCGGCTTATTAGCCGCTAATGGCGAGAATTACTGCGAGAAGCTGCGGGGCGCCACGCCCGCTTTTTGGAGGGAGGCAGGCAGGCAGCGCAAATCGCGTTACTGCGGCGCCACTGGCGCGCGCGATGCGATTATGCCGGCTGGCGGCGCGGCGCTAACTCGGCGGCGTCCACACAGGGGCCTGGCGGCAGCGCGCTCCTCGCGGCACCGCTCTGGGGCCAGTATTACTCTCTGCCAACTGTCTGCACGTAAAAGATGCTCTACACTGTACCAAGCGGCCAGCCCATTGCGTCCGTCCCGTAATGCTGCGCAAGGTTCGTCATCCTCTTTAGGAGATAGGCCCTTACGTACCAAAGTTATCTACACATTGCAGTTGTAAGAGTGGAAGGACATGAAAGGGAAGCAGTAGTTGAGAAGGGAGTGAGACGGGCTTCCAGTCTATTCCCGAAGGTATTCCAAGAGTACGTTGAGCGAGTTGGCAAGAAATTTGCCAGAAATTTTGAAACGGAACTCAAATTTCAGGAAAATGCATAGAAAATCGTTAGGTTTGTCGGTGGCATCATAATTCCGTCAGAGATGTCTAAGGACTTGGATAGCATGTGAACGGAACGGAGAATGTCTTGAAAGTAGAATATAAGATCAACATCAACGAAAGTAAAACAATGGTAGTAGAATATAGGCCTAGTCGAATTAAATCAGGCGATGTCGAATGAATCAGATTAGGTAATGAAACACTAAAAGTAGTGGCTCAGTTTCCGTATTTGGGCAACAAAATAACTGATGATGGCCAAAGTAGAGAGGATATGAAATGCAGACTGGATACAGTACGAAAAAATTTTTGACAAAGAGGAATTTATTAACGTCTAATATACATTTTAGTGTTGGGGTCTTTTCTGAAGGTATTTTTGTGTAGGATAGCCTCTCTGGATATTTCAGATAAGAGGAATAGAGAAATTTTTGAAATGTGGTGCTACAGAAGAATACTGCAGATTTGATAGTAGATCGGATAACAAATGATCGCCGGAATGGATCTGTGGAGAAAAATTTATGCGACAAGTTGACTAAATGTAAGGATCCCTTGACAGAACGTATCCTGAGGCATGATTGAATCCTCAGTATGGTAAAGGAGAGTAGTGTTGAGGGGGGGGGGGTAAAAATAGTAAAGGGAAGCCAAAACTTGACTCCAGTAAGCAGGTTCAAAAGAACGCAGGTGGCAGTGGCTGCAGAGGCTCGCACAGGATGATCTAGCATCAAGAGCTGCGTTAAAACAAACCTCGGACTGAAAAGCGTAATGGCAGCAACACGTTTGAAAAAGAGAAAAGTACAGCAATCAAACGTGTGAAGTCGGGAAAAATAGAAGGGAAGAAACAGGAGCATTTGAGAAATACAAAGCAGTAAACTGGAGTTAAAAGTTAAGCGTGGATGGGAGTGATGTATTAGACAGATGTGAGGTACCGGGAGAAATATTGCTTACATTGGTTGGCGGACAGAGGCTGTACACTGATGACTTTGTAACTCACCACTGAAGGAGCAGTGGCGGCGAAAGAACGTTTGCAACTTTTGGATAAAGGCAAAGGTTGGAAGACATAACATGGCCATAGAGGTCGTTGGGTGTAGCAGATGGAAATAATGGAAAGCGACGAAGAATAGCTAAGTAACATTGTGAAGAACAGTACTAAACGGAGTTGAACTGGGCGGAAGAGTGGAGCGCGCCAAGACTGGGTAACACGGGTCAGGCAGCGACAGGGGCACTTGACGAGTCGCGGATCGCAGAGGGTGGGCTGCGATGGGCGTGAGGAGGCTCCTGTGCCGACGGGGGCCGGCTTGTAATTCCGGCGGCAGGCGGGGTGACGCGACGCGCCGGCGATTATCTGTCGCCGCTTTCCACAGAGGAATGCCTCCGGCAAGTGTCTGCCGTTGCCGTGCCAAGCGGTCTCCAGCTGTCGTCCCGCCATAACGGTTAGTCGCGACTGCTCCGTTCCGTTCTTTTTGCGTAACTCTCATACAAACACTCCTTTTTACGAATGGGCACTGTTGAATGTAACACAAAATTCTCTTGAACCGCTAGTAAAAGTATATCACGTATATCACGGATTGCCGAAGTATAGCTAAGTCAATACAAAAGACAAAAACCTGGCCAGCGAGAATCCTTATTTATTTATTTTTGCTTTCTAGGGCAAGAGGATATCATGTGTGGTGTAGGGGTAGCGTCTTTGATTACTAATCAAAACGTTCTCGGTCCCGGATTCGAATCTTGCCACCGCTTACATTCTGCATATATATCATCAGCAGTTGCGCCCGAAGACGTCCGGCATAAGAAGTCACGCCTGATTCAGCCAACGACCTTGTCAGAGACGGCGGGGGAACGGGCACAGATTCGGAACACTCTGTTACCCTTGGGGTAGGAGAAGGCGGAAGAATCGGCAATGATCAACGTTATGAGGATGCAGAAGGCAATGGAAACCACTGCATTAAAGGCACATAATGTGTATATACGGGACATGTGATCGATAACTGAAAAATGTCGTGATGGTCTCTCCCTTGGCAAATGATTCCGGACTAGTCCCCCATTCGGACCTCCGGGAGTGGAATGCTAAAGGGGAGGTGATCATGAGAAGAAGATTGAATAACTAAGAGTGGACGACCAAGAACGAAGCGCTCTGATTAAGAAAGGTGTAAGACGGGGATGTAGTCTTTCACCCCTTCTGTTCAGTCTATACGTCGAAGAAGCCATGACCGAAATAAAAGAAAGGTTCAAGAGTTGAATTACAATTAAAGGTGAAAGGATGTCGGTGATAAGATTGGCTGATGACACTGCTATCCTCAGTGAAAGTGAAGGAGAATTACAGAATCTACTGAATGGAATGAACAATCTAGTGAGTACAGAACATGGATTGAGGGTAAATCGAAGAAAGACGGAAGTAATGAGAAGTAGCAGAAATGAGAACAGTCAGAAACTAATCATCGGGATTGGTCATCAC
Source organism: Schistocerca piceifrons (assembly GCF_021461385.2). Lineage (NCBI taxonomy): Eukaryota > Metazoa > Arthropoda > Insecta > Orthoptera > Acrididae > Schistocerca > Schistocerca piceifrons. Next base: position 1,217,849,469 of record NC_060138.1, read on the forward strand.
GAAGTAGATGAAGTTAAGGAACTCTGCTGCCTAGGCAGCACAGTAACTCGTGACGGACAGAGAAAGGAGGGCATAAAAAACAACTGGCACTGGCAAAAAGGTCATTGCTGCTCAAGAGAAGGCTATTGGTATCAAGCATGTAACTTAATTTGAGGAAGAAATTTCTGAGAATGTACGTCTGGAGAGTACTGCATTAGAAAAGGAATATGTGGAAAACACTGACGTGGAGAAGGATGAAAGGACATCTGCTAAGACATCAGGGAATGACTTTCATGGTACTAGACGGAGCTGTAGAGGGTAAAAGTCGTAGAGGAAGACATAGATTGGAATACATCCAGCAAATAATTGAGGACGTTGGCTGTAGGTGCCACAATCTGATCAGGTTAAATAAATAAATACTCTGAGATGAAGAAGCTGGCACAAGAGAGGAATTCGTGGCGGTCCGTGTCAAACCAGTCAGATGACTCAAAGAAAAAAGGAAAACAAAAGGAAGAGTGGCGTCTGACAGCGGTACATTATTATTTAGAGAGAGGTCGTAGCCCACACGAAATCCTACCAGCAATCGTTCTTCCGGCGAGCGGATCGCGACTGCAGCAGAAAAAGGGCAGTGGCACTGGTACTGAAAGTATGCTCCGCCACACACCGTAAGGATGTAGAGCATTTGTGAGAAATATCGGCATACGTTTCTTGTATAATATATATGCACAGGTTTTTAAAATTATAAAAACAATCGGTTGGACATTTCACTTTTAAGTTAAATGTTTCTTTTTAAAAGCATAGGGGGAAGGCTAATGTTGGCTGGATGTATCGGTACAAGCGGGACAGAATACCAGGGCTGAAAATCAGGGATAGAGCGGTAGGGTGGTAGGCGTCACCTTTGTGGAGAGGACATGCGGTGAGGGAGGGCTCTGTAGCTGCTAGGCGCACAGTCCCTAAAAACCTGTAGTTACTGCAAAGAGCAACACCCTGCCGCCAGTGGTGAATCTCACCGACCCCATCGGTATTAGCACTGGCCGTATAGGACGAGGCCACAGCACATGGTGCACAGATATTCCACGATCCCATCTTGACGGTATTGAACGAACGCTCGGAAGGAAACAGTAAGTAAAGGAGCTGAAGTGTGATTCGAAAGCAGCGCGCGACTTATCTTTTCGGCAGAGCGGTGATGTCACACGCCGCTTTCGAGTGTCTGATGCCGCGCGATTATAGGCGTGCGTGAATGGAGAGTTGTCCATTGTTACGTTAAAGGATTGCCACCGGGTGGGCGCACAGATACTGTCGCGCAGCTTGTGAAGAAATGTGTGTGAAATTTTATGGGATTTAAATGCTAAGGTCATCAGTCCCTAAGCGTACACACTACTTAACCTAAATTATCCTAAGGACAAACACACGCACCCATGCCTGAGGGAGGACTCGAACCTCCGCCGGGACCAGCCGCACAGTCTACGACTGCAGCGCCCTGCCCACACCGCTCGGCTAATCCCACGCGGCCCGCGCAGCTTGTGTCGGCACTGTCACCGTACTGAAACCGCACTTTTATGAGCCCGTAATTCACCGTTCAAACGGTTTCGACTCGAGTACGGTACCAGTTCAACAAGTAGCCTTATACATAGATGATCACTTGTTCCTTCCCATTCGTGTTAGACGCTTTACACTTTCAAATCTTCGGCTAGCCACCTTACTTCAGCTCCGTCGACAAAATCTCGGCGGACTTCCTTGTCCAACTGAGCTAGAGCACTTTTTACCAGTGTTACAATCTCAGGTTCTGTAAATGGCGCCTTCACTTCATTTCCGTGCCGCAATGAGACATTCACCAGAATGTAAAGTTTCGCTGAGAAGTGTGAATTTGCGACTTGTTAATGTTCTAAAATTCACTGTTCAACTAGTGCTTTGCCTTTTACTGGGATAAACGCATTAACGAGCGTATCGGTTATCGATCCTCCTACAGCTAAGAGAGCGCTGTTTTGGCCACAGACGAGCCAGTTGGGTCTGATCGACCGCCCTGTCATCCTTCAGCCAATGGCGTTAAGGGGATGCGGTATGGAGGAGCGTGAGGTCACGACACTTCCTCTCCCACCAAAGACAGAAAGACAGTGCCTGGAGTCGAACATGTGCCTTCGGCATGGCAGTCTGCACTCTCCACTTGGCTATGGAGGCGGACTCCTTCACCTATCACAATGAAAAAAGTTATTTTTCATATAGAAAGGCTAATTATCCGCCACGCGATGCATTTGCTGAATTCTGGCCACATACATCAAATAAGCTTTTAGGAAGCCTTATGAATTCAGAGTTCACTGGCTGACAAACGCTCTTCATTGTCCAAAACGCTACTTGACAATACATACAGAGATTAAGTTCCTGCAGTGTATACATAACAATATTTCATACAGTGTATGCTACTTTTAGTTAATAACAATATTAACGCACAGTTTCTCTATCTCTTAGTAACTCATACGCTTTTGTGAATAATAATTAATCATTTCCTAATTTTTGGAGCATAATTTAAACTTGATTCATTCTTACACTGTTATACAAAAAATGAAGTCTTACAGTTAAAATAAGTTGAAATTATGGTATATTAGGTAAAATCAAACACATTTGTTTACTCAGGAGGTATACTGCTGTAAATCAGTATAGGTCAAATTTAAAAAAAGTATTTGCAACATAATCCAAAGTCTTAATGCACAAAGTACTGTGAACTTGTTAATAGCAAAACTTTCTCTGAAATAAACACCCTCAGTCAAATGCAGCGCAGTAGTCACAAAAACAAATATTACCATCTGATTAAAGAGAATTTTGAAAACATAGCCCAAGAAGTAATTTTTTATTTACTAGTTAGTTTTTGACCGTAAATTGCATAAAGGACAGGAGGAGCGTTTATTTGCTCTAGGAGAGATCCCTGATTCAGTGCAGATGCTCCTCTCTCCTACGTTTGAGTGGGGAAACTGCATCAGCGTGGCGAGTCGGTCACTTGTAACCGCGGCCCTCTGGGTACAGGTCGAGTTTCTCAACTGGCGCACCGCTGGCTGGTGTATCGACGAACGCTACCGAGTGTTGCGGGCTGGACATGCGTCATTCTGATGTCCCGACTCAGTGTCCAGTCGCTCACTGCAGTGATCCCACCCAATCTGTGGAGAGCGTATGGAGGATGGGACGTGGGAAAGCGTTAACGAGGTGTGCCAGCGTCACGTGAGGCGGCGATACGTATCGCCTTTCTAATGGCAGCGCGCCCCTTGCGCCTCGCTACTCCCAAAGGCTTCCCCGGGTGAAAGTGTGGCTCTGGCATCACGAGAGCACCGCTCCCAACCCGGTCCTGTTGTATTGCCCAATGCTGCTAATGTCTGGCCAGTTCGCTGCACAGCTCTGCATGTTCAGAAGTCTACAGTATAGATCGGAAATCTCCTCGGGATATTTTCTGAGTATTTTGGTATGAGCGACCCTGGTTTCAGGAGGCTCGTAATGGAGTAATAATGCAATTCTACCACGAAAAAAAAAAAGAAAAAAATTGAGGAAGGGGGGGGGGGGGGGGGAGTGCTGTAGGAAATCAAATAAATTGGAATTACACTGCCACCAGAGACCACACATCCCTTACCGTTACAGCGATTCTGTAACAAATACGTACGAAAAATCCGCGCGCATAGCCACGGTTTGGGGGAGAGGGGTGGGGGCTTCTTTGGTGCTCGGTTCCTATTCGACCTAGGAGCAAGGGATAAAAGCTTGTTGTTTCTTTTAGCCTGGATCATCGGCCGTTTGTGTAGCCATTCGAACACATGTCTTGCTGTTACAGTATGTTAAGTAGGGTTTGTACGAAAAACCGGAACTGGCTCCCAGAGAAATTATGCGAATCGATTAATTCCTTTTCCAGAAGATTTTAATTGAGCTGAAATTAATGCTCATCTGACGGCGTGATTTGAAAGTGTGCCTTTCGGATTTTACGTGCAAACTCAGCGTTAAATAACTTAGGACGGGGGCAAGACTTGTGGCTCAAATTTGGTCCGTCAGTGTATCGGATCTTGTTCTAAGATAAGTTTCAACCGTTTGAAAAAACCTTACCTCGTGTGGATTTTGCGTTCAAAAATAAATAAATAAATAAATAAATAAAAATAAAAAATAAAACGTTATTCTGGGACGTTTCTGAAGAGCGCCGCCTCTATACTTGTACGAATGGGTTCAAGCTCTCCATGAAGGTAGGTTAATGAATAAAGTTAAAAAGATCCTTCTATATCCAATAATCTTCATCAGTCGGGATTTTAAGTGCAGAAAACATGTTTTTCTAAGGAGGTTTCTGAAGCGCGCCACTTCTGTACTTTAAACTGGTACGAATCGGTTCAAACTTTGCACGAACGTAGATGAATGGATAAAGTGAAAATGAAATTATTTTTAACCACTAATCCTCATCCGTTGTCGAGGTACGATGATTTAAACTCGAAGCCAAATGTCGCAAGTGACTTGATTGCGCGGAAACAGTTTAAAGTGAATCAGGTAAATAAAAAGTTGGTTATTACGATAAAACTGAAAATTCGCTTTCTGACATCTAGCTTCATCCGGATTTTACGACCTAAAGAGAATTTTTTACCCGCGCCACTTCTATGTTTCAGACTTTTGCGAATCGGTTCAAATTTCGTACGAAGGTATACAAATACACATATTTAACGGTCGTCATGTTGTTTTGTGAAAGCGTTTTCCTTTGCCACGACATAAGCAACATGTTTCAAATGGTTCAAATGGTTCTGAGCACTATGGGACTTAACATCTATGGTCATCAGTCCCCTAGAACTTAGAACTACTTAAACCTAACTAACCTAAGGACATCACACAACACCCAGTCATCACGAGGCAGAGAAAATCCCTGACCCCGCCGGGAATCGAACCCGGGAACCCGGGCGTGGGAAGCGAGAACGCTACCGCACGACCACGAGCTGCGGACAGCAACATGTTAAAAACCTATACCGGACCAACCGTTGACCGGGTCAACAAAAATCTACGATTACATCGGTTGCCAAGTATGGCGACTAATGTCAGAATTACGGTCGTAGATGTTGTGAACCAGAATAGCACAAAAAAGACGAATATGTCCTGGGCAGAGTTAGGGATGTAAAAGAAGGCAGATAGCTTTTCGACATATCTGGCAGCTTGGAAGGTATTTAAATCATAACAACTTGACCTATTCACGCTTTTTTACGAGTTAACCCTACTTACCCAGCGCAGTGAGCTGTCTTAGCTGCAAGGTTTCGTGCACCTGCATCTTGCAATTTATAAGCTACATTTCCTGGTCCTGTGTCCAAAACGGCAGCCCTAGTAAACAATATAATTGGAATGAGGAATCGAATGCCTGCCTCGAAGTGCGGCATATTTTGTTCACCCTGTATAATATCGGACGGCTGAAGGGCATACATATAATAATTCAAATGGTTCTGAGCACTATGGGACTTAACTTCTGAGGTCATCAGTCCGGTAGAACTTAGAACTACTTAAACCTAACCAACCTAAGGACATCACACAGTCATCAGTCCGGTAGAACTTAGAACTACTTAAACCTAACCAACCTAAGGACATCACACACATCCTTGGCCGAGGCAGGATTCGAACCTGCGATCGTAGTGGTCGCGCGGTTCCAGACTGTAGCGCCTAGAACCGCTCGTCCACTCCGGCCAGCCATACAATAGTTAAAAAAAGTTTTTCTGTGTAGGGGAGCGGGCTGGGGGAGGGGGGGGGGGGATAATATTTCACAGGGTGGATTTGGTTTCATGTTACTTTACTTGACACGATGCATTATTTTACATTACATGGTTACTAATACTAACAAGTAAAAAATGCGCGAATATGTGGAGATGTGATTTTAATGTCTTTGAAGCTGCCATGTAAATGGAAAAGCGAGTTCTCTTCTTCTACATTCCTAACTCTGCCCAGAATATATGCGCCTTTTTGTGCTGTGATAGTAGCATTTTTCATTTTGGTACCAAAATACTCTGAAAATATCACTGAACAGCGTCCGAAATATTGTAGACGGAGTCAAGTTTCACTCTGTACATCCACACACAAAAAGATAAAAAATTCGTGCACTCGGATTTCACATAGCCGTTCCCTTCATGTTATCGGTTCAAAAATGTTTGTGACAGAATTTCGTTCTGCACAAATGTTTCCGCTGGAAATCGGACGTCAAAGACGTGAAGAGTAAATCGCGTAACACTCGCCAGAGAGTATGACGGGAGAGCAGCAGACAGCTGGTAGCCTGCAGAGGGCGGGATTAGCGGAGAGCCGCGACCGGCCGCGTCCGCATGTGACGCGCGCTCTGCGAAGCTGGGCTCGATTCGGAATTTGGGAAACGGCGCGGCGCGGCAGAGCCTTAATTAAGATGACGCGGCAGCGATGGCGCGATACGGCGCGGCAATTATCCGCCGCTAAGTCGGCTGCCTGTGCGCTGCCGCTGCCGCATGATAGATAGATGGCCGGGGCGCCAGATAATTCAAAAGCCCTGCTGCCGCGCCGTGCCGTGCCGCGCGCCGCCGCCGCCGCCGCGGCCGTGTGTGATTGCTGCTGGCCGGCCGAGGCAATCACGCCGCCCGTAAAAGCCGGACGGCCGCGCCGCCGGCCCGGACTGCGCGTAATTTAGTGTCGCCGGGCGGCGCCCTACTAATTGGACTAATTAACTCCGTGACACGTCTGCAGTGCGAGATGACACCGCAGCGGCCGCCGCCTCGCTTTGACACGGCCGGCCTCCGGATGCTGACGTTAAAGCTAACACTAACACTACCGCCACCGCCGCCGGCGAGTTCTCGGCGTGCCGTGCACGCGTGGCTCGCAGCGCGTAATCGAGGAAAAGGCACGTCCGTTGGCGCTGCCCGTAGCTGGTTGCCGTTTGCTGTCATTACACAAAGGAATCCCAGGTGCTGTCATTTCTGACCAGCTGTCTGTTGTGGCGTCTTACGAGGAACCACTCGAGTGCGAGGTCGCAAGTTCAATCTTCAAAAATGGTTCAAATGGCTCTGAGCACTATGGGACTTAACATCTGAGGTCATCAGTCCCCTAGAACTTAGAACTATTTAAACCTAACTAAACTAAGGACACCACACACATCCATGCCCGAGGCAGGATTCGAACCTGCGACCGTAGCAGCAGCGCGGTTCCAGGCTGAAGCGCCTAGAACCGCTAGGCCACACTGGCCGGCCTTCAATCTTCAGTAAGGCTATTTTGAGAGTGCTGCGTTAACAATTATGAGAGGAAAAATGTTAGCTGCTTATGATTCACCACGTGCGTCAGGACGACGACAGAAAATGAGTGTCCGCAAGATGCTGAGATCAAGCTTCTACGGGATATATGTATTACACTTCACAAAATGGACATCGCCGACATTCAAGAAATATTCAGAACTTGCACTATGAACACCGAATAAAAAATAGCACGCCACAGTGATCACAAAAGTTCGCACCATCGAGATCGAAGGCGAACTCCCTGGGAGTTACAAACCGTGCAGGACCTTCAGCTAGGTGTCCACTGTTAAAGAACGCATATAGCGTGACATTGGCGTAAGAGGGTGATGACAACTGGTGGAATGTAAGGTCATGCAACAGAATGCGAAACTCTCTGTCGTGGAAAGATTCGTGAAACTAGCTGTCCTTTAATGTGTAGCTGCAGATAGTGCGTTAATATGTTTTATAGGCTCGGAAAAAACAAAAATCGGAAGACTCAATTTATCCAATCGTTCCAGGCGCTATGAACTGCCATATCAGCCGGGGATTAGCCGAGCGGTCTAGGGCGCTGCAGTCATGGACTGTTGGTTGGTACCGGCAGAGGTTCGAGTCCTCCCTCGGGCATGGGTGCGTGTGTGTTTGTCCTCAGGATAATTTAGGTTAAGTAGTGTGTAAGCTTAGGGACTGATGACCTTAGCAGTTAAGTCCCATAAGATTTCACACACATTTGAACGTTTTCGAACTGCCATATCAAACACTTTTCAGAAAAGACAGTATTCTCTAAAGGAGTGTGATATTTATACGAAGGGCAGAAATCAAGCGAAGGCAAGTTATTTTGACCACCTATTGGCCAAAAGCAGTCCTCACAGCTTACGCCCATTTTCCCACTCTTGCTTGCTGTGACGTAAATATTTCCTTGCGTGTTCCAGTTCTGTAACACTGAACATATGCAACCATCGACTGCTTCCCTTAAATCACTGTAATCTATATCGCGCGCAATTTGATGTGCATAGCGTAGTAGGTCATTATCATGCACATCCAGTAAATTGCATCGAGCATCCTTGAAACGCGCAACCACCAATTTTTGAAACAAGTGCGTTTTGTCCTCCGTTGAATACACGTAAATTTTCTTATGCACTACGCAGTCATATTGCTGCGGACTTACTCGAAATGTGTTCATAATTGCTTTTTAACTGTGCTGCGGATGATCTTCTGTGTACGTAACTATGTTTACTACCCGCTCCTTGGACAACGACTGTCCTTTACTGCGTTTGACTAGAAATAGGATTTGTGGCTCCCTGTCCGACAAGGATGATGAACTACATGGCTCGATATCTCTTTCAGTATCACTTTCATTTGTTAATACTACTCGTGTATATTTCCCGCACAGTCGAGCGTATACGACACCATAAATACCACTGAGTCATGCCGGCCGCGGTAGTCTAGCGGTTCTAGGCGCTTCAGTCCGGAACCGCGCTACTGCTACGGTCGCAAGTTCGAATCCTGCCTCGGGCATGGATGTGTGTGATGTCCTGAGGTTAGTTAGGTTTAAATAGTTCTAAGTTCTAGGGGACTGATGACCTCAGAAGTTAAGTCCCATAGTGCTCAGAGCCGCTCAAGCGGTTCCTTTTCAGCGAGCGACCTGCTACAGTCGTGTTCTTGTGCTTCACCAGAAAATGTTGTGTACGAGATCTGAGAAAAGAAAGTGCTGCACCTCGGCCCATTTCCGCAATGAGTTCAATTAGTGATTTTCGTGTTCAATGTAGGAATTACATGATTTCACATAAATCTGTATTCGTACCTCCTACTGCCCCAAACACTGCTGCAAGTCTTTTTCCCGAGGCTACACAGATTTTGATCGTGTCGAAACATGGTCATCGAAGTGGATGAAACGTAAAATCGAGTTGTTCGCATGCGACTCAGATTGACATAAAATGCTAATTACTACAATTCTGTATCAATCATATTTCCCTCTAAGCGGATGGTGTCACAGTGGGTATGAAATAAATTCTCACTGACGCTTATAAGCCCCTGTTGAGAGCCAGAAATGAAAAGTTATCATCATCTCGCTCCAAATATAGCCCTTGCTTATGCGGTCTGTTATGACATGTTGAACCATCCGTTCAACCGACCGGTGATGACTAATATGAAACACAATCTTATAAGACGGCATACGGCTATAATGGTTAACCAACTGAGCTAGTCGAACACGCCTCACGCTCCGAGAAAGTTACAGCTCGTGGTCGTGCGGTAGCGTTATCGCTTCCCGCGCCCGGGTTCGATTCCCGGCGGGGTCAGGGATTTTCTCTGCCTCGTGATGGCTGGGTGTTGTGTGATGTCCTTAGGTTAGTTAGGTTTAAGTAGTTCTAAGTTCTAGGGGACTGATGACCATACATGTTAAGTCCCATAGTGCTCAGAGCCAAAGTTACAGCTCATCATCTGTCCAAGTCTTCCGAAATCCATTCCTTAAGGTCTCAATCAACATTCACCAATATAAAATAAAAACAATACTGCAGTGGTGACGGATATGTGATGCGCTTATGTGGAGAATTTCGATGCTCTAACCGCTCACATCACCAGTAGATTTTGGCATAACGGGGAAAATAATGTCTTGTCTAGGAAACAACAGTTCCACTACTGGGGCGTTAATTGTCATACGTTTCTCTTAACTGTCTCAAATCTTCCGGCAGAAAATTTAGCATCATATTTCCGAGTTTCTTGTGCAATAATCTCGTATTCGAGGAACAGTGGACATTAGAACGTTCGTCAGGATCGCGTTTGAAAAAAAATTCCTTCAGTTATTGCTTCAAATGTGCACTGAATATACTTTTCTCTATCGTTCTGTGAAAATTAGTACTGTTCGAGTGATGAACTTAATTAACTATGAAACAGTTCGTCTAAGGAGTGTTCGAAATAACATTTTTTAACTTCATCAAAACAAGTGAATTGTTTCTCTCCGTTGTATTAATCAAGAGAAGGCGTTTTCTGTTAATCTCACGTCATTTCATATTGTTCATTTGAGTTTTGACTTTTACGAGGGGACAGTGTTTGGTGTATTTTATGGCCTAACAGATATTTTTAATATGCTCTCGGTAAAACGGGCAATGAGGTACATTCTAGACACGTTCTACGAGCGGCTCATAGGTAAATGAAATTTCGTGTCATTGTGAATACTCTTAAGACTGTTCTGCGTGGAGTGACAGGAGTTCCAAGACATTGCTGCAACACTTTTCCTTATTCCACAAGACATTGTTTGATTCGCATTGAGATTAGTTTAGACTAACTGAATACACGGAGGATGTCCGAGGCCTCCACAACATGTAGTGGACGTTGGTTAAGCAACAACTTCCCTTTCCGCCTCTTTTTTTTTTTGAGTAACTGGCAAAGAGAAACGAAAAAGGCAAGCCATCATTAAAGTTCTTCACAAAAATCTATTTCCCGATGAAACTTGACCATGTAATCTAGGAAAGGTGCATTCGCCCCTCCGCATGGACTGCCATAAGGACAGACGCAGGGCTGCATTACGTTGAGATAGTGTCTTAAACTGTGTATCGCGCAGACTGCTGTAGACTTTATCCCGCTCCGACATCTGGGGCACGTCAACACGCAGGAGCGCATAGCTGCCTCCTGCCGGTCTTATTAGGCCGCCTGGGACGGCGGGAGAAGAGGCGCGGAGCATTACAGGCAGCGCGCTGCAATTACTTAGGGCCGCCGCCATTAGGCACGCCGAGCGGCCACCATTAGCCCTATTTACAGAGCGGCCGAAACGACGGCGCTCCGTCCTGCCTCGGGTTCACTCCGTGACTCCCGTGCCGGCCACGGCCGCCGTCGACCAATGTGCGTGGTTTCCCTCCTTCTGGGTTCGTTTCAGCTCGTCCTAATACTGTCTCACATCTGTCTGTTGGATCAAGTATTCCAGCTATGATTTCAAAAGGACGATTGGAGCTGAGGAACAAGTAGGTGTAGGCTACCCTTTTAAAATCTTTGTGATTTCCACGGCTCACAGCTACCTGTACTTAACATGTCTCTAAAGTACCTCCTATCCGTTGGCGAGCAGAAGGCTCCCATATTCGTCCGCTGCAGAGGTTCTCAAACTATGGGACACTCGTGACTGAGAATTAAGTGGAGAAGAGAAGACATGGTTTTCCACGAAGGAGGGGAGACGTCGATCTAAGTCCGAAATGCAATTCCTCTTCAGATACTCATAATTTTTTCTCCAAAAACCTCTGTGATTTAAGAACGAACAGCTCTCCAACGAAAGTAGCCACTCGAAGTATCACACTATGTTTCTCTAAATTCAGGCGAATCCATCGTATTAAAATTTGGGTATGATGTCACGATATAATGAACGTATTTTCTGTGGCTGAGATTCACACAAATCTTGTATAGGCCTAAGTTCTGGTTAGAACTAAAAACGTCTGTAATCTTCAAAAAACGTTTGTAATTTTGTTATTAGTTCTTCAGTGAGTATTCTATTTATTTATTTTAACTGTAATTATGGAAAAAGAAAATCTCAAGTTCTTTAGGACAGACTTTAAAAGAAGGTATCTTGAGATGCTCGGAAATTTGCGAATTGTATAAATCCAGAATAAGACTGTACAGGAAATATTAGATTTCGCCCAGCGTTTTGCGTCTTAAATGTCGTATGCAAGTATTATACTGTCAGTAATTTCATACAGTGTTACAATATTTCGTTGTAAACGAATATATTGATTTCATTCACTGTTTCGCAGCTTACGTTTATGTGTTACAAAAGTACATTATCCACTCTTATTAATTTCTCGCAAGCGCACAAACAGAAATGTTGTCGGCTAGAAGAAGCCGAAATAAATAAGATCAAAAGTGTGAAACACAAAAACCACTTGCTAGCAAATAAATGTAAAATATTAATTTTAAAACGACGTGAGGGTGTTTGAGGGAGTGAGAATGATGATTTTTATGTCATGACACTGGGGGAGGCATGCAGATCCAAATATTTGTGAATCTCTGGGCTAAATGAAAGAGCGTACTGCGTGCTGTTGTTCTTTTTACTTTCACAGTCTCTTCATAGTTTCTGCAAATTCTTTCTGCTTCTTGCTTCCTCATTTACAAGAACTAATTTTAGATAACATAACTGAAAGTTATAATGTTCTGCCATTTATAGCCATGCACATCTATGGAAACTATAGTTCACTCTCCAACAATAAAATATGTTGCTCCCTCACTTATAAAGTGCACTTTTACACTTTCTTTTCTTATTTCCGAAATTTAATGTTTCTGTGTCATCATCATACATAAATTTCTTCATACTGTTCATAATGTAGATGCATTCTACATAGTTATAAATCTCTCTTATTCGTTATCTTCCTTACGATACCGAACAACATTCCTTATCGTGCCAACTGTTCCTACGTTGTTTCGTTCGATTTTCCGTGTCGTTCACATTGTGTTTAGCCTTTTCCGAGACGGTGTTGAAAGGATAAAAGGTCTTTCAGTAAGAGCTTTGTTGATACTCTCTGCGTTTTCTGCGACCCATCGATTCGAGCTGCTTCTCCTCTTCTACCAAGTTGTCCGACCTGTCAGCTCTCATGCAGTGTTATTGCCAATTTTCCGTAATTTTCACATCGTCCCAAGTTTTTCGTTACTCGCGCCACGTACCTCTCGCATTCCCGTTCATCTCATTTTTGATACCGTAGCGTTATTAATTAATTAGTTATATGAGCTTTAGTAAAATGGCTCTGAGCACTATGGGACTTAACATCTATGGTCATCAGTCCCCTAGAACTTAGAACTACTGAAACCTAACTAACCTAAGGACATCACACAACACCCAGTCATCACGAGGCAGAGAAAATCCCTGACCCCGCCGGGAATCGAACCCGGGAACCCGGGCGTGGGAAGCGAGAACGCTACCGCACGACCACGAGCTGCGGACAGCTTTAGTATTCTAAATAACTGTATCACCTATGCCTATAAGTTTCTTTGGTAGCAGTAGTTTGTCCTTAGAAACTGAAAAGGCAGAGAATCTGCGTCAACTTTTTAGGATGGTCCCACAAAGCCATCTCAGTTCTTGGTACTTTTTTGTGGGCCTGGGTTCTAGGATAGTGTTCGTGTGCTTAAAGCATTACTTGCCTTCCTGCCACAAACAGAAGCCACTACAAGTAAAAAAAACGGCTTTTTAATTAACATTCGTTTCGTCTTGGACGTTGTATATCGATTAGTTGGTGCTGAGTCTTATTACGATCTGTTCACTTGCTGGCACTCGAGCATTTCATTGTGTGCTGTGACTGCAGCCGTGTAATTAGCCACGTTAATGCGAAGGACAGCTACAAGTAGAGGCGTAAGGCCTATCACTACATGTACTGCAGGAAAATAGTGAACAAGTAGCAACGTGGAGTCATACTGCACATCGGTGACCTGTTTTCTGTGTAATATTGCGTGTCTACATTATTTTCTTTTTCTTTTTGCACTACATGCTACAAGCTGTTAATGGAGCGAGAAGTAGACTTTTACGCATAACGTTCTCCTGTTTTTATGTCTTTCTTGGGAATCCATTGCCATATACTACGAGCACTGAAGCTGCACCAGTAGCACCTGTATTAGCAAGACAGTTGCTGATTCGCGCTATGCCTGTGACACGCGCCCCGCCCCTCCCTTCGCCAGCAGTGCCGGGCAGCGATCTCGTGTCGCTCTGCCCCTCGGCCAGCCTAGCCTCGTGCAGGTGCGGCCCTCCACTGCAGCGCTATCAGGGCGCCATCTGTCGCTCAGATAGCAGCTTATTGCCTCTCCAGCGGCCCCCTGCTGCGGTGTGACTGCGCGTAATTCCGGCAGCACCAGCGCCCTTATCGACAGCGCCACTCGCCTTCTGCAACTGTTTTCCCACGCACTCTGAAAGCTAATGAAGTCGTCACTGCGCTAGCCGAAGTGCCTGCTGGGCCGATCTAGTTCGGTGGGTCCAGCGATCCTTTCACCTGAACTCTGTTTCTGTGTGTGTGCATGTCAAGTCTGCCCTGTTCCCAGCAGTTCTGTTTGACAAGGATTGCATTTCTATCTAGTCAAGGTAATTACGCATCGAGCGATCGGGTTTGCCTGAACCAGTGTGGCAAACTGCCTCAAACCCACAGTCACCAACCCTGCGCCCCCCACTGTATCACGCAGTTTGTCGCCGTTGCACGACTGGATCACATGAGCGCTCACCGGTCTGTAGTCCGATTAAAATTACTTGACTGTTTACAATTCATGCGCTGGAGCTGATTAGCTCCAATCAGAGCACTCGGTGTCACACCCGAAACGTTCGCCGTTGCCAAACTTCCTTAACAGTTTGTCAGTTCACTTGCAGTTCCTTGTCTGTCATTCTTTCTTGATGTATTTGGATCCCGAATAATGGGTCTGGAACTTTCATTTCGTATTTCATCACACATGATAAACGCACCAAGAGCAAAACACACACACACACACACACACACACACACACACACACACACAACGACGCTAAAGGAATACGCACGTTTCATACGCTCAGCACCAACCAAACACTACTAGATATTTCCGCACAAGACGCGATTCAGTGTCACATATACAGCTATCATAATCACATAAAGCGGCTTACATTAGATAAGCTTCGCATGACACTGCGTGAAGCCAAATTATTAAAGGCTGCAATTCATCGTTGCAACTGGATCACTACTCTCGTAAACGTAACTACCTAGTTAATGTTGTCTCGTAGCGCAACAGCATAGAAACCTGCCATATAGAAGGACATAGACTTTTTTTATTTCTAGCATTCTTTTTTCGTCTGATATCTGCCTGTGCCGCCTATAATCTCGAACCAAGTGCGAGCGAGGACTGCTCATCGTTTGTTAACGCGCCAGCTCGTGTAGCCATTGAGAGGATAGTTTCAGATAATCAATGAGACCGAGTATGTAGAGTCTTGAGTTTTCTCGCAGAGGTTAGCTTTAATTGCTGTGAACAAAGCGATCGTGATTTTAGTTGTGCCGCTCATTGTTGATCACTATATTCTCGGATACATTGCGTATCACGAGATTATTGGTTAAGTTGCGACACGAATTTAAATCCAGTTCTACAAAAAGCGTCGTCTGCCCTAGTCCAGTCACTGGTCCTTTAAAGTCAACAGTCGACAGAGCATCTCGCATTTCCGACGTACCTCGCGTCGTCGGCTACCGGCGTTGCTCCACGTTACACATAAACATCATTTGTGGTGTGATCCACCGTGTTTGTGTATCATCTCTAACGGAGCGGTAGCCTGCAGCCATTTGACAACACTGTAGTGGCAAGTGACAGACGTCAGCTACGGAGTAATTTTAATCGGACTATAGGTGTCAGCTGCGTGCTGTTGGAGGAGGTTGTCATACCGCGCCGGCGTGGCCTCGATTTAATTCGGAGACGAGAGCGACGTCTCGGTGACGTTTGCCGGGCAGTAATTGCGAGGAGACGGACGCTTGTTGCGGCCGGTGGGGGCGGGCAGGTAATCTCGGCGTAATGGCCGCGCCGCGCCGCCCCCAGAGGAGGCGGCCCGGCGCAGCCGCTAATTGCTGCCGGCCGCGCTGCCCGCACACTGCTTCGCCGTTGCCGTTACTCGCTTCTGGTGATACGGCCGTGCATCTCCGACATCATCATCATCAGCAGCAGCAATTTGATATCCGTCGCTGAACAGTGGCCTCCTCTTCACTTCTGCGTACACTGCGCTCTTCAGCTTTACGCATCCGTCTATCTCGTGCGAGTTCCTCCTGTCCATCTACCCGCCTCAGACTAGCTCATCGATTCCGTATTTTCTTGTATTTTTGCACTCCAGCGCAGAACTTCTCTGGTCCGTCGAAGAACCATTCGCCTGCCTACCTGTTTCCCACCATTATTTCGTCGTCATTTCCAAACTGATCACTGCTCCATTTATCTCTTTTCCTACCCTCCTCTGAAATTACCAGCGACTTACGATGCTCTATCACCGTCATAACAGTGGGAACTTGTAAAAGTGTTCAAATACATGATTAACTGTCGTGATAGGTAGGGTCAAGTTTGTTTGATTCTGAATTAGTTCACCATAACGCATTGCTTCTGTGCAATGCACGTTGCGCTGGTGGCCGTCAAACGCACGAGAGGTGCTCTTAACGGAACAAAGTCTACGGATGTAAAGGTTATTTCGGGAGTACCCCAAGGAAGTGTGATAGGGCCGTTACTGTCTGCAGTTATACAAATGATCTAATACAATGCGTCGGAAGATCTTTAAGACTGTTTGCAGATGATGTGGTTGTCTGTAAGAAGGTAGCAACACCAGAAGACGGTAAAGATTTGGAGAATGACCTTCAGGGAACTGATGAGATGTGCGTTGGTTGTCAGCTGACATGCGTAAATACGTCAATAAATGTAACAAACTGCTCTTAGATACGAAAAGAAAGCCACTATTGTGCAACTACGCTATTGTTGGAAAATTACTGGAAACAGCAACTACAGTAAAATATCTAGGAGTATCTATCCGGAGCAGTCTTAAGTGGAATGACCACATTAAAAGTAACAGTAGATAGAGCAGATGCTGAAATGAGATTCACAAGAAGAACCTTAAGGAAATGCAATTAATCCACTAAATCAGTGGCTTACAAGGCGTTTGTTTGACCCATTCTGGAGAACTGTTCATGAGTCTGCGATCCCTACTGTGAAGGACTCATAGAAGAGAGAGAGAGAGAGAGAGAGAGAGAGAGAGAGAGACAGAGAGAGAGAAGATCCAACGAAGAGCGGCGCCTTTCGTCACGGAATCGTTTAGTCCGCACTAGAACGTTGCAGACATGCGCAACAAAACCCTGTGGCAGACACTACAAGAGAGGCATTTTGCATCACGGGGAGGTTTACTATTCAAATTTCGAGTGAGTACTTTACGGGAAGGATCGGACAACATATTACTACCTCCCACGTACGTCTCGCGAAGTGATCATAAGGGGAACATTCCTGAAAAAAGAACTAATACAGAGTCTTGTCGACAATGTTCTTGCCACGCGCCAATCGCGAATGAAGCAGGGAAGGGGTGAACAGAAGGGTGCCAGAAGTACGCTCCGCTACACGCCATCAGGTGGCTTGTGAAGTGTTAATGTACAGTGTGCGCGAGAAGTCCCCCTACCGCCCTGTATTGAATATTAATTGATTTGATTTGTTTTAGAACATGTACGTACTTACGAATTAAGTGTCCAACATATAAGAACGTTCCCCATCATGCTGTAAACACATTTTCATACGCCTTCATATTCTTCTTGAGATATTTATGAGCATGTGTGATGTTATATTCCGTAATGCATCTTCAGCAGCGTTGCTCAGTTCTTCGTTTGTAGCATAGAGACTGGCAGGTACGTGCGCGTTAGTGACTCCCGGTAACGAGCTGTCAGGCGTGGTCAGGTCAGGACTTGCTGGTGGCCGTTTCAAGGGAGCTGGTGCTCCTGATCAGCTGACAAGTGTTCATTCGGGAACTCGCACGCTGCAAGAGCGTAGTAAGGAGGTTCTCCGTCTTGCTGCAACCATGTGCGTTCTGTGAGGCCTCTTTCCTCAAGTTGTGGCACTAACCATGTTTGTAACTTGTGTAAATAATTTGCGCCGTTCACAGTCCCTTCAAAAAAGTGCGGTCCCAATAGATATTGTGATGTCATCGCTTCCCGTATTATTACGTGAGACGGTTTCCTATCAAACACGACTGTGCAATGAGGATTCTCATTGGTCCAAACGACAATATTTCCAGCACGTGAGCTGCGATAAATCGGACATTCATCTCAAAACATAACATCGGCATGGTTCACCGCATTTGGAAACAGAGTTAACAAAGCACGTCATGCTAAGACTCGCTCATACCGGTCTGTATCCTAAACTCGTTTGCGAACTTCATTCGAAAAGGTCTGCCCTTAAGGTCTTTCTTCATGTGATCTCGCATTGTTGTCCTCGGTGTACCGATTCCGGAGCACGTTTGCATGTCGACTTCATAGGCATCGAAGCAGAGATTCCGGGATATATTTCTTCTCTTATCTTCTTTCTTCCACTCCGCGGCCTGTCTTTAATACTGCTAAATGCAAAAGCACGTCTTTGCCAATGCAAAGGTGTTGCCTTTCGTGGTGCAGCCTTATTAAATATTTCCTGGAATGCTCCCATAATCTGTCTCATTGTCTGCCCTGTGTGTTGCTTGTGCACTCACAACATTCATCACTAAGCGTTCCTAACGACTATATGCTTAACTTTAAATTTGCTCTCTTAAGTTGTTTCCATTAGTTGTTGGTGTTCCATCAACACGTAGTCTTTCTTCATTTTCCCAGCCAAAGCATTCAAAACTTCATCTATAGTTGGAAATGAAGTCCCATGCTTCTTGTCAGAGCATAGGGGAACGACGTGGGAAATCCGCACCACCGTACTAGGCAAGGTCCTAGTGGAGTTGGTTTGCCTTTAATTTCCTCCGACCGTAATGGGGATGAATGATGACGATGAAGACGACACAACAACACCCAGTCATCTCGGGGCAGGTGAAAATCCCTGACCCCGCCGGGAATCGAAACCCGGGCCCCGTGTTCGGGAAGCGAGAACGCTACCACGAGACCATGAGCGGCGAACTTTATCTACAGTTACTGAGAAAAATTTGGTGACGTGGTATCACCTTGCCTGACTCCGCTTTCAGATCTGATTTTCGTACTGGTTGATGAACTCTAATGGAAGCTGTAGCGGTGAGGTACATATAGCTGAGTATACCGACTTGGGTTGAATCAGTACCTTGTTTCACAAAAATTATTTGCGCAGATTTTGTTGACACTGAACCAAAAGCCTACTAAAAATCTATCGATATGAAACAAACTGAATGAACAGCGTGAGTCTTAAAAAAGTTACATGGTATCATAATGTTTTATAATATATTCTAAAGGTATCCTCGTAGTATATGCAACTAGTGCCGTAATACTTAGCATTTTCTTGATTGAAAATCGAGGCATATTTTACCCAATTATTATAACAATTACTAAGTAAACTATTCTTAAAAGTGCTCTTGATTACATTAGTATAAAATTTGACACAACCTATCATCGAAGCATAAATCGACAAAAAAATAGCAAATTTAAATGGCTGTAGGAAGTGGTATCATTTAGCTACAATATAGCAGGTGAGCAACTGGAAGCAGTTAATTCCATAAATTATCTGGGAGTACGCATTAGGAGTGATTTAAAATGGAATGATCATATGAAGTTGATCGTCGGTAAAGCAGATGCCAGACTGAGATTCATTGGAAGAATCCTAAGGAAATGCAATCCGAAAACAAAGGAAGTAGGTTACAGTACGCTTGTTCGCCCACTGCTTGAATACTGCTCAGCAGTGTGGGATCCGTACCAGATAGGGTTGATAGACGAGGTAGAGAAGATCCAACGGAGAGCAGCGCGCTTCGTTACAGGATCATTTAGTAATCGCGAAAGCGTTACGGAGATGATAGACTCCAGTGGAAGACTCTGCAGGAGAGACGCTCAGTAGCTCGGTACGGGCTTTTGTTGAAGTTTCGAGAACATACCTTGACCGTGGAATCAAGCAGTATATTGCTCCCTCATACGTATATCTCGCGACGAGACCATGAGAATAAAATCAGAGAGATTAGAGCCCACACAGAGGCATATCGACAGTCCTTCTTTCCACGGACAATGCGAGACCCTGGAATAGAAGGGAGAACCGATAGACGTACTCAAGGTACCGTCCGCCACACACCGTCAGGTGGCTTGCGGAGTATGGATGTTGATGTTGATGTAGATGTAGATGCAGGTACTAGAGGAGCGTATTGTAACAAATGGCTTTTAAACTAAATTTTAGAAAAAATGTAATGTAACGTAAGCGTGAAAGATTCATCGGCTGGCGCCAATTAATGCATACGTTACGCCACTTTGAAACTGAAACCAATGTTAATGCCCGAAATGATTTTACTTGAGGTGTAAAATGTTTCCAACATTAACAACCGGTTCCAGATAAGAGACAAACTATTATCGATATAACCAGCTGCTGTGTGAAATGTATTCTGTATCGAGATTAACAGTACAGGTCCTATCCTGCGAGTAACGCCGCAGCACAGGAACAAGTTGCTACACGACCAAGAGGAGCGGCACGTGTCGAACTGCCAGTTAAAACACTGCGTGAGTAGTGAGACGAATATAGGCAACGGTTGCTCCCTGGGAGTGATGGCACGGCGACGCAGTACGTGTGTGCCGCATGCGCTACAACGAGACATGGCGTGGGGAGACACGTTTGTCCAGCGGAAGCGGTTTATGGCTGGTCGCGCGGCGGCGCGGCGTTTTTCTGTGCGCCCTGGGCAGGCGCCGGAAGCGGGCACGATCGGCGAACTATTTATGCCTGTTAACACGGCCTGGGCCCGCTTTTATGGCCGGCGGGCGCTTCGGACACGGGCAGGGTGGTGGATGCGGAGGAACAGAGGGGGAAGGACGATCTTTTTGCGAGTGCGGCGCACCCCATGTGTGGCCTACGACACGCCTCCCAGCAGCTCAGCGAGTACAGCTGCCACACAATGAAACTTTCTGCCAGCACTTTTTCTTCAAGTTGAGTGGAAAGTACATGCGCTCCTAAGATATGCCAGATCCGGTACACAGATAATTTCTTCCCCTTTTCCGTGTTAGATAGATTGTACTAGGCGCTACAGTTAATGGTAATTAGCTTGACACACAGTTAACCTTTCATAAACGGAAGAGCCATTTAGTCTTCGTCATTAACCGCCCACGGTTACCGCTCGTCGTAGCCTATAAAAACGAAACAGTAAGTTTTGCAGATGTGTACCCGCGCATTGTAAATCATGGTAAGGTATATGTAAGAGGGTACTTTTCGGCCTGCTAGTTATGCCTCCTCCTGTGTCTTTCACGGGAAAAGTGAATGGGAAAATGAATTGCTGGATTTGTGCGCTGTGCGGTTTGCCGAACCTTATCTTAATATCGTTGTAGAAATGGTATGTTGCAGAATTTATAAGGATGCTCCTCCATCCCTTCCCGGAAATATTTTCTTGAAAATTACCAGTTAATCTGTCTGTTCAGGTATGTGACATTTCTCCGACGTTTTTCGCGCCTTAGAGTTTGTATCATTCGTGATGTTCCTCTTTTGCCGGCCGGAGTGGCCGAGCGGTTCTAGGCTCTTTAGTCTGGAACCGCCCGGCCGCTACGGTCGCAGGTTCGAATCCTGCCTCGGGTATGGGTGTGTGTGGTGTCCTTAGGTTAGTTAGGTTTAAGTACTTCTAAATTCTAGGGGACTGATGACCACAGATGTTAAGTCCCATAGTGCTTAGAGCCATTTTTTTTATGTTCCTGTTTGTACATTTAGTTTGAGACGATACGCATAAGTAATTTGTCCCAACGTGTATCATCCAGACGTATTTGAGGAACATGGAATTTCTCAGTTGTCTGCCACATTTTTACTCTGTGTGAGCGTACCATTTGTGTATATAACAGGAAATGTTCTGACTAATCATCGGCCGGGCTAAACTGCTATGGATAGAAACACGAAATTTGGAGGGGGTGTTGAGCTTATACTGTCGACATCGTTTAAGAAGGAATGTTTCGAAATTCCACTACTAAGGCGGTTAAATATGGGATGAAAGGTATCTTTTGAAAATATGTCGCTATTAAAGCAATTTTGAAGCTAGAAGCACCAAAATTAGTATTTGGTTTCTCGGTCAGAATTAAAAAAATACATGATTCAGCATTTTTGGAAATTCAAACGTTAAGTGGATGAAATAGTGGGTGTATTTTTGAAATAAATCATTATTAAAGAACTACTACAGCATTTTACAAGCTACATCTATGAAAATCGGTATTTGACATCTCGGTTGAAAATATAAAAAAATACAACGTGAAATAGAGGAAAGTTTTATGAAAGTGTTCCAATATGAAAGCATAATCGCTTTTTGGTCAGAAATACATTCGGAAAAGACCGTGCTTCTATGGCCTTAAATAGCGTGATAAGTGTAGAAGGTGTTGCAATTTGTGGACTAAATCAAAGAAACCTATTCAACAGACAGACGTCAGAATTGCATAGAAAAAGAAATGTATCATTAATACATTAATTTTTCAATTAGGCCTAACATATGTTTTTAAATTTATTTTCGTTGTACAGTAGTTACGACGCCAACTAATCATCACTGGTGACAAAACAGGTACCACGCTTAAATGCGTTAAGATGTCAATGTATATCAGAGTGGAGAGAATTCGGTACCAAGTGTAAGACTGGCGCTGATAACTACAGAACCACTTACCCCGTTTGTCTCTCTCTTTTTTAACTCACTCTATGATATTAAACTGAACCCACTGGAACGCTTTAATTATGCAGAGACTGCCAGCCACCTAAGGGAACACTAACTCTTTTATAGTGTGTAGATTTACACATGACCAATGGCAATATGCAAATTCGATTAAAGGGCAACAAAAAGTAGTCTCTGGAGACTACATAATCTACGCGAGCCAAACAGCGGCAGCTAAGCTAATATCACATATATACGGACTCTAATGACTCAGTGACTACGTTTCCTGATTTCTCCACACGTAGAGTGATGTGCTAATATTTGCGTCATGTTAAATGAAGTCCTGCACCCTGATCTGTAAGACTTACGCAGCTGTTTAATCCGTTATTGTGTATTTCGCCTGAGTTAACTTGCAAAGACAGTCGGTCGGTGAACGTCTGAGCGGGCTTTTGACGCGGCCCGTTAATCTCAGCTTTTACGGCAGCATGGAGACTGGCAGTGTGCGCCGTAATTTGCCCTCCTGTTTCCTGCGCACCCGCCTCTAACGGCCGCCCTTGTGTTGCGCCACCGCGTCACTCGGCTTGAACACAGTTCACTGTCCACCGCTGAGCTTCGCAACTTGTGAGTGTCATTAGAGTTGCAGGTGATTTCCTGTAGCCTTACACAACCCAAATTTCATACATACTCATACGTTACCTCAGTGGGGAGAAGCGGAAACAGCACCCTTTGGTTTGGTTACCCATCTATTACTTTCCATAATCTGATAGATTATTGTACTGCCTGCAGGAATTGCGGGAATACCACCGTTTTATCATCGGGAAAAAAACATGACAACATGTCCAGCAAATAAACTAAAAAGAAATCGCTAGTTTCAGACAATATCTCAGACTTCGTAATCTTCATCCTCTGAGATTTCGCGGAGGGCCTCGTTAGACACTCACAGTGCACTTTTCGTGTTCACGTATTTCTGAGTAATCTTACATGACGTACTTTGGCTGTTACTGAGAATAAACTCGGTTCTGCACATAACTTGGTAACTGACCAAAAGCCGGCCGGAGTTGCCGTGCGGTTCTAGGCGCTACAGTGTGGATCCGAGCGACCGCTACGGTCGCAGGTTCGAATCCTGCCTCGGGCATGGATGTGTGTGATGTCCTTAGGTTAGTTAGGTTTAATTAGTTCTAAGTTCTAGGCGACTGATGACCTCAGAAGTTAAGTCGCATAGTGCTCAGAGCCATTTGAACCATTTGAACTGACCAAAACAAGTTTATAGAACTAATCTTACAATTTCCGTTAACGTAACATAATTTCCTTTCTTCAAATGGCTCTGAGCACTATGGGACTTAACATCTGAGGTCATCAGTCCCCTAGAACTTAGAACTACTTAAACCTAACTAACCTAAGGACATCACACACATCCATGCCCGAGGCAGGATTCGAACCTGCGACCGTAGCGGTCGCGCGGTTCCAGACTGAAGCGCCTAGAACCGCTCGGCCACACCGTAATTTCCTTTCTGTTTAGTATTCATTTGTATTTAGAATTCCGACAAGTAATACTTGTTGCTTGTCTCCTTTAAATTAGTTCTTCAGACCCAGCAGTGTTTGACTGATATTCAGTGCGCACTTGATCTTGAGAAGTGATAGTTGGCAATATGTTTGTGCGTTCCAACGACTGCTTAATTTTACTCTGTAAATTTCCCTTTTTTAGAACTGTCCGTAGACTGCAGTCACTCTTTTTGTACGGTGCCTTGCTAAAAGCACTCACGCACTGAGGAAAATTGCACTAAACTGGTCTACGGCCTCGAAAGCGAAGCTCTTAGAAAAGCAAAATATACGGCTACCATATATTGCACATTCAGTCATCCTCAAAGTTCGGTTACCTCTGAGATGTTTTGTGTTTACGGAAAATCATCGCGTCCCGTTTTCTTCGAATTTTTGCTTGTTGAACCGCAAAAAGTTACTTAAGCTTTTTCAGTTGCATTTTTGGCAATAGAAGCTTAAGAGAGAGCGAAGTAATGTTTCTTACCAACAGAAATACAGCTTCTCAGTGACAGATAACACGTACAGTAGGCTTGTTAATTTTAACCAGACGTCGAGCCCTGCAAGTATATGACGCGGCCACAGGAAAACGTCCCACGTATTTTATTTGAGCGTAGACTTCGCGAGTGTGCGATATTGGCTGTCGGCCGTTTGCAGCGCAACTTGTCAAACCGACGGCAGGCTGTCTTTGGCGTTCCGCGCTGGTTGGCAGACCTGGTGACAAATGAGCGGCGGCCACGTACGCGCATCCGATTTACTGCGGCCAGCCGCGCAGCCACTGCTGCCACCTGTTTGAGCTAAATATACCGGCGCGCGCAGCGGCGAAGACGTGGCTGGCTGCCGTCTGAAACCAGCAGCCCGTGAGGCGCGGCGGCAACGGCTGGTTGCAGTAAAGTAGAGCCGCGCGCAACCAGCGACCGCTGGGACAGGTCAGTCGCGATCACTGTGTGTGCGGGCGACGCGAAAAGCCTCCGATGTGAAGCTACTGCGGATAGCGCGAACCACATTCCGTAACTGTCTGAGGTGAGGAACAGTAAAGCAGTGGCACCAGAACTGCGGTGGAGTAGCGTTTTGTTAGAACTGTGCTGCTCTTTCACGTGCAGGTTGCAGCAGGAGCCTCTCTGTATTACTACGACATAATACTTTTCAGATTCTTTTCTTCATAAATACAGCTGAATAGACTTTATTTACATCATAGCCTTCATGTTCTGAAACTGAATCCCTCTGTTCTCATCAGTTGTTCTTATAGCGTTGCTTTCGTGAGAATTTCACAGTAGAGTTGCCAATTGCTAAGTGACAACCTAAAAATTCACTATTGTTGTGTTCTTTAGTGGGAAGGCTCTTCATGTTGGCCTATCCTCTGCAAGGCTGTTCATCTTCGAGTAACTACTGCAACCTACATCTGCATGAACCTGCTTACTGTAATCATCACTTGCTCTCCCTCTACAATTTTTAATCCCCCCCAAACCTGCACTTCCCTCCATTATCAAAATGACGATTCCTTCATGCCGCAGTGTGCGTTCCGCCATCCGATCCCTCCTGTTAGTGAAGTTCTGACATACATTTCTTTTTTTCCCAATTCCGTTTAAAGCTTCTATCCTCTTCTTGTCTGAACTGCTTATCGCCCACGTTTCACTTCCGTGAAAGGCTACACTCAACACCAATACCTTCAGAAATTTTTTTCTAACTTTTAAATTCATGTTACATGTTAACAAACGCCTCTTTCTCAGGTACGGTTTCCGCCCTGTAGCCAATCTGCATTTCATACCCTCTCTATTTCGGCTGTCATCAGTTATTTTGTTGCCCAAATACCAAAACTCAGTTACTGCTTTTACTGTGTCATTTCATAGTATAATACACGTAGCATCGCTTGATTTGATTTGACCACATTCCGTTATCCTTGGTTTACTTTTCTTGATATTATCTTCTAATCTTTCTTTCAAAACACTATCCACTGCCCTCAACTGTTCTTCCAAGTCCTCAGCTGTCTACGAAGGAATTACAATGTCATCGCTAAAACTCAAGAGTTTTCATTTCTTCTCCCTGTACTTAAATTCTGTTTCCAAATTTTCCGTGATTTCGTTTGCTGCTTATTCAATGTACAGTCCACAAAACAAAACTGTTCGCGTGGGAAATGGCTATGTTTCACATCGGAAATTGTCGGCGAGTATAGCCACGTGTCAAATCGGCGACACTTTCGCTCCGTTAATGCGCATGTTTGGCAATGGCGGTAACATTATCGTACAAGTGAGACGTACTATAAACTACACTGGAAATTAATAACAAATAAACATTATACACGGAATTTAGGATGTGATTTGACCGGTGGCGCTGTATGAGGTCCGAAGGAGGTGTTAGCCACGCTCCTACATTATCTCACGGTCGAAGTGCGTGGTCGTGACTCGCTGAATGGAAATTCGGTTTCACCATGTGGCCAGTATATTATACTGTCCCCGTCGTGGTAGGTGCCAACGGCCTTTCTATGGTGTACCTTCTTTTGTTATGACGCGTTCGACACCGGTGCATGTTATCTGAAGTCTTTAAGAGCGCTGTTGTAATACAACAAAAACTGTATCACAAATCTCACAAATTTATAAACAGAACTCATCCAAGTTATTTTAAGAGAATTCCTTTTGTAGGAGTGAGAGAATATTAGCATTTTGAGAAGTAAGTGATTCTAATCGAAGCGGAGTTCCAGCAAAAAGTACCATTTTTCCAAGTTGATGTTTCAAATTTGGGATAGAAAGTAACTACTCGAATGATTGTTCAGTTGTTTGACACAAATTAACTAGTAATGACACACCTCTTTCCGACTTACGTCCTCAAATGCAAGCGCCAGGCTCAACAGCAACCACTTTGTCCTTTTATTGGGAAACACGAAATTTCTCCATCGCTTAGAATTTCAAAAACAGTCAGGTCCAAATTAAGTTGCGGAAGACAAAATTTTCTTTCAAAGTCTAAAACTATTCACGGAAGCAGAAGATAGAAAAGGGAAGCAGGTGCATCAGAAAAAAGGATTACGATGAAATTGGGTGTGAATAAATGTTTAACGATGAGCTCATCATGAATTTTGATATCGAAGTAAAATTAGTAATATGCTTGGAAAATAAGTTCAACTGTTCGGCGTAATGGGTCATAGTAAGACGTTTAAATTCTGTCTGACAGTATTTATTAAAATCCGGTTGGATTCACATTGCGATCCGGTTAGAGATAAGCAGGTAACAAATTGGACGACCTTACAGTTGACAAGACAGGCGTACAATATGGTTTTTGAACGGAAATTATGGATCGTTTCTCCTCACTTTTCAAGTAAAATAGGAGTCACTAATTTCGGTGGCTTACGGGTATGAAACTGCATAAAATGCAGCCTCTCGTGTGGATTTCATGGGACCGTTTAAAAGGCTTTATCTCCAAGAAATAGAAACCTTGAGGGAAAACACTCAGGCCAAGTAGTTACATCATTTTTGATAACGAGGTTATTTCGAGCTGCCTTCTTGAGGACAGTAACAATGGAATATGCTTCAAACGGCCTCTGAAGAAAGGGGCTCTTCCCATGTAACAGGCATACACTTAAAAGACAATGGCGTTGCAATACATCAGGAGTTGGACATACAAGGTGCAAACAACGGAGTAAATGTGAGTCGATTGGTATTCGACCAGGTCCCACAATCAGCAGACCGCACCGAGAGCCACCACCGGTTTTAAGACTGGCTCAGTTGGCTGTAGGAAGCACGAGTGCATCTCCTTGACGTAGTTTCCAGGTTGCTGCACCACAGTGAGTTTTCTCGCTGTGAGCATTCCCTATTAAAGTGTCTCGAAGCTGGTTGTAGGTTGTGTTCCAAAACTGAACAGCATAGAGACAAAAGTGATGACAGTTTCTGCAGGACCTGACCATCATTTTGCAGGACAGTGCTCAAGCACGTACAGCGCAAGCTGTTACTGATTTGTTTGACTGATGGGGCCGCTAAGTGCTATACCACCTACTGCACTCCCCTGACTTAAGCCCTCGTGAGTTCAACTCGATTTCTAAACTGAAGGGAACACTTCAAGGTATTCGCTCCAGAACTGCTACAAATTCGTCGGGCAATAGACCGCGCCCGCTCGAACTGTCAACACAACTGGCACCGATAAGAGTATCCTACGACTTCCACATCGCTGGCAACGGGTTATACACAATGCTGGTGACTACTTTGAAGGTCAGTAAGGCTTTGAAACACGAATCTATTTTGTACGAGCTGTAAATAAATAGTTGCCACTATTAAAGTTCCAACCCTCGTAGAAGCCTGTTTCCGTCCAGATATTTAGTAAATTATCTTGTAAAAATTTGAAGCTAATTTATATATTTATACTCATATACGTATATTAAAAATATGTCGCTTACGTCCGTCCGATCGTTTATTACAATATCGCGTAAAACTCTGAATAGAATCATTCAACAACTGTTAGAGATTTTTGGTAACAACGTTAAACAACGACTTGTGTTTGTATAGTAGTATAGGTCTTGTTTGAGTACGTTTGCTCTAAGTGCAATAGAAACATCGTACTTATACTACAGATATAATCACACATAACACTGTATAATGAATAGACGGGCACCTGTCGACGGCAATAAGCAGCCGAAACACGTAGTTCCAAATGAAATTTTGGTATTAGAATGTGACTGAATCAGGAAACCGTGTTGTTAACAACTCTGTAAGACAGTCACAGTTCTTAAATAGTTCAGATGGCTCTAAGCGCTATGGGACTTAACATCTCAGGTCATCAGTCCCCTGGACTTAGAACTACTTAAACCTAACTAACCTAAGGACATCACACACATCCATGCCCGAGGCAGGATTCGAACCTGCGACCGTATCAGCAGCGTGGTTCCGGACTGCAGCGCCTAGAACCGCTCGGCCACAGTTCTTATCAATTTCTGTACGTGTAATGTATGTTGAGCATAAGACGCCGGTGCTGAGGGTAGAGAGGACTCGGCTGCAAACGTCACCGGCTGCTGAACGCGTGGACAGACGGCGACACAGAGGGCGCGCTGGTCCGGAAGGCGGCCCCTGATCGCATTAGGCGCGCAACAACTGCCAGCCAGCTCTGGCGTCGCTGATGCACGTCAGAGGAGCGCGCGGCGCCGACATCTGCCGCCACTGTGCTACTGCTGCCCTCGCACGTTGACCTCCGAAAGATGCAACACGCTAGGGCAACACGGCCTCCAACAGCGCTAACCATCCTGGGCTCCGAGAGTTTGGCGTGAGTAGAGATAATCCTAGGCAGAGTAGCTTCTGAATATCAGAATCTGGGTTCGAGCTGACCACGTCGCATGCTGAACACGTGCCAGCCAGTCGATATCGTCACCTAACAATCAGTCTGTGCGCCACCTGTAATACATTTAATTAAGAACTTGGAAGTCTTCGACTCACCATGCTGTCTCCAGCGCGGGTTGGTGTTCAATGGATCCATATTTGTTCCCCATACAGCCATCCGTGAATATTATTTACTTACGAGTACTAACAGTTCCATGGCGTGAACGTCTATATTGAACATCAAGATTTAACCTACCTGCTTCCCTTAAACCTCACTGCTAGTCCAGTCACGACATTTACAGGGTGTTTCACAATTCTTATTACAAGCTTGTAGGGTTTGTAGCGGGGACTTAGCGAATAGAGCTTTGGTAATCAAGCCATATCCGGAAGTTTACCGTTTGGATATAAAATACGTTTGAAGACGATTACTTAAACGGTTTAAAAACACCCATGAGCAGTTTGCAAAACTTACAGTGTCTAACATAATCAGCATTTCAGTATTGGTCACATAGCGATGTGAACCCGAAACTTATGAACAGCTTTTGGAAAGCGTGTGATTTGACAGCGACTGATTAGCCTGAAACCGGTCGTTGCGCTCGAACTAAACGCTATATAGAAACGCGAAATGTGGGTTATTTTCTAATTCTAGCACAGGTAAACCAAAATACATGAAATGAAACTTTCCGAAGAAGCATGCAGACTAGTGGCTGCGCTAACTGAAAACGGAATTGCAGTTTGGATGACAGGGCGGCCCACAGCTGGCGTCTCAGCCAGCTAATACACTCCAGGAGGCCGGCTGCTGCAGGGGCGGCGCCGTCGTAGGCGAAAATGGAGAGGAGGAGGCGGGGGCGGGGGCGAGGGCAGGGGCAAACAAATCCCTTCCCCGCGGGTAATTACAGCGCAGCTGCGGTAGTGTTGGTTACGGTCGCCTCCCGGCAGGGCCGTCCTCAAAGGGCTGTCACGTCCTAGCGATGCAGTTACTGGCTCAGTCTCTCAAACACTGGCAAGCTGGGCGTACGTCACGGATCTGACATTCCCGCTGCAGGCCATGCTTTGGTCTCTCGTGAGATAGCAATTCCAAAGTACGCTGGGGGATATAAGTGTGCAGGGCTCGCGCCGAAGAAAGGTTAGTACCCATCACTGAGTGCAACACAATGAGGTAAGCTAAAACTCCAGGTACTGGTCAGGGAACGTTGTTTGCCTTTGGTTTAGATGCCGTCGTAAGATCTTTTCCGGGTGTACACTACGGAGATGGTGGTCCAGTCGTGTGTCATAGTGTGGTCGCACCGAAGACCGAGGGTCCTCGTTGCTGGGATATTGGCTACAGAGTTTTCCATTAGTTTATGTACATGCAAGAATAATTGAATCAGACTGTGACACTGTCGGAGCTTGAACTGGCAGCCGGCATGTCAGTGGACGCAGGTCTGGCCAGGAACGTAACTCAGTGAGTGAGGATCCAGTGATGGACCACAGGCCACGTGGAACATCTTACGTCCAAAGTACGTGGCCCACCATTGGCTTGTTAATGCAGCACAGTCTCTTGTTAGGGTGGATGTCATAAAATGGGGCAAGGATACGTTATCGAGTTTATCGTAATTCTCGCCGCGGATCAGTCTGTGCACATGATGAAACAGACAATGGTACAGTGTAGGGATGTACTATCCTATGGAGTGATCCACTTCTAGCAGGACCACTCTCAGGTTCACAGGAATCGAATTGCTCAGCAGTGATTGTCGCAACAGGCTGATGTCGACCTGATCGACCGACCTTTCGAGCGGCGCACACGAATTTCATTGAAAATTTGCGGGCTAAAGTAAAGCGACATATAAACTTACACAGGAAGACACCTACTCCACGAACACCTGGCCCACTTTGGAACCTAGTGTTGGATACAGCCGGCCCATGTGGCCGGAGCGGCTCTAGGCGCTTCAGTCCGAAACCGCGCTGCTGCTACGGTCGCTGATTGGAATCCTGCCCCAGGCATGGATGTGTGTGATGTCCTTAGGTTAGTTAGGTTTAAATAGTTCTAAATCTAGGGGACTGATGACCTCAGATGCTAAGTCCCATAGTGCTTAGAGCCATTTTTTTTTTTTTTTTTTTTTTTTTTTTTTTTTTTTTTTTTTTTTTTTTTTTTTGGACACATGGGAGACTTTCACGGACGACGAGACATATCTACAGAAGTTGACTGCCTCCATACTCCGTCAGACGAGGCAGGCAGTAATTGCCAGTGAAGGGTGGTCCTCATTCTACGAGGGTTGGAACTTAAATAGTGGCAACTGTTTATTCACAGCAGATACAAAAGAGTTACATGTTTGCACCTGTTAC
Organism: Schistocerca piceifrons; assembly: GCF_021461385.2. NCBI lineage: Eukaryota > Metazoa > Arthropoda > Insecta > Orthoptera > Acrididae > Schistocerca > Schistocerca piceifrons. The sequence goes on from NC_060138.1 coordinate 1,217,881,037, forward strand.
TGTCCTTCAAAGTAGTCACCGGCGTTGTGTAGAACCCGTTGCCAGCGATGTGGAAGGCGCAGTATACCGTTTGCAGAGCCTGTTCTGTTGATGGTGCGAATGGAGCGGTCTCCTGCCTGTCAGTCTTTGGAACAGTTCTGAAGCGAATACCACGAAGTGGTTCCTTCATCTTCGGAATCAAATCAAAGTCACAAGGACTTACGTCCGGGGAGTATGGTGAATAGTACAGTACTGCCCAGTCCCATCGACCGAACAGAGCAGCTCCAGCTTGCGCGTATGCGACCGCGCAGTGTCATGCAAAATGATGGGTGGGTTGCGCAGAAAGTGTCGTCCCTTCTTTCGCAAAGCTTAATGACACTGTCGTCCTGTACGACTTCTGGCACATTCAATCTTGATCCAACTCCGTTGTTCCTGTTCGGAAACATAGTGACACCGTTACGCTAGACCGCTCGCTCACAAGTGATTGTGTTTCCCTCGATTGTGCGCACGCCCGTGACGTGGGACGGGCGAGTCCATTTGCTCGGAGTTAAGGTAGGTATGTCAACAACGTGTGCTTATTATACGAGGGCAGTTCAATAAGTAATGCAACACATTTTTTTTCTCGGCCAATTTTGGTTGAAAAAACCGGAAATTTCTTGTGGAATATTTTCAAACATTCCCGCTTCGTCTCGTATAGTTTCATTGACTTCCGACAGGTGGCAGCGCTGTACAGAGCTGTTAAAATGGCGTCTGTAACGGATGTGCGTTGCAAACAACGGGCAGTGATCGAGTTTCTTTTGGCGGAAAACCAGGGCATCTCAGATATTCATAGGCGCTTGCAGAATGTCTACGGTGATCTGGCAGTGGACAAAAGCACGGTGAGTCATTGGGCAAAGCGTGTGTCATCATCGCCGCAAGGTCAAGCAAGACTGTCTGATCTCCCGCGTGCGGGCCGGCCGTGCACAGCTGTGACTCCTGCAATGGCGGAATGGCGGAGCGTGCGAACACACTCGTTCGAGATGATCGACGGATCACCATCAAACAACTCAGTGCTCAACTTGACATCTCTGTTGGTAGTGCCGTCACAATTGTTCACCAGTTGGGATATTCAAAGGTTTGTTCCCGCTGTGTCCCTCGTTGTCTAACCGAACACCATAAAGAGCAAAGGAGAACCATCTGTGCGGAATTGCTTGCTCGTCATGTGGCTGAGGTGACAATTTCTTGTCAAAGATTGTTACAGGCGATGAAACATGGGTTCATCACTTCGAACCTGAAACAAAACGGCAATCAATGGAGTGGCGCCACACCCACTCCCCTACCAAGAAAAAGTTTAAAGCCATACCCTCAGCCGGTAAAGTCATGGTTACAGTCTTCTGGGACGCTGAAGGGGTTATTCTGTTCGATGTCCTTCCCCATGGTCAAACGATCAACTCTGAAGTATATTGTGCTAATCTTCAGAATTTGAAGAAACGACTTCAGCGTGTTCGTAGGCACAAACGCAAGACCTCACACAAGTCTTCGCACCCGAGAGGAGCTCACAAAGCTTCAGTGGATTGTTCTTCCTCATGCACCCTACAGCCCCGATCTCGCACCGTCGGATTTCCATATGTTTGGCCCAATGAAGGACGCAATCCGTGGGAGGCACTACGCGGATGATGAAGAAGTTATTGATGCAGTACGACGTTGGCTCCGACATCGACCAGTGGAATGGTACCGTGCAGGCATACAGGCCCTCATTTCAAGGTGGCGTAAGGCCGTAGCATTGAATGGAGATTACGTTGAAAAATAGTGTTGTGTAGCTAAAAGATTGGGGAATAACCTGGTGTATTTCAATGCTGAATAAAACAACCCCTGTTTGAGAAAAAAATGTGTTGCATTACTTATTGAACTGCCCTCGTATAAAATTTCATTTTTTATAAATTTGTGGTAAGATCTTACGGGACCAAACTGCTTAGGTCATCGCTCTCTAAGCTTACACACTGCGTAATCTAACTTACGCTATGATGGACAACACACACACCCATGCCCGAGGGAGTACTCGAACCTCAGTCGGGGGGCGGGGGGCGGGGGGGGGGGGGGGCGTGACAAGACGCCCTAGACCGCGCGGCCCGCGGCCAAAGTGTACTATCAGCGACAATAGTAGATTCCATTGCATAGTGTCTCCACAGCAGTGTTGCCACTATTTATGTTCCAACCTAGGTATCTAAATCAACGTAAATTCATTGTATTTTAAGTTTTACATCTACATTTACATATATACTCCGCTAGCCACCAAGCGGTGTGTGGCAGATCGTGCGAGGGGAAAACGACTGTCCGAACGCGTCAGTACGAGCTCTAATTTCCCATATCTTTGAATGGTCATCATTGCGCGATATGAAAATTGGTGGTAATAATATATGCTGTGCATCCTCGGCGAAGATCGGATTTTGGAATTTAGTGAGCAGACCCTTCCGTTTAGCGAGTCGTACATCTGCAAGTGTGGCCCACTTCAAACTTCTTATGAGATTTGTAACACTCTCGCGATAGCTAAATGTACCAGTCACTAATCTTGCCGCTCTTCTTTGGACCTTCTCAATCTCTTGAATCAGACCCCACTGGTAAGGGTCTCATACAGACGACTAATACTCTAAGACTGGAATAACTAAAATATTGTAAGCAGTTTCCTTTGTTGGAGGACTGCATCGCTTCAGGATTCTATCAATAAACCGCAATCTAGAGCTCGCCTTACCCGTTACTTGTGTAATCTGATCGTTCCATTTGAGATCATTTCGAATAGTCACCCCAGATACTTGACGGATGTTACCGCTTCCAAAGACTGGGCATTTATTTTGTAGTCGTACATTAATGGCGATTTGCGCTCTGTTATACGCAGTAGGTTACACTTACTAATATTGAGAGATAACTGCCAGTCATTACACCACGCATTTATTTTCTGCAAATCCTCATTGATATGTTCACAAATTTCGTGTGATACTACTTTCCCGTACACTACAGCATCATCGGCAAACATAGTATTGAATTGGTGCTACTTAACACTCAATACACATAAATTTGAATAGAACACAAACAAGTCAATCTGAATCGAAATAGCAATTGTATCCTAACACGGGACAGTCAAGAAAACAATCTCGAACGGTATAAGAACAGGTAAAGTCTAAAATAATGATATTACCTTCCTTAATGCGTCTCCAAAATTTTCTGTTTTTATTGTACGGAAGAAGTGTGGTCAGGGCATACAAAAGCTCTTTTTCAGACTAACATTATTCGCAAGCCCAAGGATTTTTCTATATTAGTCTTCAGAGAAACGACCACTGAAGAACGTTCATTCATTGTATTTATCTTTAGATCGCACGCCTGAAGGATTGCCCTTAGTTAAATTTGTGAAAGAAGAAGTCGTGGGCTAAGCATCAAGACAACGCGCCGGCACATGCCGCATTGTCTGTTAAGAGGTTTCTAGCAAAGTGCACCATCTCACTGTTAGACCACCCACCTTATTCGCCTGAACTAGCACCACGTTACTTTTGTCTGTTCCCCATGGTCAAATCTACATTAAAAGAAATAAGATTTCAGTGCGTTGAAGCAGTGAAAGAAAAAGCTGCATGTGTCATCAAGGAGTTCGCATGGGAAGGCTTCCAGCACTGCTTCCATCAATGGAATAGTCCTATGGAGCATTGTAGGCATAGAAGAGACGAGTATATCTAAACAAGTATGTTTTTGAAGTAAAATGCTTCCCAGCAATAATCCCATTACTTTGTAGCCAGGCTATTTAGTAATTGCGAAGCACTGCCGGGTTAGCCAGTGATGAATAATCTCAACATAGGCAGATGGTGATGGTAGCATGCTGCCGAAACGCCTAGCTCCAAATTAAATATGGATATTAAAACGTGAGTTAGAATCAACGTTTGTTGTAAATACACACACACACACACACACACACACACACACACACATATATATATATATATATATATATATATATATATATATATATATATATACGCATATTTTAATCGTATCGCACCAGGTCACGTAAAGTAGCGTCGCTCGATTACTAGAACGATTAAATTTGAGAATAACAATAAAGGATATGGCCTAATTAATCTACCTGAATTGTATTTTTCTTTAAAGTATTCAACGCGCATTTGGCGGCTTTGTGTATGGTAGATGCAGAGCTGCATCGTTGTTTGGTTTGCACATTAAAATGCCTTAGTTCCTTACTCTCTAGTTGTGTAAAGCGAAGGACCTGCAACCTTTATTAGAGCTACCGCAAAGAAATAGCTAAGCTGATGAAACCAGCCTTAGGTTTGGTGATTTCTGTGGAACATTTAACTGCGAGTAACCGACAATAAAAGTTTGTAAGAGTTGCTGTCATTCTAAATAGTTAGAATGCGCGGAACCCTTTAACGAGGAAACTACAGCGAAGTTCAATGACTAAGCAGAGACAGTACGTACACAAAAAGACGGTGTGTAACTAAAACAGCAGTGGAAATGCTTCCGCGAGATGGTGGATGATGGACACATTGAGTTGCTGCCTGAGAAGTGGGGAATGAGGTCGGGGTGGGGGGATGGGGATATAGATTCCAATCACCCGTCTGTCGTCGGCATTGTAGCTACTCCGTGGCCAATACGGACAGTGTTCCTTGGAAGGCGCGTGCCAAGGAGCTCGTACGATGTCACTACTAATACGATCGTAGACGGACGCTTCACAATATTACAGAAAAGTTTTATTTTATGCTTAGTGGATATTACATGGAGATCCGTAGGACACCGAGGCTTTGCTATAAACTACTGTTTTTAAACAGCATGTTCGTTGTCACTGATGTGCGAAACAGCAATTATTGTACAATTTTGGTAAACATTTTTGGAATACAGTGATCAATAGATTATTATATTTTGACCAAAGTTCAGTCTTGATCACACCATTTATGTTTCAATGACACAGGTAACCGGTTTCGGTTATTTTTACATAACCATCATCAGACCCATGGCTTCCTTAGGATGGTAGGCGGAGCTCTCCTCAGCTGCTACGAAGTTGAGGGTCTGATGATGGTTATGTAAAAATAACCGAAACCGGTTACCTATGTCATTGAAACATAAATGGTGTGATCAAGACTGAACTTTAGTCAAAATATAGCAATTATTGTATTGCACATTATGTGAAGCGCTTACAATATTTGTCGTCAGCTGGAATTTAGTGCATTTAAATGTGTCTGAAAATAATGAACGTACCTTAAAATATTCTTTTAGTATTATAGTACACTAATGTATGTTAAATACTGTCAACACGGGACACAGCAACACATAATTACAAGTGAGTAGAAAAAGGCAAACGAGTAAATGCTTTTTGAAAGTAACCGGTTGAAGTGCTTGTAGATGCAGTGCTTTTCGCGTGTTCTGAACTCACCGTGTGACCCAGCTGCGAGTCGAGGTTCCCACACACACCGAGTGTGGGCTCGTGTCTTTAGAGGTGTAATGGCTATGTCGCTCGGGTGAAACGCCGAATAATGCTGCGAATGCGCGGGCCTCGTGCAGCGCCGCGCAAAAAAACGCGCACGACTCGTCGATGTCGCTAGATGGTGTGAGAGATGTGAACATTGTGAAAGCAAACGGAGCCTTTATCTGTCGCGGCCCGATATTGCCACAGACGTTCAGTTGCCCCGCTCTCGATATATCGGACACGACTCGGGAAAATATTTCAATTTTTGGCGCGAGTGAAAGTTTTTCATTAGCGGAATATATCAGAGCGCAGGCGATGCTATCTGCGGTCCTATTTATAAACGGGGGAAGCGGGACCGGCCGCCGCCGGTCGACGCAATTGTTTTCCAAATGGCCGCTCGTTACTCGTCGGCGATTATCTCTACCAAATAATTAGAAAGGGCCGTTAAATTACGGCAATGGCTCGGCGTTTTGTTTTACGCCGACCGAGTGCGAATTCGGTCATTCCCGCGCGAGCTAAATAGTTATTGTAACACGTGAACAACGGGAGCGAGGACGCGGGGTCAGGGGCCGTTCAGGCTGCAGTGCAACTGCGATCTAAGCCCCGAGCTGGGCTGCTTGGGGCCGCCTGCGCAGCGAACCGGGGCGTCCAGCCTGGCGTGTTGTTTCCACGTATTAGGCGTCACTGTACGAGGCGAGGTGGCGCTGCGACGGAGAGTCTGAGGACGTACGGAGGTCGAATCGCCTTCCGTCCACTCTCAGCTAGGTTTCTCGTCTCGTCTAGCGCATACTGGCCCCATTTCTTCAATATCGTCACTGCCTGTCTTTCTCACATCGTTGTCCTCAGTCTCTAATGATCCCCCTGTTAACGGTCAAATATATAGGGATAACGTTAGAAACTACATGAAATTGACGAACACATAAGGTCAGTTGTGCCCACTACAGTTTTATGAGATGATTCTAGGGAAGCATTGAAACATCCCCTTAGAAAAATTAGTGAATTACTGTGCTGGTAAACCTCTACGTTATTTGATTTTGAAACAGTTGAGCAAAACTGAACGTACTCAGACATTTCTCTCTTTACTTATTCTGGTCATCACTAAACTGACAAACCTATACCTTTCATGAATCACTTATCTCACAAAAATCTTCGTTACTCGCCAATACTGCCAGCTAAATAAAAGATTCAAACTACTGAAGGCACTAACTGCTGATAGGCATAATTAGCAAATGAAAGATTTTGATAGACAACAAACATTGTATTTACCTTAATAGTGTTCCAAAGTCATCATATATATACATCAGTTCATGATATCCAGTATTACAAATTTACTCTGATGGACACACGTCCAGATCGTCCGCTCTCAAAACTCCGCCATCTCACTCCCCACCTCCACCACTGCTGGCGGCTCACCTCCAACTGTGCAACGCTACGCGCTGTTCACATCCAACTGCCCAACACAACAATAGCAAATATTCCAACAATGCCAACCAGCCACAGACGGCACACAGCACAGCCAGTGATTTTCAAACAGAGCGCTACGTGACGTTACCAACATATAAACCTAAACAGCCTACTTACAGCATGGCGCCCCTATAAGGGACAACGTGTATAGAACGCTTGTTCGATCAGTTCCAGTACAAGTACTGTTGGAATTAACAGCGAACTCGCAAACTGCGATCACGTTTCCGCATCAGCTGTAGAATATGTTGGAACAAATGACAATTTGGAAGATGCGTGCTCACCTAGCCGAAGTTCAGGTAACCGCCCGCGACCAGCAGAAAATACGGGTTCAAGGCCCGGTCCGGCACAGATTTTCATTTCTTTTTTAAAAAATATTATTCTACATCGGATGTGGCTCCAAAATCTTAGTTTGCGAGTTCATCGTTAATTGAATGCGGCTGTTGATCGTCAACGCAGTGTTTTGGACACTGCACGGGCAGTACTGTTGGAATGTTTTGAATTCCAGACTGGTGGCGTTAAAGGAAGACATCCATGCAGTTCATAAGCTTTCTGCTAGCGTTGATCATGGTCTTTTGGATCGGTGCCAGAGAGCAACGAAAATACTCCCTAAACTAACGTGGGAATCCTTGGAGGGACGACGACGATCTTTCCGCGAAACGCTACTGAAGAAGTTTGCACTGTGTGTGACTGGGGAACGTTTCTACTGTTTCGAACGATTATTTCACATAAGCACCGTAATGACAAATAAAAGCCGGCCGTAGTGGCCGAGCGGTTCTAGGCGCTACAGTCAGGAACCGCGTGCCCGCTACGATCGCAGGTTCGAATCCTGCCTCGGGCATGGATGTGTGTGATGTCCTTAGGTTAGTTAGGTTTAAGTAGTTCTAAGTTCTAGGGGACTGATGACCTCAGATGTTAAGTCCCATAGTGCTCAGAGCCATTTGAACCATTTGAACAATAAAAGGATATTAGGGCTCATAAAGAGGCATAAGGGCGATTATTTTTCCCTCATTTTCTTCGCAAATACAACAGCAAAGGGAATAACTACCAGTGGCGCAAAGCACTCTCTAATGTGCACTGTACAGTGACGTCCGAGTATGTGTTGATGCAGAATGAAACGAGAAATTCTACGAAAGGAAAGGCATCTATAGAGTACAAAACTACTTCTCGTTTGGTTCCCCGTACCTTCCTCCACGACACTTTGTAAATCTACGTGTTTGTATTGTGGCCACTAAGTGCATCCATTTCAGACAGCGTCAGTGGCGTAGCTTGGATAGGGGGGGGGGGGGGGGGGGGGCAAGGGGATCTATGATACCCCGGGCGCCGCTTGTAGAGGGGCGCCAAATAATCTCCAAGACAAACAGGATTTTTCGTAAAATATGTTGTCATTAGAGAAAATTATATATTTGTGTTTCTGAGGTTTGGGGGATGGGGCGACAATGAAATGTAGTGTCGTACACGTGGAGCCGTGGAGGAGAAGGAGGGATAGGAGGGAGGGAGGGCAGTAAGGCGCCTATTGGCGAGGGGGCGTGGGGAAGCGATAGAGCATTGTTGTCCGGTCGCCAGTTATGTTCACTACATCACTTTTCAGTGTACTTCAGCTCATGTGATGTACCTTGGTCGACCCCACGGAGTAACTAACTTGCAAATATTTGAATACATTGTGTATAAAGCTTAGTAGTGTTAGCGTCCCAAATTCTCATTCAAGTAAAATTTTGATTTATCACGGAGTAACTTTTTTGTTTCTCTCCCTTATTTTTTTTTTATGACTGTATCTGATAGAACAAAATCAGTTTTGTTCCCTATTATGTCGTTTATCACATAGTCAATTCGATGACCAAGGCCAGATTACTCCTAACAGATGAGAGTCGCTTGGTAGTTTACATACCAGAAGTACTTGCACTGCGTTACCGATGTTGCGATGTTCATCAACGGCGAACATTAGGGGCCGCTACTACTACCTTCAGTGGCCCACTTTTGGGGTTTAGTTTCCATCGATAGCACCATCATCATCAACCTCAGAGCACTCACTCAGTTGGATATGGTTTAGTTAAACATTACCTGAGTTCAGTATCCTATCCATGGAGATACAATTAGATAACTTCAAAGAACGAAAATGCAACGAATGAGAATCCAAATAAGGATTCCGCGTAATGAAATAAATGTAAATGAAACACAAAAAGCTTACGTGAGACATAGTGGCAAATTTGCCTCACTTGTGTTTAAAAAGACAGCCCGTTTATTATTATTACTTTTTCAAGAGATAGACCTACAAACGGCACCATCAGTATCTCGTTCGGTACAACGTGACTGTGGCTGTGATCAGAGTGTGTGGCACAGACGGAACGATCGTATGGTGTTATTGATCGGGTGACCCCGTCTGGAGGTTTTCCAGCCTCCTAGTGCATTTTTTTTATTTGATCTACTTTGCCAACAGACGCTTCGATGATGATCAGGACAACAGAACAACAGTCAACCCCCCCCCCCCCCCATATCTAGTGGTACGAGGCGTGTCCTATGGGCGTACACGACTCCACACCAAAACATGACGTAATCATCTTGATAAGAGTGGTGGCCTGCGGTACAATTAAAGTTTAAACTTTGTCCTCGTTGACTCCACACACGCATACGAGTGTTGTCGGGGTCTCATCAGAAAAGATCGCATTGTCTCACTGCTGCCTAGTCCAGAAAGAGTGGTTTCTTGTTATGTGCGTCTCTTGTTCATGTGACAAGAGCCCCTCTTCAGACCCGATTCACAAGAGGAGCCTTTTGTGAAGTCTTCTGGCAATAATCCCTGTTGATGAAGCCCATTTCGTATCGTTTGTGTTGACGCCTGCACTCCTGGAGCTGCTGCCGCAGATATGCTGCATTTTCTAGAGGATTTCTGCTTGCAGTTATACGCGAATGTCGGTCCTGCACACCTGTTGTTCTTCTCCCGCGCCGCTTCTGAGATGATCATGAACTCATCCTATCACTAGAAAATCCGTTTCTAGAGAGATCACTCTAACTCACACCAACATTCGCTGCGACATGCATCTGTCTCATTCCCTGCACCTATGGACTAACTATACGTAGCTCCTGATCGCAAGTTATTGTTGCGCCATCGTGAAGGAACAGAACTCTCTTAATGACACATGGCACAAGTACTGCAATGTTTGCAGGCGACGCATTGCATAGACTGCACTTACTGCTCCCTCACGGCAGGGATATGGACTGTTTCGGCTAGAATTACCATTGTATTGACATCATAACGTGTTTTCGAATCGCTACGTTCAGTATTAATGTTTCGACAATATGCAACGTTTATTTTGACCACTGTGTTATCATAACCAAAGTATCTTCTAAAATTGTGCAATTTCATTTAAATTTCAAATATTACTGTACTTAGGTCGAGAGACCGATGCTTAGGAGCATTTATACTGGTAATAGCTGGAGGCGAAAGACGGAAAACGAAAACCGACATGACCGAACCGAGCTGTTCGCTTATTGGAGTGCATTGCGCTACCGAGGTTACTTGTTCCACAGAAGACGCGAGCAGCACGCTGGGGCACAGAGACAGCGAGCCTGACAAAGGACAGCGCCGTGACATTTGTGAAGCGTCGCGGCGCGCCGCGGCGGCGTCGGCGTCGGCCCCTCCCACGGCGCGTTTTTGCGTCGCGCCGGCCTCGCCGCCCCGCCCACCCACAAATCGCGGCATGACGCACGGGCCGTGACGCGTTCATTACTGGCCGCCAGCGCCGGCCCCGGCCCCATATTGCAGGACGGCGGCGGCGGCGGCGGCCGGCGTTTTTGCCCGCCACACAGCCACTGCTTCAGCTGCTGGCGCGTCTCTGACTGCCGAGTGCTACCGGGCGGCGACTGCTGTAAACACTCTCTCGCAAATGTCCACTAGGGAGTGTATCCTGACAAAACGAGTTCCTCAGAGAAGTAGCTCGTGGTCTGGAACGCAGAGCTCTCAAGTGGTGCGCTGATTCCGTCGTTTGTTACAGCGGCGAACAGGAAGATTTGGACGATGCGTTACGTAATCTTCCGTGTAATTCATAATACTGAAGTGAAACACGAGGGCCAGTAATCTCAAACATTGGTGAAGTGTCTTAGAACGAAATTAGTATTTTTAAGGCAAGCAAATACCCACATCAAAAAAGTTTTGCATCACCCCAGTTCCCAGAACTCCCGAAGATAGACGTTGACTGTGGATATTGTATCACAGACACAGTCCTTTTGACTGCTCAGAGATGTCACTAAACCCGCCCAGAGATGTAAACAACCATGCATGAGCAGCGCCTATTAGACGGAGGGGGTCCGACAGCCGATCAGTTCCAGTCATTGCACCAGGAAGGAGGTACACGGCTCGTGTTGTCCGTGGTTCAGCCATGCCTAGACCGTCAGTACCGCAGTTCGATCGCGTCGGCATTGTTACTTTGTGCCAGGAAGGGCTCTCAACAAGGTAAGTGTCCAGGAGTCTCGAAGTGAACCAAAGCGATGTTGTTGGGACATGGAGGAGATACAGAGAGACATGAACTGCCGATGACATTCCTCGCTCAGGTCGCCCAAGGGCTACTACTGCAGTGGATGACCGCTAGCTACATATTGTGGCTCGGAGGAAGCCTGACAGCAGCGACATCATGTTGAGTAATGCTTTTCGTGCAGGCACAGGACGTCGTGTTACGACTCAAACTGTGCGCAATAGGCTGCGTGATGCGCAGCTTCACTCCCGACGCCCATGGCGAGGTCCACGACACCATGCAGCGCGTTACGGATGCGCCCAAGAACATGCCGGATGGACGGCTCAGGATTGGCATCACGTTCTCTTCACCGATGAGTGTCGCATATGCCTTCAACCACACAGTCGTCGGAGACGTGTTTGGAGGCAACCCGGTCAGGCTGAACGCCGTAGGCACACTGTCCAGCGGGTGCAACAAGGTGGGGGTTTCCTGCTGTTTTGGGTGGCCGACGTACGCCGCTGGTGGTCATGGAAGGTGCCGTATAGGCTGTACGATACGTAAATGTCATCCTCCGATCGATAGTGCAACCATATCGGCAGCATGTTGGCGAGGCATTCGTCTTCATGGACGACAGTTCGCGCTCCCATCGTACACATCTTGTGAATAACTTCCTCCAGGATAACGGCATCGCCCGAGAAGAGTGGCCAGCAGACATGAAACCTATCGAACACGCCTGGGATAGATTGAAAACGGCCAACCAGTCTGAGGGATCTATGCCGAATCTCCGTTGAGGAGTGGGAAATCTGCCGGCCGGTGTGGCCGTCCGGTTAAAGGCGCTTCAGTCTGGAACCGCGTGACCGCTGCGTCGCAGGTTCGAATCCTGCCTCGGGCATGGATGTGTGTGATGTCCTTAGGTTTGTTAGGTTTAATTAGTTCTAAGTTCTAGGCGACTGATGACCTCAGAAGTTCAGTCGCATAGTGCTCAGAGCCATTTGAACCATTTTTAGTGGGAAATCTGGACCAAGAGTGCCTTGATGAACTTGTGAAGAGTATGCCACGACGGATACGGGCATGCATCAATGCAAGAGGACGTGCTACTGGGTATTAGGGGTACCGGAATGTACAGCAATCTGGACCACCACATCTGAACGTTCGTTGTATGGTGGTACAACATGCAATGTGTGATTTTCATGAGCAATAAAAAGGGCGGAAATGATGTTTATGTTGATCTATATTCCAATTTTCTGTACAAGTTCCGGAACTCTCGACACCGAGGTGATGCAAAACGTTTTTTGGTGTGTGTACTTTGCTCGCGCCAACACTTTGTCAATACAGGGACGAGAATCGGTTTCAAGTAAGTGATCATTCAACATTGGGGTGACTGTTGTAGAGGTATTACCTATCAAATGAGAGCAGAATTCAGCCATCGCCTCGAACCTTCACAGTTCGACGTTAGCTACAGGAATTGGACATTCGAATGCTGGTGACAGTTTCTAAACTCCTGATTCCTGTCAGTAGCCAGTAGCGTGTTGATAATAATGAAATACAACTTGGACTTTCGTTTTGTTCAGACATCGTCGCCTAGTCCTTTTCTTAATGTAATATAGCATTTCTGGCCACGGGCAGTATAGAACAGAACATGAACTCGCTATTCACTCATTCTCGCATGCGGAGCAGTAATAAATGTGGCGACCTGCGCGGATCTCAACTTGCTGCGGAGAAATTCAGGAGCACAGAGACGAGCACAATGGAGCACATTTTACCCGCCGTGGAATTTTCCCTTTTCTTTTTTTGGCGTGCAGCCTTCCGACTGCCCGTTTCTTCCTGCCGCTTGCCAGCGTCGGATACCGACGCCGGCAGGCCGCGCGGCGCACAACAAAGCGACCTCGGGGAGGCACGCACCTGCTGCGTGGGCGTGGCGCCGTAATGAGGGGCGTCGCGTCGCAGCCCATGAAGCGGCGCAATGGCGCGCGCCGGACCACACGCCTCGCGACGCGCCGCCACGCGCCTAATGACGGCGCGCCACAGAGGGCCACTGTGCGGCCGCGCGCTTTCATGTCGCCGCCGCCGCCGCCGCCGCGCTCGCTTATTTCCGACTGCCCAACTATGCGGCGCGAGCCCCGCCCGGTGTCGGCAGCTGCCTTCTGCCGGGGGAGCCGCGAGCCGCAGCCGCGGGCCGCGCGGAGAGCACTGCTGGGCGGCGTGTCTGCCCAAGGCGCCGCTGTAGTTTGCGCGGCACCGCTAATATACTAATCGGAAACGCTAAAAGTGAAACGAACAGATGCTACGAACGAAAGGGGTACTAGATGCAGTAAATCAGAGCTCCGCATCTGCTTTGTAATATAGTTGCGAACATTTCGGCGATTGGCGGCCAATGTCACACTTGCTACAGTTTTCGGGTGCAGTCAGAAGCACTTATAGGGAAAGAAAACTGATGCGTAATAGGAAAAGATGGAAACTGTTGAACCAGTGGAAGGACTGAATAGTGTAGAAAAAAGGGAAAAAAGTAAATGATGTGAATGTTTGATGTTGTTGTTTTTGGACATGTATGGAAGAAGAAAATTACCGAACAGTCAGTTTAATAAGCCATAGCTGCAAAATACTAACACGAATTCTTTACAGACGAATGGAAAAACTAGTAGAAGCCGACCTCGGGGAAGATCAGTTTGGATTCCGTAGAAATACTGGAACACGTGAGGCAATACTGCCCTTACGACTTATCTTAGAAGAAAGATTAAGGAAAGGCAAACCTACGTTTCTAGCATTTGTAGACTTAGAGAAAGCTTTTGACAATGTTGACTGGAATACTCTCTTTCAGATTCTGAAGGTGGCAGGGGTAAAATACAGGGAGCGAAAGGCTATTTACAATTTGTACAGAAACCAGATGGCAGTTATAAGAGTCGAGGGGCATGAAAGGGAAGCAGCGGTTGGGAAGGGAGTAAGACAGGGTTGTAGCCTCTCCCCGATGTTATTCAATCTGTATATTGAGCAAGCAGTAAAGGAAACAAAAGAAAAATTCGGAGTAGGTATTAAAATCCACGGAGAAGAAATAAAAACTTTGAGGTCCGCCGATGACATTGTAATTCTATCAGTGACAGCAAAGGACTTGGAAGAGCAGTTGAACGGAATGGATAGCGTCTTGAAAGGAGGATATAAGATGAACATCAACAAAAGCAAAACGAGGATAATGGAATGTAGTCGAATTAAGTCGGGTGATGCTGAGGCAATTAGATTAGGAAATGAGACACTTAAAGTAGTAAAGGAGTTTTGCTATTTGCGGAGCGAAATAACTGATGATGGTCGAAGTAGAGAGGATATAAAATGTAGACTGGCAATGGCAAGGAAAGCGTTTCTGAAGAAGAGAAATTTGTTAACATCGAGTATAGATTTAAGTGTCAGGAAGTTATTTCTGAAAGTATTTGTATGGAGTGTACCATGTATGGAAGTGAAACATGGACGATAAATAGTTTGGACAAGAAGAGAATAGAAGCTTTCGAAATGTGGTGCTACAGAAGAATGCTGAAGATTAGATGGGTAGATCACATAACTAATGAGGAAGTATTGAATAGGATTGGGGAGAAGAGAAGTTTGTGGCACAACTTGATTAGAAGAAGGGATCGGTTGGTAGGACATGTTCTGAGGCATCAAGGTATCACCAATTTAGTATTGGAGGGCAGCGTGGAGGGTAAAAATCGTAGAGGGAGACCAAGAGGTGAATACACTAAGCAGATTCAGAACGATGTAGGTTGCAGTAGGTACTGGGAGATGAAGAAGCTTGCACAGGATAGAGTAGCATGGAGAGCTGCATCAAACCAGTCGCAGGACCGAAGACCACAACAACAACAAGGAAGAAGAGACACCATGCGGAGTCCGCAGCTGTGATATATTGTGAAAATTGAAGGTGGAGAGGGGCAGAAAGGAATGGAAAGGGAAGTAACTAACGCTATTAGCTGCATCAGGACTCTAGCGGAATCAGCGGCGTCAAGTGAAAATATGGGACTCGAACCCAGAATCACCTACTTACTAGGTAGCTTACTAGGCATTAACCACTGCACCATCCAGAGACAGTGTTTATCGTAAATGCGCGGACTATCTCGGCACATCTGCCACCCATCGACAGTCCTACTCCATGTCTTCCACGTTCGCTAATTGTGCCAGGAGGTAGAACCTAACTGTGCATCCGCACTGAAGGAGGCGAGGCGGATTCATTCCTAAGAGAGCAGGTACTACTCATTCATATAACTGATTCAGCTCGATGGGCAATGAATCCGCCACCTTCAACGAGGCAGTCCGCGCATTTCCGATAAACACTGTGAAACAGGAGATCCCGGGTTCCAATCACGGTCCGGCACACATTTTCACGCGTCGCTGCTGATTCCGCTTAAGTCCCGACGCATCTGACCTCTTTTTCCTTTCCGTTCTCGCCCCTCCAACTTCAATTTACACAAAAAAAGTAAACACAGCATGTATTTGGGCTCGTGTTGCGACAGTGGCGTCATGTTTACCATTCACAACTATCTAACCTTAACGTAAGTGGCCCATACGTCCTGCATTCTGGGTCCAGTTTTCATAACTTGACATGTAGTTCATTGTAATATGAGAACCTCATAACAAATTTCAAAGATCAAGTATTTTTGAAGAAGACCTACTGTAATCCTGATCAAAATTTTAAATCAGATTCTAGATAAGAATTAAAAAAAAAAAATGAAAGTAGATAAACTGTGCGATCACGAATCTATGCATCTTGAAGAAGCAATCCAAACAGGAGAATTGTTACAGGCTACACGTTCGAATCTAGGTTGCATAGTTGTGTTCGTGGTATGTTACCCTGGTGATTCCGAATTAATCGCTGCGTAACGGTTACAGCTGTCCGTCTACTATGCCTGCGTACATCTTTCAGTCTGTGTGATGTATCCTTCTGCACATGCCTTGGAATATCATACTTATTGACACATGTCAGCTATGCAACAAACTCTTTTTGAGCAGCGTAACGGGTACGTTTTTACTCCCAAGTTCGGTGCGGCTCTGAATTTACTATACAGTTGAACGAAACGGCCAGTGCCGCAGTGAACGCAACGTGTAACTGAAAGTTCAACACTACAGTGTGACCGGAATTCTCTGCAAGAAAAAAAGTAAAATATGAATTTCCATTTTGCACACAAAAAGGAATAATAATGTTGTCTCAGATGTGTGTGTGTGTGTGTGTGTGTGTGTGTGTGTGTGTGTGTGTGTGTTATTTCTCTCTCAACTCGGTACGAGAGATTTTAAGTGAGTGCGCAGCAGCCCAGTGGTTCTAACTAACGAGGAAGGGCGCCATAGTTTTTATGGAGTTTCAATTTTTGCCCCTGTCTTTGAACAGAATACATTGCTCACAACGGCTACAGCCTTGCTCTGTGATATCCTTTCACCCGGAGTTTCAAAACGATTCCGGAACCCCCGTTTTATGTCATATTTAATGTCTACCTGTTGACCGACAAAGGAGACAGGGTGTATCCCCGCCTTACGCCCTTTTAATCTGAGCGCTTGTCTCTCGGTCTTCCATTCTTCCCTATAGCTTATAGATGTTCTAAGGATTTCGATCATCTTGCACCACATTGAGCAGTCGAACGCGTTTCCTTTCTCAACAGTTCCTACGGATGCGTTTCAGACACAGGTACATTCGACCAGTTTCTCACACTCATCTGTGCACGTAACCCTCACTGATGCTATTGTATATTGACGTGCAACCCAAGGACAGTGGAACCCGTGCACACTGCGGCCTTGGCGATACGCGACGGCAGGGATCAGCTGGTGCCGTATGGTGCGGCGTGTCTGGGACACCGCAGCCGCAGCGCCGGTCTCCTCTTGCATAATGTGCGGCGCGTACAGTTGACACGGCCTGCCCTCCTGCGGCAGCCGGCCCGGCAGACTCCGCGCCGGTTCTCTACTCCCACGGCCGCCGCGCGAGCGAATCGATGCGCCGTGTGAATGGAGCGCCATTGACTGCCGCCGCAGGAATGCCGCCCCCGCCTGCTCCTCCCCCTCCGCCTCCTCCTCCTCCTCTTCTTCTTCTTCTTGCGGTCGGCCACGACCGCCGCAAAAACACCTGCCGGCTACCGCGCCGCAAAAGCCGGCCAGGAAACGCAGGCCCTGTGCGCTCGCCGGCACGGAGCGGGCGGCGGCTGCGGACTGCGGACTGTACCGTCAGTGGGCCGATGGACTGTCCGCGTCGTCTCGAGTGGAGCGCTCGCGACGGAGGTGGCAACGCCGCTCGTCGACACGGCTCACTACGTAAAGGTCAGAGCCGGCCGCGCGCGGGGGAGCGCCAGAGCAGAGCAACACTCGTGACGTCGGCAACCACCCCGCTGGTCCGCTACACTTCCACGCTTGCTGAACGCCTCCCTAAGCTTTTCTGCTGCATCTTACGCCTGTTTTCTAGCTTTTGGTCTAGTAGGTTAGTGCAGGGAACCTGGGCTCGATTCTCGGTCCGATCGGGGATTTTCTCCACTGGGGACTGGCTGTAAGCGTTCGCTTCATCTTCTTCCGACGCGCAACTCGACGAAGTGAGACTTGCATCTGGTGTTCGAACAACACCAGACGGAGTCTTTCGGCCAACAGAACCGCACCATTATTTCATTTTTTTTCTGGGGTCTTCTTCATATCATCTGTTACATCGTCGTCTCTGATGCCATCTCTTGGAATCCATCTATTCGCACGCTCACTTCCATTTACTTTCACTACTGCCACAGTTAAGTCTCCGCCTGCAGTCTGCCAGCTAATGCATTTGTCTTTCTTCCTGTCTCTTCTAGCAGCTCTTTCAGCAGCCCTCAGTTTTTGAATGATTTTCGCATTAAAAGTCCGTGTCTCATTGTCATAAGGCAACTATTGTCATAAGACAATAGTTGTTTTACTCACTTATTAGAAGCTTTCCTTTTGAGGGTCATCACAAGCTTACTTTAGAAAACTATATTTCGTTTACCAAGCGCACTAAGCTAAAAAAAAAAAGGGGGAGGGGGGGGGGGTTCAAATGGCTCTGAGCACTATGGGACCTAATTTCTGAGATCATCTGTCCCCTAGAACTTAGATCTACTTAGACCTAACTAACCTAAGGACGTCACACACATCCATGCCCGAGGCAGGATTCGAACCTGCGACCGTAGCGGTCGCGCGGTTCCAGACTGTAGCTCCTACAACCGCTCGGCCACTCCGGCCGGCCACACAGCTCAATTCGTTCGCCATACACCCTGTCGTTCTAAATATAAAAACTCATCAACTCCTTCTATTGCCTCATTTTTAACCTGCACTATTTTCTTTTCGTTGCGTTGTTTATGTATTAATTTATAACTGATTTGCAGGCCTGCTTTCACCTTAGAATCCTTTCAGAACACCAAAAACAACTGTCAAACAAAACTGATGTTTCGACCGTCTTTGCAGTGGGTCTCTTCAGGGCGACAAAACTGCCTTACGTACGACCATCTCTCCATCGGCATCTTGACTTTGGAGTGTCCAGTGTTGTACCACTATGGTGATATCGGTCGTCGAGTGCCTACTTCAATAGGACAATATACAGGAGAGACCTTCACCAGACTTGACAGTCCACAGATACTCGAAACGTGTTTTTGCTTATAGTTGCTTTTAGTGTTATTAAATGACGCGGCGCAGTACGCGAAGTCGGATATCCAGTGAGTGCGGATTGTGACGGAGTGCGAGTTGCGCCCCTCGGTCCCAGCCCCCGGCTACGGCTGCAGGCTGCAGGCAGCCACATTACCATACGGCGGGTCGCTTTCAGAGGGCTGGCTGGCCCTTTCTTGTCGCCCGCCCCCTGCGCCGCCACTCGCTCGCGAGCGGACGGAAAATGATCATCACTTTATCATTCCCTACCCTGCCCTACCCTGGCTTCGCCTACCCCTCGGCGCTGCGCCCCCCCTGAATTTTTTCTCCATTCATTAACCGCGCCGAGTGCAGTCGTTTTATGGTAGCTGTGCTGTTACACCGTTAAAGCACTGCCCTAAGCCCGCAGAGGAGAGGATAAGCGCCCAGGCTACAGACCTCAGCAGCCAGAATCTGTCGCAGATGTTTATTTCGCTCGGGGTGCGATCTAACAGCTACCAGCAAGCGCAGCAGGGCTCCCGGGGGTAGTTAATCTCTGAGCGCTGGGGGAGAGTCTGAGGAAGGGGGCGTCAAAAGCTGCCGTATGTAAAGGACCAGCTGAGTGGCACTTTCAGGTTTCTTGTATACATATGTGTTCCGACAAGAAATAAATAAATGGGTGAAGATGTTCATGCAATCAAGTTGATGTAATTAAATGCCCAACAACTCAAAACAGAAATACAGTTAAGATGGCGATGTAGAGAAATATGCTAAACAACGGCTCAGCGCTAGTATTACGCACGAATTGGGTGTAATTAAATACGACTGTACGACGATGAACACAGGAGTGGAAGCTTAACAAACAGAAAGGAACGGAGGACCTGGGATGTGTAGCTAAAGCTGTGTTTGTTTTATTTTTTCCTAAAGTTACTTAACTGCGAACATGTTTCCAATCATACAGTATTGCACTCATTTACCGCTTACGGCAGGGAAATTAAATGAACCACCCGACACCTATCGTAAAACTGCACAGGAGCTGCTTACGAATTCACCCCTGCAAGAAAATCAGGAAAGTTGTAAATCTTGTTAACGGAGGAAAGCGACCTGGTGGTCGCGCTTCTCTGAAGACAATGCAGGAGTTTCTCGGGACTTGGAGAAAAAAAGTAAAAGAAAGTAGACAGTGTCTTTCAGTCGTTTTGGATTGGCTGAGTTTCTTATATGTTACAACACGTTTAGTGAAGGGAATCTGTAAATGTCGCCAAAATTTAAATGATTCCTTATTTTCTGATGTGCAAGGCGCGATATACTGGAGCAAGATTTCCTCTAACCGTGGCATCATATATCGGACACGACCGTAGGGCCTTTCGCAACAACATGAGATGAAAAAAATAACTTAATATTGCAGTGCAGGAGGGAAATGCCATCTGTGCTGATTTTGAAAGTTTCTGGAAACCCTCTGTTCCTATGTAGAATGAAAGTGTTGTTCAGTAATGTTGTTTTTCACTTGGTGTTATGAATGGCAGCTCTACTTTAATGCGGATAAACGCAAGGAAAAGGAACCCGGTGGTACTCAATTACAACATTTCTGGCGAACATTTGGAGCACGTCACATCGTATAAACGTTTAGGGGCAACACTAATGAATTACATGAAATGGATCAATAACGTAAAATGTTTTAGATTTATTGGAAGAGTTCTTCGAAAGTGCATTGCAGACGTAAAGAAATGGCACAAAAGAGCGTATCGTGACCGATTATAGCAGCATCCTTGAGACCTTACCAGACAGTCAAGGACAACGAACGAACTCAGAGACGTGCCACTAGGATCATAATTAATGGTGTAGTCCATCCGGATATAGAAGGTGATTCTTACAAAGAAGAAACCCATAATTTTACTCAGGGACGGTCTCACAATGAAAGTTCTCTGCAAAATACCACACGCAAGTGTAAGAGACATGTTTAGGGAACTGAATGGGGTATGTTCGAAAGAAAGATAGAATTACAAAATTTTGAAAAACACAGCCCTCAGTCGCGAACACTGCAGCAGTGGACACACGGCAGCCCCTAGTGGCTTGCACCTCTGTTGCATTTTACTTTAATTCTGACTATCTGACGCTGTCAGGTATGACCGCAGCTTTCGTATTTTTTGACACGTTATGCTATAACATTTGCCGGCCGAAGTGGCCGTGCGGTTAAAGGCGCTACAGTCTGGAACCGCAAGACCGCTACGGTCGCAGGTTCGAATCCTGCCTCGGGCATGGATGTTTGTGATGTCCTTAGGTTAGTTAGGTTTAACTAGTTCTAAGTTCTAGGGGACTAATGACCTCAGCAGTTGAGTCCCATAGTGCTCAGAGCCATTTGAACCATTTTTTTGCTATAACATTTAGTTTTAATTTTGTCCGAAGAAGGTGTCCCTTATGACACCGAAACCTAGGTTACAAATTAATTGTGTTCGCGACTGAGGGCTGTGTTTTTCAAAACTTTGAATCACTATTCCTTTCGATCAGTGCGCTGATGGAATAGCACATAAAATCACCAATATTGGTACGAAGTAGTCACATCACTGCGATAAGAACGTCCATGCGATAGCTATGTGTCGAAGGGGTGGGTGGGTGGGGGGGTGTGGGGGTGACTGAGTGCTCTAGGCGCTTCAGTCCGGCACCGCACTGCTGCTATGGTCGCAGGTTCGAATCCTGCTTCGGGCATGGATGTGTGTGATGTCCTTAGGTTAGTTAAGTTTGAGTAGTTCTAAGTTCTAGGGGACTGATGACCTCAGATGTTAAGTCCCATAATGTTTAGAGCCATTTGAACCATTTTTGAACCTCGTAATGGGATAGTTTCTAAAATCCTAGAGCCTTTCTTCAGAGGCCAGCGACGTGACGCCGTTGTTGCGGCAGCAAACTAGTTTCGCACGGTAACACAGATGGAAATGCAAGGCCGCAGAATACTTGTGAAATATTGCCTGTATCTTCGCAGTATGGAGGCGGCGACCCCTCTGTGCAGAAGCGACGGCTCCTCGCAGCCATAGTATTCGAGGCGAGCGCTCGGCAGAGTGCCACGGGCGAGACACGGGGCGCGGCGCATATTTCAGCCGAGCCGAGCCTCTCTGCGCAGCGCAGCGCCGCACCACATAATGGCCGCTCTTTTCCCCCGAGATGGAGACGGCGCTCTCTGAGAGCAGCGGTGATTAGCATGCAAAAAATGCGCGCCGCCGGAGCCGGAGCTGGAGGTGGCGGCCTGCTCGAGGCGGGCGCAATTTTTAATTCCGTTTCTGGAGCAGGCTCGCTCTCCTCCGGGGCACCTGCCACGCGGCAGCCGTCTGCAGGCCCGGGCGACCTCCCAGCTCAGACGAGGCGCGCGTGGGCCCGTCTCCTGCCGAGGAAACGGCGTCTCATTGCTGGTGTTTACACCTTACACATCGAGCGCCTTCTTCATTATTTCCAAATACGAGCTTGTGAAGAAAGATGGCTCCACTAGTTTAGTGATAAACTGTTCTCTGTACAGTGGAAGATGAACGAGTGTCAACTCGTAGCTATAATGGTCAAAACAAGTCGACCACAAATGTCAAACGGTTAACTTCATGCCGACGTATTTATGTCAAACGGTTAAGCTTATTCTGACTTATTTTGAAGGTTTAGATTACGGCATCAAGTGATTCTCTATCAAAGAAAATGATAATAAAACAACCACTGGGATTATACACTCCTGGAAATGGAAAAAAGAACACATTGACACCGGTGTGTCAGACCCACCATACTTGCTCCGGACACTGCGAGAGGGCTGTACAAGCAATGATCACACGCACGGCACAGCGGACACACCAGGAACCGCGGTGTTGGCCGTCGAATGGCGCTAGCTGCTGGTGTACCGCCGCCGTCAGTGTCAGCCAGTTTGCCGTGGCATACGGAGCTCCATCGCAGTTTTTAACACTGGCAGCACGCCGCGACAGCGTGGACGTGAACCGTATGTGCAGTTGACGGACTTTGAGCGAGGACGTATAGTGGGCATGCGGGAGGCCGGGTGGACGTACCGCCGAATTTCTCAACACGTGGGGCGTGAGGTCTCCACAGTACATCGATGTTGTCGCCAGTGGTCGGCGGAAGGTGCACGTGCCCGTCGACCTGGGACCGGACCGCAGCGACGCACGGATGCACGCCAAGGCCGTAGGATCCTACGCAGTGCCGTAGGGGACCGCACCGCCACTTCCCAGCAAATTACGGACACTGTTGCTCCTGGGGTATCGGCGAGGACCATTCGCAACCGTCTCCATGAAGCTGGGCTACGGCCCCGCACACCATTAGGCCGTCTTCCGCTCACGCCCCAACATCGTGCAGCCCGCCTCCAGTGGTGTCGCGACAGGCGTGAATGGAGGGACGAATGGAGACGTGTCGTCTTCAGCGATGAGAGTCGCTTCTGCGTTGGTGCCAATGATGGTCGTATGCGTGTTTGGCGCCGCGCAGGTGAGCGCCACAATCAGGACTGCATACGACCGAGGCACACAGGGCCAACACCCGGCATCATGGTGTGGGGAGCGATCTCCTACACTGGCCGTACACCACTGGTGATCGTCGAGGGGACACTGAATAGTGCACGGTACATCCAAACCGTCATCGAACCCATCGTTCTACCATTCCTAGACCGGCAAGGGAACTTGCTGTTCCAACAGGACAATGCACGTCCGCATGTATCCCGTGCCACCCAACGTGCTCTAGAAGGTGTAAGTCAACTACCCTGGCCAGCAAGATCTCCGGATCTGTCCCCCATTGAGCATGTTTGGGACTGGATGAAGCGTCGTCTCACGCGGTCTGCACGTCCAGCACGAACGCTGGTCCAACTGAGGCGCCAGGTGGAAATGGCATGGCAAGCCGTTCCACAGGACTACATCGAGCATCTCTACGATCGTCTCCATGGGAGAATAGCAGCCTGCATTGCTGCGAAAGGTGGATATACACTGTACTAGTGCCGACATTGTGCATGCTCTGTTGCCTGTGTCTATGTGCCTGTGGTTCTGTCAGTGTGATCATGTGATGTATCTGACCCCAGGAATGTGTCAATAAAGTTTCCCCTTCCTGGGACAATGAATTCACGATGTTCTTATTTCAATTTCCAGGAGTGTATTTTATTATTCACGTCATAGCTTATGATTAGTCCATTACCTCGAATTTTTGAAGACTCGATGATAATTTATGTGATGGCAGCTGGTGGTCAGTGAAAACTATTTATTCAGGCAGCAGCCTGTACTGCGGCTCATGACGTTCTTTAAATTTTTTTACAAGCACAGGGCAACACCTACATAAAAATTGTTGTACTTTTCCGCTGCCTCTCCAGAAGATCGTTTAAGTTCACATTGCAGATGCGCGGGCCCTTCTGGCTGGAGCCATAACGAGCCTAGTCGTTAGCCGGAGAGCTTCATCCGCGTGCCCTTAATGCCTTAAGCCGGCCTGCAGACAGTAATTGCTGCTCTTAGCTCCAGTAACCGCAGCACGAGAGCGTATTCCTCTAGGCTAGACCATCTCTATAAACATCGAACTGCAACAAGTGGTGGAGCGTGTGGAGGATGTCCATGACGGCCAACAACGCGTTCCACTTTTGTTCATACGACTTCAGAACTCTTATTGCTAAACGTCTCTGTTTCTCTTCCCGCAAGATCAAGTACTGCTCGTCCCCGGGCCAGGCTGCTGATCTGAACTCTTGGCCTCCTCCAGCTGGCGTTCCTCGGACTCTCCTGACACTTCGTCTGAGAATCTGTGTAATGGGATAAACTATGGTAAGCCGCTGCTCTGTTATACTTTGGCGAAAGTCGACGTCTTTCGCAAGTGTGCGCGCAAGGATTATCTTATTCACTTTATAAAATTATCGTTCTTTATTAGATCTCCGCCTTCGTATTCTTCCTTGCCGTAGAAACAAAGTAAAATCTCAGTTATGAGAACACCATTTTTAAGTTGGAATGGTTGTCCGTTGAAGCGTAATACGGTTACTGCGAATTTGATAAGGACTAGCGACATAGTCTTTACGCTGATCGAGACCTCAATTAACCTGTCACTTACGGGGAAAGTGCTTCAGAGTGACAGCACTGTCGTGTGCGAAGATGGCGCGTTTGTACACAAACTGGGTTGCACGAGAGAAAAAAACAAACTGAATGAGGACTGGCCATTCCGCTAAATATATGAGTGTTGTCTCGTAGTGCAAAAACATGTCATGTTATTAAAGCTCGAACCCTGGTCGGACACTGGAATTTTTCTGTCCACTTTTACGCTGGCTTCCGCCTCTCAGTGATGTGAAGTCGTGCCAAGAACGACAGGTGGTGGGGGTTCCACGTGAAACTGTAGGTCCCTTTTCCCCGGGGTTGGTTAAGGCGTGCAAGTTGCCGAAGTGGCGTCCAATTGAATGAACTTGCGAACAGCCAGCTGAACATCCCTCTTGAGGGACGCATAGCCAGTGACGCCATGCGAATTTACGTTTACTTTCAAAAGCGGACTATTTTGTTCCACACATAATATTGGCTATAAGGAACATATTGTTGGTTGTCAGAGTATATATAGGGTGACCCAATAGTCTGTTAACATTTGAAAATTCAATACTTAACGGAATAATGGAGTTAGGTAAAAGTTGACATACGTGCGTGAAATGACATAGGATTTATTTTGAAACAAAAAAAAAAAAAAAAACTGAACAAAATGGTCGACAAATGGCGCTTCATCTGCTACGAAAATAATAATTAGCATAGCAGTTGATTTATAACAAAAAATATGTTCTTTATTTGTATAGGTTCCTCTTGATCTATAAGTTCTACAATTCACAATTACAAGTTTCGGCCATGTTCATATTTGTTCCAAATAGAAACCATATCTAGGTGCGTAGTAAGTGTCAGTGATGGTCTGGAAGCGTCCAGTATATGTACAAACAACTGAGGCCAGTAGAGGGCACTAATGCCATGATACATGGGGAACCAGTACCGTAAGTTCAATACTTAAAATTTAATTTTCATTGTCATTAATTAAAATTACTTCATGTGGCAAAGAGAATGTCTGACAATAAAATATCATCGGACGTAGAAGATTTGGAAATACTGCTTCGGCTAATTGACACTAGTTTGTTACAACACTTTTTATGGCGATGAGATCGTAAAGATGCTTTAGCAGATCCTTCATTCTCAACTAAAGCTTTGCTACCAGTACAGACTCCTCCTCTCACTACAGCTGATTCTATACAAAATTCTCATGCGGCGTCACTGCCGTCTGTGGGTCGGTTTTTGCCGTCGTTTTTGGTTTTACATTCCAGGCATGTGTGTCAAGTTCTACCTTTACTTACTTTATTCTGTGAATTAATGCATTTTCAAGTGTTAACGAACTTTTTGGTCATCCTGTGCAACGAATGAGTAACGTAAACATAAAGTTGTAAAAGTCTAGGCAGATTTTAGCAAATAAATACTCTGGTTGGGTTGAATGCCGTGCCAAACATTCTGTACTGGGTGGACCGGAAGTGGGGATGGTGAACCATGGGTGGCGGCTGACCAGAGGCGACTTTGGACGGGAAACTCACGTCTTTCACTGCGCTCTCGTAG
Organism: Schistocerca piceifrons; assembly: GCF_021461385.2. Classification (NCBI taxonomy): domain Eukaryota; kingdom Metazoa; phylum Arthropoda; class Insecta; order Orthoptera; family Acrididae; genus Schistocerca; species Schistocerca piceifrons. The sequence goes on from NC_060138.1 coordinate 1,217,907,490, forward strand.
CTCCAGAGGCTATTTCCTTCAGCTCCCTGAGCGCAACAACTCTCTTTCGTCGTTTTGTTTATGTTAATTGCACAGAAAATATCATAAATAACTCACATGCTGAGATTAAGATAAACCGAAACTCTCTGGACTCAGGAGAAAAACTGTTCAGAATAATGAAATAAGGCGAATCAGGCGACTTACAAAAGGTCAGCACTCATAAATTATGTAATAAGGCATGTACTCGTACTGGCAGCTATAGCATCAAGGATGTATTCTGTTCCATTCTATGTTAGCGAACCATTATATTACGTGAAACATAATTTAGTTAAATTAAGTAAAGGAGAGAACCTGTAGCGCTGTCACTTGCCCCCCCCCCCCCCCCCCCCCCAAGTTTTGCATAACACTCTTCAGGAGGCGCAAACCTCCGCTCCAGGTTTCCGCGCCTTCCTTGTCTCACGTTCGAGCTTGCGGGTCTAACATCGATTTGCTCCCTGGAGTATTAACAGATATTTTCCTGCACCTTCTTTCATGGATGCTGACCATATGGTTTTTCTTTGCTAGACAGTTTTCAGAAGTGATAGTCGTGGACACGCGTCAAATTACAGTCTTCACCTGCCACCTCATTCGATATCTTCACTGCTCGGAGTCGTTTGTACACACCAGAAGTTTCCCACCCACCACATGAAACAAACTGGAAGCTCGTCTAACTTATGCTGCTTTTGCAGTGCCAATTTATTCACCTCTTCTGCTAGCTCCTTCAATACGAGGAAGTAACGACCGTGTGGATTCAGTAAATTGAATAAGGATTTTTATAATGAAAAACATATATTGAAGTTTATTTTATTTCTGTACAGAAGTCTTCTCCGCTATTTGAGCATTTTTCGTGTGTATCCACGGCCATTACAATTCGGTGTCGCCAGTCCATTAAGGGAGTTGTTCACAGATTCTTAACCCCGGCATCACTCCCAGAATGGTTCCCGGCCAGACAGTCTCTTGAGCTTCGTGAAAGGGCCCCTTGTAGCTTTTCGGTTACTTTTTAAACCTTCTGTGATGTGTGGCGAATGTCCAATTAGAGTTTCTTCATCTACATTTGTTCATCCTCTGTTGAACTTTTTTCAGAGCACTTCCTCACTATTCTGTCGTGCATTACCGTATCATCGTACACTTCCTGTACTTGGCTGCACATTTATGCTGGTTTCAATTTCCGAGCACTCAAAAATGGAATGACACCTCTATAAGCTCGCAGTCGACAGGACGCAGTTCGTTTCAGACAGTCAGAGAATTCGTTTGGCCTGACAGTCACACAGCGCTGAAATGTCCGCCTCGGACAGAAGCGTGTTATCGGTGTCAGTTCTACATCTACATTCATACTCCGCAAGCCACCCAACGGTGTGTGGCGGAGGGCACTTTACGTGCCACTGTCATTACCTCCCTTTCCTGTTCCACTCGCGTATGGTTCGCGGGAAGAACGATTGTCTGAAAGCCTCCGTGCGCGCTCTAATCTCTCTAATTTTACATTCGTGATCTCCTCGGGAGGTATAAGTAGGGGGAAGCAATACTGTTTATTCGATACCTCATCCAGAAACGCACCCTCTCGAAACCTGGCGAGCAAGCTACACCGCGATGCAGAGCGCTTCTCTTTCATAGTCTGCCACTTGAGTTTGTTAAACATCTCCGTAACGCTATCACGGTTACCAAATAACCCTGTGACGTAACGCGCCGCTCTTCTTTGGATCTTCTCTATCTCCTCCGTCAACCCGATCTGGTACGGATCCCACACTGATGAGCAATACTCAAGTATAGGTCGAACGAGTGTTTTGTAAGCCACCTCCTTTGTTGATGGACTACATTTTCTAAGCACTCTCCCAATGAATCTCAACCTGGCACCCGCCTTACCAACAATTAATTTTATATGATCATTCCACTTCAAATCGTTCCGCACGCATACTCCCAGATATTTTACAGAAGTAACTGCTACCAGTGTTTGTTCCACTATCATATAATCATACAATAAACGATCCTTCTTTCTATGTATTCGCAATACATTACATTTGTCTATGTTAAGGGACAGTTGCCACACCCTGCACCCAGTGCCTATCCGCTGCAGATCTTCCTGCATTTCGCTACAATTTCCTAATGCTGCAACTTCTCTGTATACTACAGCATCATCCGCGAAAAGCCGCAAGGAACTTGCGACAGTATCTACTAGGTCATTTATATATATATTTTGTGTTGGTTACTCGCCGGCCTACCCGCCGACAGCCGGAGTGACTGTGTGCCGTGTGTGTCCGCAGGCCACGGCGGGGTGAACCAGCTGGGCGGCGTCTTCGTGAACGGGCGGCCGCTGCCCGACGTCGTGCGCCAGCGCATCGTCGAGCTGGCCCACAACGGCGTGCGGCCCTGCGACATCTCGCGCCAGCTGCGGGTCTCCCACGGCTGCGTCTCCAAGATACTGTCCAGGTAAGGCGAGCGAGCCCGCCTCTGCGCCCGCACCACCTGCCGCCCGTTTCTCTCTAGTGCCGTCATCTCTTGCAGCCCAGCAAATCAGTTCTCTCCCCAGTGGCTCCATCGCTCCCTTCACCCTTCTAATACCGAGTATTTTTTCTTACACTGAGTACCATTGGGGTCTTTAACGACCCCAACGGAATTTAATTTTTATTAAGGATAGTTTTAATAATGGTAGGATAAAATCACATTCCTTATTTTTTCGGCAATCTAAAACATGATGTCAATGACAATGCGTTAAATTAAAATGCATATTTTTAAAATTATTTATTTCCGTATAATTTACAAACGATTCTCATGAAACTACAAACATTTTTGATTAAATTCCGAATTGACATTTATGACGCATTACACTTACAGCAATAAATTGCAGAGTGGTTTTTACACACATTTTGAACATTTACCGGTGAATTTTCCATCCTCAGACCTTTTGCAAAACGGACACCTTCTTCTTTTTTTGTCTGTACTGTTGATGGAAGTAGTGGGGAAATAATTTGATCTGGCTTTCTTCCAACGAGCTGCTTTCGTAATTCTATGAGAAATGCCCGTCTCTTGTAGTTGGTACTTTCTGCCCAGTCTGGTGTAAGATGTAGCCATATGATAAATGCATTCAGTGCACTGATATCAATCGTTTTGTAAAATAATACCACCGGCCACCTTCTGCTCATCCTCTTTGTAGTGTACGTTCTAACCAGCTTGTCCATAGTATCTGCTCCTGATTTTGTTTTATTATAATCCGGAATCATTACTGGCTTGCATTCTTCACGATCTTCCACTTCCTTCCTTGAATGCATCGTACTGAGCAAAGTTACAACTTTTCCCTTTTTCAGACAATATGAAACAATTGGAACCCAAAAATAGATGAATATTTGACTCGACCTTTGGTCTGAGTGAAAGCTTGTGGTAGTTCTCCTTTATTTTTTCTAATTGTTCCTAAGGCTAGTGAAAAAATTGTCAGTTGTTACATTTCTGCCACTGTTTTCTAAGCCTTTCACCATACCTAAAGCAACTCTCTTGCCTTGACCAACTTCACGAGATTCATTTTCTTGTCGACCAGTGTAAACTTGGAGATTGAGAATGTAAGACGTTGCACTATCACATACAGCCCATAATTTCAACCCATATTTTCGTGGTTTTGAAGGAATATATTGCCGAAATGGACATCTACCACGAAATGCCACAAGTTGTTCATCAATTGTTACGATGCTGTGAGGAACATATGCTTCTTGAAATGTGTGTACCCACATTTCAAATATTTCTCTATTAGGAGCCAGCTTGTCAGGAGCACAGTTGTGACGTCTCACATCTGCGTCATCAAATCAGATGCACCTTGAAATTTGCGTAAAGCGATTTCTAGCTATTGCTTCACTAAAAATGGGTCTACCATCCTCTTTGTTCCACAGATATGTAACTGCTTCATTATGGGCCTTGTAAGCACCTACTAGCATACAGACACCGATAGAGCACTTCAGTTCAATGGCATCTACTGGTTTCCATTTACTGCTATAAACAAGAGTACCCTCTTTGTTAGTCCACTCTATAATTACATCAACAATGTTTCTCCTAAGAAACAACTGAAAAGCCGATTCTATGGAGTCTACATTTTTCACTGCGAATTTTGTTGGACCTGGCTTTACTCTCATTATGTTCCATCTCTCTTCTCTTCCACATGCTTTTCTCAACTCGTGTTTGTGCCACAATTCTTTGTTTTTAGACCTACACAAAAGAAAAAAATACAAAGGGTGTACCTTGGCGCTACATCCTAACGCACATTTACAAAAATACGATGTGTACTAACATATAACAGTCAGAAATATGTGTTACTTCCTGTTCAGGCTGGACATCTGGGCTGTCCAAATCTTCTTCTGAACTTCCGTCTGACTGAGGAATATTCTCTTCTAAGACGTCAATTTCTCCATCGCTGCATGAGACATCAGAAACTATATCGCTGATATCACTATTTAATTCTCCAGATAGAGGATTATCCTGCAGTAATATTTCAAGCACTTCGTCTTCGGAAAGGTGATGAGACATTTTCCACTAAATGCAACATACACAGTAGTAGTATCCACCTGTATGGAACAAATAACTGTCGGCTTATAAGGTATTGGCAACAATCACACGTTACAACAATATTTACAAGAATAAAACGAAGGAAATACAGAAACAGTTATGGATTTAATGCAGCATTATTGGGTAATTATACCACGAGAGAGAAATGGGGTCGCATTTAACCCCAATGGTATTCAGTGGTTCTCTCTTGATTTTCGGCAAAACTAAATATTTTCAAAACGTTATATTAATATATTACGAACCCATTACTTAATTCAGGAAAAGTCCAAATTTTTCATAATTTTTAGGAATAGCAAATAAGGAATATTTTACAGAAATACATGGCCTGGGGTCATTAAAGACCCCACGGTATTAGAAGGGTTAATAACCTTCAGCGTTTTAAATGCATGTACCACTGCTGAAAATTAAAACAATTTCACCAAAAATGCCTCAGGCCGGATTTATTTACCATAAACACGTTGCAGAACAGTTGTGGTCGTCCTACAAATAAAAATTAATAATCTTCTATTTACTCCTTCTGCCGTCAGACCATTGTTGTCTTCAGCTGCTCTAAATAAAAGCATTCTGTAACTGGTTACATGACTTACTGTCATTTTGTTCAGTTTTATTTTCGGTGTGCCGAAGATACCTTATTTAGGTCGTATTATAACTGATTTTCACAAAGACTGGTTCTGTCAAGATCCTGTTACAGTTCACTTGCACTACATGCAAACAATACAATGCCTTCAGCAAAACGTAGGTGTTTCAAGCAAGTCTCATTAGCTTGTATCCCTTCTCCTCCTCCTCTTCCTCTTCCTTCTTCTTCTTCTTCCCAGTTTTATGATTACATAAGACGCTTGAAATTTTCACATAAGCCATGTTTGAGAACTTCAGAACCATCAAAATCTCCCATTTTAGATCATAATTTTATTTTCGGTACCAGTGTGGTAAGTGAAAATCTAAAACAACAGCTCTGACTCAAAGTAAACCATAAAATCTTTTGTGCAAGTACAATATGCTATTTTAGAAATTGTGTGTCTGATGCTTCTCATTCACTAATATTAGTCCCAGAAATAAAACAATTATCTAAGGCAGCAAATTGTGGCGGTTCTTAAGATGTCATTCATTAATTTTATCAATACAGGGAGTAAAATTTGCAAAAACTGAAAAAGAATCTAAAACCAACTTTAATGCACGTAGAAAATGTTTTTCTTGTGGAATTATGCGCTATTTCAAAAGCTTCAGATGTTTTTGGCATTCGTTGGTGACAGTTTTCTGTACGATCATGAAATTTTTCGGTGTTAGGAACGAAATCTGGATAAACATTCCTTATTCCCTTCAAATTGCTATGTATATAAGACGCTATTGAATTCAAAGATGCTGATGGCTCATGTCAGCCTGAAGGTGCTGTATGAGGACGTATTCTTTGGAACTCCTCCATCTACGACTGATTACATTTAGCTACACGTAAGAATGGGCCATAAACATCCAATGCTTGTGTATAAAAGTGAAGCTAGAGTAGGGGAAAGTAGAGTTACCATAGTGGAGCAGAATACATAGGAAAGGACAAGACACCAATACGGGTAGCAAAAACGAAGTGGCTATATTTCGCTAAACGAGAAGACGAATCTTCAGACAAAACTTAAGGCTAAGAGACAGTGTTCGTTCCATAACATTGTTATTCGATGTTTCGTATCCAACACCGGGAGGCATTTTAGTAGGACTGCCAGATTTACGTAGCTGCATACAGGATACCACAGACCGTCACGTGATGTCGATAGCATGATATCTCTGGCTGTCGCCATCGTCATTGATTAAAAGTAATCGACCATCATTCTGCTGGCGCAAATTCGAGATCCGTATCTTATCTAACTTCACACTTTTTCGTTCTCTGTTAAAATTATTGTGGTGTTTGTGAATCTGTACGTCCTCGGTACATATGCACGCGTGACAATGCGTTGTCTTTGCTATAAACGCTCGTCTCATTGAATTTTGTTTCGTGGTTTCAGTCTGGAAAAAAATGCTCTTCTACTGCCGACTTGTCAGAAGGTAGGTTAGTCCGAACATAGAGAGATAAACGGCGGCACGGGACTTTACACTGCGGTGACAAAAGTCATGGGATACCTCCTAATACCGCATGGGACGAAAGCCATGGGATACCTCCTAATACCGCATGGGACCTCCTTTTGCCCGCCGTGATGCAGCAACTCGGTGTGGCTTGGACTTAACAGGCCGTTGGAAGTCTCCTGCGGTCTCTGTAGCTCTCGATTATGTCCCATGAGGGTTCGATGTGATTCATGTTTGGCTGCCTGGGTGGCCAGATCATGCGCTCGAATCGTCCACAATGTTCTTGAAACCAGTAGAGAACAATTGTGGCCCAGCGACGCGGCGCATTGTCGTCCATAAAAATGAAGTCCACGAGTGGTTGCAAATGGTCTCCAGGCTGCCGAATATAATCATTTTCAGTCAATGATCGGTTCAATTTCAGGACAGGACCCAGACCATTCCATGTAAACACCACCATCTTGCACAGTAGCTTGTTGACAAATTGGGTCCTTGGCTTTTTGCGGTCTGCGCCACACTCGAACCCTACCATCAGTTCTTACTAGCTGAAATCGGGACTCATCTTGATCAGGCCACGGGTTTTCAGTAGTCTGGGGTCCAACCGATACGGTCACATGCGCAGGAGAGCCACTGCAGGCGATGTCGTGCTGTTGGCAGAGGGGCTCGCGTCGGTCTTACGCTGCCATAGCCCATCAACGCCAAATTTTGCGGCGCTTTCATAACGGATGCGTTCGTCGTACACTGATTTCTGCGGTTACTTCGCGCAGTGTTGCTTGTCTGTTAGCACCGACAACTCTGCGGAAACGCCTGTGCTCTCGGCCGTTAAGTGAAGGCCGTCGGGCACTGCGTTGCCCGTGGTGAGAGGTAATGCCTGAAATTTGGTATTCTCGGCACGCTCTTGACACTGCGGATCTCGGAGTATTGAATTCCCCAACGATTTCCGAAATCGAACGTTCCATGCGCGTAGCTTCAACTACCATTCCGCGCTGAAAGTGTGTTAATTCACGTTGTGCGGCCATAATTGCACAGGAAACCTTTTCACGTGAATCAGCTGAGTACAAATGACAGGTCCGCCGGTGCACTGCGTACGCGATAATGCCGCCCTATGTGTGTGTCCATTTCGGTATTCCACGATTTTTGTAACCTCAGTGTGCTGCATCTTACAGAAGAGGGACGTTGATATTAGGAAAGAACTTTGAGTGGGAGTTGTAGGTGCAACTGTAGATATCTGGCCCCTCGCTGGTAGTTAGTGCACACGTGCGAGCTAAAGTGTGTCGGCACGTAGACGGCGGCTGCGCCTCTGCCTGTTTGTTTTGGCAGGTCGGCCACGGCTGCCACGATACGCCCAGATGGCCGGCGCAGATGAGTCGGCCTTTGGGTCTGCGCCGCCATTACGTCGGACGGGAATCTGCGGCGTGAGCTAGCGCGGGCGCCCGCGGCCGGCGGGTTTTCGTGGGCGAGAGGAGGCGTAAAATCCCCTAATTGGGCGCCGCCCACGCCTCCCGCGTGCCGAATCGCGGCACACACAGAGCGCCGTGCAAATTGATAAGGCCGCGCCGCGCCGATCCCAGCCGGACGGGCGGGTGGGTACCTTCGCGTCCGCTCTAGCGGCGCTGCCCCGCTGCTCTTCAGAGCGGAGGCGCCTCGCTGACAAAGTGTTCTGCCACTTTTATTGTGTAACTTTCTGCCTTACTCAAAAATGCACATTCGTGTAAGCGTAATACTCTTCTGACTGGTTTGATTCGGCTCGCCACGATTTTATCTCCTGTGCCAACTTCCTCGTCTCAGGGTAGTACATGCAACTTACGTCCTCAGTTATCTGCTAGATGTTTTTTTTGTCTTCCTCTACAGTTTTTAACGTCTGCAGCTCCCTGTAGTACCATGGAAGTTACTCCCTGATGTCTTAACAGATGTACTTTCATCCTGTCCTTTGTTCCTGTCAGTGTTTTCCAAATATTCCTTTCCTCGCCGATTCTGCGGAAAACCACCTCATTCCTTACCTTGTCAGTCCACGTAATTTTCAACATTTTTCTGTAGTAATACATGCTTCGAGCCTTCTCTTTTCCGGTTTTCCCACAGTCCATACAGTACTGTGCTTCAGATGTGCATCGTCAGAAATTTATTCCTCAAATTAGGGCCTATTTTTGATACTAATAGACTTCTCTTGGTCTGGAACGCACTATTTGCCAGTCTTAGTTTGCATTTGACGTCCTCCTTGCCCCGTCCGTCATTGGTTATTTTGCTGCCTAGAGAGCAGAGTTCCTTAACTTCATCTCCTTCGTGATCAACGATTCTGATGTTTAGTTTCTGCCGTTCTCATTTCTGTTACTTCCGGTTACTTTCCCGTTTCTTCGATTAATTATCAGTCCATACTCTGGACTTATTAGACTGTTCATTCCATTCAAAAGATTCTGTAATTCTTCCTAACTTTCACCGAGGATAGCAGTGTCATTAGCGTAACACTGATATCCTTTCATCGTGAATTTTAATTCCATTCTTGAACCTTTCTGTGTGTAGATTGAACACCCTTTTTAATCCAATCACTTCGTTTTTTGGTCTTGCACTCTTTATTGTTTCCTCTTGGTTCTTGTGCATACTGTTCATTACCCTATAGCTTTCCCCTATTTTTCTCAGAATTTCGAACATCTTGCACCATTTTACACTGACGAGCACTTTTTACAGGTCTACAGATCCTACGAACGTGTCTTGATTTTTCTTTACTCTTGCTCCCACTATCGGCCGGTACGTCAGAACTGCCTCTTTGGTGCCTTTACCGTTCCTAAAGCCAAACTGCATTATAATGGTAAGAAGCATAACGTTTATAAATCGAGTCTGATAAGCAGCGCTTGGATAAATTACTGTCGGCTGCTGAGAAAAATGCGTGCGGCAGGAGTATTGCGATTGCTGTAGAGCAGAAAAGTACACGCCATTCCGAAACATCTATACATTATAACTGTGATTGATGTGATCGTGTTGGAGCGAAGCAAATTTACGACATTGTCTCACCTCTCCAGTGCACTGGCACTTCTCCAATAAAAAATGGCTCTGAGCACTATGGGACTCAACTGCTGAGGTCATTAGTCCCCTAGAACTTAGAACTAGTTAAACCTAACTAACCTAAGGACATCACAAACATCCATGCCCGAGGCAGGATTCGAACCTGCGACCGTAGCGGTCTTGCGGTTCCAGACTGCAGCGCCTTTAACCGCACGGCCACTTCGGCCGGCGCACTTCTCCAATACTACCTGTCGAATTCTCCGTTTATGTGTATATAGTGCTAGTGAATCGCTACTGGTACTGTATACTCAAATACATTCTTTCTTGACGAGGAACGTTTCGGTTTCGTCAGTTAAAACATCGCCAGTGGTACGGTTGCCTCGTCCGTTTCCTGCTTAAGATACGGGTATGATGTCTGTATGTAGGTTCCACTAAATTTTTTTCTCTTTGACCCTAGTACCTACGCAGAAAGTAACATAAAACGGGAGACTATCATCGGTGAATAGTGAAGCGCAGCAAGGCCGATAAAGAGGTCCGCTGGAGGGTCAGTATTCTTCTGACGGCCAGTAACACAGATCGTGGGCAGCCACGTGGCGTAAAGAGAGCGAGGAGGGGGGAAGAAGTGTGTGTACGCTCGCTCCCTGCCCTGCCTCACGCCTCAGACATTCACCTCGACCGCACAGTGCAGTCATCAGTTCCCATCTGATGCTCACTTTTACCTTGTGTCCGTGACACAGTACAGGGTGATTCAAAAAGAATACCACAACTTTAGGAATTTAAAACTCTGCAACGACAAAAGGCAGAGCTAAGCACTATCTGTCGGCGAATTAAGGGAGCTATATAGTTTCATTTAGTTGTACATTTGTTCGCTTGAGGCGCTGTTGACTAGGCGTCAGCGTCAGTTGATGCTAAGATGGCGACCGCTCAACAGAAAGCTTTTTGTGTTATTGAGTACGGCAGAAGTGAATCGACGACAGTTGTTCAGCGTGCATTTCGAACGAAGTATGGTGTTAAACCTCCTAATAGGTGGTGTATTAAACGTTGGTATAAACAGTTTACAGAGAATGGGTGTTTGTGCAAAGGGAAAATTTCTGGACGGCCGAGAGCGAGTGATGAAAATGTAGCACGCATCCAGCAAGCATTTGTTCGCAGCCCAGGAAAATCGACTCGCAGAGCTAGCAAAGAGCTGCAAATTCCACAATCAACTGTATGGAGAGTCCTACGAAAAAGGATGGAGCGCCACCACATTGGCACTTATCTGTCCGTAACTACCTGAACGTCAACTACCCGAGGCGATGGATCGGCCGCCAGGCAGCCCGTGACATCACTGGCCTCCAAGAAGCCCTGATCTTACCCCCTGCGATTTTTTCTTATGGGGGTATGTTAAGGATATGGTGTTTCGGCCACCTCTCCCAGCCACCATTGATGATTTGAAACGAGAAATAACAGCAGCTATCCAAACTGTTATGCCTGATATGCTACAGAGAGTGTGGAACGAGTTGGAGTATCGGGTTGATATTGCTCGTGTGTCTGGAGGGGGCCATATTGAACATCTCTCAACTTGTTTTTGGGTGAAAAAAACCTTTTTAAATACTCTTTGTAATGATGTATAACAGAAGGTTATATTATGTTTCTTTCATTAAATACACATTTTTAAAGTTGTGGTATTCTTTTTGAATTACCCTGTATTACTCGCTCTCGTTTTTTATTGCAGTAGACAGAGACTGTTAACAAATGTCAGGTTGACTCTTACACAGAAGATTACAGCAACCAGCTACTTTTTACAATGTCATTTATTTATTTAAATAGGGCTGTAACCGGTTTCGAACCGATAGGTTCATCTTCAGACGGCTAGTTCACGTTTTACATTACATTTCGTGTTTTGTTTTCCCACCTGGCGAAACTTCCTTGGGATGGTGATGCCCTACAACCAAAACAAGATGTGAGACAACGTCTTTGTAATTCTAATTCTGCCTCACGATGATTTTAAGTGGTGTAAACAAATTATTATTATTATCTAATAGAAGATGTTTCGGTCACCGTCAATGAAGAATCCGCGCCATTATGCTCCAGTGCAGGTTGCGTGTTATCTTGCAGCAACGAAAACTGTATAATGCGCTTTTTTCCTGTAAGAGCCAACCTATATTTTGTACACAGCCACGGCCTCAAAATGTCAGTTTTTGACAAAATAGCATAGAACAAATGTCAGGTTTTTCTGGTATCGAGACCTATGCTACTGCTTCAGGAAAGCGTAAGTATCTATGGAAACTGTTTGAAATAACATATTGTTTCACATAGTTTTACATCAGACCGAGTGCAAGACACATAAAAAGAAAAGAAAAAAAAGTAAAGAAAACTTGCACTGATACCGTCATCAGGATTGTTGTATTCGAAAAATATGTTTGAATTGATCCCAGCAAAACAAACATGTATACATAAAAATGAAACTGCATACCTGCGCGTGAATCTAGAAGTGCTGTAGAATGATGGCATCGTGGTGTGCTGGGCCTAACGCTCCTGTAGTTTTCTACTCACCATTCTGTTAACACTTTGTCAATGTCTTCAGAAGGCATAATTTCATGGAACCTATCCAATATCTTCTTTTCCTCCATACACACAACTTCTATGGATACTAAAGAAGTTCCTCAGTTTTGTAAATCTGTATTTGGGAATTTGCAGTAAGTTAGGGAACGCAGTTGGGTAACGTTCTCAGCAATCGCCCATGTTTCGACGGGACAACACCCCGTCGTGTCAAGGCATTGAATATGACATGGTACTCAAATGTTGCAATATCGGCTCTTGTGAACGACATCACCCGACTGTCCTCCCACAAATTCTTTAAGCCAGAGAAAGCCCGAGTTTCACAACATTCAGGATCATTTAAAAGAAATAAGAAAACAATGAAAATTTAGGTATCCCAGTGTGATTAGAAAATTCGTTACATTCAGTAAACAAAAAAATATCTTGAGGAGAAGATATTCAGTAGTATGACTAAGCGCATCACAGGCACGACACTCGTTTTCCAAATCTGAATTGCTGGTACACTGTTATCAGCAGGAACTGCCCAGGTATTGTACTCTGAGTAACGAGAGAGGAAATATTGGGGCTAACAGCCGCAGACGGACGGCACACAAAGGGATTGACCCTAGCAAATACCAACGCATCTTTCATCACACGCCTTACAAAGAAAGGAGGGGTGGGGGGGGGGGGTGGGAGTACTTTATGCCCACCCGAAAAAAGTTAACAAATAATTCTTTACTTATTGTTGACTTGTATTAGCAACATAAAGGCGTACTGATATGTAAATAGGGTCCAGAACATGAAAATATCTTTCTCCAGTCTCTTAGCAATATCAGTACATTTTCAATAACGTATACTATCAAGCTGTGGGTACTACGTTATCACCATAAAAAATTTTGGAAAGGCAAATTTCGTTCGCTTTCGTTGACTTTTGCTCACAACGTACTTTTTAAAGAGATTTTATTGTGCAGGTAAGGTCCTAAACCTGAAAATACTGAATAACATCGGATGTGGCTAGTGACATCTACTACTTATACTTAAATTTTTGGTTTCAGTTAACTGAAAAATTTTAAACATCTGCGGAATCTAGCAGGGGAATTAATTAAAAACAATAAACATATTCTTTCTTTCTTCAAAATTTTAAAATATAAAGTAACTAACTAGATAAAATAATTTCAAGACGTGGGCATAATGTAACCCCCCTTTGGGATCGCGAGGGTTAAGGATCTTCTCCCGCTCTCCGGAACAGCGGGTTTCAAATCCCTGTCGCAATCTGCACGTTGAGAATTTTCACTCGATTATATGAAGAGAATCCTGGGGTATTTCGTTCAATAAGAATGCTGGTGATTCCTTCCTGTGTCCTAGGACCAAATGTACTGCTGCTACTCCTAAATGCTTAATGTTTCCACAATCATGAAAATATTGTTTCTTATATTTTCCTCTTACTTAAAAAAGTGTCGGTATTGTTGTGTAATTATTAGTGTTTTTTATGTACAAATATGTAATATATCCAAAAGTGTATGTATGCTATGTACGATTATGTGGTCACTGCAGTTCTTTCAATATATCTCTCGCAAAAAGTAAAATAACACGCTGCTGATAAGGAAAAGTTCAACCTGAGCGTATACGATTCTCTTTTTTTACCATACTGACTTGGAAAACCTATGGACTCATCCCATAATTTTGCTGTTTCGTGATTGTCACGTTTCACTACAGACGAAAGTATAGATTTTTCATCCACGGTGGCAGTGAGCGATTCCTTTCCTTCCCATAAAAGGAAGGCGATTCCTCTTCATAAGTTGCGCTATTCCCTGACAGACGAGGGAAGAAGAAAAGACACGTAATCGTTTGCTTGGCAGGACGGTTCCTCCACGGTGAGACGGGGCCGTGCTATTCTCAAAGGGCCCCCTACGCTGAGGTTGGGAGTCGCAGCAGCCTGTTCTCAGGAAAACCGACGCAGCTGCGGTGCTGATCTACACAAGTCCGAAAATAGCCCGGCCCTTGTAGAGGCCCGGGGGAGCCGCTATCGCTGTATCACATTAATCGACAAGAACAAAGAGGAATGGCTATTCAGTTCGTGCCTCTCGTAATTTAGAATCTGCGAACATCGAGTATCTCAGAGCGGCCATCTGCGCCGCCGCATTATTCCAGATGCTGATTACGGCGCGGCTAAATTAATGGCTCGCCAGATTAACACCTATCCCGTCCCATCCCATCCCATCCCATCCGATACTAGCCGTGAGAGGCACGCGCTGGCCGCAGCGGTACAGTCTCTCCGCCGTGGCCGCGGAAAGCCAGCGGCGGGCCGAAGCGAACTGAAGAACCGGTAGCCGTACAGGGAGGGTCGGGCGCTTCTCCTGCCGCCTCACAGCGGCCTCGTGTCTGCAGGATTCCTGTGCGTCAATGCGTCTGATTTACTTGACAAGGAGACACCTGGATGGACGTGGTGAGGGTAACAGTCTCGCCGTTGATGTTCTAAACCTCAGAGCAAAGGCTGTTTTGAAGCAGCTGTCTACGCTAGTCTATCCTGCACAAGTCTCTTCATCTCTGCGTAACTGCTACAACCTGTACCCGTACGAAACTGCTTACTACAATGAAGTCTAGGTCTCCCTCTACTACTTTTACCGCTTAAAATCCCCTCAGTTAACATACAAACTCTTTGCGGTCACAGTGTGTCCTACTAGTAATCAGTAAGCTATAAAGCTATTTGAAGCTATTTATTCCTCCATTCAGTTCAGGACCTCCTCATTACTTATCCGACCTGCCCATCTAGAATCTGCAGTCATGTATAGTACCACTTTTCAAAAGTTATTATTCACTTCTCGAATGTACTTTTACGTTCATCTGTCACTTACAAGAAGGCGACACTCGAGTCAAATACTTTCAGAAAAGGCTTCTTAGCAGTTTAATTTGCATAGGGTTTATCATTTTTCTGTTTTTTAGAAAAGTTTTTCTTTCTGTTCGTATCCTCTTTGCTTCTGCCTTAATCAGTTATTTTTCTTAACAAACAGCAAAATTCAAGTAATACTTTTAAGGTCTCATTTCCTAATCTAATTGTCTCAGCGTTGCCGGACGCAATTCGACAACATTCTGTTACCATAGTTTATTTAATTAAAATTCATCGTACTACCTCTTTTCAAGACTATTCTTTTCGTTCATTTGGTCTTTCAACTCCTTTTCCATCTCTGACAGAATTACGACACCGATTAACATAAAAGTTTTTATTTCTTCTACGTGAACTTTAATTCGCTTCCCGATTCCTCCTCCATTTCCTTTACTACTAGCTCTGCGTAAAGATTGAGTGAAATGAGGGGGGGGGGGGGGGTATCTTATAGTTCTGTCTCTTGCTTGCTGATTAACTGCCTCCAATTCAATTCCATCGACTCAGTGCCTGCGTCCGGCCATCCTGACTTAGTTTTTCCGTGATTTTCTTAAATGCCGGGATCGTTCCTTTGTAAAGGCATGGCCGACTTCCTTCCCCCATCCTTAACTAATCCGACCGGATCGATGACCCCGAAATCACCCAACCAACCAGCGACTCATTTGGGCCTAACTGCAGTCTGTCTTCTGTACAAATCGCAGATGCCGTTTCGTTCACTGTATTTTATCCCTAATAACTTCATAATTCCAGGGACTAAGAGTTATTTGAAGATAAAACAGCGTCTGGCAAAAACAACGGTGACTAACTGAGGCTGATTTCCCTGTTAATAAAAATGGTTCAAATGGCTCTGAGCACTATGGTACTTAACAAAAAAATGGTTCAAATGGCTCTGAGCACTATGGGACTCAACTGCTGAGGTCATTAGTCCCCTAGAACTTAGAACTAGTTAAACCTAACTAACCTAAGGACATCACAAACATCCATGCCCGAGACAGGATTCGAACCTGCGACCGTAGCGGTATTGCGGTTCCAGACTGCAGCGCCTTTAACCGCACGGCCACTTCGGCCGGCTGGGACTTAACATCTTAGGTCATCAGTCCCCTAGAACTTAGAACTACTTAAACCTAACTAACCTAAGGACATCACACACATCCATGTCCGAGGCAGGATTCGAACCTGCGACAGTAGCAGTCGCGCGGTTCCGGACTGAAGCGCCTAGAACCGTTTGGCCACACCGGCCGGCTTTTCCCTGTTAATATTGGAAACTTGGAGCGCCTCGCTTAACGCGCTGGAGGGTCGGTTACTCGTGGTCAGCCCACAGCGGAGCGGAGCGGTGGGCCAGTTGCGACAGCGCAGGGAGCGTACCCCGGCATAAACAACCGTGGCGAATCGGGCACGGGAAAGGAACACCTCCAGGAAAAAGAGAGAGAGACGGGCGCGCCGCCTCGTTGTCCGGAACGAGCGGTACCCGCCGAGTGTACACGGGCCGGCGTACGCGGGCAATATTTTAATGATGCGCTGCGAGCGCCTCACCGCCCGCCCGAGACGAATGCCGTGTTGATAGAGCGGCCCGCCCAGCGCTAAATACCTGCCGCTGGAGGACGGCAATTAGGAGGGCCGCGGCTGATTGATTCCGCTGCCGATACCTGCCCCTCTGGCTCTGGCCTGTTGCCCCGTCCGCTGCCAGCCGCGGCAACACTCCGCTTACCGGCTGGCAGTAGGCGTGCGCTCGAGAGTGAGAACAGTTTACCGCATCACGCCGAGCGCTGCGGTTGCAAGTTGAGCGTACATTTCACCAACGCCGTCTGCTATGAACGCAAAAGTCCTTGTACTGGTCAAATATTTACGTGAGATAATTGAAGAAAACTGAATGGAAAGTCCTGCCCTAGGTGTAAGAAGACGCAAACTGGAAAGAGCATGGGGAATAACGAAGAATATTTACAAAGTGGAACTGGAACGACTCTACGCATACGCTTGTTGGGTTGGGTTGTTTTGGGGAAGGAGACCAGACAGCGAGGTCATCGGTCTCATCGGATTATGGAAGGACGGGGAAGGAAGTCGGCCGTGCCCTTTCAAAGGAACCATCCCGGCATTTGCCTGGGGTGATTTAGGGAAATCACGGAAAACCTAAATCAGGATGGCCGGACGCGGGATTGAACCGTCGTCCTCCCGAATGCGAGTCCAGTGTTTTACCCACTGCGCCACCTCGCTCGATATACGCTTGTCTAGCACTGTGTAGTAAATAGGACAAACTAGAAGTCTTGAAGAGAGGAGTTATGAGGGACATTTTAGTTTAATAAGATGCACAGGAGCCTGGAAAATAAGCAGCATTGATGAAATATTCGTACTGAAATCATAAGATAAAGAAGACTGATTTTTTTTCGACATTCGAGTGTCTCTCGCAGTAAATATTAGCAACTAGCTGGATCTTAAAAGTTAAAAACGATTTACAGATATACCACATTACAGAAGAAGAAGCAGTAGAAAAAAAGTTTTCAGAAGGAAAGCCGTAAAATTAGGTGATCAAGGCAAATTCGATACAGAGGTCTGGAATGATATGATGAAAATAAAGAAACACAGAATGTTGGAGGAATAGGAAACAGCAAATCAAAAATCTTTGAAATTAGCACGTGTATAATACCCCCAGAAGATACAACGTTTGACGACCACATAGTTAAAAGCAGGATACTCTTAGATTAGTGCACCCCATTCTAATCTACACTATGTCATCGGAACAATCCGGACACTCCCAAAAACATACGTTTTTCAAATTAGGTGCACTGTGCTGCCACCTACTGCCAGGTACTCCATATCACATTGATCCAAGGTGGCCGCCGAGTAAGTGACGCCAGAAACCATTTCCAGAAAGTTAAGTGATTTAGACAGGAATATAATTTAGTTTAACGCTGACAACAAATTAAATACGTGCATTAGTGTATCGTTTAGTCTTGCCGTTAAAGATTTGACTTTTCTTTGCGTATTTTTTCAGAAAACACGAAAACATCGTAACTTCGCGAAGTCGCTCTTAGGCTTAAATTTTGTAAACGTGTTTGTTTCTTGTTTCAAGGTAATTTAACTAATTTCTCGGTAACAAATAAGTAAACTACCGTAAATAGCGTATAACTTTATTGTTTTAATACAGATTTCAGAAAAACAGCGTAACTTTATATCAGAAACTTGCCTATATACATTTATTTATAGGCCTAATTCTCGTAACGTTTTTGGAGAATCAAAGTTAAAGTATCTCTTTTAATTGTCCTTTTTTCATTCCATCGAGTGAAATATATAAGAAATAGCGTATACCTTCGTTGTTTTAATACAGATCTCAGAAAAACAGCGGAATTTTAAATCAGAAACTTGCTTATATACATTTGTGAATAGGCTTAATTCTTGTAACGTCTTTTTTGATTTTCGGTAATTTAATTGATTTATTCTAGCTGAAGTATTATTTTTGCCATGAGTGAGAAGTGCCTGACTTGCCGTAGAATTGTTAGTTCCGGGGTTTGGTGTGATGGATGCAGTAGTTTTTTTCACTGGGGGGACTGCAGTGGCGTGGGTGTTGGGAAAGTGGATCAGGCTCATCAGTGGTTATGTAGGATTTGCAGCAGAGATAGGAAGATAATGGAACAGGAGGGGAAAATTGCTGCCCTTCAGGCTGAGCTAGATCAGGCTAGGGAAGATCTGGACAGGTTAAGGAGGGAGAAGGGCAAAGAGAGGTGCGAAGTGGCAACAGGTAGCAGAAGGAACAGGCCTAGAACTAAGTCTGACAGTTTTGTGGTGAATGTCAAAAATAAGTTTGACCTGTTGCTTCAGTTAGAAACTGATGAGCCTCAAGCAGAGGTAGGTGAAGACAGGACACAACAAACTTTCAATAGGAAATTGAAAAAGAATGTAGGAAAGTCATCGAAAGGGAAGAAAGTTTTGTTGTTAGGCAGTTCTCATGCCAGAGGTGTAGGCCAACTTCTGCAGGAGGAATTAGGACCAGAATACCAGGTCACAAATTTTTTCAAACCAAGTGCTAGTCTGGATCAGGTGACAGAGGATTTAGGTTCACTCTGTAAAGGATTTACCAGGGAAGACACCGTGGTTATTGTGGGAGGGCCAGGGAACAGCGTCGACAGAGATCCTGGGTACAGTATAGAGTGTGACCTGGTAAAGATTGCATCGGCATCGAGACACACCAATGTTGAATTTGTATCTGTCCTGAGACGCCATGACCGGCCTCATTTGAACTCTTCTGTTGGGAGAGTTAATTTGGAGTTGGAACGGCTGCTTGGGTCGGGTGCGGGGGCTCATATTGGTGTGGTTCCTGTTGATTATCTCAGTAGGTGGGACTATACCAGGCACGGCCTACATCTCAACAGGAAAGGGAAGGGGAAACTGGCTGGGGTAATAGCAGGAAATTTAAGGGGGGGAGGCACTGCCATGAATGGTAAAATACCAGTGGTTACAGGTGTTGGAGCAGCACCTTTTTTAGGATAGGTAAAACAGAAAGATGTCAAGTTCTACGAGAGGTCAGGATTGAAACAAATCTTCAGTTTAGGAAAGAAATTAAACAGCACAATTCTAGCACATTGGATCACCAATCACAGCTGTCAATTATAAATTTTCACCAATCACCAGAAATTTTATCTCCACCAAGTCGTATCTCAGTCCTAGGTAATTGCATTGATGAATTAAAGTCACCCAACCCAATTGACATAATCTGCCTCTCTGAACACCATGTGACCACTGGTATAGGAACTAGGCCTAAGCACAATGAGAAACTCAGACAGGAGAGTACTGCAAATGTTAGAATAAGGAAAGGTTCTCATAAAAGTATAATTAAAAATAATGTAAGTATATTTCATCAAAATATTGGGAGTTTAAAGAATAAAGTAGATGAGCTTCTGGTTTGCTTAGAAGATTTAGAAGCTGAGAATGAAATAGATATACTATGCCTGTCTGAGCATCACATTGTTACTGATATGGAAAAGGTAAATGTAAGTGGTTATAAGCTCTCTGCACATGTAATGAGAGAAAATATGGAGAAAGGAGGAGTTGCCATATATGTCAAAAGTTATCATTGTGCAAAAAGTATAGAAACAAAAAAGTTTTGTGTAGAGAAACATATAGAAGCATGTGCCTGTGAGCTTAAATTAAATAAAGGCACATTTATAATTGTAACTGTATATAGGTCCCCATCAGGAAATTTTCATCTATTTCTGAAAAATTTGGACTCCTTGTTGTGCTATCTGTCAGACAGGGGGAAGCAAATTATTATTTGTGGACTTCAATGTAGATTCTCTGAAAGAGGGTAATAGGAAAAATGACCTTGAAGTATTACTCGGTTCTTTCAATTTGACACCCGTTATTGATTTTCCTACTCGGGTGGTAAAGGATAGCAGCTCACTGATAGATAACTTCTTTATAGACCAAGATAAGTTTAACCAGATAAATGCTCAGCCTGTTGAGAATGGTCTTTCTGATCATAGTGCACAGCTAGTTACAATATATGACATAGCTCCATTCAGCAATACTAAACAGTCCTCCAAAGTAGTACGTTCAGTCAACGATTTAACAATTGCAAATTTCAGGGAAAGCCTACAGCAGTTAGACTGGGATGAGGTGTACCGTGAACCTGATGCCAATTTAAAATATAATTTATTTCATGACATTTTTGTAAATGCATTTGAAAACTGCTTCCCCAAGAAAATAGTTAAATATACTCGTAAGAAACCTTGTAACAAACCATGGCTTACTAAGGGTATAAAAATATCTTGTAACCGGAAAAGGGAAATGTATCTGACAGCAAGAAAGAGTAGTGACCCAGAAACTATCAAAAATTATAAAAACTACTATGTTATATTAAGAAAAGTTATTAAAAAATCCAAGAGTATGTGTATCATGTCTGAAATCAGCAACTCTGATAATAAAATTAAAACAATTTGGAATATTATTAAAAGAGAAACAGGCCAACCAAGAGCACAGGAAGACAGTATTACCATCAAATTGAATGAAAACTTTACGAACAAAAAGTCAGAAGTTGAAAATATTTTTAATAATCATTTTCTAAATGTTGTGGATATAGTAGGATCCAGGTGTTCATTAGAAGATGCTAGGCTGTTAATGGAAGAGGCCATACCTATGCAATTTGATACAATTGAAATCTCACCCACTTCTCCCTCTGAAATTAGGAAAATAATAAACTTGCTTAAAAGCAAAAACTCACATGGAATTGATGGCATTTCCAGCAAAATACTAAAAGCTTGTTCTCAACAGATAAGTAAGATTCTCAGCCACTTGTGTAATAGCTCTCTGGAACAGGGCATTTTCCCTGATAGACTGAAATATGCTATTGTTATACCTTTGCATAAAAAGGGGGATAGATCTGATGTCAACAATTACCGTCCAATCTCCCTTCTAACAGCTTTATCCAAAATTTTTGAGAAAGTAATGTATTCAAGAGTAGCTTCACATATCTGTAAAAATGAAGTACTAACAAAATGTCAGTTTGGTTTCCAGAAAGGTTTTTCAACAGAAAATGCCATATATGCTTTCACCAGTCAAATTTTGAATGATCTGAATAACCGAACACCACCCATTGGGATTTTTTGTGATCTCTCAAAGGCTTTTGATTGTGTAAATCATGAAATTCTGCTAGACAAGCTCAAGTATTGTGGCATGAGTGGGACAGTGCACAAATGGTTTAATTCGTACCTAACTGGAAGAGTGCAGAAAGTTGAAATAAGTAGTTCTCGTAACATGCAAAAATCAGCACATTCCTCAAACTGGGGAACTATCAAGAATGGGGTTCCACAAGGGTCAGTCTTGGTTCCTTTGTTGTTCTTATTGTATATTAATGACTTGCCATTCTATATTCATGAAGAGGCAAAGTTAGTTCTCTTCGCTGATGATACAAGTATAGTAATCACACCTGAGAAACAAGAATTAACTGATGAAATTGTCAATACTGTCTTTCAGAAAATTACTAAGTGGTTCCTTGTAAACGGACTCTCACTGAATTTTGATAAGACACAGTACATACAGTTCCGTACAGTGAATGTTATGACGCCATTAATAAATATAGACCTTAATCAGAAGCATATAGCTAAGGTAGAATATTCCAAATTTTTAGGTATGTCCATTGATGAGAGATTAAATTGGAAGAAACACATTGATGATCTGCTGAAATGTTTGAGTTCAGCTACTTATGCAATAAGGGTCATTGCAAATTTTGGTGATAAACATCTTAGTAAATTAGCTTACTACGCCTATTTTCACTCACTGCTTTCATGTGGCATCATATTTTGGGGTAATTCATCACTGAGGAATAAAGTATTTATTGCACAAAAGCGTGTAATCAGAATAATAGCTGGAGTCCATCCAAGATCATCCTGCAGACATTTATTTAAGGATCTAGGGATATTCACAGTAGCTTCTCAGTATATATACTCTCTTATGAAATTTGTTATTAACAACCAAACCCAATTCAAAAGTAATAGCAGTGTGCATAACTACAATACTAGGAGAAAGGACGATCTTCACTATTCAAGATTAAATCTAACTTTGGCACAGAAAGGGGTGAATTATACTGGCACTAAAGTCTTTGGTCACTTACCAAATAGTATCAAAAGTCTGACAGATAACCAACAAGTATTTAAGAAGAAATTAAAAGAATTTCTGAATGACAACTCCTTCTACTCCATAGAGGAATTTTTAGATATAAATTAAGAAAAAAAAGAAAAAAAATAATAAAAAAATAAATAAATAAATAAAATAAAAAATAAAGAAAAACAAAAAAACACAAAAAAATAAAGTTGTTATATTAACTTAAGTATGTTGTTAAATTAACCTAATTATGTCATGTATTGGAAAATTCGACTCGTTCCACATCATTACGAAATATCGTATTCATGATCCATGGAACTAGTATTAATCTAATCTAATCTAATCTAATCTAATCTAATCAGCGGCCTCAGTACTCATTAGACTTCGTGAGAGGGCAGAATGGGACGCTCTGCGGAACTCACGGACTTCGCACGTCGTCAGGTGAACTTTGCACGTGGTCAGGTGATTGGGTGTCACTGCGTCATACATCTGTAAGCGAGATTTCCACACTCCTAAGCATCCCTAGGTCCACTGTTTCCGATGTGGTATCGCAGTGGAAACATGAAGGGACGCGTACAGCACAAAAGCGTTCAGGCCGACCTCGTCTGTTGACGGACACAGACCGACGATAGTTGAAGAGGGTCGTAATATGTAATAGGCAGGCATCTATCCGGACCATCACACAGGCACTCCAAACTGCATCAGGATCCACTGCAAGTACCATGACAGGCAGGAGGTGAGAACACATGGATTTCATGGTCGAGCGGTTACTCACAAGCCACACATCACGCCGGTAAATGCCAAACGACGCCTCGCTTGATGTAAGGAGTGTAAACGTTGGACGATTGAACAGTGGAAAAACATTGTTTGAAGTGGCGAATCACGGTACACAATGTGGTGATCCGATGGCAGGATTTGGGTATGGCGAATGCCCGGTGAACGTCATCTGACAGCGTGTGCAGTGCCAACAGTAAAATTCGGAGGCGGTGGTGTTATGGTGTGGTTATGTTTTTCATGAAGGGGGCTTGCAGCAGTTGTTGGTTTGCGTGGCACTCTCAAAGCACAGGCCTACATTGATGTTGTAAGCACCTTCTTGCTTCCCACTGTTGAAGAGCCATTCGGAGATGCCGATTGCATCTTTCAACACGATCGAGCACCTGTTCATAATGCACGGACTGTGGCGGAGTGGTTACACGACAATAACATCCCTGTAATGGACTGGCCTGCACAGAGCCTTGACCTAAACCCTATAGAACACTTTTCGGATGTTTTGGAACGCCGACGTCGTGCCAGGCCTCACCGACCGACATCGATACCTCTCCTCTGTGCAGCACTCCGTGAAGAATGGGCTGTCATTACCCAAGAAACCTTTCAGCACCTGAATGAACGTATGCCTTCGAGAGTGGAAGCTGTTAGTAAGGCTAAGGGTGGGCCAATACCATACTGAATTCCAGGATTACCGATGGAGGGCGCCACGAAGTTGTAAGTCATTTTGAGCCAGGTTTACGGATACTTTTGATCACATGGTGTATATCTTACAGGGCACCCACTCTTATAGTCGTTAATGAATTTGAATTGTGCATGCTAAACAATTGTGAAAGTATCAACGTTACAAAGGCATACTTTCCGGTGAGAATTGCAAAGCTAAGACTACCAGTTGTCAAAGTTAGTCGACGAGTTGGAGTAGTTTAATAATTTCCCTTCTCTGAAATGTATTGTAATCTGACTATATGACGATTGTAGTGACTGTTTGTCTAAATCAAGAACCGAAGAATCCTAAAGATCTGAGGATACATTGACTAACGTGAGATAGTGAAACTTATCATGAATCTCAAGTATAAACTCTTGCTCATCGTATGCCGGAGCTGTAAGTGACGCTCTCCGTAATATTCGTTGTGATAGCAGCAGAGTGGAGACACCACGCTGCGCTGCCGTGAAGTTCGGCGCCACCAACGTATGATATGTTAAAACGAGCGTGAAAAGGAGGAAGAAGTTATGTCTCTTGTTGAATGCAAGTCTGTCTTGTGATTTATCTCCTCTGTCCGTCTGTCGTGCTGTTGATGTAAGGCAAAGATACACGTTTAACTCAGCTGTTCGTCATGGCTTTTACTATAGCGTGAGCGATAAGGTATGCGAAAATCCATCAGAATCTCCATTATTCCTGCATATTTCTGTCTTTAATACAAGGACCTTCAGCATTTTACACTTTGCTCCCTATGCCCATAAGGGAGCGCGTTTACCAGATACAACTGTGTTGGGCGTTAATGAAGCTCATTCTTCGCGACTGGAGCTGTCGAAAGAAACAATTACTGAGGTGAACGGCTGACTGACGCTACTGACTCCACATTGCATACGGTAATTACGGTTCGGAAATGTAAGCAGATCTATACCTAGAGACTTTGTGGTGAGGGTACCAATGCGAAAACGCGCGTCGAACAGGTACTTTCAGTTATAACATTTCCGCTTGATGCATTTGACCACTTGTGATTGTTTGGTTCTTCGTTGAATTTACTTCTTGTATACAGTACAACTTAAAATTTCGGCATAATTTTGTTGTAAATGCATCTTCTGACTGCTATTCTGCTCTTCCTGTAGAAGGACTTGTCACTGAGAGAATTATATTTACACTAGGGCGTTAGTAGATATCGCATATGTTACTTGCGCAAGAAACGATATTGTAACCGTGGAAACGAAATCAGCTTCTGCGAATCTCTTCGAATGACTTTCTGTTTACTGCAGGCAGTGAGTTTGGGAGTACACATAGCAGGATTGTGTGGGAGAACACTATAGAAAAGCAGACAGTACACTGTAACCAGTGACAGTTTAATATCGTGTGAAGCCTCTTCAGGTGCATGTTTCCTATAACTCGAAAGGAATCTTTATGAAATAAATTGTGAATGGTTAAAGCGTACAGTCTGGTTTCTACACTGTAGATTTACGAATGGTATACTTTAAAGAGGCACTGG
The DNA here is from genome assembly GCF_021461385.2 of Schistocerca piceifrons. NCBI lineage: Eukaryota > Metazoa > Arthropoda > Insecta > Orthoptera > Acrididae > Schistocerca > Schistocerca piceifrons. Next base: position 1,217,933,047 of record NC_060138.1, read on the forward strand.
GGTTTTTCTGCAGAGGACTGTATCTGGCCACAAAAGAGTGGTGAGGTATCCCGCGCCTGGAATGGGACTGGTAGTACGTGTCAGAGGCCTAAGCAGACACGATACGTTTCTCCGCCTGTATCCGGTTAGCGAGTGTGCTGCCCTGGAATTGGTTTGATTCCAGAGGCGGTAGATTACGGCTCGCATTCTGGGATCCGGACAGCCACTCCAAGTGTAGAGTCCGGCGGCAGAAGTCAGACGGGGCAGCGAGAGGACGGGGGGGTTGGCCCATTGTGAGGGCGGCGCGAGGGTGCGAATGGAGTGAGTCGGGAGGAGTCCATAAGGCAGCGGCCGCACCTGGCCCCGATGTATTGTGCTGGGCCGGCCGGCCGGCACAAAAGCCGCCTCGGCCGCCTTCTGGACGCTGGACGCTCCCCCGCGGCCACTGCGCTTCTGGACACCTGGACGCCGAGGACGCTCTTTCTGCTTGAGCGCTCACCAGTGTCAGGTAATCTGCCACGGACGACTTCGTCCCGAGCTGGGGATGAGGGACGTAACGTATGAGATGTAATTGGAACCACGATACTGCATCTCATTGTTCCCATAGACAAAACAACTTGGATGGAAATCGTTCAGGTGCTAGGCTGTCAAGGGATCGAAGCCTGACCCAGCGTAGTTGTGCCTCCATGGGCACTACGTTACTGAACTGGAATATTTTCGTAAACGAAGCACAGAAAGCTATCGTGCAATTTCTTCTTTTCGTCATTTTTCGATATAGTCACTTGGTACGTGGGCACTGTATGAACAAGTTTCATGGAGCCGTCACGGAGGCAGCCAAGTCGTCACCATCGTCTAGATTTTTACACCGGAGCCGTAATGATGGTCCGGCCGGCCGCGGAGGGCGAGCGGTTCTGGGCGCTTCAGTCCGGAACCGCGCGACTGCTACGGTCGCAAGTTCGAATCCTGCCTCGGGCATGGATGTGTGTGATGTCCTTAGGTTAGTTAGGTATAAGTAGTTCTAAGTTCTAGGGGACTGATGACCTCTGCTGTCCCATAGTGCTCAGAGCCATTTGTACCATTTTTTTTCGTAATGATGGTCCTCGGACGCCTTGCTTTATTTTACGAATCACATGAAAACCACAGAGCACCCCAATTTTCACTGTGAAGTGGGTGCGTAATTGTCGCGGATTTCACTGTACTAAAGGTTGTATTTTGATATTTTAAAAATTGTGTAGCGAATATTTGTGTTGGTGCTCCGTGAACTTGCGTTTCGTTTAGGATTCATAATGGTGAGTCGATCTCCCATCTCAAGTCACGTTGTTAAGGGCAGATGGAGCAACACGTTCTGCTGTGAGGATATCAATGACAAAAGGTTGCTTCGGTAGCAGCTGTACTGGTCGCTTCCCGTTTCTCCTCCTTTTTCACACACTCAACCAGTGCTGGTCGTGATAATATTAGGTGCGTCAAGTTATGATAAAAGTATACGTAGCTACGGGGAGTTAGCAACAGCCAAGAATAATAATCATTCGTTACGCAGGCGAAAAGTTGTTAATATGTGCGACATTGTTTGCAAGTAAATCGCGTGCCCAATGCTATTACTCACTGCGCGTAATAAGCGCTATGCTTTGCACGACATAACCATTCGCTCTATGGGAGAAGCCACCAGTACAACACAGCTACGTAACTAAAGAAATTTGTAGGGAACATAGGCTGACCTTTGACTGAAAAATAATACTTTATGCTTTCAAATGGGTCATTAACCCATTAGTTTATCATATAGGTTCTTTCAGAGGCATTTTTACAAATTTATTTCGTAGTAAGAGTAACCAGATCGGAGCAATACGTATTCTCATCAAAGAAATTATTTCAGTTAATATTCTGTCAAAAACCGATCGGTATAGCTTTCTCTCTTAAATAACATAGGTAGTGCTTCTTTATTTATTGAATAAAGCCCGTAATATTTGCTGTTAAGTTGTTGTGGCGTAATGGCGGCTGATGGTCGCTAACCAACAATGCTTTTGGGGCAAAGCTTTGCAAAGCTAGAAAAATTCTTATTATTCAATTCCATATCACAGGAGGGAAGTGAAGGTAAAGGAAACCATGACAACTTGAAATTAACAGTTGACGTATTATCCGAACACGCTTACATGACAGATACTGCTTCGTTTCATGAGATACGCTAGTACAGAGATGCTCTCTCTCTCTCTCTCTCTCTCTCTCTCTCTCTCTCGAGCCCAGCAGCCGAATCAGAGCGAACAAAAGTTAACACATTATATTACTTTCGAAGTTCTGTGATGTTACTGTCTCTGTCACACGCCCTTTCTTTAGTCCAACACTTTACACTGTATTTCATTCAGTATTTATCGAATTACCAGTGGACGACACACAGTGAGGAGCTGACCTCACGCAGTTCGCACCTAAGCGAAAATACAGATTCACAAGTATTGCCTTTGACCAATGCATCACCTCGCTCGCTACTTGTACGAACAGCAAGTGGGGGTGGTCCGAGAACCGGCCCCCCGAGGAACTACGCTATTGTTTTTCTACGAGGGCGATTTGGGGCCACCGTGACACACCACCCGCATCAGTTCTCCTCCTCGGGGATAAAGTGGAGTGTCAGCCAGTGTGGTGCGGCAAATGAAGAAAGCGCGTGGCCGTCTTCGCTCCAGATGTAAATGCGCGGCCGGCCACAAAGGGCGGTGGCGGCGGCTGATGCGAATTGTGTGTCGCGCCACGCGCCGCTCGCCGCTGCCGCCGCCGCTCCCGGGCGCCTCTTTTTAGCCGCGATGATGGATCGGCCATTGTGGGCCACGCGGCCGCCACCCACCCACCCTCCCCCGCCCTGCCCGCTCCACTGCAGGCGTGCGGCGAGCCACTCCGGGCGTCGCGTTCCACGAGCTCACTCAAACAGCGGACGCAGTCTGCCTCGTACTACGCTCGGCGGGCCACGTCACGCTGCGTCGCAGGGGGTTCACAGTTCTACAGTATGTATTTCCCCTTCCTGTTCCATTCGCGTTAAGTGGGAAGGACGAACTCGGGCTCATACAGAGCTGTTCCTACTGTCCAGTTTTAGCATCGAGCTCATTACGCGAGGTACTTGTTAGAAGAAGTAATGTGGCCCGTTCTAGTATGTGGAGAGTCTCGCTGTTTCGTCTCCGCGATGCACAACGTTGCCCTTCTAACGTGTCCCACACTGGCTTGTTGAGTGTATCCGACACTCTCTTCTACTGACAAAACAACTCGTGACGAACCGTGTAGCACCGGCCGGTGTGGCCGTGCGGTTCTAGGCGCTACAGTCTCGAACCGCGTGACCGTTACGGTCGCAGGTTCGAATCCTGCCTCGGGCATGGATGTGTGTGGTATCCTTAGGTTAGTTAGGTTCAATTAGTTCTAAGTTCTAGGGGACTGATGACCACAGATGTTAAGTCCCATAGTGCTCAGAGCCATTTGAACCAGCCGAACCGTGTACCCATTTTTAGTATCTTGTTTATCTATTTCAAAATGGTTCAAATGGCTCTGAGCACTATGGGACTTAACATCTGAGGTCATCAGTCCCCTAGAACTTTGAACTACTTAAACCTAACTAACCTAAGGAGATCACACACATCCATGCCCGAGGCAGGATTCGAACCTGCGGCCGGCCTTATCTGTTTCGTCAGTCAAACTTCTTACTGATCCCACACTGGCGAATAAAACACAGGAATTGTTCGAGCGAGGCATTTATAACCGACGTTTCTTCTTCTTCTTCCGCTTACGCAATAGACCCGCAGCGAGCGCAGGGGCGGCGTGGTTAAAACGGATTTGGCAAGGTTAGTTTTAGAGGTGGCCGGATGCCCTTCCTGCCACCACCCCGTACCCCTCAGGAATGGAATCAGTGTACCCCAGCTGTCTGCATCTAGAGTAAATCGTGAAATAGTGTGAACATGTTTCAAATGTCTGCAACGCGTGTAACTGAGGCGGAACGTGGGGACCAGCCCGGTATTCAGCTAGCGGGATGTGGAAAACCGCCTAAAAACCACATCTAGGCTGGCCGGCACACCGGCCCTCGTCGTTAATCCGCCGGGCGGGTTCGATCCGGGGCCGGCGCGCCTACCCGAGTCCAGGAAGCAGCGCGTTAGCGCTCTCGGCTACACTGGCGGGTATTTATAACCGACGTTTATAGTGCGTAAATTACTCTTTAGGACTCTTCGGTCTGTCCAGCGACCGATCGCCCGCGTTTCTTTATCTTCAAGGTCAGCTGTTAATGTGTGCATCATTTGCAAATCTCTCTGCATTCTGGAACAAGTTTGTAACGGCGTCACCTCCCTGTTCATAGCTGCGTCTTCTGCGATCAGACTCGTAGTCCTGTAGCCTTTACCCGCCTGTCACTAAAGGGCCTCGTGAAAGGAGTCGGCCCGACTGCTCCGGCGCACATCCGCCACGTCACCCGCACGCTGAGCTGTTGTGCCCATCCGCAACTCTTCTGCCGACGACCTCAAAATGGCCGCAACCGACACTCGCTCAGTCGTAGTCAGCTAAGGCCGGGCTCGAAAATTTCCGCGACAGATTTCCGCTGTTGGTTCACTCGCACTACACTGGAGAGTTCGCGGTTTCATGTTTTCTGTGCCCCTTATCCCGAAAGCTGATGAGCCAGTCTTTAGGTAACCACATCAAACAGCTTCCTTTTATTACGACGCCAGTAAAAAAAATATGAATACGGGGAGACTCCGAACTTCATAGCGTATCTGCTTTACATACCTCGAGATCTGTCTGTGTAAGCGCCACGAGAAAGAAATACTCACTAATTTGCTAACCAGATGTTCCATATACCGCTTGCACGAAATCTAGGGTAATTATGCGGAACTTGTTGGTTTACAGGTTTTCGTGTTTGTGATTTGTTTGTCGTTATAACAACATTAAATAACAAAACGGCTTAAATTTATAAAACACCACTATTAACCTCTGACGGTATTCGTGTTTCTAGCGAAACACACATATCATTATCATTATCATCATTATCATCATCATCATCATCATCATCATCATCACCTGTCTTTGTTACAGCTGCTGCTGAATCCCGCACCTCATTATCTAGTCTTGTTCGTCACTCAGTCACCCGGCTGTAGTCTTCGGGTATTAATTCAAACTTAATAATAAAATAAATAATTTACTCTTATATACTCCATATTACCCATTTTAATTAATAGAGATTTGAGACTAGGGTTCTATCAGACATTGCTGGGTAAATTATCAAGGACTTCTAGTGGCTTTCGAGCAGCCGCCGATATCTTTAAACAGTGTGTAATGACGATTGGTTTTTCTTCCAGTCTTTTATCAGTAGACACTGGTATTCATCTATAACCGTAACGCTTTGATAAAGACGCATTTCATCAGCGAATATACAGGATTAGTCGCGTAAAACAAAATACACTTTTTATTCCGTGCACAATTCCAGATATCGAAACCCGTCGAGAACGAGTACACAGATTTCTTCTTTGTTGGGTCATCTGACTTCTGACTGGTTTGGTGCGACCCCCACAAGTCCTCTCCTGTGCCAAGCCCTCCATCTCAGAGTAGCACTTGGAACCTACGACCTCGGTTATTTGCTGGATGTATTCCAGTCCCTGTTTTCCTCTACAGTTTTCACCCTCTACAGCTCCCTGTAGTACCATGGAAGTTATTCCGTGATTCCTTTACAGATGTCCTGCCATCCTATCTCTTCTTCTTGTCGCTGTTTTCCGTATATTCCTTTCCTCGACGGTTCTGAGTAGAACGTCCTCATTACATACCTTGTCAGTCTACCTAATTTTCAGCATTCTTCTGTAGCACCACATCTCAGGTGCTTCGATTCTCCTCTTTTTCAGTTTTGTCGCAGTCTTGAGCATGAAAAACAGTGCTCCAAATGTACATTCTCAAGATTTTCTTCCTCAAATTAAGGCTTATGTTTGATACTAGTAGACAGCTATTGACGAGAAATACTCTTTTTGCCAGTGCTAGTCTGCTTTTTATGTCCCCCTTACTCCGTCTGTTATTGGTTATTATGCTGCCTAGGTAGCAGAATTCCTTAACTTCATCTACTTCAAGATCACAATCCGTATGTTCTCATTTCTGCTACTTCTCGTTACTTCGATTTACTCCCAGTCCACATTCTGTACACATTAGACTGATCGTTCCATTCTGTAATTCTTCTTTACTTTCACTGAGGATAGGTATATCATCAGCGAATCGTTATCATTGATATCATTTCACCTTGAATTTTAATTACACTCTTGAACCTTTCTTTTATTTCCGTAATTGTTTCTGTCGATGTATAGATTGAACGATAGGGGCGAAAGACCACATCCTGCCGTACACCTTTTTTAATATAACTGTTGATGTGCCGCTTGTTAATGTGAGCGTTGGAACATTCCAGTCTGAGAGCTTTCGAATGTTGTTAAAAATTACATTAAAAAGTCCTTAAAATCATGTGTTGCTTGAAGAAGAAACGTTGCTGTGCTGGATGCACGCACGAAAGACGATAGAATGATACGTTTAAAAACATGCAGTGTCTCAGTATCTCGGCTGATATAGTAGATACCGACATAAGAAAATTACGTGCTCCTCTGCGTACTAGTTTCAGTAGCCGGAAACCGTATGAACTTGTCCACGAAATAAGAGCCTTCAGCCTTACGCAGCTGTTCCTGAACTAAATGCGAAGGTGCAGTCGGAATGCATAACTCCTCGAAGAGGCGCCAACAAGATGAGTGTGGCTGCACGGCACGGCTCGCAAAGTGTGCTCGCAACATCAGTCTGCTACTACGCTGTAACGACAGATTTCTTCCTCCCGCTACGTAGTATACGTCGCCCCCCTCCTCTCAGCCCCCTCCGCTCTCTCTCTCATTCTCTCTCTCCCTCTCCCCCTCTCTGCCTGGGAGGCCGTGTGGGAGGCGGCAGCTCAAAGTTGTAGCAGCTGCTATTGCGGCGCGTCCCCGTGTCCAGCGTTTTGTCTGGAGTCGGCCCCGGGAGCTGCAGCGTCTGATGGCTTAATGATGGAGCGCGCCGAGCCGTGAAACCCGCCGCTGATGGCCTCGTGTCATCATCCCTTGTCATCAATTTTGCGACCCGCCGACAGCGTCCCGACCGCCACGTGAATCATCAAACATACGCACCGCCGCGCTTCCTCTCCACACAATCTGAGTTTATCACTCTCTTAATTACATCACTTGACTCTTTATCTCGAAACAACCTGCTTCTTCCCTAACCGACACTGTACTCACGAAGTTGTACGACACATTATGAAAGCATGCACATTACTAATGTAACAGTTGTACGAAAAACTGTCGTAAGACATACAGAGTGATAGAATAAAGGAATTTCAAGTGCTACCGAAAAACTGCCTGAACCGTTCTGACGTGTATTCTTTGTTGTTCGACAGCCTGCAACAGTTAGTTGCAATTGAGAGATGAACGTCACAAGTCGCACTGGGTATTGTCCGTTCTGCATCGCTCAATCACTACGTAATTACGATATCATCTGCGTTATGTCGGTAGTATATATACACTCCTGGAAATGGAACAAAGAACACATTGACACCGGTGTGTCAGACCCACCATACTTGCTCCGGACACTGCGAGAGGGCTGTACAAGCAATGATCACACGCACGGCACAGCGGACACACCAGGAACCGCGGTGTTGGCCGTCGAATGGCGCTAGTTGCGCAGCATTTGTGCACCGCCGCCGTCAGTGTCAGCCAGTTTGCCGTGGCATACGGAGCTCCATCGCAGTCTTTAACACTGGTAGCATGCCGCGACAGCGTGGACGTGAACCGTATGTGCAGTTGACGGACTTTGAGCGAGGGCGTATAGTGGGCATGCGGGAGGCCGGGTGGACGTACCGCCGAATTGCTCAACACGTGGGGCGTGAGGTCTCCACAGTACATCGATGTTGTCGCCAGTGGTCGGCGGAAGGTGCACATGCCCGTCGACCTGGGACCGGACCGCAGCGACGCACGGATGCACGCCAAGACAGTAGGACCCTACGCAGTGCCGTAGGGGACCGCACCGCCACTTCCCAGCAAATTAGGGGCACTGTTGCTCCTGGGGAATCGGCGAGGACCATTCGCAACCGTCTCCATGAAGCTGGGCTACGGTCCCGCACACCGTTAGGCCGTCTTCCGCTCACGCCCCAACATCGTGCAGCCCGCCTCCAGTAGTGTCGCGACAGGCGTGAATGGAGGGACGAATTGAGACGTGTCGTCTTCAGCGATGAGAGTCGCTTCTGCGTTGGTGCCAATGATGGTCGTATGCGTGTTTGGCGCCGTGCAGATGAGCGCCACAATCAGGACTGCATACGACCGAGGCACACAGGGCCAACACCCGGCATCATGGTGTGGGGAGCGATCTCCTACACTGGCCGTACACCACCGGTGATCGTCGAGGGGACACTGAATAGTGCACGGTACATCCAAACCGTCATCGAACCCATCGTTCTACCATTCCTAGACCGGCAAGGGAACTTGCTGTTCCAACAGGACAATGCACGTCCGCATGTATCCCGTGCCACCCAACGTGCTCTAGAAGGTGTAAGTCAACTACCCTGGCCAGCAAGATCTCCGGATCTGTCCCCCATTGAGCATGTTTGGGACTGGATGAAGCGTCGTCTCACGCGGTCTGCACGTCCAGCACGAACGCTGGTCCAACTGAGGCGTCAGGTGGAAATGGCATGGCAAGCCGTTCCACAGGACTACATCGAGCATCTCTACGATCGTCTCCATGGGAGAATAGCAGCCTGCATTGCTGCGAAAGTTGGATATACACTGTACTAGTGCCGACATTGTGCATGCTCTGTTGCCTGTGTCTATGTGCCTGTGGTTCTGTCAGTGTGATCATGTGATGTATCTGACCCCAGAAATGTGTCAATAAAGTTTCCCCTTCCTGGGACAATGAATTCACGGTGTTCTTATTTCAATTTCCAGGAGTGTAGGTACGATGAGAAAAAGGCGTTTCTTTTGCGTAAAAACAGAACCACTTATTGATTTGTGATATTGCCATTAAAGTTTTGTTCCCCATAAAAGGAGTGACATGTGTGCAGAGCAGTTTGGTTCGCCACATTGTCTACTAGGAGCTTGGCTGTCTTTCACCTTGTTGCTGTTAGGATATTCACACTTAAACGGCGATAGACAGGCGAGAAAAACGGGATATTCTGTCACGAATGAAAGTGTAGCGAACATTACGACTAGTTACTCCGCAGTGTCAAATCTGTGGTGAATATTTTTTCTTCTGCTTGCATTGAATAATATAGAGTGAGATTCCAGAATGAGATTTACACTCTGCAGCGGAGTGTGCGCTGATATGAAACTTCCTGGCAGATTAAAACTGTGTGCCCGACCGAGACTCGAACTCGGGACCTTTGCCTTTCGCGGGCAAGCGCTCTACCACGCAGGAGAGCTTGTGTAAAGTTTGGAAGGTAGGAGACGAGGTACTGGCAGAAGTAAAGCTGTGAGTACCGGGCGTGAGTCGTGCTCCGGTAGCTCAGTTGGTAGAGCACTTGCCCGCGAAAGGCAAAGGTCCCGAGTTCGAGTCTCGGTCGGGCACACAGTTTTAATCTGCCAGTAAGTTTCATAGAGTGAGATTGTTAATGGATTATAGGACGATAATCATATCCCAAAGTTCAGCACGTGGCCGGGGAATGGACGCAGACGCCAACGCAACAGCCTCCAGTACAAGGCTCAAGTAATTCACAAAGAACCTATCTTACGGTCCAATGTTTTCCTCGACGATCATACACCATCAACACTTGTCCTGCAATGTTACCGTGTGAGTGCTTCATACTGCCTCTGACACAGAAAGAAAGCTTAGAATTTAGCGTCGACGACGAGATCATTAGAGTCAGCATGCAAGCTCGGTGTGGGGAAGGAAATCGACCGTGTTCTACAATGGAAGTATTTCATTTAAGCTGTTTAGAGGATCCGCGGAAAAGCTAAGCGTTGATGGTCGAACAGCAGGGATTTGGAACCCGTCCTTTCGAGTGCAGGTCAGGTGGAGCACCTCGCTTAGTATCAAACGAGTCGTCGTTGAAAGAATTATTTCGGTATTGGGAAAAATACGGAAAATAGAGACTGGTTTACACGTCTCGAGTCCTTGTGGCCCCACTGGGAAAATGCTTGTGCGTTTTCTTGACTTGGAAACCAGCTCGCGCAACAAGTTTCGTGAACGTGCATCCGTAGCGTTTAACTGCTAACTAGAGCTACGGTACCGTTTGGTTTTTGTAACATGTAAACGTAATGGCTGGGGCTGCAAGGCTCCACGAGTGTCAGAGAAACATTTTAGAACTATTTATTTTTCAAGATTAGTCATTCACCGATTGCTACACGTGTCTTCGGTCCTGTCCGAGGCCGCGTGAGGCTTCATGTTGAGGAATCTGCCTCCTTGTCGCGCCACTGTCTTTCCGCCGGGTTTGCCTCAGCCAGCTGGAGTGTTGGAGACTCGTCTTTCATTTTTCACCGTCTCCCGTCTGCTTAAGGTCAAGTAGGGTGCGTTGCCCAGGGACCTTCGAGGACAGGCAAGTACAGGGTTATTACAAATGACTGAAGCGATTTCACAGCTCTACAATAACTTTATTATTTGAGATATTTTCACAATGCTTTGCACACACATACAAAAAGTCAGAAAGTTTTTTTAGGTATTCACAAATGTTCGATATGTGCCCCTTTAGTGATTCGGCAGACATCAAGCCGATAATCAAGTTCCTCCCACACTCGGCGCAGCATGTCCCCATCAATGAGTTTGAAGGCATCGTTCATGCGAGCTCGCAGTTCTGGCCCGTTTCTTGGTAGAGGAGGTTCAAACACTGAAACTTTCACATAACCCCACAGAAAGAAATCCAATGGGGTTAAGTCGGGAGAGCGTGGACGCCATGACATGAATTTCTGATCATGATCTCCACCACGACCGATCCATCGGTTTTCCAATCTCCTGTTTAAGAAATGCCGAACATCATGATGGAAGTGCGGTGGAGCACCATCCTGTTGAAAGATTAAGTCGGCGCTGTCGGTCTCCAGTTGTGGCATGAGCCAGTTTTCCAGCATGTCCAGATACACGTGTCCTGTAACGTTTTTTTCGCAGAAGAAAAAGGGGCCGTAAACTTTAAGCCGTGAGATTGCACAAAACACGTTAACTTTTGGTGAAATGCGAATTTGCTGCACGAATGCGTGAGGATTCTCTACCGCCCAGATTCGCACATTGTGTCTGTTGACTTCACTATTAAGACAAAATGTTGCTTCATCACTGGAAACAAGTTTCGCACTGAACGCATCCTCTTCCATGAGCTGTTGCAACCGCGCCGACAATTCAAAGCGTTTGACTTTGTCATCGAGTGTCAGGGCTTGTAGCAATTGTAAACGGTAAGGCTTCTGCTTTAGCCTTTTCCGTAAGATTTTCCGAACCGTCTGCTGTGGTACGTTTAGCTGCCTGCTTGCTTTATTCGTCGACTTCCGCGGGCTACGCGTGAAACTTGTCCGCACGCGTTCAACCGTTTCTTCGCTCACTGCAGGCCGACCCGTTGATTTCGCCTTACAGAGGCATCCAGAAGCTTTAAACTGCTCATACCATCGTCGAATCGAGTTAGCAGTTGGTGGATCTTTGTTGAACTTCGTCCTGAAGTGTCGTTGCACTGTTATGACTGACTGATGTGAGTGCATTTCAAGCACGACATACGCTCTCTCGGCTCCTGTCGCCATTTTGTCTCACTGCGCTCTCGAGCGCTCTGGCGGCAGAACCTGAAGTGCGGCTTCAGCCGAACAAAACTTTATGAGTTTTTCTACGTATCTGTGGTGTGTCGTGACGATATGTCAATGAATGGAGCTACAGTGAATTTGTGAAATCGTTTCAATCATTTGTAATAGCCCTGTAGAATTTGCCAGTAGAACTATTGAGATATCGCAGAGGCACTTATCTCCAGGTCAGTGTCCTAACCTCTCCAGCAATGGCCAGGACCTTTGAGACCGTGCCACCCTTAATCCTGGTGACCACTCGTTCCTTGATAGGAAGTGAACCGAAACATATCTTGATGTATACCAGTTTCCTTTAGGCCTCCTGGTAGCCAGCTGCTTCGATCCCGAATCTTTGAAATGCTGATCGAGCATTTTATCAATTGAGCAGCATATTTGTCCAAATGTAAATGGTATTCAATACAATTGTGAGCTGCCAAGTGACGCGATACTTGTGTAGCAGCCGATTGGATAGATGTTGATGGGTATATATTGATCTAGATAAGTCCTCCGAGAAGTGGATGCGGCCCAAGTGAGGAGACTGTTACCTGCACTTAGTAAGACCACGAGAATGGAATTAAGTCCAGTGGCTGTGTTTAGGGGGGAGCTGGAGCCCTGTGGCTGCGCAGGCAGTTTGCTCAGTTTGGTGGCGACACGGAGCGCTGCGGAAGCTGGCAGCGGCGCGAGTTGCGGCGGGGCCGGCCGGCAGGGACAGCAGCGGCAGGAAGCCCAGCAGGCCAGGGCCCACAATGGCGCGCGCTTCCGAGACCACTAAACTTGGCCCCCGTCTTACGGCGCTCGAGATTCAGGGCCCGCTGGACACGGAACGCCGCTCGATTTCCCGGCCTTCTGGACTGCGCGGCGCTGCAGGCGACAAGGAGCAAGGCGGAGTCGTGTGCAGGCAGTGAAGCAGTATCTGGTGTGTCCCAAGGCACAGTGTCAGGACCGTTGCTGTTCGTGTTACGCATTGGTGACTTTGCGGGTGGTTTCGGTTGTACGTCAGCTTATTTACTGCCATGAGCAAATTGCATCTGGCAAAAATTCTGGCAGTAATCAGTTAGACTTTGACATAATATCAACCTGATGCGTAAACTTGTAATTACCTCTTCACGAACATAAATGTAAAGCTGTTCATTTCGAAAAACACGTAAGTTGATATCATTTGACTATAGAAGTTCAAAAATGGTTCAAATGGCTCTGAGCACTATGGGACTTAACATTTGAGGTTATCAGTCCCCTAGAACTTAGAACTACTTAAACCTAACTAACCGAAGGACAGCACACACATCCATGCCCGAGACAGGATTCAAACCTGCGGCCGTAGCAGTCGCGCGGTTCCGGACTGAAGTGCCTAGAATCGCTCGGTCAATGCGGCCGGCGACTATAGAAGTAATGAGTGACAAATAGAGATGGTCATATCAATGAAGAATATATATATATATATATATGAAACATTGTAAACGGATATGGAGTGGAACTACGTAGGTCACTTGTATATATGGCGAATTCACAAGCTTTGATTCATTGGCAGGATGTTGGGAAACTGCTGTCCGGTTTGTGTGCAAAAGAGATTGGACATAAAACACTTGTGCGGCCCATGCGTGAATATTCTTCTCTTGTGTGGGATACCTGTCATGTGCAGACGGCACGGGAGACCGAGCATAAGTACAGAATGGTTGTGCGAATGTTGACAGCGTTGTTTGACGGCCCACATCGTGTTAGAGAAATACGCATTCGAAGATGGCGTAGATATTGAGATGTCATCTTTAGAAGGCTTCAAGACTGATCTTTCACGACAGAAACCACGAATAGTCTTCAGCGCCCGGCAGATAAAATTAGGCAAATGAGAGGTTATTAATGTAAGGTGCATTAAGAATACCCTCTGCCACGCATTGGGAAACGTTTGGAAGGTGAAATGCAGATGTAGGGTTATCTGCATAAATCGTCTCATTTGCCAGTGTGGTTAAATTATGAAGAGGAATTTGAAGCAAAGAGAGTCCCAGGCTAGAAGGCGCGGTTTCGATAATCACGCGGCAGGAAGACGTGTGGCGGTGGGTCAGTTGTAGCGTAAGCCGCAGCCGGGAGAAGAGCTGTGCGGCTGGCGGCCGGCCGGGACCCGGCGCCGCCCCCGCCGCCCCCCCGGCGCCGCCCCCGCCACCCCCGCCGGCCTTCCTTCCTGCTCCTAACGCAATCACCAGCGCCGGCGGCAGCGCCAGCGCCGGTAATGCTCTTTTTATTCCGGCCGCGGCGCTGAGAGCGCGGACCCCCGCTGGGGGCAGGCGCCCCGGGTCCGCCCCCGCCGCCTCCGCACACGGCCGGAAGCCGCCCGCATTATCGTTATGCTGCTCAATTTGAATAACGCGAATTAATTTTTATAGCGGCAGTGCGCGCCGCTCCGCGCATCTTGGCGACCCCACGGCCGACCGCATGTAAATCATATTTTTATGCGTGCACTTGCTGCTGCCCATAACGCCGGCCCCCGCTCTCTCCTTGCCTTCCCACAATGAGCGCCACTTGTGGCCACCACGCGGCCCGTATTTTTCCTTTTTCCTTCCTCTGCCCCTCGCCGGGTCGCTCTACTCGTCTGGCGCTGTAGCTTAACCTCGGCAGAGAGTGTGGCGACGATGCTGTTGTGTTCACCAGTGGACGAGAAGGCAGAAATGATCGGACACGGCTTCCACTAGGTGCTCTGTGTAAAAATGGGAAACGTAATGTAATGCCCATGACAAAGATTAGAAGCCTCGTGGAAAAAGGTTACGATTTTCGTGTGGAATATTTGGAACACGGCACATCGTGTAAGTATTTAGGGGTAAGAACCCATACCAGATGGGACGATCACATAATTTCACTATCAGGGAAACCGAATGGGTACTTTGATTTGTTGGAAGGTCCCTTTCAAAGTGTAGTTCATCTGTAAACAAAAACTCACGTATACGACACTTGACCCAGCAATTCCAACGTAAGAATATGATTCCAGTGTTTGGAGTCCGTAGGCGTATTCATTACAGGAGACATAAAACAAATTCAGAGGCGCGCCGCTATTTCGAGAACAGGTCGGCATCACTCTTGCGACAGTGTAACAGAAATTCTCGGGTAACTTAAATGAGAACCTGTGGAAGGACAGCGGCGTCGTTCTCTTTTAAGAGAAAAACTTCGAGGTGAAGAGTGTGCGTCAGTTCTGCCGCATCTATCATACATCTTCCGAAGGTATCGCGACGGTAAGAGAGAGCAGAACGCTTACAGATGCACGTTAACAGTCATTTTTCCTCTGCGCGTATGCAGATGGAGTAGGACAGATTATCAGTAATGCTGTAGAATGATATGCGGGTATGTTTGTAGATGTAGATGTGGACTTTGTGCTTTCTGTTCGCTTCTCTTCACTTCTCTAGAATAGATAAAAGCCTTGCATAAGAAACGCTCCTAAAAAACATCGAAACATTGTTATAAATCTACAGGACATGCCAAAAGTCTGATACTACAACGAATTACGAAAAGTCGATATAATATATTTGAACTGTTGTTAAAAGAATTCCAGAAGGTTTAGACAAGCTACGTAGGTGTAACCCATTCCTAGGCTGCAAATCTCTACTATTCGTCAGAATGGAGGACGAGGAAAACTTGTGGCGACGTCAGATGCAATGAAACGAGATTAAATATTACTTCTCTTATTCCTCAGAACAAATCTTGTCACTGTGTCTTCCGCGGCGGCTGGTGGCTTCGTAATCTAGAGCAGAATCTGCTGAATTCTGAAGCGAACTTAGTGTTGCCGAAGGTCGCTGCATGAGCCCAGAGTGCAGAGCAGTGGCTTGCATTGTGGTGAGTTGCTCGCCCGTTGGTTGAGAAGACGCGTCTCGTCTCTTCGTGTGCTACAGATGAGGTTATAACTGCGGCTAGTGAGTATATGGCTCATAAGCTGTGTTGAGAGTACTCCGCCCTTCTTAGGTCACCGACCGTGTTGTCCGCGATGTCGAATGCCTGGCCCGCTGTTGGGTAGGCCGTCTGACTCGAACTGGAACGGTGTCGGTAGAATCGTTGACTGTCCACCGGTGGCAGCTTCTTTACTGGATGCTGGTTCGTGGTCACACGTGGCTATGATTAGTGGTAATCGCTTCAGGTGACAAGGGTACAACCAATAATTATCTTGTAGTCGAAGCTCTTTTGTCTGTGTTTGCTTTAACAATACATATGTTTGTGGATGGTTTCCGCCTTTAGCTAAACACAATTTTGTTTCTTATCCCATACATGTTTCACTGCATCCTCTGAGGGCTTTTAGTTTATGGCTTTTTAACCACACGGTGTGGTTTTTGCCTGATGTTATTCTTTACAGTGACTGATTTCTTTCACAGTTTGTCATGTTTTCTGTTTTCTGTTTTCCTCCTCTTCTGTACTGTGTTATTGAGCTGTCACTGTCACTGTTTCACTGTTTACCAGCCAGCGGGTTGGAGTATTAATAACGCGGAGAAGCGGCTATGCTGTACGACATCATTTGTAATGACCAATTAGGTCTCGCTCACTATGACTCGCCAGTGGTCTTCAGTTTTGCTCTATTGGTGTAGTCAATTTGTTTCAGTATCATAACTGCTTCGTCAAATCCCTGATCGGTATTATTGCGTCCTCCTAGTGTTTCTTACGTAATTTTACGAGTGTAAGGGAGGCAAGTTGGTCTGCACTTGCTTACACTTTTCTGTTGAGCTCGTTCGCACTTGCACATAGAAGTGATTTGTCGCACTCCACTCCTAGTGACCGGCTAACCGTGTCGAAATGTTTACGCCTACCGGCTGGTTCGTGTTAATAGTTCAGTGTGCTTGAGCAATGCCGGGCTGTAGGCACTTAGAAAAATTTCCTCTCTCTCGTGGCCTTACTGACTTGATGAATAACACCCTCCTGTACTTTAATAAACTTCGTCCCAAACTTTATTCCTTCCTTGTCCGCTGATTAACTATCTTGCATATTTACATTTATTCCGAACCTTTAGATCCTTCACAACAGAAATCTTTCCGTAGTTTAATATTATTTTCGAAGCTGCTTCTTTGTACGTTATATCCTCTAAAATCTCTTAGTTGCTAGTGCGATTCCATTCCATGGAGATCTTCTTGCATAAGTGATTTAAAGCCTTAGACAAAAGTAAACTATACAAAGAAAAGCTAGCTTCCGATAACAGTAATCGTTGATGCACTGATCATAATGATATTCCGTCTAATTTTCTCTTGATCGTACGTGCTGGAACATTTGATCTAACGAAATTTGACCTTTCTATATCGTTTGTAGCAAAGTGGGATACAAGGTACTAGTCAGGAAGGTTACGTTTTGTGTGTAAAACGGACTTAGAGGTCCAATACAACATCTGCCGAGTTCTGTGATTATCATGGTACAAGTAATTGGAGCAGGAAGGCGAAACTGCGGTCCAGCTATATCACACTTGGTTCCATTAACCAGTAACCCACTCTGTCGGAATTCTAATTTAATCATACCTGTAAATGTTCCGTTGTTATAGCAATTAATTTCTGCTGTCTCTGGTGATATCATGAAAGAAATCCGGTGATTACCAACCAGCTAAAAGTGTGGTTGTGGCATTGGTACTACCATTTTGTATTCCGGTGTTTCGATTTTTCCTAGGAGTTACTGAATTTCACACCATAACTTGTCGGTTCGCACCACCTGAGCTGGGCAAATGATGACTGACCCCTTGATACTAGGGTGAGTTAATACATAAGTCGCAAACGCCAGAATACCGCACATCGTTTTAAATTTCGCGCCTATGTGTGTCTAGAAGGTAGCAGCACATATAGTGCGGAAAGTAGCCGTTACACCTATACCGCGGTCGGACCAAGATGGAAGATGTGTTATGAGTATGTACCCGACTAGAACAACGCGATTTTTGTCCCCAGAGCACGCCCATAGCGAAATTCTTCCTATACGTGCTTATAACTTCGTTTCATTGAAATCTGTGTTCAATTGAATTCAGAAAGGACAAAAATAGTCACAAACAAGGAGCGGCCTGGCCGCCCTAGTTATCCAGTGCTGGCACATTCTTTCATCCCATAGGGGTATTTCGCTACCACCAAGACAGATTGATCGTGCGAGTTGCAGCAATTTAAGGAAACAAATGAACCTGCTATATCCCGAGAACTCATTCGTTAGATGCGAACGGTGCCCCAAGAATTTTATGCTGCAGACTCTTAACACCTTGTCGAACGATGGGGTAAGTGTTTAAGTTTACAAGGGGGGTAAGTTGAAAAGGAAAATAAATTTCAGGCTAGTACACCCAGCTCTGATATCTCTATCCGTTAGCGACTTATTTATTGACTCACCTCGTAGAATTTTTAAGATCTCTTATTGAAGTAGTAACGTGCGAATCCTTTTGTTCTTAAACAAATGATACATCGCTAGTTTGACACTGGACCCACTTATTAAAAAGCTTTGTTTGACTGGATATGGATGAATTGTGGGACACTGCTATCGAGAGTTTAAATCCGCCACTGGAAAATATGTTAATATTTATCCTAGTCTGATCTGAACAAATCTTAACCTAAGTAACGCGATAGAAAAAT
Source organism: Schistocerca piceifrons (assembly GCF_021461385.2). Classification (NCBI taxonomy): domain Eukaryota; kingdom Metazoa; phylum Arthropoda; class Insecta; order Orthoptera; family Acrididae; genus Schistocerca; species Schistocerca piceifrons. The sequence goes on from NC_060138.1 coordinate 1,217,951,303, forward strand.
GGCATAGTAGAGGTAGAACGTTCGTAACCCTGTTCGAAATCCTGGTGTTGTACTTAACTGTCCATGTGTGGCATGGTGAATTGCTTCCTGTACGCTTTCCAAGTTCCATTCTGGCATCTCCCAAACTTTTGACTAGTTCGCCTAGTAGTCTGGCTACGGCTAGTTTCTCATCTAATGTCCTTAAACAATTTTTTATCTTTCCTAAACCTTTGTTTAGCGTTTCCATCGTTCCTGTCGCACAATGCTTGCAACTAACATTTCCTGTTCCACATTCGTCTACAATGAACGTCATGATGGGGAAATAACTATGCCGAAGGGAACGCGGAAATCTATCCTACTGGTATCACAGACTAGCGAGTCAGGTAGACCTTATTTGCAGCAGTACATCTTCGCTCATTGTATTAGTATATCACGTAAGACTACAAATGTTCGTCAAAGTTCAGAGAACACGGAACGTATGTGATTATGTGTTGCTTCCAGTGCCTAGAGAATACTCGATAGATTAGCACATCGCAGACTTTCTTTTAGCAAAGTGGCAATCGAGCCCCGTATTTCTCGGATTTAGCGCCGCCTGCAGCCTCCTTTCAGAGGCAAGTTGGGGGGGTTGGGTGGTAGAAGTGCATTCCCGCCGAACCGAGTCGGGTGGAGTGGAGGAGTTTTTGGAGCGCGGCACACGGACTGGCTTGCGGCCATTGTAGGAGCGGCGGCGGCGAAGCACAAAGGCCGTGTTTTGCCAGAGTGCCGGAGCCCCGGCCTGAGTGGATATAGGCGAGATGGCAGGCGCCAACAATCTACGGTTTGTTTGAGCCACGAGGCCGTCGTTAATAATGCAGCGGCCGGCGCCGCCGCCCGCTGTCCAGGGGCCTTCGCACTAGCCTGCTGCAGCCGACTGCCGCAGCGCCGGTTCTTTTGTTGATGCCTGTTACGCTTCCAGGTGGCCCCAGTCTGCATGGAATCGCATCACGAGCACCCGCAACTGAGCCAACTTTCTTCCGTTAGAAGCTGCTCGATCTCACAAACATAACGGCATAACGGATGATGGACTGGCGGGGAGTAGGGGGGATGGGGTGGAGAGGTGGGGCGTTAGAAGGTTCAAATGGCTCTGAGCACTATGGGACTCAACTTCTGAGGTCATTAGTCACTTAGAACTGGTTAAACCTAACTACCCTAAGGACATCACACACATCCATGCCCGAGGCAGGATTCGAACCTGCGACCGTAGCGGTCTCGCGGTTCCAGACTGCAGCGCCTAGAACCGCACGGCCACTTCGGCCGGCGGCGTTAGAAGGGCTTTGGGGGGGGGGGGGGGGATGTAGGCAGTCTTTTTAACTTCCACACCGAAGGGGGCACTGTGGCCTCATATTACTGACTGCTAGTGTGTTTTATCCTGTTGTAGCTACTACTGTTTACACTATTTACGTCCTAGTTAACTCCAAATGTTGGACTCAGTGCTAAAAGTAAGATATATATCTCTGTTGTCATTTACGTAATATAAAATTTAAAGAATGTCTGGTGGCTACGATCTTGCCAGGCTAAGTCAATTAATACCAAAAATAATCACGCAGTGGCAAGCAAATTTTCAGTTTTTGTTTTAGTAATGACGGAATGGACGAAATTAAATGAAAAAAGAGATAGCTACGTGAAAATAGTCTACAATGGCCGCCCACATTTCATTACGTTACATAACTACATCTACATGATTACTCTGCAATTCGCAATTAAGTGCCTGGCGGAGGGTTCACCGAACCACGTTTAAGCTACTCCTCTACCGATCCACTCTCGAACAGCGCGCCGCAAAAATGAAGTTAAATCTTTCCGTGCGAGCTCTGATTTATCTTATCATGATGATCGTTTCTCCCTACGTATGTGGTTGCTAACAGAATATTTTCACTCTCTGAGGAGAAAGTTGGTGATTGAAATTTCATGGGAAGTCCTGCCCCAGTGGAAAATCTTTGTTTTAATGACTGCCACCCTATTTCGTGTATCATATCTGTGGCACTCTCTCCCTTATTTCGCGATGGCACAAAACAAGCTGTCCCTCTTTAGACTTTTTCGATGCCCTCGTCAGTTCTATGTGGTGCGGATCCAAACCGCACGACAACAATCTAGAAGAGGACGAACAAGCGTAGTGTAAGGAGTCTCTTTAGTAGGCCTGTTACATTTTCCAAGTGTTCTGCCAATAAACCGCAGTCTTTGGTTTGTTTTATTCACAACATTATTTACGTGATCACTCCAACTTAAGTTATTCGTAATTGTAATCTGTAAGTACGTAGTTGATTTTACAGCCTTTAGATTTGTGTGATTTATCGTGTAACTGAAATTTAGAGGATTGTTTTTGTGGTCATGTGGATGACCACATTTTTCATGATTTAGAGTAACTGCCACTTTTTGCACCATACAGATATATTGTCTAACTAATTTTGCAATTAGTTTTGATCATCTGATGACGTTACATGACGCTAAATGACAGCATCATCTGTAAACGATCTAAGAGGGTTGCTCAGATCGTCTCCTAAATCGTCTATGTAGATCAGGAACAACAGAGGTACTACAACATTTCCTTGTGTAACGCTGGATAATACCTGAATGTTAATCGGTGACTTTCCGTCAGTTATTACGAACTGTGACCTTTCTGACAGGAAATCGTGAATGCAGTCACACATCTGTGACGACACTCTTTAGGCACCCTATTTAATTAGAAGTCGCTTGTGAGGAATGGTATCAAGAGTCTCCAGGAAATCTAAAAATATGGAGTCAGTTCGAGGTCCCCTGTCGATAGCACTCATTACGCCATGATTACAAACAGCTAGTTGTGTTTCATAAGAACGATATTTTCTAATTCCGTGTTGGCTATTTGTCAATATATAATTTTCTTCGAGGTGATTCGTAATGTTCGGGCACAGCGTACACTACAAAATCCTACTGCAAATCGATGTTAGTGGTATGGGTCTGTAATCTATCGGATTACTCCTATTTCCTTAATTGGGTATTAGAGTGACCTGTGCAACTTTCCAGTCTCTGGGTACGAATCTTTTTACGAGCGAACGTTTCAATTTGATTCCTGAGTATGGAGCTGTTGTATCAGCATATTCTGAATCGAACGTGAATGGTACACAGTCGGATGTCTTAAATCCCGAACTGATTATCCCTTAAAATAATTCAGTCAAACAAATATGACTAACTACCATGGACCGTTCACTCATAGTTGTCAGCTTGTTTTACATCACAGTATTTAGGGTCGTTTCTTTTAAGGCAGATGTTGCTACTGTAGACAGCTCAGAAGAATGGCTGCGAGGGATGGGATGGAACGGAAAGGGGGGGGGGGATATTCCCCCCTCACTCTCTCCACCCCGCGGCTGTCCACGGCCGTCCGTCTGAAAAATATTGCCTTGCCAGTCATCTTGATTGTCAGCCTTGTTGTGTGTCATTTTTTGCTGATTGTCGTCACACAGTTTCGTTCATTTTATTTCTTTTTTACAGCTCCACTCCCAAAAGGCAGAATTCTGGTGAAACATGAATGCAGAGACAACATCCACGTTATGAGCAAGAAACGGACGAGAAAATCGCACCAGTGGCGATGTTTTGACTGAATAAAATTCAAAAAACACATTCCAGTAGTTGCGTGAAGAGTTCCACTATTAACAAACTGTTGACACTGTAGTTACTGATACCATGTTCACAAATGGACAACGACATTATTTCGGAAATATAAGCGCACTGGAGACGTTAGGCGGTTCAATATATTTACGTCGGCCAAACCTTTTCGTGTCAATCACAATTACAATTCTCACTCAGTTGCAATCATGAAAAATGTTTTTATAGTAGTTCATAGTATCCTGCTTAGATAGCGTCACTCGACTCGCAATCGCATTCCTGGCGCATTCTTCATAGCCGCAGATAATAATCGTTCATATAGCCCAGTGCACGAAGACCAAATGATATCGTTTGGGGGAAAAATTCGTGTACAGTGGTAGGGGAAGAGGGGTCGCTGGAGTATCATGAACAAAATACTAAAAATCCTGATCGATGGGGTGTCAGCGTCGGATAGGGGGTAGAGGAGTATGTAAAGGTCACTTTTTTGTTTTGCCTGTACATCTCGAAACCCGCGGCTTCTGGTGAAAATGTTTTTCAGTACGAAATTAAACTACGTTAAATTTCCTGCAAAAAAAAAGATAATTCATCTTTTTCTCTGGGACTAATAGCTTCCACGTTGCAGGTGATGAAAAACCAAACAAAACCATTGCTGAGCTGAAATCAGCAGTTCTGGAGGTTGATCGACAGCATCGATGTTCCGACACTTCAGCGGGTCATGCAGAATTTCGCTATTCATCTGCGCCACATCATCGCCAATGATGGCAGGCATATCGAACATATCATAACTTAAATCCGAATATATGTAGTGGCGTTTATATGTTGAATAAAGTTTGTGCACTCCGTAGTTTAGAAGTAATTTACTTTTTTTTCATATAGCTCAAAAATTGCCACCCTGTATGTTCATATCACGTATCCGCATAGGTCTCCGCAAATTATCATCACATTTAGTGCCGTGCCGGGTGGTTTTTCAGCCCTTTGTAAGCTCTGTTTGTGTTGTTTCCTATAACGCACTTTGTATTTGGCAGGCATTATAGTCCGAACCACGAACGATGCCGGTTCGCTCAGGTCGACAAATGGACGGGGCTTGCAATGTTGCCGTTTCCGAGCGACAGTTGCGGTTCGTGCTTAAACGCGGCTTTGCTTTTGATGTAAGCGTGTCTCCCGCAAATTGCGTCTCTCACTTGCTTGTGTAAAATTTGTCGCTGACCGCCACCATCAACTGTGATAGCTCGCAACGAATGGAATAAAAATTCACTAAATAACTCGCCACGATCACGTTTAACGCTCGCACTGGACAGGGCGCTAAGAACAATACAGAACGTTCATTGGCTGCCGGAGATGGAAGTGCGAAGAACGAGCCTAAACTCGACCGCCATCGTTTCTGACTCCGACTATAGCGATGCACGGGGGTTGTGTTATAATGCGGCAGTTCGGCTTTAATTGTTTCTTCTTCTGTAATAAAGGAAACATTTCTAATCAGGGCCTATTTGTGGAAATAGTCGATTATTCCTTAGCACGTCTTCTTAATGACTGTTATTATTTCAATTACTGATTTCTACTCTCGGATCACGTTAACTGTACCGAAAGTAGACTTTGTGCGACGTTCAAACTAATTAGCGTGGTGTATATTACAAGTGGAAAGCGGACGGAACTTAGCTTCAGGAATATTTTCCTGGATGTAAACACTCTTTTACTTTAACTCATCATTTCGAAAATTGTATAAGCAAAGAGAGCGTCAAACGCAGTAATAATAAAATTTAAGTTGCGTCTATTGTGGCTGTTCACTAGTCATGATAAGTCGGAAGTTCTCCGAATCATCTCCTGAAATATTCAGTAAGTTCTGGCTCGATCGAACGCCGTGCACTTTACAAGGAAAAGTCAGCCTGTGTCTTGCGCTGTAAAGAAACACCAAACAAGAAGATTCTGCGCTCAGATTCCCCGAAGTTTCTTTTGCCAGCCTCTTGAATATTTCATAAATGCCCGAGATCTCGGTGTTTTGCCAGCATTTTCTTCCGTCGACATTGATCTGCTCTTGATATATATCTGATAAGCAGGAAGTTCCATGTTTTGCGTCCCTTTTTTATTTACGTGCTTCTTCACCACGAATACCTTGTACTTCAGTATCATAAGCGTGGTCTTAGAAACCAGTACAAGAGCCGATGCAATCTTCTCTTGCTTTCTTTCAAGTGGCTGCGTGGGAATTCCGCGAAGTTTCAATGAATGTCTTTCTCGTCATCTTCTGGCGAACATGTTATAATTCTTATTCTCGTGGATAAGAAATTTTAGGTGATCGTCGGATAGGCTCATGTACTGCGAATGAGCCTAGAAAAAGAGCGTAGCAAATATTCACAGCTATCGTGGAGTTCACAGCGTTTGACGGGCAGGTGCAGAAAAACCTTATGGCCTGAATAATCACAGAAATCTGGAGTAACTCACATGCGGATGTTAACACTTTATTCAGAGCTAACAGCTCTTCTGTCACATCCAATAATGATTACGTAAGCAACGAACCAGTTTAGGGCATAACGGATAGAATTGCTTGAATGGTGTTCTGGATTCACTGGGTAAACGTCTAAGATGACCCGCCACTCCTTCTCCGTTTCTCTCTCTCTCTCTCTCTCTCTCTCTCTCTCTCTCTCTCTCTCTCTCGCTGTCTCTCTTCCTTAACGCACATATCTCTATCTGAACACAGTTGACGCTCCTTGTGCTTTGCTAAACGCGAAGTTTACCAGTGGACAGCAGAGCCTGCTTAACACCCAATAATCTTAGCAGGTGTAAGAATAGATGCTGCCATACCTTTGTACCATATTTATACTTTGTCCATATGCAAACAGGGCTTTGAATGCGGTTTAAGACAGGTAACCGATACGATTGTTCGCTATTTACTGCGGCCTAGGAATCAAACTGATTCGTTGTCGACAAAGTGTTACGTCGGGATGACGAGTGTGAAGTGAGAGCGGCGCCTGAGGTTGGCCGGCGTGTGGTCTCCAGGAAGTGGCCGAGAGAGCAGCGGGTGAATCAGAGTGCGGCCTGCCGGCTGGTGATGACTCAATGACTGTGCGGAAGCGCCGGAACTGCGGATGCCCGGCTGGACCCCATAAATGGCTGCTGGGGCGGCGAGCACCGCAGCGCGCAGGCCGCTCGCAGCCCCCAGCTATAGCCCACAGCTCTCTCGCCGGCCCATGCTCCTTACTGTTTATAAACAACTTGACGAGAAATCGCATCTTGTTCTGCGAGCTGTGTGCTCTACGCCCACAAGAAGAGCCACTACTTGTACTGAGTTATAGGTCAAGGAGAAAACTTCCATGTAAGGGTAGAATCCCGAGATAATCGTTGGGCTACGAGAGAGACTGTTTGTTCTGTTCCAGCAGAGGAATAGCCTAGTTTCCTGCAACACGTGTCGTATTCACTACGTCCATACAAACTTGTCGACATACACTCTCATGAACAAAAAATTTCCCGGGCAGAAGTTTTCACACGGTGAGAAAGTATTGTACTTACCCATTTAGACGTATAGGTAGGACCTGCTGGTCAACGCCGCATGAGTGATTTACGTGGCATGTAATGAGTGTGTGTGAGGTACAGCACCACTGACGCTGCAACAGTGTGGGAGCACTGATTTAGTTCTGCTAGCAGGTCCGACGTTGCTGTGGAGAAAGAGATTCGTCACCAGAAATGTACGATGGGAAAGAATTGAAGGAATTATTGGTCTACCTAGTGGACATTAGTCACTGCACAGCATACTGGTACGATGACAGACTTCACCAGCGTAATTTACCAAATAAATGACTGTGACTGGTAGAAGCTGAGGTCCGCCCTAAATTCTAGTTGATTCATTAACCAGCAAAACCTTTCTTGAGATTTGTTGAGAACAACCGAACCTCTGTATTTGTGCTTCACAAAACTCTTTACCTATGTAGCAGAGACTTTGTGCCATCGATATACTTTACGACAGTCCTGTCAGTTCATGGAAGCTATGCGGCTGTAACGACCGTAGTTACATTCCTCTTCAAGGAATTATCACTTTCATTTCATTACCTTGGTTTCTGTCCGATGTGGCTGTGGAACAGAATGGCATGTTCTGAGAACGACACAGAGTGCTTCGTCGGGCCCTCAATATCTGGCTGTGTGACTCAGCGTGTAAGATACGCAACTAATGTTGGAAAGGAGTGGTCTGCAAATAATAAGCTGCCTGTGATTTCCTAGAGTCACCTCAGGAGCCACCAACGTGGTGTGAGGAAGTGATATGGCATGTGGTGTGACAAGCACACGGCTGTGATGTGACGTGTGTGTGACGACAGTAAAGATGATTTGATATTAGGCTTCTTTTGACGTTGAAGATCTTCTGCGTTTTATGTAAATGAAAGTAGCTACATCCTTCTCTGTACTTATTTTCTCTGTAAAACATACTTTTCACGTAAAAAATTAAAAAAAACGCTGTTCCGTGATTCAATATGCAAACTTTAGATCTTAAGGAAACTATTCAATAAAAAATTAAATCTATTACTCCCTATAGTCTTACCTCACAGCTTGCTAATTAACAGGCTCTCTTTTCGTTTTTATGAATATTTATTAAGATACTCTGAAATTAAGTAACCGACCGCACATTCTTCAAAAATCTTGCAGTGAACAATGTAGTCTCTGGCCAGTTCACATTTGATGCATTTTAGGTCATATATTGCTGTGTACAAAATGTAACTAACATATCGAAATTGTTTTCTAAAGCTGGAAGGAGAGCCATACCTCTTTCCAGTCTTGAGTCAGTACGCTGTATGTATAGGCAGTGTGTCGTAGCCCGTAGTTGGACTTTAAGACACCATGCTATGTCCAGTGTTTCTATTTCATATGTGTTTTGCGTTGTGGCTAGTGTCTCTATTTCGTATATGTTTTATGAAGTCAGTTACAGTCACACCCTAAATTAACATTGCATTTTTTCGAGATACGTTGTCATCTTCATAGATGAAGATAGTGAACATAACGGAGATACAGGGGTGGACAATAATTTGGAAGCACCAATAGCAAAACGCATTACCATGCCTAATACGCCGTAGGAAAACCGTTGGCATTCAAAATAGCTTCCAGTCGTACCGGGATGCATAAACAGAGATCCTGTGTGTGGTTTTCAAGGGAATCTTATACCACTCTGCCTGCAAACTAACGGCATATCCAGGTAACGATGATGGGGGTGGATAGCGACCATGCACCCTTCTCTTCAAAATAAACCACAAAGCCTCAGTGATATTGAGATCTGGCGACTGGTGGCCAAGGGAGATGTGACAGTCCGCACGAAACCAGTCCTGGACTATGCGAACTGTGTGGACAGGGGCCGTGCCGTCTTGTAAAACAGTACCACCACTAGGGAGCAAACGGTGTACCATGGGATGGATCTGATCAGCCAAAACGGTGGCACAATACTTGCCAGTAATGCGATCTTGCAGAGTAACCATGGGCTCCTATGGCGGCCCGAATCATCACTGAAACTATGTTTCACTATTGGGACGTTAACTTGCCAGAAGTTGGAAACAGTGTCAGGAGACCAAATGACTTTCTTAGATTGGTCCACAGCCCAAGTTCTATGGCTTCGACATGACGTTTTCCTGCTACGGACATTTGCATCACTGATGAGTGGTTTTGGAATTGCAACTCACCCTTCAATTCTCTGTTTACAGAGCTCTCTTCGTGTCGCTTTGTTGCCGACAGTGTTCGCGAGTACGACATTCAGTTCTGCAGTGATTTTGCAGCTGTCGTCCTCTTGTCGTTCGTCACAATCCTCTTCAGTGACCGCCCGTCAGGGTGACTCGACACAGGTTTTTGTTCGCGTTGTCACTTAGCGGATGGTGTTTTTCCGCTTTCCCTGTGTGCGATATAAATCGTCGATACGGTGACTCCTGAAACAACGGACACTTCGGCTGCCTTGGTTACAGAAGCACCACCAAAAAACCACCAACAATTTGCTCAAGATCGAATTGATGTAACTCCGACGTAATGCTCTCACAGCTGCGAGGAACGCTGTTCAGATCACAGATTGATACTTGTAACGTATTGAGGACACTGCACGGTGTAGTTCGTGAGCAAGCGCAATAGCGCAGCGTGCAGGTTTGGCTAGCCATCTGCATTTATGTTCAAGCGTACATTTCTGCGGTGTTTCCACTTTTTTGTCTAGTACCTGTAGGTGAGTATGGCCTCACCATCGATAGGCGACAATTTCATAGCATTAATTCATAACAAATTCGTTTCTGTTCCGTGGTACATGAGGCATTCCCCATTCACAGAAACGTAATGAAATCAGTCTCGTGATGTCTATTTACAAATGAGCGAATACTCAATATTAATTTTTAAGAGGACGAAAATCAGCAGAATGCGTATTTGGTACGTTAACATAAAAATTAGAACTATCAATTCACAACTGTGTTGCAACCCTTGGAAAATTGATCTTACCTTTCGAGTTATTTACATGTTACACCAAGTTTTCCCGCTTTGTGACGGGACATTCTCAATACTTCAATGAGGCAATACCGTAATAGGAAATAAAACAAACGATTAATTGCTACCACAACAGCCATCTCCAAGATCTATTAAGGAAAGTCTTTCGACAAGTTCCGGAAGTTCTCTCGTATTTCATTTCAACATGGCTACTGCATTCCTTAAACACTTATATGTATAAAATTTTATTTGCAGTAATGTTCCAAATGATGGTTTAGGTGCTTAACTGTTGCCAAGCGCTGAAATAAATTGTTTGTGATAAGAATTGATTTTATCAGATGAACCTGTTTTGTGCTTTCAGTTAGGTCTGAAACTTAACAAATTCTCACAAGTGGTAGCTGTCATTAAGTTCAGTATCTTTATCCATTCAAAGCGTGCGGTACCACACTTCACCCGAGAGTAGAAGCAGCAATGCGCTCCTTGGACGTCGCTGCGCATCACTTCGGAACGCCACCTCTGTGTGCGCTGAACTGTTTGTGAACCCGGGGATGGCTCGAGACACCACCTCCCCACCACGCCACCTGTTACGTGTGCATTGAGGCTAAACTGTGTTGTTTCCGTCGCCCTAGAGTCACTCGTCTTAGGCACCTTCTCGTCCACCACCACATCATCAGGAAAGAACAGATTTGTGCACCTCCCCCTCCCCCCCCCTGCCCGGATCATTTATGTAAACAGAAAATAACAGCTGTCCTATTGCACTTCCCTAGGACACTTCTCTGATGAACAAATGGTTCAAATGGCTCTGAGCACTATGGGACTCAACTGCTGAGGTCATTAGTCCCCTAGAACTTAGAACCACTTAAACCTAACTAACCTAAGGACATCACAAACATCCATGCCCGAAGCAGGATTCGAACCTGCGACCGTAGCGGTCTTGCGGTTCCAGACTGCAGCGCCTTTAACCGCACGGCCACTTCAGCCGGCTCTCTGATGAACACTCGCCGTCGCGGACGACATAATGAGTTGTATTACTTAAGAAGGATGCATGACTGTTGAGGGACAGTGTCAGCCCTCTGCAGTAGTTCTATTGTGGCCGCTTGATCCTTCTCCGCTCCAAACGTGCTGATGCGTTTGATTGGGGCCACTGAATCTGTTAATGGTTCAAATGGCTCTGAGCACTATGCGACTTAACTTCTGAGGTCATCGGTCGCCTAGAACTTAGAACTAATTAAACCTAACTAACCTAAGGACATCACACACATCCATGCCCGAGGCAGGATTCGAACCTGTGACCGTAGCGGTCGCCCGGCTCCAGACTGTAGCGCCTAGAACCGCACGGCCACTCCGGCCGGCAATCTGTTAATGCTCAGCTGACACACAGAAACTTTTGTCAGCTTTTGGTAGCATTTAGGACGAACTTCGAGAGCTATAGAGCATTTTGCGACACCAGCCGTCGGTGTCGCGTCACTTTTTGTAGAACATTTTTAATTTAATTTTTCTGCAGCGTTGTCCGTTGTTATATTTTCTCTCGTAGTGTGTATCGTCGTCTCTATAGAAGTTATTTTTAGGATAACGGATAAAGTTTCGTTTGCGGTAAATGTTTATTTTATTGCGTTATGACTAAACATCGGTGTAACAACCCGAGTTGTTTTCCAAAGGACCAAAATCTCGTAACTAAACAAAGCCAAAAACTTGGCGTTTAAGTCTTCGTGTTGGTTGGTTTGTTATAGTCAGATGCGTAGGCGCGTTCGTTACATCAGTGGTGACATAACGAGTACCAGGTTGTTGCTCCAAGCAGTAATTTCCTGCAGGTCTTACCGAATATTGGCCGGGAAACCGCCTGTGCAGCGTTCCGAGAATCGTGGCGGAGCGAACGGTGCTGCCGTGACAGGTCGGCGCGACTGAGGCGGCACGCGTCCGCCGCGACTGCCGGCTCCTGCTCTCTGCCTCGGCTGGAGTGGAGTGGAGAGGACTGGAGTGGAGTGGAGTGGAGTGCGCTAATAAGCCCCGTAATGAGGTTGCCGGCGGGCGCGTCCTCCGGGACGCCAGCCCTTTGTTATGAAAATCGGCGCCGCGCTCGGAGTTTGTGTAAAATAATACGGTTTGTAAAGTTGTAATGCGGTTGGTTTCGGGCTGCGGGCTCTCGCGGCGTTTTCGATATTGGGCGGTAGACGGCAGAGCGGACGCGCGCGCCGATTAAGCCGGCTTTGTGGTCCTAACTGCGGCCGCCATTGTCTACCGTGACGTCACAATCAGCGTCGGCTGCGTCCTCCGCGAGCCGCCTGCAGCCGCCAAGTCAAGGGGCGCATTCTGGAGGCCGCCTACGAAGGACCTGAAGCCAGCTCGTCCGCGGTTGTACAGCGATAACGCCTCACAAGGGAAGGCATTGCGGTCTACACCTCGTCGAGGTAGTGAGAGGCAAAAAGCTGGCTCGTTTGGAGCACATTGGTGAAGGCGAAATGTTTCCTGCGGGTAATGGACTACTAGAGTGTAGCTTTTGTTAGTGGTTGCACCATCTCTCCTCAGAGATTGGTCCACACTTTCCTCAGTCAGTCCTTTGGTCCTATCAAGGATTGTGAACTATCCGTGCCTTTCAAGGCTCTCCTTCATAAAGTTTTAATTGTCATCTCTCGAATCTGTGGTTGTTAAATTTAAACCGTGCGTCCTTGGTGACTTTAGTTTTATGGGCGTTAGGCCACGGTTCAAGTCATATTTTCTACCTAAAGTTCTGTATTCTAATGCTCGAGACATCACCAAAGGCTATAGATGGCACAGTTTCAAACTTAAACAAGTTCAGCCGAAACGTTCATACGTATCCACGTAACGTTCGGTTCGTGACGTCATCACCGTGCTACCTAAGGATAGCGCATTTTCACCGACGTGTGTTATGGAGGTTGTAATGAGGAAGAGATGGCGGTCTTTGCCTTATTTCAGACAAAGGACAAGAAATTTTATTAGCAAACTGATGGTGTTACTGTAGGGAACCAATTCAGCGTAGTTGTTTTTATAAGGAAATAATTGAAGAAACAGCCCTTCAGACGGTGAAGAACAACCGTCATGTTCGTTTCGGCACACTTTATATAGCCTCATGGAGAAAAAGATCTCTAAAGGAGATGTAAATTTTCTGAATGATGGTAACTATTTTATAAAGTTCACTATGGAAAAGAGAAAGAAGTCAAATGTCATTTTTGGATATACAGGCACGTAGAAAGTCAGACGGAAATTTAGGGTACAAAGTCTGCAGAAAGCCCACTCACATGGATAGATACCTTCGCAGACACTCCAGTCACCATCCAAAGCAGGAAAGAGGAGTGCTCTAACATTGGTGGACCAGGCTAATGGAGGCTGTGAAACACAATACTTGGGAGGACGAACTCGATGATTTAAGAACTGCTTCCAGAAGAAACGGTTACTCAGATGAAGAGATTAATGGGGCAGTACACTCTAAGAGATCCGGAGCTTCTAGTGAAAAAGAACCAACAAAAAGAAACTTTTTCTCCCATACATCTCATCGGCAGCATTTTAAGAATAGTATAGTTAGCAAGTACAACCGCCTTAAGAAACACAAGAGCAATTGTCGTCAGGAAAACACGGATAAATCGGCAATAGTACACCATGCATTGGCGCCAGCAAACCGCCAAATTCATTTCTTCGACGCTATTGTTTCATCAGGATCCAATAATTACTGTGCTAAGATTTGCGGAAAGGCAGTAGAAACTCTCAAACACAAAAATATCATTAACAGAAAAGAAGGACATAAGTTACGCAAGTCGTGGATCTTAATGTAAAATGAAGCAAGCAGTATCAACTCTTCCTACCTGTAACCTGCTTAGCACACCACACTTCGGTGTGACTCCGCGATCTCTGGGAGAGCTGTGATGACGTCAGGAATCGACAGTTGCTTGGTTACGTACAAACAGTTCGGGTTGTTGAGCTCGTTTAAGTTTGAGACTGCTATCTCAGTCTTAACAGCTTCTGATGATGACACTAGCATTGTAAAACGAAATGTTGGGCAGGTAAATATGCCTTGGACCATGGCCCAATGCCCATGAAACCAAAGTCACGAAGAACGCAAATATTGGCCGTGGAAGCCTGCACCGTGTGATTAAACCGTACGCCCTAACCACATGTGTCCCAAAGGTAGAAAGAAAATATTATTTCCTAATCATATGGCCTCTTGAAATAACACAGTTACTTGAAATGAACTTGAGTTGGTAATACTTTATTTTGAACAGGTTTAATGTCCCCCCCACCCTCCCCCATACTCATTAACTTAGTCTTAGCTTGGTCAGTTTTAAATCCAGAACGACCGTAACTTAAGCGTTTATTTTTGCATAATAGAAACGTACAAAATCTCAGTCAGGTGTAGAAATACTCTTCAAAATTCAGAGCAGCTATTCAAACTTGATGACCTTCGCGCCTATACACATTGTGCAGCAATGGCGTGTGTTTCGTAATACGGTTTCTGCTCACTTGTGTTTGCACAAATAGTAATATGTTGTATGAACGCAAAATGAAATGAAATGGTATCAGTTGTACGTACAGGTATATTTATCTTGAGCTCTAATATTGTATTAATTTCCTGACGCATTTCGACCACTGACCATCATCAAAACGACACGACGTAAACTGATACAGTGTATCCCACCAGTGTGGACGGTACAAGTCATTACTGAAAACTTCAAATGGTTCAAATGGCTCTGAGCACTATGGGACTTAACATCTGTGGTCATCAGTCCCCTAGAACTTAGAACTACTTAAACCTAACTAACCTAAGGACATCACACACATCCATGCCCGAGGCAGCATTCGAACCTGCGACCGTAGTAGTCGCACGGTTCCGGACTGAGCGCCTAGAACCACGAGACCACCGCGGCCGGCTAAATGAGTTCACACTTGTGATTTGTACCGACAATGTCATGAAGATGGCCAGTGGCGGAAACGCATCATGAAATTAATGAAATATTTTTGTGGCAAGACAAATACATAATTCACTTAAATTTCAACAAATTCTAATGACGAACGAATATACATTCATGATACTGATAAGCGATACTGCTAAAAATATTCCAAACCATAACCAGCTGCACGCTGCGGCTAATTAGGGACGTTTCTTGTGGAATCTTTCTACCGCGGCCGGTGTGAGCAAATCGATGCGACCGCCCACTTGTAACACATTTTCTGCTAGCAACGGAACCACTCCTACTCAGGCAACTCCACATTATCGCCTAGTTTGAGCAATGATGCTGTATATAGGAACAGTCAACAAACTAGGATCACAGACGACCTGACTATAGGACCAGCGCGACTCTATAAGAGAGTCCTCGTATTTGGAGGGGGGGGGGGGGGGCATGTCGTCACCTTACAATAGGTGGTCAGACAGAGCAATAGCGCTCCATAGCAATTGTAACCGTTGCTACAGAGCCGTAGCAGCCGCCACTTGCGCGGCGCCCCTCTGTGGCTATGGCACCCAGAACTCGTACATAATTACAGTGAGGAAGCCAGAGAGCGGCGGCAAAAAGCTCTGCGGCCGCCACCAGGGCATCAGGCGTTTCGCTTCCCACACTTCGCTATCGTGGGAACTATGATCGACATCACCTTAGTGTATGGTGCGGCAGTGTGTTGTCCTCGCAGCCCTTGAACGGGTCATTACATCTTTCAGTTTTCCGCTCAAGTTCTCGAAAGTCGACCTAAATCTATACTGGTGCTCCAGCGTTACCTCTATAACGCTACTAACACGCGAATTTCCACTGTTATTGGTATTCTTATCTCATTTAGTATCTAATTTGAAAATGCTGTTCTCATACGATCAACACCAGAAGTGAAATTTCCGAAGGAAAGAACTAATTAAGCTGAATTGCTGAATACTGACAGTGACCAGATGTTTGGATGCTGCAACCGTGTCCGCCGGTGCAGCTCGTCTCGGGATGTGATTGCAGCAACGTGCCGCTCGAGGTGGCGATTGGGTTTGGAAATCAGCTGCGCCTCCTCAGCTCTGCAGTCTTGTGCTAACCCTCTGCAACGTTCGACAGAACTCGGTATTGAGAAACTGATTTCGTCCAATATTACTCCATGCTTCACGGCGTGCCAGACAAGCCGTGTAGGTCGACATCGAGTTTGACGATGTTGCCTCCTATATTCTTCACTCACTGCTGGGGTTAGGTACACTTCTTCAACATCTTATCAATGAATTTTACAGCGACACTTCCCTGTACAAAAGATAGTATCAAACACCTTCAAATATACAAAAATACCTGCTTCTCAGTCACCTCCCATCTTATTTTCTAGCTCTCTCTCGGCGACAATAACGTAGCGCCTCTATGAATATGGAGACGGAAGCGTTTATTCAAATACAGTTTTGCGAAAACTACGTGTGAATGAAAAAGATGAGAGTGAAATACAAGAAATGGTGTGGAATACAGCGCGCGCAATAGCAATAAAAAGAGATAGCCAATAGAGGTGCACAGCTGGACGGATGATGTAGGTACAGTCACATATACAAACACTATTCACGAAAAAGTATTCCCAAAACAAGCGAATTTCTTCGTGAGTAGTACTTTGCAGATGACATGCAGTCAAAAACAATAAAAAAAGCACACAAAAAAGACGATCAGTAAAAATCAGTTCTCACAAGCCCCTAATTCCGGGTGAGCAATCAAAACAAATTAAACAAAATGTTGTAGTTTACGGAAGTAGGATGGAAAAAACCACGAACTTTGTATGACTTTTTACAGAAATAAATCGAGAGCCTAAGAGGATGACACACAGGTACCAAACATTCCTGGATAAATAAAAAAGAAATACGTTATGTTTTCTGTAAGGCTGACTTTAAAAACCTCAAATTTAACTCGCAAACACGGAAATGATACCAACAGGATCTTCCAGCCCGAGCAAGACGACGGTTGGATTCGCAGATTTCGGCCAAGTCATTTGTGCTTCAGGGTTCTCGATCTCAAATGGTCACATTTTGCCTTCTCTGTTGCCCCTGAAACATTGTACCATCCTGACGGAAGAAGCCAATATGAAAAGCAGCACGTTTTAAATGCGGGTGTCGCTTGTTGCGCAGGTACTACGAGACGGGCAGCTTCAAGGCGGGCGTCATCGGTGGCAGCAAGCCCAAGGTGGCGACGCCGCTGGTGGTGGACGCGATCGCCAACTACAAGCGCGAGAACCCCACCATGTTCGCCTGGGAGATCCGCGACCGGCTGCTCGCCGAGGGCATCTGCTCGCAGGACAACGTGCCCAGCGTCTCCTCCATCAACCGGTGAGTACTGCACGGCTGGGCGAGCGCTTGCCGTGAATGCAATTATCTGGTCTACGAGTAGACCGTGATAGTACACTGTCTGATAAAATTAAGCGTCTAGAAGGAGAGGGGGAAGTTTAATGGGGCTTTGTGTTGACTAGACAAAAGTCAGGTTAAATGAACAGTGAAACTGGTAGGACCAGCACACTGCTGGACCCCTCGCATTAGGATGTTGTGCCCATTCGGGCTTGGATGTATATACCGATTCGATCACTGAGGGTACCATACAGCAGCCGTATTCTGTCCTACTGTTACTTGGCCTTCTTCTCTTGTAACTGGTCTTCGGAATTCTTGATATTAGCATTGAGGTGAAGTTGACGCACAAACTTGTCCAATACATGTTCTGTCAATGATATACTGGACGCTATCTTGTTGCGCAAGAGCGTACCTGATAACGATGCAGGTAGTTCATAGAGACTCGTGCCGTGTGTGGAAAACTGATGACGCGTTGACAAATGGTATCAGCATACTGCATCTTCAGAGGTAGCGTATAAGGACTTAAGATGTTTCGGATGCATGTCTCGTTAGAGTTACAATCACTACCGGATATGACGCAGACTAGTACTAATACCCAATGACTGGCTACACCATGACGTTAGGGTTCAAATGGCTCTGAGGTCATCAGTCCCCTAGAACTTAGAACTACTTAAACCTAACTAACCTAAGGACATCACGCACATCCATGCCCGAGGCAGGATTCGAACCTGCGACCGTAGTGGACGCGCGGTTCCAGACTGTAGCGTCTAGAACCGCTTGGCCACTCCGGCCGGCTATGACGCTAGGGGCGACACCGATGAGATGCTCCAAAACATTGACAGAATGTGTCCTCTGCGCCATAATGCTCGACGTGTTCAGTTTCTGATAGAGCGGAGTATATGCCTCGACGTCAATATAACAGTTGCTCTATTTTCTTGAATCATCTGATTCTAAAGCTAGCCTTAATAGTGAATCTTCTGTGTATACTCTGTTTAGTGTAAATTTGGTTAGCCCTACGGACGGCTAAAGATGGAGCTATTTAATTTGCACAACAATATGGCCGGCTGAAGATGGAGATATTTAACTCGGAAAATAATAAGATAATGTGAATACGAACATCATAAATGAAGGCAGCTGAGTCAAGTTTTACAAAAACATATTATTGGTGAAATAATGTTTCAGAGGGGACATATTTTTGAAGTACACATATCGCACATGTATGAGGCATGTCATCCGGTATTTTATTTCATAGATCGCGACGGAATGAAATAGAAAAACCATGAAGATACTATATGAGAGTATTGAGTAACAGGCGACATTATTCTAACAAAGCCAATTTGCAGCCACCTGTAAGACGTTCCTAGAAGTTTCTCGTCTTCCCTTAACTTCACAAATTTAAATAATTGCAGTCCATTAGTTTCCTTCCAGTGCAGAAGGCGTGAGAGTGCCTGTTGCAACACGTTCATGTGTAAGGAACTGTGTAGTCCAAGTTTTGTTGGAGTCACTGTCGCCGTTTATGAACCACGTGTTTATGCTTTCCGCTATGCTGCCCGTAGCACGACATCGATCTCCACCAGAAAACCGCTTGATGTTATCGCGGCACTTGACAGTCTCGGCCCAGCTGAACATGGCGTAGTCTTGCCTTCCTGTTGCCACTGTGTTGACTCAGCCGCAGGTGGGCCTGCAATTGAGCGTGAAATCCGCAGCGCGGTTACTTGGCATTTCACAGAAACGCGGAACATCGACAAATGTGTCGAGTAACCATCAGGCTTAAAGGGAATTGAATTTAAAATTTTTGCACTGTTATGGAGTCGGATATAAAATCATTTTACTGGTATCATCAGCGAAGTAAACATGTATGTAAGCGGGCATTTCGTTCGATGGTCGGCCGTTGATGAATAGCGGGAAACAAAGCGCCAGGGGACAGATACTTACGGCGTTCTACATCTACATCTACATCTACATTGATACTCCACAAGCCACCCAACGGTGTGTGGCGGAGGGCACTTTACATGCCACTGTCATTACCTCCCTTTCCTGTTCCAGTCGCGTATGGTTCGCGGGAAGAACGACTGTCTGAAAGCCTCCGTGCGCGCTCTAATCTCTCTGATTTTACATTCGTGATCTCCTCGGGAGGTATAAGTAGGGGGAAGCAATATATTCGATACCTCATCCAGAAACGCACCCTCTCGAATCCTGGCGAGCAAGCTACACCGCGATGCAGAGCGCCTCTCTTGCACAGTCTGCCACTTGAGTTTGCTAAACATCTCCGTAACGCTATCACGCTTACCAAATAACCCTGTGACGAAACGCGCCGCTCTTCTTTGGATCTTCTCTATCTCCTCCGTCAACCCGATCTGGTATGGATCCCACACTGATGAGCAATACTCAAGTATAGGACGAACGAGTGTTTTGTAAGCCACCTCCTTTGTTGATGGACTACATTTTCTAAGGACTCTCCCAATGAATCTCAACCTGGTACCCTCCTTACCAACAATTAATTTTATATGATCATTCCACTTCAAATCGTTCCGCACGCATACTCCCAGATATTTTACAGAAGTAACTGCTACCAGTGTTTGTTCCGCTATCATATAATCATACAATAAAGGATCCTTCTTTCTATGTATTCGCAATACATTACATTTGTCTATGTTAAGGGTCAGTTACTTCGGTGCTCTGTGTTAAACTATGTGAGTGGAGAAATGCCTGTTATTGAGTAGCTAATTCAGAAACTTTTTTGCTTGTTGGTCGATAGCTTGAGGAGTAGCCTGGTTAGGTTTTGATGTGGAGAAGTGGGAGGCCGTGACAAGTGCGGGCCGGACCACATGTCGCGGAAACGTGACACCTCTCTTCTCTGTTCTACTCTGCTCTGCGCTATCGCACCGAGGGGATTTATTTTCATGGCTCACGACAGCGGAGCAGCCGCGGAGATAGCGGCGCCTGCAGAACGCGCCGGTCGCTCCGTAAATGGAAATCCGGCGCCCTTATCTGGTGGTGGGGGGAGGAGGAAAGGGTGGCGGGGCGGGAATAAGCCCTTAATCCTGTTAACCGGCCGCTGAGGCGCGCCACGGCGCACTTCAAACGCGCGGCCCGGGCCCGATCGGGCGGCAGGCGGCGGGCAAACGGCGGCGCGCGCGTAATTGGCGTGTGGCGGAGGCCCGGCTCGCATCGGCCAGCCCTGCGCCTCTGCCTGCTGCCGCCAGCCGTCTTATCGGCCATCTCGTCTGCCTGGCTACAGCCGCGCAGCGCAGGCCGTTCCGAGTCCTCTGCCGGGGAGAGGAGCGCTCAGGACAGTTTGAAGCACAGGCGCCTTACTTAGCCTGTCACTCCAGGCTGCGGCTTCAGTTTTTGGATCCCTTATCAACTAGGCCACACAACGTTTGTAGTGGTCTTCACTGTCAAGCCTGCCGTGATGCTACCTCTGCGCTAGACTTTCCCGCCGGCCGGAGTGGCCGTGCGGTTCTAGGTGCTACAGTCTTGAATCGCGCGACCGCTACGGTCGCAGGTTCGAATCATGCCTCCGGCATGGATGTGTGTGATGTCCTTAGGTTAGTTAGGTTGAAGTAGTTCTAAGTTCTAGGGGACTAATGACCTCAGAAGTTAAGTCCCACAGTGCTCACAGCAATTTTTTTTAGACTTTCTTGTATGAGTCTCTTCATCTCTGCGTAACTATTGCAACTTACATCCCTTTGAACCTGCTTACTAGTACACCTTAGTCTCCATCCCCCGCCCCCACATTTGTGCCCATTACCGAATTTGTCGATACCTCAGAATATATCCTATCAACGGATCTTTTCTTTTAGTTAATCGCTGTAAATTTCTGTTCTCGCCTGTTCGATTCAGTACCTCCTTATCTGTTATTCTTTCTGCCCAATCTTCAACTTTCTTGTGTAGCACCACACTTCAAAAGCCTCTTGTCTGTGCAGTACCTCATCAGTTATTGCGTTGCCAATAGCAAACGTCATCTACTACTTTTTCCTAATCTAGTCCCCTAATCATCGCCTGATTTATTTCGATTACATACAACTACCCTTGTTTTCATTTTGTTGTTGATCATCGCATAACCTGTTTTCGAGACACTATCCATTCCGTTCAACTGCTTCTCCAAGTCCTCAGACTTGCTGTGCTAGGATCGTGACATATCGTTATAGCACTTACAAAGGTGAAACACAGATGCTGCGGGAAGTCGAAACAGATTTTTTGCTTGTAATGGTGTCAGGATCTTGTAATGTATCTTTTTTTTACTTGTTACATTATTGACGTGTTCTGCCTAGAGCCGTCATCGGATCCAAACTTAGAATTCGCGAAACAAAATTCAGCGGTATTTCAATAACACTCGCGCTAACCGTTCACACAGCCCTCTGTGACGCATTGTCTCAGATATAAATTAAAATTACTGAGTAATTCGGTTCAAATATCGGCGGCCGTGCCTGGTAAAGCACTGAGGTGTTCAAGCCATGCAGTTTTACCTTTCCTCTTCTTCTTCTTCTTCTTCGCGGATGGATCACTTAGGACCACGCGTAATCAACATTCGTTGGCCTTCCTTTTCGCCAAGTATTCCTTCATACGCAACGAATGGGCTAGCTTTCGTTAAGTAGACCACTTGTGTCGGTTAGTTTTTCTGTCTTCTTCCTCAAAACCCCGTGTGTTTGTGATTTTTCTGATTTCATTTCTGTCATGTAGATTTGGAGACCCTAATTCTTTCAGGTCTTTTTCCGTCTGTTTGTACTAGTTCGGTCTTGTAGTTTTCTTCTTCGAAAGTGTATGGATTTTGTGCGTTTACCTTTATTTATATAAATTAAAAATAACTCAAATCGCCCTTTGCTATCCGACAGTGGTTCATATTTCGCAACCAGCTCATCAGTGTTGAGGAAAGATCAGAGATACTCGGGCGCCCGCGTAAGGTATCGCGTCGCCACCACGCGCCCACCACGTGGGCCCGTCCACTGACACGAGAGTGACGCTAAATACTGCGGTCCGACACTTGTCCCGCAGTTCCTCGCTATTTTCTGAAGCCTTCAGTACACGCCGTTTAATATTTAATGGTAAAGTGACTAACCTTGCCTGTGGTTACGTTTTTGACTCCAGTCGCTGCCTGGACTATTTTGCGCGCGCTTACGACGACTGTCGCTACGCTCTGGACTTTACTTGTGGCTAAGTGGTCGCTTTTCGAACTCCGCCGACGTCGACGGTAAGAACTGGCCGTTCTGCCGGTCTCCACGGTACTGCCAGTGCGGCGGATCATAAACTGTCTTCTACTTACGCAGAATGGCATAGAAAACATTCCCTCTCGACCGCTGTATTCGGAAAGTTTCATGGTCGTAAGACAAATGTCTGAAGTACAATTACACT
The DNA here is from genome assembly GCF_021461385.2 of Schistocerca piceifrons. Taxonomy (NCBI): domain Eukaryota; kingdom Metazoa; phylum Arthropoda; class Insecta; order Orthoptera; family Acrididae; genus Schistocerca; species Schistocerca piceifrons. Next base: position 1,217,973,954 of record NC_060138.1, read on the forward strand.
CCGAAATATTTTCAGTTGTGACTTCCTCTGACTCACTATCAGCTCACCCGGTATTTTGCTACAAGAACTGTACTTACAATGGCTGGGGTCTTGAACTGTTCACTCCACCCTTCATTGAAGAGAATAAAACGTAAAAAAAGAGAATAAGACGATTCGGGGGGCGTCCAAGCATTTGTAGAGGTAAAACACGATAAGGAGCCAGTAATAAAAGGTAACATTACGTGGATTTGACTCCAGGCGTGGAAGAGGTTTCCGGATTTTTTCAGTTTGTCCGCATCATAACTTTAAATTAATTTAAGCTTTTAAAAATGTGCAGGCTTCCTAGTGGTTGCAGCGTTGTGTCGAACTGAGGTTAGAATCCCACGTAAGAGCCCTTGGCTCGCCTGCCTGACACGCAAGTTGCGGAGCTCGGGCAGGGAGATTAGTGGACCTCTCCTCCACCTTTTCTGGGCACGAATTTAACTGGGAGCAGTTTACAAGCCACCAATTAGGACATGCACACTGTCTTTTCTCCGCGATTCATAGACCATCGGCGACTGGGGGACTACGGATGTAGATGCAAATCTCGGCATGTAAACTGAATGTCGAGTACAAGGGCGCGGGACAGACTACGAGGAGACGTAACAGGCTAGGCTGCGCGAGACCAGCTGTGGGCTGCGATGCTATCTGCACCCCCGAGATGGCAATCGGCCCCCGGGCGCTTGTCCATTAGGGGCAGGGGCAGCAAGTGGCGCGATTATTAAAACACGGACAGATGGCGCCCCCCGGGGGAACGGGCAAGCCAACCCTCCACCCCCACCCAGCAATCTCGGCGGCCCTCGCCAGGGGCCCGTTTGTCCCGCGCTCGCTCTGGGGAAATAACTCTGGCGACGTAATAAGCTCGACGCATATGTGTTGTGTTGTAGCGGCAAGTGCGGGGTCGTCAACCGAGAGAACTTTATAGCGCTCTGTTTTTTTAATTTTTTTCCTATTTAATTTGTATCGGCTTCTGTGAATGCAACGGTATCATGGAACCAAACATGGCTCTAAAATAATATTTCAGAATGAACTGTATTCCAGACTGATTTCTCATTAGATTGACGATTCGATGACAACTAGAACCCTATGGATGTAAGTAGCAGACGGAAAATTAACACCAAGAGGGATTTAATAACGTAATAGTAATTTCTATCCGAACTATACATAATCAGTTGATGGGTTGAAACATCCCCTTAGGAAAATTTATGTTTTACTGTGATGGAAAACCTCTACATTATTTGATTTTTAAACAGCTGAGCAAAACTGAACGTACTCAGACATTTCTCTCTTTACTTATTCTGACCATCACTAAACTGACCACAATGTTTTTAGCGCAACGCAATCTGACTTTCAATAATCCCTACAAAAGAATGGCCCTGACTAACAATAACCTAAACCTTTCATGAATTACTTACCTCACAAAAATCTTCGTTACTCGAACTACTGCAATACAGCGAGCGCCAATACTGCCAGCTAAGTAAAGGATACTAACTACTGAAGGTACTAACTACTGATAGGCATAGTTAGTAAATGAAAGATTTTGATACAGAGCAAACAATGTATTTACCTTGATAATATTCAAATGTCATCATGTATATATCAGTTTATAGTATACAGTATTACAAATTTACTCTTTCTGATGGGCACACGTCCAGATCGCCCGCTCTCAAAATTCTGCCATCTCTCTCCCCACATCCACCATTGCTGGCGGCTCACTTCCAACTGCACAACGCTACACGCTCGTAACATCCAACTGCCCATCACTACAATAGCGAATATTCCAACAATGCCAACCAGCCACAGACTGCACACAGCACAGTCAGTGATTTTCATACAGAGCGCTACGTGACGTTACCAACATAAAAACCTAAACAGCCAACTTAAGGGTTAAACTTCACCCGATACGATAACAGTTGCTTGTACTTTCGTAATAAGTAAGGGACAGACGTTCAAAAACATAAAATCATTTTCGCTATTTCTCGCAGCCGCCGGGGAATAAATCCTCAAGCTGTTTTACATGAGTAGTTATCCATCACGGAAACTCAAACGTCATGCGATGTGGATCCTAAAACCAGCCATTCTCTACTAGGGATAAAAACAATCGCTTTCCAGTTACACTGGTTCTCTTCGACTTCATTTTAATTCGACTGTTACAACCGCTCAAAATGAACCGATTGTAGCTTTCCAACTGCTATTACTTCCAGTAAAAAACGCAGACTTGCAACAAAGACCGAAAAATTCTAGTATGGGTTAAGGAGTAGGAGACCACGTTCGATATGGCATTGAGGCTGGGGTAGAAATCAGTCTTATGGTCTTCAGCAGATTTTGCGAATATGAAGCAGATGGGCGTGGCGACAATGAGAGCGAAAGGTCACAAGTTGATGTCTTCCCAGCACCATCACGTTTGGATGGTGTCAATTTCTCACAGTGAAGCAACCCAAAAGTTAAGTATTCCGTTATTGACCCAAATCTACTGCACATCAATAAAATATAGGTATATCATTCAAATTTACCTTCTCTTCCAAGGACCATTGTGGTTGTTTTCTCTTTATGCGATGTCACGAGTTTCTTGCGCCTCCTCCAGTTTTTAACCTTTTGTAGCAAACGGAGCATTGTACTTCACTGCTACCACACTTAGTACAATACTTCCAAACTAGGGATGGTGTTATTCTACAATACAACTGATGTCCAAGGACGACAACGATAAGCTACTGAATAGACAAGGTGCAGGCAGGTCTTGCACACGCCGCGCGGAGTGCCCGGGCGGTTAGAGGCGTTATGTCACGGATTACACGGTCCCTCCCGCCGGAGGTTCGAGTCCTCCTTCGGGCACGTGTGTGTGTGTGTTGTTCTTAGCGTAAGTTAATTTAAGTGGTGTGTGATTTTAAGGACCGATGACCTCAGCAGTTTGGTCCCTTAGGAGTTCACACTCATTTGAACAAGTCTTGCACCGTGCACATACCACAGCGCACGGAATAGGTACATTATTGTCTCTGCATTGCTCTATGATCACTTTTCCCAGTTTTCAAATTATCCAGTGCCAACGGCCTTGCCGCAGTGGTAACAGTGGTTCCCAGCAGATCACCGAAGTTAGGCGCTGTCTGCCTTGGCTAGAACTTGTACGGGTGACCTTCCGCATCTGCCAAGCACTGTTAGTAAGTGGGGTGTACTCAGACCTTGTGAGCCCAATTGAGGAACTATCTGATTGAGAAATAGCGGTCCAGGTGACGAATATGAGAACGGCTGGGAAGGTGATGTGTTCACGTTATGCCCTTCCCTATCCGCATCCAGTGTCGCCAATCGGCGTCCATCGGTACCGTTGGGCCTTCCGAGATCTATTCGGACGGAGTTTAGTTTTAAATAATCCAATAACTAATGAGGAGGTATTGAATAGAATTGGGGAGAAGAGGAGTTTGTGGGACAACTTGACAAGAAGAAGGGACCGGTTGGTAGGACATGTTCTGAGGCATCAAGGGATCACAAATTTAGCATTGGAGGGCAGCGTGGAGGGTAAAAATCGTAGAGGGAGACCAAGAGATGAATACACTAAGCAGATTCAGAAGGATGTAGGTTGCAGTAAGTACTGGGAGATGAAGAAGCTTGCACAGGATAGAGTAGCATGGAGGGCTGCATCAAACCAGTCTCAGGACTGAAGACCACGACAACAGCAACAATCCAATATTTTAGAGCAATGGAAATTATGCGAACAAGCATTACTAATTGTAAAAAAGATTTATCTGAAAACCAAAAATTTAGCTCTGCTGTTATGGCAAACTGACGTGCCTGTTATTTTACCAGGTCATTAGAAAAAAATATAAAAAAAGCTGTTATAATCGAGATCAAACTAATACCGAAAAATACCGTTTATTCAGAACTAAAATATCGGTAACCGGTCGGTTTCTCCAATTCCTATTCTGTACCAAACAGCCTACTCACCTTCCAAGACAGAAATGAGTAACTAGTAGGAAGCTGGAGGTATTCATAATGCTGTCCGTTTTTCCGAATGATACCACAGTGGCGCTCCGTATAGTAGAAATGAATCCTAGGGAACACAAATGGAGTTTCCTTACCTGCATGATGCTTTATATCGCATTGTCTGACCGATGATTTTATTATCTTTTTGCAGACTATGACACATGAAAGACATCATTTTTACGGAAAAAGCTAAAAGTGACAGTTGTAACAGAAGTTCCGTTCACTGAAGAGCCGTTAAATTATGCCAGTACCCGAGATGACATAATCCTCCCACTTGCGTTCGTCTTGTAGCCCGTTATCCAGTCTAATAGTCTAGTGTCAAAACAGCGACTTAGTTTGTTTTAAATTCGTTTTGTTTTCTAGGGTCTAGGAAGAGTACCATATTACCTGCGATCCTGATTGCTAAACGCTTCCACCAGTTCATTCCTCGGCGGCAGCAGTTTCGCACGCTTGCTGTTAATTTGCCTACATCGTCGATTCTTCACTTGAATATACTGTCACCCGAAAACCGCTTCCACTCTGTACTAATGTGAACAAATGTAAGGTAGAGGACATAAAGTGAGGTAAGTCCTGCCATCATTCCATTAACAGTGTTACTGATCTGAGTTCCGATCGCATCGTAACGGTTAAATACGTATTGGAACGTCGAATAGCAACTGCAACCTTCATCCTTAATTATTTGCAGGATGTATTCCAATCTCTGTCTTCCTCTACAATTTTTACCGTCTACAACTTCCTCTAGGACCATGGAAATGATTCCCCGATGTCATAACAGATGTCTTATCATCCTGTCACTTCCGCTTGTCAGAATTTTCCGTATATTCCTTTTTTCGCCTCGTCAGTCCACCTAATTTTCAACATTCTTCTGTAGCACCACATCGAAAACGCTTCGATTCTCTTCCGTCTCGGTCTTCCCAAGCGATATTAAACACACATGAGAGAGGGCAAACCGAACCTTTAAAACAGCGGTAACGTATTCTGCATCTGTAAAGGAAAATCCAAACGCGATAATCGTGCGACCTATTCCTCCTGCTAGAATGTTCATAATTGATTCTTGGACCAACATTTCGATGGAATCTGTCCATCTATTGTCGTTCACGCACGTCCCGGAGAGAAACGAGTTTATTTATTCTTCGTGACGTCATTCTGCGTGATTAAGACATGACGTAGTTGATGATAAATTTTTATTTAAATTTTTACTTACTTTACACTTATTAGTGTACAATGCCGGAAACCACTCATTTAGAAACCAATCAGGGATCCTAATAATTATTTAGGAAAACCACTTTTTTGAACTCTGCTGGAAAGTGTTTTCGGATTTATTGATAAAATAGTGATAACTCACACACAACACAGTTTTGACGTCAGCTGTGACGACTTCCATCATCTTCTGTAAAGAGCAGCACTTTTTTTGTTAAATCTCGTGTCAGAGTAAGAAACATTCTGTACTTCAGCTTTCCTATATTGGAGTTTCAATTCGTGCGCATCGTGGAGGAATTAATATTGTTTAAGGTCGTATACACCATAAATAAACTTCAGCAGTTTGACCGAGAACAAGGGTATCGTTAAGAGACACACTGTTTCATCTGTACGCAGACACTTTTAAATAACGATATACGCTCATTCAAGCCCCCTATCCAGCCCCTGAAAGTGAATAAGACCGGATTACGCCCTATCGTCAGTTGTCGACTCGCAGTGAGAACAGCCGGTCAGTTCTTGGTACAATACGTAAGTGCGATGCAGCTGTACGCCAGAAAACTACTCGAACATGCAGTAGTCGGAGAATGTTTAGAATTCCCGAGAGGCCGTGAAGGATGTTGTTATATTAAGTCCGGTAGATTTAGTCCACTGTGGGAAGTAATGTTAGATGCACGGTCATATTGTTTTATATTCTTGCGAGACAATCGCGAAAGCATTTCACAATTCCATAACCGGTTCCTCCTAGTCAGTGGTCATCATCAAACTAAAAGCACTTACACTGGAGAGGTGACGGGACGTTACCGTCGCTTTGTCAACGTAAGAAATAAATATACCCCGTTAGTCCAGAAAGTTTGGAAACGCGACTCATAAAAAAGTGTATCAGGTTTCTACATAGTCTCCCCCAGTCGAATACATCGATCAAAACATTCATACAACCATGTGAAACTGTCAGGAAAGTCCTTTGGGATGTTGTTGAACCAGCTTGAATGTCTCAACTGGCTTGAATGTCACTTATGTCGTAAAAAGCGTTGACCCTTCCTGTGAGTTTTATAACTGTGTCGTCTTGTGGTTGGCTGGAATTGATAACACCAACTCTCGTCAGCCACGATGATTTTTTTCAGAAAAGAATTGTTCGCGTTTCGCATATCACGTAAGTGCCGGTTATTATTCAGGACTTATGGTGTGCGAACCACACGTTGCACACAGTCCGTGTCTTCTTCAAAGTATTCTGGAATATGTCAGCTTTGTGTTACAAACCGCAGTGGAGATATATACTGTGTGGTTGACATACTACAACCGAACGTCCACTACGTAACACTGCACTCTCGCAACTGACTAGTCGAATGCACATCTATTGTTTACTGTTGCATGTTGGAGCTGAAGTTGCTTAAACGCGCCGGCCGCTGTGTCCACTACGCAACACTGCACTCTCGCAACTGACTAGTCGAATGCACATCTATTGTTTACTGTTGCATGTTGGAGCTGAAGTTGCTTAAACGCGCCGGCCGCTGTGGCCGTGCCGTTCTAGGCGCTTCAGGGGACTGATGACCTCAGATGTTAAGTCCCATAGTGCTCAGAGCCCTTTGAACCATTTTTCGCTTAAACGCGAAGAATAAAATCAGTCTTGGAAGTTTTGGGATCGAGTGTGTATATATATGTATATGCATACTGATGTTGACAAAGCAACGGGAACTTTCTGGCACCGCTTGCAAGCGTGTGCTTTTAGTTCAAATGGCTCTGAGCACTATGGGACTTAACTACTGTGGTCATCAGTCCCCTAGAACTTAGAACTACTTAAACCTAACTAACCTAAGGACATCACACACATCCATGCCCGAGGCAGGATTCGAACCTGCGACCGTAGCAGTCGCACGGGTCCGGACTGCGCGCCTAGAACCGCTAGACCACCGCGGCCGGCGTGCTTTTAGTCCGATGATGATCAGTGACTGGTAGGAACCGATTACGGAATTGTAAATCGCTTTTGCGATTGCGTCATAAGGAAATAAAAGAAGATAATCAGTCAGTCAGGCATCCCCACTGAGAATACGTCATCATTTCCGTAGTGGATAACCTAGGTAGTGATTTTCTGAGGAAAGTATTTGGTGAATTTAGGCAACGGGTGTTTCGGAAGAGAAATGTATCGATAAGACAAGTGAGTTAGAGCGTTTATCGAGGCTTTCAGATGCGCGTCATTCTCCCACTGCCTCGGTGGCAGGAGGAACAGCAGGTGCTGCGGTCGCGGCCGGCCGGGCAGCGCGGCGCTGTGGCCGACTCCAGCCGCCGTTCCCGCGGCGCCTCCTGGTGGCGTCGGCGTCGGCGTCGCGGCGTGCCGCCATTTTGTGGTCGCGGGGAGGCAAACGAGCGCGACGGCGTCGAGCGGCCGGCGGTGGGGGCGGGAGGCGGCCGCCCGTTCCCTCCCCCCACTCTCCGGCCGCCCCTCTCCCGCGGGAGCGGCGGTGGGGGAGGGAGGGGGCTGTCAGGGGAGGGGGAAGGGGAGCGGGAGCGGCGCCGCGGCGCCCGGAGGGCAGCAGCGCGGCACTCGTCCACGGCTGCAGCGAAACGCAGCCAGAGCGTCAACTGTACAGTGAACAATGCTGGCGCAGGTCCGACCGGGGAGAGAACCACTGACGGCGGCAAGGGAGAAGGTGTGTCGTGGAGATCGAGCTGACTAGTTAGTCCACTGTACAATCTACCTCACACGTTAGTTTGCGGGAGCATGCAGGGAAATTAGCGACGAATGGTGCTACGTTTGGTGTAACAATGTTTCCTCCGCGCCATAAGGTTCTCCGGTTTCCTGCCGCGTCATTTCGCAGTGACCCTTCTGCGTTTCGGAAGGACACTGTTTCGTGGCATTTTCTTCCGGTGAAGTGCCGGTGTCTGGCATAAGGTCTCTTTGTACAGTCATCGGCGGACATTGAAATCGCCGCAGCCGCTTCCAAAAAGCGCTTCACCGCCATGTATTTACCTAGCCGGCAGCCCGGGCTCGCTGTTCACCGCTGACCCACGGAAGGCGGCGTGGCGTGTCGCGGGTTGCCCACCCCTGTCACAACTCACTAAATTTTGCGTCACACATACCCCGATTACCTTGTGAGTAGCACTGCCTCAGAAACCACTTGTTGTACAGATAACAAACGAAAAAAAAACAAAAAAAAAACAAAGAAACGCTACTACTTCTACCATGTCGTGTTAATTATTTGCAGTTTCCTATTGTCCTGCCCATGCACCGTGGCCCGACGCCTTCTCTGCTAATGTTTCCGTACCTCCACGTCGTTGAAACAAGCAGGCTGTGGGAAAAAGTCGGAGACGGAGCTATGAGATAAGGAAGGCATGGAGCGACGCTGGTGTGCAGTGCAGTGGCGGCCAGTGAGCGGCTAGTGCACCGCGCTCCCTACCTCGAGGATGCGCTGTCGGGTGCACCCACTAGCCGTGGAAAACACCGGTCACTCGTGGGGGGCGCTGCTATCTGGTAACAGCCATCAAGTTGGACGCACAGGATCACCAAAAGCACCGGGATACTGGTACTATGCGTTTGCTTCCTGGAACTGCTGAAGTACTCAGCTCTGATAGCTGAGGGCGATGTAGCACCTGAGTCGAGATGTCACGCAAACGACGGGCAAAGCTGACACGGTTGTTCCCCCCACAGCTATTGAGACTCGGGAACCTGAACGTCATTATGTGACGACGATTTTCTACATTTGTTGAATTCTTTCGGAAGAAGGGTTCTCGTGATGCGTAGAGAGAGGGTACAATCGAATTGACTGTCCGGAGGAATAGGAAATTAGAAACAGAGAATTGCGGTTTGTCTGACTAATATTTGTCCATTACTAACAAGTATTCTGACCTTACGCCGTCTTCGCGTAAGAAATAAATAGTGCACACAAAGAAATAGGTGTCCGTGACATCAAGCCTTGAAACTTAAGAATATTAACCACCGCACAGAATATTTGCTCATTAGGTAAACAGGAAATGCGGTGTATCACCATTACAATCATACGTGAAATATGCTGCAACCAGTCTGTGGCTTTTATTTACTAGACTGCGTTAGAAGTGCACCCGCTCGGGTAGGCGAGCGTGGTAACGCACCGCTTCCGGGATTCGGAGAGATGAGCCTGCCCCGCCTCGAATCGGTCTCGTGGATTAGCGAAAAGCACTGGTGAGCCGGTCAGACTGGATGTGGTCTTCAGGTGACTTCCCACGTCCAACTATATACATACCGGGGCGGTACCGACATACGGCCTCAGGTACACACTACGCAAACTTTTAGGCAACGTTCTCACACTTGAACGTGGGATTTTACTCTAGACCAGGGGTCGTGAAGCTGCAGCCCGCGGACCTCGTGTGGCGCATATAAAATATTCGTGCACTCCGCGAGTCTTAGTCGTGTTGTATTATAATGTGCATCTACCGAGCAACAGCCGAATCCGAAAACATCAACTGACGTTAATAGCTTCTAAGAGTGTACTTTTCCTTCTCAGTAACAAACAAGAATTCTTGCAGAGACAGCAATATTCTAAGATGTGCTTAATTTTTACTGGCGACGGTGAATTCGGCCATGAGCTAAGTAAAGCTGGCTGCTCACCTCAGGAGCAGAGGGATGAGTAGCGCGGCCAGAGGATGTGAGAAGGGGGAGTGTTTAATTGTTTGTTTTTCAGTACTGACAAGTCACGAGCAAGGGCGGCTCCCCACTGGTTACCTGCCGTGGTATAAGTTTTTCGCGGCAGTACATGGATTCGTGAATGCGCATAACGGAAGTGGTCATCTTAAAATGTGCTACTTGTTTCTAGCAAGGAACGTGAAATTAATCGAGGCTGCTACAATATAGCGCAACAAGTAGAAGAAAAAATGATATGCAGAACTTTTGGTACAGATTTGTGATCATGTCCCGTACTTCGTAATGCATCTAAATGTAAGTACAATTACTGTTATTAATCAATCATCCGCTCCCACAACAACACTTCTACAGGAAATTACAGTGTCGCAAGTTTCGGTTCGCAGCAATATGAGAGAAAAGAGTCTACACCACGTGTTTCGAATGGTGCCGATTTTTAACGATCAGTATTTGACTAGTGGCCAACGTATCGCGTACTATAGCAACTCTGGGCTCATAACATACTAATTTATGTAGCTTACTAATTAATAACAAGACTGGTTCTTACGCGGCTCGAGATGTCCCCCACGATGTCAGTATAGGCACTTGGGCAAAAACGTTTGATGACCACTGCTCTAGATGCAAAAAGACAAGTTGCACAGATTGCGTCACGACGTAGGGTCACGAATCACATGCGCCCACCAATTGCCACTACTGTCACTAGCATTGCCAAAACCCATATACCAATGCCGACCCCGTAGACAAACGGGAAACGGCAAAGAAAAAGAATTCGGGTACCAGTGTACAGGGACATAAGAATGCAGAGGCCATGAAATTACAATGTAAATAATGTTTAACGTACGGTCGACATTTTTCAATACAGAGATCACATATGTCCTTCTTACGGTAGCCATTATTTACATTGTCATTTTATGGCCACCCTCAATTTATTTCCCCATATACTTGTACCACGCTATAGTAAAGCTGCCATATGCTTGCAGGATATTTCACTATTAACACGAGAGATGAGTACTTGAGATCGCGTTTCCTCCGTTACGTCAGGACGAAATGTTCTGCATGGCTGTCAGTATCTCCACTTTAAATGTTCTTTTCTTTCGTGCTCACTAGTTTGTTTGTGGACGATACTTATCTGTTACCTCATGATGAGGTAATAATTCGAATACCAGTTAACAACGAACAAATATTACCAGAATAAATCGCAATTAACTTTTGTTTCGCCCTTAAGTATGAAACTGTTCTACTGAGCAGCTACAAAAGTATGTGTTTCCACGAGTGAGAGAACAGTTCTCGTGCAAGTCCGGGGCTGAGGAGTGGGTGGGGGCGCCGGCAGAGTTGGGACGTCCACTGAGGGCCCGGGCGGCGGCGGCCGGCGGCCGGCGGCCAGCATGACGCAGCGGCTGCGTGCCATGCAGAGCGCCTTTTTGCCCGCCGCTGTGTAATCGCCACTTCCTGCCGCCGGACAAGAAGTGACCGCCCTGCTTCCTCCTCAAAGTGGCGCGCGTCCTATTTCCACACGGCCCGCGCTCGCCGTAGCCATGGGAACCGCGGGACGTGACCGGCGGCGCTGCGTACCTGCTCGCGTGCTTCGGGACCGCCACTGGATCCCGGTTCGGCCATCCGCGTCAGCCGCGCACCACTCTAAACACAGAACTGTAGCCGCCTCGGGTTAGAGGGTTACTTGGAAACAACCTGCCGTAGTGTACCTGCGAGTGACAGCACGTGACTTACTTAGTGGAACGATCACTCAAGTTCAATCGTGCAGCTTTGACGTCGTTACTGGGATATTGCGTAATTTTAGTTTCTGTCCGAAAGAGACTGTATATAAAAATACTTGTTCGACGTCCTTGAAAGTATTTTAAGAGTCTGTGTCACCAACACTGATATCAAATAATTGCTGTTATTGCATGGAAATGAGGAGCGGCTGAGCCTATGGAGTTTACATTCCAGAGCCCCATTCACGAATAGAAACAACCTTATTCTTATTGACATGGGAGCATGATAAGCGCTTGCAAGTTCTGTGGGCTTGTTATTTAACGAGGAACAAGTATATATTTAGAAAGTAAGATAATTCACAAATTGGGTTTATTAGATGATAAAATAGGACACAGCATATCTTTTCTCTCTTTTACGAGAGAATTTCGAGAACTGCCTTGCTCGGAGATGCGTTACATGTTATGCTTGTTTCTAAGCAATATGCTTGAAATGTGGCCTGTAAATTTTCAGGGGTCGAGTGGTTGAGAGCGGGTTGCGTCTCAAACGGAACGATTTCGTGTACCACCAGAACATCGACTTTAAAAAATACGAAGTCCTTCCTTATCGGAGAATGCTGAATAAAGAGAACGCACATCAATACTCTTGCCGAACAAAATCTGAACTGATGAAATAAGAGTTATTAGTGGACCCGTAATCAGTTCTTCCTGAATGGAGTTTGAATAGGAGAGCGGAGGGGTAAGGGGAGGGGGAGAGCTTTTGCCATACGTCAGCCTGAGGCTTGGGGAGGACATACACACGTATGCTAGTGGAGCAGATCGCAGGATAATTGATTGTTTAGTAAGTTTCTTGTGACTTAAAGGAAAAAATACATCTTCTTGCATTGAAGCGTATTTACATAATTTAAAGCAGACCGATGGTTCTGTGTAAGGTTATCGAAGCTAACAGTCTGAAATTTTGTGCAATGTCCGTGTCAATGTGGCTTTTAATACTTTCCGATAACACGAAGGTCTACAAAATTATCAAGAGAAATAGTTTCCATCCAGCGGTGGAAAATAAGCTTTCGATTTAGCATATGCGTCTCACTGAAACCTACCGAATTTTTAATTCTGTTGTACTACATGTACAATGTTTACGGCAACACGACTGACACTTTGCTGCGGTGTTGATCTAGGTCCGGGCGGTGCTGGACACTGAAAAAGAACCGCGTAAAAGCACCGTTGTACGTAGTCCAATAGGTGTCTCTCTCCCGGAAGGACGACTGATAAATGTGTTGTAACGTAAGGCTGACTATTTATTGGATTATCCGAGAAAGCGGAAAAGCATTGTGTGTTAACAGGCAGAGAGGGAGAGGGAGGGTTGGGGGAGTGGGGTGGGGGGGGGGGAGAGGAATGAAGACGAGAGAGAATTGTGGTTCACAGACAAGTAGAGGGTGCCTTTTGGCGTTGTGTTGTTGTGGATCGCGGTGGTGGGTAGGATACTCGGTCGCCTCCCCTTTAACGCCGGAGACTGTGTTAAGCAGAGGAACAGCCATGGCCGCGGCGTCTCGGTCGCCCTGGCCGAGCCGATAAACAGGCGAGACCAAGACGCCGAGCCGTGCTCAGCCATGTTGATCAATAAGACGCCGGCCCGGCCCCTGGGGAAGTGAAGTGCGGGGGCGGCGCTCGAGGCGATGGGGAGGAAGCGGACGTCGCGCCGCGCCGAGCCGCAGGCAAAAACCCCACGAGTGGCGATAAAACCCGCCCACCCGTCTACCCACTCTACCGCTCTCTGCCGCGGCCGTGGCTGCTTGCTCTCTCTCTCTCTCTCTCTCTCTGCCCGAGCTGTCCTCCACCGGGGAGCAAATGGCTGTTCTTCACTTGTCCTATTCTCTGATGTTACGACATCAGCCCTTCTCATACTGTTGTTGGTCTCTTGCTTGTTCCCCACTACATCATTTGCACGATTCCTGTCGACGTGGTACGTAACTATTCAGTTTGGCGTTGTGCGTACGCGTGTACAGATTACTAAATTACACACTCTCTTGGATTTAACGAGAATGGACATACGAGAGGTGATATCAAGTTTTAATAATCACTTCGAACAAACGAAGTTGTTTGATGGCATCTACATCTCCGCCCCACAGCTGTGTAGTAAGCTGCTAGAGGAACGAGCAGATCATTTGCAGTTTGTCAGTGGGCTGGTTCTTCTAGCAGCGAACTACAGCGCCGTAGGGTGCGGATTTCAAAGTGCATGAGCATTGCAGAGATTGTAAGTGGAAACAAACAATTAATTACAGGATTATTTTATCAAAGCCGTCATTATAACTTTGCAACTATCCCGCGCACCTCACTGGCGCTCTGGTAAAAGTCAGTTCTCGTGCGCTCCGTATCATCTACTTGCTTACTTTAAAATGCAGTCAAGTTTATTATCTGCGTAAAATTTGTTGTTTCGTACTTTATCCGTGGATTTAGAAAGCGCCAAGACGCTTCGGAATTTTTATTACTGGTAACAATAATATTGATAAAGCACCTCGCAGCTGCAGCTCGCCTATGGATGGGGGGCAAAGGGGCACGACTATCAGAGAGCTGAGCACTAAAAGAACCGAATTCCCGAGTATTAAACAGCTTCAAACATCTTTATAAATCAGTTAATGTGTTAAATAAGCGATGTTAAGCCTATCAGCGATAAAAAGTTTTGAAAAAAGGTTGAAGTTATGTCATAAAATGTAAGCAGCATTCGTCTGCTGTATGTGGTACAGTGTCACATCTGCACAGTGGAGCCGGCCGCTGTGGCCAAGCGGTTGTAGGCGCTTCAATCTGGAACCGCGCGACCGCTACGGTCGGAGGATCGAATCCTGCTTCGGGCATGGATGTGTGTGATGTCCTTAGGTTCGTTAGGTTTAAGTAGTTCTAAATTCTAGGGGACTGATGACCTCAGATGTTAAGTCCCATAGTGCTCAGAGCCATTTGAACCATTCTGCATAGTGGAAGTTTTTAAATGACCAGTTTGGATGTCAAGCATACATTTTATATTTCCTACAAGAAGACAAAAACTAAGGTTATTGAGTTAAATGGGCATCATGTATAATAAACCTGCTTATATATCTACATCTATTTATCCAAGATGTTTCACAGTTCATGTTATGCATTTATATAAGTTGTAGAGGGAACTTAGCAGAGAAAGTTTCATATAGGAGCCCATGTCCGGAAACTACAGAGCATCGAACTTATACGCGCCGACGCTTGTAAACGTATGTATAGAGAGGGTGATTCCGTGGCGATGTTACAAACTTTCAAGGATGATGGAGACGGAAAAATGTATCAATTTGAGGCACGGAATCCTCGAACGGACGAGTCGAAAGTTACAAGCAAAACTAATTGATACCTCTGACAATGGAATACAAGTAGAGGTACTGTTGTTGCTAAGAATTTAGGGTTTGCAACCCCCAGAGGTGGTAGTATGGACCAAGGCAAGAAAAAATGTACAGTAAACAAGGGCTCTAAAATGCGTACCTAAGGAGCTATGGCAACCTGCTCATCTTCGCTAGGGTTACTTTTCCGGACCTGGGTTCCTATGTAAAACGTGGTCTAATAAATCCCCTCTACAATCTCTAGAAGTATGTAACATGAATTGTGAAGCACCCTGTATATTTCGCAAGTCACTGCGAAGTGCATGGCGGACGGTATTATCGACATTCTGTACTATTCCATTCGAGTATTGAGCAAGAGAAAAATGACTGTCTCTACGCCTCTGTACGTGGTTCTGATAGTACTCCTACAATTGGTGCTGAAGTCACCACTTAGTCAAGGAAATACGAAAATTTCTAGTGTACACCTGTATCTAAATTTATGATTTACTGGACTGCGGCGGCCACAGCTGCCTTCAAACATCGCAGCGGCGCCTCCGCCGTGTTCCACTTCGCGAGTTGCTTCTCTGACGTTCCTTTTTGCGGCTGGTGATTGTTTTCTGCGCCTGAAGGCCTGCTCATTGTGTTTCGCTACACTACACTTAGACAGATGGAACAAAAACTACTCGTTTTCCACCCATCCTGTTCATTGATTAGTGAGTGAGCTTTTCACCTTTGGCACCAAATATTTAACTTGTTGTAGTCTCCAGTCCGAAGACTCCACGTTAGTCTATTCTGCCCAAGCGTCTTCATTTCTGTATGCCTACTGTAAGCTCCATCCATTTGAGTTTCCGTACTGTAATTGAATCTTGGTCTCCCTGTACTATTTTTGCCCTCTGCGCTTCCCTCCGTTACCAAATTGACTATTGCTTGATCCCTCAGGATGTGCCCTATCAACTGACACTTTCTTTTAATCAAGCTGTGTCATAAATTTATTTTCTCACCAGTTCGGTTGAGTACCTCTTCATTAGTTACCCTGTCTATACATCGTATACATCATTCTTCCATAGAACCACATGTCAAAATCTACTCTCTTCTTGTACGAACTGTTTTTCGTCCATGCTTCACATCCATACAGGCCTGGATTCCAGACCAATGCCTTCAGCAAACAGTTCTTGACGTTTTACTGGGTATACAGTATATACGAAGGCTACTCGAAAAGGAAGATCCGATCGGTCGCGAAATAAAAACCACAATGAAAGGCAGCAATTTATTTGCAGCAGTTTGCTACACCTTCCAACTACCTCACTGCATAGTCGCTGCCCCGAATTAGACATTTGTCGTGGTGCTGTACAAACGTTCCAACACCCTCACCATAGAAGGCAGCCGCCTGTGTTTTCCACCACATTCCTGCTCTAGTCAGCAGTTCCTTGTCTCTTGCAAAACGTTGTTTTCATAGCCATTGGCTCAATGTGAGCATAGATTAACATCAGAGGGAACCAAGTCCGGGTTCTATGGCACGTAATCACATACTTCCCATCGAAAACGCTGCAGGAGCATCTTCCTTGCCCCTGCAGTGTACGCCTGAGAATTGCCCTAACGACTGTATTATTCCCTCTGCAGAACTCTGAAACCATTCTGAATGCCTCTACTATCGTCTCTTAAGTGTTCGAAACGGATAATATATACAGATTTTTTCGGATTTAGCATCCTCCGTGTCCTCTGTGTATTGAACGAACGCTCTCGGAATTGTGAGTTTTCCGTGATTCGCAACGTTTCTCTTACGGCTTCTGCCACTGTTTGACGAACGTTTCCTTAATGCACTAGCTCCTACCAGACCAAACTGTGATGGAACGCTCCTTCTTCTTCTGTCGTATCTCCTCTGTTAATTCTAACTGGTTCTGTTTGAAGCTGAAGCTGCTTCTAGTCTGGCCAGCATATGATATATCTTTAAGCACGTTCTACGTTTTGTGCTACATTTTACCTATACTTCCCTGTTTATTGCAAGGCTGTTGTAAAATCTGTAACGAAGTGGTGGCTTCACCGCTAATTATAACGATTTGTCCAGCCGGTTATGTAAGTAGAGTTTTTTTTGTAGAGTTTCACATTACTGTCAGCAATATTAGATTTCATCTTGGTACTTGACAAACAAAATCTGTGTACCTTGCGGTACATACTACGAGGGCTAGAACTTTAATAATAGCAACTATTTATTTACTGCTGCTACAAAATAGATACGTGTTTCAAAGTTTTACTAACCTCCAAAGTCGTCATCAGCATTGTGTATAACCCGTTGCCAGCGATGTGGAAGTCGTAGGATACTCTTATCAGTCCCAGTTGTGTTGACAGTTCGAGCGGCGCGGTCTGTTGCCCGACGAATTTGTAGCAGTTCTGGAGCGAATGCCGTGAAGTGTTTCCTTCAGTTTAGAAATCGGGTTGAACTCACGAGCGCTTAAGTCAGGGGAGTGCACTAAGTAGTATAGCACTTAGCAGTCCCATCAGTCAAACAAATCAGTAGCAGCTTGCAATGTACGTGCTTGAGCATTGTCCTGGAAAATGGTGGTCAGGTCTTGCTGTTCATTTTTGGAACACGACCTACGACCAGCTTAGAGACAGGTGTGATGACACTTTCTGCAGGACCTGACCATCGTTTTGCAGGACAATGCTCAAGTATTTATTTGACTGATGGGGCTGCTAAGTGCTATACCAACTACTGCACTCCCCTGACTTAAGCTCTCGTGAGTTCAACTCGATTTCTAAATTGAAGGAAGCAATTCACGGCTTTCACTCCAGAACTGCTACAAATTCGTCGGGCAATAGACCGCGCCGCTCGAACTGTCAACACAACTGGCACTGCTAAGAGTATCCTAGGACTTCCACATCGCTGACAACGTCTTATACAAAATGCTGGTGACAACTTTGAAGGTCAGTAAGACTCTGAAACACGGATCTATTTTGTAAGAGCTGTAAATAAATAGTTGCCACTATTAAAGTTCCAACCCTTGTATATACAGCGTGTTGAGAAATTCTCTTTACAAACGTCTAGGAATCGTGGAGGTGAGTGAGTACACAATATTTTGAAGAGGAACGCATGTCCGGAAACGTCATCCAAAGACGCTGCAGAGCGTCAAAGATATAGGCGCCGGCGTCTGCAAGTGTATTACATTCCGTGATGATGTTACAAATTTTGAAAGATGGTACAGAAGGATAAATATATCAGTTTGAGGTAACGATCCCTGTTCTGAAAACGAACGAGTCGATAGTTATAAGCGAAAATTCTTGTGATACTTTTGGTAGTGCAATAAATATGCCGGTACAGTTGTTGCTAATATTGTAGCGTAGGCTACGTTCAGAGGTGGTAGTATGGACCAAAACAAGAAAAAATGATTAGTAAACATTTGCTTTAAAATGGATGCCTCGAAGAGCTATCAGCACTTGGTCAGTAGAGGAGCTGTATTTCACACTAGCGAAGATGAACAAGAGCTCATTGCTCCTCAGGTATGCATTTTAGAGCTAATGTTTACCAGGCATTTTTTCTTGTTATGGTCCATTCTACCACCTCTGAAAAGTTGCATACCCTACGTTCTTAACAATAACAGTACCGATACATGCATTCCACTGTATGTAAGAATGATCTTCGCTTGTAACTTTCGACTCGTTCGTTTCCTTGTCTCAAATTGGTACATTTATTCTTCTCCGTCATCCTTGAAACTTTGTAACATTGTCACGGAATTATCCTCTAGATGCATATATTTACAGGCGCCGATAGCTATATCTTTAATGCTCTGTAAGCATCGTTGGATGACGTTTCCGGCCATGGGTTCCTACTCAAAATATTATGTACTCATTCCCCTCTACAAGTCGTAGAAGTTTATAACGGGGAATCTCTGAACGCCCTGTATACTGACCACTTGCTGTCGATCTGTGGCAAATACTACTCGAGAAGAGCTTTGACGAGCAGAGAAGGCGCGCAGGTCAGATAGCGGCCGCCGGGTAAGAGGAGAAGGGCTCGCACACGCTAGTTACGCTGCCATCTCAGATAGCGCCGGCTGCTCCCAAAATAAACACGGAGAAAGCGCACGGCGCCGCGCGGCGCGTTAACAAACGGACCGCTCCAGAGAAAACCCGTGTGTCCGGCCGGCCTGCCGGCGCTGCCGATCGCGCCCCCATCTGCGCGATAGCGGCCGAGCTGAGCTGCGGTGCCAGCCGGCGACAGCGCCCGGCCCCCGGCGGCCCACGCATCTCGCAGTCGAGAGCCCGCTGCCGCGGGAATATATCGAATATGCGACAGCTTGACGGCTAACATTGCGTCACTGGCTGATTTTACATGCTGGTCACTGACCAAATTATCATGGGCCAAATTCGAAACAGCTTCAACCTGATGCAACCTTTCAAATATGGCTCTGAGCACTATGGGACTTAACATCTGTGGTCATCAGTCCCCAAGAATTTAGAACTCACACACATCCATGCCCGAGGCAGGATTCGAACCTGCGACCGTAGCGGCCACGCGGTTCCAGACTGAAGCGCCTTTAACCGCACGGCCACACCGGCCGGCCTGCAACCTTTCCACGAGCTCGCTAGTGCCCTTGTTCGGGCTACAGAAAATAGCGTTAGCTTTGTGTCACTGGCTGATTTTACATGCTGGTCACTGACCAAATTATCATGGGCCACATTCGAAACAGCTTCAACCTGATGCAACCTTTCCATGAGTTCGCTAGTGCCCTTGTTCGGGCTACAGAAAATAGCGTTAGCTTTGTGTCACTGGCTGATTTTACATGCTGGTCACTGACCAAATTATCATGAGCCAAATTCGTAACAGCTTCAACCTGATGCAACCTTTCCACGAGTTCGCTAGTGCCCTTGTTCGGGCTACAGAAAATAGCGTTAGCTTTTCAGGATTACAGGAGAGGATACCGTTTGGTATTAACAATGGGGACAGATAAAAGGGGTGCGGTGTACCGTATCGTTTCCTGGTCGCGCATGTAGACTAGTCGTGTTCGATACTGCGGTACCTGGGCCAGTTTCCGGTTGTACGGGGAAGGGACTTTTGTTGTTCCTGGAGATGATGGGCCTGTCTTTCTTCTGATCCTCGTATCGGCTAGGCTGATGCCGAGGGCGTACGTGTTCGCCGTGACGGCCGGTGCTTCCAACGTACGTGCAGAGAAACCTCTGCAAGTTCTGACGGGAAGCAGCACTTTACAGAAGTATTCTACATCTACATCTACATGATTACTCTGCGTTTCACATTTAAGTGCTTGGCAGAGGGTTCATCGAACCACAATCATACTATCCCCCTACCATTCCACTCCCGAACAGCGCGCGGGAAAAACGAACATCTAAACCTTTCTGTTCGAGCTCTGATTTCTCTTATTTTATTTTGATGATCATTCCTACCTATGTAGGCTGGGCTCAACAAAATATTTTCGCATTCGGAAGAGAAAGTTGGTGACTGAAATTTCGTAATTAGATCTCGCCGCGACGAAAACCGTCTTTGCTTTAATGACTTCTATCCCAACTCGCGTATCATATCTGCCACACTCTCTCCTCTATTACGTGATAATACAAAACAAGCTGCCCCTTTTTGCACCCTTTCGATGTCCTCCGTCAATCCCACCTGGTAAGGATTCCACACCGCGCAGCAATATTCTAACAGAGGACGAACGAGTGTAGTGTAAGCTCTCTGTTTAGTGGACTTGTTGCATCTTCTAAGTGTCCTGCCAATGAAACGCAACCTTTGGGTCGCCTTCCCCACAATATTATCTATGTGATCTTTCCAACTGAAGTTGTTCATAATGTTTACACCAAGGTACTTAGTTGAATTGACAGCCCTGAGAATTGTACTATTTATCGAGTAATCGAATTCCAACGGATTTCTTTTGGAACTCATGTGGATCACCTCACACTTTTCGTTATTTAGCGTCAACTGCCACCTGCCACAGCATACAGCAATCTCTTCTAAATCGCTTTGCAACTGATACTGGTCTTCGGATGACCTTACTAGACGGTAAATTACAGTATCATCTGCGAACAACCTAAGAGAACTGCTCAGATTGTCACCCAAGTCATTTATATAGATCAGGAACAGCAGAGGTCCCAGGACGCTTCCCTGGGGAACACCTGATATCACTTCAGTTTTACTCGATGATTTGCCGTCTATTACTACGAACTGCGACCATCCCGACAGGAAACCACGAATCCAGTCGCACAACTGAGACGATACCCCATAGGCCCGCAGCTTGATTTGAAGTCGCTTGTGAGGAACGGTGTCAAAAGCTTTCCGGAAATCTAGAAATACGGAATCAACTTGAGATCCCCTGCGCATGCGTCAAAATTCAAGTTCACAGATGGACCACGCTTCTCGGCGGCAGCGCCCTCGCTGGTAGAACGGCGCAACTCAGCTGTCCTCTGCGTTACTGGTCGCCGCGGCCTTTAGCGTACTCTCTTGTCTTCAGTTGGAACAAATGGTGGAGATGATGGGGTTCCACGCACTGTCCAACTGCTAGCCGCTATCGCATCTCATCAGATTTTCCGCCAGGCGTGTTTCCACGGATTGTTTAACATTGGAGTCCCAAAAAGATATTTCTGTGGTCAGTATCATAGTTCCGTCATACTCCATTGAATGTCCACTGGAAATACAGAGTTCGGTGACAGGGGACTTGCTTGGTTGCAAAAGACGAGTGCAACGTTGATATTCAGTGCAGCCTTCTTTGGATATTCAGTGCAGCCTTCTTCGACAGTGCGTGCGGTCTATCCTATGTAAGCCATACCACACTGACAAGTTATTTTGTAAACTCTGGCCATCCGCAATAACAAGTCGTCGTTCGCTAATAGCTGAAGGTCTGCAGTCTTGAAGGATGGACGGAAAATCACTTTCACCTGAAATTTAAAGAGGGTTCTTGCTATTTTAAATGAAATATTGCCCACAAAAGGAAGAAAAGCTAAGGATTTTATCGGCGTGTTCTCCTCTTTACGCGCTTCATGATTCTCGGTTTTAAAAGACAGTGCCTTTTTAATCTGCTGGGTGGAATATCTATTTTTTCTGAACAGTGTCTTTAGCTGGGCGATCTCCTTAGGCAAGATATCAAGGTCTGAGACAATGTGAGCTCTGTGTATGGTTGTTTTAAGCACGCTCACAGTTTGTGACGGGTGATGACAACTTGACCCTTACAAATACAGCCCAGCACGAGTGAGCTAACGATAAACGGAAATCCCCAGAGAACCATCATTCTTTCGTCTAACCAAGATATCCAAGAAAGGCAGACAACCATTTTTCTCTGTCTCCCTAGTGAACCGAATATTATTAAGAATGTAATTGATGTGATGAAGAAACGCTATCAATTTATCTTCTCCATGAGGCCACACTATGGAAGTATCGTCCACGTGCCTCCAAAATACAGTTGGCTTAAGGGCAGTTGATTCAGGCGCTCTTTACTCGCAATCTTCCATTAAAAGGTCGGCCATTGAGGGACACAGAAGGCTGCCTATGACGACGCCGTCAGTCTGTTTAAAATGTTCTTGGTTGAACATAAAATAGGTTGAGGATAGAGCATGCGAAATAAAGCAGTGATGTCCACCTGAAATGCCTTGCCGATTATTGCCAAAGAATCTACGAGAGGGATCTTTGTAAAAAGTGTTACCATACTAAAGCTAACCAAATGATCAGAACTGCTTGGACATAGAGCCGCCAGCCTGTTGATAAAGTTAGCTGAGCTACGAATGTGATGTTGGCATTTTCCCATCAAAGAGAAGCGAGATGTTTGGCTAAATCACATGTAGGAGCCGCAGTGTTGCTCACTATTGGACGTTATGGAACACTTTCCTTGTGAATTTTTGGAGGGCCATACATTTTTGGTGGTATACAACGATGTGGTCTTACCCTCTTAATAATCTCATAAGGTAAAGAAGAGGAATTCAGTAGTGCAGAAGCTATGCGTTGCACACGTCCTGTAGAGCCGAAATCAATCTTCCTACAGGTAAAGTCACTTAGCGGACAATACATCTCATCGCCATACACACTACGCGATAGCAAAACGGTTGCATTACCTCTATCAGCCTTCAGTACTGCTACATGAGTATCCTCTCGTACCCGTAGTGCAGTCGTTTACAATGTCTTTCTAAAGAGTGTTTCAAAAGCCAGTATTTCGTGGTCCTCAGTCATCAATCAGGTTTTTGTTTCCAGTACGGAAAGCCTCCAAGAATAGAAAGTGCGCTCCCATGGATCATAGTGGAATTACGCTCCGGCACTTTCCGGTTCTCTAGGCGAACGTTGCCTTTCAGTGAGCGTGAATGTGCTCGACAGGCAGAGCCCTTACATCAGATCGTGAGACCAATGGTAGCTGGGCGGTGGCGTTTCAAGGAACGAAACGGAGTTCGTGAGCTTTAACTAAAGGAAATAAATTCTATTTGGTTCCGTAGAAACTTGAGTGTTGTATTTTGTGAGACGTTTTCTTTTATTGACATTAAGCGGTATTTCTGTTTTGTTATGCAGAGATTACGGCGTGATTTGCTAGCAGCCAGTAGAGGCTAAGAGTGAATTGTGAGTGGTGTACATATTCCGGTCCACTAGTTAGATCTCGGAATATTTCTGAAAGTATCTGGGTCTTAATTATGTAACTTTTGAGTCACTGAGGTCTTTAAAACTTTCATGCGGGTCAAAGGGAGGATGGTGACCCTTACTGGGATTGTCTAGTAGTGGAGAGAATCAATGCAGGTCCGCTAATAAACGCTTCCGAGGAGACATATGCGGAGCAGTATGTCACTTAATTTGTCTCGCATGCCGCACATGGCCGCGAATGCATGGATTGGCGCCTCGGCCACGGTGTGATTTCGCGTGACTGTAAGGAGCTCCGCTGTACGGACAGAAGGAACATTTCAGCTCTTCGGTCGGATCGTTCAGTATGCGAGAGAGCATTACGGAGATGGCACTACAGTGGCAGTGGTAGACGCTGTGGGAGAGATGTTGCGCATCGCGGATGAATGTAGTGTTCAGATTCAAAGATCGAACAATCCAGGAAGAGTCAGTCAACATAGTACCTCCAATATGCGTCTGGCGAAATTGGCATGTTGTTGTTGTTATTTGGACCGCTAACTTATTAGGTACGACCGAAACAATGTACAAACCTAAATCGTGTCGCACAGATCATTGGTTGGTCTGTAATGGTCATTTGATGACAGAACCTGCTTTGAGCATTGTCAAATGATCGGAACTGCTGCTTTGCGTCTGATAATAGATACTGATGTTGATGTTCGTTGACGTTGCGGGTTCGCGCCAACAGCCTCCTCCCATATCTCTGAAAATGCCCTTCCGTTCTCCTGTCGAGAATGGCTGCCGTAGTAAACAGAATAAATCTTGCGCTGCACAGAAAGAGTTGGAACGGAGAGAAAATTCAGCTGCACCGTATAGCGGTGGCGAGGCTAGTGCAGGACGCTGTTTCGGGAACAGAAACAGCACAAACTGTCGGCACGAGCATCGTGAGAGCTCCCTTTCCCCCGAGGCGTGCTCTGTACGCGCACGGCTAACGCCGACACCGCTTCATATGTTGACCGCTCAGCGAGCGGGGCAGGAGGAAAGAGTCAGATGGAGGCTGCTCAAACTCCTACGATCCCAAGCTCGTCGCGATGCACTCACTCGGCAACCTCGTGATAAGGAAATTCACATTGCAATTGTAGAAAAACTAGTGTGCTGAGCTGGACGCACTTGAATTAAACTTCCGTGTACGAGAAAAGTTTGGTTCTTAATATGACGATGCCATACTTTGAAAATTGTAATTTATAGGTAGCTTCACGTCGGTACATGACACAGCAAGCTCACCTCATTGGTCAAGGAAAACGTCTGTCGACAGTGAACAGCAGCAGGGAAATCGCGAAACAGGGAGAAACAGTAATAGTGATAAGCGACAGTTATCGGACCAGCGTATTCCACTCGCTTCGTTCCGATATGCTTGAGATCGCGGCTGCCAACGGGAACGCCTATCGCAACTGCACACAATCTGGCAACCGCCGGCCACGGCGCTACCCGAAAGATCACTTTCGCCACAAAAGCGGCGGTGGAGTGCGCGTGCCCCCACACACAGCGCCGGCCGGTGTCAGGCCGATAACCATCTGGTGGCGGTGGCGGGAACTGGCCGGCGATCAAACGCGGCCGATCTTTCTGGTGGCTGCCCGCAGTCCCAGGCACGCAGCCGCGCGCGACCGCGCCGCCGGAAGGGTTGCATAACTGCGGGGGTCACGGAGAACGTGCGCCGGGCGCCCAATCTGCGGCGCGTAATTGCCGCATGCGCCACTGATAGGGAGCGCTGCAGCCCTGTGAGTTGGAAACCACATGTTCGGCCACGCCAGTTATCATTTACTGACTAGATTAACACGATGCGTTTCGTCAGCGTAACCTGTCACTCGTATCACATCAACTACTCTTAAGGAACATTGTATCAGCTACAGCGATAGACGGGAAATGCATATTTTTTCATGCGGAACCAAGTGGCACGATCAGCACTAATGGAATGATACGAGATGCCAAGGTATGAGTCAGGGCTGCTTATTGCCACCACTAATTTTGTATTGTTGCACTATGAAATGAAATGATCATATGGCATAGATGGCCAGGAGTACCCACCTGAGGAAGTTCAGCCTCCGAGTCTTTTCAGGTGCCGCATTGGTTGACTTGCTTGTCGATGATGATGAAATGATGAGAAGGACTTGACAACACCCACTCCCCGAGAGGAGAAAGTCTCCGAACCGGCCAGGAATCGAACCCGGGCCCGCTGTAAGGTAGTCGGACACGCTGACTTCTCAGCTAAGAAGGACTGAAGAGCCAACGAAAGAAGGACGTTGGAGTTGTTTCTCATGGATAGACGATCATCATGATATGGCGCTACATCAGTGGTCGCCGGAAGTGATTAGGAATTGCGTTGAGTGATTTATGAAGTGGAGCGTGTACTAGCTGATGGGTACAATATGCACACAAAGAAAGGAAAGTATGCTACAGGTTTTAGTAGCACGTGGACAAAGAGTAGAGGCTCTTGAAAAGGTAGATGGGTTTTGCTATCTCTTAAGAAGGACAGATAAAGAGAAAAGATACAATAAAGACATAATTAAAAGATACAAGCTTGGATACAAGAAAAAGCTTCAATAAAGTGTAAGTTTGGAAACAGCTCTGCATGGGAAGACGGAAATTAAATAAATAGAGACCTTTCAAATGTGGTGTTACCGTAGATCAGAAGAATTAACCGGTATGGAATGAAAGCGAGGTAACCAGGAAAAATGCCAATAAACAACATAACGAATTCAAGAGACAGAGGGTATTTGAGCACGTGAATCGTTGCTGCAAATAGCGGCCTGAATGTTGGAAGGGAAGAGATACAGGGACAGGTCTAGATATAAGGTAGACCATTTTTGACGTTGGATGTAACAGTTAAAGCGGAAATCAAGAGGATACCGGCCAGCGGAAGGAGTGGAGAACTGCATCAAACGAACCTTATGGTTTATGATGAGCGAAACAACAATACGACAGATCGTTTTATCCATTTATTGCGTGTGCGCTTATATGCCTCGGAAAGATCCGTAACGTCACATTGGCGCAAAAGGTCCATTATGGTGTTAGAGTTTGCTCTAATTATCATATGTTCAAAGCAAGAAAAAGGCTGAATGTTGGGTATAAAAATGTGGGTCACTTGAAGCGAGTCAGAAGCATATAAATCGGATTCCATAAATTACAATTTCAGGTAAGAAAAATATAAGGAATTTATAAATATACTCACACATCCAAAATTGAAATCGAAATCAGTTTCTGCCTGGAAATGACCATCTACGACAACATCTTGCTCCTTGGACAACCTCTCGTGTTCGCAAGAGTCGGTGTAACATAAACACTGACTCAGCTGTTTCGTTGTCGACACCTGTCGACATTCAGTCATTGTTGCCCCTTGTAAGTATCCCTGTTTCATTGGGTCGTACTTCGATTTCCAGACGTCCGTTGGTATCCTGTTTAGTGATCTCCAGGTGGTCCAGTCCAAGTTGTGCCTGGCTGGTAAATATTCTGCTATTTGAAAATGACTTCAAAATGGTTCAAAAGGCTCTAAGCACTATGGGACTTAACAAATGAGGTCATCAGTCCCCTAGAACTTAGAACTACTTAAACCTAACTAACTTGAGTACATCACACACAACCATGCCTGAGGCAGGATTCGAACCTGCGACCATAGCAGCAGCGCGGTTCCGGACTGAAGCGCCTAGAACCGCTCGGCCATATCGGCAGGCGAAAATGACTTCTTTTGGCTGTCCAAAGTTATCTCTGGCGGTAACGAACTGCGTAGAAGTTGATTCGTTCAAATGCAGAAGCAGTTGTGATCATCACTTGTCATTAAGAAGATCTTCTTGAAGACCGACTTTGAGCATTTTATCTGTTAATAGGGCGAAATCAGAAACGTTATTATAGAAGTTTAGTACTGTTTTGGTTGAGCGCTAGTGAAGATGGGCCATACGGCAGGCAGGACATTAGGTGATGCGAATACATCGGGATGATTGCTTGCCGGAAAGAGAATTCGACTGAGGAAGTTGTAGAATTTCTTTCATTTCTACATGACATTTTGATATTAGGAGGAGAGTCGCGCGTGCGAAAGTGTTCAAATACCTCATTCCAACTTCAGTGACGGTTCATTTTTTTGCATGTCGCATCCTTTCCAAGTGGAATACGCTACTCACGCACACAGCACCAGGACCAGTTCGTTCACATTCGTATAAACTCGCTACCACAGGAGAAGCTTCTTTAAAAAAATCAGTGTCGTTATTCTCGTATTTGACATTAACTACACCAGTAGTCAGACTCTCTCGTGTTTAGATTCTGCACAGCCCTCAATTACAACTCCTTTGTACCCCTCTGAGATTACTGAAGGAAGAGAAACCAGTGCTCTTGTACTGGTCAGCGGCTATTTTGATCTAATACTTCGAACAAAACATTTACGTAATAAAAGAGTCTTGATATGGATTGGACGTGAACTGAACATCAAAGTAAATTGTGTGATACAGGTGTATGGAGAATTTGACATTGTTACTGGTATATATTTGGAAGAATGAAACTGCCCGGGAAATTAAGACTGTGCCCCGAATCGAGAATCGAACCTGGAACCTTGCCATTGGTGGGCCCTTACCGACGGAACTATCCAGGCGCGGCCAATGACAGGCCTTCACAGATTCACTTCTGGCCTCCTGCTTTCCAAACTCCACAGAAGCGTTCCTACATACTTCGCTTAACTTGCCCGCTCTACTTACTTCTAAAAGTTGTAAATGTCGGCTAAAATCTCGGAACATATTGACGGTGGTAACACAAATCTTCCCGCAGTTATAGTGGCGACGAAAACGTAAGTTACCTGGCATTACTTTCGCTAGGAAGAAATATTACTGTTGTGTGAGTGCAGTGTACTGAAGGTAAGTTGAGACGGTGTTGTTGACGTGGATAATCTGATGCGGGGCAGGTGTGGGCGAGTTGTAACCTGGCCGGCCTGCGTGGCGCTGCGCTGCTGCGCTTCTCGTTTCGTCTTGCTTCGCCTGGGCGCTAATCCGGCGGCGTTAGCGAGCCGTCTTGGCGGTCGCCCTTTAAGTCTGGCCGGGAGGAGCGTGGCTGTGTGTGTGCGCGCGCGCGTGTGTGTGCCGGCTGAGATCAATAGCAGCCGGAGCGGAGCGGAGCAAGTCGCGCGGCCGCAAGACGCCACGGCAGGCCGCGCACTCCGGGCCAGCGGCGCTGTCAACAGGGCACCCGCTCTGCGTACACACTGTGCCCGTTGTGACGTCATACGGTCACGCGTACTGCAGAAGTATGGAGTCAACACTATTTCTCGCAGCTCCCCAACTTTGCAACGTTTTCTTTTTTCCTTGTTTGTCACCAGGCCCCCACGTTTCATGTTCTTCTTAAGTTTCCTCCCTGTACATTCAATATCTTCTCGTCCTTTAGACAGGTGAAACTGAGACTGAAACGGAGCTAGACATTTGATTCGTCACCGTTAAAGTTATTTAATTTATTGGTTCAAAAATGGTTCAAATGGCTCTGAGCACTATGGGACTTAACTGCTGTGGTCATCAGTCCCCTAGAACTTAGAACTATTTAAACCTAACTAACCTAAGGACACCACACACATCCATGCCCGAGGCAGGATTCGAACCTACGACCGTAGCGGTCGCGCGTTTCCAGGCTGTAGTGCCTAGAACCGCTCGGCCACTCCGGCCGGCCAATTTATTGGTGTTTTTGCTCATATTTCAAGTAATAAGCGACCAGTGGACCAACGGACAGAATAATCTTATTTCGTCTGTGTAAACGTGCGATTTGGAAACTGCCAGTGTTTATGACGCAAGTGAGAAATTAAAAACAATTGTCTGTATCAGTCAGTTTTATTTTCTTTCATGACGCCTTGGGAGAATTACACCCTCATCTAGGTGGATCTGTAGATTATTTGGGAATTTATTCTCATGGGTTAGACAGCTGTTTGCCTTTCTTTTCTTTTCGGAGATTTTCTTCTTCTTCTTCCTCTTCTTCTTCTTCTACTTCTTCTCCCTAGCCTGTTCCCATCTCTCTATGGGGTCGGCACTGTCATATGGGTTTTGGTGATATCTTTCTGAAGCCCTCCCTCCCCCTTCCCCCCTACCCTCCAGGGGAATTTGTCTACTCCATCTGTCTGCGTCTAGAGTGAATCTGATGTTCAGCTGTGAGAACGTTTTCTGAATGTTTGCATAGCTTGTACCTTATGCTGAACGTCGGTACCAGTTTGATATTTACCTAGGTGGCTGTGGGAAACTCACCAGCCCTCGTCGTTAATATGCAAAGTAAATTCGATCCGGGGCAGGCTCGGTTCCTCGGATCCCGGAATCGGCGCGTTAGCGCGCCCTGCTATCTGGTTGGGCTACGCTTTATTTAGGAGATCTGAGGTGGTCACAAATGAACACTTGTATCACTGAATAGCAGTGTGATCCACTAAAAACGCATCGTGGATGGAAATAAAAGTGACTAATACAGATAATTTTTTAATTTGTCTTCTATAAAGGACAGAATACTACGTGAAATATGCAGACATACAGAATGTTACAAACACGCTAATTTTCGCTTTTAATTTTATTTCCGTAGGTGCCAGTTTAACGTACATAATATATAACTTTTATGAGCGTATAATGGACCCAGAGTATTAAAATTATTTTCACACATTTTACAGTTTCAAAGTTCAAAAAAAGCCCAGTTTGATAGTCTTGTGTTAACTAATAAATTAAATCTTGTCATGACATGAAGCGGTACTCCGGATGCTGCAAGATGTTTCTGGTTTTCTGATCGTAAACTGGTTTCTGAAGTCTTGAAACTGAGTTTTCATGAGTCAAAGGGGCAGAAAACGTGTTACCATTCTTCGCACAGTCTCTATTTCTGCTGCCATACCAGCGTAATACTCGGCCTCCTGTCTGCGTGGAATATTTTTTCCATACGACGGCCCAAACACAGCAGTTATAGTTGCAATGTTGCCCCTGCCTCCGTGTTGTGTGTATACGTCGGTGTACGACGTACACGTCCGTTGTCGCAATTCCGCCTCTGTACGCAATGGAAGAAGGCGCAGCAGCGATGGTCTGGAAGGACAAATTCACGAAGATTATCCAAGAAGGCAATGGATAACCATTAAATTGCGTTGGAGAAGATCGGTCGAGGACTACAACTAGCATCAGACATTGCGACCGACCAAATACGTTGCAGTGAAGCATTCGGAAAACTGCTCAAACAAGCTGCGTCGCTATTACCCTCCCACAAGCCCACACAACTGATATAATATACACTTAGAGAGCCTGAGACAGTTATTAAATAAAAAAAGGTGTCTTTGTGTCACCGGCTCACCGCGCACTGCAAAATGTGAACAGTGTAGATCGTTCCACACTGCTATACGCATATGAGCAACCAACTAAAAAAATGTGGAAATGATATTCAGTTTAATATACGTAACCTCAAATACAGGAAAATGCGTGGTCACTTGATGTATTGCCAGTTGGGTTTTGTTGTGGAATATTCGGCGGGCTTTCGTTAAACGATTTTTCAGACATTTCGCTAGCAACGGAGGGTGAATCTATCAGTCATTCATGCTGACGAAACGTCAGAAAAACCATAAAAAATCACCCACCGAATGTCCAGAGACGAAGGTCAACAGGCAGTGTAAAATTCCCACTTCCAGTGCAGTGCAGTGCAGTGCACCAACCCGATATAATCTGCAGGTAGCCGTTATTTAACGATCTTGATCTCTTACTCCTTGAATAGTTCTATGTTAACTGTGGCCAGGATCTTGTATTGAAAGACCTTTTCTCCGAAGATGTGATGTCTGGACACACTGAAAATTTGCTCATAAAAACAGTTTCTACAAAATAATCTCAAGTGCTTCTCATAATTGCATATATTATGCTTTCATTTACAACTCGCACATTCCAGTTAACCATTGCTTGCAGATTTGAAAGGTACAACATTTTGGAATAGAACTTACAAGGGAAGGCCGCCAATTGTGAAATTCAGATTCGATTCATACTGCGCATAATAAAAGCTCATGGCCAGAGGCGTAATGTGGCAAAGCAACAAGATGCACTTCTCAGCCGTTGTCGAGAAAATCAACAGTTAAAAGAAACCGTTGCCGTGAAATACTCTCTAAGCTTAATAATTTTCTACAGCGTCGTGGCGCAGCGGTAAGCGCTCGGGTTCGTAATCCGAAGGTCGCCGGATCGAATCTCGCGCCATGCAACTTTATTATTATTATTTTTTGTAATTCAAATGTACACACACACACACACACACACACACACATATATATATATATATATATATATATATATATATATATATATAAATTTTATACTTGAAATAAATCCAATCCATCGTCCACCACCAATTGTCTTCTCCGATTTTTGCCGATATGATACGATACTCGTGGTATGCATAAAACCTGACGAACGATAGAACAATTTTTCAGAATGTCAATCAGGTGTTTCCCAACAGATAATTTTAAAAACAATTGTTCTTGTAAAAACGCATCGTTTATCAGATGTGCTCGATGTCGTGCTGTTTTCTGCTTTCCATGTTTCTATGATAACTATCACTCTGGTTCGTGCGATACTCCAGCTACTTCTGGTCACTAATTGGTAATTATGTGCGAGTATATACCGAACTTTTCAATAAATTGTATGCACTTGAATATTATTTGTGATATTGTGTTTTATTTCAAGTATTATTTTTCCACGACAAACGACTTTCAACAACTTATTATATGCATAATTGTTGCAACTGATTGCCGGGAATATATATATAATATATATATTATATATATATAATTTGAATTACAAAGAAAACAAATAATAAAAAAGTTGCATGGTGAGGGATTCGATCCGGCGACCTTCGGATTACGAACCCGAGCACTTACAGCTGCGCCACGACGCTGTAGGAAACTATTAATCGTAGAGAGTATTTCACCGCAACGGTTTCTTTTAACTGTCGATTTTCTCGACAACGGCTGAGAAGTGCATCTTGGTGCTTTGCCACATTACACCTCTGGCCATGAGCTTTTATTATGCGCAGTATGAATCGAATCTGAATTTCACAATTGGCGGCCTCCCCTTGTTAGCCTCTTTAGCTCGAGATATACAAGAAAATGCCTTCTTCTTTTCGCGTGACGTCGTACCGATTGTCACCCTTTTCTAGAATTTCATGGTATGGAGTGTATTTCTGAGACGGGACGTCAGCGACACGGAGTAATATCCATCCATCAAGTGCCGCAAATCGCCGATACATAACCAGATGCGCTGCGGCCATCCCCAACCCATGATACAAGCATAAAAATGAGAACATTTCCTCACACAGTAGAAGGGCCGAAATGAACTACCTAACAGAGAAAAAGACAGCTAGAGAGACAAAAGGAATAATACATGGTGTTGGGTGAAGTTATATGTCACACCTCAGGACGCCAGGTAGCATCAGTGTACGTACACCCTGCCCCGCAATAAAAGAATGCGCCCAGACTGTTTTTTTTTTTTTCATCTTTTTTTTTAATCTCATTTTGTTCGTTTTCGTTCGTTGCAGCTGCTCGTGGCGGACGTCGCAAGACACCCGCTTCAGTTCGTCGTTGATCCATTAACTCAGGTTTTTTTTTATTACAGAGGGCAGCTAACCCTCTGACCGAACACGCTGAGTTACCGTGCCGGCAACTGTTCGACACTTACTCTTCTGGCTGGCCCCCGTTAGGCGGTAGTGCAACCCCTCGACAAGCTTTTTCCAGCAGCTTCTCTGTTGGCGGCTGGTAGTACATTCCGTTTGCTCAAAAATGTTCCTGTCACTGCTGCGGAGAGGGAGGCGCGCCGGGGGCGTGTCAGCAGCTGGGCGTCAGCGGGCTGACTTAGCGCTGCCGTGTGCAGCCGCCGCGACCGCTGCGAGTTTGTCAGAGCGCTGCGCGCCGACAGCTCGTAAAAGCGCGGCCACGTGGCGGAAGCGCCGCCACACGTGGGTGGCCTTCCTAAAGCTCCCTGTTACCAGTTTTTACCCGCGTTGCCAGCGAGGATGGTGACTGTCTGAGACCGGAAATCGCGCACGTAAATCCTCATATATCTCAGTTTGTAGCTACTACTCAGCATTGGAGTACTGCTGAAGCCTTTCTTGCCCAAGAATACACGCGTATGTTTGGAATATTCCACACAACTGCCTTTATTTTTGGTATTCATATTCGCATTATAATATCGACTTAGAAGGGCTGTATCTCCATCTTGAGGCTGTTCAGTGCGATCGGCCATGGAGTGCATCGACGAAATCAGATATCGCACTCATAGAAGATCCACGCCACAACTTTAGAACCGGATGACTGAAGGAGATGAAACGTCCGCTTAGGAAAATTTATGAATGACTGTGCTGATAAAGCTCTTACATTATTTGCTTTTCAAACAGCTGAGCAAAACTGAACGTACTCAGACAGTTTTCTCTTTACTTATTCTGATCAACAATAAACTGACACACAATATTTTTAGCGCAACACAATTTGACTTTTAATAATCCCTAAAAAAGAATGGCCCTGACTAACAATAACCTATACCTCTCATGAATCACTTCCCTCACAAAAATCTTCGTTACTCGAACTACTGCAATACAGCGAGCGCCACTACTGCCAGCTAAATAAAAGATTCAAACTACTGAAGGGACTAACTACTGATAGGCATAGTTAGCATATGAAAGATTTTGATAGAGAACAAACAATGTATTTACCTTAATAGTGTTCAAAAGTAATAATATATATATATATATCAGTTCATGACATCCAGTCTTACAAATTTACTGTCTCCGATGGACACACGTCCAGATCATCCGCTCTCAAAACTCCGCCATCTCTCTCCCCACATCCACCACTGCTGGCGGCTCACCTCCAACTGCGCAATGCTACGCGCTGTCAACAGCCAACTGCCAAACACTAAAATAGCGACCAGCCTCAAACTGCACACAGCACAGCCAGTGATTTTCATATAGAGCGCTACGTGGCGTTACCAACATAAAAACCTAAACAGCCTACTTACAAAGAGACTAGCTAAAGTTACACTGATACGCCTTTGTAAGAGAAACTAACCCTGCCTCGAAAATTTAACTTAGAATCGTCGGAAGAAAGGTGACATTTTTCTCACGAAACCCTGTTGCGTAAATGAAGGGGGACCTCTTTGAGAAAACACTTCTAATGCCTCCAACGTACTTTCTGGCGTAACCATCATGAGAATAACATGAAAGGAATTATGGTGCGTAAGAAGACATACAAAGAGTTTTTCCCGGCACCATGTTCTATTGAAGTACCCTCGCCGGCCGCTGTGGTCGAGCGGTTCTAGGCGCTACATTTTGGAACCGCGCGACCGCTACGGTCGCAGGTTCGAATCCTCCCTCGGGCATGGATGTGTGTGATGTCCTTAGGTTAGTTAGGTTTCAGTAGTTCTAAGTTCCAGGGGACTGGTGACCTCAGACGTTAAGTCCCATAGTGCTCAGAGCCATTTGAACCATTTGAAGTACCCTCCACCATTAGTTTTCTATGGTTTGTGAACTAGCTATGTTTGTACCGATAGGACTATCCTGGAAAACTGAGATGTTTAAACTGTGTGAACTATGGAGGTGCGTGCTATCACATTTGTTGATGAACCGAAATCCTGTTTGGAAAAAGGTAACAATACCCTTGAATCAGGGATGATTCTTTGTGTGTGTGTGTGTGTGTGTGTGTGTGTGTGTGTGTGTGTGTGTGTGTGAGAGAGAGAGAGAGAGAGAGGAGGGATTGTGGAGTGGAGTGGAGTGGCGCCGTGTCCAGCACTGCCGGCCCTGGAGCTGGCGACCGCCGCTCCCAGCCGTCCATTTGATGGGGGAGGCAATGGCCGTCATTCCGGCGTCCCGGCCAAGATGGCGGCCGGCCCGCTCGTAAAATCGGGACATAAACCCGGCGGCGGCGGCGGCAGCGGCAGCGGGGGCGGCGAGCTTCTGGCTCCTCACCTCCGCTGTCCGCGTCCCTCGGCCCAGCCCAGCCGGAGAGGAGCGAGCTCGCCCAGTGTCTACTGTGGTCGAGTCGTGACTGTGTACACAGAACAATGGAAGCGGCGCATTACACCACTCAACTGCTTTTCTTCCTCTTCTCGTCTGCTTCACACCCCCTTCTGGGTCCGTCTTTCCTTTCCTTCACTGTGTATCCGATGTCACCACTGCTGTCTGACCGAGCAACAGAGCTAAGTGAGTTAGCTTTACACACTGGTTATCCACTGAATAGTCGAAATATCTGTTTGTAGGTGTGACTCGACTGAAGATGTGGATCATATGCCAGCTTCCCACAATGAGAATTGTTTAGAAATCGGAAAAGGCGGGCTTTTACGCGGAGTCATTTGGTCGTTGTCTAGTTAGTTCGACTAGCTTACATCTCACAAAGCTGGCTGCCGCCTGGAATTTCACATACGGTAATGTCGCTATGTGGGGCAAGAAGGCCTGTGTCGTCGGTGGAGGGTACTGACACATAAGGGGACCTTCGATAGTTCATCCGTCTAGAGATGTCATACGGTCCACTACGGGTTTGTATAGTCAATGTGGGAGATGAGCATGCGTTTTCAAAAATGTACATGTGAAATTTCAGCTACAGGTTTTCGTGAAAGAGGCTAAGAACGTTTTGCAGGCTCAAACGTAACGTTCCCACTGGGAAGGCGAAGGCAGGATTAGATTAAACAAAGCTTGCATGAAGGCAAATGGGCGGCGATTTATTTCCGTTATCGGTTTGAGAACGTGAAGTACTCACGGCTGCCCGATTAAAAATTTAGCGTTTTATTCATCTTCAGCAAATGTATATTTATTGAGAAAATCAGCAACCAGTTGCACGAAAGAAATTTCGTTTTCTTTACCGGTTTCCCGGCACCTAGTGCCCTTTTCAGGAAGTTATAGTTATGGCAAAGTCGCAGATAACGCGATAACTGTAACCTTCTGAAGAATGACACTAGGCCCTGTTAAAGGAAATAATCACATTATTTTTTGCTTTCAGTTCAAAATGAGTAAACACGTACATCAATCGATCTGCGGGACGAAGCAGTCAGCGTGCCACACGACAGATATCTCCAAAGATCTCCTCTCGTTGAGCTGACAGGGAGATGGTTCACCCAGCCTCCGCGGACAAATTGGTAACCACCACAAGTAGAAGCAGCTAGAATTAGTGACCGGAGGTCAGCGCCACCTCCAACAGTATCAGAGGGTGAAGCGCGGGGCCAAAGTCGCACAGTGTATGCAGCACAAAGGAGTTAAGCTGCATTTCAATTATGCGATCTCCGCAGCCATTTGTATGGCGAGACTACAATGACGGTGTAAATGTACCTGTAGTATCTACGTGTACATACGTACGCCACAAACCGCTGAACCGTGCGTTACGAAGCTTATCAGTAGCAGCGATTTTCTGACCTGTTCCGTGCGCGCCACAATCTTTGCAATCGTATTTCCGTGATTCCTATACGAGATATACGATGTTAGCAGTAGAACGGCCGCACAATGTACCTCGAATATGGTTCTGTAAGTGTGTTCTATAGGTTTCGCGAGCACTACGTCGTATTTGTGCGAAAGATTCTAATTTAAGTTCCCCCGTGTTACAGTCTTACATGGCCTATCCAGACCAATGACGATATCAGCAGCGATTTTCTGGATTCTCTAGATGTGTGTTGTGATGCCTGCATGATATGGATGCCAAACGCTAAAGCAGTACTGCAGAATTGGATGCACAAACATCTTATATGTGTTTTTGTTTCAGAAGCGTCTTTTTATGAGACTTCCTTTGCAAAAGCACCACACTTTACCAGAATACTTCCAACAAATCAGACTTACATTCGACTTCGCTATTAAATACTGCATGTGATCGGCTCATCTCATATTTGTTCTTCGTATCCCCCCTAAATGCTTTGACCTGTTTCAGGTGTCTGGTCTTTCAAGGGGAGTAGGGCGTCAAACGGGCCGACTTGGAGCAGGAGAGCCACCACAGGACATTTTAATTCCTACTGTCTATACTTTTACAAATAAATTCATAAAAATTTGTGAGCATGACCAGGAAGGATTCAGGATTCACATTCATAGCAGTGGAAGTTCAAAAACATTACAAAATATTTTTTTTTACATGTGCCATTTCATCATTTTCTCACTTACTATTGGCTGCATTTGTTGCTATAGGTACACTTCTTCATAAGCGAGAGAGATTCTTCGATGAATTTTCCACAGCATACAAGTCATACTTCGAGGTGTATGAAACTCTAGAATTTTCCAAATCAATTAAAAACTGTGCTAAAAATTGAGATAATTAAGTATAAAATTTCAGTTTTTTCTAAACATGAAGTTTAAAATGTAACGGCTGATTCATTTTTTCATAAATTAAATGAATTCTAGAGTCACACACACCTGTAAGTATCGTTTGTATGCTGTGCAAAATTCATCGAGGAATATCTCTTACTTATGAAGAAAAGTGTACCTATAGCAACAAATGCAGCCAAGAGTAAGTGAAAAAACTGATGAAATTTCACATGTACAAAAAATTTGTTTTGTTATGTTCTTGAACTTCCACTGCTATGAGTGTGAATCCTGATTGCTTCCTGGTCATGCTGACAAATTTTTATGAATTTATTAGTAAAGGTATAGACAGTGGAAATTAAAATGTCCTGTGGTGCCTCTCCTGCTCCA
This sequence comes from Schistocerca piceifrons, assembly GCF_021461385.2. Taxonomy (NCBI): domain Eukaryota; kingdom Metazoa; phylum Arthropoda; class Insecta; order Orthoptera; family Acrididae; genus Schistocerca; species Schistocerca piceifrons. Next base: position 1,218,011,988 of record NC_060138.1, read on the forward strand.
GCAGACGTCCTACCCACTTTAATCTGAAACTACCAAGTTTTTTCTCCTTCCTATAATTGTCTTGTGTTTATCGACTTTCAAAGACAGCTGCTGTTCCTTACACAACGTGGAAATTTTATTAAATTGTTTTTGTGTCCAGCTACCATACTGTCGTTTAGAGAACTAGAATGTCAGGGAATCATCATAGTGTTGATTATCCTCTATGATGGTTGTCAAATGCATACGCGTATTGAGAACGCTGGAGGTGTTAATACACTTCCTCGGAGCACGCCCGATGTTATTTTCATTGATGTTGGACTTTCGTCCTCCGGGCTAACGTTATGAACCCCGTTTTCATCGAGCCAGTCTCATACCTGCGAAGACAGTACTTACGATCGTATCTTGGTTATTTGTCGATCTCTCTTCGGATATCTAGGAAGACTGAACCTAGAGTCGCGAGGCCCGAGTGAGGCGACAGTGTGAGAAGGCAGCCCCGGGCCGTGTTTACGCGTTTGGCTGGGGGCAGGGGGAGCGGCAGTGAATGCGGCCCCCCGCGGCCTGATGGAGTGCCGGCACTTCATGCGGCCGCAGCTGCCGGCTGCGTGCGCCACGCTACCCCACGGTCCCCAGCCAGCCAGCCAGCCAGCCAGCCAGCCAGCCAGCCCTGCCCTGTCCTGCCGTGGCGGGCAGATGCCGCGGCCTCATAACGGCGCGCCGTGCCTGCCGGCCGACGTCACGGCCCAACATTCCTGTCCGGTTACACGCCATTCTTCCTACACCTACATCCGCGTATGTACGCAGCAAGGTACAGGGCATGGCACAGGGTACTTTATACCGCCTCAGTTCTACTCGTAAGTGGAGCGAGGAAAACTGACTTCCTATTTCCCGCTGTAAAAGCGCTAGCCTCATTTCTTTTCTCCTGACGGTCCTTAGGCGCGGTGAAAGTACGGGACAGTAAAATCGTCCTGGAATCTGTCGGAAATGCTCGTTCTCCAAACTCCTTCAAATAGTGTATCGCGAAAAGATGGTACCCTTCTTTCGAGGTGTTCTGTCTAAGCTCACGGACATTTTCTCGCTGATCGAGCCCCACAGTAACTTATGTAGCAGGAAATCTCTGAACTGGTCCCATGCCTTCTCTCGATGCACATCGAGGAAGGCTAAGTACATTTTGTGAGGTACAGCGTATAAAACACTGTGTCACCTCCAATGGCAGTAGTATTACAGTGGGTACACCGATATCAGGATTGACTAACAGACGAATGCAAGTCGCCGGCCGGAGTGGCCGTGCGGTTCTAGGCGCTACAGTCTGGAGCCGAGCGACGCCTCCGGTCGCAGGTTCGAATCCTGCCTCGGGCATGGATGTGTGTGATGTCCTTATGTTAGTTAGGTTTAATTAGTTCTAAGTTCTAGGCGACTGACGACCTCAGAAGTTAAGTCGCATGGTGCTCAGAGCCATTTGAACCATTTGAATGCAAGTCGTTCTTGTGTGATTGGTTGTTTAATGGCAATGTTGTTTCACTGGTGGAACATCCGAATCGGTAGGCATTTCAAGAAAGACGCGTATCTTTTCGCATAGACTTGGGGTCGCTATAAATCTTTCCTGTACACACCGTGAAGATAGAAAGCGCCACCCACTGAGCTCTGTTAACGCTCATTTTCCCATCACTCCACTCGTAAGTGTAGCGGTGAGAAAGTTTGACGTAGGACAAAGTAGAAAATACTATCATGTAATTTCCTCTGGTGTAAGTGATATACCGGGTGATCAAAAAGTCAGTATAAATTTGAAAGCTGAATAAATCACGGAATAATGTAGATAGATAGGTACAAATTGACATACATGCTTGGAATGACATGGGGTTTTATTAGAATTTAAAAAAAATACAAACGTTCAAAAAATGTTCGACAGATGGCGCTTCATCTGATCAGAATAGCAATAATTAGCATAACAAAGTAAGGCAAAGCAAAGATAATGTTCTTTACAGGAAATGCTCAATATGTCCACCATCATTCCTCAACAATAGCTGTAGTCGAGGAATAATGTTGTGAATAGCACTGTAAAACATGTCCGGAGTTATGGTGAGGCATTGGCGTCGGACGTTGTCTTTCAGCATCCCTAGAGACGTCGGTCGATCACGATACACTTGTGACTTCAGGTAACCCCAAAGCCAATAATCGCACGCACTGAGGTCTGGGGACCTGGGAAGCCAAGCATGACGAAAGTGGCGGCTAAGCACACGATCATCACCAAACGACGCGTGCAAGAGATCTTTCACACGTCTAGCAATACTTTTTTTTGGTTCTAATAAAACGCCCATGTCATTCCAAGCATGTGTGTCAATTTGTACCTCTCTATCTCCATTATTCCGTGATTTATTCAGTTTTCAAATTTATACTGACTTTTTGATCACCCAGTATATTACCAGAAGTGAAAGATGGAGAAGGAACACCCAAAAAGACGTGACGGAGGAGCACCGTATTTACAACAGACCCTGACGGATAAGGCAGTGATTTAGAGCTCCATTCTTTAGACGCATTAAGTAACAATTAAATCTCTGAGCACAAAATGCACGTTGTTTGACGTGCTGGTTCAAATGGCTCTGACCACTATGGGACTTAACATCTGAGGTCATCAGTCCCCTAGAACTTATAATTACTTAAACCTAACTAACCTAAGGACATGACACACATCCATACCCGAGGCAGGATTCGAACCTGCGACCGTAGCGGTCGCGCCGTTCCAGACCGACGCGCCTAGAACCGCTCGGTCACACCGGCCGGCTTGACGTGCTGGAAAAGAAGTCGATTGTTTCAGGAACCCTATACTCTTAGTAGTTATTGTACACATTCTAGCGTATAGTAAGTACAGTTCATGCAGAAAACTGAATGTCATACAGTGGGCTTACGGAAAGATGAGAAGGGAACGAACGGGCCTTTGAAGAAACGCACGATATCTCAGTTGTGGAGCTGTCACTGTTGGTGCCAGTATCCGAAGCAAGATGAATGCGATCCTCTTCCTGAATCTGGTCATACTGGCTTACAAATTCACTCCTGATTTCCTCGTCAGCATACTGAATGACGCTACTGGAGACACGAGTGGCGGAAAGTGGTGTTTTTTGCAGAGCGCAGACTGTGCCTCGGCGTTAAAATGTTCGCTTAGGACTGTGGCTTAGTACAGGAGAGCTTCAACTAGAGATAGCGACACGGAGGAACGACTTACTATGGGGAGACACTGTCTGAAATGTTAGCAGGGCTCTGGGTCTTCTCGGACACTCTTAACAGTACAAGGTTTAAGATGATAATCCGTTCCATTCTGTTTGCGCCAGTAAATTCAACTTGTCGCCCTACTCGACGTTCTACCAAGACGACCTCAGCGGATCCGTCCTTCAGTAAACGTGTGTGGGTGATGGCTAGCCTTTGTACGCATTGGCACTTAACATCTCTCGGTGAGCTGCGGCTACAACCAGAAATTTTGTTCAGTGCTCTCTCAAGATATTGCCTATTACCTCTAAATACGACAACACATCTGTGTTGCAGCCGTAGTGCATACTGGTTGGCTAGTTCACGGATAATATGTCCATCGTTGTGTGACCGTTGGATCTTGTATGCCGGTGCAGAAACTGTGAGTCTAGTCAAAAAATGGCTCTGAGCACTATGGGACTTAACTTCTGAGGTCATCAGTCCCCTAGAACTTAGAAGTACTTAAATCTAACTAACGTAAGGACATCACACACATCCATGCCCGAGGCAGGATTCGAACCTGCGACCGTAGTGATCGCGCGGTTCCAGTCTGTAGCGCCTAGAACCGCTCGGCCACTCCGGCCGGCTGAGTCCAATCAGCTTGGGGTGTTTACGAGCTCGGCGTGTAGAGTGGGTGAAGTGCGCGCATTACGGGAGAGAGCGCGGTAATGGGATCACGGGATTACGCGCCACGAGGCGAGGCTTAGCTCAAGTGGCTGGCGGGCGGCCCTGGAGCAGGCCGCGGCTGCTGCTGCGGCTGCGGACCGCTCTGAAAGCCGCGACCCGACCCTCACGAGGGTGGCGCGCCGCGCCGGCACAAAGCGCTTTGTTGACTAACAGTAAGCGATAGGGGAGCCGGCGGCCGGCGAGGGCCCTTTACCTGTGCGGCGCGCGGGCTGCGCATTTCAAGCCGACACCCTCCTCCCTGCTCCGTAAACATGCTGCGTCACACAGGGTACTCACCATTCCGTAGCTACAGTGTCTTTCATGTCTATTACGTCTGGCACAACTTTCTCTACGAGAAATGTTACTAACAACTTCACGGCAGCTCACACAAAGGGTATGTCTGTGACGCTCTTGCCCAATTCCGACTGGTTTTTGTGTCGTGCTCTTCATAAAACTGGCGAACACGACTAGTGCTGTAACGTTCATTTACACATTAACGAAAATACTTATCTTTTACTGGATAGTGTTATCCAGGGTTGAATGTCCTCGCTTTCACTGTTTATAAAATTACTTAGTTAATGAATGTTATACTGCCGATGTAAAAAAAACACTGTCGGTTTCACACACGTTTATTTGATAAACAATAGCATCATCATCCTTCCAGCTATAGCTGACATACCGAACTAAGAATATTAAAAAAAAAAAAAAATCAACATACCGCGATTGTAAACTAAAGTCCTGTTCCACGAAATTTCGGTCGAATTGCCGGATGTCAATAACTTGCTGCCAGAAGTCGGCAGTTCACCCGAAATTTATGGAATAACCTATTCGCCGTGAAAATTTTAAAATTCTCAGCTTAGTCTCATTTTTACACGTACAACTACATTTCGTACGTCGTGGCGCATTAGCTTCGCGTCTTCGCTTTTATCACCAGTCCGCCGCACGCACTCCTCAAAGACAGACCACTAACGACCGACACTGTGCACCTTTTATGCTTTTACACATTCAGTGGACCTCTCTTGAGAGTGCGAATCATTTATCTCCACACGTCCATACTAGTCTCAGGCTTTCTGTAATTAGTCATCCAAAAAAAGGAAAATGCCTGCAGCACATACGCTTTAGGGATTTTCATATTCCCAAATATTAAACGGTACTCCGTAATATGTGGAAAGAAATTAATCTTTGAAGTCACTTTTGATGACTCTCTTAACTCCCTGAACGCGTCCAAAATACGAAGTAGTCAGCTGATATCCCATGTTGCGCAAAATAGGTTAGAACACTGTTCCAGAAACAACGGAAAACGCATTCCAAATTGAAACGAACGCAAAATCTCAAAGACTGGCGATCTCTTACAGAAGCTCGAAATTCAGCGCGTACTTAATGCGAGATGCTTATAATAATTTCCTCAAGGAAACCTCGTCTCGATACCGGGCAGAAAATCCGAAGAGATTCTGGTCGTATGTAAAGTATGCTAGCGGCAAGACATAATCAGTGCCTTCTCTGCGCAATAACAATGAAAATACCCTATCGATGACAGAGTTACTTAACACAGCCTTATGAAATTCCGTCACTAAAGAAGACGAAGTAAATATTTCAGAATTCGTATCGACAGAAGCTGCCAACCTGAGTGACTTAGATATCCTAGGAATAGTGAAGCAACTTAAATCGCTTAATAAAAGCAAGTCTTCCAGTGCAGACTCGATATCAATTAGGTTCATTTCAGAGTATACTGATGCAATAGCTTTATACTTATACTTAACAATCATATACAGCCGCTCTCTCGACGAAAGACGCGTGCACTAAGACTGGAAAGTTGTACAGGTCGCACCAATAGTCAAGAAAGGCAACAGAAGTAATCCAGTAAATTATGGGCCATATCATTATTAAAGTCGATTTGGGAACACACATTATGTTCGAATTTTATGAATTACCTCGAAGAGAATGGTCTTTTGACACTATTGACACACAGATTTAGAAAACATCGTATTTGTGAAACACAACTACCTCTTTATTCACAAGTAGTGTTATGTGCTATCGATAGGGCGTCTCAACTTCATTTCGTATTCCTAGATTTCCAGAAGGCTTTCGACACCGTACCTCACAAGCGGCTTGTAATCAAACTGCGTGCTTATGGAATATGGCCTCAGCTATGCGACTGGGTTCGTGATTTCCTGTCAGAGAGCTCACAGTTCGTAGTCGTTGACGGAAAGTCATCGAGTAAAACAGTGATTTCTGGCGATCCGCAAGATAGTTTATAAGCGCTCTGCTGTTCCTTATCTACATAAACTATTTCGGAGATAAGCTAAGCAGCAGTCTTAGGTTGTTTGCAGGTAACGCTGTCGTTTACCGGCTAGTAAAGTCATCAGAAGATAAAAAAAATAGCAAAACGATTTACAAAAGGTATCTGTATGGTGCGAAAATTGACAGTTGACCCTAATAACGAAAAGTGTGAGGTCATCCACATGAGTGCTAAAAGGAATTCGTTAAACTTAAGTTACACGATAAATCAGTCAAATCTAAAGGCCGTAAATTCAACTAAATATATAAAAATTACGATTACGAACAACTTAAATTTCAAGGAACACATAGAAAATGTTGTGGTGAAGGCGAACAAAAGACTGCGTTTTATTGGCAGAACACTTAGAATATGCATCAGATCTACCAAGGAGATTGCCTACGCTACGCTTATCCGTTCTCTTTTGGCGTTCTGCTGCGCGGTGTGCGATCCTTAGCAGATGGGATTATCGGAGTACATCAAGAAAGTTCGAAGAAGGGCAGCGGTTTTGTATTATTGAGAAAGAAAGGAGAGAGTGTCACGGACATGAGAGAGGATCTGGGATGGACATCATTAAAACAAAGACGTTTTTTGTTGCGGCGAGACCTTCTCACGAAATTTTAATCACCAACTGTCCGCCCCGAATACAAAAATATTTTCTTAACGCCGACCCACATAGGGAGAAACGATCATCATAATGAAAATAAGCGAAGTCAGAGCTCGCACAGACTGTTATAGGTGTTCGTTTTTTCCGCACGCTGTTCGAGAGTGGAGTAATAGAGAATTAGTGTGAAGGTAGTTCGATGAACCCTGTGCGAGGCACTTAAGTGCGATTTGCAGAGCATCCATGTAGATATAGGTGTACACAAGCAACAGATCGCTTAAAAAACTTCGTCCAATTCTGGAATATTATTCGTTGGTCAGGGACCATTGCCAAGTTGCATTATCACAGTCGATAGCAAAGAATCAAAGAAAAATCCCACAATTTGTGACGGGTTTTGTTCAGTCTGCTCGAGAATGGAACGTAGATGACTAGCTGCAGTGGAAGACACTGGGAGAAAGAAGGCAGGTCGCGATCAAACTTCCACACAGAATTCAGAGAGCACACGTTTCAAACAGAGTTAATGACGTTACTGTTTCATCCAACATACATATCGCGTGCTAATCAAGACGCCAGAATTTGGTAAAGTCGTTCTCGTAGTGAAATATACCGTTATCTGCCCCCCGCCCTCCACGCCTTCTGGGTACCACCCGGGAATGGAATAGGAAGAGGTGAAATTTATGCTGACGGTAGTGTACCCTCCGCCACGCACTGCACGGTAGCCTGCCAAGTACGAATGTAGACGTAGATGTATTCGTCGACATTTAGGCAACGACACAAGTGGAGAGTCCCCGTATGGCCGCCGTCATCGCAGTTCCTTCCCCCCAGGTGCTTCCCGAGAGCGGAGCGAGCGGCGATTGTTTCCGGCGCTGCCGGGAACTGGCGGCGCAAGTTGGCGTCGCCGCCGGCGCCGGCCATAACTCGGCTGTTTACCCGCGGCCCACCAATCACGGCGCCGCCCTAATGTGTCCCCGAGGGGCCCTCCGGCCAGATTGTTCCGCCGCCAAGTTTTACCTCCCCCTTTCTTTACGATCTCCGCCGCTAGTGCCGCCGCCGTCTTAAACTTTTCGGAGACATTCATTCTACGCCACTTAACATTAATTGCCATTTAGTATTACGCTATCAATTAGAGCGGCGCCCGAGGTGGGCTGCGGAGACCGGAAGCGGAAGACGCGAGTGCGTCTTCCGGCGGACCGCGCCCTGGCCGCGGAAATTTTAAATTAACTTTATTTCCGGTGGGCGATTTCCGTCGCTAATGCGATTTGCCGCCGCGCCGTTGTGTTTTCCGAGGGAATCGCCGGAGTGTCTTTCTGGTGACGAGCCCGCAGTAAACCGAGTTGGCAGTCTGTGTGCGGCAGGTGCCTGTGGGCAGTGCGCAGCGGCTAACGACCAGGCCGCGGCTGCACAAAACACACAGTGGCCGTGCGTACGACAGATATATGCGGTCTGCACCCACCAGCGGTAACCGAGACTGGCAGAGGTTCTGGCAAGAGCTTACAGCTCTGTCGGCAATACGTTCTCCTAATACTTTTTGGTCCCATTATACGTATCTCCTGTCGCTACCTTTTCACACATTTCGCACACCGCGGCAATGTGCGAAGCAGGTATTCGATTGTTGTTCTCAATATTGGCAAACGAGAAAAGAAAATAACGTAAGTGTTAACACAGAAGCATACTTGAATGTAAGTGGACTGACGAAATACGATGTGTGGCGTTTCTCCTCAGAGCTGGCCGGGAGAAGAGTGCGAAGGAAACACTAATTAGAAAAAGACACACGGTGATAGGACATCGGGGGAATAACTGAATACTATGGAAAGTTGTAGAAGGCAAATATAGTGAGAAGCAGATGAGCTGAAATTACAGCGCTCCACAGCAAAGCAGCAGAAGACTGATGACTTTATACTGAGGATAAAATGCTATACTCACTTAGTGCCTTAAATAATTTTTCATCGATCGGCATTATGAAAACTCGCATGACGGTGCAGATGAAGCTCCCAAATGAGCTGCAATACTTTACTGCGATGTTTTCTACGTGTCTAATAGGTTTCTTAATACTGTACACGCCGGATGCATGAGGGTGTAGGTACTTGGTAGCACTCTCGTAATGTCAGAGTGATATTCTTATCAACATGGAAGTATTTTTACTTGCGTCACATATCTAAAAGTGTTTGGCGACATGAACCACTCATGCTTATTTTCATTTCATCAAACCTCTTTTATTTTAAGTGGCAGCGGCTCATAAAGTAACTAAATTAATATGATACACTATACGAAAATTCTGTCAGAAGTTAATCAAAGTTTAAAGACGCACAGTTTTATGCTGGGACTTACCTGTATTGTGCACAGTGTATTCTTCAAGATTCTCATTATTTTTTCCTCCCACGAATGTTCAGAGAGAGGTACTGGGTGAGACGGACCATGTAAAATCGGCTGTGCACGAAGAAAAGAGTCAATGCAAATTACATATTTCTTTTTGGAATATGCTGTAGTGAGTATAGAATTATACTAGTAAATATTTTAGCCGGAAATAGTTTTATTTGTTTATTGATTGAACATGGGCTTTTCTAATGAATTGTTGGTTCTGTTCAAAGTTGAGGGAGTTGGCTTAAGAGTAGTCGGTTTCGAAGTGTAATCTTGGAAGTTTTAGTGGGAATGGAGTCCGAAGTTGTGACAGTGAAGGAATTGGAGTTGTGCAGGTAACTCTGCTCTTTCCGTGTGCTGGAATTCACTAGGAATTTTGATGAGTTTCTAAGTATTTTGGTTGGCCTGTTCGTTAGATTGAGCTCTTCCATTTGTTGGCACATGCACATCTTCCGACAAATAAACCTGGTCCGGAACTGCGGCAATATTCAGTGGCATTATTCCACTTGCCTTGAAGTCGCTTCTACCACTTCGAAATTGAAAACGGTTAATTATCTTCGCTAAATTATTTATCAAGGAAGTGCTGCAAGCGTTGTAAAAATAGCTCTTTAGTTATTTGAAAAATGAGCGATCCAGGGGCTGCAACCAAACTAGAGGCAGACTCTTTAAAATAGTCCCTTGCTGCGCTGCTAACTCTGAAGTTTCAAAACAGCTTGTACGAGAAGATTGTCCACAATATACAGGTAATACTTTTCCACCTGCTTTCCTGGGCGTGAAATGGGTTTTTAACCAGAACCAGTTATTAAAAATCCCATGTTATTTAGCACTCCCTCAAAATATAAATTCAACTTCCATTAGCACCTAAACTAAATTTAATTGTGGTCCATTTCTCCCACATGAAAAACACATGGTCCATCTCTCTTGACTTCTGTCTGAACGTAGCGAACTTGGTGGCTATTTTACGTTAGTTTTTTTTTTAAAGAAACTGCATCGATACATCGATATTATGCTAACTAACAATTAAAATTACATAACTACACAATAAGACTTTTCGGCTTACCAGAACAGAGAACGTGTTTTTGCTCGAGAACTAACACAAAAACCACAGCGACACTTTTGCACCATGTAGGTTCACAAAAGAGCTCCCTCAGAAGTAGCGTGAGCTACTCACTAGCGGCGGATTTGTGACATAACGCCGCTGGTCCGTCTCACCCAGTGGTCTAGTTCCCCCCCCCCCCCCCCCCCCCCCGACTTACCCTGCTGCATTAAGAACGAACGCACATCCGATTCGACTGGACCCAGATGTAGGGGTGGTCGATTTCTGGGCTTTTCATTTCCTCCTACCGTATCGATTCTGTAACCACACTCGTGAGGTGCGTTTGAGTAGCAACGCATTTGATAGCTCCCTCGAAAGTAATTTGCCCCTGTTTGATGTAAACATTACCGGTTTGTTTTCCGATACGATGCGATACGAGACGGGACGAGAGCAGTTAGCTGCGAGATTAGGGCCCCACTCGATGCTGAACGGCAAACCTCTGCCGGAGCAAAACATTCAATTACGGCCGTGATCGGTCCGGGGCGCCTAAATTAACTGCGTCCCGCCGGCAATCACGGCAGAGCCGCCTGCCGGCACTCGAGCCGCCTTATCGGCGGCAGATGCCGATTATCTCTGCCCGCGACAGATGGGCCCGCGCCCCGGCCTCTAATGAGCCCGGAGGCTGGCTGCGGTGGCGCGGCGTGAGCCGGCCGCGCTTCCGGCCAGGTCTGTGTCACCGTGCACAGTCCGCAGCTGATGTACACCACATGTAAACTGAAGGTGGAGAGGGGAAGAGAGGTAAGGGGAGGGATCACTGCTGTCAGCTGCACTGGGACATTACGCGGGATCGGCGGCCACGAGTGAAAATGTGTTCCGCACCGGGACTCGAACCCGGGATCTCGTGCTTATTAGGCAGGTGCGGTAGCCACTGCGCCATCGCCGCTGCACGGGCTGCCTCGCCTCGCGCCACTCTCCCATCGAGCGCCACCTGTCCGCAGCCCCTGCCCTTTTCCACCATATTCGCTCTTCCGAGATTCCCACAGGAGGTCGGACGAATTTGTGCATCCGCACTGAAGAAGGTGGATTCATTGGCCAGCTCGGAGAATCAAATTGTATGAATCTGTGGTGTGTGTTCTTTTGGATATGCAAAGCAAATTGTTAGTCAAGCTTGAAAGATTACCGTCAAACCTCCTTGCCTAGGGACGCCAGATGAAAGTTGATGTGGTCAAGCCCTGAATGAAAATTGCGCAACGGATAACTGGGGAGGGGAGCTTGAGACCGCTATCTAGAGAGCGTGCCCTACTCTGTACGATACTAGGCAAGGGGCAGGAGGGCTCGCACGCTGATATCTGGGTCCCTGCATTCTATACCTTTTATTTTAAATGAATTCCTTTAATTTGACTTCTTTGTGATTTTTAGGGTATGGTGAAGATTGATGACAATTGATTACCTATTTATTTTAAATATTATCACTCGATTTTACAGCGATTGCAGCAATTGTGCCAGTTTACAGATATTACAATCTTACAACTTATAGCTCGGGTATATTATATACTAATCTGCACGCACATTTCTACGGGCAAGAAGGAATTGCGTTGGCCAAATGTACACCACCAAAGTCTCCCCAATATTTTACATAGGACATCCACTATGTGAGGAGGATAACGGGCAAACTGGGGACCAGATACATTAACACAGGGGGTCAAATTTCCGAAATTAAACGAGAACATTCATTTCCTTACACAATCCGAAGCTAGAAATAAAAGAATTAGTACAAATATTCAAATACCTCTCTTCCATGCGTGAACATTGAGACAGACGCACTGAGGGCACGTCTGCGCACTTACCCGTCTTCTGTAACACTCCCAGAATATGGCGGGCACCCGGAGGTCTCCCTGGGCCCCGGTGGAGGGGGTGGTCGAACCACTTGGCCGTGACCAACCGCTCCACCCCAAATCTTGTGACACTGGAAAGTCTTTGACTTTTACCTGCCTGTACTGTCTCTCTGATCCCCTACCCAGTAGTGAGGTTGGCACTACTAAACTACAGAACTACTTCCCAACTAAGATTTGGCCACGCATTACGGAAAGGTGTGAGGAGGATAAGGAAAGTTCATGTGCAGATTCACATTCACGTACAAGAAATGCATAATACACGATACATGTAAATACGTATTATGTAGCCTGACACATTTCTTTCCACCCGTCCACATGGGTTCTGTTGCACTCGCGGCCGGCCGCGTAGTGTTATAAAATTGGCGGCGGAGCCGCCTCTGTTTGTATTTCCCGGTGCGAGCGAGCAGCAAAACCTGCTGCTTATGGAGCGGAAACTACTGTACCGTTTCAAGCTAACTGAAAATCCTCTTTGGTCCCAAAACGGTTAAATATAAAGGAGGGGAGTTCTCTTCAGTTCATTGTCAAGTTAATTCTTCGGTGAAGTCTACATAAGTTTTGTCTGAAGCATTCCCCACAGATGGCGCTGGAATCGTAGGAATAGAAACGCCTACACAATCGTAATTTACGGCATGCTACTCGGTGGGTTTCGAATATCCAGTGTCACGTGGGACCCCCACCTCGATGCTGCCACGGTACGACAAGCCAGTATTTCATCGCTTCTAATTGGAAACCCCATTCGCAACGTTGTATTCCTCCGACATATCGAACGGGGGACTACTCGACGCGCCAACGTGGCCGTGTAGCGAACTACGACGTATCGTAACAGGCAGTACACTGCGACCGGAGCCCAAGTATTGTGTAGATACAGAACATACAGCGGCTCCAAACATTACAATACAATTATTGTCTGCACCCATATTCTGCCGTAACTATTTCCTCGACTCCCTCTCTACAACCGCATTCCAATCCACCACGACTATTAGATTTTCATCTCCCTTTATGTAGTGAACTACCCGTTCAGTTCCTCATATACGTTTTCCATCTCCCCGTCTTCGGCTTGAGACGTCGGTATGTATACCTGACCTATCGTCGTCGGTGTTGCTTTGTTGTCGATACTGATGAGAACAATCCTATTACGGAACTGTTCACAGTAACACGCTGCCTGCCCTATCTTTCTGCTCATAACGAACCGTACTCCCACCAAACCATTTTCCGCTCCTGTTGATATTACCCTATACTCAACTGACCAGAAATCCTTCTCTTCTTTCCATTTCACTACTGTAACCCCCCACCGTATCTAGATTGAACCTTTACAATTCCCTTTTCAGATTTTCTAGCTTCCCTACCACGTTCAAGTGTCTGACGTTCCGTGCCCCGACTCGTAGCGCTTTATCCTTTCGTTGGTTATTCAGTAATTTTCTGATGGTCACCTCCCCCTTGGCAGTCCCCTCTCGGATATCCGAATGGGGACTATTCTAGATTGTTTTGGCAATGAAGACGTCATCACGATGCTTTTTCAGTTACAGGCAACGTGTTCTGCGGTTATAAATTATGTGTCTTTATTGCTGTACTTTCCATTGCCTTTGCGTGCTCATGACGTTGATCAGTGCCGATTCTTCTGCCTTTAGGGTTACTTTCTCACCGAAAGGGTTAAGAGAGTGCCCTGAACCTCTACCCTCTCCTCCGCCCTCTTTTAACAAGGCCGTTGACAGAACGATAGTGACTTCTTATGCTGGATGCCTTCGGCCGCCAATACAGACGGTTTTTATTCTAAATCTAACGGGTAGCTGGGTTCGAATTCGGGGCCGAGGAAGTTTTGCTTCTTCTTCATCCAGTTTGGGTAACGGATTGATAACTGTAGCTTTCGTTGCTTGTAACAATGCAGGAAGAGCAGGTTTGGAATCCTTTGAAAGTAGGGAAATCCTAGCTTACCGTACTAATACGCTTCTGTTATTTATTTATATCTCGTCCACGGATTTGCTGTAGGGAATTTTTGTACTAAGGTGTGATTTTGTCTCATTAGTTCACGTACGGCTATGCACGCATTTCTCTACAATTGTTCTTCCTCACATAGAAATAGACCGTGGGACAGAGAAGACAATAACGTCGGGGAACTAGATTCTGTACACGCGGGGTGGGGGGACTGAAGCGATGACACACGCTGCAGCGGTGAACAGAGTGCAGTGCGCACACGGGCCCGACTGTACCAAAGTTCGCAGCGCGCGTTTTTCGCGCACCGCGGGGGAGGCGGCGGTAAACGAGATGGTTGTGCGGCCGTAACATTTTTGGAGCACAAAGCGGCCCCGGGGAGCGCTGCGACTGTCAGGTGCGGGCCGCCGCGCAGTGGAGCGCGTCGCGACACCGACGCCGACGCCAGCCGGCGGCGCGCATTTCAGGCGCCATTGCGCGCTGCCGTCGCATATTTCGCGGGCCCGCGCAGCTCTGTCCTGCCCTGCTATGGCCTGGGCTGGCCGCCACACTAATGAAAAACCGGCGCCCGCCGCAGCTTCCGTTTGTTCGGGCCTCCCGCGCCCGTTTATATTAGAATCTCATTACGCGGCGACAGTAAAACTGCCCTGCCCGCCTCTCCGCCGCTGGCCCCAAACAACAGCGGGAACAAAAAACAACAACAACGACACAACTGCTGCCGCCCCCACTCACCCCGCCGAACGGCAGGCGGGCGCGCGCCCGGCTAAATAATATAAAAGCGCGCACTCGTCGCGGCCATTCGTCCGTAATTTATTCGCACATTTCACAATCGGGGCGTTCTCATTACGGACCCCGCGTTTAGTTCGGCGCCGAATATTTAATTATTGGAAACACAACAATGGGCGCGCGTCACGCCGGCTGGCATTAATTATGATCATTGGCGTCGCGTCGCAATGGAAGCGGTGTTTTTGTGCGCTCCCTAATGCGCTGTTTGCCCGCGACAACAAAGTGTTTATGGCGGCGCTTCCTATGCGGCCGCAAACACTGTTTGTCATCCGGCGGTCGCACTGTCAGAGCATCCAGGCCAACGCGTTTCGCGATTGTTATTGTAAATAATTCCGTCAGAAGCGTTCGGCGCGATGTATGCTGGTGAAACAGTGCCCCGTACGCTACTACTGTTGCTTATTTCCTTTATCGCCACCATAATGGAAATGGCGTTTCGTAATGTCCGTGACGATAAGTGATGACAAGTGAACTGAATTCAGTATACTACACGAATGGGATGAATACCACACGTTTGACACCTTTTTGGCCATCGTAAGGTGCCGTTGCGGCCATTGCCGAGCAGTGGTTGGACGGTGAACCCGTATTTCGGACGAGATGCTACGGTTGTTGGTACTGTGTTTGGATCTATGAGAGCAACATCGCCGTCCACTCAGGTGCTCTTGACTTTTTTATTTCTCTCTTCAAATGGAGGCTACTCCTGATTTCCTTCATCTTTCTGCTCACATAAAATTAGGGCTTTGCCCCTTGAATAGTTTTTTTTTACCTTGAATATACTTACTTTGTCATAGTGTTTACCAGTCTGGTCATACGTGCGTTGTGACAGTTGCATAGTGTATCACAGAGCATGGCTGCAAGAAAATATTCTCAGCGATACAATGGTCTCACAACTACTTGTTTCTTGCTGCAGTCAATATGGATCATGACTTCGATAAGTTCTTGCAACAACTGTCTAAGCCAATAAACGACACATTCTAGCACTGAAAAATGATACCTCAAGTATAGTATCGTCTGGCTCTAACTTCATCGTGCTAATCGTCTCATCTTGCACAATTGATGCACGAGAAACTCTACTAATGTTCAGTCACTGTGGTGTGATGGATTGTGTTCGATAAGTAAATCGAAACTAATGAGCAATCACACGGAGAGAAGGAAGGACGAAGTAGATAGAAGTGCAATAACAGTAGACATGATGTTTTGTATTTACTTATCTGATTATCATCTTTTGAAACAGTAAAATCTACAGGTTAATGGGTGTCAAAATGCTACACTTGAATTAAACTACATTTTATTCTATATTCTGCGTTTCATTTTGATGAGTGTGTCTCAGTGTTTTTTTTCTGTTAATATCGTGTATTGAAATTTCTCCCTGTTCCGTTTATGAATACAGCCTCTCTGCGAGCTGTTATCTTAACTTGGTATGCACGATTTCTGCGGAAAAAGTACGTGTGGAGCTGAAGAATATTCGAAATTTATCCCTCTCAAGATGGTTTTTGACATTTTCTAAGTAGGTTGTTGCAAAATCTACTGCTTCATTTTTGTAGTGTCTCCATTTTAGATTTTTCGACGCCTTCTCGCCACTCAAACAAGCCTGCGATCATTCGCGTTGTCCTTCCGTGTGTATGCTGGACATTCCCAGTTAATCCGATCTGATGTGGATGTCACATACAACAAAATCTAAAACACCACAATTGTATGTCATTAGGATATTAACAATCCCTTGGGTGGATAGTGATTATAAAAAATAACAAAGATGTATTGGACTTTGAGCTGTTCGTCATGTTTCAGATGCTGAAAGTTGTGAAGCGTTATTATAACTAACAATTGTGAACCACTTGCTTCGGTCTGCCACTTCACTTTTCAGACGTTTCCTGTGTCATAAAGATAGTTCTCTCTCTCTCTCTCTCTCTCTCTCTCTCTCTCTCTCTCTCTCCTTTGGTCGACTGTCTGCAGCATTATTTGCGTGACGTTACGCGTCCGCTGCTCTGCTGTAAACTGGACAGCGGCCTGGCAGGCTTACCCCTGCGGTAGCCGCGATGCAGCCAGCGCTACAGTGCTCAGACAGCCAACGCTCCGACCGGATTTGTGCCGTCGCCAGTCAGCTAGTCGGAAGGATTTCTGCTGACTACCTTCTCTTCAGTTACCTGTGCTTCATGTCAGTCAGCGAGAAAGAACTGGCCCCCTTTGATTACCGATATATGTTCACACAAGTGGTTTCGGCAAAATTCGCATTATCAGTGCTGTATGTGTATGGTTTATTTCCTAGGGTTCTTATCACTTCAGTCATCCTTATGTAAATATAATGTTAGGTCCAACAATACGATATTCACGAGACAACGTAATGGTTTCGTTAAACAGTATTTATGTAATTAACATCAATATCTACGTAATGTCGATTACTTGCCCTAATGAAGTAAGGTGTCCGTGCAGGTAAACATAGAATTTCAGCTCAGCACTTACACAGTGTTTTATGGTGGCTGATATAAAACTAAATATAACGTCGAAAGATTTTGCAAACGTTCGAGTTCAAGGGCACGTGGAATACACTCTCCTACAGAGAGAGTCACACGTACACATACACACACACATACACACACACACACACACACACACACACACACACACACACACACACACACACAAAGTCATTGGTTTTCGTCCTACTAGGTAGTGGGTCCGCCATCATGACTTCAGAAAGGAAATTACGCGGTTTTTCACGGGAATCCGTTCCAGAAACGTGATAGGCCGTAGAGTGAGAAGCTTTTCTTTGGACTGGAAGGAAACCACGATGCGCCAAACATTTGCTTGATCTGTTATAGAGTCCTCAGTACAGACGTCCTTTTGTTTGGCATTCGTGATCAGGAATAGTCAACTTTTGGAGTCAGTTGTTTCGTGTTGCATTCGCTTGTTTTTCATCTGTTTTCGTCTTCCTCCCGTAAACGGAAGAATGCTCAAATGGTTAACCGCTGCAGCGAAGAAGTGTCGTGGGTAACCGGGATTCGATACCCTACTTGCTCATGCGTGAAGATTTTAGGCGATATTCCTCCTTTGTTACCCTCGGCCGGCAGCTACGCCAAGTAATGGCCAGATGGCGTGGTTTGCATTGGACTTTCAGGAGACTGCGAGACTGTAGGGTACTAGAGAGATGTACTACTAGAATTCTCACTGGTCTGCTGAGATCTTCGGAGGGAAGAAGGCGACCTTATCGCTGAACGCTATTCGCACTTTAGAGAACCAGCATTTGCGACACAGTGCAGAACGATTCTACAGCGTCGAATATTCGTCTCACGTAAGCAATGAAAGGAGAACGTAAGGCCTGTACAGAGGCTTACAGTCACTCATTTTTCCTTTGTTTCATTTGTAATTGGATCAAAAATAAGTATGGCCAATAATGCTATAAAGTACCTACCGCCATGCACGGTTAGGTGCCTTGCACAGCTTGTGCGTACATATTGATGTACACTGAAACGATTAAGAAGAAACAAACAAGTTGCGTCTTTCTTCACTTTCCACGTTTTGCTGTTTTAATTCCCACAAGTCGTCATTCTTGCTTGTGTGGCCGTTTAAGAACTGTTTCAGTATACCAGACCCTGAGCCACGAACAGAACACAGACAGTATCATTCACAGCTCTGCTAGAACCAGCAGGGCTGCAACACCTGTCATATTTAACTGTTGTCGTCATGTCCTCCTCCTGTTTCTGTGCGTCACGTCTCGTTCTAAAGAGAGACAAGCGACTTCTTAGTGCTCGATTTTTCTCCATGTGTAGTGCTCGGCCACTGTCGTTTGAACCTCAAACAGCAGATGCACTGATAACGACAGGCAAACTCCAAATAGTTCAAAGGAAAATGACAATTGAAGAGTCCTGGCGCAGGAGACCCACATTATCCTAGGTACGAGACAGGGACCTTTCTGCTACTGGTTCGCATTTATTTGGATTCAGCTCGAGGTCCGAGTGGAAGCTCGAAGAGTTTCCTCGGCGACAAGCACGTGCCTTCCCACACGAGCGTCAATGGGCTGAGCGGACTGCACTACTGACCGCCGCTGTCCCCCCGTCCTGCCTCGACACGCCGGGCGCCAAAGCGAAACACGCGGCCGCGCCGCCGGCAAACAAGTTGCGAGCTGCTGGCTGCTGCCTGCTGGCCGCTTTGATATTCATTAGGGAAATTGATGATGGATTGGTCGCAGCGCAGGCGCGGCGCTCGTATTAATCACGTCATTACTTAATTGAAGGGTTGCAGCGGTGTCGCGTTGCAGGCGCCGCCGCGGCAGCTCCCCGCTCGCGGGTCACGTGACCGACACCCGCCCCGGTGCTCCGCGCGCATGCGCACTCGCCGCGGCGTGGCGAATGTTTTGTGCGGCGCGGCGCGTGGCGCGCACGCCCGCCGGCGTCGCCACAGCACCCTCTGCCACGCTCTGGCCGCAGAATTACTCGCCCTTCCCTAGGCCCTATCTCTTACGAGCTGAGCTGCATTACGTCTTTGTATCAAAGAACTGACAGCTTGTGATCCGACTTGTGCGTCGAATAAGTAATGGAGGAAGTGTAAGCAAATTTCAAAAGACAGATAAAAGTGCAAAGGAAACTGGTTCTGTTGCGAAGGCTCGCAGATGACACGGTCTCTCTTGCTGGATGTCGACAAGCCTTGTTGAACGGATCGAGTAACATTCTTGGCACAAGACATTGCTTAAAAATAAACGATGGAAACATGGAAAAAATGAAGAGTAGGAGAGTGGCGCACTGATGAAAGGTTTATTTCTTAAAAAAATGCTACTGGTATCAGATATTAGTCTAGAAATCCGGGACGTGTACGTCTGGAGCACAGCATTGTACGGAAGACAAACTTTGGTCGTCGGAATTGTGTAGAAGAAGAAACGGCAAGTGTTTGAAATGTAGTGCTGACAGAGATTCTTACAAATAAAGGTAAGGTCAGAAATGAAGAAGTACTAAAGAGATTGGACGTCCTTTACCGGAGAAAGGAACGGGTTAGTCGGACGTCTCCTATGACATCCGTGGACTTAACGTGGGAAGAATCAGCAGAAGGTGGAAAAATAACAGCTGCAAATAAAGACTGTAATTTGCAATATCCAACTCAGATTATAGGGGAGATCGTGTGCAGAAGTTGGGTGCAGACGAAACCAATGGCATAAGGTAGGAAAACATGGCATGCTGCATCAAACTAGCGTTAAGACTCAGGAGATAAAAATAAATAAAATAAAAAAATGATGAAGAGGTCGTTTGCCATACAATTTACTTCAAGTTTCATGTGGCTGCAACTAGATTCTGTTTTTGTTTATGTATTAAATCAGTCTATTCAGTTTGCAAGTGTTGAACTAAACTGACGTATTATCTATTAAGGTGAAGTCTTCGTAAGGGACAGGTTCGTAAGTGAAATTGTGAGGGCGTTTCGTGAATCGTCCTTGGATGACTACTCAGTCTGTGGAGTACTTGCCGAGAAAGACAGAGATTGGTGTCTCGCTGCGGCACACAGTTTACATCTGCCATCGTTTATCACCGTTTCGTCATCGGTTTCCCAACCCTGGTGATCTTTCAGCGTCCTCAGGAAACACAGAAATAGTAAATCCATTCTGTTCTTGTTGCTGATTTTACAATTTATTGGAGTACATGCACTTGAGTTCGTAAAAACCATTTTAAACTAATCGAACCGCATTCACGAGATGCCTCAGTCGGCGTTTAAGCTTTGCTGGTCCTTCGGCGTCGCTACTGTCGTTTTGGATGACAAGAAACGAACTGGAGTGCCGCCGTTGCACGTGTTAGCCTGCCGTGATAGGGTGACGGCGAAGCAAGTTCTCCAGGAAAATTGCGTGGCGGGCGGGCGTGCGGCAGGCGGCAGGCGCGTGGCGGCGCTACCTGCGCACGCGGCCGGAAGTCAACAGGTGCCGCGGGCCACGTGCGCCGCACGTGCCGCGCCGCGCCGCGCCGAGTGGCCGCACTCACCAACAACGTGCTCATTCCTTTCTTTTTCATTAGGAGTTCATTCCGTACAGTACTAATCTTTCGAAGAACAACTCCCCGTCTTTTTCAACAATTGACGTACATCCACATCGAACGTGGCCTTCTGACTGCTAGGAGCGCGCATGGCGGGAAATCGTTACAGCCAAATGTCTTACAACGCTATCCCGAGTCATTATTCTCTCAAGTGGCCCGCACCGAAGGTCTCTGAGTAATGTTCCAGTCTACATCCCAAAGAAATTCCCTAAGATATGAAAACGACATGTGAAACTGTAGGCCGGAGTGTAACTCGAACCCCTGCTTTTCGCAGGCAGAGTTGTTTAGCCCATATTACGGTGACGCAACCCACGGATTGTTGTTGTCGGCTGCTTCTTTTAGCATAGCATGTGGTATCTGGACTTGTAAAACTGATATATTCACGTACTGAAATGTCTGAAAGTTTGCCTGTTTTCATCTCCTGTATTAAGTATTTTGTACGTATACTGTACAAGTGTTGATACTACGTTTTTGCCCCAATGGTGATCGGGCTACGGTGCTGACAGGGATCTCGTCTTCTCTTGCAGAATTGTGAGGAACAAGGCGGCGGAGAAGGCGAAGCACGTGCACCAGTCGCAGCAGCAGCAGCAGCAGCAGCAACAGCAGCAGTCGGGGGCGGGGGCGTCGCCGGCGGGCAGCGGCGCGGGGGCGGGCGCGGGCGCGGGCCCCGGCGTGTCGGTGATCGCGCACGCGCCCTCCGCCTCCGCGTCGGCCTCCGCCTCCGCCTCCGCGGCCGCCGCCGCCGCCGCCGCCGCCGCCGCCGCCGCCCACGCGCACGCGCACCACGACGCGTCGCGGCCCGGCGCCTACAGCATCAACGGCATCCTCGGCATCCCGCAGCACGCCGACCAGCCGACCGCCAAGCGGAAGCGCGACCACCACCACGCAGGTGCGTGTCCTGCCACGGTCGCCAGGTGTAAGAAGCACTGTGTGCCAGTCGGAGAAAATCTGTTGCTTAAGATTGTTCGCTTTAAATACTGGATGCAAATCATGTGTGCGAAAACCTGGTAACATTTATCCAAATGAAAACATAGTCGGTGTTGGCGTGAAAGCTTTTATTTCTCACACTGAAGATGTTTCCATTTTCAACATTCGTCGTTATAAAATAAATATATAGGAAATCGACATTAGCTTGGTGACCTCATCTCGCAGCTAGGTTTATTTAACTGTACAATAGCAACGAGAAGTCCCACATTCGTCATTAATTGTCAAAGTCTTTCAAGAAGTTCATGTTAACGACATAGGATGTATTGATAATGACGACCACTATGGAGCAAAAACACGTAACTGTAAGATGGCATCCTGCAACAAGCAACATACGCCAAAGGTATTCTCTGAGTATGATCGCATTCATTGACAAGGAACCATCCCACCGTTATTTTCTGTTGGGGATATCCAGTCCACTCTATTGTCACACTCCTGTCAAGTTGACATTCTTACACCCTAATGACAAGTGTCTCTGTCCTTTCTTTCTCCTCCTTCCTCATTACGCTTGAACCACACGTTTGCTATGTCAACGAATTCGTTCTGGCTCCCTGTAGCACCTGCCTCGTTGACACTCAGGGTGCTAGTTGTCTCTACTCCTTTTCTGTTCTAATGTTCTTCTGAATTGTTTTTCACACTTGACGTTCTTCTGATAATGGCGTTCCATAGTTTTCTTTCGCGCCGTATCGCACCACCTAGTCTCCACTTTAATATTTTGTGGTTCCGTAACAGCTGACTTTAAACGTTTCTAGTTTAATTTTTTCACCTCTTCTCGATATTTTCTCTCCTTTGAATTCTCATTCACTTCTAGAACAATGTTGCGAGACTAGCAGATTTACTTTCTGGAAGAAAACTTCCTTTCTCATTCCTCTCTTCATTTATGCCTCTTCTAATATGACCGCTTAGTAGAACCCGCTCTTTCCAATTTTCTCCGAATCTGATACTTGACCAGCTTCTGCCTACGTTTCTACGTTATCTTAGCCTTTAAATCGAACGTTCGTCCAAAAAAACAGCCTCTTCCATTAACATGTCCTGTAAGTTTACACACATTCAGTGGAAAGGACTTGAGACAATCTGGATAATATGAATACAGCGAGCACAATCAACATACTTTCTCGTAAGAGGCAAAGAAGATTATTAAGGCAGTTAACTAAACATTCTGAAGGGAAAGAAGACCATATCTACCGCATGCCCCAAAAAGAGTGAATTATCTATCAAGCCGGGGGAGCCTCAATGACATATTTGGTCTTACAGGTCGCAGACTCATTTGTCAAATTTATTTACCTCGTTCACTGGTGGTATTATCCATTCGCCTTCTGTTACAGTAAGACTAAGTTGGTAACAGTGACTTTACGATAACAACTTCAGTATCTGGCATAATACATTTCGTAACGGCAGCTCTAGAAGCTGACTCAAATTCCGTTGCAAGGACTGAATACTTTTGGAACTTATTCACGTATTAATATTGCGTGCAGCACCGGGAGTCGAACCCAGAACCTTTAAATTTTTCCAAATAGCTACTGGTTTCGAACGTGGAAAGTTCATCGTCCAATGGAATTATACGTTTTACACAATGTCTCTTGATTTTTCATTACTCTAGCTCAAGAGACGTTCTATAAAACGTATAATTGAATCGGACAAGTTAATAGGATTTGTCGACCTGGAGAAAGCGTTAGACAGTGTCGAATGTTGCAAGATGTTCGAAATTCTGTGAGAAATGGGTGTAGGGTATATGGAAAAACGGATAATATATAATATGTACAAGAACCCACTAGGGGATAATAAGAGTGGAAAGCCAGGAAAGAAGTGCCCGAATTAAAAAGGATGTAAGACAGGTCTTTCGTCACTACTGTTCAATCTATACATCGAAGAAGCAATTCAGGGTGAAAACATATCAGTGATAAGATTCGCTGATGATATTGCTATCCTCAATGAAAGTCAGAAGGAACAGGATCTGCTGAATGGAATGCACAGACTAATGAGAACAAAAAAAAAAGGTTGAAATGGCTCTGAGCACTATGAGACTTAACTGCTGAGGTCATCAGTCCCCTAGAACGTAGAACTACTTAAACCTAACCAACCTAAGGACGTCACACACATCCATGCCCGAGGCAGGATTCGAACCTGCGACCGTAGCGGTCGCGCGGTTCCAGACTGTAGCGCCTAGAACCGCTCGGCCACTCCGGCCGGCTAATGAGAACAGAATATGGATTGAGAGTAAATACAAGAAAGAGTGAGGTAATAAGAAGCAGCAGAAACGAGAACAACGAGAAAGTTAACATCAGAATTGGTAATTATCAAGTAAATGAAGTTAAGGAATTCTGTAAGCTGAGGATATAAAAAGCAGACTAGCACTGGCAAAAAGGGCATTCCTGACCAAGACAAATCTACTACCGCAGTACCAAATATAGGCGTTAATTTGAGGAACAAATTTCTGAGAAATTGCGGTTGGAGCACAGCATTGTACGGCAGTGAAACATGGACTGTGGGAAAACCGGAAAAGAAGAGAATCGAAGCGTATGAGATGTGGTGCTACAGAAAAGTATTGAAAATTAGGTGGACTGATGGGTAAGGAACAAGGAGGTTCTCCGGAGAATCTTCGAGGAAAGAAATACAGCGAAAACACTGACAATAAGAAGGGACAGGATGGTAGGACGCCTGTTAAGACGTCAGTGAATAGCTTCCATGGTACTGGAGGGAGCCGTGGAGGGTAAAAACTGTAGAGGAAGCCAGAGATTGGAATACATCCAGGAAATAATTGAGGACGTGGGTTGCAAGTGTTACTATGAGATTAAGATGTTGCTATAGGAGAGCAATTCGTGAGAGGCCGCCTCATCTTAAAGAGCAGAGATGGACATCAGTAATGTGGAGTAAAAGCCACAGACTGGTTCAACATGAACCAGGGTTGCGGCAGATTCTGTCTTCGGAGCTGAACCTGTGGTACCACTAAACAGAAACAGAGGTAAGGGAGCCAGTAGTGCGCCGTGTAGTTTGAGCGGTGCACCAGAGGAGGTGCTCGCTGGCTGTGGGAGGCGGCTTCGGTGCGCGGCTAGTGAGCGCGCCGTGTGCGCAGCTAGTGGTCCGCAGCTGGAGCCGTGGAGCCCCCTGCACTGCGCGCTGTCGAGGCCTGCTTCCAGTGCGGGAGCAGTCTCCAGCGTACACGAACCACTCAACAGGGCTCCGTCAACTGGGTGCAACGTCCCAAATTTTTAAGCGGACGATGTACTGAGTAAAGCTTGAACGTGTTTGCTCTTCGTAGCTAGTTGTGAAAGGAAAACACTAAACATTCGAGAATGTGTTCCATATTTCCACTCATTAACGTCTTTTGGCATAATTTTTTGGAGTATGGCTTCAAATGGCTCTGAGCACTATGGCACTTAACTTCTGAGGTCATCAGTCCCCTAGAACTTAGAACTACTTAAACCTAACTAACCTAAGGACATCACACACATCCGTGCCCGATGCAGGATTCGAACTTGCGACCGTAGCGGTCGCGCGGTTCCAGACTGTAGCGCCTAGAACCGCTCGGCCACCCCGGCCGGCCTTTTTGGAGTAACTCATCGGCGAGAAAGAGAGTATCGATTGCAGGAAATGGTGAAATGTTGTTCACCCACATTTCACTGTCAGCTTGTAGACTCGTCTTCAGTATGCGTACATTCGCTAATGATATTTCTTAAATGTAGTCTATTACAGTCGGAGAAGAATAGCGATGACCACATCATCATCAACACTAAAAGACAAAAAAATAACCTTTATTGCTCAGTAGTAAAGTTGTCAGTGGATCAGAAAGAAGCTCGATGTGTAGTCGCAAAAACGTTTAATCATTTCACAAACAATACAACGTATCTGACAGGCAGAGAAGCAAAGTGAAACATGTAGTATAAATTATCTCTTCTCGGCAGCCCATTCTGTTCCAAAAACGAACTTTTAATTAAAACTGGAAGCACATGTAGCTAAAAAATGAATAAATAAAAAACTAAATTTAAGTGTTTTACTAAGAAAATGAGTAGTGTTAGTGACATAAATGTTAATTCCAGTTCAGTTTGGTATTTAGTAACTGTAAATTGCCAGTATGTAGCACTCCGAGCAGCATATCATGTGTACACTACCCGTAAACTGACTCACACCATACCAGTTCGATAAAAATCATACAAATGACGTACGAAACTGTTCAAAAGGAGTTTGTCGAAGTGTACGACACAGCTTTGCCTGTCTCAGACAAAGGTGATTTGAGTTGTAGATTGACGACTGTAGTTTCCTTCACATGGGCTACAACAAAATGTTATCTGAGTGGCTCTTTTAGAATAATTTCCACCGATAGAAAATCATATCGCACTGAAATTATACACTGTTATTGACTTCATAGTATTACCTATTTTAGCTACATAGTCCCAACTTTTTTATGGACCTGGTAATCTGTGTTATCCTAATTCGTAGTGAGCAAAAAGTTTTTATTCAAGCAGCAGCTTATCCTGATGATCATGACGTTCTGTAAATTCTTACAAAACACAATAACAGTAGTGTCCAAAAAGTCGTTCGTCGCATGTATATGGCAGTTACAACAGTTGTAGAAAGTAGGAGTAGAGCTTTGAGGAGAGATCGTGAATCGTACTTGGGTAGCTCAGTCGGTAGAGTACTTGACAGTGAAAGGCAGAAGTCCAGATCTCGAGTCTCGGTGCAGCACATAGTTATAATCTTCCAGGAAGTTTCAACAACAGTTGTACTTAATACTACGTTCTTAACAGACGGGAAAAACGCGGTACTTCCTAATCGAGTTGCCAGTCCCGAGGGGCGCGAGATTGGGCCTTCATGATCTCTAATCTTAGGACTCAGACCAGTAGAAAGACAGACTGTCCGTGTCCAGAAATCAGTGACTCACTACACCATAACGTCTCCAGCTGAAACAGTGTCGCTTCCGCTTGGGGCAGAGGTTACTGCGAGGAAGTTCTTATTGAATGCCTTGTCACCTATCACCCGTTCATTCCACAGGAAACTGAGTGCAAGAACCAGGAATGGCTGCAGCCATTTGACCGAGCGGCATGGGATACTGTCAGTGGCAACGCGGGAGATGAGCAGTAGTGGTGTCCTGAACTAGTTCAAGGCGCGATGTTTGGTTGGTTGGTTGAAAATGGTTCAAATGGCTCTGAGCACTATGGGACTTAACTTCTAAGGTCATCAGTCCCCTAGAACATAGAACTACTTAAAGCTAACTGACCTAAGGACATCACACACATCCATGCCCGAGGCAAGATTCGTAGCGGTCGCGCGGTTCCAGACTGTAGCGCCTAGAACCCCGGCCGGCTGGTTAGTTGATTCGGGGAGGGGACCAAACAGCGAGGTCATCGGCCCCATCGGATTAGGGAATGATGGGAAAAGGAAGTCGGCAACGCCCTTTCAAAGGAACCATCCCGGCATTTGCGCGAAGCGATTTAGGGAAATCACAGGAAACCTAAATCAGGATGGCCGGACGCTGGTTTGAATCGTCGTCTTCTCGAATGCGAGTCGAGTGTCTAAACACGGCGCCATCTCGCTCGTTGGCGGGACGTGTGCAATATCTGAAATGAGAGCAGTCATTAAGACGGCGTCAGCTTTATGTATGTCGTGGGTGCTGCGGCCAATACAACTGAAGTGGGGCATAGGCGTACTCGCACGGGTCACGCCGTCGGCCAGCGGAGTACTCGGAACTCGCCGTGAGTCGTGGCTTCTCGTGCGATATCGCCACTAGTATGGACGAAGCGCACTGGCGGCAGAGGAACGCGGCCGCGGCTACAGCCCGGGCCCTGTGCGCTGGATGCTGGAGGCTCCAGCACGCGGCTAATTGGTGGGCGGCGCCGCCTCAAAGGCCCGCCTCTTAATTGGCCCCCCGCGGCTGCCGCTACGCTGGCCCCGGCTGTGTGCCGGGCCTGCACTACCTATCCTCCTCCTCCACTGTCCCTCTCACAATGACAGCGCGAGCAGCGAGCACGGTGGGAGGCCGCCTATCCAACTGTCTCTCCTCTCCTCTCCCTCTCAGCCGACCTACCTTGTACGAGGGAAGATCGGAAAGTAACGCACACTAATTTGATTACCAAAAACGTAACAAAACAAAAAAATCACCAATGAACTTACATGTTTATCTACTTTTCTACATAGTCAACAACGTTCTCAACACATTTCTCCTGTCATGGTACCAATTTCAATATGCCCTGTTCGTAGAAGTTCATATGATTGGAGTAGTCATCTGCGGATTGCTGATTTGACAAACGAATCTGTCGCAAAGCTTTAACCATCGAGGAATTTCTGCATGGGACCAAACTGACGAAAGGTCAGACGTTGCGAGGTACGGCCTGTATGGTGGACATTGGAGCACCTCCCACCCAAAATTTGGCGATTTTCTCACAAACAGGAACAGCAACTTGAGGGCGAGCATTGTCATGAAGAAGTTTAACGCCGTCAGCATTAATGTTGTGAACAATATCGTACGCCACACTATTGGAAATGTTGAGCTGCTGCACACGCCGGTCGTTCAAAATTGCTGCCTCAGTGGCTACGGCATTCTGCAAGATTGCAGCGTGGTGAATCACTAAGGTCCACATCTGCTACCCGGAGCATGGTGAATCACTACAGTCCACAACTGTTACCTGTATGCGGAGCGTGGTGAATCACTAAGGTCCACAACTGTTGCCCGCATCCGGAGCGTGGTGAATCACTAAGGTCCACAACTGTTACCCGTATCCGGAGCGTGGTGAATCACTAAGGTCCACAACTGTTACCCATATCCGGAGCGTGGTGAATCACTAAGGTCTACAGCTGTTACCCGCATCCGGAGCGTGGTGAATCACTAAGGTCCACAACTGTTACCCGTATCCGGAGCGTGGTGAATCACTAAGGTCCACAAGGCACTCACCTGGAGACATCGCAACGGTCCATACAGTCGTCCCCATGCACGTCTCTGTGCTGTGAATTACACTCGGTTTATCCCTTTTAGCCCACAAATATCGAACAACACTTTGTTGCGCTACACAAGTTGGCGACAGTAACATGTGTGCTATGTTTGTTTAGTAGTTCAGAGTTCTCTCGCTAGAGCTGCGCATGTAAACAACGTACCCTCTGTCGCGCAAACATCAAACTAGTCGTGAAATTTCAACATCCCAGCTGTAAGACCAGAGAAGAAAAAAATTATCGTGCGTCACTTTCCGATCCTCTCTCGTATTAATATCTTCGCTCTCTGCCAGTCCCCACCGCCAGCTGGCGCTGCAGCGACGACATTACACACTATATGGGCTAACCTTCTGCAGGGGAAAGAGTTTGATAGGAGAAGGAAACAGCTCTCTGAGGGTACGATATGTCGCACGGAATCCTAGGGCACGAGAGGCACAGAGCCCACTCAAGGAGGCCAAGGCAACGACTTACCTCACCCGTCGGTACGTGCAAGGTTTCTACTAACGCTGGAAGGAAATTACGGTGTGTGTGTGTGTGTGTGTGTGTGTGTGTGTGTGTGTGTGTGTGTGTGTGTGTGAGAGAGAGAGAGAGAGAGAGAGAGAGAGAGAGAGAGAGCGTACGCGTGCTTGTGCGAGGGAGACAGAGAGGGGAAGGGGGGAGAGAGACAGAGAATACGTACGCAACCCTCAACTTTCGTCTTCCGTGTTCATTCTTACCCGGTTACTTTTTCCCAGTGAAGTATCGATCGCTTGCAGCCCACGATTATTACTCGCCAATTTGAATCTCCGCTGTGGCAGTGGAAACCAGCTCGTAGTTGTCATTTGAAGTTTATGACAGTAATTCGGCTATCACACTTAGTCCGTTAATCACTTTAAAAATCTTATCATGTTAAAACTGGCAGGTTTCGGGACATCAAGTTTCCATCCTCAGACACAGACACACCAAGGCAGAAATCAGAATACAAGCTAAAGTTCGTAAACAAAATAAAATGAAACCGAAATGAAGCAGCTGTTGGCAGTGAACGAAGGCAGCTTTCCTCCCCACTTTACCTCCTCAGATTTTTTTCACTTTATCGGATAAAAGCTGCCTGTGGACGCTCGGAAGCAGTGACCGGAGACAAACGCGGAAAGGGAACAGGAGCACAAAGTGATGCGCCTACTTGTGTAAGCGACGCTAATGTGGTATGTCGCAAACTGAAACGTTGATCTCCAATTTTTTTGTGGATCATCAGCGGTCGGACTGATTTTATGCGATCCGTAACGATTTCTTCTCCACTTCTCATCGCTCCATCGTAGAGTAGCACTTTCACCCAACGTCCACAATTAGTTATTATATGTGCTCTAATATCCCCCTTCTCACACAGTTTTTGTCCTCTACAGGTCTCTCTAGTAACATGGAAGTTATTCCATTGTGTCTTAACACAAGTTTTAAATCATTTGCTGCGTCTTTCCATAGTTTCATGTCAGTACATATTCAGTTGACAGTAGACTTTTCATTACATTCAGCAGATCTTACAAATCTTCGTCATTTTTGCGGAGATTTGTTATCATTGATGTTCAAATAAACCCTGAATTTCTATTGCACTTCCGAACACTTCTTTTATTGATTTCATTCCTGTTTTTAATGTACAGCTTCGAAAATAGAGCAGAAATGTTGAATCCTTGTCTTCTGACTTGTTTAATTGGAAAATTTCTCTCATTTTCTGTCATTTCTATTATTCTTTTTGGTTTCAGTAAATATTGATTGTTCTCCGTATTTCGCTATAGCCTGTATCTATTTATGTGAAGTTGTCGAACGTATTGCACGATTTTACGTATTCGAATTATTGTTCCAGGCGACAGATTCTTATGAATGGGTCTTGATTTTTCTAGAGCCTAGATTTCTTCATCAATATGAATGTAAGAACTGCCTCTCCAATGCTTTTATCTTTCTCGATCGTTAACTGAAGGTCTCTATTATGTTCACGGTAAACAAACCCGCCACAGTTGTAAAATACTTAATTGACCGAAATCATGCACGACAGAAGTCGCTATATTTTACAACAGTTTCAGAGTCTGAGCCCCATCATCTGGTGTATCTGAAATCTAGCAGCAGTTGGACGTCGTGTCTATGCTAAAACAACTTGTAGGCAGACATCTGCCGTAGGTGGACGGTCAAACAACATCGCAAATTGTTGAAACTTGGGATTCTTTGCAGCAACAAGTTGGGATGTTTGTCAGTCCACTTACGGCAGATCTTTGCTTGGGCATGGACGTGACGTCCTACTACTGCTAGATTTGAGATACACCTGATGATGGAGCTAAGCCCCCGAAACCGTTGTGTCGTGCATGACTTCGATCAGTAAAGTATTTGAAAACTGAGGCGGATTCGTTTCCCATGAACATGGTGCAGAGCAGTTGTGAAAGTCCCTCCAATAAAAATTTATGATCATGTAATAAAGGCCGTTGTTTTGCGTATTGTTGTGGTCAGCAACTTGGATGGACGGTGAGCTGTGAAGGTAGTTGTACGGTAGTTGCAATCCTAGGGATTACGTGGACGGTATCGTGCAAAGCGCCCTCCGCCTCGGTCTACCCGCTAGCGTCGGGAGTGGTGAGAGGCGCCGCGTGCAACTGGGAGTCGCCAGTGTGTGGCGTGGCGCGCGGCTGATAGCGGCCGGGCCAGCCGTGGCCGCAGCGGCCAGCGGGCTGACAGCGCCGGAGCCGGCGGCGGCGCTGATCCCCGGCCGCCGCGTGTGCCCGCCAGATAGCGGCCGCGCCACGCGCCCTGCCCTCCCAGGGGACCGCAGGAGCGGGCCAGCCGGCCCGGCACAGCCCAGGCCAGGCCGCGGCGACGCGCTCGCCTCGTCCGCTTATCGCTCGCAGGTGCCGCGTTTACACGCCGAAAAACTTTCCGACGGCGAAAACCTAATTTCGGGCACCGTCTTTCGCTTTCGTATTACGTAGTTAGCCCTCTCTGAACGCATGAAAAGCAGGTGATCGTCGAGATTTTCTTTTCCAAGTAAAATAGAAAGTAATTCTAAATCTGACGAAATAGTCTCATTCCTTACGCTATTATTGTTAAGAAATCATATTTGTGCTCACATCGGGCGCTCCAGTAACCGCTGTTCCAGGTCGAAGGACCCCTTGAAGCCGGTTCAAAAATGGCTCTGAGCACTATGGGACTTAACATCAATGGTCATCACTCCCCTAGAACTTAGAACTACTTAAACCTAACCAACCTAAGGACATCACACAACACCCAGTCATCATGAGGCAGAGAGAATCCCTGACCCCGTCGGGAATCGAACCCGGGAACCCGGGCGCGGGAAGCGAGAACGCTACCGCACGACCACGAGCTGCGGACTTTTCTTGCAGCCGGGAATTAAGGAAGTCCTCCTATTGGACCTCCAACAAAACAACAAAACAATTTTGTATTAGGTATTTTCATTATATTTTCTGCTAACACACATAGGTTAATTGAAAAATATTGAGTTCCAAGACAATGGTGACGTGTTGACACATACTGAATTTTCTTTGCCCAAAAAATCGAGAAAAAAGCTTGTTCTGAAAATCCATTTTTCTGAAAATCACAAAACAGATACGTACGTTGATAGGGAATACAATTTATAATGCCACCACCAAATTTCGATCAAAATCATGTGCACCGTTCTCAAGTTTTCTTTCCAGAGAATTTGAAAAACACGGTTTCGAGAAAAACGTGTTTAAGGTTTTTGGTTACATTTTTCGTAGTAAAATTAAACCCGTCTGTAGTCAGCGACCCCTGGCCCACACAGCAATCCTTCTAGATCGAAAAGGAGGTCCTCTGTCTTCTTCGTGGCCTTGCCGGTGCTGCAGGCCTCTTCTGTTGTCCGCTGCTCCGATCGCTCGACACACTTTTCGTCCTCCCTTGTGCAGAATTTCAAACAGGCTAGGCACATTTCAAGTTCGCGCACGTTCGTTATGCCTGTTAGGCCGTCCTGAAATTACATGCTGCCACATTGGCCGCGATTTCGCCTATTTTGTCCCCGTTCTGAGTGAGACACTTTTCGCAAATCGCCTTGTAACACGAAAAAAAGAGTTTCTGGTGAACTTGGGATGAACACTGTAATAAAGTACTCATCTCAAAGCACATTTTAATAAAAAAAATTGAGTTTTCAGATCTGTTTTCCTAGACTAGCCGTGTTTCTGTTTTCCGATCGTCAGTTCTGTTATACGGATTGGAAATCAGCTGTTGAGGTATAACATACCATTTCCTGACCGGTACTGTGTACCAATTGCGCTCGCTATTGCGGTTGTTAGAGCTAGTTCCAGGATTGCAGGGGAAAGAAGTTTTTAGGAGCCAGTTGGAGGCGTATTTGAACTGCTAGCGGCCTACATATGCCGGACCAGCGGTCGGCTCTCGGAATGTTTCTCAGAGTGGTTAGATTGCTACAGGATTTTTAAATATTATCTTCGGGATATTGAAAAGTTTAATCCTGTCTCTCAGGGCAAAGCGAGACTGCCGACCCCGTTTAGATTGATTTCACATTTGTAGCAGGGCAGAGAATTAATCTGGGTCTGCGATTAACTCTCCAGTATGTTGCGTAAGATGTCATACGTGCCGCACGTGGTCAAGGGTGCATGGATTCTGGCGCGGCCTCAAATGGATTTCGCGTAGCACCACTGAAGCTCCGAAACACGGACGAGAGGTACGGTTGAACGGTTCACTTGTTTCCGGTTTAATCAGTACAATGACCACTCCTTTTCAGTCAAATACGGGAGGCTCAAATGGCTCAAATGGCTCTGAGCACTATGGGACTCAACTGCTGTGGTCATAAGTCCGCTAGAACTTAGAACTACTTAAACGTAACTAACCTAAGGACATCACACACATCCATGCCCGAGGCAGGATTCGAACCTGCGACCGTAGCAGTCGCACGGTTCCGGACTGCGCGCCTAGAACCGCGAGACCACCGCGGCCGGCGATACGGGAGGTGGGCAATTTCTGTCTCATTCTAGTATTTATGCCTCTACTTTACTGCACAAGAAGTCACTCGGTACTGACTAGTGACGTTTTCAAAAATAAGACGGAAGACGACACCTCCAGCACGTTGCAAACATTGTTTAGCATTTGTAGTTGAGCGAAAATCTATTGTGTAAGAGGAAATGCGACAGCTCGAACCGTTTCCAACATCAGTATTGGAGCGTTTACGTGACCAATCCGAGACAGTATTGGCAGTCAGTTAACGTAAACCGGTTTTCGAAGCCCAATATAATAAACGTAGTAATTGTTGCGCAGAATAACCCTCATCGCCAAGGCGTACAGTGTATAGTTCTACGGACATCGTATGGCTTAAATCCTGGCGGACAGCTCGTACGTGTCTGACAAGAGTGATTTAAGACTTGCTAATTGGTGAAATGAAGGACAACTTCCTTTAAACACACAAGATACTGGCGATAGCAGAAGAAGGAACCCGATTGTTTCCCACTACAGTGTTAGTAACGGACGTCTAGATCATATTATATCTTCCAACTATTTATGTGTCATTCAAAGAAATGGTAGGAAATGGCACGGGCACGTAACATCGGTACTAGTGAATGCGAATAGATGACGTAGTTTCGTTGAAAGAGGTCTGGACAAGGGCTGTTCACTTGTAAAGGAAATCGCAATGCAATTGACACCGACCTCCTAAGGGAGACGCGATCACCATGATAAAATAAGGGAAATCAGAGCTCTTACGCAAAGATATAGGTGTTCGTTGTTTCCGCGCGCTATACGAGACTGGAATAATAAAGAATTGTGAAGGTAGTTCGATGAACCCTCTGCCAGACACTTAAGTATTGTTTGCAGAGTACCCATGTAGATGTAAAGTAATTCAAGAACCCTCAGATACAAAAGTACTGAGATGCGGTTGTAGCAGTTCGGGAACACATCAGCATAAGGAAGTTGTGCCCTCTTTCGTTGCATTCAGTGAATCCCTTATCGGCCAACTCTTCACCATTAAACCCAGCCACAGCTAACAATAACGGACAACAAAACCCTAGACAGGACAGAGCAATACACAATGCAAACTTGAGGGCAAAGGAGTAAATCGAGCGTTACTGTTGTCAACAGCAGCGTATACCGTCGACATTTGCACCGTTGTGCACTATTTTTCAGAGTACTACAGATACAAGAAACCGAATGAAATACAATAACTCCCTGACGAGCCACCAGAGACTCTGGATCCACTGTACCAAAATATTTTGGAGGCGTCGCTGAACAACCTCTAAAAGTTTGTCATGGGAGTTCTGGTTCACCCCGCATAAAACTCGCATCAACAATACCATTCACCTATGTAATACTCGTCAAATTTCCGCAAAACTGAGTAATCTTCGTTAAGAACATTAAGCAGTTTGATGAGCCACGCTATATATAAAAGAAGTCGTAAGAGGTAATGCTAGGCAGTGAAGGTCGTAAGTTCTTTCACGGTCTGAAAAGAAAAAGCCTGTGATTCGCACTCTTTGCTGCCGGACAAAGCCTGTCCCCTGCTTCTCAGTGCCTTCCGCTACTCATGTTCACCTTACATAACGCTGTTTTCAGTAAGCAAGTAGCTGCGGAACATTTCCACGGTGACTTCCAGACACTGTGCCCCTTCACTCTTTGCGACAGCAACCTGCGTAACATACCGAGAATCCATCGCAATACCCATTCAGAGAAGGACATTTCGCAAGTGAAACTAAAAACTGACGGCGAGGCAACCCGATACAAACGGAAGCCCGACACGCGATACAGGCGGCGAAGGCTGTGTGAAATTCGCGGGCCGACACCTTACACTGGTCGGAGCGCCCGTTGACTGGCTGTCCGGCCGACCCGCCGGCGGATGGAATTCCTCTCTCACTGTGCGAACTTCTGGCTTCTGCGGCCCCACTGGGGCTCTTACAGGCCTACAGCCGTGCCTCCGAGTAATGTGGCATCGAGCACGCGCACGTCCTTGCCCAGCTGCTTCTGATGGCGTAGTTAATGTCTTCGTGCCTCCGAAGAGCAGAGGCAGTGAATGGACACTCGACGCAGTTTCTGTAGAGTCCTTCATTCTAGTTGTTTTGGATCACTGTAATGTTTTAAGGAAACCCATTATGTATTCGGAAACCTTCTTCAATTTTTCAGAGTTTTTCAGTCATTTGTACTTAATGAGAATCCTGGAATACTAGTTACGAACAGTTAGGCAATGCATAGTCACAACATGCAGGAGCATTTTTCCTGAGACATTCCGGGCTCAACTCCCAGAGAGCGTAGCACATATATTTGTGACACAACCGACCTCAGAGAAGCCGCGTGCAAGTTCTGGTGCAGACGATTCTATTTAGGCCAGCTGAAGTAATTGTCTGTGGGACTTTGTTACTGTGGTTTTCACTCCCAGTGTGACGCAGCACTTCCATGCTAATCTATGCTGCGCGAGCTTCTTTATCTTCGCGTAACTACTGCAACGTACATTCATCTGTCATCACAATGTTTGCTCTCCACACTTCCCTCTGTTATTAAATTAGCTATTCCTTGATGCTTCTGGATGAGTTCCATCAAGAATTAATCAACTAGTCAAGTAGTATCACAAAGCTCTTTTTTGTGTGATTCGATTCAGTGCGTCCTAATTAGTAATTTTCCCATCTAATATTTAGCATTCTTTTACAGCACCAAATATCAATAGCTTCTATTTTCTTCTTGTCTCAAATGTTTATTGTCCGCGTTTCACTTCTGCAGAAGGCTACGCTACCTTCAATAACGAGATGCTAACACTTAAATTTGAGACACTGGGAACCGCAAGTGCCCAAAGCACCGACACTAAGTTTAAAAAAAGGTGTGAAAATCATATTTCTACGAAAACCACCAGTCTCATAGGTTTGACTTTTTTTTAACAAGTATCGACATCCTATATTTCATTTGAAAAAGTAATCCACCGACTTTTTTGTTATGAGTTTTTAATTAATATTTAGGATTATTACTATTAATTAATTCACAAAATTTTCGCATATAGCCTAGTCACAATAGTGTTGTTTTGACAGCTGTGAAGTTTGTAACTTAACGGGAAACTTAAATCAGAACATAAAGAACAGATACTAAATGCAACGCATACAACTAGGATATGTTACAACACTTCATGGAAATGCACCCACTATCGTGTTCATCACTGTCATGTCTACCTAACGCAGCGTGAAAGAGTACTCTGTTTTACACTTCTCTTCAACTACAAGGCTTGCAAGAAATGCATTCTGTAAATTGTAATTCGCGACTTTGTGAAAGTCAGAAAATCTACTTTTTTTTCTCATGAAGATTGGAAAACTGGCACGGTACTTCAACCTTGCATTTACCTCGTTGGCTACATAGGGCATCCACTTCCCTGCTCTTTCCGTCAGATCACTCTGTTTATGACATTCATATACTCTTCAACACTGTTCCTTTTCTGCTTTCTGACATATTTTTTGCAATTCATTTCATCCCTTATGCGTTTTCTTACTACACGTTTTGCCATTTCATTATTAGATATTAACTCTTTTATTCTTTCTGCAATGACTTTCTTGCTATTGCCAGTCTTCATTTTGTATGTTCTTGAACTCTGGCATCATCAGTTATTTTGCTGCTCAATCAGAAAAGCATCTACTATTTGTAATATCTCTTTACCTAATCTAATTTTTTCAGCATCGCCTGATTCAATTCCGCCATATTCGATTACCCTTGTTTTCCTTTTGTTGAAGTTCATCTGATGAACTCTTTACGTAACACATGCTATTCCATTCAATTGGTGTTCCGAGTACTTTGCCATCTCATACAGTCTTACAGTGTCATCGGCCGATTTCAAAATTTTCATTTCTTCGTCCCATTTGAGAAGTTAAAACAAAGGTACGAACTGAGAAAAGAAATTGCGGACATAAAGAAGACTGCGAAGCGACTGAATACTCGTGTAACGGAGAGTTGCTTTCTGAGGCACGTGTTTTGATCTGAGGTAACGGCAACGGAACCGCGCGTTTTCCCTACTGCTACACGTGGCCCTCTTCCTCAGCGCACTTCCTCTGCCCGGCCAGTGCTGCGCATCTGTGTAGTGTCGTCTCTCCTTGAGCTCCTGGGCCGCCGCCGATGCAGTGCAAGCGCAGCCTTGGGCGGCAAACAAGCAGGGTGGCTGCCTGTGGGCACAATAGGCGGTAGGCGGCCGTGCCTAATGGCCGCCGCTTTCCGGAAGAGCCTTGCGCCGCTCTTGTTCTTGCGGCCGGCAACACGCGGCTGCCCAGATCTGGCTGATGGATGGCAGGCGCCGGTCAGCGCCGGCCCGGGACGGCCAGACAAAGCCGCTCCCAGAAGTGTCCTCCTCCTCCTCCTCAACTCCCTCGTCTCACACGAAGGGGGAGAGCGCCGCACCGTCACACCCGTGCGCATTACGACGCCCAGCTTAACAAAACTCTACGTTTTGATTTGCTAATGTGGCCAACTGGTTTAAAATTGCTAATAGATAACTGCTTACAGGGAGCGAAAGGCTATTTAAAATTTTTACAGAAATCAGATGGCAGTTATAAGAGTCGAGGGACATGAAAGGGAAGCAGTGGTTGGGAAGGGAGTGAGACAGGGTTGTAGCCTCTGCCCGATTTTATTCAGTCTGTATATTGAGCAAGCAGTGAAGGAAACAAAAGAAAAATTCGGAGTAGGCATTAAAATCCACGGAGAAGAAATAAAAACTTTGAGGTTCGCCGATGACATTGTAATTCTGTCAGAGACAGCAATGGACTTGAAAGAGCAGTTGAACGGAATGGACAGTGTCTTGAAGGGAGGATATAAGATGAACATAACAAAAGCTAAACGAGGATAATAGAATGTAGTCGAATTAAGTCGGGTGATGATGAGGGAATTAGATTAGGAAATGAGACACTTAAAGTAGTAAAGGAGTTTTGCTATTTGGGGAGCAAAATAACTGATGATGGCCGAAGTAGAGATGATATAAAATGTAGACTGGCAATGGCAAGGAAAGCGTTTCTGAAGAAGAGAAATTTGTTAAGACTGAGTATAGATCTAAGTGTCAGGAAGTAGTTTCTGAAAGTATTTGTATGGAGTGTAGCCATGTATGGAAGTGAAACGTAGACGATAAATAGTTTGGACAAGAAGAGAATAGAAGCTTTCGAAATGTGGTGCTACAGAAGAATGCTCAAGATTAGATGGGTAAATCACATAACTAATGAGGAGAGAAGAGGAGTATGTGGCACAACTTGACAAGAAGAAGGGATCGGTTGGTAGGACATGTTCTGGGACATCGAGGGATTACCAATTTAGTATTGGAGGGCAGCGTGGAGTGTAAAAAATCGTAGAGGGAGACCAAGATGAATACACTAAGCAGATCCAGAAGGATGTAGGTTGTAGCAGGTACTGGGAGATGAAGAAGCTTGCGCAGGGTAGAGTAGCATGGAGAGCAGCATCAAACCAATCTCAGGACTGAAGACCACAACAACAACAACAACTGCTTACAAAACAATACAGTATACACACTGTCTGTCACTTCCCGCTGCAATTTTTCCAATCGGTATGTTGCTATTCAGTGGGCGCAACGCATCTCGCAGGTTCTCACACGTTCCAAAAGCCTCACATTTTTCGCCGGTATCACGCGCCGCCCTGTTCTCCGTGAAAATCCTGCCGTCCACTGTCTTCTCGCAGCCGCTGTACAGGTCACTCGCGAATTCCCATTACAAATTTCTAGGACCGGTGGAGGGCAGTGAATACATAATATTTGGAATAGAAACCTATATCCGGAAACGTTGCCCAATGACGCTAAAAAGCGGCAAAGTTAAAGGCGCCGGCGCCTGTAAATGCACACATCAAAAAAAGTTTTGCATCACCTCGGTTCCGAGAGTTGCGGAACCTGTACAGAAATTTGGAACAGAGATCAACATAAACATAATTTCCACCCTTTTTATTGCTCATGAAAACTACACATTGCATGTTGTACCACCATACAGCGAGACCTTCACAGGTGGCAGTGTACTATACTCCGTGATGCCGGCTTGCACGAGCTCCACTGGACGCACGGATGCCTACTTGAATGTTCCCCAGAGCATATCGGAGCCGCCGCTAGCTTGTCTCCGTCACGCAGTAGGAGTGTCAAGGAGATCTTCCCCTGGATGACGACGGATTCACGGCCTCTCGTCGGCATGATGGGATTCATCAGACCATGAAACGCTCAGCCACTGCGCCTACGTCCAGTGCCGATAGTCACGTGCCCATTTCGGTCGTAATTGCCGATGTCGTGGTGTTAACATTGGCACATGCGTGGGTCATCGTCTGCGGAGGCACACCGTTGGGAATTTTAGGTGCACTGTGCGTTCAGACACACCTGTACTCCGCTCAGCATTAAAGTCAGATGTTAGTTCCGCTACACTTCGCCGTCTGCCCTGTATTACCAGTCTGCCCAGCCTGCGACGTCCGTCGTGTGCAATGAGGGCCGGTCGCCCAACCCCACGACGTCTGGACGTGGTTTCACCCTGGTTTCGCCACGTGTTGAAGACTCTCACCACAGCACTCCTCGAACACCCGGTAAGCCGTGTACTTTCCGAAATGCTCGTGCCAAGCCTCCGGGCCATCAAAACCTACCGTCGGTCAAACTCAGATACATCGCGCGCCTTCCACATTGTGCACACGGACCGGCAGTTCACTGATACTGCAGGCACCGTGCGTGTGTCTGACCAGCAGTCATTCCTCTCCAGTTGGTGCCATTGTCGGCTGGACGGGTATATGTCGATAGCAGACCGACTGGCTGATCAGTGGGTGCCGCCTAGGTGACCTACCTGGGCCAGTCTCGAAGATTGCTTCTATGTGTTGAGAAATCCGCAGGGAAAAAGAGTGTCGTCTCTTGTTTGGATGGGCGGCCCGGCTCCAGGCCAGACAATTGCTGTATCTGCTGCTGTACTTCCACAGGTGCTCTGCGATCCCAAAGCAAATGCGGCACTTGCTGTCAATCGCATTCCTCTATTTCCATTTTGTGCCTACAATTGAGTATCAGGAGATTACATTAATGAATTCTGTATACTGTCAGACTCAGCCGTACGATAGCTCTGTTCTCGGTTCGGATGTGCTGTGAAACAGAATGTATTTTGATCGCGGCGCAAGAAGCGTCGCTAACGCAAGGAACGTCTGTTTCTCCTGTGAGTGACGCCTGGATTCCCACGGTTTCCGCTCCAGCGGATCTCGGCCGCTCCCGTGATCCAGGACACGACGAAGGCAGCCGTCACTTCTGGCTTTGTAGTCCTACGTCGCCAGCGTAAGACGCGATATTCCCCAGCCACTCCACAAGGAGTTAAAAACGAAATACTGACTGTACTAGTTAGTTTCATGCATGCGCGACAGCTACATGTGCACAATGCAAGAAACGGAAGCACGCAACAGCTTGTATCATAAATTAACGGTTCCTTCACTTTCATTCGGATAAAGGACATGGAGGAAACAAAACTAGTGTTTTGAACGTAAAAGATACAAGGTCTTTAGAGAGAAGGGCGATCATGGTGCAGTTATTCGAGAAAGGGATCGACTAAATCGCACATGAAGTGTAAATTGAACGTTCCGACAAATTGCTTGATGTGGGTGACATGGTCACTATAAGCGAAACAGCGATCCAGTGTTTCAGAATACGCGGAAACCAAAACAGTCTTTGATCGCAAATTTGTTTTATTCATTGCAAATACCTCTTCCGATTGTTACGATCATCATCAAAATTGAAATGAAACAGGCAAATCTGCCATCAAAGACTGTTTTCGTTTCGACATATTCTCGTTAGATAAGGGGAAAGAAATAATGATTTCAGAGTAAGCTTCCATTGAAAGTACGTTGTAAAGGTATTTGACGCAAACATGGAGGAAACAAAACTAGTATTTTGAACGTAAAAGATACAAAATCTTTAGATAGATGGGCGATCATGGTGCAGTTATTCGACAAAAGGACCGACTAGATCGCTCATGAAGTGTAATAGACGGCAAATTATCGAGTAAAGCTGAAGTGATATCAGGTGTTCCCCAGGGAAGCGTCCTGGGACCTCTGCTGTTCCTGATCTATATAAATGACCTGGGTGACAATCTGTGCAGTTCTCTTAGGTTGTTCGCAGATGATGCTGTAATTTACCGTCTAGTAAGGTCATCCGAAGACCAGTATCAGTTGCAAAGCGATTTAGAAAAGATTGCTGTATGGTGTGGCAGGTGGCAGTTGACGCTAAATAACGAAAAGTGTGAGGTGATCCACATGAGTTCCAAAAGAAATCCGTCGGAATTCGATTACTCGATAAATAGTACAATTCTCAAGGCTGTCAATTCAACTAAGTACCTGGGTGTAAAAATTACGAACATCTTCAGTTGGAAAGACCACATAGATAATATTGTGGGGAAGGCGAGTCAAAGGTTGCGTTTCATTGGCAGGACACTTAGAAGATGCAACAAGTCCACTAAAGAGACAGCTTACACTACACTCGTTCGTCCTCTGTTAGACTACTGCTGCGCGGTGTGGGATCCTTACCAGGTGGGATTGACGGAGGACATCGAAAGGGTGCAAAAAAGGGCAGCTCGTTTTTTATTATCTCGTAATAGGGGAGAGAGTGTGGCAGATATGATAGGCGAGTTGGGATGGAAGTCATTAAAGCAAAGACGGTTTTCGTCGCGCCGAGATCTATTTACGAAATTTCAGTCACCAACTTTCTCTTCCGAATGCGAAAATATTTTGTTGAGCCCAACCTACATAGGTAGGAATGATCATCAAAATAAAATAATAGAAATCAGAGTTCGAACAGAAAGGTTTAGGTGTTCGTTTTTCCCGCGCGCTGTTCGGGAGTGGAATGGTAGAGAGATAGTATGATTGTGGTTCGATGAACCCTCTGCCAAGCACTTAAATGTGAATTACAGAGTAGTCATGTAGATGTAGATGAAACATAGTGCGAGTGTGCACGAAATGTGATTATTTACGTCTTCTCTAATCTGACGACGCGTGATTTACAGTTGCTGTGCATGAAGAAAGCGCGATCTAGACGTCTCATTGCAGTTACAACAAGGTTAGTGTTTTACGTCCCATTGACGAGGAGGGCATTGGAGACGGAGCAGGGATTTGCAGACAGACACGGTGCAGGAAACGGACCTTGTCCTTCCCAAAGGAGTCGCCTCGCCATTCGCCCTAGAAGGCTGAACATTTATTTATTTATTTCATTAACAGTACAGAGTAATCCAACGCCTTGAAATGTAAGGATGCTTCTAAATCTTACTGGTATACAACTGTTAATGCTTTTTAAAAATGGTATAAAGAACATAATATATAAAGATTTCTCTAAGGCTACAGAGAACTGAATGCTTAACAGTTCTTAAAGTTGTTCTATATAATTTGTTTCTGCCTAGTTCATGAGATTATAATTCATATAATGCGAATGTCAAAGAAAAAATGTATTGCAATAAGTGTAGTGAAAAGAAGTTGCAGTACATAGAGGGAAGAGACAGGTGTTTGACATCCTATGCTATCGAATCCGAGTCAATTTGACAATCTAAGTACCGAAAGAACTCGGCAACGACGATTGCTGGCGTACTTCAGTATGAGACGCAGTTGAGCTAATTCTACTTCCGCAATGTCTTTGGGAGCGATACGTAGGCAGCTGCAGAACATTCATAAAGTCATCACAGAAAGCTGCTTCTAAAAATAGATTTTCTCTAATACCTAGCGTGTTTCTGCGAAAATCTCGTAGTTTAAATTTTTAAACAATTGTGTGGTTTGGCATTCCGTGGCGCATTTTATACCATACGCTCGATTCCACCATTAATGCAGATTGTTTCGTGTTCTACATGAACTGGCGATATTTCAGCATTGGTTGTACTAGGCCTTTGTAACCACTGTCTGTCGTAGAGTAGCTCCATTCTCGTTCGTATTCCAATGAAAAGTGGCCTTCTCTTTTACCTACCCGCAACCAGATCAACATCTTCATGGTATTTCATATCCCAACACTCTTCATAACGCGATAAATTTTTGGGGTAAACTTGATGAGCTTTATGTAAGTCTACAGGCTTTCTTGGCCGTTGTCACTGAAGTTAAAATCTTCTGGGTTATTAGGCTGCATCATGTTTCTTCTAAAATGTTCGACGTTTCGATCCCTCTGCTGGGATCTTCCTCAGGATCTTTTGGTGTCCACTACTGCTAGAACACTTTGATTGACATATTTTTCCGTATCATACAGGGATGGTTTCTTTAAAAGATCACTGTGCTCCATTTCCTGGCCCTCACTTCCGCAAACATAGTTTGCGTCATCGACGTTGTGCCGATCAGTATGCACTAGAGTTGCATTTGGGAGGACGGTGGTTCAAATGCGGTCTCCCTAAACCGCTTAGGGGAAATGGCGGTATGGTTCATTACGAAAGGTCACGCTCTATTTCTCTCCGTTCCGTCTACAATGACCTTTTTCTCAGCTGGACGATTAACCCTAACCTTACGTCGTCTTGGACTTGATATGCCGGATCGACAGAGGTTACATATAATAATATCCACCTAATCAATATGTACCATTAGGAGGAGCGATGGTATCGCGTTTGTCTTGTGATACACTGCAGCTACACAGCCGTCTCTTGATGATATTAACGCTCTGCCCTATGTAACAATTCCTGTAGAGCTGTTGTGTTAAGTTGGACACGCCCCACCCGTTGACAGTCCCACACAGAGCCGATGCACTGTTAACGGACTTCTTTGTACTTGCACGAAGTGGTAATTAATACGTAGTCGAGGCGTCAGGGAGCGTTAATTCCAAACAGCTGGCAAGGAAGAAGGGGCGAGTCTTACCTCTGACCACCCGACCTCCTCCCCCACACGCACGCTCACGCACGACGTCAAGACTAATGGAGAAGGGGCACCGTGTAGGCGGACTGAGTGCGGCCTCCTGAGCGGTAGTGCGATTACTGCCTCCTGGCACACTTACTACTCTGCTGGAGCAGGGCAGCACTGTGTGCTGTCAGCCGGTCGCCCGGGCACCTCCGCTCCAGAGGACGCAGCCAGGCACCCTTTGCAGCGCCAGCTCGATTCCATCTAATAACCCCGTGTGACACGCGACCAGCGGCCGCCCCCCTGTTTTTCAGAAACGCCCCCCTTCCCCCTATAAAATCCCACTCGATCATCATCATCGTCGCATATAACACTAGCTCAACACCCGTAATCCAATTCCGCGCCGCTCGGGGATCGGGGTTTCTCCCTCGCGCCAGCCGGGCCGGCAGGCAGCCAGCCGGCATCGCAGCCGGCGCGGCCGCCAACAATCTAATCACAATTTTGCAGGCGGGGGGCGGGCGAGTGGGGCGGCAGCGCTGGTCAATTGAAACGTGTGGGAGGCGGGGGCGGGA
Source organism: Schistocerca piceifrons (assembly GCF_021461385.2). Classification (NCBI taxonomy): domain Eukaryota; kingdom Metazoa; phylum Arthropoda; class Insecta; order Orthoptera; family Acrididae; genus Schistocerca; species Schistocerca piceifrons. The sequence continues at coordinate 1,218,056,967 of NC_060138.1, forward strand.
GTGGCGAGGGGCGGGCTGGCGGCGGCGGTGGCGGGGGCAGGGGCGCGCGCATTGTGTGTGCCGCTCCCCACACTTGTTCGGCGCATTATTTTAATTGGATCGCCGTCCGCTGGGACGCATTGCAATCTATTGAGGCCGGGATTGGGCGCCGCGATGTGTCCGGCCGGACACCCCCGCAAAACACCCGCTTTGTCTCGTCGTTTTGTCGAGACACCCACACACGTGCGCGGCCGCCCTCTGTCCGCCGCACGGACACACGGACGAGGCCGCGGCTTTAATTATCTTAGTATTAACGAGGACGCAGCCCGATGTCCATCCGGGTGACCTTCTCTAATTAAACGACGATAAGCCGGGGGTGGGCGCGACGCCGACGCCGACGCCGGCACCCTGGGCGACGCCGATAGCAGCGCGGGATTACGCCGCAAAGTAGGTCGCGGAAAGCCGGCCGTGGCTATCGCAAACCTCATCTGCCGCGGCCTCGCCGGGGCCGCCACTGTCTGCACTGCCAGACAGCTCTTCTTCTTCAACCCTAACATTTTTGCTGCCCGCCCCTGCCTCCTGTGCGTGTCAACAGTGCCGTTTTTTTTATTACCTTATCTGGGATGCCATCATAATAGAGTATGGTAGCCAACACGTAAAATTTTACCTGTTTAACAGGTAGTCGTATCTGGCAGAGACATATTCGAAATGAATATGTTTAAAGTCTTTTCTGTATTACGCAGTTTTTAAAAATGCAATAACTACGTCAAAATGCATCAAAATAAAAAAAAATTCTTTCTTTTATTTTCTTCCACAGACGCTCCCATGTAAGTGCGGAAAATTACATCAGGCATATGCCCACCTCCATTCTCTCGGCAGCCAATTACTCGGTCTATGAAGTTCGTGAAGACTCTTCCACAAACATCTCTGTTGGTGTCGTTGATGATACGTTGAATTTCTACCTTAATTTTGAGAACTGTTTGTGGCTTGTTTTCCGTAGACTTTGGACTTCAAAAAACTCCACAGAAAGAAGTGACCTGGAATAAGGTCACAAGATCTGGGATGCCATTCCAAGTCGCCACAAACTGAGATCACAGACTGAGTGATTTTTTTCATGGTGTAGGGTTGTTGTCTTGCAGAATGTGTGACAAGTAGCCCGGTGCTGCTAAGACGACATATTGGCTGTATCCGTTTCAGCCCGAGAAGGCTAGAAGTTCTTTCTGACCATTTCACGACAACACTCACCGCCAGCACCGTTGCATAACCGTCGAAAACTTCAAAAAAGAATGGGCCGATCACACCACCTGCCCGTAGGCCACACCGAACTGTGGTTTGCAGTGGGGTTTCTTGATCCCAAATACGGCTGTTTTGTCGGTTAACGAACCCAAGCAGATGAAAATGTTCTCCGTCACTAAAGAATATTCTTTTTGCAAAATTGTTATCCTCTTCTTGTTTTTCGAGAATCCACTCGGCGAAATTTCTCCGTCTGAAACGATCTGAGGGTTTCAGATATTGCGTCAGCTGGATCTTGTATGCATGCCTATGTCGATCCTTTTTCAAAATTCTTCGTAATACCCAGTTTTTGAGAACGACGTTGAAGCGACGTGTGAGGCCTCACAGCCACACTATCCTGCACCAATGCAATGTTTTATTCCATACGAGCCGTACGGTTTCGTCTAGGCGATTTTATGGTTGCAGTGGACCCGGTTTCCTAGAATTTCCTTGTCTACCGTACAACTGTTGATGGTGTAGGAAGATTATGATGTTCGAAGATTCAGCGAAGTCTACGAACAGTCTCTGCATAGTAGCCGCCGGTTATGTAATGTGTTTTCACAACGTTAACACATTACTCCTTTGTGAACCCTTCCTGAAACACACAAACAACGATTGATCAAGTAATAGGAATGACACTCGATATTAAAAGTTATAAAGACAGTGCTGTAAACTCGATAACACAATTTCACTACTCAATTTAAAAATTTCGTAGTATATGAAAGACCTTGTAGTAACAAATAACATTTTTATGCCAGTCCGTGGCCTGTATATACTGCTCATCGAGCAATCACGTTAACCGTGAGGCTACCTGAGCACGCCTCCGGGTATGACTCAGTCTTTCGACGCCACTGACATGTCCACCTATAATTTCCCTTTATATAGTAACTAGCCTGTCTTCGCTACTCCCTTCCAATAAGTTCAATGTCCAAGTCGGTGAAGTCTTATCGTTCTTACGTAGCGAGTATTTGTTTCTGAGAAATACGTTCAGGTATCCGCTTTCCTCTTGTAAACAGTTTAAATCATTCTATAGTTGTGCGCTCAAGTATTGGTGGACAGTAAGAAAGAGTCAAGGGCAATTTTACCGTTCTCCTTAGTGATTTGGCTAGATCTGGTTTCACTTTACGTCTGACGTACATCGCTGCAAAACGTCTTAAACGAGATCGAAGTACTCTTTTCGAGTAAAGTACTTGGGGAAACTCTGAACAAAACTTGTTTGCGGAAGAAACATAAGAAAAATCTGAAGCCGTTTCTACGGAAAAGAAACAAGATATCGAGGAGTGGTTAAGTGTTAAACTACAAACCCGGCGATCATGGCTTCAGTTTGTCGTCGGTTTATTATTTTTTTCTGTCACTTTTTACTTCTTTCATCGCTGACAGTACTTTTGATATGCAAAGAATTCACTGTGGTTCGGTGTCCACCTTAGACTCTAGGTCTCTTCATAACCGGCTGGGTGAGTCACTTCAAACGTCGGAGGAAGATGGGGTTACCTGCTATAGGGGCGTGCGTAGTAACGCACAGGCATTATTTGACTGTAAAGTTGCAAGTTAGCTTGTGGTGAGCCTTAATTAGGGCTGACTGATTTACATTCGTCAGTATCAAAAGGAAACAATTTTGATATCCACTATTATCAAGAGGATACGCGTTGATACTGTGGCGCAAAGGTAACCGAATGTTAATTTATTTTGATTCTCGTGCATATCAGTATATGAGGTGCCAAATTTCTCACAAACACAATTCCTAACGAAATTATGTGACAACGTCTCCAAAATACGTGAACAGGGATAGGAAGTTAATCTATAATCACGAACTTAGAAAACAATGTGCCAAGCTGTAACAAACAGATTTATTTCTGCAATGACAAAATTAAAACTTGGATTTTGACATAGAAGCTTACAGTGGGTGAAACTTAGTATTAAGAGAAGAAATCCGTTCTCAACGATGAAATTCCTCAGACATGCAGGTACTGTGATCACCGATTCCTGCCAAGTATTCCACAGCAGAAATAAGATGACAACGTGTGAATTATGACTTATTTGTAGTTGAACTACAAAAAGAAAAAAAAAATGGATGAAAGGGAAAGGACCTGACGGGCCTTCCAACAAGAGTGGAGGGGCCAAAAGGGCCTGTCACCTTTTGGCGTACTGTACGCGAAAACAGTAAAAAGAGTGGTCGCGTTAGGGGAGAAACAATGGTCGAACACAGGAGAGACTAAGGTTGTTGCAGTAAATAGGCTGCAGCACGTAACGTCACCAGGATACTCCGGCTGTGAGGTTGACTGAAGGAAAAGTGACTTGAGAACGGAAGGACGGGGAAACGTCTCCAGCACTTTAGCGCCTCTGCGTTAGGGTGACGACGCGGTCTGGCGCAGGCGGCTATGCACACCTCTGAAACTGCTCTGGCTCTACTCTCTCTCTCTCTCTCTCTCTCTCTCTCTCTCTCTCACACACACACACACACACACAAAACGTACGCGCTCGCGCTTGTGCCCCTGCAGGAAGTGCAGTTAAGCTGCGCCGCGCCACCGTGTTAGCATAAGTGGACGCCGCAGCGGCGGAGCGGGCCAAGTTGGGACACTTAATCTATCAGGGCGGCGCAACACATGTTGTGAAACAGCGCACAATGCTCCCGCGAGAGCGCAGCACGGCTCCATTAGGCCGGGCTTGGTCGGGGGTTCCCCTGCTCCCCCGGCGGCGCGCCCTGTCCCTACCACTGTTGAGTCACGACCGCTTCTACGACATCGTTGGCGTAGCCACCAGGCCCCTCGGTTGTTTTGAAAGACCGCCACATTACCGGAACATAATTAAAGAAACCGACGCACAACGGATGATACTGGTAACAGCTATTCTAGTCGGCATAATTCACATCTGAAGGTGGAATAATTCAAGAGAAAGCGGTCACATCGACAAATTATGTGATATAAACCGTCCTTTGTTTAGAGAAAGCAAGACACACAGCCGCCTTTCTACATAAACACATAAAAACATTGAAAAAAATGTAGAGAACACTGATTCATAGGCAATAAAATGACGTTCTAGAAGCATGCCAACTGGTGAGATAGGGTGGTGAGATAGGGTTCTTGGTCGTATGCGGATCGACTTAGATTAACACTGTTTGGTCTCGCACACCTGTGAGCCAGAGTGTGGATTTTAGGCGGTTACTGACAGCGGACTAGGCAAAAAGCTGTTAGTCCATGCAAACCGCTCAGAAATACAACCCACAATTGTGATACGACATTTGAGACGTTCATTCCACAAAAGCAAGCAACGAGAATAATATACCTTCGCCCTGAATACGTCCTTCAAGGACTTTGATAATTACAACCTCTCCTTCACAACATATATATTCGATACTGAAATTTTTCTTAACTAATTCGTCAGCGACTGATAAAGTTTTGAATATTCAGCCACAAAAACGTTTCATCATTTTAAGAATAACATAAAATATCTGAAAGGTAGCAAAGAAAATTTTAAACGCAGCCTAAAATGATATATCCTCGACAGATAATTGTATTTAATAGTTTTTAATTGAAACTCGTGACGTGTTGTTAAAAAAAAAAAAAACAGTAAATTTAAGTGTCTCAGTAGTGACAGTAGTAGCGTTAAAGACTAATATGTTCATTCTTATTAAATTGTATGCCAATATGTTATTTAATAAAATGTCGGTGGCTAGTTAGTAGCAACACATAGAAAAAAGAGCTTACATCATTTCGATAAACATTGTGCAGATTATGTACGGAACATGAAGATAACTGCGAAAATATGAAGAAAAAACCTTACATGATTCTCGTAGGGATGGCACACACAACATTCCGATTCGCCTTATGTTAGAGTGAAGTGACAATGCGGTGACATGATCGAGATCCTCTCCTATAAATAAAATAAAATGCTACATACAGTATGAGTAACTGTCCAAACCTTGCGTACTGAGAAACAGCGTATGTAAGAAAAAGGAGTAAATAAGAATTTGAGACTGCTTACCTTCCAACTGAAGGTCTGTCTTCCGATTGCTAGACTTGAACGTCCACTGCGGTCAACGACGTCACTAAGGTCTGAGCTCAGCTGGAGTGGCTCCCCAGTGTCTAGCGAGGAACCGTTTTCTGAAGTGCTTTAATATGGCCCCCTAGTGTCCAAGAAGGAACCATTCTGAAGTGATTTAATGTGGTCCCCCAGTATCCAAGAAGGTACCATTCTGAAGTGATTTAAGGTGTCAGTGGTGAACTTCGATCTGGGTGCTATGATCCCAGTCAGTAAACAGCTCGTACGCACTACGGATATTGTGTATTGGCGATTGCACACGCTATCCCGTCTGGTAACACTTACTGGGAGGGGACAATTTGTGGTGTACTTTTTGTCACGAGTCACAAAGTGTGTGCCGGTAAAGGCTGACGGCGTTTTCTTGTTTCAGACGAGAACCGCGACCTCAACGGACACACAGATGACGACATCAAGAGGCAGAGGACGCACTACAACGGAGAGCAGCTCTACTCCAACGTGAGTACACGGCGTGCGCTGTGCGCTGTCAGTAAGGCCTTGTCCCTGGGTCGTAGCAGCCTCGCCTGACAAGCAAACTCTTCGCCGTCTTTCGTAACATGACGTAGTAGAAGTTCGAGTGAGAAACATTTTAGCCCGTATGACAAAGGCGAAAGTAGTATCGTAACACAGAATTATAGCAGCTAACTCAGGATTTGTTAAATTTTGTGTCATGATACTCTTCGGTGATAACGTAAAATTCGACTAATCACATTGCTAGTTTCGTTTTATTGATTGTCATTAGCTGCGTTTTGTCGTAACTTTCAAAACATCGATGGTGATTCTGATTCACTAAAAATAAATAAGAAGCAATCCTAATTGCTGTCAAACATTGTTGTGCCATATTTTCATGTTCCTGCATTATGTTCCATTCCATTTCAGACAGATAAAAAACTAGCAGCGCAAGGACAAAAGAACTCCAAATGTTCTAGCATCGATTCCTCTGTGCAGTTTATTAATTTCATTGTGCTAACAATTGAAAAAGTGTTTGTAAAGGACCGATATTTTAAAAAAGCATCTACATCTATACTCCGCAAGCCACCTGACGGTGTGTGGTGGAGGGTACTTTGAGTACCTCTATCGGTTCTCCCTTCTATTCCAGTCTCGTATTGTTTGTGGAATGAAAGATTGTCGCTATGCCTCTGTGTGGGCGCTGATCTCTCTGATTTTATCCTCATGGTCTCTTCGCGTGATATATATGTAGGAGGGAGCAATACACTGCTTGACTCCTCGGTGAAGGTATGTTCTCGAAACTTCAACCAAAGGCCTTACCGAGCTACTGAGAGTCTCTCTTGCAGAGCCTTCCACTGGAGTCTATCTATCATCTCCGTAACGCTTTCGCGATTACTAGATGATCCTGTAACGAAGCGCGCTGCTCTCCGTTGGTTCTTCTCTATCTTTTCTATCAACCCTATCTGGTACGGATCCCACACCGGTGAGCAGTATTCGAGCAGTGGGCGAACAAGTCTACTGTAACCTAATTCCTTTGTTTTCGGACTGCATCTCCTTAGGATTCTTCCAATGAATCTCAGTCTGGCATCTGCTTTACCGACGATTAATTTTATATGGTCATTCCATTTTAGATCACTTCTAATCCCTACTCACAGATAATTTTTCTTTCTTTGTATTCGCAGCACATTACACGTACCTACATTGAGATTCAGTTACCATTCCCTGCACCATGAGTCAATTCGTTGCAGATCCTCCTGCTTTTCAGTACAATTTTCCATTGTTACAACCTCTCGATGTACTACAGCATCATCCGCAAAAAGCCTCAGTGAACTTCTGATGTCCTCCACAAGGTCATTTAAATATATTTTGAATAGCAACGGTCCTACGACGCTCCCCTGCGGCTCACCTGAAATAACTGTTACTTCGGAAGACTTCTCTCCATTGTGAATGACATGGTCGTAATACGTGGTGTCGTTCAAGCAAGTACGAAGGGTTACACTGAGCCAAACATTAATTTCACCATCTCACTGCATGTAAAAACTTTTTTTAAAATGTAATTCAGTAAAAGGCGACGCATCTGGAAGCGGTTAGGGAAAACTGTTGAAAACCGAGAAGACAGCGGGACGTAGCCAGGTAGAAGTTTGTAGAGGGGAGAGACTTGATCTGAGCCGTCAGGTGTTACGCAAGCAAGGACTGAGACGTGACTGGTGGACGGTTTTCTTATTTCTTTGCTTTTCTCTTCTTTTCGTGCGCCGAGAAGCGAAATCGATTGTTTGCCGGCGTAACTCTCTCCGCCTGCCGCTGCCGCGGGATGCAGCGCTTCTCGCCAAAAAGTGTGCAGCCGCTGGCGCAGGTACGGTGGGAGCGCCGTGCGACCCTCTGGCCGCGCAAACACTTGCTGCAGTGGCGGGACACCACCTCCTCTACTGTCCAGTCTACATTAAACGTTCGCTTGGCGCTTCACCCCTCGTCATACTCACATTTTCTCAATTTCTTGCTCGCAGCTCGCACTAATATTCCTAGACGCAATACCAAAAAAGTTATCTAGTGTTCCTGTATCACTTTAATTGGGATAAAATCAAGTAAAACAGTTCGTTCTAAGTGTTTTTGTAGTTATTCAGCCATCAGACGAGTACGTCATATTGATAGGGAATTCTGCTTGTCTGTCTTGACGTCATCACCTTTTGGACCTTCCGCATTTATAAGAAGACACTGCTGCGCTCCTCTGCACCCGAGAACTCAACAGCGCCCATATAATCTCTGCCTTATATTTATTACGAGACGTAAATGTTTCAGGCAGTAAATTATGTGTTAAAATCTGCAGCCGACAATTGCCTTCTACATTTACTCTGGAGGATTCCACGAGAGGCAACGTCTTCCTTCTTCTAATGATTCTTTTCCGTAATTTTCAGTAACATACGTAACGCAACGGCCCTGATTGAGCCAGCAGGTTTCTTTCGATATATGTTCTAGGTAATCTCGCAGGTATTACTTTATCACAATAGTACTCATAATCGATTTTGTATATATGTCAGCTTAGCCAACAAATTCTTCCAAAATACGGAATTATATGGTGGCGCCATTATCACTGTCGACAGTAATGCTTTCCTTACCCTTCTACAACTTCGAAAGTTCGCTGCAGGATGTTTCACGAATATGTCACAACAGTCAATACTACGCCGTGCCCGATAGCCGCGTTAAAGTTTTAGAAACAAGTAATTTTTTTCTATCGAGTTCCGTTTCCGTTTGAAACAAACATTTATTTCATTGTCGAGCAACCTCTCACGAAAATACGTTACGTCCTTCTGTTACTAGTACTTCATTATCCATACAGAAGTGTGAGACGATCAACATGTAACGGTGTGTAAGATTCCAGCACCCCCCTATACTCAGTTAAAGTAGGTCAGCATATATCTTGAAATAAAAGAAAAACACTCACAACGTTGTCTGTGTCCTACAGTCATGTAATGTGAACGTCTACGTGACAAAAAATACAAAAGTATTGTCAATGACATCTGGCGTTTTTTTTTTACAGTGTAGCTCATTTCTTGGTGATCCAACAATTTTACAGAGCTACCCGCTCTATCTGATACCTGATTTGTGAGCAATTAATCACTCAATATCTTGTTTCCTAAATGATTCAATTGACGAAGGCCCTTGTTCGGCAATAGGCTGTACATAAAAGGGCCAAATGTTTGCTGTGTTATTCATAGGAATAAACCAGTCTGCTGAGATACTGACAGAACTTTGCAATGAGATGTTCCGTATTTAATGGTATCAGGAGGCCCATCAAAAGCGGAGTGCCTCATCAGTATTGCTGTGGATCTTTGCGCAAATATAATCCGGAAAAACGACACGAAGATATTGGTTGGTAATGTAGAGCATATGGAGTGCAAAAATCGGGTAAAGAGAGATGGACTGGATAAACCTACACTCTTACGCTAATTTTGAAAGTTATGTCGTGACATTTATTGACCACGTTTCGGAAAGGTGGTAGGACAGACATTCACAAGGTATTTATGACAGTACAGCTCTTTTCAAGAGCTGTCGAATTTCAAAAAAGATCTTTCCTACTTTCTTGAATCCGGCAGTACTTTTGCGATAGAACGTTTTGTGCAAGGTTGCGAGCGAGGGTGCATCACGTACTCCATTAAATGATCTTTAGCCGTGGTCCATGAGCACTGTCAGATGGTACGTCTATAGACTATGGTTCGCGCTAAGTCACATCAAGACCATCTGAAAATGGTTAGTTTGACGAAGTACATTGCGGGAAAAAATTTGAACACGGTATTCTTACAATAAATTGGTGAAACACTTGTCGTTTCTTAAATACGGTATGACTTTGTCGTCAACGAAAGAGCAGATATCGAAAGTTACGACTGTTAATTATGCACTAAATATTCCTCCTCCTATGTAACTCATTTGTGAAATATCTTTATGCACACATTATGTGTGAGGAGGGCTATGCGAGAGGCGATCAATGAATTCGAAAGTAAGGTTCTATGTACTGACTTGGCAGAAAATCCTAAGAAATTTTGGTCTTATGTCAAAGCGGTAGGTGGGTCAAAACAAAATGTCCAGACACTCTCTGACCAAAATGGTATTGAAACAGAGGATGACAGACTAAAGGCCGAAATACTAAATGTCTTTTTCCAAAGTTGTTTCACAGAGGAAGATTGCGCTGTAGTTCCTTCTCTAGATTGTCGCACAGATGACAAAATGGTAGATATCGAAATAGACGACAGAGGGATAGAGAAACAATTAAAATCGCTCAAAAGAGGAAAGGCCTCTGGACCTGATGGGATACCAGCTCAATTTTACACAGAGTACGCGAAGGAACTTGCCCCCCTTCTTGCAGCGGTGTACCGTAGGTCTCTAGAAGAGCGTAGCGTTCCAAAGGATTGGAAAAGGGCACAGGTCATCCCCGTTTTCAAGAAGGGACGTCGAGCAGATGTGCAGAACTATAGACCTATATCTCTAACGTCGATCAGTTGTAGAATTTTGGAACACGTATTGTGTTCGAGTATAATGACTTTTCTGGAGACAAGAAATCTACTCTGTAGGAATCAGCATGGGTTTCGAAAAAGACGGTCATGTGAAACCCAGCTCGCGCTATTCGTCCACGAGACTCAGAGGGCCATAGACACGGGTTCACAGGTAGATGCCGTGTTTCTTGACTTCCGCAAGGCGTTCGATACAGTTCCCCACAGTCGTTTAATGAACAAAGTAAGAGCATATGGACTATCAGACCAATTGTGTGATTGGATTGAGGAGTTCCTAGATAACAGGACGCAGCATGTCATTCTCAATGGAGAGAAGTCTTCCGAAGTAAGAGTGATTTCAGATGTGCCGCAGGGGAGTGTCATAGGACCGTTGCTATTCACAATATACATAAATGACCTTGTGGATGACATCGGAAGTTCACTGAGGCTTTTTGCGGATGATGCTGTGGTGTATCGAGAGGTTGTAACAATGGAAAATTGTACTGAAATGCAGGAGGATCTGCAGCGAATTGACGCATGGTGCAGGGAATGGCAATTGAATCTCAATGTAGACAAGTGTAATGTGCTGCGAATACACAGAAAGATAGATCCTTTATCATTTAGCTACAAAATAGCAGGTCAGCAACTGGAAGCAGTTAATACCATAAATTATCTGGGAGTACGCATTAGGAGTGATTTAAAATGGAATGATCATATAATGTTGATCGTAGGTAAAGCAGATGCCAGACTGAGATTCATTGGAAGAATCCTAAGGAAATGCAATCCGAAAACAAAGGAAGTAGGTTACAGTACGCTTGTTCGCCCACTGCTTGAATACTGCTCAGCAGTGTGGGATCCGTACCAGATAGGGTTGATAGAAGATATAGAGAAGATCCAACAGAGAGCAGCGCGCTTCGTTACAGGATCATTTAGTAATCGCGAAAGTGTTACGGAGATGATAGATAAACTCCAGTGGAAGACTCTGCAGGAGAGACGCTCAGTAGCTCGGTACGGGCTTTTGTCAAAGTTTCGAGAACATACCTTCACCGAAGAGTCAAGCAGTATATTGCTCCCTCCTACGTATATCTCGCGAAGAGACCATGAGGATAAAATCAGAGAGATTAGAGCCCACACAGAGGCATACCGACAATCCTTCTTTCCACGAACAATACGAGACTGGAATAGAAGGGAGAACCGATAGAGGTACTCAAGGTACCCTCCGCCACACACCGTCAGGTGGCTTACGGAGTATGGATGTAGATGTAGATGTAGATGTAGATGTAGATGTGAGATACACTTAGTGTACCTTAAGTCAAAATACGGTTCTGACGCGCTTTAGTAACAGCCAACTCTATTAATCATTCTTGCGAATACTTGTCGTCCAGGCTGACTTGTTGGTTCTTGTTCGTGAATAATTGTTTGAGGAAATATTGCATATTGGAGAGTTGGAGAGGATACTTGATATAAATCTGCAGGTTTTCATGGCAGTTGTCGCTGAAGGTAAAATCTTCCAGGTGATTAGAAGTACATACTGGATCTCGTGTACCTGGGTGGCTGATTGTTTACACACTAGAAGGCCCCTGAGGAGGGTCCCAGCGGAGATGTCGAGAGGCCGAGTCTGGAGAAGGAGTTGAAGAGCAGTGTGACGAGGCTCGATCACGCGGAAGATTTTACCTTCAAGGATACTTGTTAGTGAATACTGCTGCCGTGTAGTGTTCCTCGTGTACGAGCGGACAGTGCGTGACCGTCTGACCCTCCGCAGTTGTGGCCGGGCAAGTGGAGCATCAAGGACGAGCACAAGCTGCTGTCGGAACTGGGCAGCAGCGCGGGGTCGCCCTACTACGACGGTGGGGGCGGCGGAGGCGGCGGGGGCGGCGCGGGGGGCGGCCAGGGCAGCCAGGGCTTCGCCGCGGCGGCTGCAGCGGCGGCCGCGGCGGCGGCGGCGGCTGTCGCGACGTCGTCCGCCTCGGCGGCCGACCTGTACGACGGCATCGCCTCCATGACGCAGCAGGCGCCCGTCTACACGCCCTCCCCGCTCGGTGAGTACACGTCCAGGCGTCCAGCCTGCTCCGTCAGGTCTCAGCAGGGGCCAGACACCTGCTGGTTCTAAAGCTACCTGACCTGTGCACGGTACACGGACGGGTTGGGTTGAGGTCGTCGTCACTAATTAACGATGTCAGTTTGTCCTGACTGAGACTTCCAAAACTCTCTCACCACCTCACCATCGGAAAGTACATTTTCAGCTGTCCACACTGGTTGGGTATTCCTATTTTACGCAAATATTACAACGACGGACAGCGAGTGGTTAACGCACTGGACTCAGACGTCGAAGGGCCGGGATTGCATCCCCATCGGTCAACTCAGGTTTTGGATTCAGAGCTTTCCCTAATTCGATTGAGACGAATAGCTGGGTGGTCCTTTTGAAATCGAGACGGTCGATTCCCTTCCACGTATTTATCTTATGCAAATTTATGCCCCAACTTTGATGGCCTCCTCGTCAAACCTTAGCTTCCTGACGTAGGTATCTCCGTCAGATTCTGTGAACAATATTCGTTTGGACATCACCCAAACGGAAACATCGTGCGTTAAAATAGGATAATTACTGTCGCCCGATATTCGAAAATTTACGTCCTGTCAGGCGCATCGAGAAAACTTGATAAATGATATCTTACTAATTGTCGTAAGAGTTGATAGTTGGTGTGCAGATCTTCCGTGCTATTTTTCGACAACGCGCATCCGACAACAGACGGTTTAGGTAAGGTAATCTGCTTGCACACCTTACCAAGTTCCCATGTAGATGCGCGGCGTTATTTGGTGCGGGAAAGGCAAAATTAATAGCGTCTGGTAGCTTCAGAGGACTAAAACGGGCATCAAAATGAGCACACTGTCCTGTGGGTTGATAATATCTTCTGTTATACCAGTAAATCCTCTACTATGCAGGGAATTGAATTCCCATGTATAAAAGAGCTTCAAATTTATGATTATTTCACAAATATGAATTAATATATGCGTCTAAGCGAGAAAGTTAAAAAAAAGGTTTGAAATTATCTATAAAGTTCGTTGGAAGTCGCTAAGTGCTCTCATTATCAAACACAGGATAAGTACCGTCTGGGTAACTTGTGCTCCGTTTTAAGCAAAACCTAGTTTTTCACGCCGCATCTCAGTGTGTATGACATCGTATCACCCAAATTGTGCGTCGTACAATGATACAATTTTGCAGGTACCTTCATTGGAACATGTGAATATCTCCTTCAAAATTTGTCACGAACAGAGATAGTAGTAAAGAAGCCTGATGCTGTAGTTTTACTGTGTGAACAGCGGAAAGCGATAAACTTTGTTCCTTTCACCATTTTGTGAGAACTGTCAGCGACAAAAGCTCTGGTAAAAGTTTGAGATTATATGTAAAATTTCCTGGAAGTCGCTGAGTTCTGCAATCCTCAGATACTGACTGAATACAAAACCGAGTAGTTTGCGGGGCGCGAGCAATGCTACCTCACAATATACACGCAATATCTCTCCGTTATACTTATCTCATTATGTTAAACCTTTATCATAACATTATTCCCCTTAATGAATGGACTATGGCAGCATTTTGAATTGTAATTCCGGCAGTAATTGCCCTGAAATATCGATTATCAAATATTTGTTGCCCTTGGAAGCCGTTTGATAGGCAACTCGCAACTGAGGCCGATGAAGCATGTAGCAGGTTAGTTGTTTAGTAATACAGGTAATGTCTACGCCGCAGCGATTTGTGTTCCTGCACGAATTTAGAATTTTGAAGTTGAATAAGCACACGTAAACCAAATGTTCAGCTTAGTGTTTACTGGGCAGTGTAATTCACTTTCACCGGTTTCTAACTTGTTTATCGTTCGTCTAGTATATTAAGCCTTTGTTTGTACCATCTCACGCTCGTCTCTGTTGTAGAGATAGAGTAATTGTCAAAGAATGTACCATGTCGCATTTACGAGTTCTACTACACATAAAGAGCGGAACATTCTGTAGCTTTGCAGTAATAGCTGCTCACGTAATGGCCGCCAGGCGAAACCGTACTTTCCCCTTGTAAGCGCAAACTGCCTACCTCCCATTCCATACCAAGAGGTGACCTTTCCTACGTGAAAACGAGTGTTTTACTTCAGCGTGCTGTGTCACTGACCAACGTTATTCCCAGATACTTTTTCATACGTATGTAGAGAACAATTTTCATTCCCTGCTGTGTCTCCTCAAGAACCCTGTAAAGTTGCAGTGATATTACATAACTGGACCGACTGTTCAGCTTATCGCTCAGATTCCTACCTAAGTACATTATACATTTAGTTACTCATGCATTCTGTTTAACGTAGTTTATTATAGATGATTTGAAAATTTATTTGTAAACTTTGTGGTAACTTCTTTTTAGTGCACCTTAGTATAGATGTGAATGAATGATTAGAAATGTTGCATGTTAGCATGGTGGCATTCTTTTTGTCTGACTGATGCAATAGTTTTGTTTTTGGAATGCATAATTATTTTACTATATTTGATTTGTTTACTTTTTATTCGACGCCCACGCAGTGCATCACAGAGTTTGAGACGTTGACATATTTATCGAAGAATTTACCTGATTAGCTTCTATTTTGGAATCTTAATGCCATACAAACAAGTCGATGGCTATTTCCTCAGACAATTTGTTGCTGATAACGCATGACGAAATGCGCCATGGCTGTATCTGTAAATCAGCGTTCTTGACTGAGAGTACGGAATTACTGCAACGAAATGTACACAAGAAAATAAACACAGATGCTTCATTTCTGTGTATTGCCTTTGTCCTTGTCGCCATAATATGTAGGTCTTTCCTGATGCATTTGTTTGGAGCTACTATGAGCCACATGAAGGTCTCAGCACCCGCTTATTAAACTTGGAGATGAACCACGAACAGATTAACGCGTTATGCAGAGCTCTCGGAAAACCGAGCAGGCAGTTTGCGTGACGTCATTAAAGCGATTCGCACTGTTTGTTCTCAAGGGAACGGCAGTGGTACCTGTCATGGAGATGTTGAAGATTTCAAAGCGACATTATTTTTGAAAACATTAATCGCAATCATTACACTAAATACCTAGCGTGCTGCGACGTTCGTACGAGTCCTTCATTTTGTTGCTGAGACATTTAGGACATTTTTCGTCGGATAAAAGGGCTCGGTCGTTAAGGAAGGATCTAGGGTTTTAGAGTTCACGTGGCAGTCCGGGCACCAGGTCTTGTGTACTGGGGGTAAGTGTCGAGGTAGCTGCTGGAAAGGACTATCCTTGTTCGCTGGAGCACAGTGTTCCAGCTGTAATGATCTCGATGTTGACTACTCGTTCAAACACAGTCGAGAAAGATCACCGTCCAATTTACGTTTGAGAGTGTGGCTTCAAATCGCTATCGAGTGCTGCAGTAAAGTGAGCGAAGCATTAGTCTCGAATGCAGGACGTAGGCGTTCGAGTTCACGCTACGTCTGGCCGAACAGCCTTCCCCCAGTTCGCGTAATTCACCAGATGCGAATGGCCAGTATGTGAGGATACGCCGGATTGCGTCACGCAGGTCTTTGGTTGCTCACAGAAAGAGAAGCGCCGAATGTTTTCACTACAAAACCATTTTGGACTCTTTACAGATATCTGTACTCTCACCTGACCTAGGTTTATGGTAAACATGGACAGCGAGCCAGAAACCTGTACGCTTACACAACTTGATTAATCACCAAGCCACATTAATGAAATTTGTTTTTTCCTAATCGGACTATCGTGGGGTTTCTTCCCCTCAGACTAACAGATCTGTATGAAACAAATTCACGTCTGACGAGAAATTACGAAGTAAAACTACAGTGACTATGGGTATCTTTATGCTGGTGCTGTGCTGCTTCCAATGGTGCGCCGTCTGTAAGTTTGCGCCACTTAACACTCAACTTCTTTGAAAGTGGCATAAACAGCACTTATCGCTTGCTTCAGGAGCGCCAGTTTCCGTGGAGAGCGTAGAAAACTCCCGGGAGGCAGCCATTCGAGGGACCACAGCTACGACATAAAGATACTCAGGGCCAGTTTTATTTTACTACCCAATTTCCTGTCATACCTACTGAATTTTTCCCACACAGATCTGCTATTCTGGCAAAAGAAAATAGAATCTCATTTAAGGAAACAATGGTGATATCTTTCTCTCGGTGACTAATTAAATCCCGGAAACGCCTTGGTATTTTATCATGAGGGTCTGGTCGCTATCTGTGTGAATGAAACGAGATTATAAATATCTTAAAGAAGTCGAAAGCTGTTTGTCCAGAAAAAGCATACGCAAATGACAGGTTTGGGCACCCTTACACCTGACACGTCTTATAAAGGCTTGCTGACACAGGTTAAGGGGGAACATACTACATTGTGAGCAGGGCATAAGTACGGCAGGTGTCGATCGAAGTCGAATCGGATCGTGTACCTGAGTGGCATAGGCGCTGCGGGAAGAGAACAAGAGGAAGACGGCTGTAGCAGGTAGCCGGTAGGCCTGCGACGTGTGCACTGCGCGGGCGTCGCGCACGGGCTGTGCTTGTGTGCTGGCGGTAGCTGTCTGTCTGGCAGTAGTTGTGCATCCGGCGTGTTGTGTGTGCGACAGGCGGCTCGCTCACTCCGCTGGCGCCCATCACGATGCAGGAGATGAAGCTGTGCCCCAGCGCCGTGCTCGACCCCTCCATGTCTCCGTACCAGCAAGGTGAGTTCGCCTGCCAGTAGCAACTACTAGTGTACACCAACCAGGCGCGGCACTTGCCGCCCACCAAACAGGTGAGTCATCAACAACAATCTAGCCTCAAATTGCTTCACACTCTTCCAACGTTTATTATTTCAAATTCCAAAATCATAATAATGGACAAAGCAGAATTCGATGAGCAGTTACTGGCCTACTGTAGGAAGATTACTTCACATACCAACGTTGACTTATTGCGTTCTAACGTTGTAACTCAATGGGGTGCGTGAGTCTCAAAAGAGCAAATTTACGACCGTAGTTGCTATAAAGAATATTTTCGTACATTAGGTATATCCTCTATATCTTTACGAGAAGTCTGCAAAAAAATTGACTAAGTGCTTCCATTACTGTTGAACTATTCGTCGCGTCCTAAAGGACATCAAGAGCGATTACTAAGAATGGATGACTGAGAGAGAAGGCGTTCAGGTTAAAAAGAGCTTAAGGCAGAGATGCAGTCTTTCTGCTCTGCTGCCGAAACTGTATGTCGAAGAAGCAATTAAGAGTTTAAAGGAAGGATTCAGAAGTAGAATTAAAAGTCAGTTTGAAAGGCTATCAGTGACAAAGTTCACAGAAGACATTAGCATCCCCTGTGAAGGCTATGGCGATGGCAAAATTATGCGTGACGGACGAAACAAGAATGACATAAGAAGCAAACTATCACAAGCCAAGAGAGAAATCCTCTCCAGGCGAACTTTGCTATACCGAGTGTAGGACATAATTTTTTAAATATACAAATTTTTGACAATAGCCTCTGGAGCACTGCACTGCACGGAACGACTAATAGAGTAGACTGATAACGAAATAAAATCAGGTGGTTCGCTGCAGAATCGCTTTCAAAAGTGATTTCTGGAAAACGCTACTCTAAAATCAAAGGCTGGGTGGCAGGACATGTTTCAAAACCCCTGGAAATATTTGTGTTGTTAGAGACAGTCGTTGATGGCAAAAATTGCAAGGAAAGTCAGAAAATTGAATATATCCTACAAACAAGTGAGGACCTCGGTTTGTGTGCTACGTTGAAATAAAGAAATTATCACAGGAGAGTAAATCGTGTCAAGCCTCATCCAACAAGTCAGAAGACAGCTGACCCATATTCCCTTAAAAACCATTTCTTTTCGTGTAGAGTAAGGAGAGCCAGTTTCGTATGTACGAGTAAAAGAGCTGAAAGTGGATCGGCTTTGGTACCCGCGTACGCGTGGGCCCCTGGGTGGTAGGCAACCGCGCGTGGCACGAATTAAAACGGGCTGCGGCGGGCAGCGAGCGGCGGCAGCGCCCGCCAGAGCCGGCCGGGGCGGACGGCCGCATTGTGCGCCTTCTTCCTGCCGGCAGCGCGCCGGACGTCCGCCGAGCCGCCGTCCATCTCCGCCCCAATATGTGGCCGGCCACGTCCATAACCCGCCCCACACGCCGCCTCAAAAAGCCGCCATTCGCCGTCGCATGTAAATTCACCCCCTCCAGCCGCGCCACTCGCCGCGTTTTCCAGCCTCTCTCTCTCTAGCGCGCGCGCCGTATTTGCATGATATATATACGCGCGCCCGTATTTCCTGCCAGATATATATGTAGTCGCCGGCGGCCAGATTTATTCGGTTTCGCAGATACACGGCTCGGCCGCCATGTTTTGTTAAGCGGCCAACAATTGCCGTTCCATATGCCCGGTCCTCCGCCTGAAATATTCAGCACTTTTATTCCTTTTGATCTGTGCATGTTTCATGTGCTGCCCTGTTCCCTTTGTGCCTGCTCGTTAAGTAATTCCATTATTTATCGCCTAACTGGAGTTTCCCGAAGAGCAGCGCGCGCGGAGAACGGCCAGAACGCACTCGAAAAATTGTTTGTCTGCTGAAAAATTCAGCGGCGCCGCGATTGGCCGCCGTCGTCCGGCCTAATTCTATTCCGCTCGCATTCGCGCTCCGTAACTGAATTAAAACACGGAAAACCAATCCGGCGCTGTCATCCCTCCCGGAGGCTTTTTTTAAAGGCGCGTTCCGAACGCCGCATCGGCTCACCTCCAGGCCGCTGTATCTATTAGCCTGCCTGTCGCGAGTGATTTGCCTAGTCCACGCCGACGGTTTGATTCTCGTATTTTTTGTTGTATTTGCAAATTTAGAGAAAGTTGTCAACAATTCTGATCGGAACACATTTTTTCAGATTCTGAAGTTATTGGCGTTAAAGAGTAGGAGCGAAAGGTTATCTTCAACTTGTACAGATACCAGACTGCAGCTATAAGAGCCGAAGGACACGAGAGGAACTGAGACAGGATTTTAGCCTATTCTCCATGTTAAAAAAATATGTAAATTGAGCAAGGGGCGAAAGGAACCAAGAAGAAATCTTTAAAGGGAATTAAAGTTCAGAGTGACGAAGTAACAAATTTGAGTCGAGCTGATGACATTGTAAGTCTGTGAGAGATGGCAAAAGACTTGGAAGATCAGTTGCACTTAATGGGTAATGTCTTCAAAAGAGACAATAAGGTGAACAACAAGAAAATTAAAACAAGGGTAATGCAGTATAGTCGAATAAAATGAGGCGATGCTGAGTAAGATAGATTACTATTTGGGAATCTTAACAGTAGTGGCCAGCAAAATATTTGACGATAAACAACGCAGGGAAGAGGAGACTAGAACCTTGTGGAATTTGGTGTTCCAGAAGAACGCTGAAAATTAGATGCGTAGATCGAATAACTAACCAACTTGTACTGCATCTTATTGGGGAGAAATGAGCTTAAGGTACAACACGACTAAAAAAACTTCTGAAGTGATTGGTTGACTGAACCTCTACATCTACATCGATACTCCGCAAGTCACTGTACGGCGCGTGGCGGAGGATACTCTGTACCATTACTGATCATTTCCTTTCCTGTTCCATTCGCAAACAGACCGAGGGAAAACGGTCGTCTATATGCCTCCCTATGAGCCCAGTTTCTTGTATCTTATCTTCGTGCCCTTATGTGCAATGTATGTTAGCGGCAGTAGAATCGTTCGGCAGTCAGCTTCGAATGCCGGTTGTCTAAATTTTCTCAATAGTATTTCTCGAAAAGACACATTTGTGTCGTCACGTAGTAGTTAATTTTGTGATGTAGGGAAGAATGGGGTTTAAAAATTGTAGAGTGATACCAAGGATTGGCTACACTAAGCTGCTTGAAATGGGTGTATCTTGCAGTGGTTATGTAAGAGACTCGTATTGAACAGACTGGCGTGAGAACTGCATCAAACCGCCTTCGGACAGAAGGCCGCAGTAAGACAGAAGCGACATTCAGATTCGTTTTCTGCTGGTAACATGGACATAAATAGGTGTTACATGTCTAGTTCGCAGTTTAGTAATATTTCGAATATTCAAAATGCGGTTGTGTAAAGTTCAATAATATGCAGTTACGGAATGTAAACTCATATGTGACGAAAACAATTTTGAAAACGTAGCGTTGAATTCACGACAATTTGCCGTTTCAGAAATGCTTCCAACTTTGCCACAATTTATCCGTCTTCAGACCTGCTGTGATGAGGTAATGGATTCACCTGAAGTTTCTTCTGGTTAGTAACGTAGACTTTCCTTTGGTTCTTGTGCCATCCAGGATACTAAACTCTGTCTTGTTGCAGACTTTTGTGAAGCCCTTTCCTGCTTCCCACATGAAACCATTGAGGGAGGTATTGAATGTGAAATGTAATTAAGGCACTGTTTTCTCCGTAAAAAAAAAAATATCCTGCAGTGACTCTTTACTTTCCCTTTCATTCCAACTCTGCGCGCTTCGAGGTCGCTCATATCGATACTCGAGGACAAATGCAGGAGAACAGTTTTCCACAAATTACGTGTGCAGAAGTCTCGTTATTAAATCAACAAGAAAGTATTACGTACCGAGTATTTCTGAATGTTTTAAAATAAACACTGGAGCAATGCTGTTATCAGTCGTTAAGTGGTATAGATAATCGATTCCCGAAAATATGAAACAAAATAATATCGGCTGTAGGAGGCCAGATGCTTTACAACTATAAAGCACTTTAACAACTTTTCTCATGTCTTGACCACGCTTTTTGTTATTAACGATTGTCATATTGAATGATTTTATTGGCGAAAGCTTCACTCCATTGTTATGGAGGAGTAGGGTAGAGCAAGCCCTTCACACCGTAGAACTGTTTGTCACTTCTCACACGTAGTGCACTTTTTGATTCCTTTCTTTTGTGTTTCCTCTCCAGTTGTCCTCCCCTTTTATACCAAGAAACAAAATTTCTCTCTTCGAGATTCCACAGTTGTGGTATAGAGTATAACACTCATGTTCGTCCTTCACATTTTCACACCTTATCTGCAGAAGCAACAAGTAAGTAAATTAAAATTGATACTTTTACTTATTTGTTAATTATCTATGTGAATTAACAGATTTGTTTTGTAGTACTTTTCGCAGGCTTGTGTATCCTGCCAATGCTTGTGTTTTTTGTGTTACTTGTGCTCTGTGTTATTGTGTGTGTATGCCTTGTGCCGTCCGCTACCAGCCGCCATTGCAATTAACGCTTAGTCACAACCCGACTGCGCCGCAGGTTAAGTTTCTCTAGAGTCCGACTGATAACCATCTGGACAGAAACTCAGTCATTGCTTTGAAAGCTGACATTATGAGTAGCTTTAATACATTGTGGTGCAGCATACAGACTAACTATGGGCACATATTAGCTGCATTTATTTTGTGGGCATCATAGGTTATCTCAGTACGAGTCGATAACCCACGTCAGGAAACTATCGCTTAAATTTCTCTTTACATCACTTGATCTATTCTTCTTATTAAACCAGTGCCTTGCATGTAATTTTTTATTTTCCCTCAGCATGGTCGTGCGTACCTAGGTAGATATTGCATGCTTGGCTTTAATTAAATATTGCTCTGGACTCTCATCCCGAGCAAACAAAATGTATTTGTGGTATTAAGTGCAGGTCGATTGCTTACAAATTTTCTGCCTTATTGATCTCAGTTGTAAAGTTGTAAATGTAAAAGCATAAGCAAAAAACGATCTCGGTGCTTTAAGTGCACCTGTTCTAAGGAATACTCACGAACTCAAGTCTTACATTGCAAGTACAGTATCTCTCAAAATCATATTTTTCCCCTTCGAAATCAACCTTCTGTGTGCCTCACGTTCTTCATTGACACTTTCAGTCACTAATAAACGCTTATTCTTCTGCTTACTTTATTGTTTTAAAAGATATCTCTGGGTATTTGAGCATAGAGTACTTAATTAATTTCATTCGACACTTCTGAATACTTCTGAGTATCATCACTAGTGCCACTAATCTTACTCATATGGGATGGGATTAATTTTTGTTTTTCCGATTTTGTGAAGGGGTCTCATATAAATATTCTACGGTTTCTTTCGTAGAATAACTTTACGATCAGTTCGTCGCTCGCAATAGATACTTTTTGTCAGATACTTGTTCTTCCATGACTGCACTATTTATTTGTTTGAGCTACATTTAAAATGTGGCATCAAATTGTGATAAGCATACTGTATCTCCTTACTGGCTGTCACATATGTTTCAATAGAAATGATATCGAGTGTGTCAACGAGGTGATAGTTTCTTAAACATTTAGAAATTCATCGCAACCTCCATACGGTGTAATCAATAAATCAGTATCTTCATGTTCACCAGAAAACTGTAGCACTATAAACTCCGCCGAAACCAGCGATGACATGACGTGACGTAGTCGACGACAAAATTGGCTGTGCCGAACCGTGTTTCCTCTTGGGCCCTACCAATGCTTCCAAGATTAATCTTATTTAAATGACAAAGGTGCGGTAAAATATTTTTTGCAAAATTGGTCGTTGTGCTCCTATAAGTTTTAGTTAACTTCTTCTTCTTTGCGGTAAGCTTTCACTTTAGTTAGTGTCAGCAAATCCTTCCTGGCGCCACAACCTTTTACTTCTGTATGTGTGGAGAACTTGGAGGAGAAGAAAACAGAAAACGAAGCTCTTCGTCTCTTGTCACTTCGCTCTATCTGTTGCTAATCCTGGAGGAATAGTGCTGTTCATTGATTTCCAAGTAAGTGCAGTGTTGCGCAGCTGCCAAATTGCCATCACAGCCACAAGGAAAAGGTGTTCTGGATACGTGGCCTTTCAGGGGCTTGTTACTAAAACTTTGACTGTGGCTCTGAATTTTTCCTCTCTTTCTCCCACCTCTCTCTCTCCACACACACGAACTCTGGATGGTAGTTATACGATAGGAACTATTCACTATTTCTTCCCTTTCCCGTCATACAACACCCGATTTTGTCAGGCGTAATCGGTTTGTTTCTATTAAAATTCACGAATGTCTCGGATAGATTTATACTTACATCCAAATAAGTCGGTAGTTACACAGCGACCTAACGAGGGGACCGTCGTGCAGGCTGTTGGTAGTAAACCTTCCGTGTAAACTAACCAGTATTCACACCGTCGTGCATACAAGGAGTGAAAGCAGGCTGCACGGGGTGTCAGGGTGTCGAATAACATGAAAGGGAGGCAGTCATTGAGAAGAGAATGAGACAGGTTTGTAGCCTATCCCACGTTATTCAATATGTACATTGTGCGAGCGATAAAAAATATTAAGTAGGAAATTGAAAAATGAATTTTAGATCAGAGAGAAGAAATAAAAATTAAGATCTGCTGCTGATATCGCAGGTCTGTCAGAGAGGCGAAGGAATTGATGGATCAGTTTGAACGGAATATATAGTGTCTTGAAAACAGGTTAAAGTATGTGCTTCAACAAATGTTGATGCACATTCTTGGCACGAAGTCGACTTAATTCGGGTGATGCTGAGTGATTGCATGATTCAAACATACATTGCAAATAGTGCACCAGTTTTGCTATTTGGGCAAAAGATGAATGAGGATGGCAAAAGTAAGGAGGATATATTTTTTGATTTGGCAATAGTAAACAAAAACAAATATGAATTTAAGAAGATTCGATGAATATATTGGTTAACTAGCGAATCGAGTTGGACAGAAAACAGCTTTATGACACAACTAGAATAAAAATAAGGGACAGGTTGGTAGGACACATCCTGAGTTGCGAGAGAATGATTAATTTAGTTCGCGCCTCGTAGACAAGCGTGCACAGTTTCAATAAATCATTGTTCGGACTGAAGACCACAAAAGTAGACGTCAGATACAGTATTCTGCTACGGTTGTAGACTGTGTGTGGATCACTCGCTGGCTCGTTGTGTGAGACGGAGGATGTGTAGAGGACTGTAGGGCGGCTAGGGAGGCGGCGGCTGGTAGCGGCGCGGCGGGGCGCTGGAACGGCGGACGGCCGCTCACCGCGTGTCCTCTGCGGCGCAGAGAGCGGAGGCGGAGGCGGAGGCGGGGGCTCGTACCCGTCGCCGGGCCCCGGGGGCGGCTCCAGCGCGAGCGCGAGCGCGGGCTCCGAGCCGGTGGGCGCGGGTTCGTCTCCCGGGCTGCCGCTGTCGCTGCCCGCCGACCCGCCGCCCGCGTCGCCGGGCCTGACGGTGCTGCAGCCGGCCGGCGCCGCCCACGCGCACGCCGCCGCCGCCCACGCGCACCACGCGCCGCCCCCGCCGCTGCCCTACGCTGCCGTCCTGCCGGGCTTCGCGCACTACTCCGCAGGCAAGGCACTCACTTCCACGCACTCACCTGGTGACTGCCCACAGTCATGTTGCTCGTAGCTCTGTGCTCGTCTTCCCTGCCCAGTCGACTCTTCCAGTACGTCGTGGCAGCTGAAAATTTGTGCTCGATTGGGATTCAAACGAGGATTTCTGCATTTCGCGAGCTGTCACCTAATCTCTTACGCTGTCTCAGCGGGCTCGGGGCCCGACGCCAATTCTCGTCGTGACTTATATTTCCACCTGTGATGTTTGGGGACTGCACTGCAACCAAAGGTTCTCCCACGGGGTGTCAGGGAATCGGAGCATATTGGGAACTAATCTGATGAATATCCGTGGCTTACCCTGCCACAACGAATGTATGTATTCATTTAATTAAATGCAGTGAAATGAAATGAGTGGGTCGTTGCCCATCAAATCATTGTAGATACAGTGACGTGAGACGCTATCAGTGACCCTACTGAGAGGCGCTGGACTGAAATAAAATGAATATGTTTTGACAAATGAAAATATGTGGTGTTCGGAAGAAATGCATAGCAATATCAGCTACATTGAAAGCTTGAATCAAGGCTCAAGGAATAACTAGAAAGTCCTGTTATCGAGGAGACTGTGTGTGTGTGTGTGTGTGTGTGTGTGTGTGTGTGTGTGTGTGTGTTTGTTTTCCAGAAAAGGTCTGGAACGCGTGGAGCAATCTCCACCGTTCGTAGCAAATATGACTCGCTATATGGAAAAATATATTTAATGGGATAACAAATTCCTAGTACCCGGAACAGTGCGATTAGGAAGGAAGGGGGTGACATGTAAGCATAGCTGTGGCATACCTGGAGGAAACTCAACAAAACTCCTATCGCATAGTGTCTACTGTCTAATAATAACAGTAATAATGATAATAATAATAACAGTTCTATGAGAGGTAGGATACACATAATTGGTGACAGGCAGGCTGCGTGTAACTCGTTACCTCCTTATGAGATTTCATTGTCCAATTAAACGTGCTTTCTCCTTCACAATCAGTGAATCACAGTGGCAGTGTATTACGTACCGTAAAGTGGGTCTGAGTTCGCCATATTTCTTCCACAAGCAATTGTATGTTGCTTCCTCAAGAATGGGTTCACTCAAAAATTTATTTAGTCTTGCACCTGGAGGGGACATTAGAAATGTTATATGTTACCATATTGTGTATTTAACAATATTACAGTGAATTTACAAAATATTTCATAGTGTGTTTATGCGCTTAAACCACGTAAATAAACAAAGTGTGTTTTTATTTTATGTGCCAATTTCCTTATTATAGTTGTGTAATGTAAGATTTGGATAAACAAGTTGCTGGTAACTGCGCTTAATGAGCTAGTTGATGCGGGCAGTAAGTAGCGCAGGTCCGAGAACGCAGCCCCACGGAGCCCCAGTCCCGGTGTGTCGCCTGACGGAAGCCTGTGTGTTTTGTGTCGGCAGTGGGCGCAGGCGGCGGGGCCGGCGTCGTCCCGGTGAGCGACTACTCGTACGGGCCGCCATACTCGCAGTACTCGTCCACGTACGGCTCCTACGGCTACGGCGCCGGCGGGTTACTCAGTAAGTAAACAGTGAGTATTCCACGCTGGCAGCAGCGGCGGCAGCGGTTCTCAGTTTGTCGACGGCGCCTCACACAGCACTCCGCACACAGCACTCTCGCCTGCACCACTGCTTTCTGCCAGCACGACTCTCTCACGGTACCTTCTTCACACGTACGAGACTCATTCACTGTATGTGACTTCCTTTCTTTCATCTGGTCTGGTAATATGCGTGGTGTTTCCGTCATGAAGATGATGCACACTTGCAGGGATGGTAGAAAAAATAGGTCCAGAAATGTTGACTCACACGCTATAAGCCAAAGTGAGAAAATTTCAGGTTTACGTTAGTCTTATAACGAAAACGAAAATAACAGTAGACACATTTGTAATACAGTTGTTAAAAGTGGCGTCATTCACCTCCTTCCGAGACATAAAGTCGTCACACATTGCTTTGTTAGGCATGATCCTATTGGAGTGACATCCCCTAGCCGTCCTCCGAACTTTCAGTTCACTTACCCAGCCAGTTACAGGGAAACCTGTACTTGTAGCTCAAGGAGGACTCCAAATTACATTTAACCATAATAATTTTTACATATACGATACAAAGGTGAAAGAAGAGAAAAATGACAGAGAAACATTCTTGGACCGAATAAGATTTGAATACAGAACCTATGGAGCTGAAATGCGACACTTACACGTTTATTTACTCATACTGCAACCACAGCACAGGAAATCGCGTGCATTGAACGATCTATGTCACTTGGTACTTTTGTCGTGTTAGGGCTGGATCGAACATTTTGTGGCAAAAGTTTCGTTTCCTGAAATGACTGATATCATCTGTAGCCATTATAATCTATATTCCAAAGCTTCTCAGAATTTTTGTAGACACTTCCTCTCTTCCCGTAAACTTCTTCTGTTTATTTTACTCGTTGTTCAGTGAATCTATGTCGGATGAAAATTCCTGCGTGAATTCACGTGGATGCTGGAGATCGGTCGGCCAACGAACTGCCTGTGTTTGCTTTATGTTATAATTACTACTACGTTTAGGTTACTTTAAGGGGGGTAGGACGTCAAACGGGCCGACTTGGAGGAGGAGAGTCAGCACAGGACATTTTAATTTCTACTGTCTATCCTTTTACAAATAAATTCATAAAACTTTGTCACCATGACCAGAAAGGATTGAGGACTCTCACTCATCGCAGTGGAAGTTCAAAAACGTAGCAAAATACCTTTTTCTTACATGTGAAATTTCATCGTTTTTTCACTTATTACTGGCTGCATTTGTTGCTATAGATACACTTTTCTTCCTAAGTAAGAGAGATTCTTCGATGAATTTTTCATAGCATACAAACAGTAGTTACAGGTGTATGAAACTCTAGAATTTTACTAAACTATTAAAAAACTGTGGAAAAAATTGAGATCATTAACTATAAAACTTGAATTTTTTCTAAACATGAAGTTTAAAATGTAACAGTTCATTCATTTTTTCGTAAATTAAATAAATTCTAGAGTTTAATACACCTGTAACTATGGTTTGTGTGCTGTGCAAAAGTCATCGAAGAATCTCTCTTACTTAAGAAGAAAAGTGTACCTATAGCAACAAATGCAGCCAGTAATAAGTGAAAAAATGATGAAATTTCACATGTAAAAAAAAGTGTTTTGTTACGTTTTTGAGCTTCCACTGCTATGAGTATGAATCCTGAATCCTTCCTGCTCATGCTGTTAAAGTTTTATGAATTTATTTGTAAAGGTATAGACAGTGGAAATTAAAATGTGCTGTGGTGCCTCTCCTGCTCCAAGTCGGCCCGTTTGACGTCCTACCCCCCTTAAGCTCTTCATCTTCAATATTAAAAATGTCCTTCTTCTTTTTTCGTTATGGTGTAGTAGGGTATCACCGTTCTGAGGCAGTCACTAGTCCAAAGTGTATGCACATATCTTTTCCTGTTTTGGCACTTAAGATAAAGAATACTATCATACATAACACGATGACAAAGTATTTTAAAAACACTGTTCTCCTGCAACTGAGTGGACGTATAGGCTTTAATCCTGAACGAGTACAGCTTTCATTGCCACATGATTTGATCTACAGTTAATAAATTTGTAGGCAACAATATTGTGGCAGAAATGTTTTGAAAGTGATGTTGATAAAACCGACGCTTCGATCCAACTCTGTAGCCAGTGAGTAGATAAGCCAGCCAGGGCGAGAGCGGCAGCTGTCGGATAGAGGAACCACGGCCCCAGAGGAGGCCTCTGCTAACTGCAGGTCGCGGAGAGCTGAGGCCATGGCCGCTGGATTCTCCGAGAATGGAAGACGTGTTTCTGGGGAGTCGTTGGAAAGATGCAGTCGTAGCAAACACGAGGCGGCAGAAATTACTTTCTAAGACAGGGCAGGTTTTTGGCTATTTTCAGATTGTGGAATAATTCCTTGGGACAAGACGAATCAGAATTCCTTGCCTACTAAGGTTGCAATGTGTGTCCTCTTTGTTTGCGAACGAACCGTTTTATAGCTTTGAACGTTCTCCAATGCATGTACAACCGAGTCACACGTGAAATTTATTATGATGACTAGTTGTGCACCTGATGGGTGCAAACTTCTAGTGCAGCATCTGATGTCATCTGACCTCAGCCCTAACAAGGACATTTTGAATAACACATTCCTAGCACACTGTTATGGCTTTATTAGCACGGTTCCCCTCCAGTTCTGGTAACATGTTCAGCGAAAGACAGTCTTACAAACCTTACAGGGTGTTGTTCCTTGTACAAACAGCAAATCAACGTGAAAATTTCAGTGTGATTTTTCTCATTTACTTGAGACGATATACAAACAGTATACGTTCCTAATATCCAGTGCTAATAACATTACAACTGTGTTTCAAAAGGCGAAACCCACCTCTGTATATTGCATCATCATAGGCTTCCGTTTGTAGTTCGTTATAAACTTAGGCGTGTTCTAAACTAAGCCAGTAGGTACCTGTGTCTGAGACAGTGTGTGCTTTCCACAGCAGGCGCTCCCTACTATCCGTACGCTGGCTGCGGCGGAGCCGGCAGCACCAGCAGCAGCTGCAGCAGCAGCAGCAGCAGTGGCAGCGGGGGCGGCAGTGGAGGCTGCGGGGGCGGCGGGGGCGGCTGCGAGCCTCCGCAGCTGCAGCTGCAGGCGCACCTGCTGGCCGCGGGCCGCGCCAGCTGCGCCCACTCCGAATCGCGGTCGCCGCTGGCGGCCACGAGGGCCAGCTCTGGCGCCAGTGCGGCCTCTCCCACAGGCAGCGCCAGCGCCGCCTGCTCCAGGGCCCAGGGGCTGGACCTCCTGCTGGGCTGAGGCGGGAACTCCCAGCCGGTCTGGTCTGAGCCTCTCACCAGCGCCAGGCGGGGTCTCCACCTCCCGGGGCCTGACGCCCTGCCTCTGACCTCACACTGCAGAGCCTTAGTCCATCGGAGGCCGATCGCTGATCTCACACTGCTTCTGGAGGACCCACGTCATCACGGTCACCGTCACCGCTGACGGTCTCGTACCAGTCTCTCCCACCATCTGCTACAGTGCCCCGTACTCTGCGCGCTACCGGACTGCGCCACTGATCTCATCTGCTGCGGTCTTTCTACCGAACGCGAGAAAAGGCTGTCTCGGCACTTGCTGACTACTGGACGACTAGTCAGCACGAGAGAAAGAGAGAGTCGCCTGGTGCTGTACGTACGTCCCACTGCTACCACGATGTCGGTGTTCGGAGTGTGGAGGCATAGGACCTTTGGTGACTGCACGGCAGTTACACTCTGAACTGCGACCTTTCGTGTCTGTGGAGTACACCACTGGGATACACTGTCGATGTGAAGACTACAGCCACGAAGCTATACCTATATACAACCGGAAGTAAAGTTATGCGACCATCTTATACATATATAAATATTAAAAGGAAAGTTAGATGATTTTTATTTTTTGTATACAGAACAGCCAAAGACTTGATTTATCATATCCCTTATCATCATAATCCTCTTTTCCATATCATTATATGTACATATTAACGAATGTTTCTTTTTTATATAATATATAAATATTCCTCACAAATCTCGCACTTGCACAAACAGTAATCCTTAATTGTGTCGTTAAGGCCTACTTGCATTCCACCTGGAAGAACCTCTAGGTAAATGTTTCTGAAAAAAAAAGAACACCCACCTTCATTAGCTCAGCAGCTTATCATTTAAACACAGTATGAGGTTCTTCAGGGAAAAAAAGCAATCCGGTACATGTAAACAGCCCAGGAGGTAGTACACCAAAGAAAAATTCTTGAAATTAGTTTGATTTGTGGACTGAGAAATTTTGACAGTAGAGCTCATTGTGATAACAGAACTGCAACCATCGTAATCACCTTACTTCCAACAGGAAAGAGCAAAAATTAATGAGAATCAACAACAAATTTCAGTTTTCCTCCCACAAGAAATGTATGTTACAAAAATTTTGTAGTAATGTTAAATGAAACCAGAACACAGTCTACTGCCTGCAAGTACTTACTTATGTCCTCTAAGGTTGTATTTTTTGAACTATTATAGTACATAGCAGGTACTCAATGGTTTCTGAATCATTATAACATTAAAATTAAGGCCCCTAAACGTATACTGAGAAGGTCCTTGCAGGTGGAGATGCAAGTTCGTGCAATTATCAACATTTTTTGTTTTTAATTTGAGCAAACAAAAATAGGCTAAGTGTAAAAACTGTTATACATGAAGTGTTGCGGAATGACAAAAGAAACACTTTTACTAGGCTTTCATTGAGTAAAAACTGAAGCAATTAACATCCCTAGTCAGAGTGTCTGTCCCAAGATACAGTTGCGCCTGCAAGACAAGTGGTTCTTACACACGCCTCTATGTATACATTATTTATTGCTTATTTTCTTAATAAGTAAAACAAAGTGTAATATTTTATTTTTCATTTTTACCAAAGAGATGTTAGCAATATTCCCTTGCACATAATATGCGAGTAAATTTTTATTGATAAAAAACTAAGATTGTGACCTATATCTTTAAAATTAATTTTTATATATCTGAGAAAGAGAAAAATCTTAATTGAATTGTTATTATGTTTTAAGATTGCGATAGTTCCTTTTGCCCCTTTCATATTCCTCGACGATCGGTTGATCTTCGTTTCCAAAAATTTCCTGCTCCCATCTTCCCAATTCCTAAGAGCATCAGTCACTTTATCTGGTATCATTTAGACTAGGTTACATAGCGTACAGTTATTGTAAAGAAATAAAGAAGTTTCTCCCTAAATTGCTTGTTCCACTCATTTTCATATTAATGTGTTTTCTGCATGTACCATTCAACTATTGATATACCAGTATCTCGCGTGAGTTGATGTTTTGAGTTTGAACTGTTACATAGTGTACAAAAGACACTAATATACTAATGAAGTTTGACATAATCACATGGAAGTGTAGAGTCCCATTGCGTAAAATTTGTAGAATTGTTCAAACTCAACTTTTATTGTATTATTACCTTATCCTACAATCCGTTATGGAGATTTTAATACCAGCATCAGTGTTTTTGTAAAAAAAACAATTGAAAACTGAACATTCAGGAAGTGTCATCTAGCAGTCAAACCTATTCAGTTGGCTACACTGCAGGTGTAAGCGCATATTGCTGAAGGTGAGGTTACACAAGTCAGCTGTGTTTTGTCACAGTTTTATTAGGTTTCTACACAGTTTAATGTTTCCATCTTAGCCGCACGTTTTTTTATGTTTTGTTTACTAGTTTAGCGAGACATATCTGTTCCCTTTTAGCTGTTTCTCTGATCATGTCTGTTAACGATATTAGCAGTAGTAGTATATGCTATCACAGTCGTTCATCATAGACAAGGGTATCGTCAGGAATGTCCCAGAAAAGTGTCCTAGGACCGCTGTTGTTCTCTGTACATATAAATGATTTGGTGGACATGGTAGGCAGCAATCTGTGGTTGTTTGCTTATGATGCTGTGGTGTATGGTAAGGGGTCGAAGTTGAGTGACTGTAGGAAGATACAAGACAACTTAACAAACTTTCTAGTTGGCGTGATGAGTGGCAGCTAGTATTAAATGTGGAAAAATGTAAGTCAATTCGGACGAGTAGGAAGAACAAACCTGTAATGTCCAGATACCGCATTACTAGCGATTTGCTTGACACAGTTAAGTCGTTTGAATATCTGGGCGTAACGTTACAAAGCAGTATGAGATGGAATGTGCATGTGAGAACTGTGGTAGGGAAGAAGAATGGTCGACTTTGGTTTATTGGGAGAATGTTAGGAAAGCGTGGTTCACCTGTAAATAAGACTGAATGTAGGACGATGGTGCGACCTATTCTTGGGGACTGCTCCAGTGTTTGGGATCTTTACCACGTCGGATTGAAGGGAGTCATCGAAGCAACTCAGAGGCGGAATGCTTGATTGTTACCAGTAGGCCTGAACAACATGTGTTTCGGAGATGCTTCGTAAACTCAAATGGAAATCCCTGGAGGAAGGGCGACATTCTTTTCGAGAAACACTGTAGAGAAAATTTAGAGAAACGGCATTAGAAGCTGACTGTCAAATGATTTTAGTACCTCATACACTATGCGATGAAAAGCATCCGGATACCCCCAAAAACATACGTTTTTCAAATTAGGCGCATTGTGCTGCCACCTACTGTCAGGTACACCATATCAGCGACCTCAGTAGTCATTTGAGATTGTGAGACAGGTGACTGGGTGTTATCTGTGTTATACGTCTGTACGCGAGATTTCCTTTCTGATGTGATAGTGAAGTGGAGACCTGAAGAGACACGTACAGTACAAAAGCATACAGGCCGACCTCGACTGTTGACTGACAGAAACAACCGACAGCTGAAGAATGTCATAATGGGTAATATGCAGACATCTATTCAGACCATTTCAAGGGAATTCCAAACTGCATCAGGATCCACTGTAAGTACTATGACAGTTAGGCGGGAGGTGAGAAAAATTGGATATCATGGACGAGCGGCTGCTTTAAGCCACACATCACGCCGGTAAATGCCAAACGACTCCTCGCTTCGTGTAAGGACCGTAAATATTGGACGACTGAACAGTGGCAAAACTTTGTGTGGAGTGACGAATCACGGTACACAATGTGGCGATACGATGGCAGGGTGTGGATATGGCGAATGTCCGGTGAACGTCATCTGCCAGCGTGTATAGTGTCAACAGTAAAATCAGAGGCGGTGTTATGGTGTGGTCTTGTTTTTTATGTTTGTTGTTTTGCGTGGCACTAACACGGCACAGGCCTACATTGAAGTTTTAAACACATTCTTGCTTCCCACTGTTGAAGGGCAATTCGGGGATGGCGATTGCATCTTTCAACACGATCGAGCAACTGTTCATAATGTACAGCCTGTGGCGGAGTGGTTACACGACAATAACATCCCTGTAATCGACTAGTGTGCACAGAGTCCTGACCTGAATCCTATAGAACACCTTTGGGATGTTTTGGAACGCCGACTTCGTGCTAGGCCTCACCGACCGCCATCGATACCTCTCCTCAGTGCAGCACTCCGTGAAGAATGGGCTGCCATTTCCCAAGAAGCCTTCCAGCATCTGATAGAACGTATGCCTGCGAGAGTGGAAGTTCTCATGAAGACTAAGGGTGGGCCAGCACCATATTGAATTTCAGAATTACCGATGGAGGGCGCCACGAACATGTAAGTCATTTTCAGCCAGGTGTCCAGATACTTTGGATCACATAGTGTACATACGAGGCTGAGTCAAATGAAAACCTTAATTTGTAATAACAAATCGAAATTTCGCACCGTTATCCTGTAAGTTGGTAAGCGTGCTACAAACAGCGTGCAGAATGGCCTGTAGGCGGTAGCATAGTGCAGATGCACACATAGCGTCGCAGTATCAGTATAAAGATGGCCGCCCCACTTGCGACATGCACCAGGGAAGAACAGCGGTCTGTTATTCGGTTTTTGCGTAGTGAAGGTGCGAAACCTATTGAAATTCATCGACGAATGAAGGTTCAGTATAGTGATGCATGTTTGTCACAGCAGCAAGTCTACGAATGGAGTAGGAAGTTCGCAAATGGTGTGACTTCCGTGGAAGATGCTCCTCGTCCTGGTCAGGCACAACGAGTTGTGACTCCACAGAACATTGCAGCAGTTGAAGCTATAATGAAGGAAAAGCGCCGAGTGACACTGGATGACATTGCAGCATGTTCACAGATTACTCATGGGTGAGCGCACCACATTGTGCATGATGTGCTCCAGTTTCACAAAGTGTCTGCAAGATGGGTGCCATGGCAACTGACTCCTGAAATGAGAGAACGACGTGTTGATGCTTGTGAAGAACTTCTTCGGCGCTTTGAACGAGAAGGTGATGGTTTCCTTGCAAGAATCGTTACTGGGGACGAAATCTGTGTTCACTTCCACCAACCGGAAACGAAGAGAGCAAGAAATGGCGCCATTCCTCATCACCAAGTGATTTCCACATGTTTGGACCACTCAAAGATGCAATGGGAGGAAAGAAGTTCCGTTCTGATGAAGAGGTATGCCACGCAGTGCATGAGTGATTGCGCGGACTACCAAAAGAATTTTTTTCTAAAGGAATTTATGGACTTTATAAGAGCTGGAGGACTTGCATTGAGCGTGGGGGAGATTATGTTGAAAAGTGATACGGTTTTGTACCACTTCTGCATAATAAATAACATTTAAAAAATATTTAAGGTTTTCATTTGACTCACCCTCGCACATTGTCCGTAAGGACTAAAAAGACAAGAGAAATCAGGGCTCATATGGAGGCATATAGGCGGTCGTTTTTCCCTCGCTCTGTTTGCGAGGGGGACAGGAAAGGAAATGACAAGTAGTGGTGTAGGGTACCCTCCGCCACGCACCATACGGTGCCTTGGGGAGTATCGATGTAGTTGTAGAATGCTTTTATTGATAAATCTAAGTGTTTTTTTTACCTTTGTATAGGCACCTGTTAATCTCATAGATCAACTGTCATAAAACAAAGGAAAAAAATTGCAATCAAATACAGTTTTTAGTTGCACTTACAGATTGGAATTTCTCTTTTTGTATTACTTGGAATGTCATTAATGCTGGTACACCATCATACAACCAGCAAAGTTACATTTAAAAATCTTATCCCAATTAAGTCATGTTCTTTTGATAGTCTGTGGGTAAAACTGGGAGAGTTACTAGTGTTCTAAAAAGCCACATATCATTTCATTGGATGACACCTGTCGGATCCCGTGTCATAGCACCATCACGAATTTAGGTTTGCTTCCTTTCTCCATTAGGCGGACATTTCAATATGTGAATTCAGATATCATTAATGCATCATTTTTGTCCATTTTCTTCATATTCTCGTAATCAGCGTATAGTTATCTTCATTACCCATTATGATTTTATAAAAGTGTACATTATGCAACCCTTGTTTAGATCTAATTTCTAGCAAAAATTTGGTTTGAGAGAAATTTGTACATTTGGGGGCAAGTAACATAGATTCTAAGACAAATTTACTGACTGGAAAGCTACATCTTATGATGAGGCTGAATTCTGTCAATGATTTTAATTTCTTATAGAATGGTAGCAAATCACACTAAAATCTAGTGGCTATGCTATCTATTCATTAACAGAGGAGGAATATTCTAAGTTTCTGCGGTTAAATAGTGATAGCTGTTGAAAATTATGAAAGAACATTGTGTGTTTTAGAAAACAATTACATTTAACAATCTTTTAACACAACATTTTGGGGATGGCTGTACATACAAAAAATATGTTTAAAATATCCTATATATTTCAGATGACTGACATCTTATAGTACTGTATTTTTATTAAATCATAATTTAGGGAAATGGAAGTTCACTGTGCGAAATCAAGAGCAATATAGATATGAGTTAATATCTGCACACATCTGCTTAAACAGTTTGTAACACAAGCAGTCTGTTGATAGTCTCTTTGTGGCAGTTGACAGACATCACATGTATGCAATATTAGGTCTTTCAGAGAGTCATTAGTATGAAATAGTGACACTTTGTTAAGGGGTGTACATACTTTTGCCCA
The DNA here is from genome assembly GCF_021461385.2 of Schistocerca piceifrons. Taxonomy (NCBI): domain Eukaryota; kingdom Metazoa; phylum Arthropoda; class Insecta; order Orthoptera; family Acrididae; genus Schistocerca; species Schistocerca piceifrons. Next base: position 1,218,093,063 of record NC_060138.1, read on the forward strand.
AGGAATTTTGAGAAGACTTGAGAAGTAGTCATCTATGTTGACTATAATATTTCATTCATATTCAGTTAGATATGGAAATAATGTACTGGACAACTATTTTAAGGCCATGCAAGAGAGACTTCAGAGTAAAAAAATCCTTTAAGGATGTCCTCTGCAAATTTACCAGTTCATTCTATTAAAACTGTCCTACTCATATTCAAGAATTATAGAAATCTACAATTCAGTCAACTTCAGTTGCAAAGCTGAATCGTTTTCTTTTCTATGTTTGTTCCATTGAAATCATGGAATTAAAATTGCACTGTTACTCAGAAACCTCTAAAGTAATCTAATAGTTAACAAATGTTTAACTTGTTTCGGTTTTTAGTTATTGTGACTGATACTAATTGACAAAATATGTGAGTTATGTCATCATGGCATTAGATCAACGGTTTCAGTTAGAGTGATGAGCAGTGGTTAGTTTCTGTTGATGCTATTGGCAGGTGGGATATGATGAGTCATAGCCCACATCTCAATAGGAGAGAGAAAGAGAAACTGACTGTGCTGGTAGTAGCATATTTAAGGCGATAAATTGCCAGCTACGGGTAAACCATATAAAGCTAGCAACTTTTTTGAGTAAACTCAGATTTACAGCTACATTTATTTAAAAAAATTAAATATAACCGAAAATGTAGAGTTTGAAAGTTGTTAAAAAAGGAAAGCTAAAGCAAATATGTTGTATAACGATATCAGAGGGTTAAAAATTAATATTGATGGATTTGTTTAGATGAACTGCAGTCCATAAATCATATAGAAGGCATATATTTGAACATCACATTACAACTGAAATAGATATGTTGAATAAGGCTAGATGTATCTTAGCATTCAGTTTCTGCAAATCAAGTATGGAAAAAAGGAGTTGATTGATACATTCTGAAGGAATAAAAATGTGAATGATTTTGCAGTGATCAGCATTTTGAATTTCTTGCTGCAGAAGTAGAAAGTTATGGAATGTTGATAGAAATAGCTGCCATATAAAGAGCTCCAGTCTACATTTTTAAGGTATTCAAAAAGCAGCCTGAGACAAAAGTTATGAAATGTTCTCAACTTCTGAACAGAATGAGATAATACTAAATGGAGATTTTAATATTTTTTAGAAGATGCCTTCTTTATAGTTAGTTAATTTGAGTTCCTGAACTCCTCTTGTAGAACCTGCAACAGGAGTTATGAGTGCCAGTGGCAATGCTATTGACCATATTTTCACAGACACATGAAGACTCTGAACTAATACAGCATAAATGTTACAGTTAACTATCTCTCAGATCATGATATTAAAATGGTGATCTTCAGTATAAGAGTACGTGACATGAGTAAAAAAACTGAAAAACTAAATGGGCTATAAATTAAATTAAATTAAGGAATCCAAAAAGTGTTCGTGAAGTAGAGGCTGGAAAGTAGTATACAGCACACCTAGTTTCAATGAAAAATACAATGATTCTTAACATAGTCACTGGCTGCTTTGATGTTGTGGTCTTAAGAAATTAACATTTGGAAGTAGATTATATGTTCCTAAATCAGAACATCATACAGTATTAAGACAGACTCTACATAGCATTATGGGACATAAACTACAACACAGTCAAATCATATTATAAGTTGTATTGTAAAATTGTAAGTGAAGTTATTTGAGCATTAGTATGTATGTATTTTCAAAACAACTAAGTACTTACAGCAACGAAATAATTATTTGAAATTCAGCAGAAAATGAGAGAAAAAACAAATTAGGAAAATGAGAAAACCTCTTTGCAAGTGTGTAATGATCTGTTAAAGGACAATCTCACAGTTGTAGTAACTCTTTTCTCAGTATCAGACAATTTAGGTCTGAACTGTTCCTTTCCAGATAGCCTACAATTTACAAGAAAAGCATTCCAAAACACATTTTATAAAATTCGACTCCATCATACATCTAAAAAAAAGTCTTAAACTTTATCAACAGTCTTAAAAATATATGTTAAAATAATTATGATGAAATCAGTATTAACTTTATCTAATATTCTTCAGCGAAATTTTCTACTATGTTATGTTATGTAATGAATTGTTTGACTGTGGTTTTTTGTGAAACTGACTTGAACATGTCATTGTTAACTCAGTTTACAGAAAAGTAGATTTAACATTAATAAAAATCACTAATGCATCTCATTATTTTCAAAAAAATTACGAGAAGATCATATAAAATAGACTTTACAAAGCCCTGGTATAGAAGAACAAAGTAGCAAAACATATGAATTCAAAAGTGACAGTCAACTGAACAGGCTGTATTTACTGTGACAGGTGACTCGCCATAATTAGTAAAATGGAAGTTATTTGCACAGGAGGTTCATGATTTTCATCATATTTGCATGACACAAAGCAGAGATCATCAGTTTCATGTCGATTGCACAGCATCAAACGCTCAGAATTTCAGTCAGTCAGGGTGTACTGCAGAGTTCTATTATGGGTCCTTCATTGTTTCTGATATGCAAAAATGATCTTGCATTTGTATTGCCACGATATGTAAATTACGTTCTTTCTGCAGATAATACAGGAATTAAAAGTACCAGTCCTCTTCTTAAAATAGAAACAAACGAAATATATGAGATTATCTCTGGACTATGAATTGATTTTTACAAGATTCATTATTTCTCATAGACCTCCACAAGCTATAAAAATAATCTACTCAAACAATAAAATACAAAAACCAGAAAGTGTTGAAATACAGGAAATAGTGTTACATTACTGAGTGCACATGTAGAACACACAAACATATTGATAAACTCATTGCCTGAAATTAATGATGCATCTTGAAACAGTGTTTTGCGGATTAAATACTGTCAAGAGATGTGCGATTCACTGTCTTAAGTGGCCATGATATGGAGTAGGTCTACACTATTTGTGAACTTCAGCAATTTATTCACAAGTAATTAAGAATAGAATCTCAAACAAATGCAATGCAACAGCATCTACATCAATGTCTTCATCTACGTGATTACTCTGCTATTCATAATTAAGTGCCTGGCAGAGGATACAGGAACCACCTTCAAGCTGTCTTTCTACTGTTCCACTCTCGAACGGCACTCGGGAAAAACGAGCACTTAAATTTTTCTGTGCGAGCCCTGATTTCTCTTATTTTATCGTGATGATCATTCCTCCCTGTGTAGGTGGGTGCCACCAGAATGTTTTCGCAATCGGAGGAAAAAACTGGTGATTGAAATTTCATGAGAAGATCCCGTCGCAACGAAAAACGCCTTTGTTATAATGATTGCCACTGCAAAGGGTTCAAATGGCTGTAAGCACTATGGGACTTAACATCTGAGCTCATCAGTCCCCTAGACTTAGAACTACTTAAATCTAACTTAAGGGCATCATATACATCCATGCCCGAGGCAGGATTCCGAACCTGCGACCGTAGCAGCAGCGAGGTTCCGGACTGAAGCTCCTAGAACCGCTCGGCCACAGCGGCCGGCTTGCCACTGCAACTCACGTATCATGTGTGTGGCACTATCTGCCCTATTTCGCGATAATATAAAACGAGCCGCCCTTCTTTGAACTTTTTCGATGTCTTCCGCCAGTCCCACCTGATATGGATCCCACTTCGCACAGCAGCAACACTCCAGAATATTGCAGACAAGTGTAGTATAAGCAATCTCTTTAGTAGGTCTGTTGCACCTTGTAAGTGCTCTGTCAGTGAATCGCAGTCTTTGATTTGTTCTACCCACAACATTATCTATGTGATGGTTCCAATTTAGGATATTTGTAATTGTAATCCCTAAGTATTTCGTTGAATTTACAGTCTTCAGATTTGTGTTTGTTATTACGTAATCGAAATTTAGCTGATTTCTTTTAGTACTCACGTGAATAACTTCACACTTTTCTTTGTTCAGGGTCTGTAGTGTTACCTTTTATTATCTTCTCCTCATTAGCTATTGAAACAACATCGCTTTGCAATGTAATTTTAATTTTCACCAAAAGCACATTCAACACATCGCGGAAAAATACACGTCTTTCGTATCAAGACAAGAGAGAGAGAGAGACATCCATTAGTTCTTAAAAACAAAAAAACTACGCAAAAGTAAAAAAAAAGAACAAAATTATTTATAAAATCGGTCGCTGGCGCAGCGCTCTTCTGCGTGCGCGATCGTAAATTATAACTTTGCGGAAGTCAAAGTACCATTACAATGCCTCCTCTACTGACACGCTCCGCAAGCGAGCGTGGCAGTATAGAAAATTTACAAAGATACATACATATATGAGAAAATAAGAAATTTACATATTACAAAAAATATTTCTGAGCACAATGCTCTTTGCATATCAGTCTTTGTATACAGTCTTTTTGGTGTGTATACAGTCTTTTTGGTGGGTATCTTCTTTAGGAGTCGTAACATTAATGTCTTTGAATTGCAGCTTATTATCGTTGCTTAGCACAGCGTTTGAATTCAGTTCACATGATTCGTGTTTACAATGGAATTAATTCGAACAATAAATGTTTCTATTATATTGCTCCAATGTCTTTAAACGTAGTATTGGATTCTGAGTGTGTGTGTACTGCCTGGATCTCTTGCGTGTGACTTGAAGAAAATCCAAAGTTTGTTCAATGTGTCAACACGAAATTGTGATCTCCAGCAGTCGAATTTTGGTGGCGTCTACCGGGGTATAAATGGTCAATGAGCGCACAGGAAACACCTCACTGCCTACGACAGGTGATGAGCTCGTCCTTTACACCAACCTGAAGACCTGCCGGCTTCCACAACACCATACACTTCAAAGCATATTGACACTACATAAATATTGCTTGACCAGTGTTCCATCACGTTGGTTTCTCCTTTGCATTTTCAGTTCCATTTATATGAATCATGTGCTACATGCACAAGTCCTTTGCAGCTCATTAACATCTACTTAAAATACATTTCTTGATATAGTAAGTACATAAATATACAAATATTTACAATTAATCATTACATGAGATAGTTACATTGTTGTCATATACTATATATACAGAATTAAATGAAAAATATAGTAAATTTTTTACGTTACATTCAATATCATTGTGCTGACATGTGAATTACATTACATTCAGATTGAAATATACATTTTATTTGTTAGCTCATTCTTTTTTTTTTGTTACACTTGCAACATTTGAAGATAATTGTGGCAGCTCGCTAGAATATTCAACTTAAAATTCATCTTGCACCCTGGAATAAAATTTACACATATTTCAAGCTTCAAGACAGCCCTCTGTAGGAGGATAGGTTCATGGGATGGTTGCTAACTACTTCATAAATACTTTAAGTCATCCCCTACAGTGGACTACACAAAATAAAATATGATAAATAAAATACATGTAACTTAATATAATGTAAAAGTTCCTATACCTAATACCGTTTCTAAGTGTGGTGTCCCCACTATTGCTGTTTCTAAGAGTGGTACCCCTCTATTACCGTTTCTAAGAGCAGTGCCCCTCTAAATATCTTAGGATCCTACAAGTATGTACATCAGTGTGATAAGTATATATATATATATATATATATATATATATATATATATATATATATATATATATATAGAGTTCAAGTCAATCATGTTCCTATAAAGTTTGTGTAGTTCATCTCCTTCCTTTCATGAGTATCAAGCAATATAAATAAATGTTTTACTTAATAAATAAATAAATCTTCTTAGATAATTGCTGCTGCGTTACATGCTGTATATCCATTCTGTATTTACCTTGTGGTACCTGTAAAATTCTATTCATAAATAAATATGTGTGTATGTCTCTCCATACTGTCAGATAATCACGAATTATATAATGTCAAATATTTCATCAACATGTATAAATTTTTCTAAGGAAGGGATGAGAGTTTGAGCCGCAACAGACGACTGACGTTTTGTTTTCTCCTTATTCTCCTTTCTATTTAATGGTGCATCAGTTCAGTTCAGTAGATGAGCTTTAATTATGTCATTAGATGACTGCTAAATATGTTCTCTTAAATAATTCTTCCAATCTGAAGTGTCAAGCCTACATAACTCCAAAAATTTCATTACAAGTTCCCATTAGATTAGTGTTGAAGTGTTATAGATTTAAATCTTCTGGCATATTTCCAACAGTGGCTCCTGTAAATAATTATTTCCACATAAATCTATACTTTCACCTTTACTTATAAGAATATATAAGACACCACATAAGCTATTATCTCAGGCATACCAATCTTTCAATAAATAATATTCTTTCCACTACTTTCATTCTGTATTCCATGAGTACAGGTGACATAGCATTCAAATCTAGTTTCTCTCCTCTCAACATATTCTCAATTACTCGTAACATTCTCACCTATCCATTATTCATTCTTGGCAAAATAACATATACTTATTCCTCAGCATTATATATATATATATATTTTCCTCTTATTCATCACCACTTACTTTTTACTTCAACAACAACAACAACAATAATAATAATAATAATAATAATAATACCATTTTCTCATCTTATATACCATTTACCTCTCTCTGTATTACTATTTGTCCTCTTATTAAACTAAAATTACATTCACTCATCTCATTCAGTCACTCACATCACTCATATCAACATTACTATTATCACATGCCACCTAAAGAAAATAATTCTGTTCAGTTCTCTGCCTCCTCTAATGTGTATATGCCTCCTCTAATGTGTATATGCCTCAATAGCAACTCCTCTTATAACCAAATATCTTATTAGCTATTGGATGGTTCACATTGCTTTCTAGACTTACCTGCATTCATTAGATTGTAAGTATCTGTATATCTTAAATGTAGGCTCATCATAACTGTATATCATATTAATTATCTTCTTCTCATTAGCTAACATTTTACTCTATGTATTTTTTCAAATGTCTGTGTGGATGTAGACCTCTGGGTTTATGTATTAATGGATATTCTAATGAATAACAGCCAGGGTGTGGAATATTTGCAATTCGGTATGGTCCAGAGTATAAGATCTGCCATTTCCTGTTTAAATGTTTCAGTTTTGTGGGTTTAGGATGTGTTCTTAGTAAAACTAACTCATCAACTTGAAATGTTTGTGCTTTCCTGACACCTCTGTCATATTTCTGCTTTCTTTCCATAGCTTTGTCACATAATGTTGTGTAAGCTTGTCTTACCTTTTCTTCTAAACTAACATGATTTGTTGTTGCTGTAAATTTAGGTAGAGGGTCTGTACATTCATTTCTTTCTGTTTTATCCATAATTAATTCAGTTGGTGTGTATCCAGTAGAAATGTGAGTTAAATTGTTCACTATTTGTTCAAATGGTGCCAGGTATTCTACCCATTTTGTGTGCTTCTCTGGTGTGTGTGTTCTCATAAACTGTCCAAATTCTCGAAATGTTCTTCCTACAGGGTTTCCTGCTGCGTGACACCTTGAAATTAAAATATGTTTAACATTCTGTTCTTCAATAAATGTCTTCCATTTTAAACTGGTAAAATATGCTGCATTATCCGTGATGATAACTTCAGGTTTTCCTATTCTTACAAAATAATCTGTTAATAGATGTCTGGTAATAGCAGTGGTAGAAACTGAACGTAAAGCATATAATTTTAAATACTTTGTGAAAACATCTGACACAGCAAGGATGTATTTCATTCCTCCACGTGCTTGTGGATAGGGTCCTGCAATATCTAAAGAAATTAGCTGTAATGGCCTCTTAGGTATGATTGGGTGCAATTCATTCATGCTTGTACGATTAGAATATTTGGCTTTCTGACATATGATGCATTTCCTAATATTACTCAATACTCTTCGCCTTAAATTTGGAAAATAGCAATATTGTACAATCTTATCTGTACATTTGGTTACACCATAGTGTCCCCAAGTTCTGTGTGTAAATAAAATCATCAACATGAGCTTCAGGTAAGCAAACACACCAATGCTGTGATTCAAGGTTTCGTCGGTGAAATAATACTTCTTTGTGTAACGTGTAATATTTTTCAAGATGTGGGTCTGTTCCTGCACGTAATTTATTCTTTATCTGGATCCACCTGGGATCATTGTCCTGCAATATGGCTAACTTCCTGCACATGTTTTTGTAGTAAGTTGCAAATGTACCGTCATACATGAGTAAAATTTTAAAATCTGATGTTTGTTCTGTCACATCTGAAAATTCTTGTAGGCCTTGTGGCAAACGAGATAGAGCATCAGCTATAATGTTGGATTCTCCTTTTATATATATATTATCAAAATCATATTCTTGTAGTGATGCACACCAGCGTGCAAGACGTGGATGTAATAACTTGCGTGATAGCAGGAAAGAAAGAGCTTGATGATCAGTATAAAGCTTAGTACGTTTTCCCCATAGAAAGTAGCGAAACTTGCGAAACGCCGATACTATGGCAAGTGTTTCGCGCTCGGTCACTGAATATGACTTTTAGTATTCAGTGAGCGTGTGGCTAGCAAAAACTTATAGGTTTGATGACTGTTTGTTCATCTTCTACATGAATTTGGAATAAAAATGCTCCGAGCCCATAGGAACTTGCATCTGTTACTAGGCAAAAGTCTGATGACATGTCAGGATGACATAACAACGGTGCATTAACTAAAGCATTCTTAATTGCTTCAAAATCTGTCTGACAGAACTCTGTCCATTTCCAAATATTATTTCTTTTGAGTAAAGATAGAAGATGTGGACTGTTAAGAAGGTGGTAGGGTACAAATTTCCTGAAGAATGAAGATAGACCAAGAAAGGCTTTGAGTTGTTTACGATTCTGTGGGGATGGAAAATTCTTTATTGCATCAATTTTTCTTGAGTCTGGATAAATGCCTTCAGTTGATATGATGTGACCAAGGAATTTGATTTCTCTCCTCCCTAATTTCGTCTTTGATAAATTGATAGTAACACCTGCGTCAGAAAATTTAGTCAGAAGTTGCTTCAAAAGATTTACATGTTCTTCCCAAGTAGTGGTGGCAATGACAATGTCGTCAACATAAACTGTGATTTGCGATAACAATTGTGGTCCAAGAACAGCATCTAAGGCTTCAATAAATACTCCAGCACTCACTCGTAGACCAAAGGGTAGAACACAAAATTGATAACTACGTCCCTCACATAGAAATGCAGTGTATTTACGACTGTTTTTATGGAGGTTCACCTGCCAAAATGATGAGCGGAGGTCGATATTGGTTAAATACTGTACATTATGAAATTTTAAAAGTTGTTCTTCCAAATTAATAGGTCGTGTGTTGATTGGGATTATAACTTTGTTAATTTCTCGTGCGTCCAGCACTAACCTTACACTACCATCCTCTTTATTAACTGCTAGTATCGGATTGCGATATGGTGAATGTGACCTTTCAATGATACCCCAAACTTGCATTTTTTCAATCTCTTTCAAAACTGCGGGTTTCTTTGACCAAGGAATATTATAATATGTTCTACAGTAAGTTTTGTGTGGTTTAACATCCATCTCATAAGTATAGCCTGTAATAATTCCAGGTTTCTCCACAAATACCTCAGCAAATTGCTGCAAAACTTCAAGTAAATCAAGTTGTTGTTCCTTTGTCAGATATTCAGATTCTGTGCATTTCTCATATAAATCATTAGGTTTAATTCCCTGAGATACAGCTTCATTAAAAGTTAAATCACATATGTTTATTGCTGGTGGATACACAAAATGTAACTGTTCAAATTTACCTTGTTTACTGTTTAAGTTTTTACCCTGTGTTAATTCTAATGTCAGTTGTTGTTGGTTTACGGTTAAATGACATTTCCCTTTTCCTAAATCTATGATTGCTTGATATTCATTCAAAAAGTCAATTCCTAATATGCAATGCATAACTAATTTGTCTACTACCAGAAAACTCTAATTGAGTGGTATATTTGAAAATGTGAAGTTAATTAGCACTTGAAATTTCACATTCTTTGATTTGTTACCGATGGCACTTATAATGTGACAATTCTGTACTGGCAATGTTTGTATGTTCATTATTTGTTTGAGTTCATTATATAAGGACATTGAAATGACACTTGCTGCTGCTCCTGTATCTAACATTACTTCCACTTCATAACTACCAATCATAACTCGTGTTATAGCCTGAATAATCTTCTTTGTTTTGCTGGTACTATTAAAATCTACATCCTGATATAATTCTTTTTCTATTTTCTTACTGTCATCATATCGGAGAAAACAAATCCTCGGTTCCGTTGCGCTCTGCTCCCTATTGACTGTAACTCGAGCGCTTAGCTCGGTCGTCGTTCGTTTTCCGGCAAATTCGGTTGTAGCTGCGGGTTGGGTTCATTGCCCAACTCAATAATATTTACATTTCTGTCGCGCGTCACTTAAGTATCAGCTGTTTGGTTGTTGACATTACCCCGCGTCGCATTGGGAGTTCCGTTAGGTACAAATTGAGGGTTGCTGTATTGCATGTGTCGTGGCGATTGTCCATTGTGATTTCCCCATACATTATTTCGCCTATGACTGTAACTGGTATTATCATTACTGTTATTCCTGCAATACATGTTTGGATGTTGTTTCTCTGAAAATATCCTGGATGGTACCTGTTATCCTCTCTTCTTTGATCTATATAATTTCGGTTCCTTCTTCTGTTGTTGTTATTTTGAATATAACTGTTATTGTTCTGATTGTAATTACTGTTCAGATAACCACTATAGTAATAATTACTGTTTCCTTGCCAATGCTGCGAGTTGTTTCTCCTAATATTGAATGGATTTGTCCCAGTGTAGTGTGAATTGTTTCTTTGAGTGTTTTGTTGTGGTGTCGGAGGCGGATTCCAATAGCCTCTGTCATTTCTGTTGTGCGTACGCGAATTGCTTGGATGGATCGGATACAATTGCTTGAAATTCCTGATCTCATCTCTGTAAACAATATCTATCTCATCAACATAACTGAAAAAATTCTTTATGTTGTCCTCGGACACTCCTATTAATTCATCATGGTAAGGAAATGGTAAGTGGCTTTTAAGTGTCCTAATTACATCTGGTAAATTTGCTGGTTTTGTCCAATATAATGTTTTATCTAGGTAGCGTTCAAAGTATTGTCGTAAAGTCTCTTTCTTCGGGTTGTAAATTTCTGGATTGTATACTTCTCGTTTTAAACTTTGCTGTTCTGTGATCGACCAGAATTCCTCAAGAAATGCTTGTTCAAACTGTTCAAATGTTAAACATCGTCTTTTAATTGCTGCTCCCCACTTAGCTGCTCTTCCACGTAACAATTTTGTAAAATATCGAATTTTATCGGCTTCCAACCAATGTCTCGGGAAAATACCATCAAAAGAGCGGATGAAAACAATCGGATGCACTTTGTCTTTCTCATCACATGAAAATGTCTGAAAGTATCCATGTCGTACTAATGTTTCATCAGCTACTCCCGATGGTATTATGGGTCCTGTATTTTGTGTCAAACTGTGCATAGTATGTGGTGATGTCTGATAGTAATTTTGATCTTGTGGTAGCATTGAAAATGGTTCATTGGGATTTGTATCACTCATTGGTAATTCTATTTTCGGCTGTGTGCTGGGTCTAGCATTATTATGATTCTCCTTTATGTTTTGGTTGTCTGTTATGGGTTTTGGTATCACTGACGAACTTGGTATTACATTCTCTTTAAGTTTACGTACCTCTTTCTGAATATTATCTGTTTCTCCCTTTACTTGTTCCTTTGTCTTATCTAAAATGATCTGTGTCATTGTCTCAAACTTCTCATCTAAATAATCATCACATAATTTGCATTCATGTACAAGTTTTTCTGCTAGAGTTGTGTCATTCTTTAAAGATGCTACATCTGCTCTGTCTTCAAGCTTTTCTAACTTTTCCTGTAAGGATTTCTGCTCCAATGTTACATCATTTAATCTGTCTGAAAGGTCTGTAATCGTCAGGTCTAAGTGTTCTTGGTTTGTTTTTACGGAATTGTGTGACTGTCGTAATTCGTCAACTTGGGTACTGGTTTTCTGTTGTTCAAAAACTACTGTTAACAATTTCTCATTACATCGTTGTAAGTCAGTTTTTGTCTCGTCGCTGAATTCCACAAATACCTTTTCTTGTCTCGTAACCTTGTCTGATAAGTCAGTAAATTTCCTTCCAAGACTACAGGTGGTTTCTGTCAAGTCGGCAATTTGTCTCGACTGTTTTTAAAAATTTTGTTTTATGTCCCGTGTCAGTTCATCGAATTTAGTGTCAAATTTCCCAATGTCACGTTTTAAATTGTCATTTTTCTCGTCTAAAGCGTCAAATCTTTTGTCTAAAGTGTCAAATTTTCTGTTTTGGTCACCAAGTAACTTCAGAATCTGGTTGAGCATATCAGAGTCCTGTGTCTTAGTTTCGTCATTTTTTCGTGTCTGATTGATGTCTGGTTCTGAAGTTGACGTTGTCAGTGTCACGTTTTGTCGCGTAGTACTCACTCTCCATTCGCCTGTATATCTGTTTAAATATAGGGGTTGTTGTCTTAATCGATCCGGTAAAATTATGTCTTGAACATCCTCCCTATTAAGTTCAATATTCATTTGACTGTCAGACATGTTTTGCAATGTGTCACTTTCACTAAGCTCGTCCGCGGAAACAATTTCTATGCGTCTAGCGTCCATCTTGCGATTTTCATAATTAATTGCAAATAAAATTTTTCAATGGTAAAAAATTTTTTTTAAATATATGTTGAAATCTGAAATTTCTCTTATGGAAATGGATATTTCTATATGATTTCTAATTAAAAATTGAATTATTAAACTGGTACTGAAATTTCCCTCTCACAAATAAATGACTGAATATGCTCTTCACTTACCATTTCCAATAATAGTAGTAAATCAATTTTAACTACAATTTGAAAAAATAATTTCGAAATAAATGGATCAGAATAAAGGAAGTACAGATGGCTGCTTGAAACTGGAAAAAACGTAAATTTCTGTTCTCACCAATTTTTTTCAGTCTTATGTTGCAAATGTAGCGTCAAATATACAGTTTTCAATCCAAAATTTTTCTTTCGCGTCCGTGCAAATTATTTTATAGAACGTTATCCTTTTCCCTTTTTTTTACCAAATTAATTTCCTCAGCATGAAAATGAAAATTAACACAAATTAATAACAGGGAAAACAATATTGTTGTAAATTTCATGCACGTAACATTACAATTGAAATGAATGAGACTTAGTCCACATTCATTTTCTGATGCTATTAAGTGGTTAAAATTAGATAAAATGTCCAAAATTTATAATAACTGCACTTGTATCAAATCCAAACTGCACTTGTATCAAATCCAAACTGCACTTGTATCAAATCCGGTGATTGCAAGTCCTGTCACCAGGATGCCAATTGTAGTGTTACCTTTTGTTATCTTCTCCTCATTAGCTATTGAAACAACATCGCTTTGTAATGTAATTTTAATTTTCACCAAAAGCACATTCAACACAACGCGGAAAAATACACGTCTTCCGTATCAAAACAAGAGAGAGAGAGACATCCATTAGTTCTTAAAAACAAAAAAACTGCGCAAAAGTAAAAAAAGAACGAAATTATTTATAAAATCGGTCGCTGGCGCAGCGCTCTTCTGCGAGCGCGATCGTAAATTATAACTTTGCGGAAGTCAAAGTACCATTACAGGTCATTGCCACTTTTCGCACCACACAGATATCTCATCTAAATCATTTTGCAATTCGTTTTGGTCATCTGATGACTTTACAAGACGGGAAATGACTGCATCATTTGCAAACAATCTAACGGCTATTAAGATTGTCTCCTATATCGCTAATACAGATTAGGAATAATAGAGGGCCTGTAACACTTCCTTGGGGAACGCCGGATATTACTTCTGTTTTACTCGATTTCTTTCCGTCTGTTATTACGAACTGTGACCTTTCTGACAGAAAATCACGAATACAGTCGCACAACTGCGGCGATATTCGATATTCGATGGGCACGCAGTTTGGTTAGATGACTCTTGTGAGGAACGGTGTCGAAAGCCTTCTGGAAATCTAAAAATATGGGATTAATTTGACATCCCCTGTCGATTGCACTCATTACTTCACGAGTATAAAGAGCTAGTTGTGTTTCGCAAGAACGATATTTTATGAATCAATGATGACTATGTGTCAATAAATCGTTTTCTTCGAGGTACTTCATAATGTTCGAATACAGTGTGTTCCAAAATGCTACTGCAAATCGACGTTAGTGATATGGGACTGTAATTCAGCGGATTACTCCTACTTCCGTTTTGGGGTGTTGGTGTGACTTGAGCAATTTTCCAGTCTTTAGGTACGGATCTTTCTGTGAGCGAGCGCTTGTATATACACTCCTGGAAATGGAAAAAAGAACACATTGACACCGGTGTGTCAGACCCACCATACTTGCTCCGGACACTGCGAGAGGGCTGTACAAGCAATGATCACACGCACGGCACAGCGGACACACCAGGAACCGCGGTGTTGGCCGTCGAATGGCGCTAGCTGCGCAGCATTTGTGCACCGCCGCCGTCAGTGTCAGCCAGTTTGCCGTGGCATACGGAGCTCCATCGCAGTCTTTAACACTGGTAGCATGCCGCGACAGCGTGGACGTGAACCGTATGTGCAGTTGACGGACTTTGAGCGACGGCGTATAGTGGGCATGCGGGAGGCCGGTCGGACGTACCGCCGAATTGCTCAACACGTGGGGCGTGAGGTCTCCACAGTACATCAATGGTGTCGCCAGTGGTCGGCGGAAGGTGCACGTGCCCGTCGACCTGGGACCGGACCGCAGCGACACACGGATGCACGCCAAGACCGTAGGATCCTACGCAGTGCCGTAGGGGACCGCACCGCCATTTCCCAGCAAATTAGGGACACTGTTGCTCCTGGGGTATCGGCGAGGACCATTTGCAACCGTCTCCATGAAGCTGGGCTACGGTCCCGCACACCGTTAGGCCGTCTTCCGCTCACGCCCCAACATCGTGCTGCCCGCCTCCAGTGGTGTCGCGACAGGCGTGAATGGAGGGACGAATGGAGACGTGTCGTCTTCAGCGATGAGAGTCGCTTCTGCCTTGGTGCCAATGATGGTCGTATGCGTGTTTGGCGCCGTGCAGGTGAGCGCCACAATCAGGACTGCATACGACCGAGGCACACAGGGCCAACACCCGGCATCATGGCGTGGGGAGCGATCTCCTACACTGGCCGTACACCACTGGTGATCGTCGAGGGGACACTGAATAGTGCACGGTACATCCAAATCGTCATCGAACCCATCGTTCTACCATTCCTAGACCGGCAAGGGAACTTGCTGTTCCAACAGGACAATGCACGTCTGCATGTATCCCGTGCCACCCAACGTGCTCTAGAAGGTGTAAGTCAACTACCCTGGCCAGCAAGATCTCCGGATCTGTCCCCCATTGAGCATGTTTGGGACTGGATGAAGCGTCGTCTCACGCGGTCTGCACGTCCAGCACGAACGCTGGTCCAACTGAGGCGCCAGGTGGAAATGGCATGGCAAGCCGTTCCACAGGACTACATCCAGCATCTCTACGATCGTCTCCATGGGAGAATAGCAGCCTGCATTGCTGCGAAAGGTGCATATACACTGTACTAGTGCCGACATTATGCATGCTCTGTTGCCTGTGTCTATGTGCCTGTGGTTCTGTCAGTGTGATCATGTGATGTATCTGACCCCAGGAATGTGTCAATAAAGTTTCCCCTACCTGGGACAATGAATTCACGGTGTTCTTATTTCAGTTTCCAGGAGTGTAATTGCTAAATATGGAGCTATAGCATCAGCATACTCTGAAAGGAACCTGACTGGAATACAGTCTGGACCGGAGGCCTTGCCTTTATTAAGTGATTTAAGCTGGTTTGGTACACCGAGGATATCTACTTCTATGTTTCTCATTTTCGCAGTTGTTCTTGATTGCAGTTAGGGAATATTTAGTTCGTTTTCTTTGGTGTAGGAGTTTCGGAAAACAGTGTTTAATAACTCTGCTTTAGTGGCGCTGTCATCAGTGACTTCACCGTTGTTATCGCGCAGTGATGGTATTGATTGCGTCTTGCCACTGGTGTGCTTTATGTGTGACCAGAATCTGTTTGGGTTTTCTACCAGATTTCAAGACAGAATTACGTAGTGGAAATTATTAAAAGCATCTCGCATTGAAGAACGCGCCATATTTCGCACTTCCGCAAAACTTTGACAGTCTTGGGGATTTTGAATTCTTTTAAATTTGACATGCTTTTTTCGTTGCTTCTGCAACAGCGAACTGACCCGTTTTGAGTACCATGGGGGATCAGTATCATAAATTATTAATTTATTTGGTCTATATCTCTCAATTGCTGTCTATACTATTTCTTTGAAATAATTCCACATCTTGTCTACGCTTACGCAATCAGATCAGAGGAAGTGGAGACTGTCTCTTAAAAAGGCGTTAAGAGGATTTTTATCAGCTTCTTTAATTGCATGTAGTATCATTAGCACACAGTAGCAATAATACAGTTTTTTGTTTATATGTATCTGATGTAATTATAGAATATGGAAACTTTGTTGATAATTATTTTACTTGTGGGACAATAGGGAATGTAAGACAATGTAAACTCTTTTCAGAGAATGATATTATTATACCTGTCTATTTTTAATTAAAAACAAGTTTCTTTTATTGTACATACTGTATGTGATTGAAGAAGGCACTTGTTATGAAGAATTTAGTACGATACCTGGTAGGGTAAGAATTTTAGTGTATTCAAATTTAATGTAGCTTTTAAACATGGCTGCTGCTTCAGGATCCCTCATGTCATAATTCCATGGATGATAGTCGCACCTTCTGAATCTGGCAGACAACGTCAAAGAGAGGGAGTGGGTCTATGATTCACTATTTACGGTATGACTATCTTTGAGCTACCACAGAGGTGGCCAAAAGTTTTGTCTGTAGTTTGATAGTAGTATCATTACAGTCCACACCACCTTGTGATTCATTTCAAGTAAGTCGAGTGGGGTGATGCAAAGATTCTGGCAAAGCAAGTTGCACATTTTTGGTGAGATCCCGAGATGTCTTTGTGTGTAGGATAGTAGTGTGATGCTGGTCTTCTCAATTCATTCACAGCGGAAAAGGAGGCCTATGATTTTCATGTACATAATGACATGGAGTTGTGTTTTGTAATTCTTTAGTTTTTGCTTATGACTGTGTTATTTCAACTTCATAGTTTACTTGAGCAGATTGTGCACATACGTAATCAAATGTGATCAGTTCATTCCTGATTATGATGGTAGCTTTCTCAAATAATCCTTTTGAAATAAGCATGAGGGAATGGGAATCTTTGTGGGCCATATTTTTTAGGACGCAATCTAATTTGTAACATAGCAATATGCTGAAGTTCCCCAAGTCTTAATCTAACAAGCCCTGAGCATGAGCATCCATTTCAGATTCCCCACTGAATGAGTTCTTTGTTTAAGTAATTATCTTTCCCTTATGTTGATTTATTTCCCGAATATTACAAGTAGTTTTTGTACAATCAATCCAAATGTGGAATTCTATTGTAGTCTTTTGTGAATGTGTGCGAATGCTTGTGACGTTATAGTAACATAGTTTATAGCCAGGTGCTCTGTCAGTACCACATTTTTTACGATCTGCAGGGTATAAACTTTTTAAATGCCGTTCGAACTATTCACCCTTGCTTTCATTATGTCTGTCCTTCTCCTGAATTGCAGCGTACAGCAGCAACATTTAACACACACACATATGCAATCTTTCTGCTATGAAAAAGTAACACTTTCGTGAAGTGTAATCAGTCTACAACGACGTGAAACTTCCTTAAACCACGTTCAGTTGCTGTAATCTCAATGTACTTAGGCGATTTTAAACACCATGAACAGTCACTGCGTACAGCATGATTATGAATCAGTACTGGAAAGTGTTGAAACATAGACCCACACAGGTTTCACATGCAGCCAAATTTCAGTTAGTAGTTTTTACATACTATATTCTTAAATATAAAAATAGTGGAGTGAGCTTGAACTTACGCAGTCAGATAGTGCTACATTTTCTGCTTTATTCAAATATATTTACGCTCACGCAAGAGGCAAACATATTGCACAAGCTGTTCATATATGGAACAACTTTATTACACTAAAGGCTATGTATATAGATTCACTCAACTCACAGTCCTACGTTATTACACTTGACCGATACCAATTAAGGATATAAAATGTTTCAGCTTGTACAGTTTACTTGTTGTTAAAGAATTGTTTAAGTGGTCAGGTGTGTGGTGGGGGTAGCGCCTATGTAGGAATACATGGAGATGGGCAAGGCAGTTTAAAGAAGATGAGGCTACGATAAAACCTCATGTGTTGGCTGGACTTCGCGTGAATCTGTGTTGTGGAATAGTTATGTATCAGGTTGTAGTCCGTTCCAAATGAAACACGAACTGATAGCGGAGTGTATGGTTAAGACGTTTTCCAGAAATATGATTTCTTTACTTAGGAAATTTGCATGTAAAACCGTGAAAGACGATAGTATATGGCGTGAGTTGCAGCACGGGCTGTCGTGTAAGGTTTGAATCATTTTCGTTTGCCCACATTGAGATTTAGTTGCAGGGAAATTAAAATTTGAACTGCGTAAAGTAGCTTCGAACCTCCAAATATTTCAGCAACTCTATTGTAATATAGTTCCAGCGTTAAACTTAGTTGTAAATGAGGTCGGGCTGAACATTAACTCGCAACTTGTGACATTTTAAGCCGTGTCTGGGAAAAATCCTGACGACTTCCCACTCAATCGAACTTGTAATTCTTAGTTAATCTCTATCCAAATGGCTCTGAGCACTATGCGACTTAACTTCTGAGGTCATCAGTCGCCTAGAACTTAGAACTAATTAAACCTAACTAACCTAAGGACATCACACACATCCATGCCCGAGGCAGGATTCGAACCTGCAACCGTAGCGGTCGCAATCTCTATCCACTAGCAGTTTACTGTTGCTGTAGCGGAAATAAGTTATCTTATTGATGATTAATTAAACGTGAGAGGTGTAAAATCAATTCTGGCCCGATCCTACATTTCCACAATTTTAAATACTGCTGATGTAGGCGCAGATATCAAATTTCAAAAACATATTTAGGCAGAGAATGGTCGCCCCTCTGACAGTTAGCGAGCTACGCGTAAACATATTTGCCAGGCGTCGTTCCATCGACCTCTTGGCAAGTTTCCAGACGGCTGACTTGATCACGGAGTGTAGTAAGTAAACCAAGGATTAAAACGTAACCAGCTGTCAGTCAGTTCCTGCGTCACCAGTAATAAATGCATTTGGTTCAGAGCTTGGGAGACTTCGCTTCTTCTCGCTGTCTGGAGCTTGGCTTGATGAGCAGGGCATCCATACTGGATTCCCATACAGAGATCCATCAGCAGTGTTTCCTTACGTGGACTAGCAGCGGCACGCCGTGAAGGTATCTGAGAGTGCTATCTTACCTAGCTGCTTCTCTTACCCTACACTAAGGTGTAATTAATGTATCTCACCACAGCCTTTCGGGAAGTCGTCGGTTCAGTTTCCCATCTGAATTCAGCTTTTCGGTGGTTTCCATAAATCGATGACAACAGATGCTATGACGGTCCCGCTGAGAATGATACAGTCGATTCTTCCGGCATCCTTGCGCACGCTGAGCATGCGTTCTGTCGAAACCGTAGTCGCCATCCACGTCGGATGCTTCTCGATGCTGCGGGGGGCGTCGATGGAAATCGTAAAGTCGGATAATGGCGTCGAATCCAGGAAACCTGCAGGTATGAAGGTACTGATAGTTGAATATCTTGGAAACTGAAAAATATACAGGCGTAGGCAAAAAGTGGTAGTTGTTTAACAAACTCAAGCTGGCAAACAGTAAAAACACCTATGAAGAAGACAAATGAAAATCTGGAAAGGAACGGGAAACTATTACAGAGAAAGCACATGACAATAGGAACGTGATGGAAAATGATGAATTAGAAAATGAAAACTTAATCATAGTAATGCCCTGTGCAGAATTTGAAAAAATGCAATGAAAATTTTGTAAGAAAACAATTGAAAAATAAGAGTAGTATCTAGAAAATAAAGCAGAATGTTATCTCAAATAGACGTCACGTTTCCTCAATTAATATGGCAGACGGCATCGCAACTAAAAAGGGAGAAAAATTATACGAGTGTTCCAACATTTCTTTATAGGTGAATGAAGTAATAATGAAAATAATGACATTCAAGAGATGATGCCAGATGGCAGGTTCATAATCATTGAAGACGCCTGAAACTAAGGTCTTTCAATAGCTATGGTTAAAACTGGTCCTAAAGTTATAGAGAAGCTGCACGAAACGTCGGCGGAGGTAAGACTGATACCACGCTGTAATTGGTCATCGCAAAGAAGGAGACAGGTAAGGCATAAAAAACTTTAGACCTCTCAGCCTCATTTCCGTACTGTTCAGCCATCACTAAGGCTATGGCTGTTTTCAGAGAGAGAGAAAAAAACCATTGCATTATAGTTATGTACAGGAACAAGCTACTCTCAGACCATGGATAACAGCACAATGGACCATGCGTAACTTGTGAACGACATTATAGTGTTTCTGAATGAGTTTTTTAGAATTTGGGGTGGGTGGGGGGAGCGTTTTTCAGAGTAATGCTTTCAGCATTTTTCTTCCAGTAACCCGTAAGGTGAAATGTGTCATAAAGTATACGAAATACTATGAGATGTTTGATTTTCTATCCCTTCGATATTTCTTCTTCCATGAACAGATGCTGTGTTATTGCAGTACGTTTGAGGATGAATAACATGTATATCTTCGCAACACTTTTCTGCACAGTGAATACTTTGTGTCCACATGTTAAATTATGTCGTTGCTTATGGTATTCACGAGTGGAAGTATGCGCAGTAAGCCTGCGATCCCCCCTTACCTCGCCTGTCCCTACATTTTTTGAAGGGAGAGGGCGCAAGTAGAACAAGGTTACAGGAGAGGGACGAAAAATGCGTGGTTTTGACAGATCTGTTATTATTGAGCTGAAGAACAGATATAGCCTGTAAAGTATTGAAGAACAGGAGCCCCCATTCAGCTGTAGATGAAAGTGAGGAGTAGCAGGCCATTAAAAATAATTTAAGAGACGATCGAAAATTGAGTTGATAACGATGAGATAGTTGTTTGTTTTCTGGTTTCGGTCATTAACGTGGTGTAGGCCAACAGCAGCAGGAAAACCCAGGAACAGGGTACGACGCATCCAGTATCATAATACAGTGCTGGCGCAGGGCAGGTCATAGGGAATACTGAGGCACTGAGCAGTGGTCTGAGTGAAAAGGACCAGGCGTCTATAGTTGAGGGAGGAGGCAGAAACCTGGCCAAGAACAGAGAATACCGCATTAGAGTCATCTGGAGAAACCAGGTGTACAAACCTCTTACGAAATATGCGAATTGTGGAAATTCTGCGGCGATGCGATCAATCCTGAATGAACTAAGCCGTTAGGCGAGTTAGCCTGTCGGAAAGTAACTGGGTTGCTGCTGACTTGAGATGGGGTCCACACTAGTGCTGTGCCAGGTGCTGCTATTAAGAGGCGGGAGTCACAAGACACGGCCTAAACATCAGGAAGAAGAAAGATAAACTAGCTGAACTGATGGGTAGAAAGGTAGGGGTTAAGGTTGCGGTGAGCGTGGGGTTCGGGGGCAATGTAACCGAATGTAGGACTCCTGTGATTACTGATTCGACGTGTAAACCTCTTTTAGGCTGGATACCTTGTTCAGACTGACTTCCTTAAAAGAGGTCCAGACAAATGCAGTATCCGACACACTCATTTGAATAAGCATGATGTCTCGGATTGTCAGAGGACTGAACTACAAAGTCAATGAACTTCTTATTAGCTTAGGCAATTAGAATGTCAAAAAGATGTTGGTGTTTTACTACTGTCTAAGCACATGTATGTACAAGAATCCATAGGACTATAACATAACATAATGTAATACACACACCAAAAAAGTTTTACTTCATCCCGGTTCCCAGAACTCCTGAAGATAGACGTTGACTGTGGAAATTGTATCACAGACACATTCCCTTTGACTGTTCAGAGATGTCACTAAACCCGCCCAAAGATGTAAAACACCATGCGTGAACAGCGCCTAATTGGCAAGAAAGCATTAGATTTAAACAATGCGTAACAACGAAAGAAAAGCTGGCAAACTTACTGAAATACAGCGGACATTTTATCCCTATTTTTTAGATGACAAACACTCAGCCATTGTTTTTTGGCATAATGAAAGCAGTTTGTTACGCACTACTGGCCATTAAAATTGCTAAACCACGAAGATGACGTGCTACAGACGCGAAATTTAACCGAGAGGAAGAAGATGCTGTGATATGCAAATGATTAGCTTTTCAGAGCATTCACACAAGGTTGACGCCGGTGGCGACACCTATAACGTGCTGACATGAGGAAAGTTTCCAACCGATTTCTCATACACAAACAGCAGTTGACGGGCGTTGCCTGGTGAAACGTTGTTGTGATGCCTCGTGTAAGGAGGAGTGATGCGTACCGTCACGTTTCCGACTTTGATAAAGGTCGGATCGTAGCCTATCGCGATTGCGGTTTGTCGTATCGCGACATTGCTGCTCGCGTTGGTCGAGATCCAATGACTGTTAGCAGAATATGGAATCGGTGGGTTCAGGAGGGTAATACGGAACGCCGTGCAGGATCCCAACGGCCACGTATCACTAGCAGTCGAGATGACAGGCATCTTACTCGCATGGCTGTAACGGATCGTGCAGCCACGTCTCGATCACTGAGTCAACAGATGGGGACGTTTGCAAGAGAACAACCATCTGCACGAACAGTTCGACGACGTTTGCAGCAGCATGGAATTATCAGCTCGGAGACCGTGGCTGCAGTTACCCTTGACGCTGCATCACAGACGGGAGCGCCTGCTATGGTGTACTCAACGACGAACCTGGGTGCACGAATGGCAAAACGTCATTTTTTCGGATGAATCCAGGTTATGTTTACAGGATCATGATGGTCGCATCCGTGTTTGCGGTGAACGCACATTATAAGCGTGTATTCGTCATCGCCATACTGGCGTATCACCCGGCGTGATGGTATGGGGTGCCATTGGTTACACGTCTCGGTCACCTCTTGTTCGCATTGACGGCACTTTGAACAGTGGACGTTACATTTCAGATGTGTTACGACCCGTGGCTCTACCCTTCATTCGATCCCTGCGAAACCCTACATTTCAGCAAAATAATACACGACCGCGTCTTGCAGGTCGTGTACGGGCCTTTCTGGATACAGAAAATGTGCGACTGCTGCCCTGGCCAGCATATTCTCCAGATCTCTCACCAATTGAAAACGTCTGGTCAATAGTGGCCGAGCAACTGGCTCGTCACAATACGCCAGTCAGTACTCTTGATGAACTGTGGTATCGTGTCGAAGCTGCATGGGCAGCTGTACCTGTACACGCCATCCAAGCTCTGTTTGATTGAATGCCCAGGCGTACCAAGGCCGCTATTACGGCCAGAGGTGGTTGTTCTGGGTACTGATTTATCAGGCCCTATGCACCCAAATTGGGTGAAAATGTAATCACATGTCAGTTCTAGTATAATATATTTGTCCAATGAATACCCGTTTATCATCTGCATTTCTTCTTGGTGTAGCAATTTTAATGGCTAGTGGTGTATGACGCATAGTTGCGCCATCGTCTCAAAAACATCAAATCAGCAGGTGTAGCAGTGGGCTGTGCTCCAAATAACGTAGCGCGAGGTCAAGGGCTTCTGCTGGGTCACTGCGTGGCACCAGTTCTCCTTTGTCGCTTCCGTCAGAGCAGTCCACTTCTTCCTGGTTTTGAGTCACAGCACCAACTAAATCAGCTTCAGTGAGGTTGTCCGCACATGCCCCGGCCGCTGCCATCCACTCACTAACGTCTCCTTCACTAACTTCTTCACGTCCAGGGATTGTTTGTATCATTTGTAGTAGATTTTTCCTCTTCATTGTCAGCTAGGTTGTCCTGAAATTCAAGAGATGTCCGCAGTTTTCTGCACGATTTTCTCAGAGTATTTTCTGAAATATTCTGCCGTGCCTGAGCGGGGCAATGAGCAACATCCTTCACATGGGTCTTTTTTATTTAGTCCACTAAAGGAATGCTATCGTCTTGGATCAGCATTCTCAAAATTGTTTTCTGTAAATCAGTTTTAATGTTTGCAGTACTCCCATGTCAAAAATGTTCAAATTTGTGTGAAATCTTATGGGCCTTTGCTCCTAAGGTCATCAGTCCCACAGCTTACAAATTACTTAACCTAAATTATCCTAAGGACAAACACACACACCCATGCCCGAGGGAGGACCCGAACCTCCGTCGGGACGGCCTTGTCCATCGGCTGTAGAAGTGATAATATTCTTCTCGGGTATGCAGCCGGATCATAACGTCGTCATGACACAATATTTCCGCGGTCCAACTGGCCGCCATCTTCAGGTGAGAGCGCTGGTACACGATCTCGTCGGAACTGACTTCCCAGCGCAAGCGGCAGCCCCAATATAGGCCGCAGAAGACCCACAGCGCGTGCGCGAGAAGTTGCCGTAGCTGCCCTCTAGTGCAGTAAACATACCGCGCCGCCAGTGGTGGAAAGAGGCGAAATCGAGATATCGCTGTCAAAAATAAAGGAAATTTTAAAAAATTTTTATTCCGACGATTGAAACGCAGACCGTTGTTTTTTAATGTCAGATAACACCGGGTCCCAAGTCTTACTTAAAAGATAACCCTTGTCTCTATTAATAAGATTGTCAGATAAACGAATCTCTATGGATTCTTTTAAAACACAGTCCCAATAGCGAGATGCAGGGGCAACCATTTGTGTCGCATCATATAGCATTCTGTGTCCCTCGGTGAGACAGTGGTCCGCCACTACGGATTTCTCAGGTTGAAGCAGCCGTGTGTGCTGCTGATGCTCAACACATTGGTCCTGAATGGTCCGGATTGTCTGACCGATAAAAGCCTTCCCACAGTGGCAAGGGATCTTGTACACACCGGGCTTCCTCAAACCCAAGTCATCCTTAACAGAGCCAAGAAGCGCTCTAATCTTGGCTGGCGGACGAAAAATGCTCCCAGCAAAAGGCAGAAAAGCCACCGATTTGCAGGTATCTTCTGCTGGTTCAGGCGATGGTCCAAACTGGAAAGCACGACGGATCTGTTTATCTGTATAGCCATTCTGCTTGAACACAACCTCGAGATGGTCCAATTCTTGTGTCAAGCTTTCTCCATCTGAAATGGCATAAGCTCTTCTCGCCAACGTCCGCAGGACCCCGTACGCTGGAACGATGGATGACAGCTAGAAGCATGCAGGTAACGGTCCGTGTGCGTAGGCTTTCGATAAACACTGTGTCCCAGTGTCCCATCATCCTTTCTGTACACCAGAACATCCAGAAACGGAAACTTTCCATCACTTTCCACCTCCATGGTAAATTAATGTCAAATGCGATTGGAAACCAGTATTACTGTAATGAAAAGTTTTTCTGTATGGTGTGCATAGTTGCTGATAAAGAAAGGAACAGTTTACGGGCGCCACTTTAATCTTTAATAGCAGCAGAAAGTTAATTTGAATCTGGATGTTTTGCTCAATAATCTGAAAGATTACCACTCTGGAATGAATATGAAATGTGTTATTTCAGTGTCATATTATTGCATTTGTGATGTGTATATGAGTGTTAGTCAAATTTGAAATCTTGTCAGGTGTCACTTAGTCTCGTATTGTCTTTGAGAACAATTTTGTGCTGAATTAGTTAACGGTTGAGGTGATGACTGTAATTAGTAAGGGGAAAGTCTCATTTATATTTCTATGACCGATAATTTATGCTGTTGATATCTACTGCTACTCACTGTGTAGTTCGTCTGGTTGATGTAGGTGTTCATTCCACTTTACTAAGAAAGAATTTATGAAAGTTTCTTTTGCAAGAGTATATTCAAATCCATTGAGAATAATGTTTGCACATTATTATGGCTAATTGGGCTGACGACCATTTTTTTATTTCATTTACGTAAACTTTTACTACTTTCATTATTTTCAAAATTATAGTCTTTTTTCTTTCTATTAATTACCACAATACGAAGTTCATGTTCGATACCCTCTATCCATTAGGTTAATGCATGGTCAAACTTTCATAAATTCGTCTCAGAGGGTAACGCATAATGCATGTTAACGTCATAGTTGACATTCAACATCACGCAATTGCGTTATACTTGGCTTTCCTATGACAGGACTAGAAGATAGGTTATAAGGAAACAGGTAGCATGCAACGCCAGTAGTGTTATAACTTGACTTGTCTCGTCAATCCCCCACTTCCTTCCTAGCTTCTAATTAACTCTTTCAACCTCAGTCTACACAAGCAGTCTAATCAGTTATCCCTGAAAATATCTGGATCAAAGTACATAGGACAGAATATGACAAAATTGGAGACAGTTGAATAACAGACATAAGAATGACCGCTAACAAAATACTTGTGAGTAATGAAGCACATGTTACACATTCATTCAAATTTTACTATTCTAGATCATTTTATGCAAGTAGTGATGTAGTGAAACTAGCAGACGATTCTCAATCTACCAGGAAATCAGAGATACCTATGTTAAAGCAGATGAAGCTAGTAATAATGTGCTGAAACAGCCAGAGGTGTTTCACTCTATTAGAAACGTAAAAGATAATATTTTTAAAATAAATGAAGTATGTACAACTTACAGAGAAATATCGCTCAGAGAAGAAAAAAACTGCAAAGTAGAAAATAATAGTGACATTTCCTTGTAACCTTTTGTAGGGAAAGTAAAAGAATACTAAAAACTCAGAGTACTCCCAGAAGTCTGATTTTAAATTATTTTATTTAACACCCAAGTTTCACAAGGTATGCTCTCTTCATCCACATTACAACAGTTAACTTTCATAACAGTAACAATTCCAAAAAAATGGTTCAAATGGCTCTGAGCACTTGGGACTTAACATCTGAGGTCATCAGTCCCCTAGAACTTAGAACTACTTAAACCTAACTAACCTAAGGACATCACACACATCCATGCCCGAGGCAGGATTCGAACCTGCGACCGTAGCAGTCGCGCGGTTCCGGACTGAAGCGCCTAGAGCGGCACGGCCACCGCCGGCCGGCTAACAATTCCATTTCATTTGATCTCTTTTCTACTTTTGATAAATCTCACATGGCCTTTTACGTTCAATTTTATGTTAATTTGACCTGAAATACATTGTATGACAAAAAAAGACGCACAACGAAGAAAGTATCCAAATGGGACGAAAATCGGTACATGTGATGTACATGTTCAGACAAACAACTGGTTTCAGTTTCAGAAAAACTGGATCATTTATTCAAGAGAAGAAGTTTCTCAAATTGAGCAAGCCACCAGTATTGCGTTGGTCCACCTCTAGTTCTTATGCAAGCAGTTAGTTCTCCTGAGAGATATCGTACCAAATTCTGTCCACTTTGAGCTTTAGATCGTCAAAATGCCGAGCTGGTTAAGGACCATGCCCATAATGCCCCAAACGTTCTCAATTAAGGAGAGATCTGGCGACCTTTCTGGCCAAGATAGGGTTTGGCAAGAACGAAGACAGGCAGTTGCGGGTATTATCTTGCTGGA
This sequence comes from Schistocerca piceifrons, assembly GCF_021461385.2. Taxonomy (NCBI): domain Eukaryota; kingdom Metazoa; phylum Arthropoda; class Insecta; order Orthoptera; family Acrididae; genus Schistocerca; species Schistocerca piceifrons. The sequence goes on from NC_060138.1 coordinate 1,218,120,618, forward strand.
ATGTAAGACCAGGGTGGTTTGCCACGAAGGGCAACATACAGGGCGTACAATATCGTCGATGTACTGCTGTGCTGTAAGAGGGCCGCAGATGACAGCCAAAGGCTTCCTGCTGTGAAAAGAAATGGCACTCCATAGCCTCACTCCTGGCTGCCAGGCAGTATGGCAGGTGACAGCCAAATTGATATTCCACCGCTGTTCCGGGCGCCTTCACTGGTCACTGGGACTCTGTTCTAAATGGGACTCGTCACTGAAGACATTTCTACTCTAGTCAATAAGATTACAGTCCGAATGTGACCGACATCAGTGCAGGTGGGCTTGCTGGGTGTACAGAGGTCAATGGTAGTCGACGCAAGGGGCCCTGTGAGTCTGCTATTAATGATTCTTGTGGTCACTGAAGTACCAGCTGCACTTATCGATCATAACTATGAATCCAGAACTCTGAGTGCCTCTGTGATTATTGCTTGGTCTTCACATTCTGTCGTCTATCTAGCTTGACCGTTTCCTTCTTGACGCTGTTCAGCAACGGTTCACTCACTCCTACGAACATCGTTGAATAGTGACATCGCTCCTGTTCAAATGTGGAGCGACTCATCGATTATTTCAGTCGGCTTGTCTGAGACCAACTACACGTCTTCTCTCAAATACTGACATCTGCATATATTGTTCACGCGCCTGTCTGCGAGGCATAGTTGCTGTCCAGCTGAGTGCACTAGATCAAATTCACAAAGCCTTTATGCCCTGGTATTGACATGCCCCCTGTTAACTATCCTTGACAGCTGTACAGTGAAATTGAGCTGCGGTGTCACACACTCATCTATCAGCCGCCAAAGTTTACAGTTTAGCATTTCCTGGCGATACCTGCATGAATATCAGTTTTAGGGCCAGTTTTAACTCATTCGTGGTGAGTCGTCTTCTTTTAATCTTAGTGTGTATGTCAGCCATTTGTTTGAAAAATTGCAATCAAATGGTAATAAATTACAGTCAGCTACAACATTAATTTATCCAATATATAACACATTTAGCTATCTTAATTTCTTCATCCTGGTAACATATAATCATTACAAAACTGATAACTGAAATTCCGAGTACTCTGAACCATCAGGCTCGCAATTACATCACAGAATCATCTTTGCATTGACAGATAAAATTATCACAATTGATAGCACAAAATAATCTCATCTATGTTCAAAATATGTACAACAATGAAATAATGAATATGAAACATTATAACTCAGAACACATGAAATCCCTAACCCATCATCAGCTCAACACCACCATTAACATCAACATATCTGTTTGAATTATCTTTAGAACCCATTATTTCAAACCTCATTCTACATATCGACGAAAATCATATACAATACCCACATACGATGGCCTCAACATAATGCCTAAGTTACAATGTTGTTCTGACCATAACTTCCATACCAAACTTATGTCCCCACAGTACATACTCCAAAACAAATAACTTTACAAATGACCACATCAACTCGTCTTCAAAATTTCTCACCTAAATATCAGCATAACATGCAGCTTTCATAATATGTTTACTGTTGTAGTCTGATCATTGGAGTCATTTCTCTAATGAATGTTCATCGCAAGATGACACAGTGATAAAAAAAAAGAAAAAAAAGCTGATACAATCTGAAAGCTGAAATATCTCCATTCTCAACAAGGTTTTTCAGTCACAATTTTAGATGCTTCTACAACAATCACATTTACAGATGACTACACCCACAATGTTACAGTAAAATACCACTGAGTCTAACGTCCCATCTGTTAGCAAGTAGTTCATTAGACAAACAGATTTCATTAAAATGTACAATAGTTCCCTAATCAAGGGTAAATTTGCTGTATATTTACATTATGAACTCAACTAGTTTTAAAAATATGAAATGCTCACTCTTCATACGATTTGTTCAGAATAGTTACATTCCTTTAAAAGAGCGTGAATATGTTCTAGGATATCTGATATTTCATCGAGATAGCATAATAATTTTTAAATATGGTAAATATTTAATCTTTTTTTTCCTTGAATTCAAATAATTAAAAGATAGAGACGGATAAAAATTCTTATGTCATGAAGCAACATTTTCAGACAACCATAACAAAAAACATATTACTTTCAAAAAAATAACAGAAAATTTCTCATTAAGGAAAAAGAAAATTTTTGGATGTGAGGTCCGCCAGTTATGCAAAACACCGTTTTTCTCAGTACCCAAACATGTTTCGGCACCACTGTGCCATCATCAGTGGGTTTTCGTTTTCATTTATTCTGCAATGTGAACATTTTTGTTAAATGATTATAAAATTTTGTGCATTTTTAGTTCAAACAAGAGATCATTTCTTTTTATAAATACGTTTACATTTGGTGTGCACGAATTTTCTGTATCTCTTTTGTGTTAATTACTACAGGTAGCTTGTCATCTGCAACAAAACGATACTGATGAGAAAGTTTTTTGCTGGGAGTTAACCTATCTTCTAGAATGTAATTTAGTTTTTCACGATGTTTTCGCGCCTATTTTCGTATTTACTTACGTTTTCGTGTGGCAAGCACTTCCAATCTCCATATCATGCTGAGATGTTGGTATGCATACGTAACTTTAACAAGTATTTTCCACAAATAACGTAGTAAAGCACTTTTTCACAACATCAGAACACAGTGTGATTGTGGTTTGTTGTGTCCCAACCTCAGTGTTCATTTGTTCACCAGAGAGTTCGGCGCCAAATTTGAAGTTTGCTTGCATTTTATCTGTGTGTGTGTGTGTGTGTGTGTGTGTGTGTGTGTGCTTGCTGTGTGCTTCCTTAGCTGTGTGTGTTGTCTTTTATATGGTATTCCTTTTGTGTGTAAATGGTGCGTCTTTGCAGATTTTAATGTATCTATTTTTCGTGTGTGTGTGTGTGTGTGTGTGTGTGTGTGTGTGTGTGTAGACTTTACCTGTTTGTGCTCTTTTTATTGGTAAAGTTCCTTTAATATGTTAAATAGTGTGCCCCTGCAGAGTGTAGTGTTTTCGTTTAAGACCTTTTTTCCTTCAGCTATTGCGTTCTGTATATGGAAGCTTTCCTCAATGGTCACTTTGTTGTATAGGCTGTGGCTGGGTTTTAGTATTCTTAAGTCTGCTTCTATTGTGGCTGGGTGGTGATTGTTTGCTATAAGGTGGTCAGCAAATGTGCTATGGGAGCTGTTGCTTTTTAAAGCTCTGAGATGTTCCGAACACACACACACACACACACACACACACACACACACACACACACACAAAGATCAAATGCAAGCAAAATTCAAATTTGGTGCCGAACTCTCTGGGCTGGGACAAACCAAACCACAATCACACCGTGTTCTGGTGTAGTGAAAAAGTGTTTTACTACTTTAGTTGTGGAAAATAATTGTTATAGTTACGTATGCATCACAACACGTCAGCATGATGTGGACATTGGGAGTGCTTGCCACACGAAAACGTATGTAAATACGAAAATAGGCGCGAAAACAATGTGAAAAACTAAATTACATTCTAGAAGATAGGTTAAATCCCAGCAAAAAACTTTCTCATCAGTATCGTTTTGTTGCAGATGACAAGCTACCTGTAGTAATTAACACAAAAGTGATCCAGAAAATTCATGCACACCAAATGTAAACGTATTTACAAAAAGAAATGATCTCTTGTTTGAACTAAAAATGCACGTAATTGTATAACCATTTAACAAAAATGTTCACATTGCAGAATAAATAAAAACGAAAACCCACTGACGATGGCACAGTGGTGCCGAAACATGTTTGGGTACTGAGAAAAACCGTGTTTTGCATAACTGCCAGACCTAAAAAAAATGGCTCTAAGCACTATGGGACTTAACTGCTGAGGTCATCAGTCCCCTAGAACTTAGAACTACTTAAACCTAACTAACCTAAGGACATCACACACATCCATGCCCGAGGCAGGATTCGAACATGCGACAGCAGCGGTCGCGCAGTTCCAGACTGTAGCGCCTAGAACCACTTGGCCACTCCGGCCGGCGGCGGACCTCACATCCAAAAATTTTTAACTGCAAACACGGCAAATACAAGGAGCTGCAAATCAAAAAGATGGAAACAGAAAGTGTTAATGCTTTCTCCTTCTACTGCGACATTACATTTTATTTCCAACCATTCTTAATTTTTAATAAAATGATTCTTAAATAATGGAGAGAAGAGAGATTGGCTGTGGAGGGTAACATGTAACTAGGGATGGATAAATAAGAGAATGCATGCAGCATGGAAGGGTGAAAATTTCTAAAGTAATGCCACATTGGTTCGAGACCATGGGTTCACCACACCCAAATCATGAACAGAATTCATGATCCTCTGGTGACTGAAATGTTAGTGTACATGCTCTTCAGCATTGTTTTCTACAATACCCGCTTCAACAACTGTCGTCTTTCTGTGTATAAAAGATTGTTTTGTCTGTCCAGTACACAGAATTTTAGCAAAGCACACCAGTGAGGAACAAAATAGTTTCCCCTTAACAAACTGCCGAGTAAAACTCCAGATAACTACATCACTTGGAACTTTGTCCTTACACACACATCTTTCCACACAAAAGTCGCCAACCTCATCAAGTTTCTGTCAAAACAGGCATTCTTAAAATCAGTTAAATTATTCATTGACTTTTTGTTGTACTATCTAGTCAACATCTTGAAACTACCATCACTTTCATAACAAATACATTTGATATGAAGCTCTGCAAATTCTTCATACTTTTGTATAAAATTTTTCGTTGCAGCGTGTTTGTGAATCTTCTTTAACAGTCTCGTATTTTTGGCAAAAGATAAGTCTATAACTGGTGCCAACAAGAACCTTATTGGTGCCATCAAATGTATTTTCTCCTTCAACAACAAAGCAATCACCATAGTCATTGCTATTACTGTTGCATTATAATTTCATCTTAAAGCTTTGCATTTTTCATAACGCCTGTTCCCAACTTTCAGTTATCCTACCTACTTGTTTACTTAACTGTCTCAACACTTCTACTACCATCAGTGTTTCGTACAAAATTAATTTTACTGCTACTGGCATATTGAAGTGGTTTGAAAGACATATAAGTAAAACACCATGTGCTAAACTTCACGTGCTTGAAACGATACATCAAGCTGTATAATGTTTTTATTATAAAGGATATCAGGAGCCTGTAATTAAATGACCTTTAGTACACATGGCCAGAGAAGGAAAACTTCATCTACGTCGGTAATTCCGATAAAAATCAATAAAACATTATTCTGACTTGTTCATCACTTGTTTTGAGATATTCTTTTTTGTCTTCTGCTTCAGTTAGTTTACTTTCTTCTGCATTGGCCATTGCTTATGGAAGCATTTATGATTCTTAGTTAATAATATTTGCATTAACTGAAAATGGCGCATATGTGTGTGTTTTTTTAAAAGTGATAATTATCGTTCTCACAATTGACCAATCAAAGCTTCCAGTTTCTGTAAGTACATCTAACGCTTTCCGGCATAACGGCTTTTCGACTGACAATAATCAACCATTTTCTACATCTGATGCTAATCACTACTAAAGGTAACAAAATTATTCAGATTATGCAGCTATTATTTCATTACGAAGTCCGATGTCTAAGAGCGAATAAAAATTACGCGTCTGTAATAATTAATATTTACTCGGTCGCGTATTAGAAACTGTGATCTTGTTATCCCAGCAGCGAACAATGAGTCCACATATCTAGATTCTCAAATAATTTCCTTTACCAATGTAACTCCTCTTCTTGGTTGGAGAGGGAAAGATGTACCGGCGACTTCGTAAGCAGGACTTGATTTTCATGCTGTACACGTTGCAATTATTTCGTTGTTTTCTGTTCAATACGAGCATTGAACTCTGTAAAAAGCAAAAAAATCTGGAAAGAAAAGAACAAGAGTTACAAATTTATTATCTTAATCACGGTTGACCTATAGCTGCACCAATAGGTGAAGAGAACAGAATCAACTTACTGCTTTAAAATTCGGTACATCCATTTCAGTAGAAACAAATTTCCTGGGCTTTCAGACTTGTTTTTATACATTTAGTTAGGTTTGTTGTAATTAAATCACAGTATGTAGGACTTCCACAAGATGGCATATCCACGTAATGAAGTGTGTGTCGCTGTTTAGCGGTGATCGGCTTCTGTTGCCAAAGGTAGACTTTGCGACGTGTACTAATGAGCGGCAGGCATTACCTCTCTAATATTTTTCGTTGTATTACGTGAAAGTGGTAACGTTTTAGAAAGTTGCTACGCCTTGTGATGATGTTATTGCTGAAAATGGCACAGACTAATATTGTAAATGAGAATAATCTAACGGTTCACGGCGGGTCCGTTGATGTAAACACAAGAGCCAGCTCAGCCAAGGCGAGCACTGTAAGGTGGCCAAGTGGAACTGACGTGTGTATAGAGTCCAATATTATGACCTCCGATTCTATTTCTGAAGTTAATACTATGAATTTTAATCCAGTAATTGACCAGATGCAGATTTATAATCCCATTGTCGGAGTAGATTAAATAACATTAGCCCTCACGACTAACTCTGTTACTACAGCACAAAATTCTCCTGCACTGATTTTGCAAAAAAATAGAATGCATCTCTAATGACTTTTCAGCACTAAAACCACGACAAGAGACCATGAATCAAAAATAACAAACTGTGAATAGTAACCTATTCTCTATGAGTTGTAAGCAAGACATCGATTCTAACGATTTTCCTCCTTTAAACAACAAGAGGAGCAAGTCAGTGAACAAGTTGAGAATCAAACCGGACTGTTAAAAATGGCTAAACACGTAACAGCAATGTTAAGATGCGACTTGGATCACATAAATACCGAAATATCAGGTTCGCAGGTTCGCAGGAAACCATCAAGGGCCTTACTGCAAAGGTAAAAGACTTGTCCGAAAGTTTTGACACTTTGCAACTAGTGTTAAATAGCCTGGAGCTCACAGTGAAACAACTAATGTCGCGCATAGAAAATTTATGTGCTGAGACTGAAAGCAAAATAGAGAAATTTTTAAAAGAAAAGGTTACTTAAATTACTGAAAAGTTTTAAGTTGAGGTAAGGATAGCGATAGTTCAGACTGTCACTGAGGCAGGTGCTGAACAGGGCACCACAGGCAAAACATCAACAGCAATCTTGGTTTCGTGAGGAAAACGTTGACTCACGATCTGCTAAAATGGCAACAAGAGGTTCTAGGTAAATTAACAAGTCAAGGTCATCGTCTGGAGGAGGAATTACATACTGTGAAAGGTCAGATTGGTGATAACACATCACACAAAACTCAAGCAGATGGAACCAGTGACCACTATCATAGTCCGCTATCGCAAACCGATGGACGTACTGATGACGTATCCTCAGGTAGATAATTGCCACAAAACTATACCAGTAGAAGTTTTGTGGAAGGATCCATCTTCACATCTGTTTTGTTGGAGTAATATCTCTTCAAACACAGACAACTTAAGGTTTTTTAAGATTTTGAATGACTTCCGCTGTTCATATCAGAAAAGAAAACTGTGCATTCTGTTATTTTCATTAAATCTTTTAGAAATGTACTGCCTAAAACTTGGTCTGACCCACAAAAGATTCAGTTCATCGCAGGATTTGCTCAGGGCAATGCTGCCCTACGGGCTATCGTGACTGCAGGACGTTGTCACTTTTAGAACAATTTTAAAACAGCCTTTTTGACAAAATATTGGTCAAAATGCGACCGAGAAAAGTTGAGAAAGGAACTTGTTAATCCAGTACTATACAAGACTAGTCAAGGAAATACAAGAAAGCAACGTGAAAACTAGTTGAACAAGACTCGCTTCTGGGATGAACCTATATCAGATAAAGATGTGTTACGTATTCTGAAAGGAAAATTGCTGATTGGCGTTAAGAAAAAGCTAGTACAGGTACCTGAACCCAATTTGGAATACCTTTTGTCTCTACTAGACCCCAATGATTTAACAAATGAAGATACAAGGGCTAGTAATAATGGAAAAGATGTTAGGAATGGGAATGAAATGGAACAAGACAACACCGACGCGTCAGCAGTGTGGCAACAATCATGACCTATCAGCTACGCTCGGCCAGATTTGTTGTCCCACCGCCTCAGATGGTGGTGAGTACGTAAATACTGAATCTCCAAATCAAAAGAGAAGGAGGAGGGCCGATGGCAGCCATTATCAGTGCTATTCCAATGCTCGAAACACACCACAGTTCAGTACAACACAAAGTAATTCAAACAACCAGTGGCATTCCAATCAGAAGAATCAAATATCATTTAATGCAAACAGTAACACTCACCTGCAAGAAAATGTTGAAGTAAATCGTGATGTTGACACTCGTTGGCGTAGTCAAAATCCCACAGTGATATTGTCGACGTCATACATGAGACTCGTCCTGTAGTGACTAGTTCAACAAACTAGCGTTGACCACATTCATCCCTTCGATGTTGACCACAGGATGGATTGGAGGGGTTAAATGTATGTTGGCTTATATTGCCTATTCGTCTACCCGACTACGAAGAAAAATAAATGTCTTTACTCTCGTCATGAATTGAAGAATTATTTTCAATAAGTGTATCAATTTAGTGACTGAGCCCATAAATTAAGATGCACATAGGCTTCAGTAATGCGCCTGCGCTACTTACAGTGAGCATAGTATTCATATTAGTTAATAATAATGTTAAGAATTTGAGAAATAAATTACCATGACTCATTAATTTTAGTTTATGAAGAGAAAATGCCTTGGTTGCAACTATATCAGAATGTATATCTAACTCTCATACAAATGTTATTGGTGTAGCAACAGTAGCTTGGACATAGACGGATAATCTATTATTTGATTAAAACATGCAACTGATGTGTCAGAGGATGACCACTGCAACCTTAAGTATTGATTAACGGCATCGGAGTAATGGGCATGACAAGTTTAGTATGTAATTAAAAACACTTTTGTTCATAAGTCTACTGGTTAAGATAGGATGAAAAATTAATGGTTCTCTAGAAGGTATGAAAATATTTTATATAACATTTGAACGAGTATATGTAAGATCTTCACACACAATACGGATAGTCAGCCAAATGCTACATCCTTAAAATATAATCAACCAAAGGACTAGGTGTTAGTAATCAGAAAGTTTAGGCTAAAGACGATACAAGCATATCTGCCATCTGTAGCTAAAATCTAATGTAAATGAGTTGGTGTATAATTTAAGGATTTTATTTAACCATCATGTACCTGAATCTGAGTCAGTGAGTGCTCTGTCTGCGTTGTAGAACGAGTTTTCTGTCATGCGATTTTAAGTTTGATGAGCAAAATGTGATAAGTATTGTATGATGTGTGGAATATAAGTATCTAAAATGAGCAATAATTATGCTCAAGCGAGCCTTGATAGTGAAGACTTCTAGTGACGAAATGGCTGTCATCGAAGTAAATGTCGAAGGAATGTTTCTGTAATGGACGATAAGGAGATAATTTCACTTTCTTGCTTTCATGAAATTCATGTAGTAAAGACTTTTATGGCTACAAGATGGTCAAACGATATGAGGAAAGCGTAATACCTAAATGATTATTAAGTAAAATTTGCTAACCGCGTGGGGATGAGTGAGACTATGAAGAAAATTAACAGTACTACCAATAACGGTAGAACACAGAATATCACTGCAATGTTGGAATAACCACATAATCCGCCAGGGCAGTCGATAGTGCTAATGCGCTGCTTCCTGGTCTCGGGTAAACGCGCCAGCCCCGGATCGATTCCAGTCTGCCAGCCGGCCTGGATGTGGTTTTTAGGCGGTTTTCCACATTCCTCTAGGTGAATACTGGGCTAGTCCCACGTTCAGCCTATGAAAACCACTAGCTCTGGACGTCGATGCAACTTCCTGCAGGCCCACATAAAGCGACCTGGAACTGCCCAACTCTATTGTCCTGAAAAAGTCTCCTGGAGCTTCCTGGTTCAGACGACCGGTCCTTGGTCGTTCCGAACTGTAGTGAGATTCGTCGTTTCTGATCTCACGTTTACCACAAGCATCACTTCAATCCAATATGAATGAACTACAGTTTATCTCAAAAAATGATAAAATGATAATTTAACAACTTTTTTCTTCTTTCTAGAAAAGGAATTTTTTTGTAATTTTGTATTATATGTTAAGTGAAAGACTAAAGTCGAATAAAATGTGTGAAGCCGATGTGTGATCAGTACAAAAATGACTCAAAGTATGAAATACATGTCCTACAAAGACACTCCTAGCAGTGAGAGGAACATCTGATTTCATCGAGTAATATTATAAAGAAGATTCCTAGCCTCAGTTAGAGGGGGCAATGAAACGATACATGAAGTGGTATATATTTTTTTATCACAAATGATATTAGGAATCTGTAATTAAATGACCTTTTATACACATGACCAGAGTAGGTAAACTTAATATATGTCAGTAATTGCGACAAAAATCAGCAAAACATTATCCATGCATTTTTGTAAGTTGTTCTTCACTGTCATAGACCAAGCAAAGTTTCCAGTTTCTGTAATTACTTGTGACGCTTTACGGAGTAATGGCTTGTCGACGGACAATAATCAACCATTCTCATGCATATCGCTACTAATGGTAGAAAACTCTTTCACAGGACGCAGCTATTATTTCATTACGAACTCCGACGTACAAGCTCGAATAAAACTTTCCGCTCTTATAATAATTAATTTTAACTAGGTAACAAATTAGAAATTGCGAGGCTGTTATCCGGACAGCGGACGATGAGTCTACTTACCTACATTCTCAAATAATTTCCTTTACCAGCGTAACTCTTCTTCTCGATCTGGTTGGGAAAGTTTGCTCCAGTCCAGTTCAAAATTGTTTTTCGACCGTGTCGTCCTGTTTTCAGTTCTTCCATAAATTAATTGCGTTAAAAATCAGTCAATCTCATGCATTTGGCATCCAATGTTTTATGTACACTGTGGACGGTAATTATATATGTCGCTGGAAAACACAGTAACAATTTTTCATGTAGAAAACCACCAAAGTTGCGAATTTCAGTTCTTTTTATTTAACTGATGACCTGTTTTAGGAATCGGATCCCATTCCCAAACAAATAAAAAATGTTGTATTCCGTGATAGCATACAAACCATGGTAATATTGTACACACTTGTGTCTAAGTCAAATTTTTCATTGGCCATTGGCAGGACAAAGATTTCGTTTGGAAGATCTGAGAATGGATTCTGGTACCCGAAAAAAAAAGAACTGAATTTCGCAACTTCTGCTGTTTTCTACATCAAACTGGTTAATGCAAGCTGTTGTCCTATTATTAACCCGGCATACCGGGAATCAAAAATTTTATAATTATTATAACAGTAAAATATTTTCTGATCCCACGTGATGTCAACAATTCTAACGACCGACTACCGTAAGCTCGCTGGTGAAGTTAATAATTGTCTTTGAAACTACAATTTAATGTGTAATATTAAAAGTAGCTCCATAGTAGCGGTGGTGGAAAGTAATGTTAATTTACTTATCTTCCTCCTACAGCAGCAGTCTAGGCTCAGCAAAATTTCCTTCAAACATTCTCAAATTTATGACAGGGCTTTTTTTCAGCTGAAACACATTTTTCAGTTCTCATATCTATTAATGGGAAGCTTACTTGCATACCACTTCGGTAAATAAGTTCTTTATCACAAACAAAAGATTCACACATTATGTATCTCATCTCTGACACAATTTTCAAATAGTTTCATCAGTAGTAAACAATAATCTTTTACACCAAAGCTGATATTACGACTGACTCATAACCAAAACTATTCGCGTCACATGGTGCCTACTGAAGACCAAAGAGAACTGTATTGCAAAGCCGCATTTCGACAACCTTACAACGATTTAAGTAAAACCTGTGAAGTACACAGTGCACATTAAAGAATAGTAATTGTTATGTTCACATGTGATATAGTTCCTATTAATTTTTATAAATTCATTTTGTGTTTGTTATTGTGCTTAAATTAATCGTATACACTGATCAGCCAGAAAATTATGACGACCATTACCTAAATGCCTGTATGTGCACCTCTGGCACGGATAACAGCGGCGAAGCGTCGTGGCATGGAAGCAGTGAGGCCCTGGTAGGTCTCTGGAGGGCATCACATCTGCACAACAGGTCATATAATTCCCGTAAATTCTGAGGAAGGGGGCGGTGAGCTTTGACGCCACGTTCAGTCACATCCCAGATGTGTTCGATCGCGTTCGAATATGGCGATTTGGAGAGCCATCACGTCAACAGAAACTCGACACGGTGTTCCTCGAACCTCTCCGTCACACTCCCGGCCTTGTGCCATGGCGCACCATTCTGCTGAAAAATGCCAGTACCGTCGGGAAACATGGTCGTCATGAAGAGGTGTAAGTAGTCTGCAACCAGTAGTCGACACACCTTGGCCGTCATGGTGCCTTGCACCGGCTCAGCTGGACCCATCGATGCCAGCGTAAATGTTCCCCAAAGCACAGTGGGGGCGACGCCAGCTTGTCTCGGTCCCGCAGTACAGGTGTCAAGGAGCTGTTCAGCTGCAAGACGACGGATTCACACCCTCTCGTCATCTTGAAGAAGGTATCGGGATACATCAGCCAATGCAACGCTCTGCGACTGCCCCAACGTCCAGTGCCGATAGTCACGCGCCCATTTCACTCGTAGTTGCCGTTGGTGCACTGTGTGTTGGGACGCACTTGTACTCTGAGGAGCATAAGTCCGATGTTAGTCCCGCCAGAGTTCGCAGCCTGTCCTGTTCTCCCGCTCTCCCTAGCCTACGACGTCGGACATCTGTAAAGAGGGGTGGCCGCCCAGCCCCACGAAATGTGGGCGTCGTCTTACCTCGGTTTCACCACGCGTTGAAGACACTCACCCCAACTCTCCTGGCACACCCGACAAGCCTAGCAGTTTCCGAAATGCTTGTGCCCAGCTTCCCTGCCATAACAATCTGCCCTCGGTCTAGCTTCCCCCTTCTAACACGGATAGCACACTCACTGGTTCTACATGCACCGTGCGTGGGTCTGACCAGCAGTCATTCCTCGCGAGGTGACGCTGCTGTCGCCTGCATGGGTTTATATCGATAGTAGTTCGGTCGTCGTAATGTTCTGATCAACGTTACGTTCCACATCTCCTCCTAAAACACTGGACCGATATCAGTCAGACTTTTTACACATATCATTTAATGTCTGCAAGGAATCGCTGTGGGGCTGAGAACCACCCACCTATCGAAGCAGTGGGGGTGGGGGTGAGAAAACAGTGTAGCCAAAGACGAGAGAATTTAGTTATCCAGTATTTGAGAATGAGAGCGCTTAGATACTTGTAACAAACTTTACACATAATTTCAAACTCTAACTAAACCTTTTCTGCCTGATGACCACCACAGAATGATGCTCTTCGTGCAGGAAACTCCGTGACTTGACTTACTTGACTTAATTGCTTTGGCCCCTATGGGGGCATAGGGCATCCAGGAGAACTCGCCATCCGTCTCTGTCTTTGGCCATTTGCCTCAATCCTGCCCAGGTCTTGCTAACTCTTTTTGCTTCCCCTTCCACTGTCCTCTTCCACGTGCCCCTTGCTCTTCCTCTCTTCCTTGTTCCCCGGGGGTTTCCATTCCAATGCTTTTTTCTCGATGGCTCCATCTGGTTTTCTTAAGGTGTGCCCCAACCATCCCCACTTTCTCTCTCGTATCTGGTCTTCAATAGGTATCTGGTTTGTTATTCGCCAGAGCTCCTCATTACATATTTTTTCTGCCCACCAGATATTCATGATGCGTCGAAGACATCTATTTATGAAGCTTTGTAACTGGGATGTTATCTTTTTATCCATTTTCCAGCTTTCACTGGCGTACAGAAGGACAGACTTCACATTTGTATTAAAGATACGGATTTTTGTTTTATACGTGATATTTCTAATTTTCCATGTTGGATACAATTGTATGGAGGCAGCATTTGCCTTTTTAATGCAGTTTTTCACATCATCTCCAGCTCCACCATCTTCCGCCACTATACTACCCAGATACAGGAATGAGTTGACAGTCTCCACCCGCTGCTCACCTATTAACAATGGCACCTCCATGTTCCCTGAATTTACTCTCATTTCCTTTGTTTTACCTATATTTATCCTGAGGCCAGCAGTCTCTGCTTCTTCTCTCAGCAAGTTTAATTTAGCTTGCATATCAGTCAGCCTTGGAGCTAGTAAAGCTATGTCGTCTGCAAAATCCAAATCCTCCAGACGTTCGTGGATCCCCCACTGGATTCCTCGTCTCCTGCCTGCTGTGACTCTTCTCATAACAGAGTCTAGAACGAGTAGATAAAGTGACGTTTGACTTTATTACTTCTTTACTGCAAAACGTTTTCGTGACACATTTTGCAGACAGTTTTCACATATATCACTGAATGTACCAGAAAAATTACATCTTCGTACGACGCTTAACTCAGGAGTATGATGTGGCAAACACTGAATGCGTCAAAAGCTACCGCACCATGCAAGCTTTTTGAATTTGTTAATTCGTTGTTATTAACTAGATTCGCAACACTTTTCGCAAACGGTTTCCACATTTGCACTTGAACGTACCTAGAAAAATAGGGGGGGGGGGGGAAGGTGGAGGAGATGAACAGGGAGAGCGAGTGGTGGGAATGAACAGAGGGAGGGAAGGAAAAGGTGGATTAGTGAATTAGTAGAAGACTGGAATAAATACATACCTGGGCAACGCCAGGTACTCAGCCAGTGGATAGGCCGGCCGGTGTGGCCGAGCGGTTCTACTCGCTTCAGTCTGGAACCGCGCGACCGCTATGGGCGCAGGTTCGAGTCCTGCCTCGGGCATGGATGTGTGTGATGTCCTTAGGTTAGGTAAGTTTAAGTAGTTCTAAGCTCTAGGGGACTGATTACCTCAGAAGTTAACTCCCATAGTGCTCAGAGCCATTTGAACCACTTTTTTTTTCAGCTAGTGGATAAACAAAATCTGGGAATTCGTGTGTAGTGAGCTACACTTGTTTTGCTCTCCACCTCCGCCCCTTTGATAGGTTCGTCGTTATTAACTCAGCGATTCTTTGCTGGCACTAAGTTACATGTGTACGAACTTTGGTTAGAATCGCTCCAGTGGTTTAGGAGGAGACATGGAACAGACACGCATTTTTATAATGTGCGTGGATTTCAGCAGATCCACATTATCTATTCCAACTGTCTTGCCTTTGTTCACAATCACACTGCTGTCTCATTGATAGTCTTCTTCACATATAAGTCGTGGTTTCATGTTAAAATACCACAGGTCTTAGTTTTGTTGATGTTAGGTGATCACACATTTTCGTTTGTAATAAAATTCCCAACAAAATGTTGAACTATATCCGGATCCGTAATGTAATTGTCATTTACATGGATTTTCTGCAATACTCCAGCATACTGATCCACTTGCACATAATAACCTCGTTTATCCGGCTCTCATTAAACCAGATTTTTAGTTTAGCCGGATTCATTTTTTTTTTGTTACGTTTTCCAATATTTTTTAACGCGAAAATGTGCGATTGCAGCTGGTACGGTACGGTAATGAACAGTTGTTATGTTGGCAGCACAGGTAGCATAGACATTGCCAGTGCTTCGCTTCCAGCTACCATTACAAAGGTCAGTGTGGATATCTTCCTTACAGAGTTAAGAATCTGTACCGGTATTGTTCTTATGTTCCTGTGTCTTGAGTATGAGTGAGTGAAACGGCTGCGAAGCTAAAGAAAGTGGTTATTTTGCGGACAAAAGCTTGCAAGCCCTAAAGAGAACAGACAAAGGAGAACTGCTGAAAAACATAGCTGCAGAATACCGTGTAAGGACATCAACTGATAGACTGGAAGGAGAACCGAAATAAATGGAAGACTTCTGCTTCAAAAAAGATGGCTAAAAACGGATTGCAGGACTGCGGTACAACAAAGAAAGCAAGAAATGGAACACTGGATGAAGCACTATTCGTTTGGTTCAACGAAGAAAGAGAGCATGGTGTCCGGATATCCCGTCAAATCCGCAGGAAAAGGCGCTAAACTTAAAACAGCAAGCTACCTGAAGGCGATCCCGTCTGTCAAGGTTAGTTGGAAAAATGGAAAGCTCGTCATGGCATACGCCAACTATCAGTGATAGGGTAGATTTTTTTCGGGAGATACGGTGGCTGCAGAAGACTTCAAAAAGGAAGTTGAAGACGTTATTTCACCTCGGAATTCCTTGAAATGTTTGCAAGCATTCCTGGTTGCTTGGATACAGACGATAGTGACACAGAAGCCTGGTTGCCGAATAACAGTATGCTGGTCACGACGAAATTTGTATTGCAACATATTGTACTACAGAGAACGACAGTGATGGCGAATTGTACAACGCAAGTGGCGTCAGGGGAAGAAATATCGCTTAATACGGAGCTAATGGTAAGCTGGAAAAACTAATGGTCCATCTGTATCATCAGCCGAACTGTTATTAGTGAAATTTCTACGCAATCGTACTCCTATCAACCGACACACAAGTTTCAGTCGACTACAATAATGATAGAGTTTAAGTGGCAAGAAAGTGTTTCTCTTTAGTGCCAAAATAAAAGCATGTGTATTATGATACGTATAAGAGTTTTTGTGTTTAGTAGAATATTTCTCGATTATCCATATTTTCGGTAAACCTGGTATGGTTAAATAAGGTTCTTGAGTACAGCATTTTTGACGCCAGCCCGTCGCTGTTTATATCGTACAGCAACAGGATATTTAAATTTCCATGAAGTAGTTTCCGATGCTTCCCTGCCGATTTTTTCCGGTATTCCTCTTGATATGACGTTTTCTTTCCTGCGTAGTTTCGTCTTGATGTTGTGTCTCGCAGGGATCAACGCGGAGAATTTGCGACATACAGGGTTGTAAGAGGTCCATGATTAAGGAATTTGTTGCTAGCGCACTCGAGCATTTGTAATTTCGATGGATTGCTCACGCGCTCCCTGCGATATGTAAGCTATAAGAGAATCTCAGACCAAAGAGCAGTGCTGACTGCAGTAGGAAGTGTGTAGCAGTAAGGAGTAAGTAGTTGCTAGCGAGCAGTCTGGTGTGTGGAGTTGGCTGGGCCGGTCGTGGGAAGCGATGGCGGTGCCTGAGCAATGTCGTATAAGGTACAAGCAGCCTCGCGCATATGTAGTATTGTTATATCAAGTCCCATGCACATGCTTTTAAAAAGAAATCTCTTAATAATAATCTTTCTTATGAAAATTAACTTTTGACAATCATTCAACTCAATTTAAAGATTTTACTAATTTCTCCAATCTCTGGTCATCCTGATTATTGTAAAGAAAAATCAGTTGTTTCTTTTTATACATGACAAATCTATCGGGCAGCATTGCACAGAGCTGCGCCAGAAAAATTTCTTATAGGAGCAGATATATACGCGTTATCCGGCGACCTTATTGAGGTAAGAATTTTCAATTTATTCAGAATGATCTTTCAGGGCCATGACGCAGCGCTGCTGACGCCCAAAATTTATCAGTTTAAATACACAGTCATTACTGAAAGGTTATAAGTGAGCGACAATTTTATTGAGAGGTTAGTCACATTGTATTATTGGTAGGTTACGGAATTTATTTATTGGGAGGTTACGCTAAATGTCAATGTTATAGTTATATTTTTTATTGTTGGGAGGTTTCCGAACTTTTCTGTTGGGAGGTTACACTAAATGTGAATATTATTTATAATATTTTATTGTGGGGAGGTTACAGGGTGGTCGGAAATTCCCGTTACAAGCTTCTAGGGCATGTGGAGGGTAGTGAGTACATAACATATAGAATAGGAACCCATGTCTGGAATCGTATCGTTTCCGTTCTACGACAGTTTCAGTTCAGATGTGTACCTCGGCAACGTCTGCCTAGGGCAAGAGAAACGTCTCAGAGTTCCCTGTCCTGGTATGCGACAGGGTAGACACGATGACGTGTACTACGTCAAGTGATCCCCAGATGTCACTTATTGTCCGCTTTGCTGTGAGACCGAGTCAATACCTGTGCATCACCGATAGGGGAAACATGGTGCAGTACACGTTTGCGGAATACACAGACGTGCTCCTTGTTTATGGCGAAGCTGGAGGTAACGGATGAACTGCTAGTCGGCTGTATCACGAACGTTTTCCACACCGTACCACAACATCGCACAAACTGTTTGCCCAAGTTACACATCGGCTACGAGAAACTGGTACCTTCACCGTGAGGAGGTTGGACTGTGGTACTCCACGGCGACGCCGCACTCCCGAATTTGAAGAAAGTGTACTCCATCGCACTGGAAAGAGCCCGTCAACGAGTTCGCGAACAATCGCGCGTGCAATGGCTGACAGTCACAGTACCGTCTTGGACGTCCTGCATGAGCAACAATTACATCCGTACCACTGACAAAGAGTACACGCTACGGGTCCAGCAGACTTTCCACAACGCGTCGCCTTCTGCACATGGTTCCTGCACCGTTGCATCGACGAGCCTCTGTTTCCACGCCGAGTTCTCTTCACAGGTGAATGTAGGTTCACAAGGGATTGTGTTCTGAATGCCCGAAATAGCCATGTCTGGGCGGATGAAAACCCTCATGTCACGCATGTTCAGGGACTTCAAGACAGGTTTGGAATTAACGTGTGGGCAGGTATTCTGGTTGGTCATGTGATTGGACCACATCTCCTTCCATCCAAGCTCACGGGTCCCGCATACTTAGTCTACCTACGACACGTAATGGACCCGTTCTTGGAAGCCGTGCCATTGAATGTCCGTTAGGAAATGTGGTTTCAGCATGATGGAGCACCACCTCACTTTTCACTGGCTGTCCGGAGACATCTGATCAGCCGATATGCTGAGAGATGGACAGGCTGTGGTGGTCCAACCGCGTGGCCGCCACGATCGCCGGATTTAACCTCCATGGACTACTTCTTGTGGGGTCGTATGAAGAGTCTAATTTATGAGACATCTGTAGAGACAGAGGAAGATCTGCTGGCACGAGTTCTGGCCACTGCACAAGACATTGAAGAGACACCAGGTGGGATGGAGAGAGTATACCAGAACATGCTTCGCAGGTACAATATGTGTAACAACATTGGTGGTAGCCACATCGAGCCGCTGTTGTAATGCATCGGTACGTTGCGGCTGGTGCCGTAGATGCTGGGTTCTTGTTGTTGTCGACTAATGTAAACCATAAGGTGTAATAACTTGTCTAGAAGAAGGGATCGGTTGGTAGGACATGTTCTGAGGCATCAAGGGATCACCAATTTAGTATTGGAGGGCAGCGTGGAGGGTAAAAATCATAGAGGGAGACCAAGAGATGAATACACTAAGCAGATTCAGAAGGATGTAGGTTGCAGTAGTTACTGGGAGATAAAGACGCTTGCACAGGCTAGAGTAGCATGGAGAGCTGCATCAAACCAGTCTCAGGACTGAAGACCACAACAACAACAACAACAACAAGGTGTAAGTTGTAATGCAAATCCTTAAGTAAAAACGGAACTAGTCAGTATTCTTTTCAAATCGATTGCAACAATTGTACTGGGTCACGCCTAAGTACATTCCTCACTTGGGTGGGGATGAGATAATCATCTGCGTTGAAACTGTCGTAGAACGGAAACGATACATTTCCGGATATGGGTTCCTATTCAAAATGTTATGTACTTACTACCCTCTACATGTCCTAGAAGTTTGTAACGGAAATTTCCGACCGCCCTGTATATAAGTGTTAAATGAACAATGCATTTCCTTCTATAACACTGTAGACAGTTTCTTCTCTAGTTGTTCTTGGCAGTCCACTAGTATACAGCTGCTGTTTCTGGCACCAAACTGATTTGTGGTGCCCACATCTCTATGAAATGAAAAATAAGACACATGCCAGTTTGAACACATCAGCAAGCCATGACCTGTCTGAGACCTCGCTATCTAAGCATGCATAAACATCTTGGCACCGTACCTGATGTCTCACGCTTGCGGCGAGGAGGGTGGTGGAGGGGAGAGGAGGGATGGGGCTGGAGGCAGTATGTGACGTCACAGTGCACTGACATGTGCCCACGAGAAAGTTTTAGGTCTTCCTCACCTAAAGAACAAGGTATTACTAGATTGGAAGCTAAAATTTATAGCTACAGAATGGGTGTTGTGTTTGACGTTATGGAAGACCGTCTAAGTATATTAAATGTCAACAATCAGTATTTAGTATGTACTCTGACGTACTCTGTGTCAATTTCTCCAGTGTGGTGTAAACTATCATACATCGGAGTACTCGCAGAAAATGTTCGATCCAAGGACATTTACTACATTAGAGAATATATGAAAAACCTATTTATTAACCTACATTCCAGCTTGGATAACCTTAAAAAGGTTGGTTACATTGTGTCTAAATGTGGTTGTCTCAATATTGTGCATCTCGGAACAAAAAAAGCGATATGGAGGGTTTAAAACTTATTAAATAAGCGTATTACACAACCATTTGTGTACTAACGTAGTAAACGTAAAGTTGTATGGGCAAATTCCGCTAAAATGTGGGGCGGAGTCTGCGGCGTTTATGAGTTTGTATGACGACACAGTGATGTTTTCGTGACGTCATAGATCTGTAATTATACTGAGTGTACAACGTGGAGAAATGCAGCAGTTAGTTGAAAGTGGCAGTGATCTTCATGCCGTTACAAGTGGTTAGAAACATTGCCTTATGTGGAGTAACTAGTAATAAGGCCCGTACTATGTATTCAGTTAACTGTACCTACTGGAGAAGTAAAGAAGCCTATTAAATATTATGTTACCTGTTGACAAACATGGCATCCAGTTGTATCACATCTTTCTGATTATTCCTGGTGTGAGCATTTACTTGCTGATTGGCGTAGGCTTTTTTAATAAATTCAAAATGAAGTTGCATTTTGATTAAGATTTGCTGTTATAGGAAAGAGAGGAAAGTTACTGTACCATTTTCTAGAAAAAATAAATAGGCAACTGAGGAAGGGACAATATTCGTATAAGATATTGTAGAAAAAAGGACGGGGCTCGAAGGTGAAGAAATGGGGATGGATCCACCGGAATTAGGAGTGGTCAACAGGAAACCAGAGGTAAATGAACACATAAAATTGCGGTTCACAAATCAGTCATACACAACATCCTAAATTTCAATTCAGAATCAGAGAGGATCCCTACAATAACCTTGAAAGCAGGACACAAAAGATACACAATCATCAATACACATCACCGACAAACGATCACAAGAGACGTCGAAGACTTTCAGGAAGACATGGAAGAAATAACACACAAAATACCATAAAGAGAGACTTCAGTGCATAACTAGACCAAGAGAAGATGTACCAGTAAATCACAGGCCCCAACACAGCACACGAATCCACCAACAAGAATGGGAAACTTTAAAGTCAAAATTTTAACTTAAAAATTATGTCAACCCAGTTTCAAAACCCAAGACGAAAACTCACTAACATGGAAAACGCGCAAAATCATTTGGGAAGAATTCCAAACAGATCACGTAGCCATAACCATCAAAAATATAAGAGAAATTCTAAACGTGAGAACATGCAAAGTATTCTTCGAGTCCGACCATCGGTTGCTACAAGTAAAAATTAGGCCAAGACCAACAAACAGAAATACAAGAAAGAACAAAATTATTAGATAGTACCCAGAATATTTGAAGATTAACAAAGGCAAACTTATTGAAAAAATTAATCAAAGTTCAACAGAAAATTGGGCAGCCTTCTCGTGAAGACAGTTCAGAATGCAATGAGTTGGGCCAGTCTCCTACGAAACGAAAACCTAGATGGTGGACTCCTACTTGTGATCAGGCCACTGAACGTAGAATCCAGGCCTGCAAGAAATTTATCAGTAACAGAGCAACAGAGACATGGCTGGTTTTTCACAAAGTCCAGAAACAGTTTTCGATAGATATTAGAAGAGTGGAAGAACTTACGGCAAAAATAGATTAAATAAAATGGAATTTAAAGAGGAATACCACGAGAAATTTCCAAAGAATATTCACAGAACATGTAATGGGTTATCAGCCTCTAAATATCTGCGGAAAAAGAACAGACGAACCTATGGAAATAAATAGTAAATGAAACTGTAAAATTCTGAAAAACGAGGAAACTGTAAAATTCTGAAAGAAAACCTACTTTAATAACTCCTCAACTGCTAGAAGCCTGGAAGACACAGAACCGCGACACTCATAAAACAGACACCTTCAGAAACCAAAACCAAAATAAAATGTATGGAGAAATCTCAGGCCCATTCGAGATACATACAGGGAGCAGAAAAGGGTGATCGTCTCTCACAACATGCTCTTGGGCAAAATTATAAAAAATGGGAAGAAAAAGTGAAAGGAATTCTGTTAGGAAGAACGTACGCAAACAAGAAGATCATAAAATGCCTGGAATTTGCAGATGACATGGAAATACTCAGCAACAGCAGGCAAGAAGCACAAGAACCAGTGTAATAAACCAGTGGAATACGTACAAGACGTCTCTGCCAAAACATGTGTCCAGATGTGCGAGAAAACACAGTACATGGAAAGAAAGAACAACAACAACTAAGCCATTTACATGAAAAATGGAAAACTTAACGGAGTGGAAAAATTCAAATATTTTTTGGAATATATGCAAATTGGAGGATTAAACAAGGAATCTGACATAGAAATAAAAGCAAACTTCAGAAAACGTACAAACTGACATGGACGCACTATCATAAAAGAAATATTTCAAGACAGCCCAAAATCAGGCACTACAATACAGTCGTACTGCCAGAAGCACTTTACGTATCACAAATGTCCACAATCAGAGCATCAGGCAAAACAGAGACAGAAAAAATAGAACATCAAAACCTCAAAAAAATTTTAAATCAATACACAGAGATGGTTTATGGATGAAGAGACCAACCAAAGAATTATACGAAAGCACAGACAGACTCACAAACATTATTAGAAAACACCGACTAGCATTCTAGGGATACATGCATAAAATGAAGAACAACAGGGCTCACAAAGAGGATTTTTGATGTAATACACAGTTCAATCAAAAACCCAATTGGTTTCAAGAAATAGAAGACCTAAAACAAGCAAGGATCAGTACTGAAGCGACTAATGAAAGAGACAAATTCAAAAATAAAATTATGAACATGAAATCTGAAGTAAAAGAAGGAAGGAAGGAAACAGGCAAAATATGGACAGAGAAACGGAAACAGGAACACAGAGAAAGAATGAAGAGATTTTGGGAAGAGAAAAAGAAGAAAGAAAGAAGAAAAACTAAATAATCACGTAACACTCAAGTTAACCACTGTGCCGGAGGCAAAAATGTTAAGTAATAATAATAATAAAATGAAGGTAAAGGTGGGACATTTGCGTGTATTGAATAGGAGCTGAGGGTAAAAACAACAGGTGGCATTGCACTCTGTGTGATGCTAGGTGACGAGGCACTCGAGTTATTGGCAACAGTACTTCATTTTCCTTTCATAGTCTCAGTCTTCCTCTTCTGTCATTCTGAACTTTATCTGTCATCTCCATATGTCTTCAAATCTTGCGAAATGTTGAGGGATTAGGGAGTGTGAACATGCTGAAGTTAGCTAGTGAGAATATGAATGAAAGTCAGAGGGAAAGAAAGTTATTAATGATTTTGGAGAGTACATAAAATGAGTTTGATTGTTGAAGGAAGTAATTAACGATGAAATAAAATGACTTGTTGCTGGGCAGTGTCTTACAGTGATGAAAAATAGAGAAAGAGTGCAAGGAGAGAGTACAAGAAAATTAATGGAGGAATAATGTGACTTGTAGTAGAAGGGGGTGTTACTGTGTTGAACATGGGTAACAGTTTTTGGAATAGTGGTGTAAACTTACCAGGCGTGTCTGGTAAGATAAAATAATTAATGTGTGGAAACTAATGAAGAGAAAGATAACTAACTGCACAATGAGGCATTGCTGTAATGAAAAAATGGATAATGGAATTTTCAGTAATAGCATGGAAAATTATAGGACGTGACTTTCCTGAAATTAACTAAGTAGTATGGTGATGAAGCTTCAGGGGGGACTTGGAATAATTGTCCTAACAATGACATGGTCCAACACAAATGTGAAGGTACAAGAGTGGAAAAGAGTGATGGTCCTGTAAATAATTTCATGATATTTTTGATATGATCCGTTCTATATTATTTTCCGAAAGAATAAACGGCCATTTGACTGTACCTCACTGTATTTTTCTTCTGTACTGTCTACATTTCTGCTTTAATGCCATAATCGACTACAATGCTAAAAGTTCTTCGACCACTAACAAGTCACATCTGGTACAGTCAGCTAAAGCTGATAAACAAAACTAGTTCGAAGATTTTGGGAAGCAATAAGGCCTGCCTACAATGCATGTGATTATACATAAAGAGGAGGGAGAAACTGGCAAAAAAATGGTAATCATGTTATGTTGTAAACTTTGTAAAAGAATGATTTGTGCAAGTTTTAAGTTTTTCTGAATAAATTTGAAAATATTGTAAAGTAAATATCTGAATAAGTTAAGTAAGTGTAGAAAATACTTCCGCTAGCAATATATTTTGCTAAAGTCTTTGATTTATTCTAACTTCGCAATTATTTTTCAAGAAATTTCAATTCGTGAAACTTAAGTACACTTATTAAAGAAAACTCTCTGTTAATTTACGAGGAGAATAATTAAAATATTTCAAATACAGTTCATTATGTAAAGAAAAAGAATAATTAAAATATTTCAAATACAGTTCATTACGTAAAGAAAAAGAATAACGTTAGAAAAAACATATGTAGTAATGTTTATTGATAAGGAAGATAGTATATAAAATAGTATTGTTAGACGAAATTATATTTTCAGAAAAATCACTATATAACTGCATCGCCTACTATTTTAAGTAAAGATTGAGTGTTACGGACTAACACAAATAACACGCCATGACGATGCAAAAAAATTAGTCATATTGTAGGAGGACGCAGACACTGTGGCGACCATTAGATAGGATGGTTCCACAAATATATATGGACGCTCTATTAAGCGGAAAGTATAGGAAAATTTCAACAAAAACGATGTAAGTAATCTGAACCGTTCTGGAAAAAGAAGTAAATTGCTATTTGAAAAAGAAATTGTATATTTTAAGATTTTATAGAGAGTGTCTGAGGAAAATAAAATCTCGTAAGACAATAGTCAGGGTTAGTTTCAGAGCTTTAAGTCTGAAGTAAGAATTACATATTTTAGTTTTTGATAACTATAGGAAGTGTAGGATGTGTCGCGCCAATGTAAGACGGACTGGCGATCAGATAGCTTCGTACATGAGTCGTGGGTCTAGCATCACAGATATGCTCTTACGATGCATCAGTTCCCAATAGTTATGACTGCGGCCGAAAGGTGTCAGCATCTTAGGGACTTTTTAACTGTATCTTCTGTGAACATTACATCTTCTGTTAATTATTCTTGATTTCATATTTTAATTATTAGTGTTAATAATGGTGCGAATGCAAAGTAATATAATAAATGAATATTGTTACGTCTATTAAGTGAGTGAATGGTAGCTTGGGAATTGTATCAGTACATAGAGAGTGAATCACACTCTCAGGGGAAATTTATAAAACAGAGCTAGCCGGTTTATGATACCGGGAAAAGAGGGAGTTTTTTTATATTTGTGGGTTTTATAAATTTGTTCTTTTCATAATTGCTCATAGATGCTATCGAGCTGTGATTGGTTTCTAGTAGATGATGTGTGATTGTGTAGTTTAATACTGATATGACGTATATCAGAGGGTCAGAGGACAGTATGTTCACGCGTGTTTTGTGGGCTAAAAATTGCCTTGTGAATTCAAAATTAAGTTCGGATGGGGGTACAGGAAACTCTGAACACACGAAATGCGGGGTGTTTCAAAAAGAATATACGTATAACAAAGTATTAATTTGTCTAAACTGTCGATCGCTGGGCCTCAGATCGGCTACTGGAGAAACGAATACATAGTCTAGTTTATATTAACAGCTGCTATACGTCAGTTGTCTTCTGCTTTGCTTGGTAGCCGTCACATGTTTAAAATGGCTACTCCGCAGAAGAAATCATTTTCTGTACTCGAGATTGCACAGTGCAGTTCCGTGATTACAGTGCAAATACGTTTCAAGTTGAGGTACCAAATTGATCCTCCGAATGGGTGGAATATTCTTAGATGGTATCGACAGTTTCTAGATACAGGATATGTATGTAAAGGAAAGAGCCCTGACCGCTCTCGTGTTCCTGAAGAAGATGTTGCACGATTTCAAACTGATTTCCAACGCAGTCCCTCAAAATCAACTCCACGTGCCAATCGGGAGTTACAGCTGTCTACAAAAGCAATTTGGCATGTTTTGAGGCGTCGTTGGTTATGAAGCAGTACTACTTACAGCTGTTAAAAGCTCTGCGTTCTGATAATAAAGGCAAATGTGTGAACTTTTGTAACGAGATTCTTGATGCTATTGACAATGATAATACTTTCACAGGACGCATCGTGTTCAGTGATGAAGCGACTTTCCATGTTAGTGGTCAGGTGAACAAACACAATGTTCGAATTTGGGGCCTACAGAACCCAAATGCAGCTGACATGAAACTCTGACGAACCGCTGGATTGTTCGTCAAGGAGCTGGCGATTTAGCACGCCTCAGCTGGGCTCCACGGTCACCGGATTTGAAATCTCGTGACTTGTTCGTGTGGGGTTTCGTTAAAGACAACGTTTATGCACCACCACTCCCACAGAACCTGGATGAGCTGAAGAACCGGATCCGTACGTACTGCCATAACATCAGTGACGAAGGACATGCTTGCCCGAGTATGGGAGAAATTTGAGTATTGATGTGATATTGTCAGTGTCGCTGACGGAGGACATATTGAACATCTGTAGCCTGAACTTGAGAGGTTCGTAAACATGTGTGTAAAGTTTCGTATTCGTACATATACATACATACTTTGCTAGCATTCGCAACAATTAATGTTTTACTGGGGGAGATTGTTAATCTTCCGCTCAACCATTTGGGGGGTTGCCCCTTACAGCTCGCAGGGTAGCTGGCTCCATGTTCAGGGGAGTATCCTTAGCCTTTGTAGATCCCTCTACCAATTGCAAGGCAGCAGGTGATTTGTATTGGGTTTACTCCCTTAGGGAGACTGGCTTCACCACGCCTCTAGAGCCCTCCCTACCCTATGTTGTAGGATGTTAAGAATGACAAGGAAGAGGGGTAGGCTTAGGATAGGATCGGACAGGAGACAGGAGATAGGTCGTTGTGGGACACGCTTCGTCTGGTTCCTTCCCATTGGCCTGTCCGGCATGGGTTGCCCTGCTGGTAGCTACGCATAGCCCTCCGGATCCAGAGCACGCAGACCTCCTCGCCTGCACGCACAGTGCTACGTTGAGGCGGTGTCCCCTGAGGAGTTATGTTTAATAAATATATGCATTCGAAATACGTATATTCTTTTTGAAACACCCTGTATTTTGCACAGTATTGACTAAAACTTGATCGTGGATTGTCGCAAAGAAATTGCGGACGAATGAGAAAGACAAACTCGAGTAATTCTGTCTTTTATGTTTTGTGTGTGAGAAAGACAAACTAGCGGAATTCTGTTTTTAATGTGTAAACTGTAATTTTTGAACTAACTAAAATCCAGGTGGAATGTTGTGCAAGTCGGGAACGAGAACTGAACGTTCGTAGGTATCGAGTTGTGGAGTATTTGAGTGAGCATTCTGTCATATGCAACCTGTTTTGCACTCATTTTGGTAAAGACATCATTAACTACCGTTAGCTTTCTATTATGGGTGAGTGTGATTGCGTGCGAGTGCTGAAACTGTAGCTTAAGATTAGCGCGGGTGTGTGTATCAAACAAGTAACAAAGTATTGAAGTCTTCACTCACAAACTGCCATTTAAAAGCTCAGTTAATCTGAAGCTAGAATTATTTTCTGCACACTCTAGACACGTACGGTGTGACAGATTTCACTAAACCTTTTGCAGTCGTTCGTTTTCTAACAGGGCAGCCGTGTGTACAGGACTGTAGGTGAGTGGGCATTATTCCGCAGGACGAACATTTAGCCGATCCGTTGCAACCTATTTTGGCTTAGCTGCGAACACTCAGTAGCTTCTGAGAAAATGACGCTCAAAGTTTCGACACACTTCATCAGTTGCTCGTGCAGCGTGTATCTAGGAGAGACGGTGGTGCAGTGGCTAGGATCACAGCTGCGATTTTTTGCGCCCTGTTTGCAGTTTAGTTTCTCCTTTGTTGTCGCGGAAATATGTGACATCAACATTTTTTTGTGACATAGGGGCGTACAATAGAACTAATGATAAAATAAATGAACATTTTACATCCTATTAAAAATAGATTTTATCATCGCAGATCTGACAGAAATTACACAATCAACGGCAATTAAAAATTAGAAACATATAAATTCTAATATTTCGTTTTTTGGTTTGATTTTTACTTCCACGCTTCAAGGGAACCAGTGCGTTCCCCACGGCGATACCTGTCACAAAAACATTGTAAGTATAAACATTTGGAGCAGCATCAGCGACATGCATAGGGACATATGCCTCAGCTACATTTTTAGTTCGAATATAACTAGGAACACATCCTCGTTAACGTAGCTAAATAACTCGCGATCTGGCGATAATTTCGCAACAAACTACGGATATCGAAATATTTTCTCGAAAGCTGGAGCCTGCAGCTGAGTATGGATCAAGGTGTGTGTTTAAACTCTATTTCTTCTACTTATGATCTCCCTTTGCTGTGGGATGAAAATGTAATTGGTGAATGGAAGTCTTCACCTGTCAGTAAAAGCAAACGTCGGAAGTCCAACATAGAGGCATAGACTTTGGCGGATTTACTTTTAACGAACAAATAGGTATTCCTATTTCATAGACAAACAGCCCACCGTATATGGAGTCATTGCTTTGCCCACTCCACGAGTCAACAATGTAGAGAAACGGCTCCAATTTCACGTAGGATCACAAAACGTTGTCCAGAAGCTGATGATAGGTTGCTTTCGTAAGATCTCTCGATTTTGTCAGTGTTGCGTACACATTCTGTTTCCGTTCAATCGATTGGTCTACGTATTTTTGAAATCTGGGATCTAATCTGTCACTGGGATATTAGAGATAAACAAAAAATGTCGGTAACAGTTTTCTGGGAAGCGTTAAACCAGTTCAGTTGTTTTAAAATATTCGAAATTATTATTTCTGTTGTCAGTAATTCTGTGTTTCACGATGTCAGAAAAATATTTATGTTACATAGTTCCGCGACAACAGAAGAGAGAGAGAGGAAAAAACATAAGACTGGATTTGAAGACGGACTGTAAATTTTCGAAGCTGTGCTCTTCGCCAGAGCGCTACCAACTCACTTGGTTACGTGCTGCGCGGGCGGAGTGCTGAAGTGGCGTCAAAACTTCGACCGTAATTTTGTCGGAGACTAGAGCGTCGACGCCTGAGACAAAATAGTTGTCGATTTATTTTCACCCTACTTTCACTCAGCCAGATTTGGCCTGTATCTGAGAGAGAACTGAAGCTAGTTACAGGCAAGCTCGAAAAGAAGGCTAAGAAAATGATTGTGTAATTTAGCAATTTCAGACTAAGTATTAAATGATGTTACTAAATCGGATGTTCAGTGTGTAATTCGATCCAACCTGCATACAGTTTCCACAGTAAGACAATGTATTTGACATAACAAAAGATGGTAAACATCTCATACTCAAAGTGAGCACTATAGCGTGAGGTGAAAGCCTAGTTGAGCCTCGAAAGCTAGCCCTCAGTTACTAACCAATTTATTACACTGTTAGCTCAATGGGGGCACAGAACGAACTACAAGAACGAACATGGTGGAGTACAGGGTCGGAGGTCAAATTATCAGAGCAAGATGGCGGCTCTGGGGTAAGTAGAACGCACTACAAAAACAGAGATGGTGGAGTTGAGATAAGAGATCAGTCTAGCAGAGTAAGATGGCGGCTCTTCGGTATACAAAATGACATATGAGAACATGGAGCAGGGCTCACAGGGTCGAAATTCGAGTATTTTGACGCCCTTTAGAGTACAACATAATGAACTACAAGAACAAAGATGGTGGATCAGAGGTCACAGCTCGAACTTCAACATGAAGATGGCGGTTATGGTGTTTATACTGATGGCCGTTTCACTTTTAGTTCGTTGTGACTCGGAGAGCAGTATATATGTGTGTATGTGGAGGCACATCATGCAGCGACATGAACCCCACAGCTCTCCTCGCTTCCACCTGCCAATACCCAAGGAACATTTGGGCATACTGTCTTGGCCCAGAACGCTCTTTGCATTTCTACTGTGATCATCTTGTGTTACTTGCTGTACTTCCAAATTCTTCTGGGCAATCACCTGCCACTCATTCTAAATGTGTGCAGTAAATTTCATTAGACTTTTCCTAATTTCATCCGCTAGTTCATTAGCCTCTCTCTCTCTCTCTCTCTCTCTCTCTCTCTCTCTCTCTCTCTGTGTGTGTGTGTGTGTGTGTGTGTGTGTGTGTGTGTGTGTGTGTGTGTGTGTGTGTGTTTGTGTGTTTGTGTGTGTGTGTGTGTGTGTGTGTGTCTGGTTTCTGATATCCTACTTTCTAGGGCTCAGTGTCACCTGCAGTACACATTCCGACGGAAATAGCGGATTTGGCGTTATCACGTTACTAGCTTTGTTATATATTGATTTCTTGTTGTAAATGTGTTGCGTGTTGGTTATATCAAGTCCCTCAAATATTCAAACTGGTCCACCTCCTTCATTATTTCGTGTGCTGTTTTTAAATAAATTGTTGCATTCAATAATTTTCTCTTTTCAGCTTTGATTGTTTATTAAAAGCATTTCGGTTCTTCGAAGCTGTGAAGATACATATTTGACTGTTTAATTTGATTTTAATTATCAGTGGATTTTTTCAGAGTAAATTGTGTTGTATTTAATTTACTGAATGCGTAAAAAAGAACAAGAAAAGAAACATCATTTCACAGTGAGGCAGAAACTCTGTTTGGTTTTTTTAACCATAGCCTCCTTGCAGAAAAGTGTTCAAAATATCACCCTCTACAATCTCTCGCATTTTGAAAAATTCTTTAAATAACAGCCTGTAGGATTTAACAGTGAAAAGTTACTAGTACTTTGAAAATTCTGCAGGCTATTAGTTATTACTACTTTGTCTGGGATGGTTTTGAAAAAACGAAATCTGTGATAACAGCCCATGTGAAGCCAGCACTGCTGCAACCTATGTCAGTGAAATGCAGAACATACGACTACAACTAAGTCATACGGCTCTCATTAGACTCTTTAGGGTCGTCAGAATTCCATGATTGAACGTCGAGCCAGGCAAGGAGATTCCGTTTCACCAAAAGTACGCTTAGCTGGTCCTAGAAGAAATCTTCCGAGTTTCAAACTAAGAAACTGAAGAAGTAATATTCAATGTAGCAAATATCTTAGATTTTGTGATAGAACTATAGTCTAATCCTTGTCCCTAGTGCAGACAAGGTTCAACAATGAATGTACATACTTCACAGAGTAAATTTGAAAATTAACAGTAATAAGAGTAAAATAATGTGTAATTACTGATTAACAAAAAGAGGTCATAGAAACAGTTGGTGACTTTGAAGACACCGACTAGACACAAGAAGACAATAGAACGATAAACTAGGGCTTGGATTCAAGATCCAAAAGAAACAAATGGAAGAGTAAAATGACCACAAGTGCTTTTCATAAACTGATTAGGATTTCTGATTTAGCTAAATCTGTGTTTGTACTCTGTAGTAGGTCGGCAGTGGGAATTCTGTGTCATAGGAGGGGTGCTATGGGCATTTCAGGCCATGAGAGGAATGCGTTGGGTATGAACTTAGGCAGTTGGGTTGCCATCTTGCAGGGGTAAGGACAGTTGCATGATGGCATCAAGTCTCACCTCCCTCCTGAGCCACATTCTCTTCCTAAGCAACATTCCTCCCCTTGCCTTTTCCTCTCACCTTCCCACCCTTATCCTCTTCCAACTTCATAAGCTGTGTCTGTTCCCATCCTTTTTTCTTGCCTAAGGCATACCGTTTTTTGGAAACAGACCAGTAAGAGACATTCCAAGACAACGCAATCTTTAGCCAAGCTAGAGCCCTGCGTTTTACTGCCATATCAGCTCTTCCAATCACAGTTCGCTGTCCCTTTTTAAGCCACGTCTCTTCCTTGGAAATGGGTCAATCAGAGAGCTTCACACAGTGAAGAGGGATCGGGCATAACATAATTCTCGTTTAGTGGTGCCGGCAACTGCATTACGTGTGCATGGTGTTGGACATACTCACACCATCGCTAATGTTAGTTCGTTTACCATATTCATTAGCCTAAAATGGTGAATCACTACACTACAAGAAGTTGGAAAAATATTATTGCCTTATTGTACTACATTTTCTATTTTCGATTTAGCGGGTGTGAGGAGTACGGACCTGAACGTAAGTGTACTAAAGCTGTAGGAGTTGCAGATTGTGTAGCTTTTTCTCGTATTTCACTGTTCCGCAAGAAAAAAAGACTTGCAGTTACAGCTTATATTACCAGTCCGCCCCGATAGCTGAGTGGCCAGCGCGGCAGTCTGTCACGTCAAGGAGCCCGGGTTCTGTTTTTGGGTGGGTCGGAGATTTTCTCCGCTGAGGGACTGCGTGTTGTGTTGTCCTCATTATCATTTCATCATCACCAGTGGAAGGCAACGGGAAACCACCACCATCACTTCCCTAGACGCTCATGTGGTGGACCTCCTCTGACGATGTTTCCCTCATGGGAAGACCTGCCGTACGGCAGAACACAAAGTTTTATATTACCAGCAGCCTCGGAATAAGTTGAGGTTTGAGGACTAACTATATATATGTATGGGTGACTGCTAAAAGGTACCTACATAATATTTTTTACTTTTTGAGATAACAGTATTTTCGCCATATGTAAGGGTTTACAAAATAGGAAACAACAACAAAGGAAGAAGAGGAACCTAAGTTGTTAACGTGATCCTAGTTGGTCAATACGATTGTAAAAAAAAAGAGGGTTTACAGAAGTTTGACAGTGAAAACGTGCCTCAGTCAAGCTTCCTTTCTGCGTCTTGCAGTCAGTGTCTTTTATGTAGTGATTGACAAAAGATACGTAAGTCAGTGACTCGGTTCCTTTCAACACTTAAGAGTTAGTAACACTGTAAATTGTTTACTGCAGCTAGTTCTTTCTGCTTTTCTTTGTTTGTTGTGTAGTGCGTATTGTATTTATTGGTAAATAGTGGAGGTTATGTTAGTGTTAGTAACTTACGGTAATTATTAAAAGATGAGTGAATCTTGCGATTTAAATGACAATTCATTAAAAAGAGGAAAGAGGAAACCAAATTCACTAGCCTACGAAAGGAATGTTACACTACTGGCCATTAAAATTGCTACACCAAGGAGAAATGCAGATGATAAACAGGTATTCAATGGACAAAAATATTATACTAGAACTGACATGTGATTACATTTTCACGCAATTTGGGTGCTTAGATCCTGAGAAATCAGTACCCAGAACAACCACCTCTAGCCGTAATAACGGCCTTGATACGCCTGGGCATTGAGTCAAACGGAGCTTGGATGCCGTGTACAGGTACAGCTGCCCATGCAGCTTCAGCACGATACCACAGTTCATCAAGAGTAGTGACTGGCCTATTGTGACGAGCCAGTTGCTCGGCCACTATAGACCAGACGTTTTGAGTTGGTGAGAGATCTGGAGAATGTACAGGCCAGGGCCGTAGTCGAACATTTTCTGTATCCAGAAAGGCCCGTACAGGACCTGCAACATGCGGTCGTGCATTATCCTGCTGAAATGTAGGGTTTTGCAGGGATCGAATGAAGGGTAGAGCCACGGGTCGTAAGACATCTGAAATGTAACGTCCACTGTTCAAAGTGCCGTCAATGCGAACAAGAGATGACCGAGACGTGTAACCAGTGGCACCCCATACCATCACGCCGGGTGATACGCCAGTATGGCGATGACGAATACACGCTTCCAATGTACGTTCACCGCAATGTCGCCAAACACGGATGCGACCATCATGATGCTATAAACAGAACCTGGATTCATCCGAAAAAAAATGACGTTTTGCCATTCGTGCACCCAGGTTCGTCGGCGAGTACACCATCGCAGGCGCTCCTGTCTGTGAGGTAGCGTCAAGGGTAACGGCAGCCATGGTCTCCGAGTTGATAGTCCATGCTGCTGCAAACGTCGTCGAACTGTTCGTACAGATGGTTGTTGTCTTGCAAACGTCCCCATATGTTGACTCAGGGATCGAGACGTGGCTGCGCGATCCGTTACAGCCATGCGGATAAGATGCCTGTCATCTCGACTGCTAGTGATACGAGGCCGTTGGGATCCAGCTCGGCGTTCCGTATTAACCTCCTGAACCCACAGATTCCATATTTTGCTAACAGTCGCTGGATCTCGACCAACGCGAGCAGCAATGTCGCGATACGATAAATCGTAATCGCAATAGGCTACAATCCGATCTTTATCAAAGTCGGAAACGTGATAGTACGCATTACTCCTCCTTACACGAGGCATCACAACAACGTTTCACCAGGCAATGCCGGTCAACTGATGTTTGTGTATGAGAAATCGGTTGGAAACTTTCCTCATGCCAGCACGTTGTAGGTGTCGCCACCGGCGCCAACCTTTTGTCAATGCTCTGAAAAACTTATCATTTGCATATCACAACATCTCGTTCCTGTCGGTTAAATTTCGCGTCTGTAGCAAGTCATCTTCGTGGTGTAGCAATTTTAATGGCCAGCAGTGTATTAAGAAGTTGATATTACAAGGCAAAGAAAACATTGAACATGGAGGACAGCAGCACTGTTCTACGTCAACTCTTTCACTTTGCAGGTAAGGAGGTTGGTTGGTTGGTTGGTTTGGGGAAGGAGACCAGACAGCGTGGTCATCGGTCTCATCGGATTAGGAAGGATGGGGAAGGAAGTCGGCCGTGCCCTTTCGGAGGAACCATCCCGGCATTTGCCTGGAGTGATTTAGGGAAATCACGGAAAACCTAAATCAGGATGGCCGGACGCGGGATTGAACCGTCGTCCTCCCGAATGCGAGTCCAGTGTCTAACCACTGCGCCACCTCGCTCGGTGGTAAGGAGGTAATTGCTGTAAAACGTACTGCTGTAGTTTTGAGAAACTTACTGGTATAGCTGTAGATATGGCTATGTGGTTTACCCGAATGAATGGGGTAGTAGGTAGCTAGTAGATTGCCCCTAATGGTAAATATTTGTGACTATGTGACTGTTTAAAAAGAAAAAAAGAAAAAACACATTACTACTGGGAACAATAACCATTGCTCATTTCAATCTCATTAATTATCTAGACGTAAATATCTTATTATTTGGTTTTAGGTACAAGAAAAACTGGCTAATGTTGAGAAAAAAATCGAGGGTCAATTATGACGGCCGAGACCGGCATGCTCATTTGGTGTTCTACTTGCTCTTTAAACCAGATGCCTTCCACGAAATGAAAGTGCCCAATTTAGTATTTCCAAATATGATTACTTTGAGTATTCTCATGAAGACAACGATATTGTATAAACAAGAGAGTACATATGATCAGGTGGTTTTCAAAGCCTGCGTACCTTTACCTGTAAGAACACTAATGAAGTGTCTTTACCTAATCGAGAAGTTAAACCACAGAGGGAAATACCTACGAAAAATAGCAAAATTGAAGACTTAAAGAAAATTATGCAATACACTAAGTATCCGGACATCCCTGAAAACATACGTTTTTTTATATTAGGTGCTTTGTGCTGCCACCTACTGCCAGGTACTCCATATCAGCGATCTCAGTAGTCATTAGACATCGTGAGAGAGCAGATGGGGTGTTCCGCGGAACTCACGAACTTGGAACGTGCTCAGTTGATTGGGTGTCACTTGTCTCATACGTCTGTATGCGAGATTTCCACACTCCTAAAATACCATAGGTCCACTGTTCCCAATGTGTTAGTGAAGTGGAAACGTGAAGGGACATGTACAGCACAAAAGCGTACGGGCCGGCCTCGTCTGTTGACTGACAGAGACCGCCGACAATTGAAGATGTTCGTAATGTGTAATAGGCAGACATCTATCCAGACCATCACACAGGAACTCCAAACTGCATCAGGATCCACTGCAAGCACTATGACAGTTAGGCGGGAGATGAGAAAACTTGGATTTCATGGTCGAGCGGCTGCTCATAAACCACACATCACGCCGGTAAATGCCAAACGACATCTCGCTTGGTGTAAGGAGCTTAAACATTGAGCGATTAAATAGTGGAAAAGCGTTGTAGGGAGTGACGAATCACGGTACACAATGTGGCGATTCACTGGCAGGGTGTGGAAATGGCTAATGCCCGATGAACGTCATCTGCCAGCATGTGTAATGGCAATAGTAAAATTCGGAGGCGTTGGTGTTTTGGTGTTGTCGTATTTTTCATGGAGGGGCTTGCACCTGTTGCTGTTTTGCGTGGAACTATCACAGCACAGGCCTACATTGATGTTTTAAGCACCTACTTGCTTCTCTGTGTTGAAGAGCCATTCGTGGATGGCGACTGCATCTTTCAACACGATCGACCACCTGCTCATAGTGCAGTGCCTGTGGCGGAGTGGTTACACGACAGTAACATCCCTGTAATGGACTAGTGTGCACTGAGACCTGACCTGAATCCTATAGAACACCTTTGGGATGTTTTGCAACGGCGACTGCATGCCAGGCCTCACCGACCGACATCGATACCTCTCCTCAGTGCAGCACCCCATGAAGAATGGGCTGCCATTCCCCAAGAAACCTTCCAGCACCTGATTGAGCGTTTGCCTGCACGAGTGGAATCTGTCATCAAGGCTAGGGGTGGGCCAGCAATATACTGTATTCCAGCATTACCGATGGAGGACGGCACGAACTTGTGAGTCATTTTCAGCCTGGTGTCCATGTAATTTTAATCACGTAGTGTATATTGTACAAAAACACAATAAATTTTACAATCAACTTGCACAGTGGCCCTCGACAGGCATAGTGCGAAATACAATGGCGAGCCTCAGAAATACGCTCCGCTCAGTTTGTCGCAGAGTTGTTTTGTAGCTGCCTCGTCGAAGGCGATGCGCCCAGTCGATGACGTCGAAGATAGCTTCGTGATATGACCGTAAGTCGTGCATCGGTAACTTGTAGTCAGCAGTACCAGCATCGGCAATCCTATGCGGATAGAAAATGTTGTGGGGAAGGCGAACCAAAGACTACATTTTATTAGTAGGACACTTACAAAATGTAACAGATCTACTAAGGAGACTGCCTACACTACGCTTGTCCGTCCTCTTTTAGAATACTGCTGCGCGGTGTGGGATCCTTACTGTGAAGGGCTGATGGAGTACATCGAAAAAGTTCAAAGAAGGGCAGCAAGTTTTGTACTATCGCAAAATATGGGAGAGTGTATCACTGAAATATAATGGATTTGGGCTGGACGTCATTAAAAGAAAGGCGTTTTTCGTTGCGACGGAATCTTCTCACGAAATTACAATCACCAACTTTGTCCTCCGAATGCGAAAATATTTTGTTAACACTGACCTACATAGGGAGAAATGATCACCGCGATAAAATCAGGGAAAAAAGAGCTCCTACGGAAAGGTATAGGTCTTCGTTCTTTCCGCACGCTATACGCGATTGGAATGATAGAGAATTGTGAAGATGGTTCGATGAACCCTCTGCCTGACACTTAAATGGAATTTGCAGCGTATCCATGTGGATGTAGGTGTAGATGTATACGTAAGTTGAGCCCCTCCATGAGTAACAGATTCTACATGTTCTAGAAATTTTCTTTTCTCGTACAGAATTATGCGTGTTTTTCAAGGATTACATCAAGCCTCGGGGAAGAATTTCTGGGAAGAGAAAGTCTTCCCTTCAGAAGTGGGTTTGTGGTTTTATGAACAGCTGTAGTTAGTTTGCTGTCCTTGCAGCAATGCTGCATATCCGCAAGCACATCATTCTTCTTTTCCTCAATTCTTGCCCTGGAGTCTGCAGACACTACTACTAGCAAATGATCTCCGTATGCAACAACGCCTTGAGTCGCATCTGCCCGTATAACAGATTTAATGGTGGTGCAATACTAAGATCTGCTGCGGTCGCAGGTTCGAGTCCTGCCTCGGGCATGGATGTGTGTGATGTCCTTAGGTTTAAGTAGTTCTAAGTCTAGGGGAC
The DNA here is from genome assembly GCF_021461385.2 of Schistocerca piceifrons. Lineage (NCBI taxonomy): Eukaryota > Metazoa > Arthropoda > Insecta > Orthoptera > Acrididae > Schistocerca > Schistocerca piceifrons. The sequence goes on from NC_060138.1 coordinate 1,218,158,768, forward strand.
TGATGACCTCCGATGTTAAGTCCCATAGAGCCTAGAGCCATTTTTGAATACTAAGATCGCATCACAGTAGACTATTTATAGAGCCTTGAGGACAGCGCCTGGTAATCTTTTATGATTACGTTGCTGTGCGCTGCAAGCCGCTGCATCCACTACAAGAATGCGCAGATCTGTTATACAGTCATCTGTGGGCCCTGAGTTCTCTGAGGCGAGCGACTATCGCAGGCCACCAAAGATTACCGAATGCGCCTGCGATGTCAATCATGAGGGCGATTGCACACTTCGTTGTCGAAGTTTCTGCAATCGAAGAGCTCTGCTGACCCCCTTCATCTATAGACTTTCCTTTTCTGAAACCATATTGACACCGGTTTAGACCCAAGAGTTTTCAGTGCTCCTGGAACCGATCACAGAGTAGACGCTCCTGAGCTTTAGCCAAGACGATTAATATGCAGGTATGTACAGTTCTTCTGTGATGCTGGCCGTTTATGCTTTCCCTACTATACTCTAGCTGCTTCTTGAGCGAAGAGTGTCATCGAAATCTGACCGTCGTATTTGTTATCTACTTCACTTTTAAGTTGTGCGTGTATTTCAGTATCTGTGTTTGTCTTATCACCATATACACTCCTGGAAATTGAAATAAGAACACCGTGAATTCATTGTCCCAGGAAGGGAGAACTTTATTGACACATTCCTGGGGTCAGATACATCACATGATCACACTGACAGAACCACAGGCACATAGACACAGGCAACAGAGCATGCACAATGTCGGCACTAGTACAGTGTATATCCACCTTTGGCAGCAATGCAGGCTGCTATTCTCCCATGGAGACGATCGTAGAGATGCTGGATGTAGTCCTGTGGAACGGCTTGCCATGCCATTTCCACCCGGCGCCTCAGTTGGACCAGCGTTCGTGCTGGACGTGCAGACCGCGTGAGACGACGCTTCATCCAGTCCCAAACATGCTCAATGGGGGACAGATCCGGAGATCTTGCTGGCCAGGGTAGTTGACTTACACCTTCTAGAGCACGTTGGGTGGCACGGGATACATGCGGACGTGCATTGTCCTGTTGGAACAGCAAGTTCCCTTGCCGGTCTAGGAATGGTAGAACGATGGGTTCGATGACGGTTTGGATGTACCGTGCACTATTCAGTGTCCCCTCGACGATCACCAGTGGTGTACGGCCAGAGTAGGAGATCGCTCCCCACACCATGATGTCGGGTGTTGGCCCTGTGTGCCTCGGTCGTATGCAGTCCTAATTGTGGCGCTCACCTGCACGGCGCCAAACACGCATACGACCATCATTGGCACCAAGGCAGAAGCGACTCTCATCGCTGAAGACGACACGTCTCCATTCGTCCCTCCATTCACGCCTGTCGCGACACCACTGGAGGCGGGCTGCACGATGTTGGGGCGTGAGCGGAAGACGGCCTAACGGTGTGCGGGACCGTAGCCCAGCTTCATGGAGACGGTTGCGAATGGTCCTCGCCGATACCCCAGGAGCAACAGTGTCCCTAATTTGCTGGGAAGTGGCGGTGCGGTCCCCTACGGCACTGCGTAGGATCCTACGGTCTTGGCGTGCATCCGTGCGTCGCTGCGGTCCGGTCCCAGGTCGACGGGCACGTGCACCTTCCGCCGACCACTGGCGACAACATCGATGTACTGTGGAGACCTCACGCCCCACGTGTTGAGCAATTCGGCGGTACGTCCACCCGGCCTCCCGCATGCCCACTATACGCCCTCACTCAAAGTCCGTCAACTGCACATACGGTTCACGTCCATGCTGTCGCGGCATGCTACCAGTGTTAAAGACAGCGATGGAGCTCCGTATGCCACGGCAAACTGGCTGACACTGACGGCGGCGGTGCACAAATGCTGCGCAGCTAGCGCCATTCGACGGCCAACACCGCGGTTCCTGGTGTGTCCGCTGTGCCGTGCGTGTGATCATTGCTTGTACAGCCCTCTCGCAGTGTCCGGAGCAAGTATGGTGGGTCTGACACACCAGTGTCAATGTGTTCTTTTTTCCATTTCCAGGAGTGTAGTAAGGCGCTTAGTAGATATTCTGCTGACTCCCTCCATCCAGCCATCATTGAGCCATTCTCTTTACGAATTGTGGACATGACAGTAGGTACTTTAATCTTTTCAGCCAATAACTTATATTGTCTTCCCTATATGTAAAATTCTAGTTTTAGTTTCGTGAAGCAATATTTTGGAGCGCATTTTAATTGCCCAGTGTTCATGGAGCCTCAGAGGGCGCAATGTACGCCTTAAACCACGTTTCTCTTTTTCTTGATCTCACTTTCTGTCTCAGCGTGGAAAGTTTTGGGCCTCAAGGCGCTGTAGCCTGCTTGGATATAAATATCCTGTGACCTTTGCAAGAGTTCAGTCAGTAACTGCACACCCAAGTCTGCACTTACCGGAAGCGATTCCATGGGAAATGCTGCAATGTAGGCAACTAAGTCATCCCAATCCGTGTTCCTGATGACTAACTCATGCTTTACTCCGCTTATCTGCCTCTATTGTTGCCACTCCCCTCCCCCCCCCCCCCCCCCCCCATGAGAAGTGCTTTATGGTCACTGGATATTAGGTACTGGAGCACTTGCCAACTATTAATTTTACCTGCTGCCATGCAGTTTACTAAATTTAAATCTATGGTAGTGGCTATACCGGCTCGTCCCTCGAATCCACTCCGCTGACCTTCTAGATTTAAAACAATGAGGTTTAGTTCCTGTATTGCGTCCTCTAGCATCTCACCTCGTGCCTGCTGTGCCACAGAGAGAATTTAGCATTCGCGTATTTTGCCACAAGGAGACACACACCTCGTCCATATAAAGATACTGCCCTTTGTTTATATACATAGGGTATGATGGGATGAGATTACTGCATCTGTAAGTTTACTACGGCCCGTTTGGTCTGTGTATCCTTCACTTCTACTGTGGCCATGTGCTTGCCACGTAGGTGAGCCGCGTTAGTCGCAGTGAATTTCCTACTTGTAACCCCTACATCGGATATTGCCTCATCGCTGTCAGTAACCTTTAACGTACTCGTATATGCAGGAAAATGTGGGAGCCTATTGTTTCTACTGTATGGTACTTGCAAACAGACTATATCAACAGCCAACACAACAATTAGCTTTCATATGTCTGTCACAGCCAGTTTACTTCACGCAGTATTTATCTGGAGCGATACTGCCACACACCTAAGGTGGCTTGAGGAGTGTAGATGACGTTGATATGGATAAACGCCAAGGAAAATGGCTTAGTGCAGCGAAGAGGCGGGCGACGGCTGTCATTTCCTGCCGTCCAGCCGGTCTGGTCTGGCGGAGGCGAGACGACCCACAGCAAAACTCCCCGCGGGAGTAGCGAGTAGCGGGCGGCGAGTAGCGAGTAGCGGGCGGCGGGTGCGCCGGGTAGCGGGCCGCGCGGCGTTTTGATTCGCGATTCCGTGTATACATTACGGGCACTTTGCGCTCTATTATAAAAGGCGTCCCTTTGAGGGCGGCGAAAGACTGGCTAAGTGGGCCGCCGTAATGGCGCCCGTTGCCTGCGGTCGGCTGAACAAAGGCTAATAAAGCCTGTTTGCCGTCATGAATATGGATCGCTGCAGCGCCGGGGGCGTCTCCACCCCCGCTCCGCCCCCGCCCGCACCCGTGCCCTGTCGCTGGCCGCATTGTGAGCGCCGGCGCAAGTGCAGCGACTCCGGTGCCTCGTGTGGCAGTCCTCGTCCGGTTGGTTTGCGTGTCTACCCTATTGCTACCGTAAACAACAAGCTCACCGTAGCTACCGTAACACGACCTTTTACTGCTGAAAGGTAAATTGTACCCATGTAAAAACTCCACCCTCAAATTGGAAGGAATTTCTATTCTCTGAAGTCAAGCGTGCAGCTATTTAACGCTGTATTTCTATGAAAAAAGGAAATATCTCTACTCAGAATCACCTACAAAGCTTTTCAAATCGTTCACAATCTATCTCGAGTTGGAAATGTGAATGAAACACTGCTTGACAGAAGAGTGACTCGCTCACAACACACGGTGGGATATCAGTGGAACTTCATACACGTACACACCATCAGTGTGTATGTAAATGATTAGAGTTGCAACTCTCTCTGACAGTTAGAACGACCACCAGACAGCACTAGTGTTTCTGGTCTTTAGCGTTGTTAAGAGACCTGGTAGGGTATACAAGGGGCGTGGGCAATATCAGATGTTGAAACACTTCCTGGCAGATCAAAACTGTGTGCCGGACCGAGACTCGAACTCGGGACCTTTGCCTTTCGCGTGCAAGTGCTCTACCCACTGAGCTACCGAAGCACGACTCACGCCCCCTCCTCACAGCTTTACTTCTGCCAGTATCTCGTCTCCTACTTTGCAAACTTCACAGAAGCTCTCCTGCGAACCTTGCAGAACTAGCATTGCTGGAAGAAAGGATATTGCGGAGACATGGCGTAGCCACAGCCTGGCGGATGTTTCCAGAATAAGATTTTCACTCTGCAGCGGAGTGTGCGCTGATATGAAACATCCTCGCAGATTAAAACTGTGTACCCGACCGAGACTCGAACTCGAGACCTTTGCCTTTCGCTGGTAAGTGCTCTACCATCTAACCTACCCAAACACGACTCAAACCCCGTCCTCACGGCTTTACTTCTGCCCGTAAAGATGGTAGAGCACTTCCCCGGAAGGCAAAGGTCCTAATTAGAGTCTCGATCCGGCACACAGTTTTAATCCACCAGGAAGTTTCATATCAGCGCACACTCCGCTGCAGAGTGAAAATCTCATTCTGGAATATCAGATGTTGAGTGATCACTGTGTAGAACGGGAAGATGCCGCCTACTTGTGTGAGACGTGTTATCAGCAGGTGACAGAGTTTGGAAGGGTCCACGTTGTGCGCGACCATTTGGCCGGCTGGACGAATCGTTCCACGTCCAGTTCTGTGGTGCAGCCTGGTTCGACAGTGGTCCGATGTTGGACTGCATGGGAAGTTGCGACCAGGCACACCCGTCAAAATTCCAGTCGACCACAAAAGATCACTAGCGTAATATTCACCAAGCACATCGTAACCCCTTCATAAATACTGGATTTCTTGCAATATTCTGAATCATCCCGCACCATTTTCAAAAACTGGCAGGAGCCATACTAGGGAATTAACATCCGATTCATAGGCTGCCTTTAAAACCACATCGCAGACTACTGCATTTGGAATGGAGCTGTGACTAACTCGCATGAACTGCTGATGAACAATATTGCATCGTGACCAGCGATGACTGCCGGTTCTCCACTACCCGAGATGAGCATCATTAGTGAGTGTGGCGGTGAGATGGGGAGACGCCCCATTCTTCCATTGTTTAGGAGAGGCTATAACACCAATAATCTATAGATATACGTATATTCCGTATACGTTGTCTGCTGACTTTGTACTATAGTGTGTCTGCATAGTCAAGATCTTTGGTTGTGGACATATGTAACAACTGCGCTAATTATTTTGCCGTTTTAAGAAATTGTATTGCAACTGTACCTCTGGTTTTATATGTAATACTCTGTGAATGTAACAGTATGTAAAAGCTCTGTACATTTTACTGGTCCATAAGTAGGGAAGCTAAATGTGAAACCTGTAGTAAAATTCCGCCGCAACGGAAGTAGTTTGACGGAACTGGAAAAGCTGGACTTGACGCGCAAGGTGCTTGATTTCCTTGTGGAGAGTAGCAGTTTGTAACGGGTCATCCACCTCTAGCATTACTGTTCCTCAACAGTAGTTGTCGAGATCAGTAACATTTTTCGAATTTTGGACAAGTCAGTAGTATCTCAGCTGCTTTTCTCAAAACTTTCATATAATTTTTTACACAATATCTTATATTTCAAGCTAAAATTTATGAAAAGCAATTAATTTATTTTGGATGTTACAGTCTATAAGTACTAGGTCTGAAAGTATAGTTATATTTATTTTTTAGAAACATATGAAATTACGAATTATTTGGCACACTTAGAATTTCTATTATTAATTACACAGTCTAGCACTGTTTACTATGTATTTTTCTGGAATCATTTATGAAATAATAACAGAGATTAGTAGAACATCATCTGTCAAGAAAAACTGTAAACCCTTTGGAAAATGATTTTTACCGCAGAGGGAAGCAGTAGTAAGCATGCCTCTGATGTGATCGGACGTATGTTTGTATTTTGAGCGAACAATGTAATTTCGTCTTTCTTAATGTGAAAATTCAAAAGACTGTATGATATACTAAAACGTGCCAAAATATATTAAGGTAACAACAATAATTCTGCAACAACAAACTGTAAAACTATTTAGCTCAATTCAACCATGGGGACCTAAAATGTGAGAATTTCACCTGCAAGAATCATACCCCAGACAAGAAGAAGTGGAACGAACTCTTTGACGAAAAGCTAAGTAAACCAGAAAGCTTATTGTAATCTTCGTTCCTCTCAAATTTTCCATAAAAGACCTTGCTTATTGTAAAAAATGACTGGAATTAGGAAGGGAAGGAAGGAAGAGATTAGAAGTTCGAGTTTGACTGTGATACTGAGTGGTCAGCGGCAACCTTGATCAGCTATTGCCTTTAATTTGGATGTATAAATTGAACCAAGAACAGCTTGCGATCATGCAAATCAGCCACGGATGGAATGTAAAGTGGCCTATTGACCATGGCATTCTTATTGACCCTGTTTGGTTAAATTTACGACGCCAAGAAGAGTTGTATCAGGAAGCGACTAACATCAAGAACCATGGTTGCTTTACCGCCAGTTTTGTAGCCACTGTAATTTGCCACAAGCGCCGCCTTCAGTAGAATTGTTATATAAATGTGTACATCCAATGGACCAGATATTATGTATTGATAATAACCTTTTGTGGGACTTCTGACTTACGTGTGCACACCCGTGATTATCCTCAGTCACATTCCTAGAGAGGGTCATTTCCAAATGAGTTAATTCCGAGTATCTTGTTTTTATTAAACTGACAAATTTGGCAGTAAAACATCTTGCAGGTTTTATTAACTTTGTTGAATGTGAAGTTTGGTTAGCTTTCTGTAAATGGTTTACTCCATATAATTTTTCATCTTAAAGTTACCTAAAGTTTTTCATTAAGTAAGAAGCTGCCATTACGATAATCAATAACAAAAATATAAAGTTCTTATAGCTGTCTGTAAGTAAAATAAAAAGACAGCAGTATTGTTTCATTTTGAACAGGTTTGTAAACCTGTAATTGTTTGCTTCTTTGGATATGTTGTTTTAAAGTAGTTTATTAAGTTGTGTAGTCATTCACAAAGTCAGTTTGACTTTGAGTTCAATGAGAGTCTAGTTGCTAGCTCCTGCTAACTGCTGAACTAATTTTGCATTATTCATTATACTTCAAGTTGTTACTAAAGATATTTCCAATTTTCTTAATTTTGTGTGTTACTATTTACAACTGATTATGGTTTTTCAAACCATAGCAGTGTAAGGGCTCCCATAAGCTAATTGACTTGTTTGATAAATGAAAGGAAAGGCTCCTGAGCTAATGTAGCAACCAGTATAGTCATTTATTCTGCACCAAAACTTCTCTTATGAATAATAACTCCACTTCCCATTTCTAAAGAGTAACTTCATGTGCATATTTCTGTAACCCGTAGTAATCAGTACTGTTTCAAAATTATGATCTTTTTTGAGATACTTAATTAAAATAGTAGTAGTTGATGCTGCCGACAGTCAGAGTTTGTTAGTAATTTCACATGTCCTTCTCCTTTTTTTCACTATATTGCACAGTAGTTTTCGGTAATAACAAGTGTTATCGTGAGATAGTGTCTACTGCTGCATTTATTGGCCATTCTATGTTCTGCATAAGAGTTAGCTTTTGTGTTTTTTGCTAGGGCACGTTAGTGTAATATTGAAAATATCTATGTTGGAAGAGATCAGTTTGTGTATCGAGTGAAGTTAGTTCCTTAGGTGAAATTTATTTACGCTTCGCCATAAAACGTGATACCGCATTGCCTAATTAGGCTGGCTAACGCATGTACATATAATTACAGTTTATTTACGTATTAGTAGAATTAAGTTCAAAACCCTTTTGTTTTGCTGTTGTTACTGGTTCACTTGCTTCGCGATTACAAAATTACAGTCCGATTCCTTGCCATTAAGTACTGCCACGGTCAGACTGAACTCTTCACAGAAGGTTAACACTATCGGCGATTGCCAGTTTGGTAAGGGCCAGTAATGTTACAGGGCACAGCGGTGTTACTCCTGCATTACAGTTGGCAATCCGTGGAGTGTGACTTCAAGTCACGGCTGATGGTGACTGAGGAAACTTTGACAGCACACAATGGTTTTTTTACTGGCATCCTGCGTCCTCGTGTGTTATCTCTCAAAGCGACAGTACTTTGTGCCATTTTTCAACAGAAAACTGCTCGTCCACACTTGGCACTCGTCTCTAGGAACTGTCTCCACGATGCTCAGGTACTCACGTGGCCAGCAAGATCCTCAGATCTGTCCCCGATAGAATAGTTGGACCATTTAGGACTCAACATCGTCCCATTATCAGTTTCGAGGACATCTAGAACCAGTTACAACAGCTGTGTGCCAGCTTGCCTCCGGAGAGGATACAGTGGCTTTATGACAACCTTCCCGTCTGAATCTGTGCGTGCACCCAGGCTAGACGGTGTGCAACGTCATACTGATAAATGGGCTCTTACTGCTAAGTTCTTTGTAAATTTGGGTCGGTTATGGAATCCCACTCTCAGACTACGAAGTTTAATTTCGTTTCCTCCTCTCCTTCTGAACGCCTCAGTTTTTTGGTGGCTAGCAAGCTCTGAAGCAATACCACAGTGTCATCCTAGTCGTCGCTGCTGGATTCACAACAAGTCTGTGTGTGTCCAGCAGCTGTGCTACCACCGTTCGACAGTAGGACAGTTTTTATTAATATTTAGTACCACATTTTTGACATTATCCGTAGAGTCACCCTTTAAATATTTTTTTCAAAAAATTTAATTGGGTGTCAGCCTTAACCATTAAAGAATAGTTACCTGTTACCTCCATTTAAAATGAAGTTAATGTTCTAAGGAAAAACTTACGATATGTTCCCTTACTATATAAAAAAATCTTTTCCTATATTATTTGTCCCTCTGCCATGAAATTGTACAAGAGTTTATATACTTTTATGTCTTCCACCGCTAAAAGAGATATAATGCTTATTGGTAAAGCATTGGAAAAGGACATCAGGCGATGCATAAGTTTCGTAGTTTCTTAATACATTCTGTCACACCCGAAGAAAATTTGACTAACATCATCCTCATTGCCGCATTCACACGAGAAAAATGTGATCATATTGAGCGGAAGATGCTTTTTTTGTGGGCATCAGTCCGAAGACTGGTTTGCTGCAGCTCTCCGTGCTACTCTATCCTGTGAAAGCCTTTTCATCTCCGAACAACTATTTAACCTACGTCCTTCTGAATCTGCTTACTCTATTAACCTCTTGGTCTCTACGACTTTTACCCCTCACACTTCTAGTACCAAAATCGTGATCGCTTGATGTTTCAAAATGTATCCTGTCAACCAAACGTACAGTCTAGCTTCTGACGTTTGAACTAAGTACAGCTTTGACATGGTACACACGTACCGTTTGTTTTACATTTTATGCAAGTCTTTTCCCCTTTTGGGCGTTCTGTATTGATGATGGACCATATCTCTTTAGGCAGTTTGTAGTTTTAGTGTGTTCCGAAGAAGGCATGGTTATCCGCGCCGAAACCTTGGTCAACATCCGGTTTCTATTTGCAGTCGACGCGGATTCTTTATAATCATTATCTTCAGTATTATTTCGTAGCACCACATTTCAAAAGCTTCTATTGTTTTTTTGTCTAAATTGTTTCTCGCGCTTGTTTCACTTCCACACCAAGTTATACTCCATACAAATACTTTCAGGTAAGACTTCCTAACACAGAAATATATATTCAACGTTACCAAATTTATCTCGTTCAGAAACTCTATTCTTGCCGTTGTCAATCTACGTTTTATACACTCTCTACTTCGGCCATCGTCTCTTATTTTGCTGCCCATATAGCAGAACTCATCTACTGGTTTAAGCATTTCGTTTCCTAAACTAATTCCCTCAGTGTCATCTGATTTAATTAGATTACATTTCGTTATCCTTGTTTTGCTTTCGTTGATGTTCATCTTATATCCACCTATCAAGACATTGTCCATTCAGTTCAACTGTTCTTCCAAGTCTCTTGCTGTCCTTGATAGAATTACAATGTCATCGGAACAACTCAAAGTTTTTATTTCTCCTCCCTGAGCTTAAATTCCCACTCGAAATTTTTCTTTTGTTTCCTTTACAGATTCCTTTTCATACCCCTCTACTCTTCAACTACCGGCTGGTTTCTGCGCAAGTTGTAAATAGTCGTCTGCTCCCTGAATTTTACCTCTGTTACCTTCAGAATTTCAAAGACAATATACCAGTCAACACTGTCAAACGCTTTGTCTAAGTCTAAAAATGCTATATACAAAGGTTTCCACCTAACTTCTAAGAGCATTCGTAGGCTCAGTATTGCATCGCGTATTCCTACATCTCTCCACAATCGAAACTGATCTTCCACGAGGTCGGCTTGTACCAGTTTATGCATTCTTATGTAAAGAATTCTTGTTAGTATTTGCAATCATGACTTAATAAACTGATAATTCGGTAATATTCACACCTGTCAGCACCTGCTTTCCTTAGAACTGGAAATATTATATTTTTCTTGAAGTCTGAGGGTTTTTCGCCTGTATCATATATCTAGCATACTAGATGGAGGAGTTTTGTCGTGATTATTCCCTCCAAGGCTATCAGTTGTTCTGCCAGTATGTCGTCTATTCCCTGCGCATTGTTTCGACTTAGCTCTATCGGTTCTCTGTCAAATTATTCTCGCAGTATCAAATCTCCCATCTCATCTGCATCTATTTCCTCCTTCATTTCTATAATATTGCCCTCAAGTACATATCCCTTGTATAGCCCCTCTATATAGTCCTTCCACCTTTCAGCTTTGCCTTCTTTCTTTACGACTGGTTTCCATCTGAGTCTTGATTCATAGCTACTTCTCTTTTCTCCTAAGACCTTTTTAATCTTCCTGCAGGCGGTGTCTATCTTCCTCTTAGTGATATGTGCTTCTAAATCCTTACATTTGTCGTCCAGCCTTTCCTGCTTAGGCATTTTGCACTTCCTGTCGATCTCATTTTTAAGATGTTTGTATTCCCTTTCGCCTGATTCATTTGCTGCAGTTTTATATTTTCTTTTTTCATCAGTTGAATTCAATGTTTCCTTTACTATCAAAGGATTACTACTAGGCCTTGTCTTTTTACCGAACTGACCCTTTGCTGCCTTCGCTATTTCATCTGTCAGAGTTACGCATTCGACTTACACTGTATTCCTTTCTCTGTTCTTGTCAATCATTGCCTAACACTCTCTTCCTCAATCTCAACAATGTCTGGTTCTTTCAACTTGTCCAGGTCCCACCTCCTTAGTTTCCTGTCTTTATCCAGTGTCTTCAGTTTTAATCTAGAGATCATAACTACTAATCGGTGTCACCAGTTTTGTTTCTCCCGTTGACGCCATACTCCTGAGTGTCCCCCGACAGGAGATTCGAATCTAGGCGCTTCAGTCCGGAACCGAACAACTGCTACGGTCGCAGGTTCGAATCCTGCTCCGGGCATGGGTGTGTATTATGTCCTTAGGTTAGTTAGGTTTAAGTAGTTCTAAGTTCTAGGGGACTGATGACCTCAGATGTTAAGTCCCATAGTGCTCAGAGCCATTTGAACCATTTTTTTATTTTACCCAAGAGGACGCCATAATCATTTAACCAGGCAGTAGAGCTGCATGCCCCCTGGAAAAAGTACGACCATAGTTTCCCCTTGCTTTCAGCCGTTCGCAGTACCGGCTCAGCAAGGCCGTTTTGGTTGATGTTACGAAGCCAGATCAGTCATCCAGACTGCTGTCCCTGCAACTGCTGAAAAGGTTTCTGCCCTCTTCAGGAACAGCAAGTTTTTATAGCCTCCCACAGATACCCCTCCATTGTGTTTGCTACTGCATCGCTGAGGCATGCAATCCTCCCCATCAAAGGCAAGGTCCATGGTTGACGGGGAGGCGGTAGATATGTTGCCAGAATCTTGCGTGACTAAGTCGAAGGCGTGGCATTCTTACTACAAAGTTTCTTCCGTATCTACATTTTTGCTATCCAGGATATGAACACGGATCAAATACCACTGCGGCATAATCTCGCCATTTAATTTCGTGAGACTGATGGAGGTGTTTGGTCCATTGCGCCCTGTTTCTAGTCCTTTTAGTTGAGAGATATCGTCATGTGACGCTGTATCATATTTTACTGAATCAGTGTATGCAGCTTCCTTGGTCATGGTGTCTACTTCTTCATTTCCCTTTATTCCGCTCTGTTTCTTCAACCAAAATATGATGGTCGTCTTAGTTAGGCCTAAAGGCTCTTGAACTTCTTCTATAAAGCGGTAAACTGAATATTCGTCGGTGCTGTTAATATCATAGCACTTTAAGAGCATCAATGTTGACCATGAACCTGATAAAATAATGATTGCTTCTTCTTGAAGTTCTCTTGCATTTCTGTGTCCCTCTAAAATCGTTACAAGTTCTGCTGCGAGTATAGACGTTACTTCATGGAGCTTTAATTTAACTCCTCGATTATTGGTGCCATTTAGGAATGCACTTCCTACCCCATTTTTTTTCTTTAGACCCATCTGTGTAAATTTGTCTCGAGGACGGCCATGCTGCCAGATTGTCATTCACTGTACCTTGAATGAATGGAAGGCGCTCCTTACCACTCAGCTTCACGAAGGATGTGCTGAAATACCTAAAATTTAGTGAAGTGGCAGAGTATTCACGCAAAGGCAAAGCATCGAAGTAAAAATCCGCTAACGTCTGTAGTTTCTCGTTAACCAATACCTGTTTGCAAAACGTTTTGTTAGTACACTGTAGGGTGACAGAAATGGAAATGCTTCAACAGGAAGTTGGCAGTGATATATTTCCTGCATAGTTCTAGTGGCATTTAATTATCTTCCACCAGCAAAACATTAGTTTTAGTTGATTTGAATGCTCCATTACAACATCAAATGTCTTTAAACTTCCACTTATCTAGTTTCTCTAGTCTATTTTGTGTTTCTGAACCATAGCAGATGCATTCGTAGTCCATGAAAGGTCTTATAGGAACGCGACATACAAACTGATTTAGGTGCCCCTACCGCTGTTGCTTTAAGTCACCCGTAATGTTATAGATGGCCTTCATAAACCACGCTCGAGATTTGCATTAGTTAAATTTTGTACTGGGTTTCGTTTTCGCTAGAGACCGTAGTTTTCAAGTTATTAAAGAAAAACGTACAAATGTGACCACCAAACGCACTTCAATCCCACGTTCAGCTCCTAACGGTCAGGACTTTTACTATGTTGTTAGTGGCATTCCATCTTAATGTTTTCGTCTGAACGAATTATTTCCTACATTCGACCTACACTACCGGCTTAGCCGAGGACTTACAAATTGTAAAATAGACGTTTGTGTAAATTTTATCAGACAGTTTTCGAATTTTAAGAGCATAAAATAAACAATTACATCGTTCTATTCGTCAGACCTTCTGACTACGAAACTACTGTGCTTGTAAGAACTGTCAACATAATCAGATGTAGTATAACATTTACAAAAGCCATTTTTCGTTCATTAACCTCATGGATATGTTTCAATTAATAATGTTAATGAGGTAGCTGATTACGCAGGTGGTGTAATAGTCCAATGAATAGAGACCAAAAAAGCTCGAATATTGCGAAAAGTTCGTGTAGTCGGAAATTTTCATGCAATGGTCGGAGGGCCTACCACGAACAACATACTGAAAATCCTGACTGGTGAGGGATGAGTGGGGGGATGGAAGTGGAATTGAAGGTCACTTTTGTTCGTTTTTCTCGAATAACTCGAAAACTAAGCCCTCTATCAAAAACGTATCGCAGTACAAAATTTAACTACGTTACCTTTCCTACAAAAAGTCCTGTTCATTTTTTCTGTAGGTCTAATATTTTTTGCACAGCGAGCGAGAGAATATGAAAATCTCGCAAATGGTTTTTGAAGGAGTTGCGGATTGCATAAAACTCATTGTTAGGGGTAACTGATTCATGCTGTATGTCTGCTGTTCAACAAACGCCTGTCACAGAGCGAAGAATATTTGGGCACTTTCACAATTTTGGATCACATGTTTAATGTGATGTAACCATGTTATCTTGCAATGTATGTAAAGCCCTGTGTACTTGGCCACTCTTTTGACTGGAATTATAAATGGCCCTAATCTTGTATTCATTATTTCGTTAAGCCTATGTCTTGTATATACACTATGTGATCAAAAGTATCCGGACACCCCCGAAAACATACGCTTTCCATAGGAGGTGCATTGTGCTGCCACCTACTGCCAGGTACTCCATTTCAGCGATCTCTGCGTCCACGTGATTACTCTGCTATTCACAATAAAGTGCCTGGCAGAGGGTTCAATGAACCACCTTCAAGCCGTCTCTCTACCGTTCCACTCTCGAACGGCGCACGAGAAGAACGAGCACTTAAATTTTCCTGTGCGAGCCCTGATTTCTCTTATTTTATCGTGATGATCATTTCTCCCTATGTAGCAAAGCGAGGAGAAAACTGGTGACTGAAATTTCATGAGAATATCCCGTCGCAGCGAAAAACGCCTTTGTTTTAATGACTGCCACTCCAATTCACGTATCATGTGTGTGGCACTATCTCCCCTACTTCGCGATAATACAAAACGAGCTGCCCTACTTTGTACTGTTTCGATGTCATCCGTCAGTCCCATCTGATGCGGATCCCACGCCGTACAACAGTACTCTAGAGTAGGGCGGACAAGGGTGGTGTAAGCACTCTCTTTAGTAGACCTGTTGCACCTTCTAAGTGTTCAACCAATGAATCGCAGTCTGGTTTGCTGTACCGACAACATTATCTATGTGATCGTTCCAGTTTAGGCTACTTGTAATTGTAATCCCTAAGTATTTAGTTGAATTTACAGCCTTCAGCTTTGTGTTACTTATCGCATAATCGAGATGTGGCCGAATTATTTTATAACTCATGTGAATAACTTCACACTTTACTTTATTCAGGGTCAATTGCCACTTTTCGCACCATACAGATTTTTATCTAAATCGTTTTGCAATTCGCATTGGTCATCTGATGACCTTACAAGACGGTAAATGACAGCATCATCTGCAAAAAATCTAAGACGGCTACTCAGATTGTCTCCTGTATCGTTAGTATAGATCAGGAACAATAGAGGGCCTGTAACACTGCCCCACCATTTAGACATGACAGCGCTTGGGGCACTCTTCCTCGATCTCTCTGTCCACCCTGGCTGTCAGATCTTGACTGTGACTCTGCAATGCAGAGATTCATGTGAGATGGTAACGGAGAAACTCAGAATCATCAGTTTCAATCAGTGACCGTTCGAAATCCCACTCCCCCACACAGCCCTTTTCTGTAAGTAGGACTGTTCTACAGAGTAATTATGTAGATAAGATATTTGTATGGTGCGAAAAGTGGCAATTGACCCTGAATACGAAAAGTGTGAAGTTATTCATATGAGTACTAAAAGAAATCAGCTAAATTTCCATTACGCAACAAGTCACACAAATCTGAAGGCTGTAAATTCAACTAAATACTTAGGGATTGCAATTATATATCATACAAGCGGAGTAACTCAAGGGTCGTATTTTGGAGCACAGTGAGACCGCTCGAAGTATAAAATCCCTTCAGGTGTTAAAGTATGGTAGCGTCTGTTCACCGTCCAGAATCAATCATCTCCATGATTGACTACCATTCATTAGCGCAGGCAGGCCTGCCTCCTTCCAGAACTCGCTTAGAAGTGTCCAGAATGCTCTCTTGAGCTCTTCACTCCAGAAGTCCCTGTCTCCACTTGACTCCCGTAGTGTTCTGCTACTGTCTGATTTTCTCTTGGCTAAGGTCATTCCCACCAAAAATACACCGTCCTTAAGCTCTATAGACATGATCTGATTCACCCGACCACTTCCTGGACTGAACTAATGTATTAGAACAATATTTAAACAAAAAATGTCATAAACATTCGTTTAGACTCAGATCATTTACAATAAATATTAGTTGTTTCGTAACTAAATAAACCAGCATTCTTACCCGAGTATGCTCACGACAAATGACAACAGATTGTCGTTAAGTACTGTTTAAACAGTTATTTATGCTTTTTTGACAGAAATGTCTTTTGATTCTCTTTTCAGTTGTAGTATCCATTAACACATGCAATTTTTAATAGCACTTGCAATCAACATTTAAATAAACTTACTAGTAAAATAGTAAACTGTTCATTAAGTAGCTAAAAAAGTACTACAATATGTGAGGTATTCATACTGCATTTAGTAGCTGCGTAAATGTGGAGAATATGAAGTTCTGACACACATTTACGTAATAAAAAACGTAATAAATCAATAAGTGGAATAGATATAAAAGTTGTTAAATCACAGGTTCATTGTGAAAATGTTTATTCACTATGAAATATGTAGTTCTGTAGTTTTAAAAATATCCAGATATGGTTGTGTAACTGGTGTGCCTCATTTTCCTGAAATCGCAGATGTATTCGGATGTGCTCTAATATTTGACTACGAGTTATTATCGAATCTCAAAGAGCTGTAACTTAGCCATCCTTAAGATTGTCTGATACTCAGACATTTTTTGGAGCAACTCCTGCACAAAGACCACGCGAGTGACAGCTTCGGGATTTTCCCCATTTCTGGTGACGCTGCTAGTCTTTGTACCTGGACATGCTCATACCTGTCACCTAGCCAGAAGCCGGAACAGCCGCATTACGCCCTGACACCTGGGCTCGCCAGCGTTCAGCCATACAACAAATTCGTCTTACTTGGTTTAGTACCAGGTGGCAGAGTAGCTCGCCTACAAACATACCTCCACTTAATGTGGCACACTAGCTTGCCAACTTTGTGCATTAAGCCGCACCAAATGTGACATAATAAATACATACATAACATAACAAATGGAATACCCAACTAGCATCTCAGAACAACAGAGTAATGATTTTTGTGGTGGTATATGAAACAGCGTATACCTCCTAGGATATGTTATGTTAGAAATAGAGAATTACTAAACTCATTTATCCATGGACAACAACATCTATTTTTATATATTTTCTTTGTTAACAACGGATCCCCTTTGAAGAAAGGTAGAAAAATTGAAGTTAATTTGCCAAAATATTGAGTGAGACAGGCCGGCCGGCGTGACCGAGCGGTTCTAGGCGCTTCAGTCTGGAACCGCACGACCGTTACGGTCGCAGGTTCGAATCCCGCCTCAGGCATTGATGTGTGTGGTGTCCTTAGGTTAGTTAGGTTTAAGTAGTTCTAAGTTCTAGGGGACTGATGACCTCAGATGTTAAGTCCCATAGTTGCTCAGAGCCATTTGAACCATTTGAGTGAGACAGACGTTACATTACAATAACAATAACCTCAAACAACGAAGAAATAAGACTTTAACACAACTGGAGTTTTTAAAATTTTTAAATTGAACAATTTTAAATTACCCAGCCAATTAAAATAATTAAAACGTTCTAGTTAAATTTCTTCAGGTGAATTGAAGCCAAAGACATTAAGGCAGACCCCCAAATGATAAATGTCAACAAAGATATCGTGGGGATTACCCAAAGGTTTTATACAAAAAAATTTACAATAAAACTTAGAACAAGAATACAATATATATAAAACTCTAAAAAGCAAAAATTTCCTATGCGAAGGCAGTTAATCAGAGGCCTCTTGGCAGACAACAAAATTTTGTTTTCAGTGCAAGTCAGATGAGGTAAGATGCTCAGCCTGAGCACAGACTGCAAGTCGCGCTAGGAAGTGTTCGAGAGCCGTGCACGCAGCGGCAAGTAAGCCAGGACTCCAGGACTACACGCCGAGACGCTGCCGACACGGAACTCTCTCCCAGCAACTTAGTAACTGTTGTTAACAAACAACAAAGATAAGTGTCTGACTGGATAATACTGTAAGTAAAGTTATGATTTAACAATGATTGCATTTAAAGAGCGTTTCCACTAAGATGTTACGTCCTGGTAAATAAGCTTCGCTAATAGAACTGCAGAAATGGAGCTGTAATTTCTTCCAGGAAGAACTGTAAAAAACAACTCACTAGAGTCTTACCATTAGCTGGAGTCCACAATATGCTTAGAAAGTCTGGATAACAGTAATACCAGAGAGCCCACCAACTTCTAAAACATCGTGAAAACGAACATTAAATGTTAGAATGAGTAGTTCCCTTGGTTAAAGAAAAACTAGATAAGACTGATATAGCTATGCGTGACAACTGGGCACATTACATAACCACAGAAACATTGACCATGGCAACTTTTTCGAGAAAGAATGCTGGCCAGCAGATTAAGAAAAGTCAATCCAAAAACACACGGAGCTAAAATGACAGAGCCCAAAAAACAAGGCGTGCATGACGCCTCAATTAACATAAATATAAATACGTGTTCAAACAGCTTGCGGAGCGGAAATCAGTGCGCACAGCTGAACAACTAGTTGCACTGAACGTAAACGAACCAGACCTTTGCCTTCTGCCCAGTCCTGGCGATGAAAAATGGACGAAGTCCTGGAAAAGACGTCGTGCCAAACCACACCGCGTGTCCTTTGATTCAAGCACTATTGTTGCCCGCTGGCTCCATACTGCACGAAAACTATCAGCCAACTGCCTGCAGAGCTCTCTGCAGAGGTCTCCCTCTCTCTCTCTCTCTCTCTCTCTCTCTCTCTCTCTCTCTCTCTCTCTCTAGACGCTACTCCATCGGCCGCTGTTGAAGACTAGGCGAGGCAGCAACAACAGCACAATGGAGTAATCCGCGCCCCTGGTGAGACGCCAGCTAAAAGTTGTCGGTAATGAAATCAGGCGCAACGGCTCAATATTATCAGTTTAAATTTTTTAAACGTAACACGAATTACAAAATTACGGCATATTAATTATATGCCAAAATAAATACGTATATTTGAATGAGATCCCGAGTCAGCTTTATCTTTTCACAAGTTTTTAACGCTTTTGCACTTATTTGGCAACACCTTTTGCTTTGACCACGCCGTAGCACACCAGTATCAGAAACACGGCACACGATCGGTGTTCTAGCATCGAATCCGCCGATACAAAATAAAATTCATCACCAGCCGACGAGACTACTGCTACGCCGACTTCACAAATATCTTCACATTCTTCCATCGATGTACCACAAAATTCATCACCAGCTGGCGAGACTAAAGCTTCGCCGCCTTAGGAGACATCTTCATCAACTTTCTCTTATACAAAATCGTCTACATTACCTTCACCTACATTACTATAATTGTTGTCACTGATTAGTGCCTCATTAGAATTCGTCACACATTTCTCCTCCTCCAAATACAGGTCCACATCCGCCTCTCTTTTGATCACAGAAGCTTGCAACAAACATACATTTATTCCAGCGTTCACTTCCCTATCACAAAATAAAATTTTCAGTCCCATATCCTTATCGTCAAATTTCTCTACATATTCTAAACCTTCCTTGCACCCAATTTACTATTGCACTACTTACAATTATTCCTCATTTTATTCGCACTCCATCTCCAACATTTGTGGCTTCTTTGCCGAATTTGCCACACTCGCAGGATTTTTAAAATAACGTGTCCTTTTCAACACCAGTGAATTTCGCCATCTCCATATCTGAGATGCCGCGATTTATAATTTCCTGACCTCGTATTCTGGCGTTGCATTTCGTGATACTGGTGCCCCTCGAATCTTCATTCCTGATTTTGATTTTTACTGTGATAGTTTACGTTTCCATTTTTCCTGTGAAAATTATTATTACGGTGATAACAACTTTCGTGATTATTCCCATTTGGTACGCATCTCCCTCTCTACTGTTCCAATTATGTGGTTTGAATTTCAACGCCTGTTCAAGTTTCTCAATAAAATATAAAAACTCATCAATGGAATTTGCCGGATTGTGGACAAGATCCAATTGTAAATATTCAGTTAGTCGACTCTGGAGATTTTTAATCTCCACCAATACTCCCAGCGGACGATTTACACTGAAGAGCCAAAGAAACTGGTACACCTGCCTAATATCGTGTAGGGCCGCCGTGAGCACGCAGAACTGCCGCAACGCAACTTGGCATGCACTCGACTAACCTCTGAATTAGTGTTGGAGGGAACTGACACCAAGAATCCTGCAGGCCCGTCCATAAATTCGTAAGAGTACGAGGGTGTGGAGGTCTCTTCTGAACAGCACGTTGCAAGGCATCCCAGATATACTCAATAATTTCCATGTCTGGAGAGTTTGGTGGCTAGCGGAAGTGTTTAAACTCAGAACTCATACCCGTACACCTCCATCCACTGGATGCAATTTAAAACGCGACTTGTCCGACCAGGCAACATGTTTCCAGTCATCAACAGTCCAATGTCGGTGTTGACGGGCCCAGGCCAGGAGTACCAGAGTCGGCCTTTGGCTCCGAAAGCCCATATCGATGATGTTTCGTTGAATGGTTCGCACGCTGACACTTGCTGATGGTCGCAGCGATGTCGGAGATCTAATGTTCTACCGGATTCCTGATATTTACGGTACACTCGTGAAATGATCGTACAGGAAAATCCCCACTTCATCGCTACAGCGGAATTGCAGTGTCGCATCCCTCGTGCGCCGACTATAACCCAAGTTCAGACTCACTTAAATCTTCATAACCTACCATTGTAGCAGTAGTAACCGATCTAACAACTGCGCCAGATACTTGTCTTATATATGCGCTACCAACTGCAGCGCCGTATTCTGCTTGACTACACATCTCTGCATTTGAATACCCATGTCTATACCAGTTTCTTTGGCATTTCAGTGTATATGCGTCATCTTAGCTGGTCCACACATACAAAAATCCCGCATCGACTCAGTTCCGTGTTTGAAACATCGTCCGTTTAAGAACTCATTCTGAAGTCACGTTTGGTTCTATTCACACAGAATTTGTTCAGGAAGCAATTCTCTAGCACTTCATAGGTAGTAAATGAAGCACTAAGTCTTTGCTCTTCCGACATTCCTCTCACAAAATGATCTCTACAAGCAGCAAGAAAATCAACCGGACTGTAACTTCCATTATTTGCATAACACTTTGTCGTTCCTGAATTACACCACTGAACACCAACTACTGTAGTAGTCTAAAACGCTGCTAAATAATTTAATTCTGACCTCTTATCTTTAAACTGCTGTTCATACCACACAGATTATTTACTTAATCGCGATTCAAAATGTTCTCTGTTGTTGTGCACCTCCTTTCCTCATTCTGCTACTCTACGTGACAAACTGTTAACAGACTTATTGGTCACGTCCTGAAGCGCATTTCGCCTCTGCACATAAATTCTCACTACGCCACTCAGTTCGTGATATATCTTTCCTAACATGTCCTAGAAATAATTTTCCACTGTGTTAACTCTGGATTTAACCGCGCGAACCTCCTCAGAAATTATGTCTACTTCTGGTCCTATAGCTTTTGAATCAATCATGCCTTCCACATCAGATTTAATTTCTGCTACACTTGTCTCTACCGCAGCTACCTTTGTTTTTATTGAAACTATCTCTGTACCCAACACCCCCATTGTAGAATTCAAATTTTCCAGAATTTCCCTTAACTATGGCACTGAATTATCCGGAATTACATCTCCCTTCACTGATCTTGGACTACCTGCGCTGTCTCTGTTAACACCATCACAGTCCAATTTTGGACTTGTAACACCCCACCCGTCACTTAGCTGGTATTGGCGTGTGTTCCCCCCAACTAATTGACTAACAGATCAACAGAGAGTGCAAAACTGCCGCAATATCGGATAACGCAAAGAAGTAATATGGCCCTATGACTCCTGATTGAACTGCGGTGGCAGTGTTGACATTAATTTATTCAGAATTGATCACTTTTAATTAAAAAGTGATGCACATTGATGTTATATTCAGCTATTGAACACCAGATGCAAATGTTGAACATAAAATTAATTAAGGAAGTGACTTGGGATTTCAACTACTTGATTGAAAAAAGATGCAGTCGATTAGCACAAATTCATTTTAACTCCTGACCTTCAATCATCACATTACAAGACTCTCCTATCAGGCAGTGGTAATAAATTGCGTTTGCGTGGAGTAAAGTGCATTAACTCAAAAGTAATTCCTATCGACTGACCCAGGCATAATGCGGAGTGCGAGAAGAATTCTACAATACACGGCCCATGAAACCCTCATGGAAACTTTGCCGACGTGATCCAACAAATTAATCTGTGGCCGGTGCGGGCACAATATCACCGAATACAGTGTGGATGTCGGCCGACCTCATGGTGCTGCAAGGCTGCACTCGTCTATTCACTCCTAGCTATCTTGCTCAGTACATAGCTGAACCAAGACTTTCTATCTCCAAGCTCAATCGTTCCATTTGCTAAGTCCTAAACTGCAGAGATGCTCACTCTTTCTCAGGCAAGCTGAGTAAAGAACGCCACGTCCGCACTCTAGGCAAGCTGGGAACGAAAGACCTCTACTGAGACTTCTGCCAGTCCGCTCTTCGACTTGGTTTCCCCTCCAGCAAAATCACTTACGCCAATTGCAGTGCAAGTCTCGTTAATTATGCATCGCTTCCCAACGCCGACCAATGCCTGCTAAATTCCCACACAATTTCCCTTCCTCTCAACTTCTGCTATTTTGCTCCCCCCAGGCCACCCATCAAGGTTAGCGTCTGCACAAACACCAAGTTTTCCGGAATTCTGACTCCCAGGAGAGTACTTCAAATTCCTTGGTCCTACGTTCCCATCGGTGGCCAGCGTATTTCATGCTGTCGCTCTTCACCTGATTTACTTCAGGCTCTGTGGACCATGAATTCAGCGTGAAGTTGCTGTAGTCACGAACACGCATATTTTGACCTCTGTTGACCGCTCCACCGTAGCTTTGCGCGGCTTTGTCACATGTTTCACAGAAAACGGGACGACGGACATTTATCAACAGGCATACAAGTTCTCCGTCTGTTTCCCGGTACACCAGCATGGAGTTGGGTCAACCACCCACTCACTGTCACTCATCTTAAGGCGGCTGGAGGCCGCGCACCGTTACCACTTTCTCAGAGCTTGAGCTGCCCTAAGCTGCCTATTGTCGCTTCCATTAGCCGTTCCCCAGCCAGCCACGGTCAACTCTAAATGTTTCCCTGGGGTAAACTAGCGTCCAGTAAATCGACTCGTTTCCACAAAGTTTTCATGTCGTGTGAATTACTTTAAAACCATCACCTGACATTAATTATTCCAATACGTCCATACTATACCCTCTACAAGATGCATTGTGCCTTGTCAGTCATTTTTGTTCAGCCCTACTGTTTGCTCAACGTGAGTTAGGTGATCTTTAATGACTTCATGTAAGGGGCATAGTTCTTGCCATCTTACAGACTAACTGGCTCCACTCACATTATCTGAACCACAGACACACTCAGTCACTGATGATGTCGCTGCAGGTTCACACATTTTCATATTATCGCTGCTGCTGCTCGAAGAGTTTATGCTGATGAACTCAAAGTCGACGCAGTGGCCAGCTTTACTGTGGCCGCCGCTGCTCTCGTGCCGTGGTCCAAGTCTCCTCTGCTGCTGGCCGCTGCAGACCCAAACTTCACACGCCTCTACGTGGTCTTCTTCTTCTTTCTTGAAGTTCTGTGGTGAAATTCCCCACACTTGGCTTTCTCTACCAATTATCATGCACACAACTGCTGCAAAATCCCGGATACTTCTTCAGAATCTTATGCCCGGAGCCACCACGCAGACTGCCTATCATGCAGAGTAGAATATCGGAAAGTGTTATAATTACAGCTGTAATTCGAAAGGGATTAGACTCATAACTCAATCGAGACCACAATTGCAATGGTACCTAACGTTTACTGCTGGGTAGTTGCTCATCCCAAACAGCAGTCCATATGAGCAAACCGTTTGCATCTTTACCTATGGTTACTCATACTTTAGGTACTTGGGATATGCATGGCGCTGTTTAAAAAGAATAGTTCGATGTAGTCACAATGCTGAGCCACGCAGGTCTCCTTTCATGACCTGAAGCTAATTTGATGTAAATAGTAACCTCTAGCAGTGATTCTGCAGTCAAACAGTCTATGCACTGGTTAGAATTGCTAATTAATAAAATACACAGAAATATAAAATAAAATGTAAATGAATAATCTTTTGAAAGGTGAACCATTCTAAGGTCTGTAATTGATGTAGACAACAGAGAGTTATACTGAATATTTTTATTCAGAAAATGACATCACACATAAACGGAAAGTGGTCCTACGATATTCATTTAAATTACATACAGAAAATACCCTTATCAAATGCAGTAAAGTTACTCTGAGAACGTTACAAGAATGGTAGCAAAATCCCTAAACTAAATAGTCATCAGCGATTTGCAAAACCTAAGTCCATTTTGTGACCACAAGATACGAAATTTTATCTGGCTCAAAACAGTTCATATCTCAACATGATGCTTCACAGATTGTCACACATAGTTCAAGGAATAGTAGCTCATACTCTGTCTCTCCTCGGTTCCGTGATACAAGTGGAATAAACTGGAGCACATTCAGACCTCCAGAAATACAAAGTCCCTTCAGAAGTTAAAGTACGGTACCGCCTTTTCACCATCCAGGCTCAGTCATCTCTATGATCGAATACCACTCACTACCACAGGTAGCTCTGCCTCCTTCCAGAACTCACGTAGAATTGTCCAGAACCGCTCCTTTGAGCTCTTTACTTCGAAAGTCCCAGTCTCCACTTGACTGCCATAGTGTCTCGTTAAATCTGCTTTTACATAGGCTGAAGGCATCTCCACCAAAAATACATTGTCTTTAAGTTGTACAGATATGATTTGATTCAAGATGACCACTTCCCCAGCTAAACTAATATTTTACAACAATATTTAAATAAAGAAATGTCATAAACATTCCATTACACTCAGATCATTTATAATAGTGTAAGTATTAGTTGGTTCGTAAATAAATAAGCTAGCATTCTTGTCCAAGTGTGTTCATGATAAATAACAGATGGTTCTTCAAAATGGTTCAAATGGCTCTGAGCACTATGGCACTTAACATCTGAGGTCATCAGTCCCTTAGAACTTACAACTACTTAAACCTAACTAACCTAAGGACACCACACACATCCATGCCCGAGGCAGGATTACAACCTGCGACCGTAGCAGCACCGCGGTTCCGGACTGAATCGCCTAGAACCGCTCGGCCACAGCGGCAGGCAGATTGTTCTTCAGTACTGTTTAAACCGTTATTTATACTTGACAGAACCGTCCTTTAGTTCTCTTTCCAGTTGTAGTGTCCATTAACACATGCCTTCTTACAGGCATTTGCCATCAACATCTAAATAAAGATACTGAAATAATAGCAAACTGTTCATTAAATACACTCCTGGAAATTGAAATAAGAACACCGTGAATTCATTGTCCCAGGAAGGGGAAACTTTATTGACACATTCCTGGGGTCAGATACATCACATGATCACACTGACAGAACCACAGGCACATAGACACAGGCAACAGAGCATGCACAATGTCGGCACTAGTACAGTGTATATCCACCTTTCGCAGCAATGCAGGCTGCTATTCTCCCATGGAGACGATCGTAGAGATGCTGGATGTAGTCCTGTGGAACGGCTTGCCATGCCATTTCCACCTGGCGCCTCAGTTGGACCAGCGTTCGTGCTGGACGTGCAGACCGCGTGAGACGACGCTTCATCCAGTCCCAAACATGCTCAATGGGGGACAGATCTGGAGATCTTGCTGGCCAGGGTAGTTGACTTACACCTTCTAGAGCACGTTGGGTGGCACGGGATACATGCGGACGTGCATTGTCCTGTTGGAACAGCAGGTTCCCTTGCCGGTCTAGGAATGGTAGAACGATGGGTTCGATGACGGTTTGGATGTACCGTGCACTATTCAGTGTCCCCTCGACGATCACCAGTGGTGTACGGCCAGTGTAGGAGATCGCTCCCCACACCATGATGCCGGGTGTTGGCCCTGTGTGCCTCGGTCGTATGCAGTCCTGATTGTGGCGCTCACCTGCACGGCGCCAAACACGCGTACGACCATCATTGGCACCAAGGCAGAAGCGACTCTCATCGCTGAAGACGACACGTCTCCATTCGTCCCTCCATTCACGCCTGTCGCGACACCACTGGAGGCGGGCTGCACGATGTTGGGGCGTGAGCGGAAGACGGCCTAACGGTGTGCGGGACTGTAGCCCAGCTTCATGGAGACGGTTGCGAATGGTCCTCGCCGATACCCCAGGAGCAACAGTGTCCCTAATTTGCTGGGAAGTGGCGGTGCGGTCCCCTACGGCACTGCGTAGGATCCTACGGTCTTGGCGTGCATCCGTGCGTCGCTGCGGTCCGGTCCCAGGTCGACGGGCACGTGCACCTTCCGCCGACCACTGGCGACAACATCGATGTACTGTGGAGACCTCACGCCCCACGTGTTGAGCAATTCGGCGGTACGTCCACCCGGCCTCCCGCATGCCCACTATACGCCCTCGCTCGAAGTCCATTAACTGCACATACGGTTCACGTCCCCGCTGTCGTGGCATGCTACGTGTGTTAAAGACTGCGATGGAGCTCCGTATGCCACGGCAAACTGGCTGACACTGACGGCGGCGGTGCACAAATGCTGCGCAGCTAGCGCCATTCGACGGCCAACACCGCGGTTCCTGGTGTGTCCGCTGTGCCGTGCGTGTGATCATTGCTTGTACAGCCCTCTCGCAGTGTCCGGAGCAAGTATGGTGGGTCTGACACACCGGTGTCAATGTGTTCTTTTTTCCATTTCCAGGAGTGTAACTACACAAATACGACAATACTCAGTGTACTCATGCTATTTTCATTAGCTGTGTAAACGTGGAGAAGACGATGATCTGACAAACATTTGCGTAATGAAATATATATATATATATATATATATAAGACGTAATAAACCAATAAATAAAACAGATACAGTTACGTAGCTTTCAGGGATGATAGATACAGTTAATGCTGTCATTTGAGACATCGTTTGTTGAAATCACATGACATATTTAAATGTTGTTTATGCAGAGCTTAATTGTCAGAATGTTTATTCGTAGTTTGATACGAAGCTCCGCAGTTTTAAAGATAGTGAGGTATTGTAGTGTAATTAGATGTACCTCATTTTTCTGAGATCCCAGATGTATTCAGATTTGCTCTAATATTTGACTGTATTTTCGAATCTCTAAGAGCTGTAACTTAGCAGTCTTTAAGATTCTCATACACTCATCTGTTTATGAAGTATCTCCTGCATAAAAGCCATGAGAGCAATAGCCATCCAAATTCACAGCTTCGGGGTTTTCCTTGTTTCGGGCAATACTGCTGGCCTTTGTACCTGGTCTCCCTCATACCGTTCAGCTAGCCAGAAGCCGGAACTGCCGCAGTGTGCCCTGAGACCTGGGCCTGGTAGCGTTTAGCGTTAGAACAAATTCGTCTCACCTTGCAGCAATTGTAGGTGGTCAAGTAGCTCACCTACATATGCGTACTGTTACAGTGTGAGTCTCTTTTATAACAGAAAATACTTTTAGCATGTGAAAAGACAGCAAAAAAAGTTGTTACTAAATAATTTGATTAGCAGTACAAGAATAGGAGCTGGCCAGTTACATAGGTGGCACATGCATATCAAATTTTTCATAATTCTTTAGTTGAGTCCCTCCTACACTGGAACACTTTGCCGCTACGAAAATCGTCAGAACAGCGAGACACAGCCGAATTTAAGAAACGGTAGATACATTGTCGCTAATGTGTAGTGTAGAGCAATAATGTCTAATGATGAATTGTTAAGTTCAAGACCACATCGTCTGAATTATTGTCAGTATGAAACTTCCTGGCAGAATAAAACCGTGTACTAGTCGCGGCTCGAACCTCTGACAAATGGTTCAAATGGCTCTAAGGCATCTGAGGCCATCAGTCCCCTAGACTCGAAACTACTTAAACGTAACTAGCCTAAGGACATGAAAGACATCCATGCCCGAGGCAGGATTCGAACCTGCGACCGTAGCAGCAGCACGGTTCCGACTGCAGCGCCTAGAACCGCTCGGTCACAACGGCCGACGAACCTCTGAGATTCATGGGCACACGCTGCGAAGATGTGTGATGAGTTGTTTCTGGACAAATCGTTTGTGCACTTCCGTGTGAAGGTGAGGTTTTCATGTTTGGTTCCCTGTCCGTCACACAATTCTTATCTGACAGCAATTTTTAAAACACGTCATACCCGACTGCAGAGTGAAAATTCATTCTAGAAATTATAAATGTATTACTCTTTAATGGTAGTCCAAGCATATAAAGTGATCTGAAATCCATGTTTCAGTGTTTATGGAAATGGCAAACGGTCAGCTTGATTAATGTGAACGCATGGCATGGAAAACTTAACGACAAAGTCCACATATGTATATAAATGAAAGTGTGTGTCTATAAAGAAACACTTTTCTCCATGACCAATCACTGCCACCCACTCAAAATTGTGGTGGTAGGTAGCCTTTGGTCTCCTACTGTTAGTAATGGAGTTTGGCCACAGTGGGTGGAAGTGGGTGAGTGTGGGTGGTAAAAATCGTTTTCTCACACATTGTGTTTATGAATAGCGTTTCATATGTTTTGAGTGGGTGTCAGTGAGGGGCTGAGATGTCTTTTGAATATTCTGGAAAATATCTTTTGGACTGGATTTTTCCAGAAAGTTCCAAAATCTTTGAATATATATATGACTGAGAATTATAATAATACTGCTGAGAATATGATGGTATGTATAAGAATTTCTCCCAAGCATCTGGATCAAATTGGTCCAAATCTGATACACAAACTCCTTGTCCTGAGAAGACCAACATAAGGGGGGCCCAGGGAGAAGGGGGGGTTTATATCACTCCAGCTCTGTTATATATAGAGATGCACGTTTTTGAAGCCCCTGTTGTATAGGCTGCCAGGCAGATGGGTGTGTTGTATGGGAATACTATCGACCTGCCTTATCTACCAGCTTTACAGTGCAGTATACACATCAGGGGCAAGAAATGGTTTTTCCAGCCCCTGACGCGTAGGCTGTCCAGCACAACAGCCGTGTTGTGTCGAAGTAGTATCGGTTATTATCCTGCTTTGCATAGCAGCCTACAAGCTACGGGAGAAAAAGGGTTTCCAAGCCCTTGATATATTAGGTTGTGCTGCATAAGGGACGTGCTGTGAGCGTGGTACCGTCTTGCTTTATCTGCCTCTTGCAGAAGCTTGCCGGGCTACTTCTGCAGATAGGGGTACCGAGCGACGGATAGAAGAGGAGATGGAGAGAGGGGGCAGGAGGAGATGGACAGGGAGGGAGGGGGGTAGAGGGGATGTACATAGGGGGGAGGAGGGGATGGACAGGGGGATAGGGGTGGAGAAGGTGGGCAGAAAGGGGGGAGCAAAGACAAGAGGGGAGCAAAGACGAGATGGGCTGACAGGTTGGAGGTGCATGTGGGCAGGCAGGGAGGCAAAAGGGGGAGGGGGAGGAGATGGACCAAGAGATGTGTGCATTGTATGCGACTTACATGTAGACAGGCAAAGCTGCAGGGAAAAGGTTAGTAGCATTTATATAATGCCAACGAACGTTTCGAAGTCACAACTCCATTCTCAATGCGTTCTGCTGTTATGTAAGAACCTTCACTGCGATGTCAAGACGTCATGAACGCATATTTGTGAACTTCGTTCCTTTTGTGTATGGTATCTGGGGAAGCGTTCGTGGAGTGTAACCAAGTTCCTATCCAGTAGAAAGCCTTGATATTGGAACTGCGATTTTGAAACGTGTAGTGGAATTTAATAAATGCTATTAACACAGTAGATCAGGTTCGTTATTAAGTTTTCCGTTTATCTTATTGTCTCGGTTTGCCGAGGGTAGCCACTGTGGCTGCTGTGAAGTGCTCAGCTCGCGTGTGTGTTATCTGTTTCAGGTGAAGCGTTCTTACGAAATAAGCTCGGGGAGCCGCAGGGGTGTCGACCGTCCTTGGGACGCGGCGGCAGTCTGTCGATGGTTTGTGTAGAGCTTCCGAGGCGGCCAAGCACCGTGGCTGGCACAGCCCGCCGAGCCACACCGCTACATTTTTCTACTGGCCGCTGTCCTCATGAGTATTCATGACCAGCGTAGCTGATAGCGGGGAAGCGCCGCCTCGCGGACAGTAATTCCTGGCGGCGGCTCTAAATATCCGGCCCGCCCCCGCCGCGGCGCAGCCGACAGCGTCTGACTTCGGCCTAGAACGCACTCGCCGCCGCCCTTCCCCAGAAAGGCCCGGCCGGCCGGCGGAAGGCCGGACAAAGAAGGGCGCCGCATTTTACATTGCAGATGCGGCGTCGCGGCGACGCGCAGGTTTTAGCGCGCATTGTCCGCCGGCCGGAAGCGGCGGCGTGTGTGAGTGCGGGGGCGGCCGCGCGCGTCGGCCGGAAGGGGGACACACATGCAAATGGGCGGCCGCTGCTTGGAGGCTCCACATCTGCAGCCGCAGCGTCGGCGCGCCTCTGGGGAGACCCTTTTAAGTCAGTGAGTTAGGTAGTGCCATGTTCCGTTGCAGTTTTGTCCGACTTTCGTTTGAAGTAATGCAGAATCAGTCACTGTGCTGCATGCATCTGCTTGGAACGTTTCTGTGCGGTTACAATCTTTAGTTTGTAAACTTTGAACACCACTCTGTACTAAATTTCAAAACAAATTTAATTAGACTCGACAGGAATTACTCGTAATGGACGGTGGGGGTTATGAGATGTGACCGTCTACCAATAGCATTTCACAGTTTCTAATTAAAATTAGTTGGATTACTACTCAGTTCCATTCAAATACTCAGCTGTATAAGAATGTTCTACGTTCAGTAATTCAGAAAGATCAAAATACATTACTGTCCATTAAAATTGCTACATCAAGAAGAAATGCAAATGTTAAACGGGTATTCATTGGACAAATATATTATACTAGAACTGACATGTGATTACATTTTCACGCAATTTAGGTGCATAGATCCTGAGAAATCAGTACCCAGAACAACCACCTCTGGCCGTAATAACGGCCTTGATATGCTTGGGCATCGAGTCAAACAGAGCTTGGATGGCGTGTACAGGTACAGCTGCCCACGCAGCTCCAACACGATACCACAATTCATCTGGCGTATTGTGACGAGACAGTTGCTTGGCCACCATAGACCACACGTTTTCAGTTGGTGAGAGATCTGGAGAATGTGTTGGTCAGGGCAGCAGTCGAACATTTTCTGTATCCAGAAAGGCCCGTACAGGACCTGCAACATGCGGTCGTGCATTATCCTGCTGAAATGTAGGGTTTCGCAGGGATAGAGCATTCACACAAGGTTGGCGCCGGTGGCGACGCCTGCAACGTGCTACAAGAGTAGAGCCACGGTGAGATGTAACGTCCACTGTTCAAAGTGCCGTCAATGCGAACAAGAGGTGATCGAGACGTGTAACCAATGGCACCCCATACAATCACGCCGGGTGATACGCCAGTATGGCGATGACGAATACACGCTTCCAATGTGCGTTCACCGCGATGTCGCCAAACACGGATGCGACCATCGTGATGCTGGAAACAGAACATGGATTCATCCAAAAAAATGACGTTTTGCCATTCGTGCACCCAGGTTCGTCGTTGGGTATACCATCGCAGGCGCTCCTGTCTGTCATGCAGCGTCAAGGGTAACCGCAGCCATGGTGTCCGAGCTGATAGTCCATGCTGCTGCAAACGTCGTCGAACTGTTCGTGCAGATGGTTGTTGTCTTGCAAACGTCCCCATCTGTTGACTCAGGGATCGAGACGTGGCTGCACTATCCGTTACAGCCATGCGGATAAGATGCCTGTCATCTCGACTGCTAGTGATACGAGGCCGTTGGGATCCAGCACGGCATTCCATATTACCCTCCTGAACCCACCGATTCCATATTCTGCTAACAGTGATTGGATCTCAACCAACGCGAGCAGCAATGTCGCGATACGATGAACCGCAATCGCGATAGGCTACAATCCGACCTTTATAAAAGTCCGAAACGTGATGGTATGCATTTCTCCTCCTTACACGAGGCATCACACCAACGTTTCACCAGGCAACGCCGGTCAACTGCCGTTTGTGTATGAGAAATCGGTTGGAAACTTTCCTCATGTCAGCACGTTGTAGGTGTCGACACCGGCGCCAACCTTGTGTGAATGCTCTGAAAAGCTAATAATTTGCATATCACAGCATCTTCTTCCTGTCGGTTAAATTTCGCGTCTGTAGCACGTCATCTTCGTGGTGTATCAATTTTATTGGCCAGTAGTGTAAGTCAGTTGAGTCTCTGTTTGTTTGACGAGCATTTCAGCCGCAGCAGTCGCAGTTGGCTCCCGCTCTCCTGACTATTGTCCCAATACCATTTTCACTATTGTCACTGTCATTGTGGATGCTTCCCCATGTAATGTATGAAAATTTTGTTGAACCTTTCCACATGACAGTCAGTTATCTTTTCCTATTACCTACACGCGTGTGTTAACGCTTCTCATTTGTACCTCTTTTAATCACACCGCTCACACCGTTAAATTTAATATTTTTTGTTAAAGCCTACTCTCACATTTGTCTTTAGAATTTTAACCCATTTGTTTTATATTTTGAACATCTTCAGGTCTGTTGAAAGAGGTACAAGACACGCTACATTTTATCCTGCATAACTAATCTGAAAACCACAAATGATAAATATAACAAGGTAGACAATGCCCACTATAGATGGAAAACATCCAAGTGGTGATACATGGTGTCTAAAATCTCCCTAAGTCACTAATGTAGGCTACATAAATTATGTTGTCAGGAACTGTGCAGGACAGTAGGTAATCATATGATGAGTAGATACCTGTATGTGTGGTACATCAAAATGATAAAGTCACTCTGTCAAAACAAAACAGATACAAAAAAATGGTGAGTATATAAAATTAAGACCTCAGTGCAAGAGACCCTTTAGTGTCGTTATATTTAAGATTAGTTCACTACAAGGCGTCGGTTTCGATGATTCGGCAACACAGTAAAAATGAGATCACAAGGCAATTGGCTTTTTGTAATTTTTTGTATTTATGCTACGCGAATTTCAGAGCTCAAATACCAGTAGTACAAAACTTCTCCGCGAAACTCTAAAACATTCTGGAGAAAATCGAATTTGAACTTATCCGAGAGTCTTAATTCCGTAAATTAAGGTACACATTTGGAAAGATCACATGGCTAAACAGTCCGGCTTTAGCAGCCGTGCAATGCAGACCTGTAGTGTGTTTCCGCCTACGCAACGTGTCCGCTCACTTTCAGCGCCATTCAAGTACGTGTACTAGAGCCATGGCCAACCGTTTCCGAAAATGCACACTACGATTCACCTTCCGTTAATGATTACACCCGACCAAATGCATTGGAAATGGAACGCTTACAAAGCGATGAAGCTAAGATCCCATTGCCGAACATTTTGGCATTACGGTGGCCGTAAAAGTAGTTAATGACGCGGCGTTAGAACGAATACTTCGTGGGTCCAAATATGGACAACACTTCTGCCACTCCGACGACTTCAACACCATCACTTTCGATCACGCAGGCTTGGGCATGCGCACCGTACGAGTTTTCGAACTACCATTCTAGCTCCCAGTGAAAGACGCATTGTACGTTGTCATACTGCCCAACGCTGGGCGCACTTCAAAACGCACCCCTTTCTTAACGGTGTGCGACAGGTCACTACTGACTTCCGTTGGCACGTGCCATCTTATATAGACATCAGCGGTCTTTATACAAGGCAGCCACGCAAGATCTGTTCCGGATGCGGCAAAGAAAACCAACTCAGGTCTGAGTGTCTTCAGCGGCGCATCACCCATTTGCCAACCACTGCCGTGGTGCCTACGACGACAGTTTTACCGATCACCTACGCATCGGCTCCCTCTTCTCTATCCGCCGACCGTCGCCAGCCGAATCGCGTACCAGTGTTCCTTCTAGTTGCCACGGAGAACACAGTGGTCGACGCGCCAACACAACCTGATACTACTTTGAGGCCACTGTCAACAGTGGTGACTGCTGATACCCTCCCGGCCACCGATATGGACGGGCCGTCCCTCATCGTCCATGTGACGGCCTTCATCCTGGACCGCCGCTACTCCCTCCCGTCTTGCGATACAGAGGGACGGACACGCAAACAACGCTCGCATAACGGCGTGAGAAGAGGCATCGTACGGTGTTGGACCGTGACAGCTGACTCCATCCCCCTGATTCTTCTGAGGCTGTCCGGCCTGACGAGTTCTCCGAGAACCTACACGACGACAAGAATGACGACAACGCAATGCCGGATCTAATGGCGCCGGTGTATACTCTGCCAGCTAGCAAAGGACTCCACCATTACGACCGCTGCCGAGACGTTCTCCGCTCCTACGGAGATGGAGGAACATACGGACGCCACAACAACAGCATTCTCAGTGGTGTGGAGTGACGACGTCGGAAGATGACCCGAACCACACGCTGAGGACGGAGTTCCCCAGACGGAGACCTGGGTGCCTATTCTGTATCTTTCCACCACTGTGCCGATCGTTTCGGTACTCAAGAGCACCGAACGGTCTAGTAGTCGAATAAGAGCCCCTGCGTTATTCAGTATGCATTTCGGAAGCGATACCGTTCGGAAACTTCCTGGCAGATTAAAACTGTGTGCCGGACCGAGACACGAACTCGGGACCTTTGCCTTTCGCGGGCAAGTGCTCTACCAACTGAGCTACCGAAGCACGACTCACGCCCCGTCCTCACAGCTCTACTTCTGCCAATACCTCGTCTCCTACCTTCCAAACTTTACAGAAGCTCTCCTGCGAACCTTGCAGAACTAGCACTCCTGAAAGAAAGGATATGCGGAGACATGGCTTAGCCACAGCGTGGGGGATGTTTCTAGAAACATGTAAGTAATAACGAATATTGCAGAAAAATCTTAACTTACACGAATAACAATGTCTCAGAACGTGTTGGATATCGTGTTGCATATATGAAGAGGAAAAAAAAAAAATTTGCACCCATCCGTGCACAAACCCGTGTCCTTTCATTTCGCATTCCTGTGCGCCAACCACTTCACCACGCCAAACAATGTGTGAGTCACGCTCAATTTTTGCACTATATCGGAGAGGAACGTAGGCTGACTTTGTTGCCAAACGGTGTTAAGTCATAAACGGGTGACAGTTTCGAAGCTTTCCAATATCAGGCTTCACATGATGGCTTTCCATTGTTACTTGAAAGTTGTAAACACGTTTCGATAGTTACTAACTAAACCATTTGTGGGAAAAAGTGCACAAAGTCACTAGTAACGTTAGTTCACACTCATATAATATACGTAAGCACAGCCGATATCTTGATATTTAATGATCTTTAAACTCTTATATGCATAAAAATAACACGTATTTTGAGATAATATTGACCGAAAACGTCTTTTTTTGTAATCATTCACAGTAACAACCTAACCTAACCATATTTCTAACAAAGGAAAATAGTCTATTACGAACTCACTTTGCAACTGGATGCGTCTTCTGGTGATTCTTTAGTAACAAAATCACAAAATCCAAAGCTAAAACGGCTAAATATCTTTAAAATAACAAATTATAGGTGCACATAAACCACAGCTCACCGATCGACAGGGCCAGACCGAAATCCAAAACCTCTCGGTACAACTGTCGTAAAATCGGTGGGAGGACCGTTCGGTAACAGGTCTCAGAAGCTTACTGAATAGGATATTTCGGTAAGTAACCGAAAATGACGTCACTACCGAGACTAACCTACTACACCGATCGGTATGAACGATGCAGAATAGGGCCCCTGGTTACGCCGATGGCAACGCCGCCAGGTGGCGCACGACGCGGCGCGCCGCTGGCTCGTCCCTTCTCACCCCCGCTCATGGGATCCCCGTCCACAGCGAGGCTCGCCTCCAAACGTACCGAATAGAAACATTTAATACTAACATCAGCAGCTCCAGGGTGAGAAAATTCAACTGCTGCAGGAGATGATATGGGCATCAGACGGCGACATCGCGCTACTACGGGAAGTGCACTTGACCACACTTCCGGACATTGCTGACTACGTCACTTATGCTTCCCCTGGCAACCATATCGGACGCCCGCTAGGGTATCCCGGTAGCTTACCTTCCGTCCGCCAGAGGCGTGGTGATCACTCTCATGGGGGCGCATATCATTACCCTTTATCCCGCATCAGGATCCATCAGCGGGCACAACAGATGACGCTTCTAAGCAGAAGAAATGAGTCCTTTATTTCTGGGGTGCTGTGACCTTTATTTGCTCGAATGTGATTACAATTGTAACCTGCACCCCGAACACAGAGCACTCCACTACAACACCTGTCAATAACTGTGCCTTGTCGTCCATGGTGTACTGATTCGTGACGTTTGGAAAGTTTGCCATAGCGACGCTCCTGCGCAAATTTACCAGATATGTCACTCTGCGAGGATTTGCAACATTATCCTCGTGCAATGAGAAGTCTGTCGGAGTCGTGTGCTGCGAAAGTTAAACATCCCCTTCATCTACGATAATGACTGTTTCAAAGCGTTACCATGACATGGACCATCTGTGAACGGCGCTTGCCTAATTAGCACACAATCTTGACTTGGTGGCTGGAGTGTGGCGGACCTGCTTTTCGACATACCTTGATTCTATACAGCAAGGAAATAGCTGCACGGCGCCAGCATTCTACGAACTGTTTCTACGCATTTCTCCGCGATTCAGACGCCCAGCTGCCCACCCCCCAAAACCCAGAGCGATTTCAGCAGAATTAAGGCACAACACCTGCCACTGGGACGTCGTAGACTGCAGGGAGTCAGGGCAAGGAACAGACTTCAGGATTCGGTGGAACAGGAAAACCACAACATGCACCATA
The DNA here is from genome assembly GCF_021461385.2 of Schistocerca piceifrons. Lineage (NCBI taxonomy): Eukaryota > Metazoa > Arthropoda > Insecta > Orthoptera > Acrididae > Schistocerca > Schistocerca piceifrons. The sequence goes on from NC_060138.1 coordinate 1,218,195,743, forward strand.
TTGCCTCTAATGGGAAAGGACGACGACAATAACTCATAATCAATGCCTACACAGGCTGCATCTGGCGCGTCACTTGGCAGGCCGTAATCATCAGTGTCATTTAGACCACTACCTCCGGCCATCCTGATTTAAGTTTTCCGTGATTTCCATAAATCACTCCAGGCAAATGCCGGGATGGTTTCTCTGAAAGGGCACGGCCGACTTCCTTCCCCATCCTTCCCTAATCCGATGAGACCGATGACCACGCTGTCTGGTCTCCTTCCCCAAACCAACCAACCAACCAACCAACCAACCACTACCGCACAGTGTACCCGATGGAGCTCACAGGCACCCGTGCTGAGGAGTTGTGTTACCACATGTCACCCGCGCCCTCGCTTGCGACGAGGCAGACGAGTTGACGAGGGTTATGTGCGACAAGGTCCACAACACAATAAACAACGGTGCTGTGAGTAAGTCGGCTGGAGCGAATTGCCGATAATACTTCATCTCGCCTTCCTTGCGCTAACGGCGTCGCGGTGGACGCCAGTGTGTCATGACCTGTTGAGTACCGACCGTGTTGTATGAGCAGCGTTTGTCACGGGAGCTATTATACCAATCCACATTACAGCCACCTAACTCTACTTAGCGCAGATAATAAATTTTTGGACGACTCCTTGCGACTTGTTGCCAGAAGGTACTCCCATTGTATCCTTGGGAACAGACAACCCGCGTTGCGCTATTAATATACACTCCTGGAAATTGAAATAAGAACACCGTGAATTCATTGTCCCAGGAAGGGGAAACTTTATTGACACATTCCTGGGGTCAGATACATCACATGATCACACTGACAGAACCACAGGCACATAGACACAGGCAACAGAACATGCACAATGTCGGCACTAGTACAGTGTATATCCACCTTTCGCAGCAATGCAGGCTGCTATTCTCCCATGGAGACGATCGTAGAGATGCTGGATGTAGTCCTGTGGAACGGCTTGCCATGCCATTTCCACCTGGCGCCTCAGTTGGACCAGCGTTCGTGCTGGACGTGCAGACCACGTGAGACGACGCTTCATCCAGTCCCAAACATGCTCAATGGGGGACAGATCCGGAGATCTTGCTGGCCAGGGTAGTTGACTTACACCTTCTAGAGCACGTTGGGCGGCACGGGATACATGCGGACGTGCTTTGTCCTGTTGGAACAGCAAGTTCCCTTGCCGGTCTAGGAATGGTAGAACGATGGGTTCGATGACGGTTTGGATGTACCGTGCACTATTCAGTGTCCCCTCGACGATCACCAGTGGTGTACGGCCAGTGTAGGAGATCGCTCCCCACACCATGATGCCGGGTGTTGGCCCTGTGTGCCTCGGTCGTATGCAGTCCTGATTGTGGCGCTCACCTGCACGGCGCCAAACACGCATACGACCATCATTGGCACCAAGGCAGAAGCGACTCTCATCGCTGAAGACGACACGTCTCCATTCGTCCCTCCATTCACGCCTGTCGCGACAACACTGGAGGCGGGCTGCACGATGTTGGGGCGTGAGCGGAAGACGGCCTAACGGTGTGCGGGACCGTAGCCCAGCTTCATGGAGACGGTTGCGAATGGTCCTCGCCGATACCCCAGGAGCAACAGTGTCCCTAATTTGCTGTGAAGTGGCGGTGCGGTCCCCTACGGCACTGCGTAGGATCCTACGGTCTTGGCGTGCATCCGTGCGTCGCTGCGGTCCGGTCCCAGGTCGACGGGCACGTGCACCTTCCGCCGACCACTGGCGACAACATCGATGTACTGTGGAGACGTCACGCCCCACGTGTTGAGCAATTCGGCGGTACGTCCACCCGGCCTCCCGCATGCCCACTATACGCCCTCGCTCAAAGTCCGTCAACTGCACATACGGTTCACGTCCACGCTGTCGCGGCATGCTACGAGTGTTAAAGACTGCGATGGAGCTCCGTATGCCATGGCAAACTGGCTGACACTGACGGCGGCGGTGCACAAATGCTGCGCAGCTAGCGCCATTCGACGGCCAACACCGCGGTTCCTGGTGTGTGATGATTGCTTGTACAGCCCTCTCGCAGTGTCCGGAGCAAGTATGGTGGGTCTGACACACCGGTGTCAATGTGTTCTTTTTTCCATTTTCAGGAGTGTATAAATGGCACAGGGAAATGTCACGATTTAAATGCACTGCGAATTGCGTGCAGACTCCGCGCAGCGGTGATTGCCATTGAATTTGATAGCCACTCGACAAGGTGCGGTGTCGTTTTCTATTCTCCATCACGGCACGAATGGGATTCCTGCCCCTTTTCCTGCTGTCATCCGACGGCTCTAACAGCAGTGGCGAATCCCTGATTCAGGGCAATGGCCCTGTTGTGGAACTGGTGACCATAAGCCAGTCCCTAAGGAAAGGCTGCCTATAATACTGGAGCCTGACGACCCACCTTTCTGGTCTCATGGTATGAGAACACTCTTCTTGTTGTTGTGCGTATGCGGACGGCCACCTCCTCTTACTCCGCAGACCAAAATGTACGAGGTACTCGCTTTCATCTCAAAGTGTGGAACTGCAGCTCGCTGTAGAATGAACGTGGCTAAATCCGCAGCGACACCTATTGCACACGCTCTCTAACATGACTACTTCGTGCCCTCCCCATGTGTACAGAACTTCTGATACCTTTGGATCACCGTGCGCCGCTCCGTCGCCATCAGATTCCGGCGTACCCTCCATCTTATCCAAAGACAATGCAGATAAATCTCCTCCGTCGATTCGATTCTTTACAATGCATCAACTGCCTCAATAAACGCGTGGCGTCAGAGACGGTCCACTCGCATGGGTGCTCCCACTGGATGCAGCCTCCAGGTTGCGTTCGGACACATCCTTACAGGTGGTACACTTCTTAAGGTCCTTTACGAATTGCTTATTCTTTCCAGTGGGCGGGGGCCCTCGGCCTAGCCAATGTTCGACTCTAAGCTGCGGCTTTCTACGCGGCCACCATGCACAACCAGTTGAACGGTGGTGCCTCGTTCACGCACAGCCTGCTGGACATTCTTATGCCCAAGTCCATATCCCTGCCCATGCTGATAGGCCACATCACATCCTACCTGGTGCACATTTCTGGATTCATCTGCGGCAACAGCTATGCTCACACTCACTTACCAAGCACGCGTCCACCTCGAAGCAAAGATGTCTAGACTCCACTACTGAGTCCCACATCTCGCAACAGTGTCCAACTCAACCATCCAGCCGGCCGGAGTGACCGTGTGGTTCTAGGCGCTACAGTCTGGAACCGCATGACCGCTACGGTCGCAGGTTCGAATCCTGCCTCGGGCATGGACGTGTGTGATGTCCTTAGGTTAGTTAGGTTTAAGTAGTTAAGTTCTAGGGGACTGATGATCACAGCAGTTAAGTCCCATAGTGCTCAGAGCCATTTGAACCATTTTTTTCAACCATCCATTGGCATGGTGGCCCATGGATTTGGCGTCATGTCCATCAGACGTTCTTTTACTCAGACATCTTGGCAGCATGGTACCATGTCCAATTTGGAGAACTCGCCACAGGTCAACATTTTCACGCAAACGGATTGTCCACCTCGTCACCTGACTTGGGTTGCCACTGGAGAACTCTGGGCTGGGTCGACAGTTGGTTACCTGCTATCTTCTCATTTCGGTCCCCATTGATCTGTGGACTTCCAACCATTCTGAGGACACTCATTTCTCCGCCACCAAAAACCGTGCTGTTGGATGACTCAAGGGATCGACGATCACTTACTTGTGTACCAAAGGCGATAAATCACTCCTTGACATCTGGCAGTACTTATAAACTGCCCGCAATGAAATCGAACACCTCCCGCTACCGAACCTTCTTCGCCAATTACCTCTGCAGAATCTTTGTTTCCCCCGCTCACCTGGAGTATCTTCAACAAGCGGTCGGCAGCCCCCCCCCCCCCCCCCCTCTGTTGACGACCCTGAGACTCCACACGTTACATGTCTATTCGCTCCCATTTTTTTTATGTACTTCGTCAGGTCAGTCCCCCAGTTCTGCTGTCCCCACCTCCTTGGCTTCCTCCCTTCTTTGGTGTTCTCCTGCCCGGTGGTGGTGCCGGAGACACCGTGGCTAGGCCTCTCATGTTGATCCCTGCCCACTCTGCCACCACGCCCCGTGCGCTCAGCAGGACGATACCTGCAAGTCTTACCCAGTTCCTGTCCCTCCTTCTCTTCTCCCCTCTTTGGCAACGGCGCCACACCTCTTAGTTTTACTATCACAGTACCTTGTCTATGAACGCTCGTATGTTTCTTGCCTCCATACCTCGATAATAAACAATTTTTTATGCTTTCCTCCCAATTCAATTTTTTTAAAAAAGTCTCGCTAACGCAGGCCTATAAGGCGGCCCTCGACTTGGGGGAAAAAAAGGCACGGTGCAGACCATAGCGCTCTATATTCTTATTTTCCGTTTTATTTGGTGGAGTTGCAAACTATTAGAAACATTTGTGTTACAAATTTAAATGAAGGTGCCTGCATTACAAGCAATTCCCTGAAGCGTGAAATATGTGTGTGTGTGTTGGTGTATTCCTAAGGGACCAAACTGCTGAGGTCATCTGTCCCTAGACTTACACAAAACAAAACTAACTTATGCTAAGAACAACATACACACCCACGCCCGAGGGAGGACACGAACCTCCAGCGGGAGGGGCCACGCAATCCGTGACATGGCACCTCAAACCACGCGGCCATTCCATGCGGCGTGAAATATGTAAAAAAGGAAAAAAAATATATCAGCAGCGTTCAAGATTGGTAATCGCTGCTTCAGTTCTCGTTCTGGTCATAATTCTATTTCGTTTTCTTCCTCTTCAGTTTGAATATCTCTGGTCATTGAAATGTAAAATTCAGTAAATATATGCTAGCTACCACAAATGTAATTGTAATTTTTTGCTAAAGTACTCGTCTCCTTATGTCTAATTAAATGCTGTCTATAGAAACTCAATTTTCACTACAAATATAAATTCTTAATTATCTATCATTTATAAAAGGTTATTTATAAAGTTTTATTTAAAAATATAGATGCAACCTAACTTTTTGTATGTTTATGTATTTTACGCTTCACGGAATTGCTTGTAGAACATGTATCCTTATTTTAAAAATTTGTTACAGCCAGGAATCGAAACTAGGTCGTCGACGTGGCACGCAAGCATGCTGCTACAGACGACTACCATAGCAAAAAATCTAACCTGACATAGAGAATTCAAGAAGAGCGAACAATTTAAAAATCGATTTTCTGGAGAATTTTTGAGAGTTGCATAGAACTGCTTTGTGGGGCTGATATTTGGGTTCTGAACTTCACATGCCTTAAATACAGAAAAATACGGACATCACAAAAAGTTTTGCATCACCCTGCCTCCCAGAATTCCTGAAGACAGACGTTGACTCTGGACATTGTATCACAGACACTGTCCCTTTGACTTTTCAGAGATGACACTAAATCCGCCCAAAGATGTAAACAACAATGCATGAGCAGCAGCTATTAGACGGAGGGTGTCCGACAGCCGATCAGTTCCAGTCAGTCCACAAGGAAGCAGGTACACGGCTCGTGTTGTCTGTAATTCAACCATGCCTAGACGGTCAATACCACGGTTCGATCGCGTCCGCATTTTTACTTTGTGCCAGGAAGAGCTCTCAACAAGGGAAGTGTCCAGCTCTCTCGGAGTAAACCAAAGTCGTGTTGTTCGGACATGAAGGAGATACAGAGAGAAAGGAACTGTCGATGACATGCCTCGCTCCGGCCGCCCAAGGGCAGTAGTAACTGCAGTGGATGACTGCCACCTACGGATTATGGCTCGGAGAAACCCTGGCAGCAACGCTACCATGTTGAATAATGCTTTTCGTGCAGCCACAAGACGTCGTGTTACTACTCAAACTGTGCGAATGGGCTGCATGATGCGCAACTTCACTCCCGACGTCCATGGCGAGGTCCATCTTTGCAACCACGACACCATGCAGCGCGGTACAGATGGGCCGAACAACATGCCGAATGTACCGCTCAGGATTGGTATCACGTTCTCTTCACCGATGAGTGTCGCATATGCCTTCAACCAGACAATCGGCGGTGACGTGTTTGGAGGCAACTCGGTCAGGCTGAACGCCTTAGACACACTGTCCAGCGAGTGCAGAAAGGTGGAGGTTCCCTGCTGTGTTGGGGTGGCATTATGTGGGGCCGACGTACGCCGCTGGTGGCCACGAAAGGCGCTGTAATGCCGGTACGATACGTGAATGCCATCCTCCGACCGATAGTGCAACCATATCGGCAGCATATTGGCGAGGCATTCGTCTTCGTGGACGACAATTCGCGCCCCCATCGTGTACATCTTCCTTCAGGATAATGACATCGCTCGACTGGAGTGGACAGCATGTTCGCCAGACATGAACCCTATCGAACATGCCTGGGATAGATTGAAGCAGGCTGTTTATGGACGAAGAACTCACCAACCACTCTGAGGGATATACGCTGAATCGCCGTTGAAGAGTGGGACAGTCTGGACCAACAGTGCTTTGATAAACTTTTGGATAGTATGCCACGACGAATACAGGCATGCATCAGTGCAAGAGGACGTGCTACAAGGTATTAGAGGTACTATTGTGTACAGGAATCTGACCACGGCCTGTGAAGGTCTCGTTGTATGGTGGTGCAACATTCAATGTGTGGTTTTCATGAGAAATAAAAAGGGCGGAAATGATGTTTATTTTGGTCTCTATTCCAATTTTCTGTACAGGTTCCGGAACTCCCGGAACCGAGGCGATGCAAAACTTGTTTTTGATATGTGTAGATAAACCAGCTTGCTCTGATGGTATGTCTTTATCTAAGTAGTTTTTCAGACGTTCATGGATGGCACTTAGAAAAACCGTGGTGGTCAGTGGAATCAATGAAGTGGTTCTTTAGTTCTCACAACGCTCTGCGTTTCCTTTCTTATGAAACGGAATCACTACCGACATGGTTCAGTCCTCCATCCATGTTTTATGCTGCTCATATTTCATACATGATATCCAAACGAATATCTCCAGATGCTCTGATAATTTCAACAGTAAAATGGTCAGATGCAGGTGCTTTGGTATATTTCAGTTTCGCTACAGCTTTTCGGACTACTTCTTTTAAGATGTTAAGTTCCTTCTGTGCTGGAATGTTTTCACGACCAAGTTTTCCATTTTTAGCTATGTACAATTTCTTTCAGTATGTTCTACACCGATCATTAGCTAGTTCTAGGTTGGTTAGAGGCGTGCCATCTTTCAACAGACTGTAGTAAATAATTGAATAATAATTCAAAAATGTGTATGAATTCCTAAGGGACCAAACTGCTGAGGTTAAACTACTTAAACTAACTTATGCTAAGAACAACACACACACCCATGCCCGAAGGAGGACCTCCGGCGGCATGGGCCCTGCAATCCGAGCATAGTGCCTCAAATCACGCGGCCACGCCGCGCAGCTAGAATAATTCCGCTCTCGTGGAATTATCTCCACTTAATATCATGTCAAGCTTTTTAGAACGTTACTCTTGTAGCAGCCTCTATCATATTCTCTTTGCCCATGTTCCTAATTAATATTCTCGATTTCATCATGTTTCCGAATTCCACACGACCAATTCAAAATTCTGACTTATCCAGCCACATTAAGTGATTCACCGACTGTTTGACATCGGGTCCGTTCTTCAATGAAAATCCACGAATTGTGGTCACTGCAGTGACCCGAGACTCCCTCTAGATCAAGAAAGAGCTTGGCTTCGGCAGATATAGCATGCATACACGCTACACACATTCATGGCACTCCTGGATATTTTATGCATCACTCCCGGTTCCTTTCTATAGGAATGTTTTTCCGGTCTTTTCTTACTCTTGAAATCCGCCTAAACATTCCCTTGATCAATCTTCCTCTCATCCTGCGGGCTACATTTCCGCACTTCTCCATTTAGTTTTTATTTCGTGTTTAGATACGTCTTAATTGAGCTTGTTTCCTTTTTCAAAGACTCGTGTCCCGGAATATCCCATCGTGATGAAGACATTTGAGGGATGTTAAACGAGCCAAATTTTGCTTTAAGCGACAGAGGCAACCACAGTGAAGTTCTTCTGCAATGTATACCATCAAAGTATACCATTAATGATAATCTAATGCGACCGCTCTTTATGGAATTTACTTCTGGGTTAAATGTATAAGCTTTGCATTTTCTGAGGCGATTCGACAGGTAACTGTCATTATTTTTTTCTTCCAAATTTGCTGACAGAGACACAGTCCAAGCAAACAATACTCCTCACGTGTTTCATATGATGCGCAATGTAAACAGGAAATGCGTGTCTGTTATTTGTTACAATCAGTTTTTTAACAAGTGGAGTTTTATGTACCGCTGTCACTAGAGAGGTCCCAAAGAGCCTAGTGCGATGTTCGGTTTAGCGACATGTATTAACAGGGACAAGAAAACACGTGAATGGCCAGCAGTCCAGGATCGGGAGAGTAGCGCAGTAGAATTCGAGGCTCACTTTTTCGAAACCCCGCAATTTTCTCCCACTCGACGCACAAATTCCAACCTAAGTCATCCGACCGCCACCTCCTCCTAGGGATTGGAGGGAAATTTGAATTTTGGTGGTAAAGGAAAGCCACTTGCGCTATCTCTACTAACCTAAGAAAATGGTGGGAAACAAAGGGCACTTGGGCTAGCTCCACTAACCTAAGTCATCCCACCACCACGTCTTCCAAGGGATTAGCGGGAAAATGACTCAGCCTGCACTGGGCTGATGCAGAGAGGGAGGAGTGTACTTTATTTATTTTGGAACAATTTATATAGGGATGTATTTTGAGAGATAGTATATTTGTTACATTGATACAAAACACACGCTCTGACATGCTTGGGATCACGTCACACAGCCTACAGACCTGTAAACTACTCCTAAATTACCAAAATAACGCACTGCAAACAATTCGTAAATTACCGAAATAATTTCAGTACAACGCTTACAGAACTGCCAACAACTCGTAAATAATGCAATACATTAATGTCGAGAGAGCCAAACAACTCATAAATTGTCAAGATAGTAATCTATCTAAATACTCTGCAAACACGCTTGCTAATCGTCAGCTGTTGAAATCATGCACCAGTCATTATTTAAACAATTAGAGGCAATACTACCATGAAGTGTAGTCGCCATGGGGTCCAGAGTCCAACTGACCTAGTACACAGTACTAGGACAGTGGGGTGACGTGCAGGTTATCCCACTTCTAACGACCTCACATTGGCACCAAATTTCACCACAGAACTGTCCAAAACCATCGTGGAGACGATGAGAAAGTCGCCACAGCCCCTCTTACCTACATTTCATCCCTTCTACTGACGTCTCTTAGATGTGGATCAGAATCACGCGGTTTTTTGTGGGTCACAGAGGAAAACGTTTCAGACACACCAATGCGTAGTATACACACGAAAAAGCCTCAGGGGTTGGCATAAAACGCGTCAATGAAATCCTCCCTTTCTTTGAACGTTTGTATCCTCACATTCGTGGTCGAAAACTACAGTTTGCTGCATGACGAGCAACAGGAAAATGTTCTTGATAATATTTGACACTGCTGACATCTCCCTGACACTTCCACACTTCTCTAAGGACATCATGAACTAGCAACCCCAGTGTTGTAACGGCAACCGGAACGGTCGCGGGGTTGAAGTGACGGAAAGCAAGGCGGGATACGCAGAGCGACCAGCGAACAACAACACAACGAGAGAGGACGCACACGACCAACAAAGGACAGAACGAACAACAACAAGATCGAAACAACGGAGTCACAAGAAAACCTAACAACCACGTCCACTCCTGCACAGAACAAGAAAGTAAGTAAGCTGTCTAGCGCGAGGCGATGTGTCCAGAGATGTAAGCAAGATTAGATTGGCTGGCTGAGCTTTTTTTTTTCTTCTTTATTGTGATTTCATTCCCCTGTCCCATATGCGCAGGGGAGGGCTGTCAGCGGCACAATCCGCCGCTCTTCAGCCAAGTGACACAACAACTAAAACAAGAATAAAATGCTACATGTATAAGGCGGTAAAAAAGGGGAACATAAAACAGAGTAAGGGGAGATAATGGAGGTAAAAATACACTGACAGGGAGACGTTCATGGGGAGAGACAGTTAAAAAAGTCACCATAAAGTTAAAAACCACAGTTGGCGATTCTTAAAACACAAAGAAGACACTGAATGCACATGCACAGGTTAAAAGTTGGCCACAGTATTAAAAACACTCCAGAACAACACACTTAAAATCCACTTGGAGCACACAGAGTGAAGTATAAAACTGCCAGGTGGGACCAGCCGAGGAGAGGTCTGAGAGGATGGGAAAGGAGGGGAGAGCAAGGGACAGCAGGGCAGGGGGCAGGATGAAGAGAGAAGGACGTCAGCAGGTACGCTAAGAAGCAGGACACTGGTGGGGCAGGAGGTGAAGAGGGAAGACAAGGCAGGAGGGAGGGCAGAGACACTGAAAGGGAGCACAAGAGAGGGGGGGAGCAGGAGCGGGAAGCCGCTCGGGAAAAGGGAGGGGGAGGGGAGGGAGCCCTGAGGAAAATGCAGGAAGATGGGGTTAGAGTTGGTAGGAAGGGTAGATGTCAGGGTGAAGCTCATCATCCGAGAGGGGTAGATGGTGGAAGTTGCGTTGGGAAAGGAGGTGGAGGGTGTGGAGATGGAGAGGGGGTGGGACACAACGGTAAAGGCGCGGCAATGGGCTGGGAGTGGAGAGGAAGGGAGACACCAGGTGGTGTGGGGGATCAAGGCGGCGGATAATACATATTGTGTGGATGTGTTCAAGGAAAAGGAGAAGGTGGGGGAAGGGGATGAGGTCATAGAGGATGCACGTGGGGACGGAAGGCGGATGCGGAAGGCGAGGCGGAGTGCATGGCATTCGAGGATTTGGAGGGCTTTATAGAACTGGGGAGGGGCGGAAATCCAAGCTACACTGGCATAACAGAGGATGGGGTGGATCAAGGATTTGTAGGTGTGAAGGTTGGTGGAAGGATGCAGACCCCACGTCTGGTTGGACAGGACTTTCAGGAGGTGGAGTCTGTTGTGGGCTTTGTTTTGGATGGTAAGGAGATGGCGAGTCCAGATGAGGTGGCTGTCAAGGTGGATAGGACGGCCATAAATGGTGAGGTAGAAATCATGGAGACGGAAGGAGCAAGAAGTGCGGCCTATGATGATCTCCTGGGTCTCGGAGGGGTTGATACGGAGGAACCACTCGTTGCACCAAGTGGCGAATTGGTCAAGGTGGGTTTGGAGGGTACGTTGGGACCATTGAAGGGTAGGATAAAGGGCTAGGAAGGCGGTGTCATCAGCAAAATGGAGAAGATGAACAGGTGGTGGAGGTTGGGGCATATCAGCAGTGTACAGGAGATAGACGAGGGGGGAAAGGACAGAGCCTTGGGGTATGCCAGCAGAGGGATAGAAGGTACGGGAGTTGGAATTGTGGATAGTCACATAGGAGGGACGATGGGAGAGGAAGGAAGCAACGAGATGGACGAAGTTGATGGGGAGAGCATAGGTCTGGAGTTTGAAGAGGAGCCCTGAATGCCAGAGACGCTCATAGGCGTTCTGGAGATCAAGGGAAACAAAAATAGCGGAGCGACGGGCTGGCTGAGCAAGAGGCAGGCTCTTAAATACTCTATTGGGGGTGCCGGTATTGGCTGCTGGAACCACGTGTTCCACTGTGGCGCCCTCACACTAAATGCAGGGCAGGAGGCACGCGCCGCCACAGCTTACGGTGCGATGGTGCAGAGACCTCTAGGGGTCTTCGACGTCCATGACGTCTGGCGGGGATTCAAATTCCGCAGCACGCAGTACCAGACCCAGTGAACCTGATGTCACCCCTTCGGAGTGCAGTGCGACCGCTGTGGAGTACTGAGTGTAACTGCAAGGTATTGCTCAAAACCATTCGGCGCAATTAGAATGTGATTTGAAGCAGCAATGGGTTCTTGCGGTTTTTTAGCTCCTGCTTCACGCCATCCTGTGGTGCGATCACAGTGGGGTGCGATATTGACACATGCGTGAATAAAATGGCAAAGAATCTTTCTAAGAATCCCCTTTAAGGCAATAAGCTCGGTGGGAACCGCCTCCATTTACTGCGAAGTTTAAAAATATGCTCTTACAGAGAAAATCTTGGAAGCAGTACTAGGTGCCTGCAGGTAGGCAACCACTCGATATACTTTACGGTGCCAGGTGCCTTATTGCAGATGCCTACGACTACGTCGAAGGTTTTCTCCGTAAGGGCACATTTTTAAAATTGTCAGTAACTATGAGGGGGTTGGGAGACCGGGGGGGGGGGGAGCTGCCTATGTTATCGTCATACTGGGGGGAGGGGGAGGGTCTTAGAGGAACCCTTTGCCTTTTTATTCATGTATGTGTCAGTCATGTCGCACATCGCCATGATCATGTCACAGCAGGAGGGCTCGAATAGGATGGCTGAAAAAGCACAAATACCCTTTGCACCTTCAGATCACGTTAGATTTCGTCCCATGGTTTTGTACAGCTCGCAGTGGTTCCACTCTGCGCGAGAGCAAAGATCGCAATCGTGCTGCTCTCCAAGGGGATGACATCATGTTCAGTGGGGGACTGCTGGCTCACAATGTCGTTAGAAACGGTCGAATCGTCCGGGGGAGTCAGCAGTGTCAAAGAGTATGGAAAACGTCCTCATGTTGCTCATCGTAGTGCAAACCGTCGTTTTCTACCGCGAAATGTTTGGGAATCAAAGCTTCAAGGGAAGGAATGATTTCATAGACGCCCCTGATGCCACCCTTTAAGGCCCTTTCGTGTCTGGAACATTTTCCTCGTGTATCGATACTGGTATCATTACAACACTAAACAATATCTTTATTAACAGAATTGCTAAATTTCGATCTGTTAAGTTGTTTTTCTTTATACATCGTACCTTCGAAAAGTAACCGTAGGTACTGCTGAAGCAGTTTAATTCGCGTTACGAATGATGTAAAAGGCATCTTGTTTCAACGAATGCGCAGTTGGACACGCACTTTCCTGCAAGACTCTCTCCTTATTTGCGATATATTATTATTTCCGGTCATCAGACAAGACACCTGTAGAGAATAAAAGGCTGGGAGCGTATTTAAATAACGATTTTTAAAGACATTTTCACACGGTGGAACATAAAACCCGAACGAAAGCTTTAACAACCTGATTTAGAAAAGACGCTCAAGGAAAACATTTGGCTCCTCAACTAGTGTTGAAATTTCCTCATATGATACTTGTCTTCTGTTCAGTGATGCGAAGACTGGAAGCATCGTGACCGTTATGAGACTAGGATTGGATGCAGTTGCATGTCCCACAACTTGCGTTTAGTAAATAAAGAACATTTTGTGCTGAACCATTGCAGACAAAAATGTGAAATTTGGTTAGAGGTTGTACGACTTTAACGCAGGCTCCTGTGGTACAGTTTTTTTCAAAGTGCGTTATTATTAAATTTATTTTTGGAAACCCAGAATCTACTATGTAGGAATCAACATGGATTCCGGAAACAGCGATCGTGTGAGATCCAACTCGCTTTATTTGTTCATGAGACCCAGAAAATATTAGATACAGGCTCCCAGGTAGATGCTCTTTTTCTTGACTTCCGGAAGGCGTTCGATACAGTTCCGCACTGTCGCCTGATAAACAAAGTAAGAGCCTACGGAATGTCAGACCAGCTGTGTGGCTGGATTGAAGAGTTTTTAGCAAACAGAACACAGCATGTTGTTATCAATGGAGAGACGTCTACAGACGTTAAAGTAACCTCTGGCGTGCCACAGGGGAGTATTATGGGACCATTGCTTTTCACAATATATATAAATGACCTAGTAGATAGTGTCGGAAGTTCCATGCGGCTTTTCGCGGATGATGCTGTAGTATACAGAAAAGTTGCAGCATTAGAAAATTGTAGCGATATGCAGGAAGATCTGCAGCGGATAGACACTTGGTGCAGGGAGTGGCAACTGTCCCTTCAACATAGACAAATGTAGTGTATTGCGAATACATAGAAAGAAGGATCCTTTATTGTATGATTATATGATAGCGGAACAAGCACTGGTAGCAGTTACTTCTGTAAAATATCTGGGAGTATGCGTGCGGAACGATTTGAAGTGGAATGATCAAATAAAATTAATTGTTGGTAAGGCGGGTACCAGGTTGAGATTCATTAGGAGAGTCCTTAGAAAATGTAGTCCATCAACAAAGGAGGTGGCTTACAAAACACTCGCTCGACCTATACTTGAGTATTGCTCATCAGTGTGGGATCCGTACCAGATCGGGTTGACGGAGGAGATAGAGAAGATCCAAAGAAGAGCGGCGCGTTTCGTCACAGGGTTATTTGGTAAGCGTGATAGCGTTACGGAGACGTTCAGCAAACTCGAGTAGCAGACTCTGCAAGAGAGTGTAGGGAAGCAGCCTACTCACGCTGTAGTAAATTCACATCAGTTTTCATTGTGTGCCAGCCAGTCTGCTGTAACTAGCTCCGACGTCATAAATGTTGCGCAATACTTTAAAAATCAAGCAAAGAACCTAAAACTTTTCAGGCATGTCAGAAGTAATACTAAATTAATATGTGTTAAATATCAGTTCGATAACTTCAGCCATTTTCGAAATTTGGACATTTTTCTGAAAAAATCATTGGCGCAACAGAAAAGAGCTAGAGACTTCAAAATTTATATTTAGATTCATCTTTCAGAATGATTTAATAAAAACAGTACTTTGGATTTCACAAATTAAGATTTTAGTGGAAATTCATGATTTTGTGGTTTTCGTCTCAAAACTGAAGGAAGCAAGATAGATTAAGTAGGCTAATAAATAAGGCTAGGATGTTTAGATTTAAATAGGTTGGAGGTCCGCTATGACTATGAAGATGTGAAAAGTTTCTTTTGAATACCTATAAAATTATAGCGATAGCGGATCTCAAAAGGGCCAGTTCAGAGCTCATCTACTGCGTGCAGTGTAATTTAATTAATTCTCTCGCCCAAAATATTTAACTTAGCCACGTCAAAAATTTATTATCAATACTTACCTGCGTGCTGAATGCACGTTTAAATTAAGAGCTTCATCGGCCATCAGCAAAAGAAGCTATAAATTATTATGTAACTTGAAGTGGTGCGTTACTAGCCCAGCGGCTAGTCGGGAGAGCCGATTTGATCAGGCGTTCCCCTAGCCGTCCGCACCGCGGCTTTATATATAAGAACGCTGCGCGAGGAAGCAAGGCCCCCAGTTCTCTCCAGACGCTGAATAACACGCCATCTGTGTCGAGAGTCGCGTCGCATCGGTATCACTGCTACAAACAGCCTCGGGTGCCGTATTAAGTTACTAGAGATACGCGGAACCATGAAATCATTTCAAGTGAAGGGTTAATTCTGGGATGATTTTCATTATCTAGCTTCAGTTTGCGTATTGTCGTATTTTCACGTGCCGTCGCGGGACAGACATTCTACCAATTATTTAGCGTGGCGTTTGATGAAATATTCTCATCAAATTATGGCGAGCATTCATTTCAACATTTAATTCGGACATCTATAGTTGCATCAGCGCATTAGACTCTGAACTGCTCTGTTAGTTAGGTTGTAGGGATACTTGTGTTTTTTATCAGTGAATTTCACAATATACTCAACTATTTTGGAAAATCGTTTTTGATTAGAAATCCCGGACAATCTCCTAATTCCTCAGAGCTATAAGCTGCAGCTATAATGGTATTCTCAGATGAAGTGGGCACTAGGAACTCTAATTACAGGCTTCACGTTTTGTTAAATCACTTTCTGGGTGCTAAAAAGTAAATAGAGAGCCAGTGTTGAGAACGGCGAAAGACAGCATTAGCAACATTCTAAAAGCCTGAAACTGATTCAACATTCATACATTTGTACTGCAACAGTTTAACGATTCATTTATCTAACCGCCGCCCCAGATATGGTGCATCGGCCGGGAATTCAACTAAGTGAAAGTGATTTTTTTAACTATTCGGATTCGCGAGTGAAATGCGACACGCAACTGAGTATAGAACAGTGAATGTGTTACGTGTGTATGTGGACGACGCAATTGGATTAACAACACATCTGGATTGACGGAGCTGGCACTGAGTCTAGCGGTGCTGCCGGCATCGCGAGAAGCCAGTCTCGCCGCACCGCAGTCGTCCGCTGGAGCAGCCGGCGCAGCGCCTGCAATTGCGGGCCACGCAAAACACACAACAGCCGTCGGAGAGCCGTCTGCAGTTCAACGTGCCACGTCGCATCAGGAATCCTGGTACGCCGCGCCGGCAACGCCATACGTCGTGCAGAAGGAACTAAGTTAAGTGAAAAGCTGTTAAAAATTTTACTAACCTGCACTAAAAGACTGTCGGCGATGGAACCATCAAAAGAAACCGAGTTTAAACTTAAATTAGAACCTATGTCTTTTGAGGGAGCTGTAAATTCAGACAACGATTCAAGTGTAAATATGCATAAAAGTAGTATTGTTAAGGTGAAACATGAAGTATTGTCTCCTGACGGTAGTGTAAAATGGGGCAATGATTCAATAATAGAAACCCCTGTAGTAAAGCAGAAATTAGAAATTGTAAATTTATTGGATGATAGTTTCTCTGATGAATTAAAAATGAAACAGTCATCAGAGATGGTAGAGTTTAAGAAGGAGAAATTAGATATGACTAATCAGTCAGAAGTTTCAGTTAGTTTTGATGATTCTGGTGTTGGAGCTAGTTTTTCGTCACCTGAGTGTGATAAAAAGCCAGCTAGTGAGCAACCCAAAGATGCTGGGGCTGTTGATTTAAATGTTATATTACAAGCAATAGCTGCCAGTAATGCAAAAATGACAGCTGATTTAAAGTCTGAAATAACTGAGGTCAAAAACAGTAATGCTGAATTAAAATCTAATATAATTGAGGTAAATAACAGGAGTGTGGCCAGTCAAACTAATTTTAATAAACGATTGGAGGTAATGGACGATACCTTCAAGGCTGGTTGCAATAAGTTGAAAGAGGATCTAGACAGTTTGAATTGTAAAATTGATTACAATCATGAGGATATTAAGAAAAAGGTTGCTCAACAGTTTTCTGAAATGTATAAAACAGTTAAATCCAAAGTTGCTGAGGTTCGCAAAGACTTCCAAATGGAAGATGCGAAGCTGGAGCACAAGTTAACAGAAAAGATCGAGGCGGAATCTGAACTGTGCTCAGATAGATTTAAACATGTTAATATAAAAGTGAACATACGTCAAGCAGAAGTAGAAGCAATCAAAACTGACACTACGCATATTGTACAAAGAGTAGATAATGTTGAAATGAAAGTAGAAAATATTAGTACTAACAGTGCTAACATTGAGCGTAAAGTAGCTTCAGTAACTTCTGGTAATGGTAGTATACAACAAGTTGTAGCTGCAAACGCCGCTTTTATCGGGTGTCGGCAGTTCTTGCGGTTTGATCCAGATAAAAATATCCACCCGCTAGATTTCTGGAACGATTTTGAAGATGTGATTCCACCAACTTGGTCTGAACGAGAAAAAATCTCATTTATTAAAAGCCATTTAGCAGGTGACGCCATGCGTTGGTCAGCTGATGTTATGTTTAAGTGTAAAACATTAGCGGAATTTAAAACAGCTTTTATTAATGAGTATTGGTCTAGCAATAAGCAAAATGAAGTGCTGAGAGAATTTTGGAGTGGAAAACGCTTCAATGCAGGCAAGGAATCAATTAAAGAGTTTGCTAGGTCATGGATTTCACATTTGTCACATTTGGCGGAAAAGCTAAAACCAGAAATGATTATACTAGGTCTTGAAGCCAAACTGCCATGGTATTGGCAAACTAGAGCTATATCTGCCCCTAGAGACAATCTGGATCGTTTCATTGAGTATCTGGAACGTGTAGAACGTGTTGCGGCCAATGAAGAGCAATCACGTAATAACAGAAATTCTAATAATAATAGTAGTAATTTTAGGAACGAGCAAAATGGCAATGTAAACATCCGAACAGTAGGTGTTCGCCATCCTAAGAGAGGTAGGAATTGGGGAAATAATTATCAGAACCAACAATGGCATCCAAATGACAGTAATGTTGTTCCAAACAGAATTATGCAGGTAAACAACAGCGCGGAAAGCAATGCTATGCCAGCTAACTATAATGAAACTAGAGGAAACAGTAGTAGGCTGAGGCAGGAAAACTAGTTCTCGTCTATGAGGACACTGGCGCTCACCAGGCGGTTACTTTTCCTAAGCCAGTAGTTACGGGAATTGGTAAGACAGATCAGAATACTCAGACTGAACATGTGGATGAAGAGTCGGTAGCACCTAAGAATACAACAGAAATATTAGATCACTCACAGTATTTGATAGATACCGTGTTAGAGACGCTTTCTAAGTGGGAAGAGAAAGAGAAAGGCGCAGCAGTGTAACGATAGGGAGGAGCTACAAAATACTGAATTGTCAGGTGAAGAAGCAGAAGAAATTCATGCTTATATTTACGATGAGGATGATGTGCTCTTATCTAAAGTACCTGTGCAGGATGTTGATAATGTACTAATAGATTTAGGACAGGAGATAAGTGAGAATGTAGAGGGTAGCCTGTTGGGTGTCGGTGAACCCAGTAGCTGTGACCAGTTGTCACTTGAGAAGGAAACCGACGATAATGGTGAAAGTGGTTTAGCTGTAACTAGTGTTATGCCCGGTCTGGAGACGAAGAATCGCCCAGACTACAGTAATTTGGGTTATGTTCAGCAAACTAAATGTAATGAAGTCGTGCGGTGTTTCGATTTGAAATTAATAGACCGACTGGAAAAGGCAGCTGAAAATGTAATTCAGGAAACCCCTACACACTGTGACCTAAATGTAATGAAGACAGATGTTGATCACTTTAGTTGGAGACAAATCCAAAAGGAACTATTAGATGAATTTGAGGAACCACCTGTACAACCTAGAATAAGCCACCCTATAATAATAGTGAATATGTTGGGTATCAATGTACGTTGTCTCTTAGACAGTGGAAGTGAGGTGAGTGCAATATCTCAGTCCTTCTTTAATGCATTACCTGGTAAAGACAAGCCTACAGTAATGAGGGTATCAGGACTAAGAATAATTGGTGCTACTGGCAAGGTGTCAAAAACGATAAAGCAAGAAGCTTTGCTGCCCTTTAACATTAATGGTAATTTAATTGATCATCCATGTTTAATTGTAAACAATCTCAATATTGAGGTTTTAATTGCCATAGATTTCTTGTCAAAATATCAGAGTGCTGTTGACTTTGAAAGAAGCCAGTTAAAAATGGTCTTGCCAATAACCGGAGTAATTTTAGTACCTTTTAGTGATAAACATGTAGTAACTGATCATGAAACTTGGGAGCTGCCTATACGAGTTCTGAAAAATAGGAGGTATTGGGACGAAGGTGTTAATCTTAGTAACAGTAAGCTGAACACAGAAGAAGAAGAAGAAGCAATTATTTTAGACAAAATAGAAGCCAAATTGCAGGAAATCGATAAGATTTCAGCCAATCAGAAGGAAGAACTGAGACAGGTTCTAAAAAGGCATCATAAATTATTTTCAGATCGACGTGGCGTGGTCAAAGGTTATGAATGACTGCTGTAGGGAGGAGGTTGTTCTGTAACCTCTACACAGTGTGGCAGCTGTGCAGACCCAGGTGTGTGAGATCTTCTTTCCCTTTCAGGTCTCACTCATTCTTCCTCTTTCCTGTCCTCAAAAATTTCGACCTCTTCTTTCATACATTAAATTTTCCGGTATGGCTATCAATACAGCATTAAACCAATGAATGCTGTAGGGAGGAGGTTGTTCTGTAACCTCTACACAGTGTGGCAGCTGTGCAGTCCCAGCTGTGTGAGATCTTCTTTCCCTTTCAGGTCTCACTCATTCTTCATCTTTCCTATCCACCAAAATTTCGGCTTTTACTCTTAAACACATTAAATTTTCCGTTATGATTATCAAACCAATAATAAACTAATGAATTCTGTAGGGAGGAGGTTATTCTGTAACCTCTACACAGTGTGGCAGCTGTGCAGTCCCAGCTGTGTGAGATTTTCTTTCCATTTCAGGTCTCACTCATTCTTCCTCTTTCCTGTCCACAAAAATTTCGACCCCTTCTTTCCAATATGAAAATTTTCTGAAACCAGTGAATGCTGTAGGTAGGAGGTTGTTCTGTAACCTCTACACAGTGTGGCAGCTGTGCAGTCCCAGCTGTGTGAGATCTTCTTTCCCTTTCAGGTCTCACTCATTCTTCCTCTTTCCTGTCCTCAAAAATTTCGACCTCTTCTTTCCAGATATTAAAATTTTCCGTCATGGCTATCAAGCCATGAGTTCTGTAACCATTCTATCCACCGATTAGTGAAGAAAAATACCTAATGTGGCAAACCTAATAGTGACAAACAATAGAGAAGTATGACGTAATTAAGATACAAATGTATTTGAGTAACAATTATGTATAGTACCCTGGTAATATAGTAAGTACAAAGTGTTGTTTTATTGGAAATGGTCCACCAACAGTAATTTAAAAAGATATATGAATTCATGTACAAGCAGGATCTGAAGTGGTAGTGATACCTAGTGTATGCATTAGAGCTAACTAAGAAATAGTAAAAGAGATTGCTTAGTGTTAGGAAAAATATGCAGATAAGTTGTAAGATTAAACTCACCTGGTGTAGCAAGGAACGGCAGTGTAATAGAATTGAGCAGTGTTTGTGGTTGAGACGTGAAGGACACGTCCCTGAAGTATTTATAAGGTTGGAGCTGGCTATTATTTTGGTGTAGTGTGTGACAGGATACACCTACACGTATTGAGGTTATGAGTTGGTGGCGTGAATGCGACCATAGGTACCCTTATGTTAGATGAGACAGAGCAGCCCATGGTGTCCTATAGGTTTATGGAATTTAGCATTACGCTCGTCCATAATTACTTGATGCACTTTAGTGGTAGGTCTGAGAGAGACTACCTGAGGTTTCAGCGTCCGATCGAGTGGAAATGGATTGCCACGTGAGCAAACTAATCAGCTGCAATACACTATGAATATGAAATAAATATGCTGTCCTATGCTTTAAATATTAATAGAGTGAGTGTTAAATAAGTACATACACTAGCAAAGTAAATAAGTAACATAATGGCAGACGTAAAACATTATTTTAGCTCAGCATAAATACACTTCAAGGTAAGTAAGTACCTAATTGCAGATGTGGAACTGACAACAGCAGAGGACCAATAAGTGGATTTAGTAGTCAACTAAACGTAGTGTGTTTTGAACACTCACAACTGTACTATTACCAAAAGTTACTCACATGTACAAAGAAGCTGAGAAAACAACCACTAATCATACTCATACTATCTCTAAGAATAAGGTAATCAAAGATGAGTCAGTTAAGTGCTTAAAATACAAATGTATCAGGAATGTACCGAGCATTGGTTCAGTGTTCCAGCCCAGAAATAATAAATTCAGATTAAATATGATTTATGATTGTATGCCTTAGGAGCATAAATTTTCTCTAGTACATGACTAAAGGCGTTTTGAGCCATTTGTTTATCGATTTTATGACAATTAAGTAACCAAGAGAGTAAAATTAAAAAGATTCTGTTAACTTTGTTCCAGCAAAATATTAAAGGATAAAATGTATATATCCCCATTTCATTGTGACCCACCCTTAGATATTAAGTGAACAGAGTCTGAGGCACTCTTTTTGTTTGTTCTACAGGACAAACCAGATAATGGCAGCCTCCTAGCTGCGTGAAAACGTGGAGTGACTTGGACACAACGCACAGTGACCCCTCCCCTTTCTCCCATGTAATTTAGAGAGAACGTGAAGGACGCACACCGTAGCAACTTCCCCTCCTCTACCCTTGTGAATGGAAGTGTAGGACGCCAGCCAAAGCGGCTACAACCACGTGTGTAAAAATTATTTGTGAACTTTTCTTTCAGGTTTAGAAAAGACTGCTAAGAGATAATCATCTGTTTATGTATCATGTTATTTTCTTTGAATTTGTGTATGTAAAAATGTATTTAATGTATTTAATGGATCTAAGATTTTCATAATTTTTCAATTTGTATGTGTTTGTTTGTCTAAGGTAATATGTATGCCAAAATATTTCATTGACTTTGCTTAAAATTTTGAGTAATGACATTGTTTAAAAGGCAGTGAACATGCCCACAATTTAAATAATTAATGTAGGTAATCAGTTTTCTTTAATGTTTCTACATGTTTATATTTCAATTTTGATTTTTCATAGGGAGTTAAACAGTACTCTTGCTTCCCTTTTTGTAATTAAATTTTTTTTCATTCATTAACATTCATAAACAAAAAAATTTAAGTAGAGGCTGATGTAGGGAAGCAGCCTACTCACGCTGTAGTAAATTCACATCAGTTTTCATTGTGTGCCAGCCAGTCTGCTGTAACTAGCTCTGATGTCATAAATGTTGCGCAATACTTTAAAAATCAAGCAAAGAACCTAAAACTTTTCTGACATGTCAGAAGTAATACTAAATTAATATGTGTTAAATATCAGTTCGATAACTTCAGCCATTTTCGAAATTTGGACGTTTTTCTGAAAAAATCATTGGCGCAACAGAAAAGAGCTAGAGACTTCAAAATTTATATTTAGATTCATCTTTCAGAATGATTTAATAAAAACAGTACTTTGGATTTCACAAATTAAGATTTTAGTGGAAATTCATGATTTTGTGGTTTTCGTCTCAAAACTGAAGGAAGCAAGATAGATTAAGTAGGCTAATAAATAAGGCTAGGATGTTTAGATTTAAATAGGTTGGAGGTCCGCTATGACTATGAAGATGTGAAAAGTTTCTTTTGAATACCTATAAAATTATAGCGATAGCGGATCTCAAAAGGGCCAGTTCAGAGCTCATCTACTGCGTGCAGTGTAATTTAATTAATTCTCTCGCCCAAAATATTTAACTTAGCCACGTCAAAAATTTATTATCAATACTTACCTGCGTGCTGAATGCACGTTTAAATTAAGAGCTTCATCGGCCATCAGCAAAAGAAGCTATAAATTATTATGTAACTCGAAGTGGTGCGTTACTAGCCCAGCGGCTAGTCGGGAGAGCCGATTTGATCAGGCGTTCCCCTAGCCGTCCGCACCGCGGCTTTATATATAAGAACGCTGCGCGAGGAAGCAAGGCCCCAGTTCTCTCCAGACGCTGAATAACACGCCATCTGTGTCGGGAGTCGCGTCGCATCGGTGTCACTGCTACAAACAGCCTCGGGTGCCGTATTAAGTTACTAGAGATATGCGGAACCATGAAATCATTTCAAGTGAAGGGTTAATTCTGGGATGATTTTCATTATCTAGCTTCAGTTTGCGTATTGTCGTATTTTCACGTGCCGTCGCGGGACAGACATTCTACCAATTATTTAGCATGGCGTTTGATGAAATATTCTCATCAAATTATGGCGAGCATTCATTTCAACATTTAATTCGGACATTTGTAGTTGCATCAGCGCATTAGACTCTGAACTGCTCTGTTAGTTAGGTTGTAGGGATACTTGTGTTTTTTATCAGTGAATTTCAGAATATACTCAACTATTTTGGAAAATCGTTTTTGATTAGAAATCCCGGACAATCTCCTAATTCCTCAGAGCTATAATGGTATTCTCAGATGAAGTGGGCACTAGGAACTCTAATTACAGGCTTTACGTTTTGTTAAATCACTTTCTGGGTGCTAAAAAGTAAATAGAGAGCTAGTGTTGAGAACGGCGAAAGACAGCATTAGCAACATTCTAAAAGCCTGAAACTGATTCAACATTCAAACATTTGTACTGCAACAGTTTAACGATTCATTTTTCTAACCGCCGCCCCACAAGAGGCGCTCTGCATCGCGGTGTAGCTTGCTCACCAGGTTTCGAGAGGGTGCGTTTCTGGATGAGGTATCGAATATTTTGCTTCCCCCTACTTATACCTCCCGAGGAGATCACGAATGTAAAATTAGAGAGATTAGAGCGCGCACGGAGGCTTTCAGACAGTCGTTCTTCCCGCGAATCATACGCGACTGGAACAGGAAAGGGAGGTAATGACAGTGGCACGTAAAGTGCCCTCCGCCACACACCGTTGTGTGGCTTGTGGAGTATAAATGTAGATGTAAATGTAATAGAATTTTTCTAAAATAAAAATTGCTATGTAGCATACACATCTTTGACTGGTAGAGAAGCTACATCTTTAAACACGAAGCACTCACTCTCATCGAGGAAACGCTACACATGGGCAACAGTGTTAAAGTATTGGGGATTCATCATGAAATAACAGATAGCAATATACAACAACCGTCAAAGGTGAGTAATTGAACATGGAGACATGCATTAATAATGTGTATGCTGCAGGGTTTCGTGAGAAATTTTTCTACGATTCAGGTTCTGTTCAAACATCAGAAGAGCCTGTTTTAATAGTTTCGTTTTATTTAGAAAACCAACGGCCTAGCCGCAGTGGCCGGTTCCCGTCAGATCACCGACGTTAAGCACTGTCGGGCGTGGCTAGACCTTGGATGGGTCACAGTCATGGTCTGCCGAGTGCTGGGGAGGCGTTTCTTGACTGAAGAGTAGCGGCACCGGTCACGAAAACTGGCAATGGCCAGTGTAATAAAACTGGTTATGATGAGATAGATATACTACCCGATCTTGGATTATATGAAGTGAGTAATGCCGCGGTGAAGACGTAAAAACCAAAGATCCACTACTACAAAGCTATGTGAAAATATTTAAATGTCAAAGTTTATAAATACTTAATGTAATTACATCGATTATTATGAACTTCTCAAAAAAAATAGACAATTAATTGTATTTTTTTATGAAATGTGTGTCCCAAAGATTATTTTGCATAAATAGATCGATATATGATAGCAATTTCATTGCAACATGTTGTTAGAGGTATATATTTATACTTTTGGGCAGATGGTTTCACGAGTTGGAAGAGCGAGGATGGTTAACGTGTTTTGTGTGTTTCATTGATCTGTATTGTGAAATGAAATTACTGAAAATACCGGGTGATCAAAAACTCAGTATAAATTTGAAACCTGAATAAATCACAGAATAATGTAGATAGAGAGGTACAAATTGACACACATCCTTGGAATGACGTGGGGTTCTCTTAGAACCAAAAAAATACAAACGTTCAAAAATGTCCAACAGATGGCGCTTCATCTGATCAGAATAGCAGTAATTAGCATAACAAAGTAAGACAAAGCAAAGATGAAGGAAAGATGATGTTCTTTACAGGAAATGCTCAATATGTTCACCGTCATTCCTCAACAATAGCTGAAGTCGAGGAATAATGTTGTAAACAGCACTGTAAAGCATGTCCGGAGTTATGGTGAGGCACTGGCGTCGGATGTTGTCTTTCAGCATCCCTAGAGATGTCGGTCGATCACGATACACTTTCGACTTCAGATAACTCCAAAGCCAATAATCGCACGGACTGAGGTCTTGGGACGTGGGAGGCCAAGCATGACGAAAGTGGCGGCTGAGCACACGATCATCACCAAACGACGGTCGCAAGAGATCTTTCACGAGTCTAGCAACACTTTTTTTGTTCTAATAAAACCCCATGTCATTCCAAGCATGTTTGTCGATTTTTACCTCTCTATCTACATTATTCCGTGGTCTATTAAGGTTTCAAATTTATACTGACTTCTTGATCGCCCGGTATATGTATAATTCTGCAGAAAGTCCACCAGATTTCGCATTGTTATTGACGTAGTAACCCGATCATCCTCTAGACAATTATAGAAAGAAGAATCACAGAAAGGAAAAGAACATCGAGCCAACGACATACAACAAAGAAGAGCAACAATAAAAATGAGTATTTTATTATTAGCACAACTGGTTATTAAAATTCGACTGTCCCTGTCACTCGCTGCAGTGTGTCACTATCTCTGTGTGACAAGTGCTGTGAAAATGTGACCAGCCGCTCAAATTACTAGCTTACTGCAAACTTCAACACTGGACAACAAGATGGTGGGGACGGTCAGACCAGGAGAGGAGTGTGCTAACCACATGCACTCTGATGATGCCTAAGGACTGAGGATGACACGGCGGCAGTCGATACCGTTGGGCCATCAAGACATGTTCGAACGGTGCTTTGATTTGCATGTGTCATACACATAAATCTGAGATACTGATGCGAGAGTTCTAAGACCGGTATCAAAACACTGTGCACAGATTTGTTTATCTAATTACTAAGAATAACCTACCACTTTTCAAAATGATAAGTAAAGTAACCTTTGAGAAAATTTGCCTGACGTGAATTTATATGTTTTAAAATGTCCAGAAACGTTCATGACCAAATTAAACTGTATTTGACAAAAAAAATTGAAGGAGTCCAGATTACATACAATAATATATTCACAACATGTGCAAAAAATGGTTCAATTATCTTTCAAACAGTAAAAGCTACATTAACTTATAAATACCCATGTATTTTGTGGTACGTGTCACCTTAACACAACTATACAGAAACTTCTGTACATTGGTTTTGCACTAAACTATTTACATTATTAAAATTTAAGCTTTGTAGCATCAGTTTTCAGTGTACATTAAATTTGTTTAAATGACCAACTTTTGTGGATATTATTGAACAGAGGAGGTAAAAACCGTGGATTAATTATCTATACAAGTTTATGAACAATATTACCAAAAACAATACATGATTCTGAATTACGAACAATTTTCATAGGCTGTTCCAGAAGCGTATGGCTACGCGCCAATACAATAGGTCTCAAGTAAGGTCACAGTGGCACTGATATCAAGGAATTATGGTGATGAATAACATCAGCGAAAACCGACTGCCGACTGATCTTTTCATACTAGCACACCAATATGTACGCAGTATTAGCGCAATCGATCTCAGTGCCCTAATGTAGAGATTCTGGGCGACAGTCAGTAGAATTCGTATCGTTTGTTTTCCTCGGTCGAATCGGCCTACGTTCCCATACTCAAAATATGGATTGTGAGAAGTTTTTATGTTCACAGGAGAGAAGTTTGTGATATCCTGAGGATGAGAAAGATATTTCAGGGGTATGTGGAAAACGTAAGTTTCAAACAATTTAACAAATTTCATGGTAATTTAGCGAACTATCCTTTTATTCTGTATATGTATGTTCTGTGGCTGTCTAGTCATTTCGGCTACAAGTTTATATCTAACGCAGCTTGTCATCTGCAACACAGACAAAATCTGTATACAGAATTTTAGGTATAGATCATAACCCCAAAAAGTTGTAGGTTCAAGTGAGAAAGGTGGCGCATGTCCATTTTCACCTTTGAAATTTCAGTAGTAGATCTTTTTTGCATTGTGATAGATAGCCTCCTTGTTCCCTGTTTTTGTTTTTATACAAGTGGGGCGGTGTTGCTATTATATGAGATGATTTGGAAATATGGTTTGTGTGTTTCCACTTTCAAGTGCTGTAGGTACTTTAGAGTTTATGTTTGCCTTCCATGTGTGTCCTGAATGAAAGTCACTGAAAGTTAATTGACGTTCGTCTGTTTTGCTGAATTTATTTGAAGTCGTACTGAGTGCTTTACAACGTAACTACGAATCATCCCGAGTACGTAATAGAACATTTCTCTTTTCATCTCATATATTAGTGAAACTTGTGTGACTATTCCAATAACCAAGGAAAGAGTGTACAGCAGTCTACACGCTCTGTTCGAGACAGATATAGGTTGTAGAAGATTGTAACCTCCTTGAGCCCAATGAAAACTGACGAAGGAGGTTGGACGCACTGTGATAAAGCTGTCGACCTTATTGACCATGGACTGTTGTCGGTACCACAGTGAACGCATCCTCAGGTGCACAGAACGAATAAATGGTAGGGGTAGACCAACTCTCCCTCCTGGTGTTAACTGACACCTGCGAACGGCTATCCACTTTACTTGCTTCTCCATTGAGTCTATGTTGCTTCAGTATGTACGGATAAGGTGTCCAGTTTGTATAATGTCCTGACCTCCTAGTTATATCTTTTTTAAATGAAGGCCACTTTTCTACTTTTACTATAATAATTCTATTTCTTCATAATTATTTTCGGTATACTAGGCGAATCTCAAGTTATTTCATGGTTCTGTGAAAATTGGAATATATAACATTATCCCCACTAACATAAATGTAATGAATTGAGTGAGGACTAATTTGAAATACTTTTAACTGCCTTAAAAACTGTGCCTTACACATATCGAAATAACAGTGCCTTTAAATTAATGTTTCCTATTCATGCTGGTTGGTTCAAATGGCTCTGAGCACTATGGGACTCTAACATCTGAGGTCATCAGTCCCCCAGAACTTAGAACTGCTTAAACCTAACTACCCTAAGGACATCACACACATTCCCGAGTTAGGATTCGAACCTGCGACCGTAGCGGTCGCGCGGTTCCAGACTGTAGCGATTAGAACCGCTAGGCCATTCCGGCTGGCATTCATGTTGGTTCATAAATACTGTACTTTTGCTGTGACCAGTTG
Organism: Schistocerca piceifrons; assembly: GCF_021461385.2. Taxonomy (NCBI): domain Eukaryota; kingdom Metazoa; phylum Arthropoda; class Insecta; order Orthoptera; family Acrididae; genus Schistocerca; species Schistocerca piceifrons. The sequence goes on from NC_060138.1 coordinate 1,218,224,185, forward strand.
ATGGCATGACATTTTCAAAGGTATTATATTGATCAAAGAGTAAAGCTAAGCATGGAATAAATGGAATAATAATTTCAGATACTGTGACTGTCCATTTATGTGTGTATTTAAGAAAAACTTAAACAAAATAGCAAGAAATAACATTGTATAAATATAAAATAAATGGTAAAAGTAAATATTAAAACTGAGGTGAGGCAGAATTATATTTTTAATTTTTTTTGTTGTATAGATGATTTGTGATGGGTCATCAGCAAAATGTGATTGATGTGAGGAATTTTTTGTTCTAGTATCTGTTTGCTCATTAAAAAGTGTATTTGGCTGACTTTTTAAATGTCTGAAAATTTCGATTTCTTCTAACAAATTTATTAGCTTCCCCTTTTTTTGCACAATGCACAATCTGGAGCATTTTGTTTATGTTTTTGGGTGTATATTCGTTGTTTAGGAGATGTGATGCAAAGGCATTTGCATTGTTATCATTAGATCCTATGTGCTCTTTAAAATGTATCAGAAAGTTTCTACCAGTTTGCTCAACATACCCTTTGCCACAATCATCTCATCCAATTTTGTATACCTGTGACTTATTAAATGGGTCTGGTGTACTGGTGATTAACATATATATTACTAATATTATTGTCAGTATGAAACCGAATTATTTATAAAGGTTTTCATTATTTAATGAGAAATGATTCCTTAACAGGGCAGAACTACAAATTTAATTTTTTTTGTTTTCACTCTTTCTAAATAGATTTTATTTAAGTCTTATTGTTACTTAATAACTAAATTTTCTAGTATTGCTAGTTCCCCATTTAATATCGTCTTCACCATGTTGAAAACTTATTAGTCTTCTTATCAGTGAGTGAAAAATTGTCTTTTTGTCAGTTCTGGGTTGCATGATTTGTTATTGATTGTGTCTGTAGTAGTTGATTCATGAAAAATTTCAAATTTGTGCACTGAATTTTCCTTCTTTATTGTGATTTCTAAGATGTTGATACAGTTATTTATTTCACTTCAAGAGGTAAATTTGACTTTATCACACATACTATTTAATTGTGAATTCATGTTGGCTATTTCTTCTTCTGTACCATTTAAGACGGTTAAAGTGCCATCAATGCAAGGTTTGTAATAAACGACTTTGTCTGCTGTCTGTTCAAATTTCTCAAAAAAAAAATTGCTTCCGTATGATCAACAAATGTTTTGGTCGAGGTTCCTGCCATGCAGGTTTCCATGGATAAAATCATATGGTTGGAAGTATATATTGTCTTGAAAGCAAAAATAGTTATATGGAAAAGTGAGTTGTAATAGTTGAATGAACTCGTGAATTTCAGCTGGAATTAGTTGTTTATTTAACGTAATTCTTGTCAATTGTAATGATATTTTCTCTAATATGAATATTTGTGTAAAGGTTAGTGATGTCAAAAAAAGAAAGTTTACTGACACCAGGAATACATTTATTTTTGATTTGGTTAGTTAATTTATGTGTATTTTTTAGTGTGTGTTTTTTCAGATGTGTAGAACATGTTGAGTTAATTATCAAGTGTTTTGCTCAAAAATAGGAGTGGCTGTCAGTACTATTGATAGTAGATCAGATAGGTATGTACTTTTTTGTGGTCAAAATGTGGAGGTTCTGGGGTTCATAACTGTGCATTCTTTTACTTCTTTATCTGTGAAGAAAAGGTTACAATTTTCAACCACTTTCTTGTGTTCTGAATTAAATTTGTATGGAGGACCATACATGACTTTTGTTGACTTACTTATTTTCTTGTGTTGTTACTCATGTGCTGCCTCTAGCAGACGCTATGCCTAATGCAAAATGTGTATTTAATTACTTGTTAGTATTTCAAATTGTTTTTTGGTTGATTCTCATTTGGCAACTGTCTCTGTTGTAACATTGTATTTGCTCTGAAATAATTTTAGAGATTTTATAAATAATTTTGTTTTGGTCTGCATTGAGAAGCTGTGCCATTTCTAAGGCTATAGTCAATGTTTGCTTTGACCTTGTATTCTAATTATGGTTTCTCTGATCTACATGAAGTCGTCTGAAAACGGCTACGCAACTGAAACATCGTAGTACACAAAACAAAAATAAAATTGATATAAAAAATGAGCTGGTTCTGGAAACTAATTTGCTTCAAGACGTTTATCATAGCTGTGGACCCTGTTGCAACTGCAATATTAGAAGTATGTACAATTATGTGGTGACTATATTGAAAACTGATAGTAATGAATTAGCAATAATGACTTAAGAGATCTGTCCATGTCTTATTTATTAAATAATACTAATCCAGAATGTCCATAGAAATATTAGACACCAATCAGTAATTCTAGAACTAATAAAGCAATAAGAATTATATTTCTTTTAGTTTATTCTACCTTTAGTTTCTGAGGGATTAGTTATATCATTTAAGTTTACCGTGTAGCTGTTGAGTGTTCACTGCTATAAACGGAAGGTAATCTGTAAATCCAGTTTATACACTATGTGGTAATCATCACATTTTCATCTCTGTATGGCTGATCCATACAGATATTAGTGGATCAAATTATCGTCTATGCCTGTCTCATAAAGGATTTGACCAGGACAAAGCCTCCAAAGGCTGGTGTGATACATGTTGCCCTACAAGACAGTGACGCTGGGTCCAGAGAAGCTAGTAGAGAGCAGAACGGAGTTTAGCACAGGTGTGAGGTGGCCTGCCCCGGAGCAGCCTGTGTCCACAGAGGTGCCGCCCTCTACTGCCGCCCCCGCAGCCGGTCAGCAGTCAGCATCAGCAGTAGGTCCAGTCAGGGTGGTCGGGTGGCCGGCAGGCCGGGGGGCAGGGCTGGGCCTGCAGGCGGTGAGTGCCCTCCGAGGGCTCCGGGCTGCCCACGAAGTCGCGGCCCTGCCGCCTGCTGGGGAACGGCGACACGTGGCCGTGGCTGGCCAGCGAGGCCAGGTCACAGTAGTAGCTGTCGTGCTGCAGCACGTCACCTGCGGCCGGAACACAACACAACACTGCTGCAGCATCCAGGCTGTCTCGTCGCGACATCGCTGTTCGATTTACGAGGTGCATTCAAGTTCTAAGGCCCCCGTTTTTTTTTCTCCGGACTGGAAAGAGATAGAAACATGCGCATTGTTTTAAAATGAGGCCGTGTTCATTGTCAATACGTCCCAGAGATGGCAGCACCGTATGGCAGATGGAATTTTACCGCCAGCGGCGAGAATGAGAACTGTTTTAAATACTTAAAATGGCAACGTTTTCCTTACTTGAACAGCGTGCAATCATTCGTTTTCTGAATTTGCGTGGTGTGAAACCAGTTGAAATTCATCGACAGTTGAAGGAGACATGTGGTGATGGAGTTATGGATGTGTCGAAAGTGCGTTCGTGGGTGCTACAGTTTAATGAAGGCAGAACATCGTGTGACAACAAACCGAAACAACCTCGGGCTCGCACAAGCCGGTTTGACATGATCGAGAAAGTGGAGAGACTTGTTTTGGGGGATCGCCGAATGACTGTTGAACAGATCGCCTCCAGATTTGGCATTTCTGTGGGTTCTGTGCACACAATCCTGCATGACGACCTGAAAATGCGAAAAGTGTCGTCCAGGTGGGTGCCACGAATGCTGACGGACGACCACATGGCTGCCCGTGTGGCATGTTGCCGAGCAATGTTGACGTGCAACGACAGCATGAATGGGACTTTCTTTTCGTCGGTTTTGACAATGGATGAGACGTGGATGCCATTTTTCAATCCAGAAACAAAGCGCCAGTCAGCTCAATGGAAGCACACAGATTCACCGCCACCAAAAAAATTTCGGGTAACCGCCAGTGCTGAAAAAATGATGGTGTCCATGTTCTGGGACAGCGAGGGCGTAATCCTTATCCATTGTGTTCCAAAGGGCACTACGGTAACAGGTGCATCCTACTAAAATGTTTTGAAGAACAAATTCCGTCCTGCACTGCAACAAAATTGTCCGAGAAGGGCTGCGCGTGTGCTGTTTCACCAAGACAACGCACCCGCACATCGAGCTAACGTTACGCACCAGTTTCTTCGTGATAACAACTTTGAAGTGATTCCTCATGCTCCCTACTCACCTGACCTGGCTCCTAGTGAGTTTTGGCTTTTTTCAACATTGAAAGGCACACTCCGTGGCCGCACATTCACAGCCGTGCAGCTATTGCCTCAGCGATTTTCCAGTGGTCAAAACAGACTCCTAAAGAAGCCTTCGCCACTGCCATGGAATCATGGCGTCAGCGTTGTGAAAAATGTGTACGTCTGCAGGGCGATTACGTCGAGAAGTAACGACAGTTTCATCGATTTCGGGTGAGTATTTAATTAGAAAAAAAATTGGAGGCCTTAGAACTTGAATGCACCTCGTATTTTGTGTCAGATTGTAAATTTATTTGTGTTTCTGACATGAAAAAATCTCGCTCTGTGTCATGCCTGTCCAGAAACTAAGCATGTTGAAAAATATTTCATACCAATTTCTTGGGTTTTCAGGCAGGTGAGTTTGTTGAAACGGTGCATTGTTCCTGTGAGTGTCACTTCCATCGCCTTGCAGCTACGTCTTCGCCAGAAGATAATGAGAGCGTCACTCATCAAAAGTGACACCACTTCAATGAACTGACTCATCTAACAACCAGAGAAGTGTATACTAGTTTAAGTCATTGTAAAGGGCAGTGCCATCATATGTACGTCACTCTCTCTATTCTCGACTATTTCTGAGAATCTATAATTAATACTAGCATATTCTCGTATTATTTTGTAGCTTATTGTCGTAACCAAACGCCTTAGTACAAGTTTTGGGAAATGTGTTACCACGCTCAAAGGAAGCTGTGTCTGGTAACTGATAAAGGACACATAATTAGTTCACGTAAAGAAACCGAAAGAAACTAACATATTACCCAGTAGGAAATACTTTGTTGTTTGTTGTTGTGGTCTTCAGTCCTGAGACTGGTTTGATGCAGCTCTCCATGCTACCCTATCCTGTGCAGTACTTACTGCAACCTACATCCTTCTTGGTGCCTCAGAACATGTCCTGCCAACTGGTCCCTTCTTTTTGTCAAGTTCTGCCACAAACTCCTCTTCTCCCCAATTCTGTTCAATACCTCCTCATTAGTTATGTGATCTATCCATCTAATCTTCAGCATTCGTCTATAGCACCACATTTCGAAAGCTTCTATTCTCTTCTTGTCCAAATTATTTATCGTCCATGTTTCACTTCCATACATGGCTTAACTCCATACAAATACTTTCAGAAACGTCTTCCTGACACATATACAGGGTGAGTCACCTAACATTACCGCTGGATATATTTCGTAAACCACATCAAATACTGACGAATCGATTCCACAGACCGAACGTGAGGAGAGGGGCTAGTGTAATTGGTTAATACAAACCACAAAAAAATGCACGGAAGTATGTTTTTTAACACAAACCTACGTTTTTTTAAATGGAACTCCCTTACTTTTCTTAGCACATCTGAACATATAAACAAATACGTAATCAGTGCCGTTTGTTGCATTGTAAAATGTTAATTACATCCGGAGATATTGTAACCTAAAGTTGACGCTTGAGTACCACTCCTCCGCTGTCCGATCGTGTGTATCGGAGAGCACCGAATTAGATAGGGATCCAAAGGGAACGGTGATGGACCTTAGGTACAGAAGAGACTGGAACAGCACATTACGTCCACATGCTAACACCTTTTTATTGGTCTTTTTCACTGACGCACATGTACATTACCATGAGGGGTGAGGTACACGTACACACGTGGTTTCCGTTTTCAATTACGGAGTGGAATAGAGTGTGTCCCGACATGTCAGACCAATAGATGTTGAATGTGGTGGCCATCATTTGCTGCACACAATTGCAATCTCTGGCGTAATAAATGTCGTACACGCCGCAGTACATCTGGTGTAATGTCGCCGCAGGCTGCCACAATACGTTGTTTCATATCCTCTGGGGTTGTAGGCACATTACTGTACACATTCTCCTTTAACGTACCCCACAGAAAGAAGTCCAGAAGTGTAAGATCAGGAGAACGGGCTGGCCAATTTATGCGTCCTCCACGTCCTACGAAACGCCCGTCGAACATCCTGTCAAGGGTCAGCCTAGTGTTAATTGCGGAATGTGCAGGTGCACCATCATGCTGATACCACATACGTCGACGCGTTTCCAGCGGGACATTTTCGAGCAACGTTGGCCCATCATTCTGTACAAACGCGATGTATGTTGCAACTGTTCAAATGGTTCAAATGGCTCTGAGCACTATGGGACTTAACATCTGAGGTCATCAGTCCCCTAGAACGTAGAACTACTTAAACCTAACTAACCTAAGGACATCACACACATCCATGCCCGAGGCAGGATTCGAACCTGCGACCGTAGCGGTCGCGCGGTTCCAGACTGAAGCGCCTATAACCGCTCGGCCACTCCGGCCGGCTTTGCAACTGTTTGGGCCCCTGCAATGAAGTGAGGACCAATGAGGTGGTCGCCAATGATTCCGCACCATACATTTACAGTCCACGGTCGCTGTCGCTCTACCTGTGTGAGCCAGCGAGGATTGTCCACGGACCAGTAATGCATGTTCCGTAGATTCACAGCCCCGTGGTTTGTGAAAACCGCTTCATCGGTAAACAGGTAGAACTGCAACGCCTTCTCTGTTAATGCCCATTGACAGAATTGCACTCGATGATTAAAGTCATCACCATGTAATTGCTGATGTAGCGACACATGAAACGGGTGAAAGCGGTGACGATGCAGAATGCGCATGACACTACTTTGACTCAGTCCACCGGCTCTCGCAATTTTTCGTGTACTCATGTGTGGGTTCATGGCAACAGCAGCTAACACACCAACTGCACCCGCTTCTCCTGTGACGGGCCTGTTACGGACCCGTTTGCGTGCTACAACCATACCTGTTGCATGCAGTTGGCGGTAGATGTTTTGCAATGTGCGGCACGTTGGATGCTCTCTGTCCGGGTACCGTTCTGCATACACCCTGCAGGCTTCAGCTGCATTTCGTCGACACTCGCCATAGATGAGTATCATCTCCGCCTTTTCAGAGTTCGAATACACCATGGTCACAGTTCCTACAACACTACACTATCACAGACGTCAGGTAACACGGTGTACTACAGTTGGTCTGCGTGCGGAGACGAATGCAGAATAACTATAGCAGCAAGCGCTAGATGCGGACACTGCGACAGCTAGACCAAACCACAACAGTGCACTACAGCCACACTCGTCAACACGGTCGTCATCGTAAACATGTCCCTGCAGATGCTGCTCGCCGACTGTGGCCCGTGTTTGTTACAACACGCAACTGAACGTCGGAGGTTTCAAGCGTCAACTTTAGGTTACAATATCTCCGGGTATAATTAACATTTTAGAATGCAACAAGCGGCACTGATTACGTATATGTTTATATGTTCAGATGTGCTAACAAAACTAACGTGGTTCCATTTAGAAAAACGTAGGTTTGTGTTAAAAAACTTACTTCCGTGCATTTTTGTATGGTTTGTATCAAACAGTTACACTAGCCCCTCTCCTCACGTTCGGTCTGTGGAATCGGTTCATCAGTATTTGATGTGGTTTACGAAATATATCCAGCGGTAACGTTAGGTGACTCACCCTGTATACTCGATGTTAACAAATTTCTCTTCTTCAGAAACGCTTTCCTTGGCATTGCCAGTCTACATTTTATATTCTCTCTACTTCGACCATCATCAGTTATTTTGTTCCCCAAATGGCAAAACTCCTTTACTACTTTAAGTGTCTCATTTCCTAATCTAATTCCCCCAGCGTCACCCGACTTAATTCGACTACTTTCCATTATCCTCGTTTTGCTTTTGTTGATGTTCATGTTATATCCTCTTTTAAAGACATTGTCCATTCCGTTCAACTGCTCTTGCAAGTCCTTTGCTGTCTCTGACAGAATTGCAATGTCATCGGCGAACCTCAAAGTTTTTATTTCTTCTCCATGGATTTTAATACCTACTCCGAATTTTTCTTTTGTTTCCTTTACTGCTTGCTCAATATACAGATTGAATAGCATCGGGGACAGGCTACAACCCTGTCTCACTCCCTTCCCAACCACTACTTCCCTTTCATACCCCTCGACTCTTATAACTGCCATCTGGTTTCAATACAAATTGTAAATAACCTTTCGCTCCCTGTATTTTACCCCTGCCACCTTTAGAATTTGAAAGAGAGTATTCCAGTCAACATTGTCAAAAGCTTTCTCTAAGTCTACAAATGCTAGAAACGTAGGTTTGCCTTTCCTTAATCTAGCTTCTAAGATAAGTCTTAAGGTGTGTATTGCCTCACGTGTTCCAATATTTCTACAAAATCCAAACTGATCTTCCCCTAGGTCGGCTTCTACTAGTTTTTCCATTCGTCTGTAAAGAATTGCCCGCATCTCGTGGTCGTGCGGTAGCGTTCTCGCTTCCCACGCCCGGGTTCCCGGGTTCGATTCCCGGCGGGGTCAGGGATTTTCTCTGCCTCGTGATGGCTGGGTGTTGTGTGATGTCCTTAGGTTAGTTAGGTTTAAGTAGTTCTAAGTTCTAGGGGACTGATGACCATAGATGTTAAGTCCCATAGTGCTCAGAGCCATTTGACCCATTTTTTTTGTAAAGAATTCGCGTTAGTATTTTGCAGCTGTGACTTATTAAACTGATAGGACGGTAATATTTTGTTATTGCATTATATAACTGTAGATAGTATATGACATTATACAGGGTGTAACACAGCAATACTGTCAAATGTCTCTTTAGGGAGGGTGTCTTAAAGAAGAAACTGAGCATACGAACTCATGACCAGAAACGTCATCGTACAACGCTTCAGAGTATCTGAGATGTAGGTACCAACACCTGCGGTTGACACAGCTCTTCTTCAGCTGACGGGAGCTGTGACGCTGAGGAAGCATCGTAACTCGTACTGACGCGCTACACACCAGCTGACGTCATGAATGATGCCAGGATCACTGCTCTGCGCGATCAGCCTGCGTACGAACTCACGTCTTCTGCCAGACGGTTGGCCTCGCGCCTATATCATGGATTCTGTGGAGCGTCATTTGGTCACATTCCCTGACGTGAGTTCCTGTCTGCAATTACTTTCTCAAGGCACCCTTTTCAGTACTTTACAGTTTGCCGCCAAGCAAGGTGCTAAATGGTAAAACACTGCACTTAGGGGAACCCTGGTTCAAAGTCCATTCCGGCTATCCCCCTTTACGTTTTCCATGGCTTGCTTTAATTGTTTAAGGCAAAGCCGAGACGGTTCCTTTCACAAGAAAGCAGCTGGTTTCCTTCCCCAATCAGTCTCCAATTTCAACTTGTGTTTCGTATCCAGTGATTTCGTCGTCGACTTGACATTAGAACCTAACTTCCTTTTCCTTCTTAGTTATACCCTATAGGAAGGAATACGGTGTTTAACAAGCACGAAAAGACTATGCGAGGTTACCAATTAGCTTAAAATGAAATGCGATTGCAGCAAATACGATGCAATGTCATGTGGAAAGTGAGAAAAAGTTTATGAATGGTATCAGTGATGAAGTCACATAGACATTGAAATGCACGATCTTTTGAATAAACAGTTTAGCCAGATCAACAAGAGGAAAGTCTGTGGAGGAAAGAGGCACATTAAAACACGAACTTCAAACGTATGTTCGTCCATAATGAGCCAATCAGTTTCTGACTTCACGACATTATATTAATTTTCTTTCATGACACATAGAAGTTGTCGCACTCTAAATACCCCTGACCATGTAGACGACAGAGCCAACCGTGTTCTTTGTAGGTGTAAATGAGCTGCAGTTGGTCAGAATACACTGTCAGGTCTGTAAGGGAAACCATTCGGAATAGGGCGCATATCCTTACGCAGTTTTTGTTTCAAATGTGCCTTCCTGTTATGTCCCTGAAAATTGGCCATTCCTTCTGGGACAGTCCGTGCGTACATCATGTTCGGAATTGGGTGGAGTGAAATTAATCAGATATTGCGAGATAAATACAACTGCAAATACCGGTAACGTTAAACTCATTTAGATGATGAGGAAGAGGAATATACTACCTATAGAAGGAAATGTTTATTACGTATTTGTGATCATTTACTATTTCTTACGGGTCTTCATATGAACAAAATAGTTTATGCAGGATTCACATACGAATAAAACGAAACAAGATGAATATTCTCAAATAACTTCCGGGAATTCAGCCAGGTAACACTTTCAGCGACCGCCGATATTTCGGCAGGAGAACACCCCGCCATTTTCAAGGCAAACTGCAACGGACAGGCGGCGTCCATGCAAGTTTAAAACCTCGGTTCTCGGACTGAAGCAGGAAAGATAACACACACACTGAACACTAGTGCCACCAAAGATGACATAAGTCAGAGCTATCGATAGTGAGACTACGAATTCGCAGGTGAGGTAGCATTGAGCCTGTCCCTCTGTTTTTTGACAAGGGAGAGAGCCGGATTCCAAACAGAGCTTAAACAGAAACCTCCATCCCTGTTAACGAGGTTGCTCGCTAATTTAATCTCAACTGCCTCCCTAATAACACTGTCCCAATAGCTGGACGTGCATGCCAATATCTCGGTGTTATTATATAACATGGGATGACCAGTCTCCAAGCAATGTTCGGCAATAGCAGATCTACTTGGCTGCTGTAATCGTGTGTGTCGTTTATGCTCAGTACATCGGTCCTCCACGGTCCTGATAGTTTGACCAATATATGCCATGCCGCAGCTACAAGGAATACGATATACACCTGCCTTACGCAGTCCAAGGTCATCCTTAACGGAACTCAAAAGTGCTCTAATTTTAGATGGAGGTTGGAAAACACATTTCACATCGTATTTCCGTAAAATACGACCGATCTTTTTGGACGTGTTTCCTACGTAAGGCAAAAAGGCAGTAGACTTTGGTGTTGACTCAGAATTATCATCAATCACCCGATGTACAGTTGGTCGATAGCGCAACGCACGTTCAATACGTCTATCACTATAACCATTTTGACGAAATGTAACTTCAAGATGGGACAGCTCAGCTGGCAAAGTCTCAGCGTCAGAAACGACATGTGCCCTGCGTACCAAGGTACGAAGTACCCCTTCACGCTGAGCCGAATGGTGACAACTATTAGCCTGTAAGTACGAGTCGGTGTGAGTACGTTTGCTGTAGACTGCATGTCCCAATGATCCATCATCCTTCCTCCTAACCAACACGTCGAGAAAGGGAAGGCAACCATCCTCTTCCACCTCCATCGTAAAACGAATGTTCGGGTGGATAGAGTTCAGATGTTCTGGAAAGACATTCAAATTCTCCCTACCGTGAGGCCAAACAGCGAAGGTATCGTCAACGTATCTAAAGAAACAGGCGGGTTTCAAAGGCGCCGACTCCAATGCACGCTCCTCGAAATCTTCCATAAAAACTCTCCATCTCAGTCCACAGGGGCAGCAATGACGGGTAGTATTTCCAATTGAAAATTACTGGAAAAAAGACTGACTCTGACCGTCTCCCTAGTCTAGGCTCCTTCACGGGTGTTCCCTGAAAATAGCTCCACCACTGCAGCTACCAAATAATTTTAGTGGAGTGACAGCTAACTACAAGAAAGAAACGTATACTCTGTAAATCCCTAGATATATTCTGGAACAGTTCCTCCGAAACGTATTACGCAAGCGAATCCTCAACTACAAATCTCTCCCATATAGCGGCATTTCAGTAGTTTGTATTACAGAATAATCCAACCAGCTTGGAGGCAACTCTGTGGGAGAGATCTGTAGGTGGACCACAGCTTTGGCCGTTTCGTCAGCTCAGGAGCGTCCAGGATGCCTTCACCGATGTTTACAGATGTTGTTGTGGTCTTCAGTCCTGAGACTGGTTTGATGCAGCTCTCCATGCTACTCTATCCTGTGCAAGCTTCTTCATCTCCCAGTACGTACTGCAGCCTACATCCTTCTGAATCTGCTTAGTGTATTCATCTCTCCGTCTCCCTCTATGATTTTTACCCTCCACGCTGCCCTCCAATAGTAAATTGGTGATCCCTTGATGCCTCAGAACATGTCCTACCAACCGATCCCTTCTTGTAGCTAAGTTGTGCCACAAATTTCTCTTCTCCCCAATCCTATTCAACACCTCCTCATTAGTTATGTGATCTAATTATCTAATCTTCAGCATTCTTCTGTAGCACCACATTTGAAAAGCTTCTATTCTCTTTTTGTCCAAACTATTTATCGTCCATGTTTCACTTCCATACATGGCTACACTCCACACAAATACTTTCAGAAACGACTTCCTGACACTTAAATCAATACTCGATGTTAACAAATTTCTCTTCTTCAGAAACGATTTCCTTGCCATTGCCAGTCTACATTTTATATCCTCTCGACTTCGACCATTATCAGTTACTTTGCTCCCCGAATAGCAAAACTCCTTTACTACTTTAAGTGCCTCATTTCCTAATCTAATTCCCTCAGCATCACCCGACTTAATTAGACTACATTCCATTATCCTTGTTTTGTTTTTGTTGATCAACTTATATCCTCCTTTCAAGACACTGTCCATTCCATTCAACTGCTCTTCCAAGTCCTTTGCTGTCTCTGACAGAATTACAATGTCATCGGCGATCCTCAAAGTTTTTATTTCTTTTCCGTAGATTTTAATACCTACTCCGAATTTTTCTTTTGTTTCCTTCACTGCTTGCTCAATATACATATTGAATAACATCGGGGAGAGGCTACAACCCTGTCTCACTCCCTTCCCAACCACTGCTTCCCTTTCATGTCCCTCGACTCTTATAACTGTCATTTGGTTTCAATACAAACTGTAAATAGCCTTTCGCTCCCTGTATTTTACCCCTGCCACCTTCATAATTTGAAAGAGAGTATTCCAGTTAACATTGTCAAAAGCTTTCTCTAAGTCTACAATTGCTAGAAACGTAGGTTTGCCTTTCCTTAATCTTTCTTCTAAGATAAGTCGTAGAGTGAGTATTGCCTCACGTGTTCCAATATCTCTACGGAATCCAAACTGATCTTCCCCGAGGTCAGCTGCTACCAGTTTTTCCATTCGTCTGTAGAGAATACGCGTTAGTATTTTCCATCCGTGACTTATTAGACTGATTTTTCAGTAATTTTCACATCTGTGAGCACCTGCTTTCTTGCAGATACAGATGGCAATACTGAGCTTTCGCCGGTTGGTGCCCCCACAGTGGAGAGCAGCCGGATTAAGACAAGTGGGACGCCCTGTAGAGTCCTGTAGTGATGTACATCTGTCCTACGATGGTACTTTTGTAGAACGCAGCTCGGCACAGCGACTCACCCTGCATGAGGGGCCAGATGAGGGCGGCGAGCAGGGGCTGGTCGTTGTGGGCCTGCCGCCACTGGCACGCCACCACCACGTCCACCGCCAGCCGCAGCTCGGAGCGCCGCTGCGACACCTGCGCGCCCCACATGCCCCCTGCAAGCAGACGCGTCCCAGTCTCTGTCTCTGGCTGTCTCTGTTGTAACTAACCGGTTACTACGGGTTATTACGTTATTATTGGGAATGTAAATGCTTATTGCTTGTGAAGTTAACTTGAGAAGATTAGGGTCGCCACCGACTCTAACCATACAACTAATCAAAGGTTTGGTCGAGTAGGAAAATAAATTAATTTGATGACAGACCAAAAACTTATTAAAATACGTACGTAGTGATATCGCTCATACGGGATGCAATGTAATTAATAGTATTGCCCGTGCACTGTTCACGACAGTCAAACATTTAAAATAAAATAGAAAATGCATGAACACTGCATAAGATCAGCTCCCAGCAACACACCTGAAAATAAGACATAACCTAAAGAATTTGTTATGAAATACAAGGGGAGACTAATCACTGGACCTGTGCGTAAGGAAACGCATTGGATGTGCTAACAGGAAAGCTACGAGGTGAGTGGCTTAGGCGCAAAAACGTAACCTCGGAACACAAGAGAAAATTGTAGATAAGGATGTGAGGCATGTACACGATTCCTGATAACATTAATTCCTAAAACATTAAAGAAAAGCATCGATACATACACCGTTATAATCTACACCTAAAATCATTGGTGTGAGTCATTCATACAACTGCTGTTGCCTGATAACTGATCGCAATAACTCGTGAAACGGTACACGTTTCGCAGTACACCCGCATGCCCACGTGGTTTGTGGAGACGCAGTTTCTAGGTATCGTGCTCAAGTTGTAACAATATCACATCACACAATCATGAACAGTTAACATTCTTTAAGACAAACATGAGACCGGACAGTTAGTGATGACGGTAGCCCAACAAACTCTAATGTTCAACCACGTGGTCGGCTCCCCACGGACGAAAGATACATTAAGCAAGGAAAATTTACGAGAAGGCAAAGCTATTAATATTTAGAAAAATGAAAGCTTATACAGGCACAGCTGAAGGCAAACAGACATTCATACAGAAGCGAGTGCTCACTTCTTATCGACACCTTTGTGTGGCGCTCTTCCGGCGGATCCAAGTCTATAACAGAAATTTACTAACAGAAAAATCTGCCAAAGTTTTGCATTCCTTGCTGCGACAAGCAAAGCAATCCATCAGAGTTGAAAAGCGAGACAAAAAAGCTAATAGCTCTCCCCTCGCCAAGTAACAACGCGCCACGCGGTCAGTCTAACTCACCCTTCTTCGACTGGAGCACAGCTGTGGACGCTTCCCGTACCGGTGGCCGACTGCCCCCTTTTTCCTCTCCAGCCTCCTCCACGCTCCGCGTGGACCGGAAAGCCCAAAGATGCCATTTCCGCCACCAACCTAACGCAGGTGGATTTCTCACAAGTAGCGCAAACCTCTTTGCCTACTTGACCACTACGAGAGTTGGCTATTCTGTACAAATCGCAGACTTTCTGCAGCAGACTACGCCACCGTCTAGCAACGTGACACACAACCACATTCATTCAATCACGCCACTATGAGAGTTATGAGAAAAGATAAACAAGGAAAAGAAAGAGAAATACTTGTGAAATTGGGCTACCGGACTAATGAAAGGTGGCTACAGGACCCTTTCACTGTGTCTGTGTCCGAGTCCGCTGCGGTGTTCACAAGAGGCCGCAGCGGGGCCGCAGCCGTCACATAAAAATCAGAAGCAGACAGACTGGAGTGTCACTTGTAATGATAGGAGTACCATTACGAACGATAAATTGTAAGCTTTCATCCCCATACATTTTTTTTCAATAATAACGTTCCAGTGTTGTAGTTGGCAACGCTTAACCAATTGTCTGCTCTCATGATCAAGGAAGCGCGACATAGATCATGCTTAACTATACGCATATGTCATCTAGTGGGTGTAACGATAATAATGTTGTGAAGTAACGCTAACATACGAAGTCACTGTATCATGCTGCCCCCTCGAGGCTAAAGTTGCAGTTAATGATGCTATAGATGTTCATCAACCATATTAGTGAAATATGCAAATGCCTATTTTTATTTATTTGGTAAAAGGATTATGCTACAAACGATATTGTAAAGTTACGTATTTCTCATTATAAGAAATATATTTAGTATTAAGAAATATTCTATAAACGAATCCGTGCAGACGTAGTGGCTGGTATATCTTACCTTTCTTTCAGTAACTGTAGCTCCAGAACAGTGCAATATAGAGTGACCTAGTTCAGACATGGTGAAGTGAAGACGTAATATGTTTGTTTCTGTTTGTCTGTGTGTGTGTGTGTGTGTGTGTGTGTGTGTGTGTGTGTGTGTGTGTGTGTGTGTGTGCGTAGTTAAGTTAGCTAATTATCAATGAGAGCCTTGGATGACAACTACAGACTGCCGTATTTCTACATGAACAGCAGATAAACAAATACGTGTAATTATCTAAGAAGAAGTGGGTTTGTTACAAAATAGATGTAATTTATCTTGTAGAGTCGTGGGCTCTGCAAAACATGGTGCTAGCTATTAACGCAAAGGAGGAAGCAGTATTATTCAGAGCCACAAAAGTGTAAGCTGGGAAGTGCATTTCATAGTAGCATTTTCGACAGAGGATTGAAATTGGTCGCCACACAAGTGGAAGACTTGAGTTTATTTTTATATGTGATTTTGTGTAATTCGGACTGCATACAGGAAATCTATGCTTGAGTTGTGAAAGCAATGAGCTATTATGATTTTCAAATTACGTAATAATTATTCGGTTATTCTAAAAGCAAGAATGCTTTTACAGTCTTATTATTTGACTGTATAGGAAATGATCATTTTTTTCCTTTGAGAGTGTATGATACATTCATTACATTTTGCAGTAAAAAAAACTCTTAAAAATCTGAGTACAAACATTTTCCAGTTACTTAAATGAAGCAAATATGTAAATTATGAACCAGCTACATCGCGATTACGTGGTGGCTGATGCTGAACACAAGAACACTGTACCGCAAAGTAGTGTTAAACTACTATGGTGAATTTTACATTAAGATAAGTCCCAATTAGTGTGTGTGTGACGAAATAATACTCTACTTAATCAAAGTCAGGCTCAAGGGATAGTTCAAACAGAAAGCGTAATTTCCTTTCAGGTGCTGAGAAGCGATCTAATTAATTTCAGCTTTGCTATGAAACAAATGTTCATAATGTACAGTTACAAAATCTGACACCACAGTAAGCTAAGAATCTTCCGTGCTTTACAGTCTATTTAATGTATTATTTATATGGTCAATGTCTGTAATGTGTCTTACATTCAAAGTAATTATTTGTGTGTTGGTGTATGTAGATACTCTCGTTATGCATTGATACACATTAAGTGTTCATGTTAGTTAACCATTTCTCATCATCGTCACCTCAAAGTCAGTTCGTGTAAGTTAGTAAGATGTCTGCTTTCTATTTGCAATAACTATTTTATATGTACAATTTATCATATTGTAGTGTGCAAGTGCTGTCTAATAAAGAGAGCGATCAGTAATTTTACTGTTGAGCAGCTACTGCACGCGATCCTTTCCCGTTTGCCAAACACGGTCATTAGAGCTATTAACACTCCTAACTAGGATATAACTTAAACGGGTGGGGACGTCGCACACTCCAGCACAAACGTGGTAGTGACTTAAGCACTGGTCCTCTCATGTCAATCACTGTCACACAATATATCATGAGACATACTTAATTCCACATTTTTTAACATTTTAATGGTACGCCAACGATGTTTTATAGATTCTCTCTTTGTCAATGTCGTTGGGTTTGGCGGTTCGTAGCTGTTGCTTTCTCAATAAACGCTTCAAGTTAATTGTCCCTGATATACAAATAAGAATATAATGTTTGTCAGCTAGTCTTACAGGTGCTGCATGTAGGTAATGTTGACCAACAACGAATTTGCAATTCAAAATCATTCACAGTTTATTCCATCGTCACACAAATTAAATAGCGGGATAGTGAAAACATAATTCCTGTAGTTATTCAGATCTAAAATGATTCGAGCGCTTACATAGCTGTTAGAAAAACAAACAAATTTTAAAATAATTCTCGTAATACTGCAGAATTGCTTAAACTCCAAGTGTTTGCAGTCCTGAAATAGTCTACATCCAGACCAGCACTATTTCAGATCAATACAAGTCCATCCGACACCTGATGAAATCATTATAAGTTTCGACAGCTGCGAAAGTATTCACATTGAGGTTATGTAACCATGAGAGAAAGAGCCACTGAAAAGCGATCGTGCTTAAATTTCTAATTATTTATTGATCCAAGTCGTTTGAGAGATTTATTTCCGTACTTTGTTATTATTCCTTATTGATGTACTTACCTTATTAACCCTCCTATTTACTAAAAATTTCAAACGGGAAAAAAACCGATGAAACTGCGGCATGTGTTTGAAAATCGAACATACATTCTCTGCTTCCCGTCCAGATCCCTTGACCGCTAGGCCAATAGCGCTTTCGTTAAACAGTGTTCATCTTATGGGTACATAAGTGGCAAACGAAAACGTTTCTTTCCTCGATTTGCAGGAACATGTTGTTGTTGTTGTGGTCTTCAGTCCTGAGACTGGTTTGATGCAGCTCTCCATGCTACTCTATCCTGTGCAAGTTCCTTCATCTCCCGGTACCTACTGCAACCTATATCCTTCAGAATCTGCTTAATGTATTCATCTCTTGGTCTCCCTCTACGATTTTTACCCCCCACGCTGCCCTCCAATACTAAATTGGTGATCCCTTGATGCCTCAGAACATGTCCTACCAACCGATCCCTTCTTCTTGTCAAGTTGTGCCACAAACTTCTCTTCTCCCCAATCCTATTCAATACTTCCCCATTAGTTATGTGATCTACCAATCTAATCTTCAGCATTCTTCTGTAGCACCACTTTTCGAAAGCTTCTATTCTCTTCTTGTCCAAACTATTTATCGTCCATGTTTCACTTCCATACATAGCTACACTCCATACAAATACTTTCAGAAATGACTTCCTGACACTTAAATCTATACTCGATGTTAACAAATTTCTCTTCTTCAGAAACGCCATTGCCAGTCTACATTTTATATCCTCTCTACTTCGACTATCATCAGTTACTTTGCTCCCCAAATAGCAGAACTCCTTTACTACTTTAAGTGTCTCATTTCTTAATCTAATTCCCTCAGCATCACCCGACTTAATTCGACTACATTCCATTATCCTCGTTTTGCTTTTGTTGATGTTCATCTTATATCCTCCTTTCAAGACGCTATCCATTCCATTCAACTGCTCTTCCAAGTCCTTTGCTGTCTCTGACAGAATTACAATGTCATCGGCGAACCTCAAAGTTTTTATTTCTTCTCCTTGGATTTTAATATCTACTCCGAATTTTTCTTTTGTTTCCTTTACTGCTTGCTCAATATACAGATTGAATAACATCGGGGAGAAGCTACAACCCTGTCTTACTCCCTTCCCAACAACTGCTTCCCTTTCATACCCCTCGACTCTTATAACTGCCATATGGTTTCTGTACAAATTGTAAATAGCCTTTCGCTCCCTGTATTTTACCCCTGCCACCTTCAGAATTTGAAAGAGAGTATTCCAGTCAACATTGTCAAAAGCTTTCTCTAAGTCTACAATTGCTAGAAGCGTAGGTTTGCCTTTCCTTAACCTTTCTTCTAAGATTAGTCGTAAGGTCAGTATTGCCTCACGTGTTCCAGTATTTCTACGGAATCCAAACTGATCTTCCCCGAGGTCGGCTTCTACTAGTTTTTCCATTCGTCTGTAAAGAATTCGTGTTAGTATTTTAAAGCTGTGGCTTATTAAACTGATTGATCGGTAATTTTCACATCTGTCAACACCTGCTTTCTTTGGGTTGGAATTATTATATTCTTCTTGAAGTCTGAGGGTATTTCGCGTGTTTCATACATCTTGCTCACCAGATGGTAGATTTTTGTCAGGACTGGCTCTCCCAAGGCCGTCAGTAGTTCCAATGGAATGTTGTCTACTCCGGGGGCCTTGTTTCGACTCAGGTCTTTCAGTGCTCTGTCAAATTCTTCACGCAGTATCGTATCTCCCATTTCATCTTCATCTACATCCTCTTCCATTTCCATAATATTGTCCTCAAATACATCGCCCTTGTATAGACCCTCTATATACTCCTTCCACCTTTCTGCTTTCTCTTCTTTGCTTAGAACTGGGTTTCCATCTGAGCTCTTGATGTTCATACAAGTGGTTCTCTTATCTCCAAAGGTCTCTTTAATTTTCCTGTAGGCAGTATCTATTTTGCCCCTAGTGAGACAAGCCTCTACATCCTTACATTTGTCCTCTAGGCATCCCTGCTTAGCCATTTTGCACTTTCTGTCGATCTCATTTTTGAGACGTTTGTATTCCTTTTTGCCTGCTTCATTTACTGCATTTTTATATTTTCTCCTTTCACCAATTAAATTCAGTATTTCTTCTGTTACCCAAGGATTTCTACTAGCCCTCGTCTTTTTACCTACTTGATCCTCTGCTGCCTTCACTACTTCATCCCTCAAAGCTACCCATTCTTCTTCTACTGTATTTCTTTCCCCCATTCCTGTCAATTGTTCCCTTAGGCTCTCCCTGAAACTCTGTACAACCTCTGGTTCTTTCAGTTTATCCAGGTCCCATCTCCTTAAATTCCCACCTTTTTGCAGTTTCTTCAGTTTTAATCTACAGTTCATAACCAATAGATTGTGGTCAGAGGCCACATCTGCCCCTGGAAATGTCTTACAATTTAAAACCTGGTTCCTAAATCTCTGTCTTACCATTATATAATCTATCTGATACCTTTTAGTATCTCCAGGATTCTTCCATGTATACGACCTTCTTTCATGATTCTTAAACCAAGTGTTAGCTATGATTAAGTTGTGGTCTGTGCAAAATTCTACCAGGCGGCTTCCTCTTTCATTTCTTAGCCCCAATCCATATTCACCTACTACGTTTCCTTCTCTCCCTTTTCCTACTACCGAATTCCAGTCACCCATGACTATTAAATTTTCGTCGCCCTTCACTATCTGAATAATTTCTTTTATTTCATCATACATTTCTTCAATTTCTTTGTCATCTGCAGAGCTAGTTGGCATATAAACTTGTACTACTGTAGTAGGTGTGGGCTTCGTATCTATCTTGGCCACAATAATGCGTTCACTATGCTGTTTGTAGTAGCTTACCCGCATTCCTATTTTCCTATTCATTATTAAACCTACTCCTGCATTACCCCTAATTGATTTTGTGTTTATAACCCTGTAGTCACATGACCAGAAGTCTTGTTCCTCCTGCCACCGAACTTCACTAATTCCCACTATATCTAACTTTAACCTATCCATTTCCATTTTTAAATTTTCTAACCTACCTGCCCGATTAAGTGATCTGACATTCCATGCTCCGATCCTTAGAACGCCAGTTTTCTTTCTCCTGATAACGACGTCCTCTTGAGTAGTCCCCGCCCAGAGATCCGAATGGGGGACTATTTTACCTCCGGAATATTTTACCCAAGAGGACGCCATCATCATTCAATCATACAGTAGAGCTGCATGCCATCGGGAAAAATTACGGCCGTAGTTTCCCCTTGCTTTCAGCCGTTCGCAGTACCTGCACAGCAAGGCCGTTTTGGTTATTGTTACAAGGCCAGATCAGTCAATCATCCAGACTGTTGCCCCTGCAACTACTGAAAAGGCTGCTGCCCCTCTTCAGGAACCACACGTTTGTCTGGCATCTCAACAGATACCCCTCCGTTGTGGTTGTACCTACGGTACGGCTATCTGTACCTCTGAGGCACGCAAGGCTCCCCACCAACGGCAAGGCCCATGGTTCATGGGGGGAGGTGCAGGAACATATGGTTTGCGAAACCTATATATGATAATGAAAAATCTTCAGTTTTCAATTGGCAGTCTTTACAGCCGACTATGAGTTGACTACACGTCATGAACTTTAGGGGCGGTTTTCTCAGAAACGGAAGGGTGTTAAACCAAAATATCTGAGGGTCTTTCATTTTAGATTGTACACCAGAGATCTGACAAATATGAGCCGAATCCATCCGTGTCTGAGGCCTTCCCCTTGTGAGAGGCAAATCGCTCCTCAGTGAACTCAGCTGCTGTATTAATACTATAACTGTTGTGCAACTGATTTAAAAATATGAAACGCGTGGCTGTAATAATGAATCATGCGTGTTGGTCTCCAAGAAGTCAACATAGTATACTGCTTGGAAGACGGAAGCACTAACCGCTACATTAAAATATTTACCCAGTTGAACCCAAAATTTATTACACTCATATTCAGGTTGCACATGTCAGTCAGCGACTTAATATAAGATTTAATTCAGCACACAATAAAAGAAACATCTCATATGAATAGGTTACTGACAATTACTAACTTCGCGAAGTTTTGAAAAATGAAGATGGAGATCAAGAATAATCAACATCCCAAAACGTTAATTGTATTAAAAATAGCCACGATAGACACTTAGTGATTGTAAGATTACACTAAAAATGACGATTAAATCATGTTCTGTGCAGACGTGGACTGTGATCACTATTTATTGGTTATAAACGGTAAATTAAAATGAATAAATTGCAAAAAAAAGTAGGAAATGAAGGAGACTGGACCTGGATAAGTTGAATGAAGCACAGGTCGTTCAGAGCTTCAGAGGGAACATTAGGCAACGATTGATTAGAACGGGGAAAATCAATACATAGAAGAGTCCGAATGGGTAGCTTTGAGAGACGAAATAGTGAAGGCAGCAGAGGATCAAATAGACAAAAAGACAAGGCCTAGCAGAAATCCTTGATAACACAAGAGATATTGAATTTAACTGATGAAAGGAGAAAACGTAAAAATGCAGGAAATGGAGCCGACGAAAGGGAATACAAACGTCCAAAAAATCAGGTTGATAGGAAGTGCAAAATGGCTAAGCAGGAATGGACAGAGGGCAAATGTAAGGATTTGGAAATATTAATAACGCTGTGAAAATGATAAATACTGCCTACAGGAAAATTAAAGAGGACTTTAGAGGAAAGAGAAGCAGCTGTACGAATATCAGGAGGTCAAATGGGAAACCAGTCGCAAGTGAAGAACGGAAAGCTGAAAAAACGTGGAAAAAGCATATAGAGGGTCTGTACAAGGGAGACGAACCTGAAGGCAGTGTTATAGAACCGGGAAACTACGTAGATGAAGATGGGATGGGAGATATGATATTGCGAGAAGAATTTTCAGGAGCAGGTGATATTGCATCAGAACCACTGACACCCCGGTTTAATAAATCACGATTGCAAAATACTAACACGAATTCTTTACAGAAGAATGGAAAAACTGGTTGAAGCTAACCTTCGGGAAGATCAGTTTATATTTTGAAGAAATATAGGGACATGCGAGGCAATACTGATCCTACAACTTCTCTTGAAAGATAAGTTAAGGAAAGGCAAACCGATGTTTAAAAAATTTGTAAACTTAGAGAAAAGGAAAGGCCAACCTACGTTTTGTAGGCTTAGAGAAAAATTTTGACAATGTTGACCAGAGTCCTGTCTTTGGAATTCTGAAGTTAATGGGGGTGAGATACAGGAAGTGAAATGCTGTTTACGACTTGTGAGACGGGGTTGTAGCCTATCCCCTGTGTTATTTAATACGTACAATGAGGAAGCTGTGAAGGAAACCAAAGAACAGATTGGTGGAGGAATTAAAAATTCAGGGAGAAGATATAAAAACTCTTAGGTTTGTCAATGACATTGTAATTCTGTCAGAGACGTCAAAGAACTTGAAAGACCATCTGAACGGAATGGATAGTGTCTTGAAAAAAGGATATAAAACGGACATAAATAAAAGCAAAATAGGAATAATGGAATGCAGTCTAGTTAAGCAGGTGATGCTGAGGGAATTAGATTAGGAAACTATACTCTGGAAGTCGTACATATGTTTTTCTATTTGGGCAGCAAAATGACTGATAATGACCGAAGTAGAGACGATATAAAATGTAGACAGGCAATGGCAAAGATATTCGTTTCGGACATTTGAGATTTGTGACCAACGAATACTGATTTAAATGTTAGGAAGCCTTTTCTGAAAGTATTTGCATGAACTGTAACATGGACAAATGAATTGTGAAACATTGACAATAAACAGCTTAGACAAGAAGAGAGTAGTTTTTGAAAAGTGATGCTACAGAAGAATGCTCAGTATTGATGGGTAGAGCATCTAACTAATGATGAGGTAATGAATGGAACAGAAGAAACAAGAAATTTGTGGCACAACCTGACCAGAAGAAGGGACCGGCCTATAGGATACATTCTGAGACGTCATGGGATCACCAATGTAGTACTGGAGGGAAGTGTGTGTGTGTGTGGTGGGCGGAGGGGTAAAAATCGTAGAGAGAGACCAAGAGATGAATACAGTTAGAAGATTCAGAAAAATGTAAGCTGCAGTAGTTATTGGGGGATGAAGAGGCTCGCTCAAGACACTGTAGCATGGAGGGCTGTATGAAACCAGTCCTCTGCTGAAGACCGCAACAACGACACCAAAAATTACGTGAAGAGGCAACAACGACGGCTGACTCAGTCTCAGATGATCCTTCGTGAATTTAACTAAGTATCGGAAAACGCGTAACTTCAGTCCTTCATAAACGAGCGATGCTGCTCGATATTCTCAACATAATAGCTGTGTGTACAGCTACGTATACGTAGCTACTCTGCAAATCACACTTAAATGCCTGGCAGAGGGTACAGCGAACCACCTTCAAAACAATTCACTATTATTCCACTCTCGAACAACACGCAGGAAAAGCGAACACCTATATCTTTTCGTGCGAGCACTGATTTCCACTATTTTATTTTGATGATCGTTTTTCCCTATGTAGATCGGCGTCAGCAAAATGTTTTCGCATTCGGAGGAGGAAGATGGTGATTGAAATTTCGTGAGAAGATTCCGGCGCAACGAGAAACGACTTTGTTTTAATGATTTATACCCCAAATCACGTATCACTCTCTCCCCTATTTGTCGATAATACAAAACGTGCTGCCCCAGGGGAATGTAGCAGCCGGCCGCAGTGGCCGTGCGGTTCTAGGCGCTGCAGTCCGGAACCGCGGGACTGCTACGGTCGCAGGTTCGAATCCTGCCTCGGGCATGGATGTGTGTGATGTCCTTAGGTTAGTTAGGTTTAAGTAGTTCTAAGTTCTAGGGGACTGATGACCTAAGATGTTAAGTCCCATAGTGCTCAGAGCCATTTGAACCATTTTGAACGTGCTTCCCTTCTCTGAACTTTCTCGATGTGTTCCGTCAATACCGTCTGGTATGGATCCCACACCGCGCAGCAGTACTCCAAAAGACGACGGACAAGAGTAGTGCATTAGTAGATCTCTTGCATGTCCTAAATGTTCTTTCAATAAAACGTAGGCCTTGGTTCGTCTTTCCACAACATTTTCTATTTGTCCTTTCCAATTTAAACTGTACATAATTGTAACTGCTAGGTATTTAGTTCAATTTACGGCCTTCAGATTTGACTGATTTATCGTGTAACCGAATTTAATGGAATCCTTTCAGACCTCATGTGGATGACCTCACACCTTTCATTATTTGGGGTCAATTGTCAATTTTCGCACCATAATTTCTAAATTGTTTCGATCTTCCAGTGACTTTACTAGACGATAAACGACAGCATCGTTTGCAAACAACCTAAGGCGGCTGCTCAGATTGCCCTCCTAAATCGTTTATATAGATAACGAGCAACAGAGGACCTATAACAGTACCCGGTGGAACGCCAGATATTACTTGTGCTTTACTCGATGCCTTTCTGTGCATTACTATAAACTGTGACAGAAAATCTCTAATACAGTCGCATAACTGAGATGGTATTCAATAACTACTCAATTGGATTACAACCCGCCTGTGAGGTACAGTGTCAAATACCTTCTGGAAATCCAGAAATACGAAATCAATTTGAAACCCCTTGTCGATAGCACTCAACACTTCTATGTTCGAGCACAAAATATGTTCCAAAATCCTGCTGAATATCAACACTAATGATGTGGGCCTGTAATTTAATGTATTACTCCTATTGTCTTTCTTGAATACTGGTGTAACTTGTACAACTTTTCTGTCTTTGGTTACGGATCTTTCGTCGAGTGAGCGTTTCGATATGATTGTTAAGTATGGAGCTATTGCATCAACATACTCTGAAAGGAACCTAAATTGGTTTACAGTCTGGACCGGAAGACTTGCTTTTATTAAGTGATTTAAGTTGCTTCACTACTCCGAGGATATCTACTTCTAAGTTACTCATGTTGCCAGCTGTTCTTGATTCGAATTCTGGAATATTTGCTTCGTTTCTTTGGTGAAGGAATTTCGGAAGGCTGTGCTTAGTAACTATCCTTTAGCAGCACTTTCATCGATAGCGTTTCCACTGCTATCGTGCAAAGACGGCATTGATTGTGTCTTGCAGCTAGGGTAATTTACATGCGACCGGAATCTCTCCGAATTTTTTGAGAGGTTTAGAGACAAAGTTTCGTTGTGGAAACTATTGTAAGAGTCTCGCACTAAAATCCGCCCTGAATTTCGAGCTTCTGTAAAAGATCGCCAATCCAGGGGATTTTGTGTTCGTTTAAACTTGGCATGTTTTTTCGTTGTGTCGAAAGGAAGACGGTGGATGGCGTACGTGACTGTCAGTGGAACTCATCAGACAGTCCTCTGGCCACCTTGCAAAGCTGAAATTCTGTTCGATGCTGCGTTGCGCGGGGCCCAAAGAGAAAAGTCTGCTCTAAATCTGGAATCGAAGTGTACCACTCTAAACCCGAGAAATAAGTCATGTCTAAAAACTGCGCCTCCTCTATATGCTCGGGGCTAGTGTGCACCAGTGGAAAAAGTTCTGCTTGGTCCCGGCCAATGGCGTAATTGTTAAGTTGCTGTTATTGTTCCACGAAAGAACTGTACAAAAAGCGCTCTCCAATCAGCCGGCATCCTTCCTATGCTGTTTTGAGAACATTCCGGGCCGTCGCTAACCAACGCTGTTGATTCTCATGTTAGCCCACCAATCAGCGGTCTCCCCACATTCAAATTTCAGACAGATGGTTCCAAACCTCCCAGTCTGAAGAATGTGTTTTTTAAGAGTGCCCAGTAAGCTCCTTGGTGAAAGAAACCCTCATCTCACCTGCACTTGGCGTCAGATGACGTAACGTGCTTTCATCCGGCGGAGAAAAAGCACAGGAAACAAAGCTGTGTAGGTTGACTTTCTTTGCGCCTGGCAACGAGTCAGTCTCCGTCGTTAACCATTTTAATGTTTTATTTGGACTCGTACATTCCACGAGATCCAGTTAGCAGTAGATACAGGCGCCCGGGTAGTTGCCATGTTCCTTAACTTCGGAATCGCATTTGATACAGTTCCGCACGGCCGCCTAGTTGATAAAACACGAAAATCAGACCAAATGTGTGATTGGACTGAAGAGCTCTATCAAAAAGAAGACAGCATGTCGTTCTGAATGGAGAGAAATCTTCAGGAATAAAAGTAAGTTCGAGTATGCCACAGGGGAGCATTACAGGACCATTGATTTTCACAGTATATATGAATGACCGAGTAGATACCGCGGCAAGTTCCATGAAGCTTTTCGCGGATGATGCTGCAGAGGATCGACATTTGGTCCAGGGAATTGTAACTGACTCTCAACATAACCAAACGTAACTATCGCAAATAAACAGATGGAAAGAACTTTTATTGTACGATTACACAATTGCAAAGCAATCACTGAGAGTAGTTGCTACCATACAATATCGAGGAGTATATGTGCGGAGCTGTCTGAAATTGAACGACCATACGAAACCAGTGACAAGGAAGGGAATTACCAGACTGACAAACATTGGAAGAATCCACAGGAAGTATAGCCTACCCAACGAAGGAGGTAGCTTACAAACCCTCGTTCAACCAACACATGAATATTGCTCGTCAGTCTGGTATCCGTACGAGATATGACAGATAGAGGAAATAAAGAAGATCCTAAGAAGAACAGTACGTTTCGATACAGGTTTATTTAGTAAGAGCGAAAGCGTCAGAGTTGTTGTTGTTGTTGTTGTTGTTGTTGTGGTCTTCAGTACTGAGACTGGTTTGATGCAGCTCTCCATGCTACTCTATCCTGTGCAAGCCTCTTCATCTCCCAAGAGATGCTCACCCAATTCCAATGGCAGACGCTGCAAGAGAGGCGTTCTGCATAACGGCATCTATGTCTACATCTACGTGATAACTCTGCTATTCACGATAAAGTGCCTGGCAGAGGGTTCAATGAACCACCTTCATGCTATCTCTCTACCGTTCCACTCTCCAACGGCACGCGCGAAAAACGAGCACTTAAATTTTTCCGTGTGAGCATTGATTTGTTTTATTTTATCGTGATGATCATTTCTCCCTATGTACATGGGTGCCAACAGAATGTTTTCGCAATCAGAGGAGAAAACTGGTGATTGAAACTTCATAAGAAGATCCCGTCAAAGCGAAAAACGCCTTTGTTTTAATGATTGCCACTCCAGTTCACGTATCATGTCTGTGACACTATCTCCCCTATTTCACGATAATACAAAACGAGCTACCCTTCTTTGTACTTTTTCGATGTCATGCGTCAGTCCCACCTGGTGCGGATCCCACACCGCACAGCAATACTCCAGAATAGGGAGGACAATCGTAGTGTAAGCAGTCTCTTTGGTAGACCTGTTGCACCTTCTAAGTGATCTGCCAATGAATCGCAGCCTTTGGTTGGCTCTAGCCACACCATCACCTATGTGATCGTTCCAATTTAGGTTATTTGTAATTGTAATCCCTAAGTATTTAGTTGAATTTACAGCCCTCAGATTTGTGTGACTTATAGCGTAATCGAAATTTAGTGGATTTCTTTTAGTACTCATGTGAATAACTTCATACTGTATTCAGCCTAGCAGCAACTGCCTTGTGGTCGCTAATCCCTGTATTCGTCACAACACTCACTATTTGTCCAGGATTATTTGTTGTTAAAAGTCAAGTATCCTTTCGCAACCATTTACGCTTCGAGTGGGCTCATGAACTGATAGTTCAAAATAATTTTCTGAGAAAGCATTCAGTACAATTTCTGATGATATTGTATGCCTTCCTCCGGCTTTAAACGTATAATTTTTCCATCATATCGAGGGTAGATTTAAGTCACCACAGACTATTATTTTATCAGTGGGGTACTTATTTGAAATGAGACTAAAGTTCTCTCTGAACTGTTGAGCAACTATGTCTTCTGAGTGTACTGTTGAAGTTCCGAGAGCACGCTTTCCTAGAAGAATAAACCAATATATTGGTTCCTCCTACATATATCTCGAGACAAGACCATGGAGATAAATTAGACACTGGAACCCACAGGGAGGCTTACCAGCAATCATTCTGGATAAGAACCATACGAAAGTGACGCTGGTACTTAGAAGTACCCTCCGCCACAAAGGGTAACGTGGCTTGCGGGGTACAGATGTAGTTGTAGATGTAGATGTCGATTTAGCCGCGCCTGTCTGTCATGTCTGAATGTGACTGAGTCAGACAGCCTACCATTAACGCTGCATTCGAAGCAATGCTTCACCTACTCATCCTACTAACTTGCATTTAGCCTCATTTAAAGCGAGCTCCCCTTTCTCGCAAAAAAAAGAAGATTCTGTCAGCTCAATATGAAACACCATACATTCACTGTTTCAGGAAACAGTTTGAAATTGAAAATCTTCTGCTACGATGGGACCCAAAAATATGTGAAAAAGTTTCCTTACTCAATACTGCAAAACATAGCTAAGGAACACCGAGAAGGACGTGTTCTGGACTTTTGCTCCACTCACGCAGAAATACTGGTGTGAGCCTCATTACAAGGCAATAAGAAACCTGTGGTTGGTGGCTAACCTAGGAAGAATATTCAAACTGCGAAACTTGCTTTATTCGAGGTATCGAAAGTATTGAGAAACGTCGTAATATTGTGTCGCACCCCCTTTTCTCCGGCGTAATGCAGCAATTCGATACGACATGGACTCAACGAGTCGTTGGAAGACCCTTTGCAGAAATATTGAGCCATGCTGCCTCTATAACCGTCCATAATTGCGAAAGTGTTACCGGTACAGGATTTTGTGCATCATATGAACTCTCGATTAGATCCCATAAAGTTTCGATCGGATTCACGTCGGGGGATCAGGATGGCCAAATCATTCACTCGAATTGCCCAGAGAATTGTAGCCCGTTGACACAGTCATCGTTGTTTGAGGACGTTGTCGCGAATAGTAGAAGATAGAATTAAAATCATGTAGGCTGTAGGCTGGAAAATTATTGCAACAGATCAAGCGAGGCGGACGTGACCAGACTGTCTCATGTGTAATGTGTAATGTGTACTCGACTAACAAGAGAGGAGTATGCAGTATCACGAGGCTCAAGCACAGTTAGTGGCAACCCTTGGACACAGCAAACAGTGGAGAATGGCTAGTTCATCACGTAGGCACCACATGCTGCCGCGTGACTAACCTACTCAGGGCTAGAACCTTCTAGAACAAGTGGTGCCGGGTGCACTACCCCCTATAAAAGCGGATAGCCGCTAGATCGAAGGACAGTGATGGAGTGAGGTACTTAGAACGCCGGTCCACGTTAGTCTGCGTCGGGATGCTGCAAGAGTTGCAGGAGAGTATTGAGCACAGCAACAAGTAGGGACTTGGGCTGAATCGACACAGCTGACACTTAGTCTGGTACGCTCGCCTCTGCTGTATTAGGACTTAGGTTTGGGAAGTTAGGAATGGCAACTGCATAGCCAGATAGACAATCATTGGAGACTGTATATAGAATCTTATTTAAATCACAAGTGCCAGGGGTACTTCCAGTATAATCGTTCTATGCATCGAGTGTTCATACATGAAAGCTTCCCTAAGATCCTATCCGAGTTCCGTACTCTAGCTCACCTTGCAGCCTTCTCTACAACGGAGCAGTGAGGAGTTGGCGGCCCACACCACCGAGACCTCATGCCAAGTAAGTTCTCTGACGCGCACCAACGCAGTCCTTCCACTTCCTCTTAGGACACGGCAGTGGGACACGACATCGTGAGGACTATAAATGGGTGCGAATGACTTCCAGGTAGCCAAGCACCACCATTTCCACTCAATGATCGTTTCCGTTGGACCAGAGGACCCCATTCCGTTCCATGTAAACACAACCTACAGCGCTATGGAGCCACCATCAACTTGCCCAGTACCTTGTTGACCACTTGGGTCCACGGCTTCGTGAGGTCTGCGCCACACTCGAACCCTATGGCCAGCTCTTCCCAACTGACATAGGGATTCACCTGACCAGGCCACGCATTTCCAGTCTTCAGGGCCCAACCGATACGGCCACGAGCCCAGAACAGGCGCTGCAGGCTGTCTTCTGCTGCCACAGTCCACTAACGCCAAATTTCGCCGCACTGACCTAAAGGACACATCTGTCGTACGTCCCACATTGATTTCTGCGCTTATTTCACGCAGTGTTGCCCGTGCGTTAGCAAAGATGACTCTACAAACATTGCCGCTCTCGGTCGTTAAGCGAAGGCCGCCGGCCTTTGCATTGTCCGTGGTGAGACGTAATGTCTGCAATTTGGTATTTCTGGCACAGTCGTGACGCTGTGGTCCTCGGAATATTGAGTTCGCTAACGATTTAGGAAATCGAATGTCGCATGCTCTAGCTCCAGCTACCATTCCGCTTTCCGAGTCTGCTATTTCCCGTCGTGTGGCCATAATCACGTCGGAAACCTTTTCACACGAATCAGCTCAGTACAAGCGGTAGCTCCGCCAATGTACTGCCTTTTTATACCGTGTGTAAGCGATACTTCCGCCATTTACATTTTTGTATTTTTGTCACCTCGATGTAAGACTTTAATGATTCATTTGTACAGAAATAGCTTGCACATATTTTATGATAAGCTGGATCATACAAGTAGTTAATGTGTTCAACCAGAAGAGCAGTGCGAAGAACGATTAGTCAGAACTATCCCGGCGGGTGCACAGTAATGGGGCAAACGCTGGGACAGTGTCCCTCTGGGCAGGAGGCGGAAGGACGCTGGACTTGTGGGAGGCCTATGGTGGGCTGGCAGCCCGCTCCAGCACACAACACGGGGAATGACTCTCCAGGCTCCTCGTCTGAGGCAGCGCGTCCAATTGTGAGTTGTTACAGCTAACAACACCTGGGACTACAACAATCAGACGAGTGTTACTGTCTGCCTTTCGTTACACCATCTCGGAAAACTACCGAGTAAATTCAGACTTTCTGGGTGGTAGCGATGGTTCAGTATATTCCGATGTACATTATACGTATATACAGTATCTTCGCTCTTGCCATTCTCATCTTCACTGTACAAATACCACTCCACTGTGAACTTCCTTGGTCAATTCTCACTGAGAAACAATTTTAGAACAACTAGGGAGCTTCCTGGAGACAACTCATTGACGACAAGACGTCGTCAAATCTAGAAAAACTTTCTACAAGACTGTGAGCAGCTCAAACAGTGACGGTAACATTATCAACTGCTTTATATTGCTTTTACGTTATTATCCCGGCCACTTTAAATACATGAAACACTGATGGAATCCAGATACCTATTTACAGCCTCTTTTGTTTTGAATAGATGTCAAGTACTAACTTCAGTAGAAACAGGTGCTGTGCATTGTTCTGATGATAATTGGGCTCGACTTCTTCTGCGAGGTCGAGAATCGTCGTCCACCGGTGTTGAAACTATCCACTCAATGCTCCGGTTAATCACCAGTAGTGGTATGAATGAAACACGTTCTACTCCGTGACACGTCTGCTTTAAGCTCCTCAGTTAAACGTCAGGGCTGCAGCGGTCGCTAGAAAATGAATGTGAGTTTGGTGCCAGGCCGGCCTATTTCCGGGAGCGAGGAGTACAGTTTTACAGCGTCGAGCGGTAGCTGGGACACTGGTGCGCCAGCTGCTTATGTAGAATTTGCATTCATTCATAACTTAGTGTCAACCGTGAAAACATTATATTACTGAGTGTCACTTAATATCGTGGCCACAACAAAGACCTGTTGCCGAAGAGTTGTCACGACCACAGCGAGAAGACACTTCAGTACAATTTTACTGCTTTGTGAAGCCAAAGACTGACAGCTGGAGTAACTGGTCGGTCCCCCGTTGTTCAGCCGCATCGCAACAGAAATAGATCGAAAGTACATTTTTATTTTGTGTCGCACATTGTCTTATTCAGATACGACGTCTCAGCATCGTGATGACCGCGGACACCTAGGGACTCAGTAACTGCCACAAAGGATCTGTTGTTGTTGCTGGGGGGGGGGGGGGGGGTAGCTTTGCCATCGCCACCACAACACCTGGACCGACTGGTGCCAGGAACACAGCTGGCGATGCGTTCCACTGTGCACTGTTTGCTGGCGCGTACCGCCCCCGTCCCTGGACGGTAGGGATTGCAGCCACGACCACCGCCGTGGCATGATGGTAGCCGGCCGCTCAGGGGCCACGGGCACAACGGAGCTTAGCGCCGGGTGTTGCAGGGTTCTGCCGCCGTCTCCAGCGACAACTTTCTCATCTGGAATTTCTGGAAACTGAAGCGCTGGTGTTGTGCTGTCGTTATCCAGTGTCTGATTGCTTTGCTACTCTTAACGACAGCCGGCGGCCGTAAAACTTGGGTGGGCGCGTCCGCCGCTGTTACCTCCAGATTCTGGTTTCTGTGGTATAAGACAGTTGTCAGTACTGGTTGGCAACACATACAAATACGAATTCGCTATTCATAATACGTGCCACTAATTTAAATACTTATGTACCGCAACCCCTTTACCACTTTTTTCCCCTTCTCTGCAGCAAATGAAAATCCAAGATGGCGAAACTAACCCAGTTATGCTAGTGAGAAAAAAATCTAATTACTCAGAACTATCCAAAATGTGGTTTGTAAACCCCCTCCCTCCCCTTCCCTCTTCTCGTCATTCCCCCAATCAGAGCCTAGTATTTTAGCTCACAGCCAGCAAAACGAAACAGCCAATTACCCTGCAGTATTTTACAAGGCATTAAATTGAAAAAACAACTGTGTCGAAGTATTTTAATTAGTTAACCAAAATGTTATTCATTAGGTACTTGAAAATTACCAGAAATGTGGTTATTGAATACAGCAATATGGTGGCCAAGCCGACCGGAATGGCTGAGCGGTTCTAGGCGCTACAGTCAGGAACCACGCGACCTCTACGGTCGCAGGTTCGAATCCTGCTTCGGGTACGGATGTGTGTGCTGTCCTTAGGTTACTTAGCATTAAGTAGTTCTAAGTTCTAGGGGACTGATGACCTCAGAAGTTGAGTCCCATAGTGCTCAGAGCCATTTGAACCATTTTTATGGCGGCCAGTCCGTTTGAGGAAAAAACCTAAGATATAAACTACCTTCGGTTAAAATTTAAATTTACGATCAATTACTGAAATTTTTGTAAGCGAAACAGTCATTGCACATGTGAGCTCGACTGAAAATTTACGAGGTTTTAACAAGTTTAACAGTTAATTATCATAACAAAGAACACCGAATACTTTGCAATAATTCAAATCAAAATTAATTTACTAATTCCAACACGTAACGTGAAATTGATAGAGAAATGTTGCTTCGTTATAATGTTCACTGTTTCCAGGTCTCACTAATTCTTCCTAATAAATAAAATTCTTTACTAGAAATATAACTGAACACTGAATAGGCCGCAGTTAGCTACAATTAGAATAGGCAACGCCAAAAGTACTAAAGCCAAGCTCACACAATAAATAAATAAATATTTAAAATTATGTAACACTGTTGAATATTATTATGCACTGTTTCTTTGCCTGACTAGATTTGATAAGTAATAAGTTTCCTTCTCAAAATGGTAAGGAAGGTAGTTAAATTTACTAAATGTAAATAATACTTTCAGTCAAATAGTAAAGTTTATGTTCTCATTGAAATAGCAAAATTTGAGATTTAATTTTTGGCTCAATGAATGTTTTCGTATTAGACTTTCTTTCTGTTTTAATAACGTGACACAGTTATTATAATGATATGAACAGGATCCTACTGTCAGTAGTAATGATATAGGAAAATTATTTATACTGAGTAAAAATTAAAGTATACAAAAACTGTAGTATTAAATACTGATTCTACCATGATGGACAATTTTTTACATCCCTAAACATCTCTTGCCTTGAGGTAGAGCTGCTGTAGGTGCAACCTGATGATTTGATGACAACAATTACTAGGCAAAGGATTTTCTTCAATTTATGAGCAAAATTTAATATACCTGAATACTTAGTAATCTTGTTCTATTAATACTCTTGAAACTCTTCTCAAATAAATGAAACACTGTGGCTCACACCTCTGACTCTTCGATATCATCACACTGACTTGGCTAATATTTTATCACCATGACGTTCACACATATTCTGCACACGCTTTCACAGTTACTCACATCTGACCTCGTACACTGTTAACTCGTATCTGTTCTCTTTTGCAGTCCCATATACCATGCTGGCGATACCTTAGAGATTGTTATGATACATTGCAAAGGCCCTTACTTTATCAGCAAATCTACTACTTTCCTGACAACATTGTTTTTAAATAGCACGTAATAAGTTTATTTTACAATCCTCCAAAAATTAGAATTGACTAGAAAATAATAAAATATATGAATTTACAATCTGAAGATAATATCGAAAATGCAAAAGGAAATAATACGATAATTACGAACAACTGATCTCTAGTGATATAAATTGTATAAAATGGAGTCAAGGAGATGTTGTGATCTATGTTTCCGTTCCTTATTACAAAATAGACTGTCTCACCAGTCACATTCTACCCCCATGAACCATGGACCTTGCCGTTGGTGGGGAGGCTTGCGTGCCTCAGCGATACAGATGGCCTTACCGTAGGTGCAACCACAACGGAGGGGTATCTGTTGAAAGGCCAGACAAACGTGTGGTTCCTGAAGAGGGCCAGCAGCCTTTTCAGGAGTTGCAGGGGCAACAGTCTGGATGATTGACTGATCTGGCCTTGTAACACTAACCAAAACGGCCTTGCTGTTGTGGTACTGCGAACGGCTGAAAGCAAGGGGAAACTACAGCCGTAATTTTTCCCGGGGGCATGCAGTTTTACTGTATGGTTAAATGATGATGGTGTCCTCTTGGGTAAAATATTCCGGAGGTAAAATAGTCCCCCATTCGGATCTCCGGACGGGGAAACTCAGGAAGACGTCGGTATCAGGAGAAAGAAGACTACGTTCAACGGATCGGAGCGTGGAATGTCAGATACCTAAATCGGGCAGGTAGGTTAGAAAATTTAAATAGGGAAATGGATAGGTTCAAATTAGATATAGTGGGAATTAGTGAAGTTCGGTGGCAGGAGGAATAAGACTTTTGGTCAGGTGAATACAGGGTTATAAATGCAAAATCAAATAGGGGTAATGCAGGAGTAGGTTTAATAATGAATAAAAAAGTAGGAGTGCGGGTAAGCTACTACAAACAGCATAGTGAACGCGTTATTGTGGCCAAGACAGACACGAAGCCCACGCCTACTACAGTAGTACAAGTTTATATGCCAATTAGCTCTGCAGATGATGAAGAAATTGATGAAATGTAATTATTCAGGTAGTGAAGGGAGACGAAAATTTAATAGTCATGGGTGACTGGAATTCGAGAGTAGGAAAAGGGAGAGAAGGAAACATAGTAGGTGCATATGGATTGGAGGTAAGAAATGAAAGAGGAAGCCGCCTGGTAGAATTTTGCACAGAGCATAACTTAATCGTAGCTAACACTTGGTTCAAGAATCATAAAAGAAGGTTGTATACATGGAAGAATCCTGGAGATACTAGAAGGTATCAGACAGATTATATAATGGTAAGACAGAGATTTAGGAACCAGGTTTTAAATTGTAAGACATTTCCAGGGGCAGATGTTGACTCTGACCACAATCTATTGGTTATAAACTGTAGATTAAAACTGAAGAAACTGCAAAAAGGTGGGAATTTAATGAGATGCGACCTGGATAAACTGACTAAACCAGAGGTTGTACCGAGTTTCAGAGAGAGCTTAAGGGAACAATTGACAGGAATAGCGGAAAGGAATACAGTAGAAGAAGAATGGGTAGCTCTGAGGGATGAAGTAGTGAAGGCGACAGAGGATCAAGTAGGTAAAAAGACAAGGACTAGTAGAAATCCTTGGGTAACAGAAGAAATATTGAATTTAATTGGTGAAAGGAGAAAATATAAAAATGCAGTAAATGAAGCAGGCAAAAAGGAATACAAACGTCTCAAAAATGAGATTGACAGGAAGTGCAAAATGGCTAAGCAGGGATGGCTAGAGGACAAATGTAAGGATGTAGAGGCTTATCTCACTAGGGGTAAGATAGATACTGCCTACAGGAAAATTAAAGAGACCTTTGGAGGAAAGAGAGCCACTTGTATGAATATCATGAGCTCAGATGTAAACCCAGTTCTAAGCAAAGAAGGGAAAGCAGAAAGGTGGAAGGAGTATATAGATGGTCTATACAAGGGCGATGTACTTGAAGACAATATTATGGAAATTGAAGAGGATGTAGATGAAGATGAAATGGGAGACACGATACTGCGTGAAGAGTTTGACAGAGCACTGAAAGACCTGAGTCGAAACAAGGCCCCGGGAGTAGACAACATTCCATCGGAACTACTGACGGCCTTGGGAGAGCCAGTCCTGACAAACCTCTACCATCTGGTGAGCAATATGTATGAGACAGGTGAAATACCCTCAGACTTCAAGAAGAATATAATAATTCCAATCCCAAAGAAAGCAGGTGTTGACAGATGTGAAAATTACCGAACTATCAGTTTAATAAGTCACTTCTGCAAAATACTAACTCGAATTCTTTACAGACGAATGGAAAAACTGGTAGAAGCCGACCTCGGGGAAGATCAGTTTGGATTCGGCAGAAATGTTGAGACACGTGAGGCAATACTGACCCTACGACTTATCTTAGAAAATAGATTAAGGAAGGGGAAACCTACGTTTCTAGCATTTGTGGACTTAGAGAAAGCTTTCGACAATGTTGACTGGAATACTCTCTTTCAAGTTCTAAAGGTGGCAGGGGTAAAATATAGGGAGCGAAAGGCTATTTACAATTTGTACAGAAACCAGATGGCAGTTATAAGAGTCGAGGGGCACGAAACGGAAGCAGTGGTTGGAAAGGGAGTGAGACAGGGTTGTAGCCTGTCCCCGGTGTTATTCAATCTGTATATTGAGCAAGCAGTAAAGGAAACAAAAGAAAAATTCGAAGTAGGTATTAAAATCCATGGAGAAGAAATAAAAATGTTGAGGTTCACCGATGACATTGTAATTCTGTCAGAGACAGCAAAGGACTTGGAAGAGCAGTTGAATGGAATGGATAGCGTCTTGAAAGGAGGATATAAGACTAACATCAACAAAAGCAAAACGAGTATAATGTAATGTAGTCGAATTAAATCGGGTGATGCTGCGGGAATTAGATTAGGAAATGAGACACTTAAAGTAGTAATGGAGTTTTGCTATTTGGGGAGCAAAATAACTGATGATGGTCGAAGTAGAGAGGATATAAAATGTAGACTGCCAATGGCAGGGAAAGCGTTTCTGAAGAAGAGAAATTTGTTAACATCGAGTATAGATTTAAGTGTCAGGAAGTCGTTTCTGAAAGTATTTGTATGGAGTGTAGCCAGGTATGGAAGTGAAACATGGACGATAACTACACTCCTGGAAATGGAAAAAAGAACACATTGACACCGGTGTGTCAGACCCACCATACTTGCTCCGGACACTGCGAGAGGGCTGTACAAGCAATGATCACACGCACGGCACAGCGGACACACCAGGAACCGCGGTGTTGGCCGTCGAATGGCGCTAGCTGCGCGGCATTTGTGCACCGCCGCCGTCAGTGTCAGCCAGTTTGCCGTGGCATACGGAGCTCCATCGCAGTCTTTAACACTGGTAGCATGCCGCGACAGCGTGGACGTGAACCGTATGTGCAGTTGACGGACTTTGAGCGAGGGCGTATAGTGGGCATGCGGGAAGCTGGATGGACGTACCGCCGAGTTGCTCAACACGTGGGGCGTGAGGTCTCCACAGTACATCGATGTTGTCGCCAGTGGTCGGCGGAAGGTGCACGTGCCCGTCGACCTGGGACCGGACCGCAGCGACGCACGGATGCACGCCAAGACCGTACGATCCTACGCAGTGCCGTAGGGGACCGCACCGCCACTTCCCAGCAAATTAGGGACACTGTTGCTCCTGGGGTATCGGCGAGGACCATTCGCAACCGTCTCCATGAAGCTGGGCTACGGTCCCGCACACCGTTAGGCCGTCTTCCGCTCACGCCCCAACATCGTGCAGCCCGCCTCCAGTGGTGTCGCGACAGGCGTGAATGGAGGGACGAATGGAGACGTGTCGTCTTCAGCGATGAGAGTCGCTTCTGCCTTGGTGCCAATGATGGTCGTATGCGTGTTTGGCGCCGTGCAGGTGAGCGCCACAATCAGGACTGCATACGACCGAGGCACACAGGGCCAACACCCGGCATCATGGTGTGGGGAGCGATTTCCTACACTGGCCGTACACCACTGGTGATCGTCGAGGGGACACTGAATAGTGCACGGTACATCCAAACCGTCATCGAACCCATCGTTCTATCATTCCTAGACCGGCAAGGGAACTTGCTGTTTCAACAGGACAATGCACGTCCGCATGTATCCCGTGCCACCCAACGTGCTCTAGAAGGTGTAAGTCAACTACCCTGGCCGGCAAGATCTCCGGATCTGTCCCCCATTGAGCATGTTTGGGACTGGATGAAGCGTCGTCTCAGGCTTGGCAAGCCGTTCCACAGGACTACATCCAGCATCTCTACGATCGTCTCCATGGGAGAATAGCAGCCTGCATTGCTGCGAAAGGTGGATATACACTGTACTAGTGCCGACATTGTGCATGCTCTGTTGCCTGTGTCTATGTGCCTGTGGTTCTGTCAGTGTGATCATGTGATGTATCTGACCCCAGGAATGTGTCAATAAAGTTTCCCCTTCCTGGGACAATGAATTCACGGTGTTCTTATTTCAATTTCCAGGAGTGTAGTTTGGACAAGAAGAGAATAGAAGCTTTTGAAAACTGATGCTACAGAAGAATGCTGAAGATTAGATGGGTAGATCACATAACTAATGAGGAGGTATTGAACGGAATTGGGGAGAAGAGGAGTTTCTGGCACAAATTGACTAGAAGAAGGGATCGATTGGTAGGACATGTTCTGAGGCATCAAGGGATCAGATGTTTAGCATTGGAGGGCAGCGTGGAGGGTAAAAATCGTAGAGAGAAACCAAGAGATGAATAAACTAAGCAGATTCAGAAGGATGTAGGTTGCAGTAGGTACTGGGAGATGAAGAAGCTTGCACAGGATAGAGTAGCATGGAGAGCTGCATCAAACCAGTCTCAGGACTGAAGACAACATCAACATCAGCAACCAGCCACATCTGTAAATATCATTGGGTACTATATGGCATTCACTGTAGAATATAAGAACGAGTATAAAACATTACTCTCCATAAACAGATAAAAACAAACAACTACATATAAAATGTATTTAACAAAGCAGAGATACATAGTCGCTGAAGATTTGTTTTATTGTAACTTTTTTCTTCAAAAGTTCAAAAATGTGGAATGAAATGCACTGCTGCTTGATGCACCTGTTGCTTGTTGTCACCAGCATATGTCTGCCATCAGAGCTCGATTATTGTACCACACATGCTGATTTGCATTTGAACTAGGCAGATGAAGGATTAAATGCGAAACGAAATGCTGCAATGTTTACCCATCAGAACTATTGTGCCATTTAAATTGGTGACTAAACAATGATTGTAAATTCTAAAGTATGTGTCCCAGAGCTAAAGGTAAAGGTAAAGTCCTTGTGGAAGCTAAGGATCTGATTAGTTCCAATTGATTCTTATTCATTGGAAAGTGGGTGGGGGGGGGGGAGGGGGAAGGGGAAAGGGGGAGTCATGCATAAAGCACAACTGAGCTAGTTCCGCCGTCCTTAGTTTTAAGATTTCACTAGTACAACTGGGTTAGAGCTGCCATCTTGAATTTTTATTGGCTGGATAGGCAGCGGAGAGGGAAGGGGTGTGGTTCCTCATATGACAGATAAGGAGAGGCATGATTTGTCACATGATAGGTAAGAAGATTATGGCTAGTAAAGTGATAGATAAGCAGGCATGGCTGGCGCCGCTTAAGATTGTGATGTGATGTCCTAGGTCATGTGATGTAAAGAAAATGAAGTCTATCTGCCTCAGAAGTCGAGTTCTGGCGTCGAAATATCGTTTTGGGATGATGTGGACCACCTGCAGAACACACGATTTCAAAGATATAACAAATTAAAGCATTTTGAATAATAAACAAAATGTTCTAGCTATATATTGCTATACTACTGACATATTGTGAAGATTATCCAACGGAACTGTCAGAACTCCGTCATTTACTTTTTTGGCTATCCTTTTGAAGAGTCATCCGAAAACACCATACGGCAGTCCGCAAATTGAGAGTGCCTCTAAATGCAAGTGTAGAGTTTGCAGGCGACAATTTAGGCGCACATCACAAGAGATTTTCAAGAAAGGGACATTCCTCTGCGGAGGGAAGATATCAAGCAATTGACTGGATTTAACTGACGGCACGACGTTCTTGCACTGGTCAATCACAGCCAGAGAGGGATATCTTTTGCAGTCATGTTGTCACTAACTTATTATCAGTATGTGTATTGATAGCGTTAATCCCTAGTCTCATGCAACTATTTATCTTTATTGATAGGCAATTATTCGAGAGCTGTCCATGACTAACTTATACTTAAGAAATATTTTTCTAAGTAACACATCTTCAACCGCAATATCCTATTTCTTATTTTCCCATTTTATTCCAACGTGTTTCGGAACTACTACGCCATTTTCAGAGACTAGTATGGGGGTTCACAATGTTTCAATTATCACCTCGAAAAAAAAAGTTATGTGACTAATTCCCTGTTTGTAAGCAGGCACATGTCTGCAGTCCTGGTGTACACTGTAATCTCCACGCCGCAGTATCACTGTATACTGATTTAGGAGCCGAGAAAAGTTGATGCAGCCATAGAAAAAATGGAGTATCGTGCGAAAATTTGTTTCCTGTGTTTTAAGGGGAACAACACTGCAACAATCTACGTTGATTTTGTGGAAGTGTACGCCAATAACGCACAAATCACGCGATGCGGTAGTAAGGTGGGACACACGCCTCCAGTGTGGTCAGACAAGTCTGAATCTACATCTAAATCTACGTGATTACTCTGCTCTTCACAATTAAGTTCCTGGCAGAGGGTT
Organism: Schistocerca piceifrons; assembly: GCF_021461385.2. Lineage (NCBI taxonomy): Eukaryota > Metazoa > Arthropoda > Insecta > Orthoptera > Acrididae > Schistocerca > Schistocerca piceifrons. Next base: position 1,218,265,897 of record NC_060138.1, read on the forward strand.
CAACGAACCACCTACAAGCTGTCTCTGTACGTTCCACTCTCGAATGGCGCGCGGGAAAAAACGAGCACTTCATTTTTCTGTGCAAGCCTTTATTTCTCTTATTTTATCGTGATGATCATTTCTCCCTATGTAGGTGGGTGCCAACAGAATGTTTTCTGAAACGGAGGAGAAAACTGGTGATTGAAATTTCATGACAAGATCCCGTCGCAACGAAAATCGCCTTTGTTTTAATGATTGCCACTCCAGTTCACGTATCATGTCTGTGACACTATCTCCCCATTACGCGATAATACAAAACGAGCTGCCCTTCTTTGTACTTTTTCGATATCAGCCGTCAGTCCCACCTGATGCGGATCCCACACCGCACAGCAGTACTCCAGAATAGGACGGACAAGTGTAGTGTAAGCAGTCTCTTTAATAGATCTGTTGCACCTTCCAAGTGTTCTGCCAATGAATCGCAGTCTTCCGTTTGCTCTACCCATAACATTATCTATGCGATCGTTCCAGTTTAGGTTATTTGTAGTTGTAATCCCTAAGTATTTAGTTGAATTTACAGCCTTCAGCTTTGTGTTAATTATCGCGTAATCGAAATTTAGCCTAATTCTTTTATAACTCATGTGAATAACTTCACACTTTACTTTATTCAGGGTCAATTACCACTTTTCGCACCATACAGATATCTTATCTAAATCGATTTGCAATTCGTTTTGGTCATCTGATGACTTTACAAGACGGTAAATGAGAGTATCATCTGCAAACAGTCTGAGACGGCTACTCAGATTGTCTCCTATATCGTTAATATAGATCAGGAACAATAGAGGGCCTATAACACTTCCTGGGGGAACGCCGGATATTATTTATAATTTACTTGATGATTTTCCGTCTATTACTACGAACTGTGTTCTTCCTGACAGGTAATCACGAATACCAGTCGCACAACTGAGGCGGTATTTCATAGGCACACAGTTTGGTTAGAAGTCGCTTGTGAGGAACGGTATCGGAAGCCTTCTGGAATTCTAAAAATAAGGAATCAATTTGACATCCCCTGTCGATAGCACTCGTTAGTTCATAAGTATAAAGAGATAGTTGTGTTTCGCAAGAGCGATATTTTCTGAATCCATGCTGACTGTGTCAATAAATAGTTTTCTTTGAGGTACTTCATAACGTTCGAATACAGTATATGTTCCACAACCCTACTGCAGATCGACGTTAGTGATATGGGCCTCTAATTAGCGGATTACTCCTACTTCCCTTCTTGGGTATTGGTGTGACTTGAGCAATTTTCCAATCTTTGGGTACGGATCTTTATGTGAGCGAGCGGTTGTACATAATTGTTAAATATGGAGCTATTGTATCAGCATACTCTGAGAGAAACTTGACTGGTATACAATCAGGACCGGAGGCCTTGCCTTTATTCGGTGATTTAAGCTGCTTTGCTACATTGAGGATATCTTCTATGTTTCTCATCTTGGCAATTGATCTTGATTGGAATTCAGGAATATTTACTTCGTCTTCTTTGCCGAAGCAGTATCGGAAAACCTTGTTTAATAACTCTGCTTTAGTGGCACTGTCATCAGTGACTTTACCGTTGTTATCACGCAGTGAAGGTATTGATTGCGTCTTGCCACTGGTGTGCTTTATATATGACCATTATCTCTTTCGGTTTTCTGCCAGATTCCGAGACAGAGTTTCGTGGTGGAAATTATTAAAAGCATATGACATTGAAGCACGCTCTATATTTCGAACTCCTCATAAACATTTCCAATCTTGGGTATTTTGTATTCTTTTAAATATGACAGCTTTTTTCGTTGCTTAAGTCGTTGCTTATGCAACAGCGATCTGACCCGTTTCGTGTACCATGGGGGATCAGCACCAACACACCAACACTTACCAATTTATGTGGTATATATCTCTCAATTTCCGTCGATACTGTCTCTGTGAAATTATTCCTCATCTTTTCTACGCTTACGTGATCAGACCGGAAGGAGTGAAGATTGTCTCTTAAAAAGGCGTTAAGAGCACTTTTATCAGCTTTTTTTAAACAGATGTACTTTGATACTCCCTATTTGTCTAGGATTATTTGTTGCTAAGACGTCAAGTGTGCTTTCGCAACCATTTATGCTTCGAGTGGGTTCATTAACTAACTGTTCAAGATAATTTGCTGAGAAAGCATTCAGAGCAATTTCGGATGACGTTTTATGTCTGCCGCCGGCTTTAAACGCATAATTTTTTCAGCATGTCGATGGTAGATTGAAGTAACCACCGACTATAATTGTATGAGTGGGGTACCCATTTCAAGTGAGATTCAAGTTTTCTTTGAACTGTTCACTGTTTAGCAACTATATCTTCTGAGTCGGAGGGGGGGGGGGGGGGGTCGGTAAAACGATCCAATTAATAGTTTAGTCCAATTGTCAAGTATAACCTCTACCCATACTATTTCGCAGGAACTATCTAATTCAATTTCACTACAGGGTAAACTAATTCCGACAGCAATAAATATTCCACCATCAACTTTATTTAATCTATCCCTTCTGAACACTGTTAGATCGTTTGAAAAAAGTTCGGCTTAACTTATTTCCGGGTTCAGCCAGCTTTCCGTACCTATTACTATTTGAGCTTCAGTGCTTTCTATTAGGGCTTGGAGCTCTGGTTCTTCCCCGACACAGATACGACAATTTACAACTACAATAGCGATTGTTTCTACAACTACCTTACTGTGTTTGACCTGCTCCCTTTTGGACGGACGCCCTTTCGGTGGTTTCCTGAGTCCCTCCAACCCGCCCAGTCCCTTCCACACAGACCCCGGTAGGCGTGCAGCCACCTTCTGTGTGTAACGGACTCGTGACCTATTGAGCGGAACCCGGAAACCCACCACCCGATAGCGCAAGCCAAGGAGTCTGCGGCCTACAAGGTCACAGAACCGCCTGAGCCTCTTATTCAGACCATCCACTCGGCTCTGCACCAAAGGACCACAGTCGGTTCTGTCGACGATGCTAGAGATGGTGAACTCCGCCTTCATCTCGCCAGCATGACTGGCAGTCTTTACCATTTGCGCTAACCGCCCATCACCAGAGAGAATCTCCTCGAATCCAAAGCGACACAAGTCATTGGTACCGACATGGGCCACCACCTGCAGTTGGCTGCAGCCTGTACTCTTCATGGCATTCGGAAGCACCCTTTGCGTATCCGGAATGACTTCCCCCTGATATACACATTGAGTGAACACTGGCTTCATTCCCCTCCTAGGCAGCCATGTTCCTAAGGGGCACCTAACGTTGGAGCTCCCAACTACCAGGAAACACACTCTCTGTGGATGCCCAGACCTTGTGGGCATAGAAACGTCCTCTGGAACAGGGTGGATGACAGCATCCGGCTCAGAGACTTCGTCAGCCACAAATAACGTCCGAAATATGTTAGTCAAAAGAACTGGGGAGGCCATACGATCGCCCCTCGGAAAGTCTTTCGCTGTCTGCCAGACTTTGGAATGATCTCCCACTCGACCATGGGTGAGGGGTCAACCTCAGTGCAGGCAGTACCCTGGGAGGCCACAGCCGTGGACCGATCGGAAGACACGTGGGACGTGCTCGACGTCCCTCGCATCCCCACGTCCGACCCCCCCCCCTCCCCCCCCCCCCCCCCCACAGTGATGCCCCTTGGCAGCAGCCTCAAGCTGTGAGACGGAAGTCAACACTGCCTGGAGCTGTGAGCGAAGGGTCACCAACTCAGCTCGTGTCTGTACACAGCAATCACAGTGCCTAACCATTTCTGAACTCGCTCCTGTTTCAAACTCGTAAAGATATGTAATAAACGAAAGGGTGTACTCGCGTTATTAGTAGCTGGAACTCGAGTGGCTGTGAACTGACGGTCTAACCGACTCTGAATGAAGTGAAGGTCTTCTCTCTATGAACAATCGGGAATCGTGAGAGAAGTGGAAGCCCTAGTTTTCGAAGACGGGTAAATCACGAAGCAATAGCAAAAGAAATGAAAATCAGTCATGGATCAGTTTTCAACATCTTATGTGTACTTAACATACAAAGGTCGCTGTCCCCTGGATTGTGCGATTGCTCATATCCATTCAAAATGCCCAAAGAGCAGAAGCAGCAGCGGAAATGTTACTGGTGTGTCAGGCCAGTACACATTATTTCTGTAGCTGCCGAATCTCCAAGGAGGAGACCTGCGTGTTTCATAACGACCACAAGAGAAAGTAGCAAAGGAAGCAATAGGAACATCCAGATTCAAAGCTGAGAAAGGCGAAGTTCCAACCAAAATCGATGAAAGGTGATGCAGAGTATTTCTGTGGGACTGACATGGTTTGATGCTAAAAGATCCTGATGGTAATGGGCAAACCGTCACTGGAGCGTACTAACGACACCTCCTGACGAGGCTACTGGAAGGTAACAAGACGAAACTTGGCGGGAAGCTGTCAGAGGGCCTGTTTCAGCTTCGTAGCAACGCCCCAGGTCATTATGTACACGAACAGATGCACTTGCTGCTTCTTTGGGCTGTCAGATTTTGACTCATGCTGCCGTAATCTCCTGACACGTCACCCAGTGAGGTTTTGATCTTTCCCCGGATGAAGAAACCATTAAGAGGAAGGCATTTCCAGAATGAGAACTAGGTCATTTTCAAAGAGGAACTTTTCCTGAACAGCTAAAATGCAGACTTCTATAGCGAAGCCTTTTGCCCAGTCATCCATCATTAGTAAAAATGCGTCGCATTGAAGGGTAAATGCGTGGCGAAGTAGTAAAACCAACATCAGGTTTCATGGATACAGTTCGATTTTTTAGAGATGATAGTTGTACGTTCCTCGTAAATTCATTTTATTGTTTTACGACTGTCTTCGTTTATTACCTAGTAGTAAATAACCGACAGTTTTCAGTTTTACACAAGAAATCTAACATCCGACAAGAAAACCAAAAGAAATAAAATACTGCTATCGGTTACCTTTGCTTGGGCATGAAATTTTCATATTTCGCATCGATGGCAAACTTCTAACTTTGCACTTACGCTTCTAATAATGTAACGTAATTCAAATGACATACTTTAATTTGTGATTCTAGGATGTATTAAAGAAGGAAAGGGAGTATTATTGTGGACCGTATTATAGATTATATAAAATAAAATAATTTAAAGTAGTAGCACTAATATATTACATTTACTAATCCCATGTATTTCAGTTTGAAGAGGAAAACTGACAATGTTAAATTAAATGTAGATGGCACCTCTATAGACTGTGTAACAAAGGCAGAATTTCTAGGAATGAATATTGATTCTCAGTTGAAGTGGTGTGAACATTCAAAGGTACTTGCAAACAGAATGTCATCAGCATGTCATGCCCTTAGAATCCTATCATCAGTGTGTAACATGCAGTGTCTTTTAGTTACATATTATTCATATGTACACTCAATTCTTAGCTATGGCATTATTTTTTGGGGAACAAATGCACAAAATATGAACACAATTTTCAAATTCCAGAAAAGACCCTTAAGAATAATAACCAAAAATACTAGTCGAGCTTATCTACATCTACATCTACATTTATTCTCCGCAAGCCACCCAACGGTGTGTGGCGGAGGGCACTTTACGTGTCACTGTCATTACCTCCCTTTCCTGTTCCAGTCGCGTATGGTTCGGGGGAAGAACGACTGTCTGAAAGCCTCCGTGCGCGCTCTAATCTCTCTAATTTTACATTCGTGATCTCCTCGGGAGGTATAAGTAGGGGGAAGCAATATATTCGAAACCTCATCCAGAAACGCACCCTCTCGAAACCTGGCGAGCAAGCTACACCGCGATGCAGAGCGCCTCTCTTGCAGAGTCTGCCACTTGAGTTTGTTAAACATCTCCGTAACGCTATCACGGTTACCAAATAACCCTGTGACGAAACGCGCCGCTCTTCTTTGGATCTTCTCTATCTCCTCCGTCAACCCGATCTGGTACGGATCCCACACTGATGAGCAATACTCAAGTATAGGTCGAACGAGTGTTTTGTAAGCCACCTCCTTTGTTGATGGACTACATTTTCTAAGGACTCTCCCGATGAATCTCAACCTGGTACCCGCCTTACCAACAATTAATTTTATATCATCATTCCACTTCAAATCGTTCCGCACGCATACTCCCAGATATTTTACAGAAGTTACTGCTACCAGTGTTTGTTCCGCTATCATATAATCATACAATAAAGGATCCTTCTTTCTATGTATTCGCAATACATTACATTTGTCTATGTTAAGGGTCAGTTGCCACTCCCTGCACCAAGTGCCTATCCGCTGCAGATCTTCCTGCATTTCGCTACAATTTTCTAATGCTGCAACTTCTCTGTATACCACAGCATCATCCGCGAAAAGCCGCATGGGACTTCCAACACTATCTACTAGGTCATTTATATATATCGTGAAAAGCAATGGTCCCATAACACTCCCCTGTGGCACGCCAGAGGTTACTTTAACGTCTGTAGACGTCTCTCCATTGACAACAACATGCTGTGTTCCGTTTGCTAAAAACTCTTCAATCCAGCCACACAGCTAGTCTGATATTCCGTAGGCTCTTACTTTGTTTATCAGGCGACAGTGCGGAACTGTATCGAACGCCTTCCGGAAGTCAAGAAAAATAGCATCTACCTGGGAGCCTGTATCTAATATTTTCTGAGTCTCATGAACAAATAAAGCGAGTTGGGTCTCACACGATCGCTGTTTCCGGAATCCATGTTGATTCCTACATAGTAGATTCTGGGTTTCCAAAAGCGACATGATACTCGAGCAAAAAACATATTCTAAAATTCTACAACAGATCGACGTCAGAGATATAGGTCTACAGTTTTGCGCATCTGCTCGACGACCCTTCTTGAAGACTGGGACTACCTGTGCTCTTTTCCAATCATTTGGAACCTTCCGTTCCTCTAGAGACTTGCGGTACACGGCTGTTAGAAGGGGGGCAAGTTCTTTCGCGTACTCTGTGTAGAATCGAATTGGTATACCGTCAGGTCCAGCGGACTTTCCTCTATTGAGTGATTCCAGTTGCTTTTCTATTCCTTGGACACTTATTTCGATGTCAGCCATTTTTTCGTTCGTGCGAGGATTTAGAGAAGGAACTGCAGTGCGGTCTTCCTTTGTGAAACAGCTTTGGAAAAAGGTGTTTAGTATTTCAGCTTTACGCGTGTCATCCTCTGTTTCAATGCCATCATCATCCCGGAGTGTCTTGATATGCTGTTTCGAGCCACTTACTGATTTAACGTAAGACCAGAACTTCCTAGGATTTTCTGTCAAGTCGGTACATAGAATTTTACTTTCGAATTCACTGAACGCTTCACGCATAGCCCTCCTTACGCTAACTTTGACACCGTTTAGCTTCTGTTTGTCTGAGAGGTTTTGGCTGCGTTTAAATTTAGAGTGAAGCTCTCTTTGCTTTCGCAGTAGTTTCCTAACTTTGTTGTTGTACCACGGTGGGTTTTTCCCGTCCCTCACGGTTGTACTCGGCACGTACCTGTCTAAAATGCATTTTACGATTGCCTTGAACTTTTTCCATAAACACTCAACATTGTCAGTGTCGGAACAGAAATGTTCGTTTTGATCTGTTAGGTAGTCTGAAATCTGCCTTCTATTACTCTTGCTAAACAGATAAACCTTCCTCCCTTTTTTTATATTCCTATTAACTTCCATATTCAGGGATGCTGCAACGGCCTTATGATCACTGATTCCTTGTTCTGCACTTAAAGAGTCGAAAAGTTCGGGTCTGTTTGTTATCAGTAGGTCCAAGATGTTATCTCCACGAGTCGGTTCTCTGTTTAATTGCTCGAGGTAATTTTCGGATAGAAAATCTGTTCAAAACACTGGCGATTTTAACTGCTCCATGTGAATACATTTACCAATCAGTTGTACACATAAAAAATAACATTTGTAATTACTGCACAAACAGCTCTGTGCATGACCATGGAACAAGAGATACTCAATTTACATTTACCAAGAAAAAATACACATAAAACTCGAAACAGCATGTTCTACCAACGAATAAAACTGTACAATAAATTACCAAAAGAGATTAAAGAAATTGCAAAAATACACTTATTTAATAATGCAGCTAAAAAGTACCTGTTACGGAATACACACTATACATTGAAGGATTACTTCGATAAAACAGGGTAGCGGTTTAATAAAAAAATGTTATACAAATAAATAATGATAATAATGCTTATAAAACATCCAACATTTCATATAACACCTTCACTTTAAGATTTTTACTTCTTTTTTTCTTTCTAGAAATACTTACCCCCAAGCTATGCATAGCACAATACTAACACCTCTTCCTCTTTCTGAGCTCAACATCTCGCCCATTATGGAGGGATGCTGACTCAGCTTCTCAGGACAGAAAATGGGAAGTTGCGGTACAGAAAATGGCCCAGAGATCACCAGTGTGTGTGTGTGTGTGTGTGTGTGTGTGTGTGTGTGTAGTGAGTGAAGTTTATGAAACAATGTTTGAATGGTGTGTGCAGTGACTGATAGTGAGAAATGAGTGAACAGTGTGGCATTATATTATTAATATATTATTTAATAAGTTATTTGTAAAAAAAGTATTGTATACCAGGAGTAAATCTAATGATTGTCTTTAACTAGAAGTCTGTAAATATATGTGTATACGAATTAGCTTATTTTAAATTGATCTAAATTTGTAAATACTTTGACATGTCCTATATCCTTGTAAAAAGAGATCTACTGATGAATAAAGCTCCACTACTACTACTATACTTTATAGCGCATATAGCGCGTGATTTAGCATCATTGTTAGCATCTTCGTCTACGTACATGTCCGCAAACCACAAATAGGTACGTAGCGGAGTGTACCTTGTCCACTACTGTTACCCCTTTCATGTTCGGCTCTCAAGCGGAGTGAGGGAAAAATGACTGTCTACATGCCACCATAATAGCCGTAATTTCTCTTATCTTGCCTTCGCGGCCATCACGTGAAATGTATGTTAGTCACAGCACAATCTTTCTACAATCAGCTTCAAATGCCGTTTCTCTGCATTTTTTCAACAGCGTTTCGCGAAAGTAACGTCGCCTCCCTCCGGTTTAACCTGGTGATGATTCCAAATACTCGAGCGGTAACTCAATAGTGGGTTTCACTAGCGTCCTATACGCGATATTCTTCATCGATAAACTGGGCGTTCCTAAAATTCTTCCAGTAAACCGAAGTCGACCATTAGCCTTCCCCCTAACATCGTCCTTACGTGCTCGTTGTATTTCATATCGCTTTGCAACGTTACGGCTAGATCTTTAATCGTGGTGACTGTGACAAAAGTGACACCACGCACACTTTATTAGAATATTATAGCCTTGTTTTTCCTACTTATCTGCATTAACTTACATTCTTCTACATTTAGAGCAAACTGTCATTCATCTCACCAAACAGGAATCCTTTCGAAATCATCTTGTACCCTCCTAGGGTCACTAAACGACAACGTTTTCTCGTACGCCATGATCTCATCAGCGTATACTCGCAAATTGCTACTCATCCTATCCATCAGATTGTTTCTATGTATAGACAACAAGATCGGTCCATAGGGTCCACCTGACGGTATCCTTCCGATCAACACTCGCCATCGAAGATGACGCACTGGGTTATTTTTCTTAAAAAGTCTTGAGCCACTCACGTGCATTACAACCTACTAGAGATGCACGGATCTTTGTTACGTCTGCAATAGGACACCGGGTCAAACCCTCCTCGGAAATATTTTATTTGGTAATGTGCGTGTTGACCTTTATCCATAGTTCGTTCTATAACACGTGAGAAAAGGACAAGGTGAGTTTCTCACGTGACCAGATGCTTTCCGTCTGAGGGAAATTTATTATACTCGAACTGAGAATATTTTTAAGAATTCTGCAGAAAACCAATGTTATGGGTATTAGTCCATAATTTTGCAGATCCGTCTTTTATCCTTCTTATATACAGAAGTATCTGCGCTTTTTCCCAGTTGTTTGGGACTTTGCACTGGAGGAGAGATTCGCGACAAATGCAAGACAAGTGAGGGGCAATGGCGCAGAGTGTTCTCAGTAAAACCGAATTGGGATCGCATCCGGACTGGAAACGTATTTGTTTTCAACTCTTTCAGTCGTTTCTGAGCTCCAGCAGTGCTTATTTATTTGTTCTTTTTATGACAGTCAGTGCGACGATCAAACGATGCTACAGTTACCTGCACAATCATCCTGCGTGATTGATTGCTTAAACGGCAAGTTTTTCTTTTGCTGCCTTCTGTAGCCACACCAGACTGGTCGATGAGTGAATAAAAGCCTTAGATTGGTTAGCGATTTTGCGTAGTGGCAGAATTTTCTGTTTCTCGGCAAAATCTTTTCCTCAAGTAGGACGGTGGAAGTAGCTGTACGCGTCGCGCACTGATCTTTTTACAGGCGCGCGAATTGATACTGACTTTCACCTGTCGATATCTGCACGTTCGTTTTTGAACCGAGAGTACAGCAGTCTCTGCTTCCTCAGCATTTTCCAAACATTATTATGAAACTACCGCCGGTCTTTCCCACACATCTTCAGGGCGTGATTTACAATTAGTTTAAACTTTACCCATAAGAACTTTACATCCATCATATCGAAACTAAGTGATGCCTACTGCTTGTGTGAATAGGACACTAACAACTGCATATCTGCTCTTCCGAGAAGATAATCTCTCCTAGCCTTCTTGATGGATTTATTAGCTTCAGAAACCATTGTCGCTATGGTGACATCATGATCAGTAATCATTGTCTCTACACTGTGACTGTCGATACGATCACGCTTGTTTGCTTGTTTCCATTGCCTGTGCGTGGTTGAACTAGTTGCTCAAGACAGTTTTCGGAAGACGTGTTTAAACTATTTCAGCAGATTATGTAATACAAATCAATCGTCACAAGTTTGCTATATCTATTGATAAGCAGTCTCTGCTTCCTCAGCATTTTCCAAACATTATTATGAAACTACCGCCGGTCTTTCCCACACATCTTCAGGGCGTGATTTACAATTCGTTTAAACTTTACCCATAAGACCCCTACATCCATCATATCGAAACTAAATACATAATCTGTACATGATTTGAGTATCTTATGAATGAATAATATGCAGTTATTTTTGGTTTTTGAAAAACATATGAAGTGAACTGGAATAGTCTGCTGTGGAGAAGTGACAGTAGGTGAGCTATGAGATTGGGGGGAAGGCGCGAGGGAGGAGATTGTGGTGGTGTGACTTGGAGAATGAGAGAGAGAGAGAGAGAGAGAGAGGGAAGTGTGATTACTCATTATTGTGAGGATGTATTGAGATAGTAATCAGTAAATATGGAACGTAACGAATTATATCCACTGTGTATTAATATGGTATGTTAGAGGATTGGAAAATTCGTCCCTACGTATCCCTAGTGCCTCCAGTATGTTAAGTCTTGTCATTGAGGATTGTCTATGCCAGACTGTAAGATCTTTAGTGGTGTCTCGCAGGTTATATTCACTATCAGAGGGGGAGTTGCAATTGGAGATTTGTGGTTATATACCTCTCCTGATGAATACCATCACACTTATTAATTCTGCCACCAGCAATAGAAGAATGTCATTTTCAATTGTAGGAAAAGTAAGGACGTTTACTAATCTGCGAATTTCACATTGACAATGTGCAATTAACGACGCTGAGGATGGAGTACAGAAAACGTGTCAACTAACTGTGTAGTTTGTTAACTTATTACTTAACAATGTAGCTGGATATATAGCTGATAGGTAGAGGGTATGCAGAATAAACGAATAAAGATTGTACATTATGGTGGCCTTACGACAGTAGCCGCTGGTGTTAAGGTGGCAGGCCATACCAGAAGCGGTAGCTTAGACGGGTGGGCAAACAGCAAAACCACAGGCGCCCTCGCTGCCGGTCTCACAAGAGTATATTTTGATGTTGGGAACTGGACGACCTGAAAGCAGCCATCACTTGAAATTAGGAGCCTCTGTTGATCACGTCGAGGTTTAAGGTGAAACGTTAGTGCAAGCCTGCTGTGAGCACAGTTTCCGTTCCAAGTTCCGCTTTCAGGCTTGGAGATGCTAAGCTGAGGCAACATGCAAGTGTTTCCACGCCGTCGAAGGAGAAATAATAGCAGTCAACCCCGCTTCCCCTCCCCCTCCCCCCCCCCCCAAACTGGCATGCAGGAAACGAATGATAAATATTATTTACACGAGCATCCGACCTCGCGAAGAAATCCGGACACAAGTGCACTTCGTCCAATTCCGTGGTGCACTCGAAAAGATGTGAAACATGACTGGTCGTTCGTCCCGTCTCAGGAGAAGGTGGTGAAACGAGATACTAGCCTATAACATCTCATGTGTTTCTTTTTACAAATATAAATAAAGAGCACTATGGATATCAGAATAGCTGCTCCCAATCTGTGACGGTCGACTTCCGACAAGAAACATGTGTTACTCAGGGCTTGGTGTGTCACCAGTCAGCTTTCACGTCGTCCTCTTCCCAACATCAAAATATAATCTTGAGAGACCGGCAGCGAGGGCGCCTGTGGTTTTGCTGTTTGCCCACCCGTGTAAGCAACCGCTTCTGGTATGGCCAGCACTGGTTGCATTCTTATATCGGTCTGAAACTTTAAATTGGTGCGTCACCTCCACGCTCCTAGACACAAGTTGTAAAGGCGTCTCATATCACTGATAGTATATAACTAGATACTTGGTTTCGTGTACAGAAACCAGATGGCAGTTATAAGAGTCGAGGGGCATGAAAGGGAAGCAGTGGTTGGGAAAGGAGTGAGACAGGGTTGTAGCCTATCCCCGGTGTTATTTAATCTGTATATTGAGCAAGCAGTAAAGGAAACAAAAGAAAAATTCGGAGTAGGTATTAAAATCCATGGAGAAGAAATAAAAATGTTGAGGTTTACCGATGACATTGTAATTCTATCAGAGACAGCAAAGGACTTGGAAGAGCAGTTGAACGGAATGGACAGTGTCTTGAAAGGAGGATATAAGATGAACATCAACAAAAGCAAAACGAGGATAACGGAATGTAGTCAAATTAAATCAGGTGATGCTGAGGGAATTAGATTAGGAAATGACACACTTAAAGTAGTAAAGGAGTTTTGCTATTTAGGGAGTAAAATAACTGATGATGGTCGAAGTAGAGAGGATATAAAATGTAGACTGGCAATGGTAAGGAAGTCGTTTCTGAAGAAGAGAAATTTGTTAACATCGAGTATAGATTTAAGTGCCAGGAAGTCGTTTCTGAAAGTATTTGTATGGAGTGTAGCCATGTATGGAAGTGAAACACGGACGATAAATAGTTTGGACAAGAAGAGAATAGAAGGTTTCGAAATGTGGTGCTACAGAAGAATGCTGAAGATAAGGTGGGTAGATCACGTAACTAATGAGGAGGTATTGAATAGGATTGGGGAGAAGGGAAGTTTGTGGCACAACTTGACTAGAAGGAGGGATCGGTTTGTAGGACACGTTTTGAGGCATCAAGGGATCACAAATTTAGCATTGGAGGGCAGCGTGGAGGGTAAAAATCGTAGAGGGAGACCAAGAGATGAATACACTAAGCAGATTCAGAAGGATGTAGGTTGCAGTAGGTACTGGGAGATGAAGAAGCTTGCACAGGATAGAGGAGCATGGAGAGCTGCATCAAACCAGTCTCAGGACTGAAAACCACAACAACAACAAACTTGGTTTCGGTGTTGGTTCCTTAGGACTTCCTTTACAAAACTCCCTCTAGTAGTCGAGTTCGTTACAGTTGTCCGTACCATAGGACACATTAACACAACCTTCAGAGTGGACACCTGTTGACCACATGGAATGCACAAGGGTGACTGAGTGCAGCGGCAACAACGTGAACTCCCACTGTGACCTAAGGAATAACCACTCACCCATGATGGGCGCGAAATGCTGGAGATTGTCGCGCATCACGTGGAAGCTGAGGCCCGACTCGAGCCACTGGCGCACAGCGGCCGCCTCGCGGCTGGACAGCCTGGAGTCCAGGTCCCTGGAGATGAAGACGTCGACCAGCGGGTCGGCGGCCGGCAGCAGCCGCCACAGCATCTGGGAGCCGCCTGCCGGGTTGAGGGGTGAGGGACACATCAGCTCAGCCGGCACCGAGAGCGGCCACTGGCACAAATCACATCATCTGCGCAACCAGTTTCAGTCGAAACAGGGCACCGCAACGCACGAAAAAGTGATTTCCCCCTCCACATTTAGAGCAATCAAAAAGAATATATCTCCTTTCGAAACCGGCAATCTAAGTCATAAGGATCAATACTGGAACCAAAAACAATCTCTATAAAGCTCTGAAGTCACTTATGATAGTCCAGGATGGTTTCCATTATAGTGCAGCGCACATTTGCAATAATTTGTCAGCAGGCATAAAAAGTTTGACTGCTAGCATACCACAGTATAAGATGAGACAACTATATTGAGCAATTTCTTAATAGAATCAGTTAATGTAGATATTATTAACAATATCGAGTAATATGAGTGTTATATAAAATAAGATTTCTGCACATCTTCAGTGCAGTAATGCGTTCTGTGTAAGTATGTGTTGTAAAGTAACCTTGGGTAATCCAGTAAATATACATTAACATGTATGTCAGAAGTTTACTGTTATCTTTTAAATGACAATATGCTTGAGATTTTCAATTCTTCCACTTCCTTGAGGACGGTTTCACTTAGGATCTTTGGAAGGAACGTCGGCTTATCTCTTCTTCCGTAAATATGTATTAAGAATGTTTTTGATGTAGTCCACACCCCTGAGAATCTCCTCAGAATGAATCTAAGGAACTAAAAGTTTATCTGTAGATTTACGTCTACGATCCATTCATCTATCTTCAACGTTTCGGGACATATCATTTCGGATAATGAAGAGGCTTCTCTTCGGACGGACAATTAACAGGTTGCGATTGTAGTCGGAAAATAATTTTTTTTGTAATTTTGAGCCTGACCCAATGGACATTGTCTTTGGGCATAACCTGAGCTGACATCGAAGAATGGACCATCATCGGTCCAAATTTCCACTGGAGGGACTCCCAGAACCTGTAATTGGCCTGGATTGCAGCCTGATGGCGGTGCCATGGTTTTCCCCTAATCTGCCCAAAGTATGCTGTAGGGGAAACTCATACTGTTCGCCGAATACGTTGGTGCGAGTCAGTTGGCCTCTTTTGAAAGTTATTGACTTTCTGTTGACGTATTCCCGTAGTAAGCAGGAGATAATCATGCGACAACTCCTAGCAATAGGGCCCGGGTTCCCGGGTTCGATTCCCGCCGGGGTCAGGGATTTTCTCTGCCTCGTGATGACTGGGTGTTGTGTGATGTCCTTAGGTTAGTTAGGTTTAAGTAGTTCTAAGTTCTAGGGGACTGATGACCATAGATGTTAAGTCTCATAGTGCTCAGAGCCATTTGAACCTGGCAATAGGTAGAACATACAGTACAAATGCTTTCAGTGGGAGAGAGCAGATGTCTAATAGAGTGTGCGAATTTGAGCCACAGAACTATCATTGTACAACTCAGGTTGACTGGCTAAAAGGTATCAATGTTGAAGCAATTTCAAGAGTCGCTCGGAATTCGCCAAACGGGGATGAGGTCGGCAGCCTCCGTGGGTCGATGCTGGTGTCCCGAAGTGTTACCGCTTTCTACGGTCCGCAGTGTGTGAGCCACAGTGATCGACAACACCAGTCTTCCAACAATGACGTCTTTCAAGAAATACCAAGTCTGTTTCATTGCGTAGGCGTGGGTTAAATTGATTGGTGTAACGTCTTGTATGAAATTATAGAGCTAGTAACTAGATGCCAGTAGCTAGATGGAACGGACGGACATGGACAGCATTAACTAAAGTCGATTAACTGCATTTGCTTCCGGGGGAACTTGAAGTTTTTTTTTATTTTTGTGTGATTTACTCACACGCAGGAGGCGGCTACACGGGTGGCAGGGACTGTGTGGCGTGGACTGGGCGGTTTTTTAGGTTAGAGGGTCTCGGGCAAGTACAGAAAGGGCAACAGCCTCAACGGGTGCAGGCTTAACACAGGAAGAACATAGATACAGGAACCATTGGTGTGACAGTTGTAAATTGTCGTAGCTGTGTTGGGAAGGTACCAGAGCTCCAAGCGCTAATAGAAAGCACTGATGCTCAATTGGTTATAGGCACTGAAAGCTGGCTAAAGGCGGATACAAGCTCAACCGAAATTTTTGCGAAGAACCTAAAGGTGTTCCGAAAGGATAGGCTAAATACGGTTGGCGGTGGCGTGTTTGTTGCTGTCAGAAGTAGTTTAACTTGTCGCGAAATTGAAGTAGATACTTCCTGTGAGTTAGTATGGGCAGAGGTCATTGTTGGCAACCGGAATAAAATAATAATTGGATCCTTTTACCGACCTCCTAGTTCAGATGATACAGTTGCTGAAAGGTTCAAAGAAAACTTGAGTCTGATTTCAAACACGTATCCGACTCATACGATAGTTGTTGGTGGTGACTTTAATTTACCCTCGATATGTTGGCAAAAATACTTGTTTAATTCCGGAGGTACGCATAAAACCTCATCCGAAATTGTGCTAAACGCATTCTCTGAAAATTATTTCGAGCAGTTAGTTCATGAGCCCACGCGAATAGTAAACGGTTGTGAAAACACACTTGACCTCTTAGCAACAAATAATCTTGAGGTAATAATGAGCATCAAATCTAATTCAGGTATTAGTGAACACAGGGTTGTCGTAGCGAGACTGGTATTGTATTACCCAAATAAGCGAAAAATATACCTATTCAAAAAAGCAGATAAAAATTCACTTGACGCCTTCCTAAGAGACAATCTCCACTCATTCCAAATTAATAATGTAAGTGTAGACCAGATGTGACTTAAATTCAAAGAAATAGTATCGGTACAAACTGAGAGATTTATACCAAATAAATTAACAAACGACGGAGCTGATCCTCCTTGGTACACAAAACGGGTTAGAACACTGTTACAGAAACAACGAAACAAGCATGCCAAATTTAAAAAGACGCAAAATCTCCAAGACTGGCGATCTTTTACAGAAACTCGAAATTTAGCGCGGACTTCAATGCGAGATGCCTATAACTGTTTCCACAACGAAACTTCGTCTCGAAACCTGGCAGAAAGTCCAAAGAGATTCTGGTCGTGTGTGAAGTATGTTAGCGGCAATAATCAATCAATGCCTTCTCTGGGCGATAGCAATGGAAATACTATCGAAGACAGTGCTGCAAAAGCAGAGTTACTAAACACAGCCTTCCGAAATGTCTTCACAAAAGAAGACGAAGTAAATACTCCAAAATTCGAATCGGTAACAGCTACCAACATGAATACGTAGATATCCTTGGATAGTGAAGCAACTCAAATCACTAATTAAAAGCGAGTCTTCTGGTCCAGACTGTATGCCAATTAGGTTCCTTTCGGAGTATGCTGATGCATTATCTCCATACTTAACAATCATATACTACCGGTCACTCGACGAAAGATCCGTACCAAAAGACTGGAAAGTTGCACAGGTCACACCAATATTCAAGAAAGATAGGAGGAGTAATCCACTAAATTACAGGCCCACATCGTTAACGTCGATATGCAGCAGGATTTTAGAACATATATTGTGTTCGAACATTATGAATTACCTCAAAGAAAACTGTTTATTGACACACAGTCAACATGGGTTTGGAAAACATCGTTCCTGTGAAACACAACTAGCTCTTTATACACTTGAAGTGTTGAGTGCTATTGACAAGGGGTTTCCGATCGATTCACAGTATTTCTAGATTTCCGGAAGGCTATTGACACTGTACCACACAAGCGGCTTGTAGTGAAATTGCGTGCTTATGGGTTATCGTCCCAGTTATGTGACTGGATTTGTGATTTCCTGTCAGAGAGGTCACAGTTCGTAGTAATTGACGGAAAGTCATCGAGTAAAACAGAAGTGATTTCTGGCGTTCCCCAAGGTAGTGTTAAAGGCCCTTTGTTGTTCCTTATCTATATAAACGATTTGGGAGACAATCTGAACAGCCGTCTTCGGTTGTTTGCAGATGACGCTGTCGTTTATCGACTAATAAAGTCATCAGAATATGAAAACAAATTACAAAACGATTTAGAAAAGATATATGAATGGTGCGAAATGTGGCAGTTGACCGTAAATAACGGAAAGTGCGAGGTCATCCACATGGGTGCTAAAAGGAACTCGTTAAACTTCGGTTACAGGATAAATCAGGCTAATCTAAATGCCGTAAATTCAACTAAATACGTAGATATCACAATTATGAACATCTTAAATTGGAAGGAACACATAGAAAATGTTGTGGGGAAGGCAAACCAAAGGCTGAGTTTTATTGGCAGGACACTTAGAAAATGTAACAGACCTACTAATGAGACAGCCCACACTACGCTTGTCCATCCTCTTTTAGAATACTGCTGCGCGGTGTGGGATCCTTACCAGATAGGTCTGACGGAGTACATCGAAAAAGTTCAAAGAAAATGGTTCAAATGGCTCTGAGCACTATGGGACTTAACATCTGAGGTCATCAGTCCCCTAGAACTTAGAACCACTTAAACCTAATTAACCTAAGTTCCTATGGGAGCAAACTGTTGAGGTCATCGGTCCCTAGGCTTACACACAACTTAGTCTAACTTGAACTAAAATGTCTCCACATTTACGTTCATCTTTAGTAGGTCTCGCCTTATTTCTGTAACGGATAACACGAAGTTCGTGTTGGTTTTCCATTTTAAACCTAAAACCTATAAAAGTCCATTTTTGTTTTGATTGCCCACTTGCAAAGTAACGGGAAGAATTTCTTCCTTTCATTAACTGAAAACTGCTTCCAAAAGTAACGTAGGTGCAGGTCGTGTACTTATCTTTTCCGTAGTATGATATACACTCCTGGAAATGGAAAAAAGAACACTTTGACACCGGTGTGTCAGACCCACCATACTTGCTCCGGACACTGCGAGAGGGCTGTACAAGCAATGATCACACGCACGGCACAGCGGACATACCAGGAACCGCGGTGTTGGCCGTCGAATGGCGCTAGCTGCGCAGCATTTGTGCACCGCCGCCGTCAGTGTCAGCCAGTTTGCCGTGGCATACGGAGCTCCATCGCAGTCTTTAACACTGGTAGCATGCCGCGACAGCGTGGACGTGAACCGTATGTGCAGTTGACGGACTTTGAGCGAGGGCGTATAGTGGGCATGCGGGAGGCCGGGTGGGCGTACCGCCGAATTGCTCAACACGTGGGGCGTGAGGTCTCCACAGTACATCGATGTTGTCGCCAGTGGTCGGCGGAAGGTGCACGTGCCCGTCGACCTGGGACCGGACCGCAGCGACGCACGGATGCACGCCAAGACCGTAGGATCCTACGCAGTGCCGTAGGGGACCGCACCGCCACTTCCCAGCAAATTAGGGACACTGTTGCTCCTGGGGTATCGGCGAGGACCATTCGCAACCGTCTCCATGAAGCTGGGCTACGGTCCCGCACACCGTTAGGCCGTCTTCCGCTCACGCCCCAACATCGTGCAGCCCGCCTCCAGTGGTGTCGCGACAGGCGTGAATGGAGGGACGAATGGAGACGTGTCGTCTTCAGCGATGAGAGTCGCTTCTGCCTTGGTGCCAATGATGGTCGTATGCGTGTTTGGCGCCGTGCAGGTGAGCGCCACAATCAGGACTGCATACGACCGAGGCACACAGGGCCAACACCCGGCATCATGGTGTGGGGAGCGATCTCCTACACTGGCCGTACACCACTGGTGATCGTCGAGGGGACACTGAATAGTGCACGGTACATCCAAACCGTCATCGAACCCATCGTTCTACCATTCCTAGACCGGCAAGGGAACTTGCTGTTTCAACAGGACAATGCACGTCCGCATGTATCCCGTGCCACCCAACGTGCTCTAGAAGGTGTAAGTCAACTACCCTGGCCAGCAAGATCTCCGGATCTGTCCCCCATTGAGCATGTTTGGGACTGGATGAAGCGTCGTCTCACGCGGTCTGCACGTCCAGCACGAACGCTGGTCCAACTGAGGCGCCAGGTGGAAATGGCATGGCAAGCCGTTCCACAGGACTACATCCAGCATCTCTACGATCGTCTCCATGGGAGAATAGCAGCCTGCATTGCTGCCAAAGGTGGATATACACTGTACTAGTGCCGACATTGTGCATGCTCTGTTGCCTGTGTCTATGTGCCTGTGGTTCTGTCAGTGTGATCATGTGATGTATCTGACCCCAGGAATGTGTCAATAAAGTTTCCCCTTCCTGGGACAATGAATTCACGGTGTTCTTATTTCAATTTCCAGGGGTGTATATTTGTTGTGCTTTCTTTATTCCCGTATCAGCCCAGCGTCGGCAGTCGGCATGATTACTTACAGATTAGGCATGGTTAATTTAAGGGATAGCCGGATGCCCTCCCTGTTGCCATTCCATTACCCCCTGGGTCGGAATATGTATACCCCAACTGTGTAAGTAGTGTTATTCATGTCAAAATGAGATAAAGTTTTCTAAATGTTTTCGAATCGTCTAACTGAGGTGGGATTTAGGTACCATCCCGGTATTCACTTGTGGTATGTTGGAATCCACCGGAAAACCACATCCAGGCCGGCCGCCACACCGACCCTCGTCGATAATACGCCACGGGGATTCGACCTGTGGCTAGCGCATCTCGGAAGCAGTGCTACAACGCGCATGGATATCTGGGTGGATTTGGGGTTTTTTCTTTGTCGGTTGTAATCACATTATTTACAACAAACAAAGTAAGCACACCAAAGTCGTACCATAGGACGGAATACGTAAATACATACCATGCGCCATTGTTACTCTCGGGCCGTCCGGGGTGCCCGAGCGGTTCTAAGCGCTACAGTCTGGAACCGTGCGACCGCTACGATCGCAGGTTCGAATCCTGCCTCGGGCATGGATGTGTGTGACGTCCTTAGGTTAGTTAGGTTTAAGTAGTTCTAAGTTCTACTGGACTGATGACCTCAGAAGTTAAGTCCCGTAGTGCTCAGAGCCATTTTTTTGTTACTCTCGGAGAAAGTATTCAGTAATAAGTCAAATTCTTCAGAGTGCCCTGCAGATCATATAGCATCAAGCCGCAAGAGTCCATAAAAGCAAGCGAACCTGTACAATTGCACCTTCACAATTAATTCAGTTTCGGGTGAGCAATGAAAACAAAATAAAAATGCATATATTATGATTTTTAGAACGGCAATAGAATGCCAACAACAAACTTTGTATAACATCTTCACAGAAGTAAAAGGAGACCCCTTCAAGATGAAACACAAATATTGGCAGAATATTTGGTTAGGAACAGAAAAAGTTCGTGCATATTACTTACAAATGACGTGGGAGTTATGGAGTGAGTTGATAAATTTCCACAATAGCCACGTGTGGGCAGGTGAAAATCTTCGAACGGTCACGGAGGGAAGGAAGGTATCAGATTCACTTTGGCAGCAAGACATGGACAGTAGTTGGGGAGTGACAGTTTCTTACGACGATACACATTACTGCGCAGATTAACAGGTGCAGTTTATCACGAGTTTCTGCACAACAAACTATGCGCTCCACGCAAGAATACAGACAACCCCAATGGATTTTACATTGTGTGTTTCACCACATTTTATACGCTTCACATGACAATAACTGAACCCCCTAAATTTATGGTTATGAAGACATTTAACAGCAATGGTGTGTTCCACGTTGTCGATTATGTGCACACGTTACAGGAACTTGTACCCAACCCACGTGTGCGAGAGTTGGTGATTTTTTGAGACGGAGGGCTGATGGTTTCGTAAGAATGAGTGGTAGTTTCTTGAGCATCTGTAGTAGTGTCAAAATAAAGAAGGCTCTCACAGTTTACAATGGTCCGTATTTCAGCGAGTACACTGGTGTGCAAATCTTAACAATGAAAGTAACTTCCGGATTATATATCACTGCCAAGTAACGTAACTTGATGAAACGCGGACCATACATAGAAATAACTACTACAGTATAGATGACTGAAAGAAATACACCATGAGGCCAACTGAAATGACACATTTATTCAGTGATAATATTCATAATTACACAGAATTCAACGTGATTAATGACGGTCCCATGCAGGTTCCAAAACAATTCCGCCTGCAGTACTAATGTTTGGATTCTATAACCCGGAAGTGATGCTGCCGGCCCCAAGCCCGGATAAGGGAAGAAGGTTGGCGGATAAAGAAGCCGTAAAAGAGCAGCCAGGTCACATCTCAAGGCATCTCTGAGGCGCACAACCTAAGCTGCACCCCAGTTGACGTCTATGTGCCGATGGTACTGTTACCGACGACTGTGCCGCTAAAGCGGAGTTATTGAACGCAGTTTTGCGAAATTCCTTCACCAGGGAAGACGAATGGAATATTCCAGAATTTGAAACACGAACAGCAGCTAGCATGAGTTTCTTAGAAGTAGATACCTTAGGGGTTGCGAAGCAACTCAAATCGCTTGATACGGGCAAGTCTTCAGGTCCAGATTGTATACCGATTAGGTTCCTTTCAGATTACACTGATACAATAGCTCCCTACTTAGTAATCATATACAACCGCTCGCTCACCGATAGATCTGTACCTACAGATTGGAAAATAGCGCAGGTCGCACCAGTGTTTAAGAAGGGTGGTAGGAGTAATCCATCGAACTACAGACCTATATCATTGACGTCGGTTTGCAGTAGGTTTTTGGAGCATATACTGTATTCAAACATTATGAATCACCTCGAAGGGAACGATCTCTTGATACGTAATCAGCATGGTTTCAGAAAACATCGTTCTTGTGCAACGCAGCTAGCTCTTTATTCGCACGAAGTAATGGCCGCTATCGACAGGGGATCTCAAGTTGATTCCGTATTTCTAGATTTCCGGAAAGCTTTTGACACCGTTCCTCACAAGCGACTTCTAATCAAGCTGCAGGCCTACGGGGTATTGTCTCAGTTGTCCGACTGGATTCGTGATTTCCTGTCAGGAAGGTCGCAGTTCGTAGTAACAGACGGCAAATCATCGAGTAAAACTGAAGTGATATCAGGTGTTCCCCAGGAAAGCGTCCTGGGACCTCTGCTGTTCCTGATCTATATAAATGACCTGGGTGACAATCTGAGCAGTTCTCTTAGGTTGTTCGCAGATGGTGCTGTAATTTACCGTCTAGTAAGGTCATCCGAAGACCAGTATCACTTGCAAAGTGATTTAGAAAAGATTGCTGTATGGTGTGGCAGGTGGCAGTTGACGCCAAATAACGAAAAGTGTGAGGTGATCCACACGAGTTCCAAAAGAAATCCGTTGGAATTCGATTACTCGATAAATAGTACAATTTTCAAGGTTGTCAATTCAACTAGTACCTGGGTGTAAAAATTGCGAACAACTTCAGTTAGAAAGACCACATAGATAATATTGTGGGGAAGGCGAGCCAAAGGTTGCGTTTCATTGGCAGGACACTTAGAAGATGCAACAAGTCCACTAAAGAGACAGCTTACACTACACTCGTTGTCCTCTGTTAGAATATTGCTGCTCGGTGTGGGATCCTTACCAGGTGGGATTGACGGAGGACATCGAAAGGGTGCAAAAAATGTCAGCTCGTTTTGTATTATCACGTAATAGGGGAGAGAGTGTGGCAGATATGATACGCGAGTTGGGATGGAAGTCATTAAAGCAAAGACGTTTTTCGTCGCGGCGAGATCTATTTACGAAATTTCAGTCACCAACTTTCTCTTCCGAATGCGAAAATATTTTATTGAGCCCAACCTACATAGGTAGGAATGATCATCAAAATAAAATAAGAGAAATCAGAGCTCGAACAGAAAGGTTCAGGTGTTCGTTTTTCCCGCGCGGTGTTCGGGAGTGGAGTGGTAGAGAGATAGTACGATTGTGGTTCGATGAACCCTCTGCCAAGCACTTAAATGTGAATTGCAGAGTAGTCATGTAGATGTAGATGTATGTGTTTGACTCCCAACACAAGTCATTCGATCCAGCATGATGGCAGGTTCGCTCATGCAGGTCACAGCGCCAGGTGGTAATCAACCCACCGTTGTCTACGACAGTGAGCCAACAGAATCCTGGGGAGTTCACACCAACAGACAAGAAATCGCATCACCTGCAGAGAGCTTGTGTGACGCGAACTGAAGGGAAGTGGTGCGGCCCACCTGAGAGGTTTCCGTACCGCGGCAGGTCCCTGGCGTCGCAGAGGTCGAGGTGTGCGAAGCGCGCCAGCAGCGCAGACGGAGCCTCCGGCGTGGAGTCGTTGAGGCCGGGGAAGCCCTCGTGGTAGACGCGCATCACCCAGCCGGGCAGCAGGGTCGCCAGCAGCTCAGCGTTCTCCGCGATGCCCTGCGGGCCACGGCCGGGTCAGCTCAGTGGTCGTCACGGCAGTGGAAGTGCCTGTCGAAACTTAACGACAGATCAGAGCTGTTCTGGACCGGGACTCGAACATGGGACGTTTGCCTTTGAAGTTTGGAAGGTTGAAAATGTGGTCCTAAAGCGCGCGTCATTTATGATGGTGGCCGAGTTTAGGTTCGTTCTGCGCATCTGACGTCACAAAACACAGTCAGCCAATGAACAGAGAACGACGTTGCCACATCTCGACAGCAGTGCAGAGCACGGACGAGTGTCTTCAGTTTTAGAAACTTTCAGTCATAAATAAAGTAATTGAATAAAAGCAATGTCTTGATAGACTTTCTTTTATAGAAAGTTTGGAAAAAGCATTCTTTATACCAATTGCTTCATATTCTATTAATTAAACCAAACAACCATTAAGCCTCCGAATTCAGGCGATAGCAAGCAAAGGTGTTTGTATCATTCTCACTAACCGCTTTTTCGCAATAAAGAACACCGGTAATTGTTCATTTCCTATTGTACTTCGACGAAGCGTGAGTAATTCAACAGTGTTTGTCGGTATTTTGCGTGATATTTTAGAGCCCTCCGAAAGATATGTTTAACGACGAGCTGCGTCAGCGTCATGGTTGAAGTGTATGGCTGCTAAGTGAAAGGTTCTGAGTTCAAACCTTGATCAGTGCTTAAAACTTTCTTTATTTAAAAATAATATCGAAGTGTCTTACTTCATGAATTTTATTCGTTTGAATGTATTTTTTTGAAATTTCTAGTGGCAACTAAAATCGACCATAAGGAAAGTAAACGCTATGGACTTTTACTCTGCAAACTCTTCAAAATTTCCTGCAATGGTTTACTATTTACTACATCTAATGCGGCACAATAACTGCGTTGAACTTCGAAACAAAATTAAGTCATTTATGGGGAGAAGGTATCAGTCAAGTAGGAGTGTAAAAATCAAATTTTTGGGCCAAATAGTTTTTGTGAAATCGAATGATAAAGTGTGTCAAAGCAATCGAAACACCATGTGTCTACACAGGCGAGCAGTGCAATGACGACAAAATCACACATCGTGGAATGCGGGGAGCACGTCTCTGTAGCAGCGAAAAGGTTAATGCGGCCGTGGTGGTTCAAAATGGTTCAAATGGCTCTGAGCACTATGGGACTCAACTGCTGAGGTCATTAGTCCCCTAGAACTTAGAACTAGTTAAACCTAACTAACTTAAGGACATCACAAACATCCATGCCCGAGGCAGGATTCGAACCTGCGACCGTAGCGGTCTTGCGGTTCCAGACTGCAGCGCCTTTAACCGCACGGCCACTTCGGCCGGCGGCCGTGGTGGCTTTACTTCATAAACTGCGCGCTCCCCCCTAAACGTAAGTTTGCGAACTATACTATGGCGCTGCTTCTCTTGGCGCGTACAACTGGCAACGCAGCAATCTCCCGCGTCTGGGCGGGCATGCGCGAACCGCCAAGATAAAAGAATTGAATTGTAGTGGAAATGAAGCTGTGAGGGCTGGTCGTGAGCCACGCATGGATAGTTCAGTCGGTACAGCACTTGTCCACTAAAGGCCAAGAAGTTTCAGATCGGGACACATTCCGCTGCAGAGTGAAAATTCACTCTGTAAATACCTGTCCTTAGGACCAAAGCGTCTTCACCTCGAAAGATTACAGAAGCCCTACGTTTCTCATGTTTGCTTTCTCAAGCACTTCTACAACTACATAGTACTCTGCAGGACGCTGTACAGTGCGTGGCGGTGGGTACTTTGTACTACTACGGTGCGAAAGTATGGTATACATTCGGCGCCTGACAAAGCTGTTACTTCACATTTGACGACATCACCCCAGCAGCTGGCGCCCATATCACGGTGTCGTTGCGGTAGTACGACGCACAGACTGTGTGGAGTCTGCGTTGTGTAAACTTCGTTGCACGACGCCTCCATTGGTAGTTGCCTAACAAATCGTCGCTGAGGCACTGTTTATGAGTGCCCATTTTAACACTTCTACTTAATTATTATTTACTCGTCGGTAACGTAATCCTCAAAACTTAGGAGACAGATGAATTGACTTATCAAAAGTGCATGTCGTCTGATGTTATCTAGAATCATAAGTAGAAGGTTAAAACGAAAGTTTTCTCCACATAAGTGAAATATTCGTAGATTGCCTGGATCTTGATGAAGTGTGTGGTTTACAGTGAAAGTGATCGGTTCCAGTTTTTAAACATTTATTCTTCCGTTCGTAACAGCTGATCAAATCCATAATGACACATTTCAAAGAGGCCGAGTTGTACAGTATGTCTTCGTAAAACAACCGACTGGTTCACAGATCAAGAAACTTACTTTTTCACAACTTTAAATCTTAGTGAAATAATATTCAAGTTACTAACACAGGTTACACTTCGAGATATCAGCTCTAACTGCCCGTCCCAGCAACCTCCGTGCTTTCCTATTTATATATTCTAAATAATGGAAGGTCACTAGGATCATTATTACTTAATGATGACAAAATATTTTTAATCGTATTTACAATTAAAAGTTCCAAAGCTAAGATGTTCTGATTACACAGAATAATACGTCTAAAATTACAGAATTGAATAATAAGTGAAATTTATTATGTAAAAATGTTTTTAAATGGGAAAATTCCATCTAAATATGAGTACAATAATGAACTTCACAAAATTAATTAATACACGTTAATTACACAACGACTCACGTTCCTAACAATAATTGAAACTAAGAGGGTAAAACGGAACAGGTTTTGGTTTGACAGAATTTGTAACAGATGTGTAGAATGTTATAATTAGACGTATATCTGGTTAGAACAATACGAGTTTAATTAATAAAGTCATTAAGACGGAATGTTCTTTACAGCTTTCATCTTAAATTTACGTTTTGCAATATGTGCCTTCATTTGCAAGCGACAGAATAACTTCTTGAATGAGTAAACTATATTTGTAAAAGTCAAATTATTTGAATAATTACAGCTGGTGATTAATACCATATATTTTATTCCTACTGTTTTCACTAATTCAAGTCTTTCCCATTACTACAATGAAAGCCACAGTTTGTTAAAATACATCGTCGTTTGTTTTGTTTTGTAATAGTGTCTTCTAATTAGTCTCCAATTTAGTGTCATTTTTATGAAATTCACTAACCACCACAATACTAACCATTTTAAAGTGAGGTATTGTACTACGCGATGTCAGGGAATCAAAGTTTTCATTAAGTCTTCGTATATTAGGTATATCACACCATCCAACCACCGGGAATGTTCAAGATGGCAGCCAAAACCAGACTGCCCCTATGTGCTGCCGGACCTCCCAGAATCCGACGGACAGCCGCCATTCGTCAGCTAGCTGTCACTCGTAGGCCCACTTGCGCCCCGCCACAACACTACTGCCCAGCAACGCAGCCGATGCCTGGCGGCGCCAGTCGAACTGCGGAGACAGTGACCGCCGGCAGCTGACTCAGCACCCGGCTGCGTCAGCCACGCTGAGCCACCTAGCTATACCACCCAGACTGTGTCCCGTAGCCCGGCCTCACTTCGCGTAAAGTGGAAACGGACACCTGAATGAATCCGCAGGATGGCGATACTCGAATGTGTCTGGCAAATCCAGTGTTAAATGAAGATTATTCCTCAGCTGTTGGCTTCTTGCTGGCTGGTTCTCGACCTCCACGTCCTGATTTTCTCATGATGTTCATTTCACGAGAAGTATGTGGCAGTAAATAATATATTAACCAACTCATCGTGGAGCGTACACTGACATTGTTTCAACAGTAAACGTCTCCACGACGCACAAAATCTCTCATATAGCGTCTGCGATTGGAGTTCGTTGACTATCTCCATTACGCTCCCACACTTACTTTGCAATTCCATCACGAAAGGCACAGTTCTTCTTTCGATCTTTTCTTTCTCATTTATTAATCGTGAACTGTACAAATACCGAGAGGCTTTGGAGAAGGGATGGACACAATTCTGTTACTTTATTTTCTGTTTCCTATCCGTTCCTCTTCTTTTGGTAAGATTCTGCTGAAGTGAAACTACTTTATTTGTGTAGTTTTGTGAACAGAGCACTGGTACTTCAGTGGCCCATATGTTACGCGAGTTTCGTTGCCAACTTAATACCTGGGCCAAATGTTTGGCAAAGAGGAAGTTCAATACAGAAATAGACGAAATAGACCTATAATGGAGAGTGATGAATATCGATTGGCCTACAACGTGCTCAGATAGCCATTGTTGTCCGTTACTTTAATACGTCGACTCAATTTCGAGACATTTGGGAAGCACTGCAAGGTGATCGTCTGGGATGTACGTACATCACGAGCCACTCAGTCGATTAGGTCGCGTCTACATGACTTCCTCGTTCGCTTCGAATGCCTCAGTGTGAAAAGGTGGCCTTTGGCTTAGTCAGACCACAGCGTTTATTTGTGAACAATCAACCTCCGACACCAAACAATATGGCTCTTTATAGGTACTGGAATGTCGTCGGATAGTCACGACCACAAGAGGAACCCTCTGACCACACAGTACTCGTCCATACCTCTGTGGTGGCTACAATGTGTAAGGCCAGCCCTACGCCGCGCACTAGTCCAGTATGCCAAGGAATGGACGCAACGACACCGACACATTACATAATTTTACTACATGACCCTTTCGGAACTTATGTAGCACACGCCGACCCCGAAACGCCAGGTTGACGTTCAGCGCGTCAAAGCTAAGGTTTTGGCCCTTACTTTGCGCCGATGTATTTGTCCGATCACTACGCCAACACAGCATCAACAGAGAAACGCCCTCAGCACATCATGTCGTCGCAGATCTCATACGCCGTCGACAAGCGCTGATCCGATCTTTAGATTTACCTGACAGCAGATGCCGGTATCATAGGCGGACATCGCAACAGCCTTCGCAGCTCACTATTGAGAGGAAGACTCTAACATTAGGGCACTAACAGACATACCACAGACGGTGTATCGACCCTTCCTGGCCAAGCGGCGCCCTTCCTTTCGGCAAACATCTGCAACGAAGACATCACTCATGCACTCCGCAAGGGGGCTGTCAAACGATCGCTGGACCAGACGGACTACACTTAAAATTTTATAGGACACTTGAAGAATTAATGCTGCGGCTTTGCAGGGATGCCGCCACCACCAGAATTTCTAGAAATTCTAATTATTTCGATACCCAAACCGTCTGGAGGCACGCGACCTGACAGCTATCGACTGATCACTTTACTCAATTCAGATTTTCAGATTTTTAAGCACTTCCTCGCGAAGCGCCACAGACGCGTCCTGTAGCAGGACCTATCGCCCGTGCAAACTTCCTTGGGCCTAGATACTAATAGAAAATCAACGCTATATTGTAAGGTGTCAGGCAAATCAAACACCTTCCATGAAAACCCTGACATGATAGCAAATCCGGAAGTATGTCACATAGTTCCGAATAAATCCTGACATTAAATTAACCAAAGTAATACGATCAACGAGTGAGCAAATGGAATACCACAGACTAACACAAGAACCCCTAAATGCATGTCATACCTTCCCACCGTGAAACAGACGCAGTTCCGAGGGAAGAAACGAGAACAGAAGCCGAGAGCAGAACCGTGTTAAGCCAGAAGGCCCCACGATAAGGGACGGACACCCACGTCGCCAGCCGACCGCCAAAACCACCACCCAGCCCATGTTAAAAGATAGAGCCCTCCAGAAGAACAGTATAGATCTTAAGATAACACCAAAAGGGCCACGCCAGCTGCAAGTTTTAGCGTGAGACTTTTTCGCGTCTCTGTAAGGTTAAAAACATTGCCCCACCAGGAAAAGTATAACGTTTCTCATTGGATAGACAGAATTTTTGTTGGCGGAGCTTAAGCTTAAAATTGAGATCCTGATTGGTCAGTTGAAAACACAGCCAGATAGCTTTTCTAAAACCAGCTTCGGCAAATTGTAGTAAGGAGAAGTTAAGGGAGAGTTGCTTCCGAGACGGCGAGGTGCGTGGAGCTGTGCCCGCCCGCCGCCCCCTGACACTGCCTAACACCGACAAGGTAATGAACGCACGCGATGCCGCATTTTTGAGCGCATAAGGCTTCACTCAGAACTGCAGAAGTCTCATCTGTTACATCCCCTTTTTACGTAATACTAGTGTCGACCACCAATTAAATCTCATAGTGTTCACATTTGCTACTTGAAGTAAAAATCTGAAACGCGGTGATTTTTCTGTTATATAATTATTGAGAAGCCACATCGGCCACTGTAATTTACGACAAGTTAGATAAGTAATTAAAGATAATTGAGGGTCACTGTAGACCGTTTTGATAGTTTTCTCTTTTGTGAAACTTAATTTAAACCTAGATTATAGATGTGATGTGGCATAGGTCATCCTTCGATGCATTGTAGAACTTGGAAACCCACTCAGGGAATATTCGTTCACATTTTTGTTGAACGCAGTTGGTTTTTACCATCCTGTATTAAAACATTTCCTTTTATCAATAGTGCAATTTATAAACGATGTTTTGCGAGTAGAATAAAATTTCCAATGGTAAACTTAACTGCTTTTTCGACGTTATTTTACCAGCTAACTACAAATAGGAAAGCCTTGAACCCCTTCCACTAAATTTAGTTAGTATTAAGATTCTTTTACAGGGAGTGCAGTGGAGCTGACGCTGAAATCATTAAGTATTTGATTATATCATCCCTAGTCTCACTGAACTCTTCTGAACTCTACATGTCATGTGTGGTCTGGCGTCTCGTTACCAGCAACAGGTCCCAGGTTCAAACTAGTCAATTCCCTAAAAAAAACACGCTCAGAGCGTCGTTGCGCGAAAGTGGTAGGGAGACACGACTTAGAACAAACAGATACCACGCAGAATGTTAGAATATGATCACAGAGGCGTCTGTAGACAGTAAGGAGCC
This sequence comes from Schistocerca piceifrons, assembly GCF_021461385.2. Classification (NCBI taxonomy): domain Eukaryota; kingdom Metazoa; phylum Arthropoda; class Insecta; order Orthoptera; family Acrididae; genus Schistocerca; species Schistocerca piceifrons. The sequence continues at coordinate 1,218,297,115 of NC_060138.1, forward strand.
ATGATTTCCGTCGACTTCCATCAGGCATTGTGTGAATCACACCTTCGTGTGTCGGTGATGGAACGGATAGTTTTTCCACCTGCCTTTGTCCTCGAAGTCATGTGTGTACTTCGTGTCCGCTCGGCGAGGGTTCCGGTCAAAGCACGGATGGGGACTCAACATCTATCGTACTGTCAGTCCGACAGGGTTGTCCTCTTCCGACGATCATGTGAGCCATCGCAATAGAACCGCTTCTCTGTGGCCCGCAACGTTGTTTATGCGGACACGTACACTCAAGTGCCACACCTATGCAAACGTCCCGGACAAGGAGGTTCAAGAGGCAATACAGTTGATCGAGCAATACGGGAGACGAACGGGCAGCCATGCGAACGTCTCCAAATCCTGCGCGACAACCATTGGAAGGCGACTTCTTGATGGAAATGTCACTCAGTTCTGCACGATTGAGACTCTACGCTGTCTAGGTATAGTTTTCACACAAAACATCCATCGCACCACGGCAATCAATTTTCGGTGTCTTCTTCAGAACATTAGAACGGGCGTTCGAAGTCAGTTATTGCGAGAAATGGATATGTTACAAAAGGTGCAACTTATTCAAATTTATATGTCATAACGCATGATACACTTCACACGAGTTTTACCTATCGCGGCAGTGACTGGCGAAAGACCGTGATCAATTTTTGGACGCTTTTGCTATCACGACAGCGCACAATGAGACGATACATCAAATAGCAGTCCACCTTTGTTAACTATTTAGGGATCATTTTTTCCTACCCATCGCTGCAGTTGGAACCTCCACGGTGAGCGGTGTTGAAAAGTGTAGCTCTGCCATCAAAGGCTCGGCGTTTCATTCCGAAGGTATGTCCCCAACCGGCGTCTAGGCGTATTAATACCGAGCAGTCGCTAATTGTTTTCGTACATAAGGAGCATCTCGGAGTTATTTTTTTCTTGTTTCTAATGTTAATTAAAGAAGATTTCTGTTATTATTTTACACTGTGTAATTAAAATGAAAAGAAAAGAAATTGTTACCCGTATTCTGTAATTCCCAGTGAATGGAAGAAATGATGTTTCATTTAAGGGAGGTGTAACGGAACTGAAATGATGGTGGGCTGACAGTAATTTGGAGCCCGCGCGTCGGAAACGGGCGCGCTGGTGTGAGACTGCCAGGGAGTGCACCCTGATGCCATCTATTGGCGAAACTGGGAATTAGCGCTGTCTCAGACAATGCGCTAAGCTCTCGGAGTCAAATGTATTCTTTTTCTTGGTAATTATAAGCTATTACTGTATGATTTAATGTTATAAGGCGCTAGTAGTAAATTATTATGACTGGTATGAACTCCAGGGTAATAAATATAAATATTCTTAAATACTAAATGATTTCGGTGAAAAGATGGTAGGGGAACGCCCCCACTCTTGGTGATACAAGCATAGCTAGAGGTAGCTGGAGACACAGGGACTGAACAATGGAATGGCCTGGGGAGTGTTGACGTGAGCGGACGTGCGTAACTGTGCTCACGCAAAAGTGATTGTGCAACAGCGAAGAGGCGAATATCGTCGCCGTTTGTGGAGTGGAACGCGACGAATGGCTGTCGAAGCCGTCTCTATGCCACTGGGGCTGAGTGTAAGAGTTCTTGCGCCCAGATTTTATGGCGGACGTGCAGTAGCTTATACGAGTGCTACAGCTCGTAGTTCCAGCCCCCACTAAGGGCATGAGGCGTGAAGAGCTGCGTTAGCCACATGCATCCCACCACCAGCACCGACACGTCTACCCAAGGCAAGACTGCTTGAAATTGTTAAGTCGAACTTTGTATACATGTAAAAGGAGAATACCAGTTTTCTTTTGTGCAAGTGCAGAGGACAGAATATAGTAATGAGTAAAATTACGACGCATGTTGTTCATTGTAAAGTGTAGTAACCTGAAACATAGTGTAGTGAAATCAGACTGAGGCCACCATCGCCTCTTTCATTTACAATTCTTTTGGTTGTAGAATACTTGAGCGTTTAAGAATGTAGAAAAGAGCAATGGTCACACCAGAATGAGTCGCCTATTTATAGTTACTTAAATTTTTCTGAGTAACCTTTCAAGTAAAGTCACTTAACTAATTCTATAGCAATTGTCCAAAGAGTAATATCCCAAAATCATTAAATAAGTTGAAGGGTAGAAGTTTGTTAAATTAAGTTGCTTAAATTGTCTTGGTGGTAATTACCAAGCCAACTCACAGAAATTGAGAGAGTATTTGCTTTGTAGAATCACCTAGAATGATCAGAAATAGTAATATTCAGAATTAAGTTTAAAATTCAACTCAAGCCGTTTCACTTTGAAACGAGCCAAAAAATTGATTTATTCTTTTGCTCCTTCAGAGCTGGCGACCGTAGTTATAAGTATTTTCAGGAGGATTCGACGGTAAGTCTGCTGCTCTCGTCGTGCTGATAGGATTATCTACTGCTGCTAGCAGTGGTGATTGGATACATAAGCTCACTACCAAGGTAAGTGGGTCAGGTAGGCAGTGTTACCGTGTGAACTGTAGGGCACTGTAGGCCGTGGATCGAACCCGTTCAATCATCACAGCTCTTTGAGAAATAGTCCGGATAGGAGTGTACTAATCCAATAGGTAAATACTGGCGAGTAACGGTCAAAAATGTATACGCAAGTGAATTTAGCAAGGTCCATGTAGCACCTAGTTAATGTGGTGTAATGGCGAGGGTAAGAGTGGAGTAAAAGTGAGCTGAGCTTGTGGCAGCTGTGCTGTCTTCAAAGATTAATAACGCCAGAATTCACTACTAACTCTTACCATTAGGGCTGAGCTATTTACAGTTAAAATACGTAGCAGTAAGCGCAAAGGCGTGACAGCTACAAGTCCATATTGGCTTTATACATACGGAAGTAGGAAGTGGGTCATTCTGTCAGTGGAGGGGTTAAAACAACGGAGTCACTTGAGAACATACCCCATTTACTGATGGAAAGATTCGGCGGTTCGGTCGCATGTGGCGACCGTGACAGGACTTACCAAGTTTGTAGAATAATGACTGCAATAAAAGTGTTTTATATAAACTTGTAGTTTCAAGAAAATTTTAAATTTGAAATTCTGTTGTAGACAAATATACCACAATTGGTAAGTTCAAGACGACAACCTGCAAAGCAGCAAAAGAAAGTCCAATAGTAGGAGTTAAACAAGTAATACTTGGTTTAATAAACATTTCTATTAGGCACGAAATACTGCAGCATAAGATGGAGTCGAATAGTAACAAGCAAGACGAAAACATTACAAGGTCAGACCCAGAATTAGGGACCATAGATACTGTTGCAGGGTTGGAAAATCCTATAGATGAATCCACACCCACAAAACAGGAGGAACGGGAAGTGAAACCAAAGGTAGTGAAAAGTGAACCCAATGTATCTGTGGATGCAAGTCACAAGGGAGAAGATATGGAATTAACAAGTTTGTTAAACAGTATGATGGCGCAAATTCGAGAAGGGAATGCTAGTTTGAAAGCAGAAATGGCTAGTCATATATCCCAATTGGAGGAAAACCTATCTGGTAAAATAAAAGCCAATTTAGATATTTTGAATACGCAAAGCCAGCGTATCACAGAGGTAAACAAATCAGTAAATAGCATTAGGGCTGAAATAACAAATGTTCAGAGAAAAATCACAGAAATAGAGAAAAGATTTGATACCGAAATTCAGAGAATAGAGAAATAAGTGGAACCTTTGGTTAGTGAAAAATTAGAACCGATAATTGAAAGTAAATTACAGGTGATAGTACCAGTTGTAAAGAAAGAGATTGTTAAAGAAACGGCAGCTGATATTGAAACACTGCGCAATACCATGTTGAGTTTTGATGCATGTGTGCAGGAACAGGAAAATACACTGCGTAATGAGATAAAATTGTTAAGTCAGCAAGTTCAGAATCAGACGTTTCTTAACTGTAGTGGTATCCCATTGGTAATGCAAAAATCGGAAATACTGAGTAGGGAGGAAAAATACGATCCTCAAAAGAAACAAGGTGGATGGCATCCAATGGATTTTATAAAAAATTGTGAACGTGTCTTACCAACAGACATGTCGGATAAAGAAAAAATTAATTTAGTAATAGACGCTTTAGCAGGTCATGCTAAACGTTGGGGACTGAATTTGGATATCGACAATTTGAAGTTTACAGACTTCAAAGAAAAGTTCCTTGAGGAATTCTGGGGCACACAACAGAGGGATAGGTTGTGGAGAGAATTCGTTGTCGCCAGAATGCCAGAACATGGGCGTGGGCTCATGAAAGAATACTGTGAAGGATGGTTCAAGCGTTTGGAGTATCTTAAAGATCGTAGATCAGAATCGGAGAGAGTGTGGGAGTTGTGGAAAAAGCTACCTGACGATTCAAAGCGGTATGTAGGAGGCACTCATCGAACATTCGATGAATTTTTAGAAAAAATCGAGAATGAAGATAGGTGGCGTGAAACTAGAGAGTTTCGAGGTTTCAGAAATCAGAATGGAATAGTAAAAGGTGGTAGGAATGAACCGCAAATTAACATGATGAGAGGAAGAGGTCGAGGAGGTAACTCTCAGCGAGGGAGAGGACACTATCAGGGAAACGGGATGCATTATCAAAATCAGGAAAACTAAATACCACGCAGGTCAAGGGCCTAACGCGCGCGGAAAGAAAGAAATGGCCCAAATATAGGGAAGATCGGAGTAGTCAGTACTATAGTAGGATAGTGCGTCGTTCGCCTGAAGAGCAGTTACATAAACGAAACTTTGCGAAGTATAATGCAGGGATACAAACAGAGGAGAGAGAGCAGGGAGGAATTATTAAGGGAAATGAAGTAGGAAAAGAATATCGGTCGGATGTGAAGGCTCACGTGAATGAAATAAGTACAATTCGAGGTCAGAGTGATGAATTGATGAAGGAAGAGTCAGAGAAGGCGTTGTTTGTAGGTAGGGATGGCAACTGTGCAGAGAGGCAGGGGCAAAGTAGGAGTGATGTGACTTATGGTAAAAGGTTCGTACGAATAGTCGACGAATCGCATCGAGAAGTAATTAAAGAGGGAAGGGTGGATAAGAAAAAGGGGCATAGTGCAGAGACGCATGCCGATTCAGAAATTACCTCGTATGCAGAATATGTACATCAGCTCAAAAGCCAGCCAGCACAATTAGAAAGATCTTCCACTCAAGTGATTAATTTGGACCCGAATATGACAGTGTTAGAGAGCCATACCGATTATGATGTGTACCTAGTGACAGCAAGAGTACATGACTGTGATGAAGATTCTTTTAAAGAAATTAGAGAAAGTGTATCTAACCAAGAGAAAGAGTGTTGTGATCCCTGTAGTACTGAAGCAAATGAGTTGAGTGAGACTGGAATTCCATTAGTAGGGGAAAATAATGAAAGTAAGAGTGGCGAATGCACTATCCAACAAAGGGAAAGTAGAGAAATGGATTATAATTTGCGAGAATTATTTGAATCCGAAGAAGGTAATATTTCTAAGGAGGAGGAATTATCGTCAGAATCATCAGAAAGCATCCAGGGAGAAAAAGAAGTAGAGGAAGTTTCCGATTCCGCAACCGAGAGTTCAGGCATGACAGATTCGAATGAGAACGAGATGGCATTAAAGAGCCTAGACGAAGGACTATTGGAAAAAGTGGTGAAAGAATTTAGGATGAAAAGGAGAAAGAAACCTCCAGATGGAATGGTCAGTATAAAAACCGGAAAAATAATATGGCAAGACTTGGCGGTGGAAAAGGATTTATTATGGGAAGATAAAGAAAGTATGAAAGAGGACAATAGGATGCAAACAATCCTGCCCATTAATGTATGTGGGTACGATTTATATGTATTGTTGGATACAGGTGCTCAAATAAGTGCTATTTCGCACGCATTTTTTGAGATGATCAAAGAGCAACAAGGAGTAGTCATGATGCCAGTAACAGGCGTTAAAGTGATAGGGGCGACAGGGAAATGTAGTAAACATGTTAAACATCAAGTGATGATGGAATTTAAGATAAAAAACAAGCAATTTTCGAATGCATTTTTAGTAGTTCCAGAGCTCAGTGCCGAGATCATTTTAGGCATTGACTGGTTAATAAAACAGAAAGTAATTATAGATTGTGACAAAGGGATAATAGTTTGTAAAGTTGATAGTGCGGTATTAGAAATACCATTTGAATCATCTAGAGTAATGGAAGAGAACCAGCTGAGATGGGTAGAATTTAGAGATGATCATGATTCAGGAATAGGTCAAAAATTCGATTGGTGTCTGGTGAGGCAGATAGTTGAAGATGGAAATAAGGAGACACTCCTTCGAGATGTAGTGAATAAAACGGAAGGACTATCTGATGACCAAAGGGAGGATCTATGGCAAATTCTGAAAGAAAATCAGGAGGTATTTTCAGAAAAACCGGGACGAGTGATAAATTATGAGTACTGCATGGAGGTAGAGGAGCATGAACCTTTCTTTAAACCACCATATAATGTACCCGTGTCTAAGAAAGAAGCAGTTCAAAAAGAAATAGATAAAATGGTTTCATGTGGGGTCATTGAACGGAGTTCTAGCCCATATAATAACCCACTGGTGCTAGTAGGTAAGAAGGATGGAAGTGTACGAATAGTGATAGATGCTCGTACTCTGAATAAAGTAGTGAAGAGGGAGTTGGATCGTCCAGAGAACATAGATAATTTATTGCAGAAGTTTCAAGGTGTAAAGTACATGACTAGTTTAGACCTAACTGCAGGATACTGGCAAATCCCATTAAGTGAGGAGTCTAGGAAGTACACGGCATTTTTATTCAACGGCAAATGCTACCATTTCACAGTGGTACCATTTGGCCTAAATACTTCCGTTTCAGTGTTCATTCGGGCTTTAGACAAAATTTTAGGGAGTGAACTTAGTTCGCTAATCACGGTTTATGTAGATGATCTGTTAATTGCTACAAGGACATGGGAAGAGCACATGGAGTTATGCGACAGGGTGTTCAAAGCTTTAATTAAAGGAGGAATGACCCTGAACCTGAAAAAATGCGAGTTTGTGAAGAAAGAAATAAAGTTTTTAGGTCACATAGTAACACCAGAGGGAATTGAAAAGGATCCCGATAAAGTCAAAGCAATAAGAAATTGTCCGGCTCCCAAGAATAAAAAACAACTAAAGTCGTTTATAGGACTTTGTTCCTTTTATCGTAAGTATGTGGATGATCAGGTGTTCAATAGCCCTCATCTGAACAACCTACTTAAGAAGAACAGTGTGTATATGTGGACTGAGGAATGTGAAACAGCATTCAACCAGCTAAAAGACAATTTGGCTAAAAACATAAAGTTATGGCACCCTGACCTGTGTGAACCATTCCACATGGCAACAGATAGTTCAGATTATGGATTGGGAGTATCCATATTTCAGGAGGTAATGATAGATGGGGAAAAAACTCATAGACAAATAGCATTTGCGAGTAGAACCATGTCTAAGTACGAAAGAAACTATACGGTTTCAGAGAAGGAGGCTTTAGCTATAGTATGGGGTTTTAGGAAATTTCAACTTTTCTTATGGGGGCATAAGACTGTGGTCCATACAGACCACAAAGCTTTAATATTTTTGAAGGACTGCAGATTGTTACATAACAGGTTGACCAGATGGGCGCTGTTTTTACAACAATTTGATATAGAGATCAAGTATGTTAAAGGGAAAGAACATGCAGTACCGGATGCTTTGTCGAGATTACCGGAAGGATGTGAGAAACTAGAAAGTGTAAAGAATAGGGAAGATGTTTTTGAGGTGAATTACTTCAAAAAAGCGGAAGGAAGAGAAAAAATTAGGGAAATATGTCGGAATATGCGAAGATATCGAAGTGATGATGATGCACTCAAGTCGGTAAAGGTCAAGTTTGACAATCCAGACGCAACTAACATAAGGGCTTCATATAAAATACATAAAGGTGTACTGTATCTTCAAAGATTAAATAATCCAGGGAAGTGGAAAGTATGTTGGCCGGAACAACACACTGAAGTGCTGATAGATTATGTTCACTTGGCATATGGCCATTGTGGTGCACGGAAGTGTACCGATAAGTTAGATGAATGCATTACCTTTAACAACATGGCACGAAGGGTAGCACAGAGGATAAGATCTTGTGATCTATGCCAAAAGGCGAAAGTAACAAATGCAACTAATCAAGGGCCCATGCAATCAATAAAACCTGATGAAGTATTAGAAATAGTAGCAGTAGATATCTTTGGACCATTACCGAAAACCATGGGGGGTTTTGTATACATATTTGTAGCAGTTGAACTTTTCTCAAAGTATATAAAGCTATATCCCTTGAGAAAAGCTACTGTCAGAGCTGTGTATGATAAAATGGTGTGTGATTATTTTGTGAAAGTAGGGAAGCCAAAGAGAATACTATCAGATAATGGTGTTCAGTTTTGTTCAAAAATGTGGAAGGATGGGATAATTGAGAAACAGGTAGAAGTGGTCCATATCTCAGCTTATCACCCATCAAGCAATCCGGCAGAAAGATATATGCGTGAGATAGGTCGGTTATTTAGGACGTACTGCCATAGTAACCACAAGAAGTGGGGCATGTATGTGAGTGAATTCGAAGAAATCATGAATTCATTAACAAACGAGAGCACTGGATTTACTCCAGAAGAAATCCTGAAAAAGACGAGAAGTAAAAGTCTAGTAGAAGACCTACTAGAATTTCCAGATAGAGTTGAATTAGATTATGATAGTAAAAAGAACTTAGTAAAAGACAAGATGAGAAAACAAGCAGATGCGAGAATTCGTCATCATGACGAAAAAGTAAGGAATCCTAAATTCAAAATAGGTGATCTCGTTCTTGTAAAAACACATGAAAATTCAAGTGAAATTAATAACGAGATCAGCAAATTTAAATGTATATATAATGGACCATTTAAAATAGTGTGCATACCCAATGTGAATGCTTATTATTTAGAGTACCCATTAACAGGCAAACGCCTGGGAGTAAGAAACATAGTGGATCTCAAAAGGTATGAGCCACGAATTCTACCAGATTGAAAATAAATATATAAATAAATATTAAAGTAAACCAATATGTAAATAGTTTTGTTTCTTTTGTTCTATGTGAAAGGTAAATGTTCACTAAAATATGTTGCAGTATTCTAATGAAACTTCTAGTTTAAGTAGGGACTAAACAGACTGGGAAAGACTGAGCTTCTAAGAAAGCCTTAATAGATGTGTAAATAAGTGTTGTGGAAGAGGTAGAAAAGTGAGGAGGTAAAGTGAAAAGGACGGGCTATAAAGTAATAGGCGCATAACGTGTGTTTTACTTGCCTGAGATAAAAGAAGTGTATTTAAAATTTTTGTAAAAAAGATGTTTAAAGTGTACTGTGTTTAGATGTCAGAAAATTGTAAAGAATATATGTATATCATTTATGTAATGTTTAGCAGGAAAGATAGAAAGAATTGGTGTTTAATTTTAAATAAGTAATATAAGTACCGAGGTGTATCAGTAAGAAAGGGAAAACCCTTGGTAAAAAGCTTAACGAACATTTCAGATTCATTATAGGAGAGACTTCTTATTGAATTACCACTGTTAGATACTTCAATAAGAAGTGGGGCATGTGTAACGGAACTGAAATGATGGTGGGCTGACAGTAATTTGGAGCCCGCGCGTCGGAAACGGGCGCGCTGGTGTGAGACTGCCAGGGAGTGCACCCTGATGCCATCTATTGGCGAAACTGGGAATTAGCGCTGTCTCAGACAATGCGCTAAGCTCTCGGAGTCAAATGTATTCTTTTTCTTGGTAATTATAAGCTATTACTGTATGATTTAATGTTATAAGGCGCTAGTAGTAAATTATTATGACTGGTATGAACTCCAGGGTAATAAATATAAATATTCTTAAATACTAAATGATTTCGGTGAAAAGATGGTAGGGGAACGCCCCCACTCTTGGTGATACAAGCATAGCTAGAGGTAGCTGGAGACACAGGGACTGAACAATGGAATGGCCTGGGGAGTGTTGACGTGAGCGGACGTGCGTAACTGTGCTCACGCAAAAGTGATTGTGCAACAGCGAAGAGGCGAATATCGTCGCCGTTTGTGGAGTGGAACGCGACGAATGGTTGTCGAAGCCGTCTCTATGCCACTGGGGCTGAGTGTAAGAGTTCTTGCGCCCAGATTTTATGGCGGACGTGCAGTAGCTTATACGAGTGCTACAGCTCGTAGTTCCAGCCGCCATTAAGGGCATGAGGCGTGAAGAGCTGCGTTAGCCACATGCATCCCACCACCAGCACCGACACGTCTACCCAAGGCAAGACTGCTTGAAATTGTTAAGTCGAACTTTGTATACATGTAAAAGGAGAATACCAGTTTTCTTTTGTGCAAGTGCAGAGGACAGAATATAGTAATGAGTAAAATTACGACGCTTGTTGTTCATTGTAAAGTGTAGTAACCTGAAACATAGTGTAGTGAAATCAGACTGAGGCCACCATCGCCTCTTTCATTTACAATTCTTTTGGTTGTAGAATACTTTAGCGTTTAAGAATGTAGAAAAGAGCAATGGTCACACCAGAATGAGTCGCCTATTTATAGTTACTTAAATTTTTCTGAGTAACCTTTCAAGTAAAGTCACTTAACTAATTCTATAGCAATTGTCCAAAGAGTAATATCCCAAAATCATTAAATAAGTTGAAGGGTAGAAGTTTGTTAAATTAAGTTGCTTAAATTGTCTTGGTGGTAATTACCAAGCCAATTCACAGAAATTGAGAGAGTATTTGCTTTGTAGAATCACCTAGAATGATCAGAAATAGTAATATTCAGAATTAAGTTTAAAATTCAACTCAAGCCGTTTCACTTTGAAACGAGCCAAAAAATTGATTTATTCTTTTGCTCCTTCAGAGCTGGCGACCGTAGTTATAAGTATTTTCAGGAGGATTCGACGGTAAGTCTGCTGCTCTCGTCGTGCTGATAGGATTATCTACTGCTGCTAGCAGTGGTGATTGGATACATAAGCTCACTACCAAGGTAAGTGGGTCAGGTAGGCAGTGTTACCGTGTGAACTGTAGGGCACTGTAGGCCGTGGATCGAACCCGTTCAATCATCACAGCTCTTTGAGAAATAGTCCGGTTAGGAGTGTACTAATCCAATAGGTAAATACTGGCGAGTAACGGTCAAAAATGTATACGCAAGTGAATTTAGCAAGGTCCATGTAGCACCTAGTTAATGTGGTGTAATGGCGAGGGTAGGAGTGGAGTAAAAGTGAGCTGAGCTTGTGGCAGCTGTGCTGTCTTCAAAGATTAATAACGCCAGAATTCACTACTAACTCTTACCATTAGGGCTGAGCTATTTACAGTTAAAATACGTAGCAGTAAGCGCAAAGGCGTGACAGCTACAAGTCCGTATTGGCTTTATACATACGGAAGTAGGAAGCGGGTCATTCTGTCAGTGGAGGGGTTAAAACAACGGAGTCACTTGAGAACATACCCCATTTACTGATGGAAAGATTCGGCGGTTCGGTCGCAGAGGATTGGAATAATCCGTGCAGACGGTACATTGAATTAATATACATTGATCAGCCAGAGATTCAAGACCACCGAACTGCCATCGATTTAAATCCGTCCAGGCGATAGCAGCGTCACCTGGAGTGGAATGACTGCTAGTCAGATAAACGTACTGAGCTTGTAGTATGAGTGAGCGTGATGTCCCCTGTGTAGAATGGGGAAGGCACGCTATCTGTCTGTTTTGACCGACAGCAGTGTATGATGATCAGGAGTTTTGGAGAGTGCACAACTTGTCGGGGGTTCGAGGACGGCTGTGATGAGTGTCTTGAATACGTGGTGCAACCACGGTGAAACCACGTCCACATGTCGTGGATTTGGGCAGACACTCCTCCTTACAGGTGTCGGACGTCGTAGGCTTTGCCGACTGGTGAAACAGGACAGGAGGCACTGTGACGGGTCTGACATCAAACTTAAGGGCAGAGTACAAGTGTGCCTGAGCACACAGCGCACTGAACACTCATAACGGTGGGTCTCCGCGGTCGACGACCCATGCATGCGCCAATGTTAACAACGTGACATCGGTAACTACGACTGAAATGGTCACGTGACCATCGGCACTGGACGTTGTCCAGTAGCATAGCGTTGCACGGTCTGATGAATCCCGATACCTTCTTCATCAGCCGGCCGGAGTGGCCGAGCGGTTCTAGGCGCTACAGTCTGGAACCGAGCGACCGCTACGGTCGCAGATTCGAATCCTGCCTCGGGCATGGTTGTGTGTGGTGTCCTTAGGTTGGTTAGGTTTAAGTAGTTCTAAGTTCTAGGGGACTGATGACCACAGCAGTTAAGTCCTATAGTGCTCAGAGCCATTTCAACCATTTTTCTTCATCACGCCGATGGGAGGGCGCGAATCCGTCGCCTTCCACGGGAACAGCTCCTTGACAGCTGTACTGCGGGTCAGAGACGAGCTGGCGGCGGCTCCATTATGCTCTTTCCACGCCACGACGCTTCGCCGCTGTTATCAGTGCCACAGGAAGACATAGAGGCTATTACGTAGGTGGTCATGGTGTTCAGGCTGGTCATTCTCTCCTTCAGAAATGACTGTTGCATTATTAACTAACGGAACTCTTGTAGAAGAGAGTGGTGAAGGTGGCCGCTCACGACAAGCGGGAAATCCAGGTTCGAGTCCTGGTCTTACATAAATTTCATCTACAGCTGATGCTAAACCACAACCTCAGTTTGCAGGCTCACGTTTGACTGAATGCGGCTGTTAATAGCCAACGCAGTGTATGTTCGTTCAGACACATGCAAGACCGAAACAACATTGCTTCGGATTACACAGGGTGGCCAGAAACAGCCTGAAAACTTGTAAGTGTGTTGCACGGTACGATGTGTTGAGAAACAACTCTTAAGAAAAAAAAATCGATACTTTGCATCGTTACCTAGTAAATTAGCAGCCATGTTACCCAATCTGGTCACTGCATGCGCAGTATAAATTGGTCCGCCAGACACAGCTAGTTTCAGTTGTTCTCATAGTGCACATGATAGTGCACGAGACTGCTCAGCCGTTGGCCGTGGTTCTATCCTTGTATTGTATTGTATTGTATTATATTGAACTGGGGAATTAGAAACGACGGAGAGGCTTCGTCTCCGCGGTAGCCCTCAGTGGCTCACAACCCCACAACAGGCTACAGCAATCCACCCACCCCACCGCCGCCCCACATCGAACCCAGGGTTATTGTGCGGTTCGGCCCACAGTGGAACCCCTGGGAACGTTTCACACCAGACAAGTGTAACCCCCAAATGTTTGCGTGGTATAGTAATTAAGGTGTACGTGTACGTGGAGAAAGTGTTTTCGCAACAGTCGCGGACATAGGGTTCTGTTCTTACTATCGTTAAATATAAAATTTTTTTATCGTTCTCTTGTTCGGCTTTAGGAATAGTAGGTGTGAACAGTACAGAATTATCAATTTAGTCAGTGTTACAAAATTTAGACACGAATTATTTAGAGAAGATTGGAGAACCTATCAGAAGTAGTAGACGTCAGAGAGGGTTATCGTGGATTACAGAAAAATGTAGGAATTCCGGAAGGAATTCTCACCATACGACGATACGCTGAAGAAGGAAAACCTATGTTTATAGCATCTGTAAATTTAGAGAATTTTTTTTTTTTAATGTTGACTGGAATACACTCTTTGAAATTCTGAAGGTATCACGGGTAAAACAAAGAGAGTGAATAACTATGTGCAGCTTGTATAAAAACAAGACTGCAGCTGTGGCGAGGGACTGAGAGTCGAATGACATAAAAGACAAGCAGTAATTGTGAAGGGAGTGGGCAGGGTTGTAGGCTATCACGAGCGTTATTCATTCTGTACAATAACAAAGCGACGGAGGAAACCGAGGAAAAACTTGGAGAGGGAATCGAAGGGAGGAGGAATCAAAACTTTCAAGTTTCTCGATGGTCTTGTAGTTTCGTCAGACGTGGAAGGTAATTTGAATGGAATGTACAGTGTCTCCAAAATGGGTTATAAGGTGAACATGGAAAAAGTAAATGTAGGATAATGCGCTCAAGTCATTTCCGAAGGCGTTTGTGTGGAATGTACGTTCTATGAAAGTGAAACATGGAAAATTAGGGTTAGAATCTGTTGAAATATGGTGCTAGAGAAGAATGTTGATGGTTAGACACAACAGGCCAGAACACTGTTGCAGAACCAATATAAAAGGCACGTCAAATTTAAACGAACACAAAATCTCCGAGATTGGTGATGTTTTACGGAACCTCGATATTTAGTGTGGACTTCAAACGAAGATGCTTTTAATAGTTTCCACAATTAAACTGTGTCTCAAAATATCAGAAAATCTGCACAGATTCTGGTCGTATGTCAAGTACAAGAGCGGCAAGAAACAATATCTTCGAGCGCGGTAGCAGTGGTAATGTCGCAGATGACAGTGTCACTAAAGCGGAGTTATTTAATTATGTTTTCCGAAATTCCCTCACCAAAGACGACGAAGTGAATGTTCCAAAATTCGAATCGAGAACAGCTGCCAACATGAGTAACTTATAAGTAGGTATTTCCGGTATTGTGAAGCAGCTTAAATCCATACATACTATAAAACTGGATTTATGTATGTGTGTATGTTCCACGTCTCAACTTAAACCAGTGGACTGATTTCAACCAAGCTTGGTACATACATCCCTTAATGCGAGGCATCCATCACTGTGGGGCTAGGAACCACCTTCCTATCATAGTTCAGAAGGTATGACATCGTAAACAAGGTTTTTGACAGCTTTCAACTGCGAAGCCCAAACGGCTGTAGACGAAAACAACAGCTGTCTATAGACCCGTGAGACGTTCACAAAATCGCGTTCTAGACACGCGAAGCAGCTGCGCCTACTGTACAGAAAATGTTTCATAATTTCAAACGTGTTTTCACGAATACATGGAAATGAAATTTTTTCGATATTAACAATTCACTTTTTGTTTTCGTTTCTAATAGAAGATTGGTCAAATGAACACTCGGGCAATACCAGGTCTTTATAAACGCAAGTCTTCCGATCTAGGTAGTATACCAACGAGGTTCCTTTCAGAGCATGCTGATGTAATAGTTCCGTATTTATCAATCATAAACAAAAGCTCGCTCGACGAAATATCCATACCTAAAGAGTGGGAAGTTGCAGAAGTGACACCAATACCCGAGAAAGGAAATACGAGTAATTCACTGAGTTAGTGACCAATATCAACGTCGTTTCGCATTCGGATTTTGGACGATGTACCGTGTTCGAACATTATCACTTACCTCCAAGAAAACGATTTATTGAGAAATAGTCAGCACAGCTTCAGGAAATTCGTTCTTGCGAAACTGTTTATTTACATGATGTAATGAGTGGTATCGACAGAGAACGTCACATTGATTCCATGTTTGTAGATTTCCAAAAGGCTTTCTTTTTATGTCGTTCGTCACGCGAGACTTCTAATCAAATTGCGTGTCTATGGAGTACCGTCCCAGTTGTGCGACAGGATTCGTGATTTCCCCTCAAATAGGTCACAGTTCGTAGTAACTGACGGAACGGAAAATCATCGAGTAAAGCGGAAGTGAAATATGGCATTCCCCTAGTAAGTGTTATAAGCGCTCTGCTGTTCTTAAAATATATAAATGATTTTTGGAGACAATCTGAGCAGCCCTCTTAGACTATTTGCAGGTGGTGCTGTAACTTACCATCTTGTTAAATCATTAAAAGATCAAGACCAACTGCAAAATGATTTAGATAAAATATCTGTATGGTGCGGAAAATGGCAATTGACTCTATGTAATGAAAAGTGTGAAGTCACCCACATGAGCATTTAAAGGAGTCCGCTAAGTTTCGTTAACACGGTAAATCACATAAATCTAAAGACTGTTAATTCAATTAAATGCTTAGGGATTACAATTACGAATAACTTAAATTGGAACAATCGCATGGATACTGTTGTGAAGAAAGCTAAGCAAAGTCTGCTATTTATAAGCAGAACATTAGAAGATGCAAGACGAGACTGCCCACACTACACTTATCTGTCATCGTTTGGAGGATATCGCAAAAATTAAAAAAAGGGCAGCTTGTTCCCTACTATCAGAAAAATTGGGGTGAAAGTGTCACAGATTTGATACGCGATTTGGGATGGGATTCATTAAGACAATAGCGTTTTTTGTAGTGGCTGGATAGTTCCATGAAACTTCAATCACCAAGTTTCTCCTCCAAATGCAAAAAATATTTTGTTGGCGCCCACCTACATAGCAAGGAATGATCGTTGTAGTACAATAAGAGATACCAGAGCTCTTACAGGAAGATTTAAGTGTTTGCGAGTGGAAAGGTAGAGAAATAGCTTGAAGTTGATTCCAGGCACTTAATTGTGGATTGCAGAGCAGTCATGTAAATGTAGATGTGTAGATCGAGTAAGTAGTGAGTATTTAGTGAACAGAACAGGCGCAGTATAATTAGTAAGTGCGGAGCAACGCTCGTGGGCGGTGGGAGAGGTCACCTTGAAGTAGCCCCTGTGGTGGTGGACGTCTCCGTAGAAGCAGAAGGCGGCGACCTTCTGGTGCGGCCCTCGGCGGTCTGCGGCGGCCCCACACAGGCTGCCCGCGTCCTGAGCCGCCAGCAGCTGCGGCAGGTCGCGGCAGCCGCCGACCTGGGGGACTGCCTCGCGCCAGCAGTCCTCGCACTGCTGCGCCTGCACACAAACCAGCCGCTCTCACACCACCTCACACTACCTCTGCACGGACTTCACCACGACTCGTCACTACGTCCCATAGGACCGCTGTGCTTCTCCCGCACAGTTCCGTGTTATCTGGAAAACAGGACGATACACGGCGTGATGCAGCTGCCCCTACATACTGGTTTTATGCAACCCGCAACGCCTTCAAGAGCCACATGCGGGATTCCGTTCTCTCGTTTTCTAGCACAAACTGTTAGTCCAGCAGAAAAATGAATGGGACCTCTTTCTTCCCTTCAATGTAATTAAATTTTGCGCTTTGATGCATTTTCGTTGGAGACAGCAGTTGTCGAGTTGTTCAAGAAAAACGCATTTGAAGGTCACTTTTATACGATTTTCTTGAGTAATTCGAGAACTGCTGCCTCTAACAAAAACGTATCCCAGTACAAAATTTAACTACATTAAATTTCCTACAAAGGTATCCTGTTCATTTTTTCTGTAGTACTAATAATTCGTGGACCGGCCGATGTGGCCGAGCGGTTCTAGGCGCTTCAGTCTGGAACCGCGCGACCGCTACGGTCGCAGGTTCGAATCCTGCCTCGGGCTTGGATGTGTGTGATGTCGTTAAGTTTAAGTAGTTCTGACTTATAGGGGACTGATGACCTAAGATGTTAAGTCCCATAGTGCTCAGAGCCATTTCAACCATTTTTTAATAATTCGTGGATAATGAGAGAGAGAGAGAACATGAAAATCTCACATGTGGTTTTTGAAGGCGCTGCAGGTTGCATAAAACCCATATGTAGGGGCAGCTGAATAACCTTGTATCAAGAAATACCTACATAGGACTCTTTTTTTGTTCACCGAGCTCATTTGGCAGTAACAGAGCCTTCTTCACATGATTATTTTTTGTTCATTCTTTTTGTCGTGTGGTTTGAAGTTCCATCTCCTCAGGTGATCTCACTTCATCATGCTGGATTAGGAAGGATAGGATTTCTTCATTTATTTGCTCAGATTGGGAAGGCTGTGAAGAGCCTCTGTGGTCCGAAAACCTAAAACGGCTGGTATGTATCAACTGAGGTGGGCATTAATCCTGCAGATAAGAATGCATAGGGTTTTGTAACTGTCGTCTCTGCATCTCTCATGTCTCACAAGTGGCTGATGGTAGGTCTTAGAGACTCAGTACGTTGATAGAAGGTTTGAGAAGTGTTTCCAAATTGCTTCATCAGTGGCATCGACATCGGTTTTGCTGTGGAGGTCCACTATCCTGCTGTATAGGTGTTAATAGTATCCTGCAAAGTCAAGTTTCCTGTAGGAAATGTACTACTCCGCATCGTGTGGCAAAAAGATTCCATGAGACCAGCATCCTAAGACCTCAGAAGCAGTAGGACTTCACTAGCAAGTGGTGTCGTTACAATAAGGTAAATTTTAACTTGGAGTAGACGAGTTGCCATAGGGAATATTTACCGAAACGGTGGCCTCATAGAGTGAGTCTGCTAAGCGTGCCTAAATCGTCGCTATTGAAGAAACCCAGTTGTCTCGCCATAGCCGTGGCCTTGGTGCTTAGGGCCTTGATGTGGGTCTGGAAGTAGAGTTTTTCCTCAAGGAGAAAGCCTAGGTATCGAACTGAGGGGTTCCACGGAATGTTATTATCTTGCAGCCAGAGGCCAGCTAAGCGCACAGCCTCTTCTTACTACACTGTCATCGTCTACTCCGGGTTAAATTTCGCCTTGTTATGACGGCACCACTTGCTGGTTAAGTCCAGCTGCCTCTCAAGTCGTAGTATATTGGTTGCCTGGAGCTTGCCAGTCGTGAAGACAGCGGTATAATTCGCGAACTGGGCCAATTGGACATATGGGGCCACAAGCATGTCATTGACGTTAAGGGTGAACAATACCGGCGATAAAACGGAGCCCTGGGGTAGGCAGATGGTTCTCGTTTCTGCATCTCATCGTTGTTGGACCTGTTGCAGAGAGATCTGGCGAGTAGCTCTTAGCAGCATTAACGTGTTGTAATCTGTTCTTGTATCTTCTGCAGAAGATTCTAATGTCACATCTTGTCATACGCTGGTGCAATATCGAGGTAGACAGCGTCTATCGATAGAATAAAGTTGGTGGTGATATGTTCCGTCAGAATCAGAAGTTCAAATTCGGCAGACACCTTCTGTTGAAATCTGCATTGCTCAGGACGGATGCTGTCATCTGCTGCTACGGGTTCTCCTGTACACTCCATTAGGATGAGCTCCAGTAGCCTGCCTGGATCACTTTGTAAGTTATCAGGCGATAATTCTTCGCGTAGATGTTGTCCTTCGCCTTCTTGGGAATCGTGACGACCAGGGCCGTCTTCCACAGGTCCTGTAAGTAATGAATCTGCTGACAAGCATTGTAAATACAATGTTAAATATAGTGATTTGATTTCCCTGTATTCAGGAACCACTGTAGCCATTCACATGAAACTCACACGACACTGAACAGTGTGTGTTCTGAGTCCACTGAACTACAATAATTGTATTTCAGCCACTGATTTCGGAAATACAATTTTTTAATTACAGGGTTGATATTCTGTGTACTTTTTTTGTACGTTATCCTAAATAATTTTAATTAGACATAACATTATGTTCCTCTTTTAGATCAGTAGACTCAGGATATGGATGTTATTACTTCCTGAAAATTGGAATACTCTACTCTAAGAGGTTTCTGAGATGTAGGGAAAACTGAAACAGAAAATGTAAAATGTCAGGAAAGGCTTGTGAAGTTTCAAAAGACTATAGCTCTCTTAACATATGCTTAATTATTTTTATTTTTAGTCACTCAGAAGCACCCTGCACCATACTGTATGTCATCCTCTTGACCTTTTTTCAAGTTTCTTCTTCTTTTCTTCTTTCTGTACTCCTTAGAGGCCATCTGTGCTGCATACTGTGCTTTATCAGTGCCAACCTTGCCCACCTGTTCAAGTTCTCTGATGCAGTTTGCTCCTGGATTAATTCCCATATGCTGTAGCACTTTCACCCTACCAATGTTGCCATAAGTAAAAGCAGTAACAGCATCACTGACCCCCCACTTAAGTGTCTTCATTCCAATAAAAACATTTTTTGGTAAGTGAGTCCATATAAGATTACTGAACGACTCGTTGAGATTTTGAGTCTGACCATGCAGACAGTTCTTCAGTAATTCATGATTTGCCAGGTCTCTGTAAATACGTTTTATGATATCCATGGCTGCTGCCGGGATGGAATGTTTATGGCTGTATGAACTGTTTGAGTACAGGGCACTGCGGTAATTGCACCATGAATCAAATCCAGGAGGGCAAAGGTGGTGTACTGGTGTTTCATCAGTTGACAGTCTGTGGAAGAATGTAGTCCATACTGCCTGCTTCATTTTCAACAAATCTTCAGTATTATGTCTAATAGCCATCCCATAATACTGCTGTAGTTCATCAATCATTTTATCTGTCAGCGTGCCTCTTACGGTTTTACCATCAGAAAGTTTCTTGTCTCTCAAACTATGTTTCAACTTCCTCAACCTGGTGCCCATCCTCTTCTGGACAT
Organism: Schistocerca piceifrons; assembly: GCF_021461385.2. Taxonomy (NCBI): domain Eukaryota; kingdom Metazoa; phylum Arthropoda; class Insecta; order Orthoptera; family Acrididae; genus Schistocerca; species Schistocerca piceifrons. The sequence continues at coordinate 1,218,317,310 of NC_060138.1, forward strand.
GACCTACACATTCCAGTTTAGTGATAATCTCCTCACCATAAGGCTGAGCGGCTGCCACACTGTTATATGCTTTTGAGTCTCCATCACCTAAGAACTTAGTGTAACACACTCCCTTTCGTTCACAGATCGACTAAAAATTCCAATACCTGCAGAGGCCTCCATACCACCACTTGTTCCTTCATAATTTCTGTCACAGATATGCCCTTCTTCATTCCCTGATGTCCACTTATAACAATGTTTCATTAAAATCGGAACATCTGTTACCTTTCCAGTGTCCAGACTTCTTAGAACTGTAGGCACACTTCTGTCAACTGTCATCAAAACTCACTGGTATGTAAGTCATACCATCATTTATTCCAACAGCTTCGTTTGCAGCACTTTTCATTGGCTCACATGCAACAGATTCCACAGCAGCTACAATAAATCCTTCATACTTGTCGATTTATCAAGGAGGACGTGGCATATGCATCACGTCACACATTGTTTCTGCTGCAGTGTGTCCTTTGCCGACAGCTCCCATTCCGTAAAACCACCTAACATTTACTTCAAAATAATTATCTTTACACTTCTCAGAATTCTGAAATGAATGAGTATATTTACAACATGCCCAATTAATGATAAGTTTCCTGGGTAGTCCATTTGATACCTCACTGTCATGTAAACTAACTGGCCCTCCACATATGTTACAACACACACATTCACGTAACACCCTTGCTAGGATGTGCAAATCTATGAGAATATAACCTAGCCTACCTTTTACATCACTTTCGTTTTGAGAAAACTCTGTATCACAACGTTTTATTTTAATCTTCAAAGCACTAATGGGTGTTTCTCTAGATACTGACGAGTTTGCCTGCACTTCACACGCCACCTGTTGAACACAATGTCTCCCTTTATTCGAAAATCTATTACCATGAAACCCAAGTTTCTTAAAAACACATCGTTTTGGCATCATGCTTTACTTTTTGAGAGATTTACCAATCTATTCGTCACTTTTCCTCGGAAACACGTTAGCACTTCAACATGTTTATATTATGAAACGATACGATACTATTTTTGACAGTGCTACCAATACAAACACGTAGTTTAATCTTTATAACACAGCAGTCCACAGCCTCCTATACAAAAAATTACCGATTTCATTAGATCTTGAAGTAATACACGTAAAAATTTTAATATTTTCAACCGGTGTAGATTATATTTAAAAAAATAAAATAAAATACTTCCCATGTGAGTTTATAGGTGATTATATATATTTTCATCTGGAATATTGCATATTTTATAATGAGATAAAAATCCGAAAATATGAAAAAAAATTTCTGTTCTAACTCCGATTAAAGTCACCCTGGATAGTTACTGCTAGACATTTTCCGGCAGACGCTGTCTCCAGCTGTTTGTCGTCAAGAGTGTAGCTGTACAGTAGTGGATTACTTTTTCTATGGATGCGCAATACGTTGCTTTTATTTACGTTCAGGGTCACCTGCCAGAGCCTACACTATTCATCAGTTCTCTGGAGGTGGTTCTGCAAAATCTTATCATGTTCTGGCGATGCTACTTTGGTATAGACTAACTGCATCATCTGCGAATAGCCTTAAAGAGCATCTGGCGCTTTGTACTAGATCGTTTATGTATAATGTAAACAGCAACGGTCCTATCACACTTCCCTGTGGTACTCCGGATATAATCTTTGTCGATTAAATATGTAGGCGTAATATTGCAAAGCGGTATGAAATGGAACGAACATGTGAGGTTTATTGTAGGGACGGCGAATGGTCGACTTCGGTGTAATGGGAGAATTGCAGGAAAGTGTAACACGTCTATAACTGGGGCCGCTTATACACTCCTGGAAATGGAAAAAAGAACACATTGACACCGGTGTGTCAGACCCACCATACTTGCTCCGGACACTGCGAGAGGGCTGTACAAGCAGTGATTACACGCACGGCACAGTGGACACACCAGGAACCGCGGTGTTGGCCGTCGAATGGCGCTAGCTGCGCAGCATTTGTGCACCGCCGCCGTCAGTGTCAGCCAGTTTTCCGTGGCATACGGAGCTCCATCGCAGTCTTTAACACTGGTAGCATGCCGCGACAATGTGGACGTGAACCGTATGTGCAGTTGACGGACTTTGAGCGAGGGCGTATAGTGGGCATGCGGGAGGCCGGGTGGACGTACCGCCGAATTGCTCAACACGTGGGGCGTGAGGTCTCCACAGTACATCGATGTTGTCGCCAGTGGTCGGCGGAAGGCGCACGTGCCCGTCGACCTGGGACCGGACCGCAGCGACGCACGGATGCACGCCAAGACCGTAGGATCCTACGCAGTGCCGTAGGGGACCGCACCGCCACTTCCCAGCAAATTAGGGACACTGTTGCTCCTGCGGTATCGGCGAGGACCATTCGCAACCGTCTCCATGAAGCTGGGCTACGGTCCCGCACACCGTTAGGCCGTCTTCCGCTCACGCCCCAACATCGTGCAGCCCGCCTCCAGTGGTGTCGCGACAGGCGTGAATGGAGGGACGAATGGAGACGTGTCGTCTTCAGCGATGAGAGTCGCTTCTGCCTTGGTGCCAATGATGGTCGTATGCGTGTTTGGCGCCATGCAGGTGAGCGCCACAATCAGGACTGCATCCGACCGAGGCACACAGAGCCAACACCCGGCATCATGGTGTGGGGAGCGATCTCCTACACTGGCCGTACACCACTGGTGATCGTCGAGGGGACACTGAATAGTGCACGGTACATCCAAACCGTCATCGAACCCATCGTTCTACCATTCCTAGACCGGCAAGGGAACTTGCTGTTCCAACAGGACAATGCACGTCCGCATGTATCCCGTGCCACCCAACGTGCTCTAGAAGGTGTAAGTCAACTACCCTGGCCAGCAAGATCTCCGGATCTGTCCCCCATTGAGCATGTTTGGGACTGGATGAAGCGTCGTCTCACGCGGTCTGCACGTCCAGCACGAACGCTGGTCCAACTGAGGCGCCAGGTGGAAATGGCATGGCAAGCCGTTCCACAGGACTACATCCAGCATCTCTACGATCGTCTCCATGGGAGAATAGCAGCCTGCATTGCTGCGAAAGGTGGATATACACTGTACTAGTGCCGACATTGTGCATGCTCTGTTGCCTGTGTCTATGTGCCTGTGGTTCTGTCAGTGTGATCATGTGATGTATCTGACCCCAGGAATGTGTCAATAAGGTTTCCCCTTCCTGGGACAATGAATTCACGGTGTTCTTATTTCAATTTCCAGGAGTGTATGCTCTAGGAAAAAAAAGCACACCAAGGGTGGATTATCCGAATGGGACGGAAAGTAGTAGATGTGATGTGCATGTACAGACAAACGAATGATTACAGTTTCAGAAAAAATGGATGATTTATTGAAGAGAAAGAGCTTCACAAAGTGAGCCACTCAATAATGTGTTTGTCCGCCTCTGGCCCTCATGCAAGCAGGTATTCGACTTCGCATTGACAGATTTGTTGAGTGTTCTCCTGAGTGATATTATGCCTTATTCGATAGAAAAGTCTCGTTAGATCGTCAAAATCCAGAAATGGTTGGAGGGCCCTGCCCATAATGGTCCAAACGTTGTCAATTGCGGAGAGATCTGATGAACATTTTGGCCAATGTAGGGTTTAGGAAGCAAGAAGACAAGCAGTAGAAACTCTCGCCATGTGTGGTAGGGTATTATCTTGTCGAAATGTAAGCCCATGGCGGCTTGCCACAAAGAGCAACAAAACGGGGCACAAAATATCGTCGACGTACCGCTGTGCAGTAAGGGTGCAGCGGAAGGCAACCAAAGGGTCTCTGGTGCGAAAAGAAATAGCACCCCAGAGCATCACTCCTGGTTGTTAGGCCTTATGGCGAGCGATAGTCACGGTGGTATAGCACCGCGGTCCAGGGGGTCTCCAGACACGTCTTCGGTCTGGAATCTCATACCCCGGCGTAGAATTGCCTTCAGTGATGATTCCATCTTGGTATGTCTTTTTTTTTTTTTTAATAGAGTGTATAAACTAATGAAGCTCATTCTTGAGCACTGTACTGCACAAACGTTTGGGATCCCTACCTGGTCGGATTAAATAATATGTAATCATTTGTTTGTCTGTACATATACATTTTATCCACAGTTTTCCTTCCCATTCAGATAATTCCTTTCTGATGAGGGATTTCTTTTTTTTTGCACCTGGTGCGACCCATTCTTGAGTGCCGTTGGAACCTCTGGGATCCCCACGACGTCTGATTACAGGAAGATATCGAAGCAATTCAGAGTCGTGCTGCTCGGTATACTGGATCAATGGATCAACACTCGAGTATTACGGAAATCCTCCGTGATCTGAACAGGAATCGCCGGAGGGTAGACGAAGATCTTTTCACAAAACACAATCGACAAAGTTTAGAGAACAGGCATTTACAGCTGACTGCAAAGTGACTAGTGTTGCCAATGAACACCTAGCATAAGGATCGCCAACATAAAATCAGAGAAATTAGGGCGTGTACGGAGGCATGTAAGCTCCATGTAGCCTCCATTTGCGAGAGGAGAAGGGAACGGAAACATCCCGAAAGTTCGGTGACGAATTGGGCAGCCATATCCGTGGACACTATGGGTAATCTGCGTGGTCGCAATTCTTTCAAGGACTATGTGACAATTCTGTATGATAAGCTTCATGCCACGATACAACAGTTATTCCCCAATGGCGATACTGTCTTCGACGACGACGGAGCGCCTGTTCACACAGCTCATATCGCCCAGGTTTGGTTCTGTGAGCATGAGGATGAATTTTCGCATCTGCCCTGGCCATCACAAGATTTCAGTGTTATCGAGCCTTTGTGGTCTACTTTGGAGAGAAGTTTGCGTGATCGCTATCCAACTCCATTATCGTTAACTGGCCTTTCCAGTAGTTTGCAGCAAGAATGGCATACGATTCCTTGGAAAACCGCACAAGACACCTTCTGGGATGTGCCATATGGTGGCCTGTGGAGAACGTATGCAGATGTAGACGTAGATGTGTAAGCAGGATGAAATCTACAGTGTCTCGACACTTTGCCAGAGGATCACGAGTACGACACTCGTCAGTACGCCATGGTTCTGCAGTAGGGCCACCTGACGAAATCTGAGAGCTCTCCGTCAGTGGTACAGGCTTGGAAGTTCTACTTTCACAGAAGCTGATGATGACGACCCGTGTGTCAATAAAATTAATTCTGGTGTAAATGCAGTCATTTTCCTTGCACACAGCGAACGTAGAACAATTCTTATACAGGGTGTAACAAAAAGGTACGGCCAAACTTTCAGGAAACATTCCTCACACACAAATAAAGAAAAGATGTTACGTGGGCATGTGTCTGGAAGCGCTTACTTTCCATGTTAGAGCTCATTTTAGTTTCGTCAGTATGTACTGTACTTCCTCGATTCACCGCCAGTTGGCCCAATTGAGGAAAGGTAACGTTGACTTCGGTGCTTGTGTTGACATGCGACTCATTGCTCTACAGTACTAGAGCATCAAGCACATCAGTATCTAGCATCAACAGGTTAGTGTTCCTCACGAACGTGGTTTTGCAGTCAGTGCAATGTTTACAAATGTGGAGTTGGCAGGTGCCCATTTGATGTATGGATTAGCACGGGGCAATAGCCGTGGCGCGGTGCGTTTGTATCGAGACAGATTTCCAGAACGAAGGTGTCCCTACAGGAAGACGTTCGAAGCAATTGATCGGCGTCTTGGGGAGCACGGAACATTCCAGCCTATAACTCGCGACTGGGGAAGACCTAGAACGACGAGGACACCTGCAATGGACGAGGCGATTCTTCGTGCAGTTGACGATAACCCTAATGTCAGCGTCAGAGAAGTTGCTGCTGTACAAGGTAACGTTGATTACGTCACTGTATGGAGAGTGCTACGGGAGAACCAGTTGTTTCCGTACCATGTACAGAGTGTGCAGGCACTATCAGCAGCTGATTGGCCTCCATGGGTACACTTCTGCGAATGGTTCATCCAACAATGTGTCAATCCTCACTTCAGTGCAAATGTTCCCTTTACGGATGAGGCTTCATTCCAACGTGAACAAATTGTAAATTTTCACAAGCAGCATGTGTGGGCTGACGAGAATCCGCACGCAATTGTGCAATCACGTCATCAACACAGATTTTCTGTGAACGTTTGGGCAGGCATTGTTGGTGATGTCTTGATTGGGCCCCATGTTCTTCCACCTACGCTCAATGGAGCACGTTATCATGATTTCATACGGGATACTCTACCTGTGCTGCTAGAACATGTGCCTTTACAAGTACGACACAACATGTGGTTCATGCACGATGGAGCTCCTGCACATTTCAGTCGAAGTGTTCGTACGCTTCTCAACAACAGATTCGGACCAATTCCATGGCCTCCTCGCTCTCCTGACGTCAACCCTCTTGACTTTCATTTATGGGGGCATTTGAAAGCTCTTGTCTACGCAACCCCGGTACCAAATGTAGGGACTGTTCGTGCTCGTATTGTGGACGGTGTGATAAAATACGCCATTCTCCAAGGCTGCATCAGCGCATCAGGGATTCCATGCGGCGGAGGGTGGATGCACGTATCCTCGCTAACGGAGGACATTTTGAACTTTTCCTGTAACAAAGTGTTTGAAGTCACGCTGGTACGTTCTGTTGCTGTGTGTTTCCATTCCATGATTAATGTGATTTGAAGAGAAGTAATAAAATGAGCTCTAACATGGAAAGTAAGCGTTTCCAGACACATGTCCACATAACATATTTTCTTTATTTGTGTGTGAGGAATGTTTCCTGAAAGTTTGGCCGTACCGTTTTGTAACACCCTGTATACAATACCTGGGGCCTCACTCAAGTGCACATTTCATTTTACCCGCTATCACGAGTGGCGCCACTGCAGATGGGTTCCGTGTACCGAGACAACACACTCGCTGAGTGAGACCCCTGTGGCTGCTTGACAGACGGTCCGATCCGACTGGTGGGGGAGTGTACCTGCGGCCACGTGAGGGCGGACAGCACGCAGAGCGCCAGCAGCGAACCGCCCACCAGCAGCACGGCCGCCGCCCCCGCCACCACCGCCCGGCCGCGCCGCCTCGCCGCCTCCCTGAGGCGCTGCGCTACGCCCCCGCACCGCGACGCTGCCTCGGCCAGCCTGCGGCGCCACCACGACGCCGCCCCCTGCACCACAACCCGCGCCTCACCCTGCAGCCGAGTCACATCCAGTGGCTTCGCCTGACTCGTTCAAAGCAACATGTGCCAGGATCTCACGGTCGGCGACGAACTCTAGCAAACGATACGATCGGGTGTATTGAGGAATGTATTGTAACCAACTCGTCACTCACGGTATTTTCATGAGATGTCCGTAATGCTCCTAGATAAAATCTCAACAGTTCTGACGAATTTACATTTTTATCAACCCCGCTATACTGTTTGGGTCTATATGGCCCGAAATGGTTGTAAATTATTTTTTTACGAAGAGCATGACATTCGACGACTTTGAAAATCCATGAGCCATACTTGAACAAAAATACGTTGAAGGCAAAAGTCGCAACACCAAGGAGGAGTTGCACGACATAAACGAAAGAGGGTAGGCGCCTTTCTACATCTGAGAGATGATGTCTATTCTAATTTCATGCCAGTGCAGCAGTAGCGCCACTATGAAGATGCAAATCAGGTTTGCTTTAAATACACGCTGTAACGGTCTCTTCAGGGTTAGTTACCTTTGAGATCGGACGTGGGGAGATGATACGACGGTGAGTCAAATGAAAACCTTAAATTTGTAATAACAAATCGAAATTTCGCGCCGTTATCCTGTAATCTGGTAAGCGTGCTACAAACAGCGTGCAGAATGGCCTGTAAGTGGCAGCATAGTGCAGATGCTCACATACCCTCGCAGTATCAGTATAAAGATTTCCGCCCCACTTGCGACTTGCACCAGGGAAGAACAGCGTTCTGTTATTCTGTTTTTGCATGCTGAAGGTGTGAAACCTATTGAAATTCATCGACGAATGAAGGTTCAGCACGGTGATGCATCCTTGTCACAGTAGCAAGTCTACGAATGGAGTAGCAAGTTCGCAAATAGTGTGACTTCAGTGGAAGATGCTCCTCGTCCAGGTCAGGCACAACGAGTTGTGACTCCACAGAACATTGGAGCAGTTGAAGCCATAGTGAAGGAAAACCGACGAGTGACACTGAATGACATTGCAGCATGTTTACAGATTAGTCATAGGTCAGCACACCACATTGTCCATGATGTGCTCCAGTTTCACAAAGTGTCTGCAAGATGGGTGCCACGGCAGCTGACTCCTGAAATGAGAGAACGACGTGTTGATGCTTGTAAAGAATTTCTTCGGCGCTTTGAACGAGAAGGTGATGGCTTCCTTGCAAGAATCGTTACTTCGGACGAAACCTGGGTTCACTTCCACCAACCGGAAACGAAGAGAGCGAGCAAGGAATGGCGCCATTCCTCATCACCAAAACCAAAGAAGTTTCGAACAGAACCATCAGCAGGGAAGGTTATGCTGACTCTCTTTTGGGGCGAAAAAGGCGTCATTTTGGAGCATTAAATGCCTAGAGGGACCACTGTCACCAGTGCATCATACACAGTTCTCCTAAAAAAATCATCTGCGGCCTGCAATCAAATCAAAGCGACGTGGATTACTGTCAGCAGGTGTCCTTTTGCAACATGACAATGCAAGGCCCCACACTGACCGTACAGCAGTTGCAACAATCACAGACCTGCATTCTGAGTGTCTTCCTCATCCACCATACTCAACAGACCTTGCCCCAAGTGATTTCCATATGTTTGGACCACTCAAAGACACAGTGGGAGGAAAGAAGTTCCATTCTGATGAAGAGGTACGCCACGCGGTGCATGAGTGGTTGCGCGGACAACCAAAAGAATTTTTTTCTAGAGGAATTTATACACTTTGTAAGCGCTGGAGGACTTGCATTGAGCGTGGGGGAGATTATGTTGAAAACTGATACAGCTTTGTACCACTTCTGCGCTATAAATAATATTTAAAAGCATATTTAAGGTTTTCATTTGGCTCACCCTCGTATTAGTCAAAAATCATTTTAAGACAACGAAGATGCCATTTTCAACACCTAACTGAGTTTGTACGAGGTCGTGTATAGGACTACACGAAACTGGATATTCCCTCCGCGAAATTGCAGAAAGACTTGGCAGGAATGTAGCCACTGCACATGATTTCTGGTAGCGAAAATGTACAAATGGTCGTAAAAAGAACGGGCCCTGGACGTCTACGTGGTACTACCGAGAGTTAAGACCATCACGTTCGGAGTATTGCTCTGGCGCGTCGTACTGCATCTGCAGCAACAATTTGAGCAGCGGCTCGCACCACAATGACTCAACGAACTTTTACGAATCGCTCACTTTAAGGACAGCTCCGAGCCAAATGCCCTGTATAGTGCATTCTACTGACCCCAAACCACCCCCATTTGCGACTTCAATGATGTCAAGAGAGAGTTCATTTGAGGGCAGGGTGCAGGTTTGTTGTGTTTTATGATGAAAGCTGGTTCTGTCTCGGTGACAGTGATGGCTGTGTGTTGTTTAGAAGGAGGCGAGTTCAGGGTTTGCAACAAACCTGTCTGCGTCCTAAATGCACTGGAGCTGCACCTGGAGTTGTGGTCTGGGGTGCGTTTTTGTAAGATAACAGGAACACTCTCGTGGTTAACCCACGCACCCTGACTGCAAATTTGTATGCCACTGACTTGATTCGACCTATTGTGTTGCCATTCACGAATAGCATTCCAGGAGTGTTTTCCAACAGAATAACGTCTGCCCACATACCGCTGTTGTAACTCAAGAAGCTCTGAGAGTGTCAACATACGGCCTTGGCCTGCTCTACCGCCAGATTTGTCTCCAATCGAGCACGCCTGAGACATCATCGGACGCTTCCTGTTGACCGATGAAGTGCAACAAGCATGCAGCTCACGCACCTTTGCATCACAATGCACGCACGTTTGCATGCTTGCATTCAACTTTTTGGTGATTACATCGGTTATTAATGCAGCAGAACTTCACATCTGCAGCGGCTTCTCGCGCTTACATTAACCTCTGATCTAGTAATGTCAATGACTTGAACATGTTACCCAGACAAATATATTCCGAAATTTCATTACTCTACATTAATTACTTTTTGGTGTTGCGATTTCTTCTGTCAGTGTATTTCAAAATATTTGAATAGTTTGGTTTTAAACCTTCGCTTCATAATGGCCTCACAGAAATATTAATACTATAACGTTCTTCTATACTTTACGGCAGTGCTTGATTTTTTACACTACCCGCAGGTACGCCGTACCGCTACCTCTCACGACTAGGAAGCGCTGAAATAACGTTCGTTTTAAGACGAATAAATCTAAAAAAGAAAGTAACACTCCCCGGAAGGTAGCAGTAACGGAACCTCGATATTTTATTTTCTTTTTTTCTTTTTTACATATCAAGCAACGCTTTATGGTAATAATGACTTCCTTAGTTCCAACATACTCCGAACAAGCAAATGAAGCCTCCGCCCTTACAGCAATGTGTTTGTTCTTGCCTTTTCCAAGAAATTGATTAGGACTTATCAATTATTTTAATGTTTATTGTTTCCGGTCAGTTTGAATTGTAACTCCTTAGTAATTAGATCATTAACTGATTGAGCTGAAAGAGTAAATTCTTCAACAGATGAAGGAACATTTTCCAAGTCTGAAGATCACGGAAGCAATGCATCTGAAAGCAAGTGTTCTGATGGTAGTGACGACAGTCCACAGCTTGTAGAAATTGGTGTTCAGCCTTTTCATTCTAAAAATGGGAGTACAGAAGGGCAGTTCCACCCACAAGCACAATATGGCCGCCTATTAGCCTCGATTATCCCAGGAGTCACCAGGCATACAAGCAGCTGAATAAATGACGTAAAAATGCATTTGAAGTAGTATTTGGTACGGTGCTTCAAAATGAAATAACAGAGATATCAAATATTGAGGAGCAGAATATTCTTGTAGAAACCTGGAAAGTAAGTGGTAGCTGAACACGTTTCATCTTGGAAGCATTTCCCAAGAACAGAAGATTCTCTGAGAATGAGAGTGTTCAGGAGCATCCTAAACTCTGAAGGTGTGCAAAGCGTGCCAGAATGACTAACAACAAGAAAACCTACTAAATGTGGATGCTGTAAGCAGCTTCCAGAAAGCAGAGACAATAAACCAAACAAGTCGACTGGAAAATGCAATGAACATGTTTGCAGAACTCATGTCACCTGCTTCTCTCTGAACTACAATAATAACGAGTAAAAGATAGAAAATAAATGTCAATTCTTTAAAAAATAATTTCCTGTATTGAAAACGGTTGTTTCGCATTTATGATTTTGTCAATACTTATGTGACTACTTGTGTTGAAACTGCTATCAGCAAATTAAGAAAAACAAAAGAAAAATAATGTAATGCTCTCTAAGAAGGATGTCTCATTGATAACTATGTGTTGTTTCAAATTAACTCTATGTGAATATCAAAATACGAAATTTTCTTAAAGTTCTGTATATAATAGTAATTTTAACAATAACAATAACTCTTATCATTAATATTATTAATTCTCTACAACATGTTGGTATAAAACAATGTCAACAACTGTACGGAAAATGTGTGTCAGTATTTTATTTTGCGATAATTTTACGTTGGGTCATATTGATCCTAAAACTACATTTACATGGTAAAAGTGACAAGTGACTGAACAGCAGGGTTAAAAGTGGGTACTCGTTGCAATTAAAGTAATGTACACGACACAACGACACACCCCCAAAGTAGAGTCACGGCATATCAAATCAGGTGGACGCGGTGGCCACATCTAAAGCCCTGTTTCACCTATTTGACGCTCTAAAAAAAAATCACCAGTGTGTTGAAGAATATACAGATGGAAGTAAATCAGCCGAAAGAGTAAAGTCAGGAAATGCAGCATTTATCAATAACAAGTTTACTCACCAATTACAGCTCATATTGATTAATGCATGCTCAGATAACCAAGAACGACAGTTTTCCATCAGTTTGCCTCAGGCAATGATCTAACAAATGTTGACAAGTTGCTGTAATCAGTAATCACAGCAGGATAGCGTTGTATCCGTTACATACACTACTGGCCATTAAAATTGTTACACCACGAAGATGATGTGCTGCAGACGCGAAATTTAACCGACAGGAAGAAGATGCTGTGATTTGCAAATGATTAGCTTTTCGGAGCATTCACACAAGGTTGGCGCCGGTGGCGACACCTACAACGTGCTGACATGAGGAAAGTTTCCAACTGATTACTCATACACAAACAGCAGTTGACCGGCGTTGCCTGGTGAAACGTTGTTGTGATGCCTCGTGTAGGGAGGAGAAATGCGTACCATCAGGTCGGATTGTAGCCTATCGCGATTTCGGTTTATCGTATCGCGACATTGCTGCTCGAGTTGGTCGAGATCCAATGACTGTTAGCAGAATATGGAATCGGTGGGTTCAGGAGGGTAATAGGGAACGCCGTGCTGGATCCCAACGGCCTCGTATCACTAGCAGTCGAGATGACAGGCATCTAATCCGCGTGGCTGTAACGAATCGTGCAGCCACGTCTCGATCCCTGAGTCAACATAAGGGGACGTTTGAAAGACAACAACCGTCTGTACGAACAGTTCGACGACGTTTGCAGCAGCATGGACTATCAGCTCGGAGACCATGGCTGCGGTTACCCTTGACGCTGCATCGCAGACAGGAGCGCCTGCGATGGTGTACTCAATGACGAACCTGTGTGCAAGAGTGGCAAAACGTCATTTTTTCGGATGAATCCAGATTCTGTTTACAGTATCATAATGGTCACATCCATGTTTGGCGACATCGCGGTAAACGCACGTTGGAAGCGTGTATTCGTCATCGCATATCACCCGGCGTGATGGTATGGGGTGCCATTGCTTACACGTCTCGGTCACCTCTTGTTCGCATTGACGGCACTTTGAACAGTGGACGCTACATTTCAGATGTGTTACGACCCGTGGCTCTATCCTTCATTCGATCCCTGCGAAACCCTACATTTCAGCAGGATAATGCACGACCGCATGTTGCAGGTCGTGTACGGGCCTTTGTGGATACAGAAAATGTTCGACTGCTGCCCTGGCCAGCACATTCTCCAGATCTCTCACCAACTGAAAACGTCTGGTCAATGGTGGCCTAGCAACTGGCGCGTCACAATACGCTAGTCACTACTGTTGATAAACTGTGGTATCGTGTTGAAACTGCATGGGCAGCTGTACCTGTACACGCCATCCAAGCTCTGTTTGACTCAATGCCCAGACGTATCAAGGCCGTTATTACGGCCAGAGGTGGTTGTTCTGGGTAGTGATTTCTCAGGATCCATGCACCCAAATTGCGTGAAAATGTAATCACATGTCAGTTCTAGTATAATATATTTGTCCAATGAATACCCGTTAATCATCTGTGTTTCTTCTTGGTGTAGCAATTTTAATGGCCAGTAGTGTAGTTCGAATAATCATAACTTCGTGGTGGAAGAAATACGACAGAATATCAGACAACTGGAAACGCACAACTGGCATATAGATTTTGGATTGATAAAAATTCATAGAGGGGTATAGCGCAATGAATTACCTGGTAGCTAGTTATGAGGGCATCGCAGTCAGAAAACACTAGGAAAAAGGGAAATACCCATAGGTGTAATAAAGAAAGAATTTATGAGTGAAAACACACACGTCGCTGGTGTAATATTCAACGCTGGTATAATATTCAACAGTATTGATTATTAAGCCGGTTTTCGGCTGTTACGCCATCATCAGTTCACACCATTGTCGTTTGTGTTTTCGTACATAATCTATAAGACGAGGGGCGTTCAATAAATAATGCAACACATTCTTCTATCCGCCACTTTCGGTTGAAAAAACGCAGGATTTGCATGGGACATTACGGAGTATTCCCTCTCCAGCCGCTATAGTATGATGAAGTTCCAACAGGTGGTGGCCTTATATGTAGTTTTCAAAATGTCGCCTATGACAGAGATGCATTCCAAGCAGAGAGCCGGGACTGAGTTGCTTTTGCCGGAAAACCAGAACACCGCTGATATTCATTAAGTCTACGGAGACCTGGCAGTGAACAAAGGCACGGTGAGTCGTTGGGCGAGGTATCTATCCTCATCGCAACAGGTCACGCAAAGCCGGGCGCACACAGCTGTGACTCCTGAAATGTTGGAACGTGCGGACACTCGCATTGGAAGTGATCGACGGATCGCAATCAAACATCTCGCTCCAAAACTGGACGTAACTGTTGGTACTGCTGATACACACGTCCACCAGTTGGGGTACCCAAAGTCGTGTGTGCCTGTTGGGATCCACAGCAGCTAAAATAAAGAGCAATGGAGGTCCGTCTGTGCGGAATTGCTTACCTGTTACGACGTTGATCGTGTCAATTGTCTGTCGAACATCGTCACAGGCGATAAAACAACATGGGTTTATCACTTCTAACGGGCAACGAAACGGCAATCTATGGAGTGGCGTCACACCACGTCTCCTCCGCCAATGATCAACTCTGAAGTGTATTGTGCTGCCGTCAGTACACTGAAGAAACGCACTGCTCTTTCTCCATGACAGCACAAGGCCTCACATAAGTTACTGATGCAGCAAGACATTGGCTCCGACGTCGCCCAGTAGAGTGATAACAGGCGGACGCACATGTCCTCCCAGTACGGTGGCGTAAGGCCGTCCTTTATCAATCAATGCAAAAGAAAAAAAAATTGAGAGGAGAATTTAGAAACAGATGGGAGACTGAAGTTCAACGAACTAAAAACTGTGCAAAACCAAAACTGTGTTTTGCTACGCTCCGTCAATGTTTAACGATTGTGCTACTCCGATCACCGAACAACAGCCATGTATACAGGTCATGGAAAACAAAAATCCTTTTATAAACGGTTCAAGTGACTCAAGATGTACAGTGTACATGTAATGGAACAGATCAAACTATTGCAGTAACTAACAAAAGAGGCAGAGAATCTAATGAAAAAGTGACAGGAAAAGACGGATGATACTTCATCAATAAATCTGAGATAGTCTTTCAAATTCAGAACACTTTTACAGCTACTATAATTGAATAAAATTCTCATATAGAAGTTCACACATAACTTGAAAAAATTTGATGTATGCCTTAATGCTAACAGATTCCTACTCACAACACACAAAATCATTCAGTAAGTTATGAAGCAGAAAAAAATGCACATGTCCATATGTCACTGTTCCTTTAAACTGTAAATATCTTGATACAGAGGTCAAATGATCTATGGAACATGTGACTAACTAACTAACAAACTACTCACCAAAGTTGAGACTAATCTAATCAGCTACAGAGCAGAGCTACAACCACAGTTTCTCTGAATGTCACAAAACACAGGGTAGTGTATCAGCAGCGTGTTATCTCTGTAAGGCACCTCTTAACACTATTACACAGATGTATCATTAATTTTTTCCGGTATTTCCCTCAAATATTATTTAATCTTGTTATAATAAGAATGACGACGTGAAATTGAAACCCAAACATGTTGTTCTTATTTTTTACATATTTAAAATAATTATAGTAAAACAGATTTGTAGTTTTGTGTAAATAATTATTAGAGTGGGTCTCTGTCGTTAGGGAAACAATAGCGAAATGTAAGCGAAAACCAGATGTTTGTGTGTTTGACAAAAAATAATCTGCTGTGCTACTAATGCCTGTGTGTGGTGCAGGTGTGTCATATGGGAATGTGTGTGAGCTGGGCACTCCAGGCCTCCAGCACTAACCACGAAACAGTGTGCAAGTGTGCTGCCCGTGTAAGGCAAGAAGTTGGCCGATGTGAGGCCAAGATGCTGTTTATGAGGCAATTTTGGAATCTGCATATGTGGGCAGATGAACATCCTGTCCCATAGTCATCTGCAATAATCAAAGTGCTCTCGAAATACGCGGAGCTAACGGAGCATTGTCTTCTCAGTAGCATAGTCAATCAATCAATCAATCTCTTTATTCATCCGTTAACAATATACATTATATGGATGTATTCAATTACAGTGTAATTTCTTATATTTAATTTGTTAAAAAACTTGGATAATAGATATAAATATTTCATGTCAGTATATATAAATAATATTACTTTTCCATATTCAGATATTCTTCAATGTTATAAAAACTATCTGTTAGTAAAAATTGTTTAAGATCTACCTTGAATTTATGAAATTATTTAATTTTCTTTATTGTAGAAGGCAAAGCACTAAAAAGTATTTTGGACTAGTAGTTTACACTTTTTTGGTTGAGGGCTCCTTGGTGGGTGTCTCTGTGAAAGTCATCCCTGTTCCTTGTTTCAAGGTTGTGAATCTGATTATTTAATACTGAAAATTCCTGGTGAGTTTTCAGAAAGCAGACACATTCATTGATGTATAAGCTAGGAAGAGTCACTATTTTAAACCTTTAAATATTTTCCTGCATGACACTCTACAGGGAACCCATTTCATTATTGTAATAGCCCTTTATTGAAGTTTAAAAGCTTGCTTTGTCGTACCTGTATTTCCCCAGAAGATCACACCATATCTAGGCAAACTTTTCATATAAGCATAATAGGCACACAGCAATGATTCAGTGTTGCAGCATTCCTAGCACAGCAGCATTTACTTAGTTTTTACTCAAAACTTCTGCATGCTTTTCCCATCTCAAGTACTCATCCACCCATATATCTAGGAATTTTGTGTATGGAGCTTCTGCAATAACATAGTTTACTAACTCAGCTTTTACTCTTCTTCTAGCTTTACTTTTAATATTATTGAAATTCATCAATACCGTTTTATCCTTATTTACGATCAAAGCATTATTGCTAAACCATTTTCCTGTCTCATTAATTGTCCTAGAGACACTTTGCTGTATATTATCCTTGGTGTATTCTTTTATAAAAATGCTAGTGTCATCAGAGCTTTCGAAATGTGGTGCTACAGAAGAATGCTGAAGATTAGATGGGTAGATCACATAACTAATGAGGGAGTACTGAATAGGATTGGGGAGAAGAGAAGTTTGTGGCACAACTTGACCAGAAGAAGGGATAGGTTGGTAGGACATGTTCTGAGGCATCAAGGGATCACCAATTTAGTATTGGAGGGCAGCGTGGAGGGTAAAAATCGTAAAGGGAGACCAAGAGATGAATACACTAAGCAGATTCAGAAGGATGTAGGTTGCAGTAGGTACTGGGAGATGAAAAAGCTTGAACAGGATAGAGTAGCATGGAGAGCTGCATCAAACCAGTCTCAGGACTGAAGACCACAACAACAACAACAGTGTCATCAGCGAACATCACCGTTTCTGCAACTGTCAGATTGTTTGGCAAATCGTTTATATACACCAAGAACAACAGAGGGGCTAACACGGAACCGTGGGGCACTCCATAGCTAGTTTTTCTGAAATCTGAAAGATACACTTTGCTTTCATGACATATTTGTACTTTCTGTTGTCTATCAGAGAGATAAGACTTGAACCATTTGAAGGCAAGCCCCTGGACCCCATAAAATTCTAGTCTCATAAGCAATAAGTCATGGCTGCCGAGATCAAATGCTTTAGATGAATCTAAGAACATCCCATAGCTTAACTCATTCTTGTCCAAGGCATTTAGGACCATTTTCATGAATTGTAAGACTGCCGTTTCTGTGGATCTGTTCTTTCTAAACCTATTTTGAGCATTAGTCAGTATTTTATTTTTATTCAGAAAGTCAGCTAGCCTGTCATACATTACTCTTTCATTTGCTTTAGAGAAACCTGACAGTAATGACACTGGCATGTAATTATTTATGTCAGCTGCACTATCATTTTTGTGAAGTGGCTTTATTATGGAGAGTTTTAGTTTTTATTGGAACACCCCTGTTCTGAAAGAAGTATAAATAATGTCAGTTTGGTGAGTTCTATAATGGTAGAACTATGTTTGAATACCTTGTCTGGAATTCCGTCAAAACCACAAGAAATTTTATTGTTTAGTTTATTAATAGCATTTTTAATTTGTCCACCCCAATAGCTGAGTGGTCAGCATAACGAATTGCCGTGCTACGGGCCCAGGTTCGATTCCCGGCTGGGTCGGAGATTTTCTCAGCTCAGGGACTGGGTGTTGTGTTGTCTTCATCATCATTTCATCCCAATCCGGCACACAGGTTACCCAACGTGGCGTAGAATGTAATAAGACCTACACTAGGGCAACCAGACCTGCCCTGTAAGGGGCTTCCCAGCCAATGACTCCAAACGCTCATTTCCATTTCTTACTTCACATTCTGTTGCTGGGTACAGAAACATTGTCTTTTCACAAATTGGTACTTTTATGTTTTTGTTGTTTGAATTGCACAGACTTTTAATTAGGTTCAGTGCTATGTTCACATAATGTTCATTGAATGTATTGGCTACCTGTTGTGCATCTTCTATCACTTTACCCTCACTTTTAATTTTGAAATTATGGCTCTCAGCACTATGGAACTTAACATCTGAGCTCATCAGTCCCCTGGACATAGAACTACTTAAACCTAACTAAAGGACATCACACACGTCCAGGCTGTAGCACCTAGAACCGCTTGGCAACCCTGGCCAGCTTGAAATTATGGGTCTTGGTTTTATATTTTCCTATGCTAATGTTTATAACCCTCCAAATCGATTTTGATTTATTGTTTCCCTTGTTAATGTATGAATCATTGCTTAGCCTTTTTTCTGCCTGTAAAATTTTCCTATAGACCCTTCTATATTTCCTATAGTATGGTATTACTGTTGTATTTATTTTGGGATGTTTGCTTAGGTTTCTAAGGTTGATTGCTGATTTTTTAATCCCTTGTTACCCATGTGTTCGTCTTCTTACTGACTTCAATCTTTTTGATGGGAACGCTACATAGTAGCAATATTTATAATCAGTGAGAAAACTGTCACATTTTTTGTCTACATCATCAGTTTGCTCTATGCCCCATTGCATCCTTTT
The DNA here is from genome assembly GCF_021461385.2 of Schistocerca piceifrons. Taxonomy (NCBI): domain Eukaryota; kingdom Metazoa; phylum Arthropoda; class Insecta; order Orthoptera; family Acrididae; genus Schistocerca; species Schistocerca piceifrons. The sequence continues at coordinate 1,218,336,275 of NC_060138.1, forward strand.
TAGCAAACTATTAAATACTCTTATGTTATTTGCATTAATAAGTCTTCTTTGTACATATTTTTCAATGACTGTGCATTTCATATTGTTTTCGATCCTTATTATCATTTTTATAGCCATATGGTCAGAAAAGCCTGTACCTGTTACTACAATATTGTACTCACAGCTTTGTTTGTTGGTAAATATCTGATCAAGTGTTGTTTCAGACACATCCTCATATCTGGTAATTTCCTGCATAGTAAGTTGCACGTTGTACATGTTAAACAGATTTAATAATTGTACCTTATTTTAGCTCTTTAGATTTAACATTACTTCTAACATAGATGCATACACCTTCACATTTATAAGTTTCCCTGCAAAAGCTACTTATTAAGTCAAAGTCTGGTATATTTGCTGCACAAATCTGAGTGTCCCGATGCTAGTGCTCATTGATACACGGCACAAAACCTCCTTAAGATTACAGTTTAAAATTACTTCCAGATCACACATTTTGTTGCTTAGTCCTTGTACTTTCTGGTACAGCAAAGTCAAGCCAACTAGATTTTGTGCACAGCTCACCTTAGTGATCTCTCCAGGTTTTGACGAAGTCTGACACATTTCAGGCTTGGTCACCCTTATACATTTCCCTTATCTGGTTCTGAGTTTTGAGACATACGTTCCAAATTGTTGATACAAGATAATTTGTTATTTACCCCATTAAGTATTTTTTGGGCCAGCAGAGTCTTTCCTTTTCCAATTAGGCCTTGACCTTGTCTTGTATGACAAGTTCTCAAGCAGTTACAATTGTCAGGGGGTTCATGGTAACAACTGATACATTCCTTTATATCTAAAAGCATTACATGTTTAAACTGTTTGCAAATTGTTTCAAAATACTTGTTAGCTTTGGTTATTTCTCTGTTTACACATGATGTTTCAATTAAATGATAACGATGTGGTATTTTAAATAATATAACATTTGTGTTTGTTAACCTGCCCAGTGATGTCTTCAGAGCTGTTGTTGCTGCAGCTGTTTCATTATGGTCTACATCATTGGAACCACATATAAGAACTACAAAGTCACTCCTTGACAAATCACTGCAATCTTCAGTGTTAGTGAGGATGTGGTTGAATCTTGTTCCAGGTTCCACTATGCCTACAATTTTAATGTTTTTGATTTGTCATGGTCTTCATTTTTGTAATCATCCCTCTTCCAAATCCATCGTGGTAGATTCTGATGTGTGTGTATTTTTTCTCTTCGTATTTCTTGACTCTGTGTTTCATCTTGTTCTTTATCTGTTGCATTTGATACATTGTTTTATTCAATTTCAGAAGAGGTAGCATCAAATCCGGGTTTCTGCAAGATTTTTTGCTGTGGTTTTAATTCGATGATTTAAATACTTCTGCGCTTTTTGTGGCACAATCCATGTTGTTCTGCTTCGTGGGTTTGGCTTCAGGTGCGATTGTGTGAACTTCATTATCTTCATGTCCATTATAATCGGGTATGTTACGTACTTTAGGCCTAATAATTTTAAACCTAAATTGGTTCAAATGGTTCAAAAGGCTCTGGACTTAACATCTGAAGTCATCAGTCCCTCCAGAACTTAGAACTACTTAAATCTAACTAACCTAAGGACATCACATACATCCATGCCCGAGGCAGCATTCGAACCTGCGACCGTAGCGGTCGGGCCGTTCCAGACTGAAGCGCCTAGAACCTACATTCGTCACAGTTCCAATTTTTTATGATTATCTCCTGTCTCTTTAGTGAGGGAGCTACTTCTCCATATCGAAAATGAAATACGTTTCCACATTCCGTGCACTCGACACCACTTCTCACAGTTTTGTGGCATTTTTGACAATGTTTATTGATCCTGTCGCCTCTATTTTTACTAGTCAAATTTTCTGTTACCACATCACTGTACAGTGGAGATTCGCACTGTTGCTTTTGTTGTTTAAGTTCATCATTTTTTAGTTTTAATCCACGAATTTCATCTAATAGAAACGCTATAATATCGTCTTTAGTGTCTGTTGTTTACGTTTTCGTGCGTTTCGTCTTTACAGCAATTAAAACAGTACCAAGTCTTTCGTTTTGAACGTACGTTTGCTCACTTATAGTGTAAACTGTTTGACATTTTAGACACTTTACTCCTTTTTCTGTGAATTTTTCACAATAGCATTGGGAAGATGTCCCATTTTCTTGCGAATGTTCAGTGTTGGTCGTTGATGCTACACACACAAGATCATCTTCGTATTTTTCAGTTTTCTCGCTTCTTCTTTTATCAACTTTTTTTAGTAATATAGCACGCCAGGCAAGTATTATCACAATAAGTGCTGATTTTTTCGCCCATTATTCACTTTACACCGCAATTTTTAATTTTACTTATGAAGCTATTGCACTCGTCATTTTCATTCGGCGCCATCTTTACCTATCATCTTGTAACCCTTAGTCATTGTTCCCGTACAGTTTAATTTAGAGGTTTTGTAAGGTATACACAATGAATTTATAGTGAACTTAAGAACTTTCAACATCGGAGTGCGTCAGCAATCGTTGGTTAATATATTAAAAAACTAGAAACCCGCCTCGATTGCGAAAAAAGCACCTAGTGTTAACCAAGGAAAACACAAACAGTACATATGTACAAAGTCAAAACCACTACATAACTGTTTGTGTTTTCCTTTTTTTTCGTTTATAAATGTATAGCTATGGTGTTCTTTTAACCATTGACAAAGGTCTTCTTAGGCAATTGTGGGTTTTATTGTTCTGAAGAAGGTGTAGTCATCTACGCCGAAACCTAGGTTAACACTAGGTGTTTTTTTTTGCAATCGAGGCGGGTTTCTAGTTTTTTAATATATTATAGCAAACTCTTATTGATTTTCAATAATGATGTTAATTGTGTAAAAATAGCTCCCTGGTGCTGTCGTAAACCTTAGCCATTCTTAAGTCGCTTATAATCCTGTATCTTTCGTGATTTAATATTACCCAGTGCGTAAATGTGTCAAAGAAGAGTTTTGATGACTTACGTCAGTTATGCTTTTGGTGAAGATGATCCTTCAGTGAGTCGATTTGTTCTATTTAACAATCAAAGGCAGTGCAAATAATTACAGTTTTGAATTATTAACGTGAAAAGCTAAGCTAAGCAAATTTAAACAAAACAGCACTGGCAAACAAAGGTTAAAATTAACGTCAAAATTATACGCAAATTTGCGTTTTAAAAACTATTTGTGAAAGTGCTTTTGTTTCGCTCGGTGATTCGTATTCTGGCGCTGCAGATGTGTTAACTCTCGTTTGCAAAAGTTGTCATATAACTGGAAAAGTTACGTTCTACGAGCTTTGTTTGGGAAATGAACGAAATTAATCTGTACAGGTAACTGTTACTGTGAGTCAACGTAGTTTTAGTATAAGAGAGAGATTTCAACAATTAACGGAAAATTAGTGATTATTTGCACACCCTCTCAAGTTATTATAACTTTTTTTAGTAAATTTTCACAATATCTGACTTTCCACTTTACTTCTTGCAGGTTTTCTGTTGGTTACATATGCTAACTATTAAGTCAAAGCACGTTTGCTCAGATCAGTTGTGTGATAAATGCTGTTCCGATAACCAACAAGTTTGTCCGACAGGACTGACGACTGTATTTACAAATAGTTTCCTTGGTTTGCCATGAGTTACTGAAATACTTCGTGGAACCGTTACTTTTTCGTTTGTCTTTATAATGGGCGATATGTGGTGGTATACAGTATTTACTCAAAACTTACGTGAAAAGGGATTGGAGTAGGTTATTTGTAAAAATAACTTATACAAATGGTTCAAATGGCTCTGAGCACTATGAGGCTTAACATTTGAGGTCATCAGTCCCCTAGACTTAGAACTATTTGAACCTGACTAACCTAAGGACATCACACACATCCATGCTCGAGGCAGGATTCGAACCTGCGACCGTAGCAGCAGCGCGGTTCCGGACTAAAACTTCTACACTTTCCCCAGCAATCCGTTGTTTACTTCACAAACGACTGCCTTAAAATATCTGTTACGATTAGGCTACGCTATATTTTTTCCATGACCTACTTGAGGAGGGGAAGCTATCAGCACCATTACTGAACACGGTTAGAAAAGACGTTACTAAATTTATGTAAAATAATCTTATGACTCAGATCGCCCAGTGAACAGTCATACGTTTCAGTACCAAGGAACAACATCAGGAATGCCGAAGACTGACTCATACAGAACAAGAGGAATGTAACAGCTTAGCGCCGTAAAATGATGGAAAAACTTAGAGACTCCGAGCTAAATTTAACACAGTGGATGTGAATATAGCGGCAGTATACGAACAACGTGCTCTTTCAGACTACACACCAGCATTGTCACTACGTCTTTCAATGATATACACTGAAGTGCCAAAGAAAACGGTATAGGCATGCGTATTCAAATACTGAATACTTAAACAGGCAGAATACGGCGCTGCGGTCGGCAACGCCTATATAAGACAAAAAGTGTCTGGCTCAATTCTTAGATCGGTTACTGCTGCTACAATGACAGGTCATCAAGATTTAAGTGAGTTGAAACGTGGTGTTATAGTCGGCGCACGAGTGATGGGACACAGCATCTCCGACGTAGCGGTGAAGTGGGGATTTTCCCGGACGACCATTTCACGAGCGAACTGTCAATATCAGGAATGCGGTAAAACATCAAATCTCCGATATCGAGGCGGCCGGAAAAAGATCCTGCAAGAACGGGACCAGCGACGACTGAAGACAATCGTTCAGCGTGATAGAAGTGCAACCCGTCCGCAAATTGTTGCAAATTTCAATGCTGGGCCATCAACATGTGTCAGCGTCCGAACCATTCAACGAAACATCATCGATATGGGCTTTCGGAGCCGAAGGTCCACTCGTGTACCATAGATGACTGCATGACACAAAGCTTTACAATTCGCCTGGGCCCGTCTGTTGATGGCTGGAAACTTGTTGCCTGTTGGGACGAGTCTCGTTTCAAATTGTATCGAGCAGATTGATTTGTACGGGTATGGAGACAACCTCATGAATCCACGGCCCCTGCATGCCATAAAGGGACTATTCAAGTGGTTGAAGCTCAGTAATGGCGTCGTGTCTGCATTTGGAGTGATATGGGATTTCTGATACGTCTACATGTTATTTTGACAGGTGACGCATACGTAAGAATCCTGTTTGATCACCTGCATCCATTCATGTGCACTATGCATTCACAGACTTGGGCAATTCTTGCATGACAATGCGACGCCCCACACGTCCAGAATTGCTACGGAGTAACTCCAGAAACACTCTTCTGGGTTTAAACACTTCCGCTGGCCACCAAACTCCCCAGATATGAACATTATTGAGCATTTTTGGGATGCCTTGCAACGTGCTGTTCGGAAGAGATCTCCACTCCTTAGTACTCTTACTGATTTATGGACAGCCCTGCAGGATTCATGATCTCAATTCCCTCCCGCACTACTTCAGACATTAGTTGAGTCCATACCATATCGCGTTGAGGCACTGCTGCGTGGTCGCAGGAGTCCTACCCGATATTGGGCAGGTGTACCAGTTTCTTTGGCTGAGAACATTTGAGTACACTAGTTTAACAGTAGAAATAATGGTAAAAGACTTACCAGAATAAAGAACAGAAGAAAAACATGCATACTATAATCCAGAAAATTAACAAATCTGTGGTATACCATTATTATGAGCTCTAGGATTTATTTCTTTTATTCACAATTGGTGGATTAACACGTCTAGTATTAGCAAATTCGACCCTTGATATTGTACTTCACGATACAACGAAACAATACTTTATAGCTGAAATGAGAGTGGTATTTGGGCACAACGCCTTGATTAAAAATGAAGAGGAAATAACAGAACGCATACAAGAAACGACAAGTCACACCACCAATACGGAAGATGTCATTGAGGCAATAGCATTGACTTCATTCCAAACCAATAGACCCAAACAATATTCAAAATTTTTGCTTCATCTCAACTCATGGCTACAATACTTAGTATTTGAATAATTTTTTTCAACATCCTGATACTAAATACAATGACATTTTTACCTAAAAGAGAGAAAGACGGTGGATCCCTTCAAATACCACCCTGCCACATACTCTTGCACATGATGTAAGACGTTCACATAATTGATAAGTTACGTAACGTACAGTCAGTGATGCAAATTAAAATACTGCCAGTAAAACAAGTACCGTGTGAAGGATCCCAGGGTTTCAAAGTGCAGCTTATCGTAGTTTTCGTCATACTAGAGCAAGCAATACACAAAAAATGTAATATATTTACGCCCCACACTGGTTAGCAAATAATATTAAATTCCGTCACATACGTCGGCTACTTCATTTATGCAGACTTGTAGGATAAACATTTCAAGCATCAACACACTATCGCCCATGGTGAATTACTGGAAAACATATTTACGCCTAAAAGGCAGCAATAGCACAGTAGCTTAGTAGCAAATTAAGACACGAGACAAGCATATTTCTAAAGGGTTCTTTTGATTCCGTCTAGCAAGCACTCACTTTCAATAGCACTCACTTCAGCCTGGTAACCGGTGGTCAGAACAATGTTCTGTCTAGCAGTGGGTGCAATTACGCCGGTTCAAAAATGGTCCCATAGACTTAGAACTAATTAAGCCTAACCAACCTAAGGACATCACACACATCCATGCCCGAGGCAGGATTCGAACCTGCGATCGTAGCACCAGCTCGGTTCCGGAATGAAGCGCCTAGAACCGCTCGGCCACAGAGTCCGGCCATTACGCCGGTGCTAAGTGACTACGAGCATGGGCAAATTGTTGGTGCTGGTTCAGTGGGTGCCTCCATAACCAAGGTAGACGAACTGTTTGGTGTTCGAAAGAGACACCGAACTGAAGATTTACACCGCATACAGGGACAGCGGAAAAACATTATCCTCTAAGTCACAACGGGAAGGAATGTGTGAGTTGAGTGATCTTGACAGACAGTCATTGAAGATGACTGAGACGAAAAATAAGAGGACGACTGTTGCAAAAGTCACTACAGAGCTGAACGTCGCACACGCGAAGCCTCAAAACAACACGAAGGGAGCTCCAGTAGCAGAAAATAGAAGGGAAAGCTGGAATTCCAAACACCCTCATCAGTGATTCAAATGCCCGTAACAGGAAAACGTGGTACCGGAGCCAACTTGGGCTCTGGAGTTACGGAGAAAAGTCTTTGGTCGGATGAGTCTTGCTGCACACTATTTTCAATTTCTGGCCGCGTTTAGGACCCAAGAGTGAAACATGTCGCTGGTTAAGGTGCATCCCATTTCCCCATTGCTGCTTTGTTCCAAGGCAGGAGGGCCGGCGTTCGTACAGCTCGCATCGTCCAGGACTGGTTTTGTGAGCACCAGGGTGAATTGTCGCATTTCCCTGGCCACCAAAGTCACTAGATCTCAATATAATTCAGCTTATTTTGGAGAGAAGGGTGCGTGATCGCTGTCCACCGCCATCATCGTTGCCTGAATATGCCACTGTTTTGGAAGAAGAATAGTATAAGATTCAAAACTGTTAAAGCTTTCGTGGCCACTTGTTGACAAACTGCCTGTTGGCTTCTGTCTCGGGTTCTTCGGCCGACGTTCATCTAATGATTTTTCTGACGTTTCGCCAGCACGAGTGGCTGGCATTGTCAAAGCTTCATCCTCCATTGCCGGTGGTGAACTGGAACCGAGCTCGCGGGCGCAGACTATATGTACCTGGCGCGCCAACGTCCGAGGGCTTCTCCGCGGTCATTTCCGGTGCGGTTCTCCTCTTGCTACCTGCGACGGTCGTCCGCTGCAGTACGGGAAGCCAGGATGCGTTGACCTTAAGGCTTTCCTCTTTCTTGTTCAAACTGTTCGCGTGTTTTTGTATTTCTACAGCTTCTCTGAACAAGCGCGTGTGGTAGTGCTTCTCTACAGCCAGAACTTCCGTGTCGGCGAATTTTATTACGTGATCGGTCTCATTTAGTGCGTGCTCTGCCACGGCCGATTTCTCCACCTGCCCCAACCTGCAATGTCGCTTATGCTCTTTGATCCTGGTGTTGATGGATCGTCCAGTCATTCCGACATAAACTTTTCCGCATGTGCATGATATACGGTATATTCCCGACATTGCAAGTGAGTCTCTTTTCTCCTTCGCCGATCTAAGACACTCTTTGATCTTCCTTGTCGGTTTGAAAATCGTCTTTACGCCATGTTTGCGCAATATACGGCCGATTCTGTCCGTCACTCTGGGAATGTATGGCAGAAAGGCCGTACCCGACATTTCTTTTTCTGGTTCCTTACTTCGCCGAGTGTTTGGCTCTGTTACAGTTCTAATATAATTTGTGGAGTACCTATTGCTTCTCAGAACAGTTTCCAAGTGTTGCATTTCTCGTTTGAGCTGTTGCGGCTCACATATTCGTCCTGCTCTCGTTACGAGCGTACTAATCATGCCCCTTTTCTGGCTCGGGCGGTGGTTTGACAGTTTGTGCAGGTATCGGTCCGTGTGTGTCGGTTTTCGATACACGCTGTGTCCTAGGTTTTCGCCGTCCCTTGTGACCAGCACATCGAGAAATCGCAGTTTTTGTCCTTTTCTATTTCCATGGTAAATGTTATGTTGGCATGGAGGCTGTTCAAGTGTCTTAAGAAGTCACCGAGCTGTTCTTCACCATGGCTCCACACCACCGCGGAGTAGCCCTCGGACGTTGGCGTGCCAGCTACATATAGTCTGTGGCCGCGAGCTCGGCTCCAGTTCACCACCGGCAATGGAGGGTGAAGCTTTGACAGTGCCAGCAACTCGTGCTGGCGAAACGTCAGAAAAATCATTAGATGAACGACGGCCGAAGAACCCGAGACAGAAGCCAATAGGCAGTTTGTCAGTATAAGATTCCCTTGAAAACCATACAGGACCTTTATGTATCCATTCCGAGACGACTGGAAGCTGTTTTGAATGCCAACGGTTTTCCTACACCGTGTTAGGCATGGTAATGGGTTGTGGTTTTGGTGTCTCCATATTGTTGTCCAGCCCCTCTTGATAAATGATATTAAATCAATATGCCTTAACATAAAACAATAGAATTATTTTGCAAAAATATAAACATGTCGTTCGTCCTGAACAAATGTCCAGAGAATGAATATAAGGCACGGCAAGGTTAAAGTTACTGAGTTTCTGGTGAGCGGTCGAAGCATTGTTGGAGCTATGAATGAATATCAGACATACAAGTAGCAGAGAAGACGTGTGATGCACATAACCATAAAACAATTCGCCGCAAGTACACAGTTCGCCTGATTTTTTTTCTCCTGCAGCACTTTTAATATGTAATGTAGTCTTTTTGGTTACTTGCACTTGGGGTTTCATTAACTGCACCAACAGAGATCTGGGAAAAACCCAAATGAAAACAATGTAAATCATTACGAATTATGTCATCCAAGTAATCTACTGAAAGACTAAATCACAACACCTGTAAAATGGGGAAAACGACTGATGGCAAACAGTGGCACGAAAAGCAACTTCGGAATACTAAGCAACGCTTTTATAACAGTAATTCACCACTTCGTAAGGCAATAACAAGCACTGCCATAAATTACACTCCACTTAATCTGGTAGAAGCATCTGGGTCAGTCACAAAGCTTAAGGCAGACGTAGCAGGCACAAAAATGATAAACTGGATTAGAAAAGAGAAGGTAATCAGAAGGAGAGTGTATCAGCACCTCACCGTTTAATGAAAAACTCTGGTACCTGCAGAATACGACGAAGTGATCAAAATAATGCGTCAGGAGCTGGGACAGCAGCATCATTTAATGAGAGATTGCATGAAGCATTTATTAACAACCTGTCACAGTTGCAGTATATACAGGGTGTTCGGAAATTCGCGTTACAAACTTCTATGACTTGCAGAGGGAAATGAGTACATAATATTTTAACAGAAAGCCATGTCCGGAAACGTACCGTTTGCGATCTGCAACGCTTTCAATTCAAATGTGTATCGCGTCCACGTCTGCTGAGGGAAAAAGAAAAGTCTTAGAGTTGCTTGTCCTGGTATGTAATAGGGTAGACAGGATGACGTGTACTGAATCAGACTGTCACCTGATGTCACTTAACATCTGCCTTGCTACGAGACCTATTCAACGCCTGTGCGATACAGTAAACATGGTTCGGTACACTTTTTCGGAATACAGAGACATACTCCTTGTGTACGGCGAATCTCGCGGCAACGGAAGAGCTGTTGGTTCCTTCGCTCTCCGAACCAACCAACCGGCCATGGCACAAACTTTTTACCCAAATTACGTAACAGCTCCGAGAAGCACGTGTATTCAACGTGAGAAGGTAGGCCTGGGGCGCTCCACGGCAACGCCGCACGCCAGAATTTGAAAAAGATGTACTGCATTGCGTTGAAGAGAACCGGTCAGTACTCGAACAATCTCGCGTGGAGTGGATATTAGTCACAGTATCGTCTGGGACGTTCTGCGCAAGCAAAAATTACATCAGTACCACTTACAAAAGATACACGCTACTGGTTCAGCCGATTTTCCACAGCTACACGTCATTTCTGCACCGCTGCATCGATACACCCTTCTTCCCACTTCGAGATCTGTTCACAGGTGAATGTAACCATTTCAGTAGGGACTGTGTTCTGAGTTCACAAAACAGCCTTGTCTGGGAAGATGAAGCCCTTGTGCCACACATATTCAGGGATTTCAGCACCGGTTTGCTATTTATTTTTGGGCGGATGTTCTGGACATTTCATGTGATTTGAATAGGCCATATCTCCTTCCACTCAAGCTAACTGTCCAAGATACTTGATTTTCCTACGAAACGTATTGGAACCGTTCATGGAAGCTGTGCCACTGAATGTCCGTCAGGGAATGTGGTTTCAGAATGATGGTGCACCACCTCACTTCTCATGCACTGTTTGGAGACTTCCCAACAGACGATTTGGTGAAAGATGAATAGGCCGCCGAGATCGCCAGTTTTAACGACTATGGACTACTACTTGTGTGGTCGTATGCAAAGTTTAATTTACGAGAATGCTGTAGAGAGAGAGGAAGATCTGCTGGCACGAGTTCTGGCCGCTGCACTTCAGACTGAAGAGACACCAGGTGGGATGGAGAGAGTGTACCAGAACATGCATCGTAGATAAAATGTATGTAACACAGTTGGTGGTTGCACCATCGAGCCGATGTTGTAATGCATTAGCAGTGTTCCGTACGTGCAGTATGTTGAGTTCTTTTTCGTTCTGGAGTATTGTAAACACGTAATGTTTAAGCGTTAATATAAGCAGATGTGTTTAAGTGATAACTGGATGTTTCGTTACATACTGCGTCACACCTCATTCAATTCCTCAAGCAGAAGTGGATGAGCTAAGCATCTGAATTAAAACCGTCGTACAGCGGAAACGGTACGTTTCTGGACATGAGGTCTCATTCAAAATTACTTCTCCTAGAAGTTTGTAACGGGTTTTTCGAAACTCTTTGTGTGTTTGGCGAGTAGTTTCGAACCAGCTGCTTCATTCTCAAGTCTGGGTTACTGAGGCTACAAAATAGAACATAGTTGTCAGCAAACAGTGAATATATGTGTTGAATTGCAATGTAAAGAGTTTAAAATAAATTCAACAGAAATTAATTATTTTAATTCAGACATACCTGCGCTGAAAATGCCTGATTTGCTTAACAAACATCAGAATGACAATACATACTTCATAAAATGTTCGCAGACGACTGTCACAGTCAACACGTGCCTCTAAGCAAGTTAGAATCAAACTGCAGGATAACAAAGCCAACAGTACCAGGAAATGTTCGGAGGCACCAGCGTCAGGCTTCGTCGCGCGTCCGCAGGCAATGGGCGTGTCGCGTTTTAAACGAGGATCCGATGAAGCACCTTTACTAAACTTCTCATCAATGTATGGAATGACAGTGCCAAATGTACAAGTATTACACAAATACAAATTACAGTTTCGTGCCTACATGTTCAATATTTGAACATAAGACAAGCGTTTCATGTTAAAGTGAGCATCCACGGGAAATGGGCGCATCGAATTAAATAGGTAGTATTTAAGCGCCTTTATTAAGCAGCCGCAGTCAATATAAAAAACAATAAAATAAATAAATATGAACTTATTTGTAGCTCCATTACCAAATTTGCGTCATACATACAGATGGTTGGCGTGTATTAGACTACGTACATAAAAAGTTTACATATATAAAATATTTAAAACAAAACATGTTGATTGTTTTGCCAATACGTTTTGCAGGAAACAGTTACATACCCCTAATAAAACAGCGTCTCACGTCACAGTTTCACTATGACATCTCGTCATACGCGACCACACTGAAATCTGCTTGTCCTGTAATCATACTGCATATCCGTACGTGCGAATACTATTGTGGTAAATTACAGAGGACGAATACTGAAATACGGATATTCAAGCATTTTACGTAATTTAAAAAAGTCACAACTTTAAACAGTTTCGCATTGCTGGCCCTACATGCTGTATGAATAACCTTTTCCATATAGTGCCTCCATGAATTACGGCACGTGCCAAATTCAGACATTATAATCTAACAAACTTACTAGCTAGACAACTTAATCTAATTACAGGCGCTTTGAAATCCACTACCGAGCGCTCTCCTACGAAACATTGTGTCACACTCAAACATCATGATCTTGCATATTTGCTGGATTGACATGCATATCTAACTACAGATTATATTCAAGTGATATAATATCCACTGAAAAGGTCTCTCGTACTGTGAGAACATCGTACACTATTTTGGTTACCTAATGTAAAAATTAAAATTGAAAAGGCGATTATGTGTGGACTCTGTATGAAAACCTATACGTTCTCATCTTCAAAATAAAAAAATAGAATTAAAATATTTAAAAAAATTAAATGTGAAACATTTAAAAACGTCACACCATTGTTTCCGGCCTACGTGTCAGAGCCTTTCTACACGTCATGTTTCCGCTTTATTTAAAAATCATTTAATCATAGACATCGTGCCATACAGGCACTTGTTGATGTCAGTGCATTGTCCATTTACCATTACCTGGCGTCCCAGGATTCGTGAGGAAGGTACTGGTGATATTAAGCAGGCGTTCAATGAAGTGCCCATGCATAATTAGATACATAGTGTGGAGTGCTTACATTACGGTGATGATTGCTCATGCGCCAGGCAGTACGCAGTTTCCAAGAAACATAGATTACTAGCTCCCAGTCAATTTTGAGAGCACGACCATACAATGACAAGTTCCGCTTGGTCAACCGACACACCTGCATATACAGTAGAACCACTATCATTAACGTAGTCAGTAACCTCACTAAACCAGACTACAGCCGACATCTTGGAAGATGCGCCATGATAACTAGACACACTTGCAGCACATACGCAGACTGCTACAGATTACAATTCACTCACGTTGCATTTGTGTGTAGTTAATAAAGGCGCTGCTACGCCGCCGGTCGCAGGTTCGAATCCTGCCTCGGGCATGGATGTGTGTGATGTCCTTAGGTTAGTTGGGTTTAAATAGTTCTAAGTCTAGGGGACTGATGACCTCAGAAGTTAAGTCCCATAGTGCTCAGAGCCATCTGAACCATTTGCTACGCCGCTTATTTAATTCTATGCGTCCATTGGCCGTGGAAGCGCACTTGAGCATGAAACTCTTGTCTTATGTTCAAGTATGTAACGTCTAGGCACGAACTGTTATTTGTGTTGTACATTCGTCGCTCTCGTTCCGTGCATTCATGAAAAGAGTAGTAAAAGTGCTTCAGCGAATCCGCATTTAAAACGTGACACGCCCTCTGGCTCCGGACGTGAGGCGTGACACTAGCGCCAGAGAACATTTGCTGGCAGTGTTGAACTCCAGTTCGATTCTGACTCGCTAAGAGGCACACGTTGACTGTGACAATCATCTGCATATAAAGCAAATATTGTCATCTTGATGTTTCTTATTAAGATCAGGCACTTTCATTGCAGGTACATCTCAATTCATGTAAATGATTTCTCTTGCATTGAAACTGTTTATATTGTAATTTCACATTTGGTTCAAATGGTTCAAATGGCTCTGAGCACTATGGGACTTAACAGCTCTGGTCATCAGTCCCCTAGAACTTAGAACTACTTAAACCTAACTATCCTAAGGACAGCACACAACACCCAGTCATCACGAGGCAGAGAAAATCCCTGACCCCGCCGGGAATCGAACCCGGGAACCCGGGCGTGGGAAGCGGGAACGCTACCGCACGACCACGAGCTGCGGACTTTCACATTTGTATTCAATGTTCACTGATAACTATGTACTATTTTTTAGCCTCCGGAGGCCAGGCTTGAGAATGAACCATCTGGTTCGAAACTAATCCCCAAACATAGGTGCTGCAGACTGGTAGTAAACACTTAATGAAATATTTAAGTGGTTACTGTTAGACATTAGTGACATAAAAATAAAAAAAATTACCATTCTTCACTAAAATCCATTCCATAAATGCCAAGGGACTGCAGTGATTTGCAGGAAAAATCTGCATAAGATTGATGAATGGTGCAGGGACCGCTAGTTGACCGAGAACGTAAATGAATGTAACATACCGAGGCTACATACGAGAAGAAACGCACTGCTGTACAATTACAGTATTCATGACGTCTTGCTCGAAACAGTAACCAACCGAAGGGGCTCTAAGTGGAATGAGCACATAAAACAAACAGCACGAAGAGCAGATGCCAGACTGAGGAATCCTAAGGAAATGTAATTCGTCTACTAAAGAGATAGCTTTCGAAAAAGTTGTTCTTCCGATTCTTCAGTACTGTTCACCAGTGTGGGACTCTTACCAGGTTGGATTGACAGAAGATATATTCAGATTTGTTAGTTAGTTGGTTACGTGCCCCATGCATCATTTTGGACGACAGATCGTAATGATGAAGAAAGAGTCGAAATTAATTTGTACATACGGTTAAGTTCTGAACATTTCTAAGCAGGTCTTTTTTACCCCAAGGAAAGTGACGCGTTCCGTCACGGGATCGCTTAGTCGGTGCGAGAGCGTTACACAGACGCTCAACAAACTCCAGTGGCAGAAGCTACAACAGGCGCATTGTGCATCACGGAGAGGTCCACTATTGAAATTCCCATAAAGTACGTTCTGGAAAGAGTTGTACAAAATATTACTTCCTCCGGCATACGTCTCACGAAATGATCACAACGAGAAAATTCGAGAAATGAGAGGTAATACAACTGCTTGCGAAGGATCGCTCTTCCCACGTGCCATTCGCGAATGGAGCAGGAAAGCACGGATCAGTTAGTGGTAGCAGAAGTACCTTCCGCCATACAACGCCAGGTGGCTTGGCGAGGAGAGTTGTGGTTCTAATACAGAATGTCATATTTTCGGGTATTTCTTCAAGCAAAGGTACACTATGCGATCAAAAGTATCCGGATACCCCCCAAAAAATACGTTTTTCATTTTATATGCATTGTGCTGCCACCTACTGCCAGGTACTCCATATCACCGACCTCAGTAGTCAGTAGACATTGTGAGAGAGCAGAATGGGGCTCTCCCCGGAACTCACGGACTTCAAACGCGGTCAGCTGATTGGATGTCACTTGTGTCACACGTCTGTACGCGAGATTTCCACACTCCTAAACATCCCTACGTCCACTGTTACCGATGTGATAGTGAAGTGGAAATGTGAAGGGACGCGGACAGCACAAAAGCGTGCAGGCCAACCTCGTCTGTTGACTGACAGAGACCGCCGACAGTTGAAGAGGGTCGTAATGTGTAATAGGCAGGCATCTATCCAGACCATAACACAGGAATTCCAAACTGCATCAGGATCCACTGCTGGTACTATGACAGTTAGGCGGGAGATGAGTAATCTTGGCTTTCATGGTCGAGCGGCTGCTCATAAGTCACACATCACGCCGGTAAATGCCAAACGAACCTTGCTTGGGGTAAAGAGCGTAAATTGGACTACCGAACCACGATACACAATGTGGTGATCTGATGGCAGGGTGTGGATATGGCGAATGCTCGGTGAACGTCATCTGCCAGCGTGTGTAGTGCCAACTGTAAAATTCTGAGGCGGTGGTGTTATGGTGTGGTCGCGTTTTACATGGAAGGGGCTTGCACCCCTTGTTGTTTTGCGTGACACTGTCACGGCACAGGCCTACGTTGACGTTTTAAGCATTTCTCGCTTCCCACCGTTGAAGAACAATTCGGCGATGTCGATTGCATCTTTCAACACGATAAAGCACCTATTTATAATGCACGACAGTAACATCCCTATAATGGACTGGTCTGCACAGTGTCCTGACGTGAATGCTACAGAACACCTTTGGGATGTTTTGGAACGCCGACTTGGTGATAGGCCTCACGACCGACATCGGTACCTCTCCTCAGTGCAGCACTCCGTGAAGAATGGGCTGCCATTGCCCAAGAAACCTTCCAGCATGTGACTGAATGTATGCCTGCGAGGGTGGAAGCTGTCATCAGCGCTAAGGGTGGGCCAACACCATATTACATTCCAGCATTACTGATGAAGGGCGGCACGAACTAGGAAGTCATTTTCAGCCAGGTGTCCGGATACTTTTGATCACATAATGTATTTTTCCGACTCCAACGAATAATACGTACACTACTGGCCATTAAAATTGCTACACCAAGAAGAAATGCAGATGATAAACGGGTATTCATTGGATAAATATATTATACTAGAACTGACATGTGATTACATTTTCACCCAATTTGGGCACATACCTGTAGATCCTGAGAAATCAGTACCCAGAACAACCACCTCTGGCCGTAATAACGGCCTTGATACGCCTGGACATTGAGTCAAACAGAGCTTGGATGGCGTGCACAGGTACAGCTGCCCAAGCAGCTTCAACACGATACCACAGTTCATCAAGAGTAGTGACTGGGGTATTGTGACGAGCAAGTTGCTGGGCCATCATTGACCAGACGTTTTCAGTTGGTGAGAGATCTGGAGAATTTGCTAGCCAGGGCAGCAGTCGAACATTTTCTGTATCCAGAAAGGCCCGCACAGGACCTGCAACATGCGGTCGTGCATTATCCTGCTGAAATGTAGGGTTTCGCAGGGATCGAATGAAGGGTAGATCCATGGGTCGTAATACATCTGAAATTTAACGTCCACTGCTCAAAGTGCCCTCATTGCGAACAAGAGGTGATCGAGACGTGTAACCAATGACACCCCATACCATCACGCCGGGTGATACGCCAGTATGGCGATTGCGAATACACACTTCCAATGTGCGTTCACCGCGATGTCGCCAAACACGGATGCGACCATCATGATGCTGTAAACAGAACCTGGATTCTTCCGAAAAAATGACGTTTTTCCATTCGTGCACCCAGGTTCGTCATTGAGTACACCATCGCAGGCTCTCCTATCTGTGATGCAGCGTCAAGGGTAACCGCAGCCATGGTGTCCGAGCTGATAGTCCATGCTGCTGCAAACGTCGTCGAACTGTTCGTGCAGATGGTTGTTGCAAACGTCCCCATCTATTGACTCAGGGATCGAGACGTGGCTGCACGATCCGTTACAGCCATGCGGATAAGATGCCTGTCATCTCGTCTGCTTGTGATACGAGGCCGTATTCTGCTAACAGTCACTGGATCTCGCGCCAACGCGAGCAGCAATGTCGCGATACGATAAACCGCAATCGCGATAGGCTGCAATCCGACCTTCATCGAAGTCGGAAACGTGATGGTACGCATTTCTCCTCCTTACACGAGGCATCACAACAACGTTTCACCAGGCAACACCGGTCAACTGCTGTTTGTGTATGAGAAATCGGTTGGAAACTTTCCTCATGTCAGCACGTTGTAGGTGTCGCCACCGGCGCCAACCTTGTGTGCGTGCTCTGAAAAGCTAATCATTTGCATATCACAGCATCTTCTTCCTGTCGCTTAAATTTCGCGTCTGCAGCACGTCATCTTCGTGGTGTAGCAATTTTAATGGCCAGTAGTGTATAGTACGTGGTGTCAATTGACTAAGGCCACTACGAGGAGCTGACAACACTAACTAGTACTTCCCAGCTGTGACGGTTCGCCGCTCTGGTCACCGAGCACCATCAGGCACACAAGCGCATCCGCGAATTCTGGCGGCTGAGAGGGCGTCGACTGCTGCGCAGAATCCAGACGCCAGACATCACAAGCGAGGACAGAGCGAGGTGGCGCAGTGGTTAGCACACTGGACTCGCATTCGGCAGGACGACGGTTCACTCTCGCGTCCGGCCATCCTGATTTAGGTTTTCCGTGATTTCCCTAAATCGCTCCAGGCAAATGCCGGGATGGTTCCTTTGAAAGGGCACGGCCGACTTCCTTCCCTATCATGAGACCGATGACCTCGCTGTTTGGTCTCTTCCCCCAACCAACCCCAAGCGAGGAGGTGGCTCACTGTTCATTACTCGGCCTGCAGACGACAGCGTTCGGCAAGTGCCTCTCCAAGAGGCGTGTTGGTGGAGGTAGGAGGGCAGGAGGATGGCCGAGTCTGACCAGAAACAAATGGCGTCGTGGGCGGTCCTTCGTGTTCGCTGCGAAAGCATGCAGCTGCTTAACGGACGCTTCAAAACGATATGCAAATCGAATGTGCTTGTTACACGGTAACTACGAAAAAGTTCAGCATATCGAATTAAAGGTCCCAACAAGAAGAAACAGATAAATGTATGCTGATCCTATTAGCGCATTTACTTTGGGAGATATAGAGCCATAACGGTGCACACTGTTTGGTAATTTAAGAAAATTAGTAACGTTTGATGGATTGACGATACATGCTTGAGCGATGGCTCAAAAGAAACGTAATGTAAAGCAGAATACTGGTCTGGTGTCAAAAGTTAGAAATTAAAATTCGTTTTCGTGGTACTAGTTCTTTCCTATATTTTGCAGGTAATTTCAGTAAAGCATTGTTAATGTTAATTACAGATTATAAAACCGATGCAGCATAATGAAGCAGAGATAAAACCGTGTCTATTCAGATGCCGCAATCTATGGAGCATTCAATCCGTCGCTAGTAAATAAGCGTTAAACGGTATTAAAACGTGCGGTCGTAACTGCGATGGGTCAAAATAGTACCTATAATAGCACCCATTCCCAACACCACCCATCACACAAGAGCTGACGATTTTCCCTCTGCAAGTATACAATATTGTGATCATACTACTATAAAATTCCTTTCTTTATGTAGACCTTTATACTGCAGAATATGATTTCATTGCTGTACAGATTGCACTAAAACTTTTAACCATAGAAAATTTATAAACTCAACACAAGATTCACGATGGAAAAGCGCTTGTGTTTATATTTATAACACAATAGCGATCCGCCCCAACTTCCGGCAGGTAGGACTAAGTATCTACAGCCGGATAGATAATAAATTACATGCAGGAACCTTCCTCGTGAATCAGTGTATGTAATAGCGGAAACCGTATCAAAATCTCTACAGCAGCTCCTGAGATCGACCTACACACAGAGATGGGAAAACAGGTCGTTGAAATTTAATTTATACTCTGTGGTGACAGAAGTCGTGCTGTACCTCCTAGTATCGTCACGAACCCCCTTTTGCCTTTATAGTGCAGTATCTCGACGTTACAGGACCTCGAATTCGTTGAAATTCCCCTGCAGAAATATTGAGGCTTGATGCCTCTATAACTGTCCATAACTGCGGACGTTTTGCCTGTGCTGCATTTTCTGCAGGAACTTGGTTCAAATGGTTCAAATGGCTCTGAGCACTATGGGACTTAACAGCTGTGGCATCAGTCCCCTAGAACTTAGAACTACTTAAACCTAACTAACCTAAGGACATCACACAACACCCAGTCATCACGAGGCAGAGAAAATCCCTGACCCCGTTCTGCACGAACTGACAGCTTCATTACGTCCCATAAATGCTCAATGGGATTCATGTCGAGCGCTCTAATTTTCCAGAACGTTCTTCAAACCAATCGTGAACAATTGTGGCCCTTTGACAAGGTGGACAGTTGTCGGCGAAAATTCCATCGTTGTTTGGGAACATGAAGTCCAAGAATGACTGCAAGTGGTCTCCAGGTAGCCGAACATAACCATTGCCAGCCAATGATCGGTTCTGTTGGACCACAGGACCCAGTCAGTTCCATGTAAACACAGCCCACACCATTATGGAGCCACTGGAAACTTGCACAGCGCCTTGTTGGCAACTTGGGTCCATGGCTTCGTACGGTCTGCGCCATACCCGAACCCTACCATCACCTCTTGCCAACTGAAAATTGCGCCGCACTGTCGTAATTGACACACTCGTCGTTCGTCTCACATTGATTTCTGCGGTCATTTCACACTGTTTTGCTTGTCTGTTAGCACTGACAACTCTACGCAAACGCTGCCGCTTTCGGTCGTCATGTAGAGGCCGTCGGCCACTGTGTTGACTTTGCTGAGAGGTAATGCCTTGAATTTGGTATTCTGAGCACACTCTTGATACTATGAATCGCGGAATACTGAATTCCCTAACGATGTCCGGGCCATGCGTCCAGCTCAAACCACCATTCGGCGTTCAATGTCTGTTACTTCCCGTCGTGCGCCATAACCAAGTCGGAAAACCTGGTCATGAATCACGTGAGAACAAATGACGGCTCCGCCAATGCGCTGTCCTTTTATACGTTCTGTAAGCGATTCTACCGCCATCTGTATACTTGAATGTCGCTATCCTTCACTTGTCACCTCAGTGTAGTACACAGGGTGTTACATATTTCGTATTCGTCTCCTACGGGTGATAGAAATCACTTAGCAACATGACGTTTTAAGAAGGTACAGATGTCCGGAAATGTACTGTTAGGATATAAAACGAGCTCAAAGATCGGACCATTTTCATTTCTCCCGCTTGACGTCAAAGTGAGAAGAGGTAGCCGTCGTCAGTCCCTGTTGATGTAGAATTGTAATCATGACATCGCATACCATTATCTTCGCACTACAATAACAGCTGCGAAGGACTGGTAACTTCGCAATTAGGAGGATGGACTGTGGTGTTTCAAAGACGAGTCGCACTCTCGACTTTGATGAGGACGTCCTTCGCCACACGGAAAACACATGCCGGCGTGTAATCCTATAATTGCCCATGTCGTGGGCTCCTGTAGAACAAACAAGACACAGCTCATTTTCTCCGCTGTGTGCCTACCGTGAAGTGGGAGACTTGAAAGTGATCCGATATCCAAACGTATTTTACATCCAAACGGTATATTTTCTGGCATGAGTTCCTCGTAAGAACTTTACCTACGAAGTCCGCTTTACAACCGCTAGAAGCCTATAATAGGAATTGTGGAACATTCTGTATACATAAGATGTAGATATACAGATTCTGGCGAAGCTTCGTTCCTCTCTGAAGTTGCTTTTCCCATCAGATATCGCCTCCTCTGCAGCTGACTAACTCGTAGATCGCACCATTATCATGGGATGTCACTCCAAATACCAGTATTGAGTATTTAACAGATAACAATGCATATATTAGACCCTCATCATTACTGTAATTATAAATTGCAGACTCAAACCACTCTTGTGAATCAGTCTATTAGCAAAAACCGTATTAAAATCCCTACACTTTTTGAGATTAGGCTTCACCTACAGACAGTCCGGCCCCGGTAGCTGAGTGGTCAGCGTGACGGAATGTCAATCCTAAGGTCCCGGGTTCGATTCCCGGCTGGGTAGGAGATTTTCTCTGCTCAGGGACTGGGTGATGTGTTGTCCTTATCATCATCATTTCATCCCCATCGACGCGCAGGTCGCCGAAGTGGCGTCAAATCGAAAGACCTGCACCAGGTGAACGGTCTACCCGACGGGAGGCCTTAGCCACACGACATTTCATTTCATACCTACAGACAGAAAAACGCGGCGGGGAACTTTATATATATATATATATATATATATATATATATATATATATATATATATATATATATACTTCAGAGAATTTTAAAACGTAACATCGCAACGCGAAACCGACACTTCGGCTACAAACATGGCCGAGGGAAGATTGTGTGAGGGCAGTCTTTTCCTGGGTACAGTTGTGGATACTCATGTTACTGATCTGCTAATTTGCTCAGTTGTGGAACTTACAAAATTACAGAATGTGTTGAAAACTTTGGAATATTTTCGACAGTCGATGGACTTAGAGGATTTCTCGTAGTTGACAGGTCGTAGGAGTTTTGAAATATTCCGAATGTAATTGGACTTAGAAGTACTTCGAGCGTTGCTGCACTTTGAAATATTTCTGTCATCGAATTATGCAGCCTTGAGGGACGGAATTTTTGTAGGCAGTTCTGGATTTTAAAATATTTAGGACGTGGCTTGGACTTAAATTGTTCATCTGAAGTGGGAACACGGCAGCAGTGGGTCTGTGTGCGGCAATAGCCAATATATATACATTTGCTATATGCTCCAGAGGTAAACTTAAAATACTTCTCCATTTGTTGTTCCACTTTTGAATTGTGTGCGAGAAGACCGACGGTCGGTAAGTTATCTCAAGAACTCGAATTTCTTTTATGTTCCCGTCACGAACATTTTACTCGTATAAGACGTATGTGGCTGGAGGTAATATATTACCAGACTCCTGTTAACTTTGTTTTAGTTCTTCTTATAACAATCTCATTTGCCTTCTTGCAATATTGATGCACGATCCCTCATGTAAGGGCCCATCGCTTGAGCTAAGATTAAGGCAAACGAACATTAAATGATTTATTCAGATAAAAAATTAATTACTTTAAATGTCGCGAAAATTATCAGAATGAGTAAGTGGAACAAATATCTCATGCCAACGCAAGAGAATTAGGTTGGTTGGTTGTTTCGGGGAAGGAGACCAGACAACGAGGTCATCGGTCTCATTGGATTAGGGAAGGACGGGGAAGGAAGTCGGCCGTGCCCTTTGAAAGCAACCATCCCGGCATTTGTCTGGAGCGATTTAGGGAAATCACGGAAAACCTAAATCAGGATGGCCGGACGCGGGATTGAACCGTCGTCCTCCCGAATACGAGTCCAGTGTCTAACCACTGCGCCACCTCGCTCGGTAGAGAATTAGGAACTTGCTGCGAAACAACCAACTGTTGACGAGCCTTAGTTGTTAATTTTATACTAGTGATCATTAGACTATGCCTGTAAGCAGTGATCACATTTACCGAGTGTTTCATGCAGCATTACTATCACAAACAATAACAGACGAAGACGCGAAAATTATCACAATTAATAAGTGGAACAAATATCTCATGTGTGTTGTAGCGTAAAAATGTGTATTACCGGTATGTCTAAGTGCCAGAACCTTTAACACTCTAAAAGCACGGTCATAAGATGTAAACGAATTATACTTCATGCATGAATAAACGGGTGTATATTTCACGCCGTTGAAAATGCTTCCTAAGAAACCGGAGCGAGGTGAGTATGACAAACAAAAACTGTTTTTATTCAGTTGAACACAGACGTCACCTCACCGCTGTTAACGTAATATTAATTGAGAAAACTGTTTTCATATAAGTTTTGCTTGTGATCGGCGATTCTCTCACAGGCATTATGTCTACTTGCGTCTACATTAACCGTACTCACGATATTAGATCATGTTGTTGTACAAGTTTCAAAGGCAGGCGGAATTATTAAAGGATTGTAGTCAGCGTTGCTACATTATTTGTGGATACGAATTTAATCATTTGAACGTGGGGGTTGTCGACATTATCATCTATGGACGATCAACTGTTCCTTGTTAAACACTCCGAAGTGCGTAGCACGCTTGTACAATCGCTACGCTGTCACTTCGTTAGTATTCAAGAACGAGCGGAAAGAAAATTCGAATTTTTTTTACAATGACGGTTTGTTGCTAGTATACAGCATGTAACGAACGCCATTCTTGAAAAGTCGCACACACACACAAAATCAGCACCTGAGTATCGCCAATTTGCACACATATTACGATACTACGGTTAAGCTTACCTTCAACAGCATAACACTGATTGTGTCCGAATAAAGTCTACTTCATCAACAAGTCTGTTTATAACTGACAGAAATCTGATCGCAAAGATTTCAGTAATCTCGATACCAAAAACATCATATCAAAGATGGTTGACTCAAATTCATTGAGCGCGACTGCAATCGATTGTATAGAGATCGATAACGTAAGCATGTGCTTCTTCCAAAGAGAAGAATATCATAGAGAGGTTACACTGCGGCTAGAGTGAAGCAAATTAGAGCACTCTCCGCCATGTTTTCGGAAGTCGAAAGAAGGGGGCGTTTGGTACGTGATGGTGCGTAAGGAAATTACAATAGTGCATCTGTTAGCAGTTATAGCCAGAAACAGTATTACATCTGAGTTTTCAGAGACGAACGTTCTTCTGAAAGATTACGTTAGTTTCGATTATACTTACCATACATATCCAACTGTAAATACGTATAACAACTTAATATGTCACATCACAAGTCCGGCAGTAAACGAAGTTATCAGTAACCCCCTTACAGATTTTATAAAGCGTCCGGACAAGTGACGACGAGGAACTTTTACGTCTTACTTTGCTAAGGAATATTGTAGTAACAGCCTGCAGGCTACAATATACAACTACACAATGGCTAGTGTGTTTGATACGGCGCAAGGCTGTTTAAGTACATCAAACTCTAACAAACAGCTTTTAAAATGTGCTCCACCATACTCTGCGCCAATCACATCCGTGAGGTAACTAATAACTGTGTGGTGTTTGAAAACGATCCGATGTTTGTCTCCTGTGGTAATAAGAATGCCCGGAAACTGACTGGTGTACAACTAAGTCTGCCAGACTCTCAAGACCGAGAAAAAACTTGTAAGTTTTAATTATCTACGTGGAAATTCTTAACATTGACTCCAACAAAGACGATGTAAGCGTTATAAAGAAGTGTTATATTAAAGGAGGAGAAACACATTTTTCTCAGTCTCGGACATTGTTCTCCACAATACCATCAGAAATAGATATTGCTAAATTAGGCCTGGTTCCCACAAATATTGTTATTCAAAGGGTCTTAAGGAAAAGAATCAATGTGTCGAGCACACTTAGACAATTCGCTATTACGAAAATTACTCTTCTAAGTACAGTTAAAGTGTTATTTGCACGAAAAAGAAAACTGGGTATGGAGGAAACGAAATCAAGGAACGAAAACTGGAGTAGGTGAAGAAAACAACTGCCGTGAATACACGTCTTTCCAAACAGGTCGACGATCTTACAAAAAAGTTCGAAAATTTAGAGTTACGACAAAGTGACAATGCCTATCACATCCATGAATTGACAAAAACCTGTGAAACTATCAATTGCAAGTTAGAATCAAACACGCACGCATGTGACGAAATTAATTTAAAGGTGAATACAATAGAAACAAACGTAGCTGACATTCACAAACAGATTCACACAACAATACAGAGAGAGGCTGAACCCCATTTCTCTCGCATTACTTCACAATTTAAAGAATGGACAGCACAAAAAAACCAAATTTTTGAAGAATGTATACAAAACAAATTGCCACGTATTGTGCACGATTCTGTAGTGGAATACATGAACTACAATAGACAAGTAATCGATGACGATATGCAAACAAAGACAACTCAATGCCAAGCACAACAGAATAGTACACCCACTACACATTTTAATACACACAGAAGAAAATCTCGATTCGGAAATGAACACATGTACACAAACGAATTTCAACACTCAAATACACAATACACTGACACGCATAGCAACAGATACCCATCACCTGAAATCCAATACAATTATCATTTTGATGAAGAACCATGTACACACAGGGAACAATTCAATGATTACACGGAAAGAAACAGACGAACACGTAACAAAGAAGAAGAAAGTCTATTCGAGCACCGTAAATTCCAACCTTTTATACCAGGCAAAAACAGTGTACACCCTGACATCTTCTTAAAAGCTTTTAGGAACGCATTCCCACGTTCGTGGAGCGACCACAAACGCATTGCCCACGTTGTGGATTACATTCAAGGAGACGCTGCTGTCTGGGCTTACCATGAAAGCGACAGATGTGTAACATTCAAGCAGTTTGAACGCGGCTTCTTGAATAGATTTTGGTCACCCACTGTGCAGGAACGTATCCGCAAACAAGTCACTGAACCCGAACACTTCAATCCTAAAAACGGCAATCTGCGCCGATATTTTGAGAAGTACCTAAACATGATACACTTCCTTAATGAACCAGTGAAACCAAAAGATGTGATCCGATCACTGAAAGCAAGACTTCCTTTTAATATTAAAGAGAAATTACTGTACTTACCGGACGACGATCCTGAATATTTTTTGGAAAAGTTAGATGCTGTTGATTTACTGTATGAAGAACAAGAAACAACACACAGCTCACGCAGTAGGAATCAACATGTCTACATTGCTACATTACCAAACACGCAGCAAAATTCACAACACACAGTAAACGTGCAAAACAATCACCACAACTCACAGCTGCACACAAACAACAACTGTAACTATACACAAGGAGATAAACCCGTACAAAAAACGAAGAAACGATAATTTTAATTCAAGAAGGAATAACGGACACAAAGCCAAACAGAAACACTGGCAAAGAAACAACAACCAGTATTATGCGAGACAGTGGCACACACGGCAACCACCACCACAAAATCATATTCAGATGCCATAAGGGAATTTTGCACAAACAAGCAACACAAACCAACAAATGACATCAGCCAACCGAAAACAGACAGGCGATTGGCAAAGACAATATCCTAATGTAAATATTATTGAGGTAGCTAATGAAACTACAACTACACTCACCAATGACCAGACAAACCACGTAAACTAGAACCAGTCATTACTGAGTCCCTGGGTGTGACTGAGGATCATTTGGGGGGCAACTTCAATTTAGAAACTGTGTTTGAATACACACTTGCTACTGAAACTGTGAAACAAGAAAAAATAACATTTACACAACAAGAGTTGCCTACACTATTCTTAAAATATAATGAAAGTGGAAACTTAGCTGATGATCTGATAAATGACAACACACAATGTCGCAATGTAAAGAAAAGAATTGTACTGTCTTCCACCTCAGGCATTGTAGAAGGTATACCTACTAACATAATTTTATCTAAAAACAAAGACGATGTAACTTACCAATGAATGGATGGCAGCTGTCATAATGGAGGTACTGTTGCTTGTTGGTGGGTTTGACGTGGACGG
This sequence comes from Schistocerca piceifrons, assembly GCF_021461385.2. Taxonomy (NCBI): domain Eukaryota; kingdom Metazoa; phylum Arthropoda; class Insecta; order Orthoptera; family Acrididae; genus Schistocerca; species Schistocerca piceifrons. The sequence goes on from NC_060138.1 coordinate 1,218,363,433, forward strand.
ACGTGTGAAGCTGGCCATTGGACAGATGGAGGTCAACGTCAAGGAAAGTGGCATAGGATTTGGAGTAGGACCAGGTGAATCTGATGGAACCAAAGGAGTTGAGGTTGGAGAGGAAATTCTGGAGTTCTTCTTCACTGTGAGTCCAGATCATGACGATGTCATCAATAAATCTGTACCAAACTTTGGGTTGGCAGGCCTGGGTAACCAAGAAGGCTTCCTCTAAGCGGCCCATAAATAGGTTGGCCTGGTATCCATGGCTGTTCCCTTTAATTGTTGGTATGTCTGGCCTTCGAAAGTGAAGAAGTTGTGAGTCAGGATGAAGCTGGCTAAGGTAATGAGGAAAGAGGTTTTAGGTAGGGTGGCAGGTGATCAGCGTGAAAGGAAGTACTCCATCGCAGCGAGGCCCTGGACGTGCGGGATATTTGTGTATAAGGAAGTGGCATCAATGGTTACAAGGATGGTTTCCGGGGGTAACAGCTTGGGTAAAGATTCCAGGCGTTCGAGAAAGTGGTTGGTGTCTTTGGAATCCTGCTCGTGTCTGTGTACGTGCGGATGGATACGTGTGTGTGTGTGTGCGAGTGTATACCTGTCCTTTTTTCCCCCTAAGGTAAGTCTTTCCGCTCCCGGGATTGGAATGACTCCTTACCCTCTCCCTTAAAACCCACATCCTTTCGTCTTTCCCTCTCCTTCCCTCTTTTCAGATGAAGCAACCGTTGGTTGCGAAAGGTTGAATTTTGTGTGTATGTTTGTGTTTGTTTGTGTGTCTATCAACATGCCAGCGCTTTCGTTTGGTAAGTTACATCATCTTTGTTTTTAGATATAATTTTCCCACATGGAATGTTTCCCTCTATTATATTACTAACATAATTATTGATACAGGGGCTGCTGTCAGTGTGATTTCTCACTTCTAAGATACCAGAGTTCCCAGTTCAAAACTGTTTAATATTAACTGCATTGGGTAATAAGTCAAGTAGGGTTAATAAGCAGGTATTTGTGACTGTTAGTATGGAAAATGGAATCGTACAATGGCTTTTCCTGCTTGTCCAAAACCTTGCTGCCAATTGTATACTGGGCATTTATTTTCTTTGCGAGAAGGACTGCACAATAGACTTCTGCAAAGGCATTTGTTATTTTAAGTATGAAGGAAGAGACATAGTTTTGAACTTGGACACTCGACTACTAGACCATAACAAGCACTGTTCTGGCTACAAGATACAGATTATACGTGAGACTGATGTAGATTCCACACAACAACCTGTATCACACAGTGAGGTAGTGAATGATGTACTTACACAAATTAATTCTAAGTTATCAGAATGTGATGCTCTTAATGAAGAGAAGAGATCCCAGCTTAAACATATTTTACTTAAGAATAAGGATGTTTTCACTAGTAAGCCAGGTAGGATCAACACATATGTGTATACGATTGAAGTCAAGCCTCACCAAATCTATTACCAAAAGTCATACAATGTACCTCTAGCTCTGCAACCTGCGGTTTGGGAAGAACTAAAGAAAATGATTACATGGAATATTATAGAACCATCAACATCTCCATATTGTAGCCCTTTGCGTGTAGTGAAAAGACACAATGGAAGTATCAGGTTGGTATTAGATGCAAGAGCTATCAACCAAATTATCTTACCTGTGAGGACACAACCAGAAAATCTTGACGAACAACTTCAGAAATTCTTGGATGCAAAATACTTCTCTACAATAGACCTTAAAAATTCGTTTTGGCAGGTGCCAATAAGCAAATAATCTAGAAAATATACAGCCTTTATGTTTGGTGGTAGAACTTATCAATTTTGTGTATTACCATTTGGCCTAAATGTAAGCTGAGGAGTATTCATTACTGCACTAAACTCTGTACTCGGTGATGATTTACTAGAAACTGTTACACGCCATGTAGATGACATACTGACTGCCTCAAAAACCTGGAAGGAACACACTGATAACCTGAACACTTAACTATGCAGATTCACACAAGCTGTAATCACTGCTAATCTTTGTAAATCTAGATTTGTTTGTTCTGAGATCAAATACCTAGGACACATCATCAACACACAAGGCATTAAACATGACCCTTCAAAATTAGATGCTATCAGATATTTCCCCAGTCCCACTACTAAGAAACAGTTAAAATCATTTCTTGGTCTATGCTCATTTTTCAGACGATTCATACCTAAACAGTTACTCAATAGCAGATACTTATTAAACTTATTAAAGAAGAACCAGATATGGATTTGGAACCAAGACTGTGAAAATGACTTTACTAAAATCAAAGAAACCTTAGTAAATTCTAACATACTGGAACATCCAGACTTCAATTTGAACTTTTGTATTGCTTGTGATGCATCAAACATTGGTTTGGGATGTTGTTTATTTCAACTTGTTAAAACAGAAACTTCAGAACATATTAAGATCATTCGTTTTGCCTGTAGGACTTTAATGGAATGTGAAAGGTCTTACTCCACCACAGAATTGGAAACATTATCTATTATATGGGCAGTTAAAAAGTTTAATTATTATCTGTATGGAAGACACACCATTATATACACTGACCATCAAGCACTTATCTTCCTTTTGTCATGTAAACTCATTCATCCTAGACTTACACGATGGGCACTTGCATTACAGAATTACTCTTTTGAAATCAAGCACATCAAGGGAAAACATAATAGCTGACACACTTTCAAGACTACCACAAGGATTACAACATAAGAATACAGACTTTGAGAACACACACGATTACAGAATACTACTCATTCAAGACAAACAGTTTACACAATACTACAAAGACCTATGCAAGAACATGGCAATACTACAAGATTCAGATCCACACTGGTACAAAATAAAACAAATCATAGTATAACAACACTTTACAAGACAGATACATGTTACACAACAACATACTTTTCTACAAAAGACACACAAATGCTACTAACTGTTGCGGTTGCATACCACAAGATTCTGTGCACAAACTCATTGCACACACTCACACAGTTTGGGGACACTACGGAAAAAAGAAATGTCTAAACAAGTTACATACGTATTGCAATTTTCCAGACATGAGAAGAAAAATACATGATTTTATCAGCAAATGTCTCATATGTCAAAAATCCAAGCCACAAAATCAATCCACCAAAACAGATTTGCACTCTATCTTACCCACTGGACCTAGAGAGATACTTTGTGCAGATGTTAGCGGACCTCATCCAACTAGCATCGGTGGTTGTAAATACATTCTAGCATTTTATGACAAATTTTCTAAGCACATGCCATAAAGTCACCCACAGCAAACACCATCATCAGAAGATTCACAAATGATTACATGCCATACTGTGGAAAACCTAAAGCCATTCTATCAGATAACGCCACGTATTATGTATGTTTCACCTGGAGAAAATTTCTAAAGGACAATAACATTAAGACCATCTTTATTTCAAAGTTTCATGCATCACCCAACCCTTGTGAGAGAATTTTTAGAGAATTAAACAGATTCATGAAAACTTACACCTCAACACAGCACACAAACTGGATACATTACCTAGCACTTTTTGAGGAAATACACGACAATTTAAATATATATAACACACCATATACTCCCAGAGAAATCATGTTTGACACAAAGGAAACTAATGAATGGAGCAACCCACTACCAAAATTTTCTGACACCAAACCTTCACACGAGCAAAAGGTAAGGGAAGTACTCATTGCAATTACTGAACAAGCTGACATTAGAAATAAGAACTATGGTGCTAATCTTAAAAGAAGGCAAATCTTTACACTTGGCATGCAAGTTTTACTTAAGACCCACTACAAATCGTCATCACCTCTAAAACGTAATGTTAAGTGGCGTCTGTTATATGAAGGTCCTTACACAATCATTGATATACCACACCCTGGAGCATATCTTCTACAAAACCCCAAGAATAACAGAATTTTGGGTATGTACCCTCACAAAGATTTGAAAACTTTTAGCCCTTAGCAGAGTATGCTGATACAACAAGGTAAGTCACATTTGGTACTTCAAGCTGGAAGGAGAAGAAGATATAAGCTATAATTTTAAGTATCTACATTTTACAGCACCAGCAATAACAGCAGCAGCAAGAAGATAAGACACAGGAAGAACTAACAATGCTCATGCAAAGCACAGCTACTGATTATATTTATTAATACCCTGCAGACAGGTTGACAGACTAAACGACCGGAGACAATTTCTGCCCTGAACCTGATATATTAATTAGCATGATAGACATTTGATTTGCTATTCACACTCACACCACAGTCCACATAAACACAACATGCACAAAAAACACTCTACAGGAAATGACAAATGAGATTAATTGAGCAAGGCTATATACTTTATTTTAATTGTAAATGATACTTTGTGCATGTGCTAATTTGGAATTGATTGTGGATGTGACGTGTCGTGTCTTATTGTAATCATGACTTTTCAGGACAGATCATCTCCAAGATGTTTTCTAACCTACTATGAAAGTTTATGTTGTAGGAAACATTTAATGAGGAAAACACTTATTGTGTAGTACTGATGTAAAGGAAAATATACTTAAAAGGAAAACTTAAAACTTTATTAAAAAAAGGGGGCTGCTGAACCTATAAGATAATTTTTTCTATGTCTGACCCATATGCATTTGTAAATATCTAGTTTAATGCAATTGAAAAATGTAAAATATGTGTATGTATTACCAAACAATGTAGTGTAAATGTATAGGTACATGTTTCACAGAAAATTTTTTATATCTATGTAAATATGTAATAGAAAACTGTACTCAATGTGAAGTGATATTTGTTATGTTTTGTGCTCTCTGTTGTGAACGAAAATTTTGTTTTGCAACGAACAATCTATGAACAAGTTGTGTGCAAATTTTTAAGAAAACGGTTTGCTGCGCTCATGATGGGACACTATAGGTGACTTGAGTCGCAAAACCACGGCACACTTTTCGACGAGACGAAATACGCCCTTCGGAAGACGAAATTGGAGGTTATTGAGTAGATGTAACACGGACTGGTCAGTATGGAACCACTGACACCATGTATTCCTACCAAGACTAAACCACATTTTAACTACGTCTTCCAAAGCACGCTTCATTGCGGGATTGTTCATCTCCAACTTACTTCTTCATAGTGGTGGGCAGGAAATCGCGTATCTGTTAGAAATTACAGAGATTGAGGAGTCACAGATATCACAATAACAACTTTACAAAATCTAACTGCGATTTCAGTTACAGTTAGCAGTAGCAAGTAGCATTTCACATTCAACGCCGTGAGCCATCTGTTGGCCCAATTCCGTACTGCTTTCTGTGATTTCAGTGACAAGTCGCGGCTAGAAGTCGCAAGTAGCAACTAAAAAGCGCAGTTAACAGTGCCATCTGTTGGCCAAAGTTCGTACTACGCTCATCTCTGCGACACGCAGTCCAGTCTAACTGCGATTTCTGTGACAAGTCGCAAGTAGCAACTAAAAAACCCAGTTAACAGTGCCATCTGTTGGCCAAAGTTCGTACTACGCTCATCTCTGCTACACGCTATAGAATCCAACTGCGATTTCCGTGACAAGTCGCAAGTAGCAACTAAAAAGCGCAGTTAGCAGTGCCATCTGGTGAGCAAAGTTCATACTACGCTATTCGCTACCAAATCAAACTGCGATTTCTGTGACAAATCGCAACTAAGAGTCGCAAGTAGCAACTAAAAAGCGCAGTTAACATTCTTTTCCTAGTGCCATCTGTTGACCGACGTACGTACTTCGTAATGAGAGCCTTGTGCCTCACGAGATCGATGTGCTGTGTGTGCATATGAAGGGCTTATTTCAATAGTTGTACAAGTACATTTTTGTTCATTTTGAGATACATAGTCGTAAAGTTAAATGGGCGCTGAAAAATCTGCAGTTGAGATACCGGAAATATTCAAGCATATGGCTTCTTGCTAGAGATGAACCTTTATTTATGTTTGTTTGGATCATTAATTTCAGAAGCATTATAGACAGAAAAGTGGTGGTAATGGACTTGTACCACTATTATATGACGACATGCACATTCAGCATCAGTTATGGTTGGTCAAACACAGCTGTGACTCTGAATGTATTATATTAATAAGAAGCGACATTGCCTTTTTCTCCTGAAAATATCAAGTAACGTAAGATTCCAATATAACAGTTTTGGTTAATACTCCACATGCCTACAGGACTTTGCAATGTTAACACAGCAGAACTCAAGACATCTGTATAAGTGTGGTGAAATGGAAACGTTATTATTGGGTCATATGAATGCCTCACTTTTGTTCCGACACAGATCAAGACTCGGGAACCTGGTGTTCTACTTGACAACTTCACACACAGCAACTTTTTGCCGACACTACTACCACCTACATAAGTAAGCTTTTCCTGTGTTACTTTCAAGTAATGCACTTAAGCTATTCCTGATATAACTGGAAGATCTGTACTTCCCACTTTCACATCAACAGCCTCAAAATTCATATTGTAGACTTTGGGATATGTTACAGGTCAGTGTCACACCAAGAAAAGGGGGGAGGGGGCGACATGTCACTCTCCAACAAATGTTTACCAATAAATAAGTGGCGGAAAATTACGGGTATAGGACGGCTTAACTCACTGTATTTAACATTTATTATTCCTTTAGAATCGCAAATCGCGTAACAATTTCAATAAAACACAGTTTAATCACTCATCTGCACACTTATTTCACAATTATGTCACATTTAAACTGCAAATCCTATAAGAGCTGTCTTGAATCTTCACGAGTCTCTCTCAACAGCCTTGATGTGGATAGATACGTACAGCAACCAGTAATCAGAGTCAGAACTGTGTCTGCAAAACCACAAGGATTGTTAAACAATTTTTGCTGTCACTAATTACAAGCAATATAATTGACAGAGTGGATCGCTAATATTTGCTGTAATGAAAGCCACTCAATGGGGTATATTTCACATTTGCAAGAACGATCTCACTGAAGTAATTAAGTCCATCAAAACACTTAGAAACTAACCTCTCGTCTGACGAAAACGGTCTAATGACGCAGTGGCAATTTCTCCAGATCTGTTGACAATGATATTTTGAGTTATCACTTTACTGAGTGACTGAAATGTAGTTCGGGTACCTGTGAACATAACAATATGTTAGAATTCATTTTCTAAACACGAACTATTAAGGTACTGTATGGCTACTTACATATTAATTACACTATTAATATTTTCACAGTTGTTTCTTTAATACAAAATTAAAGCCAACCGAAGAACAAACGTAAGAGATACTTACCAATGACAGGTTTGTTGAGATGCAATTTTCTGTGTGGACAGATGTACGTTTTTCATACGGTGGTAAGTCGCAGAAATTGCAGGAGTCACAGAAATCGCGGAAGTAGCAGAAATCGCAGAAATAGCAGTGGCGGAGGGATACACGACCTAGGTTCCTTAACTGCGACAAATCACAGTTAAGAATAACAGATACTGAAAAGTAGCATTCACATAAATCACAGATATCGGAAAATTGCAGTTTAGCCCATCACTACTTCTTCAAGAACTTACGTCTCAACGTAAACAAAACGTGTGACACGTGATATTTATTTTAGAGTGCAAAGACTTTACAACAGTATAAACCATTTCTAACAAGTGACATTCTACACAGAATACGTTCACACATCTCTGAATATGCACAAAAACATTAATTAATTTTATTTATTGAATGAACATGTGTAATAACATTTCGAAGTGAAAGAGAACAATGGACTATATGCCCAATAAATTTTTACAAAGCGATTAAGCACAAGTGAATACGAACTGTGAAATGAATGTTACAGTCTATGTGTATACGTGTTACCGAGAAATATGTACGTACAAACAACAGTAGACACTGGACTCTGAAACGAAAGATCGCGGATTCGATTCCGCTCATCTACATCTACATCTACATCTACATGACTACTCTGCAATTCACATTTAAGTGCTTGGCAGAGGGTTCGTCGAACCACAATCATACTATCTCTCTACCATTCCACTCCCGAACAGCGCGCGGGAAAAACGAACACCTAAACCTTTCTGTTCGAGCTCTGATTTCTCTTATTTTATTTTGACGATCAATCCTACCTATGTAGGTTGGGCTCAACAAAATATTTTCGCATTCGGAAGAGAAAGTTGGTGACTGAAATTTCGTAAATAGATCTCGCCGCGACGAAAAACGTCTTTGCTCTAATGACTTCCATCCCAATTCGCGTATCATATCTGCCACACTCTCTCCCCTATTACGTGATAATACAAAACGAGCTGCCCTTTTTTGCACCCTTTCGATGTCCTCCGTCAATCCCACCTGGTAGGGATCCCAAACCGCGCAGCAATATTCTAACAGAGGACGAACGAGTGTAGTGTAAGCTGTCTCTTTAGTGGACTTGTTGCATCTTATAAGTGTCCTGCCAATGAAACCCAACATTTGGCTCGCCTTCCCCACAATATTATCTATGTGGTCTTTCCAACGGAAGCTGTTCGTAGTTTTAACACCCAGGTACTTAGTTGAATTGACAGCCTTGAGAATTGTACTATTTATCGAGTAATCGAATTCCAACGGATTTCTTTTGGAACTCATGTGCATCACCTCACACTTTTCGTTATTTAGCGTCAACTGCCACCTGTCACACCATACAGCAATCTTTTCTAAATCGCTTTGCAACTGATACTGGTCTTCGGATGGCCTTACTAGACGGTAAATTACAGCATCATCTGCGAACAACCTAAGAGAACTGCTCAGATTGTCACCCAGGTCATTTATATAGATCAGGAACAGCAGAGGTCCCAGGATGCTTCCCTGGGGAACACCTGATATCACTTCAGTTTTACTCGATCATTTGCCGTCTATTACTACGAACTGCGATCTTCCTGACAGGAAATCACGAATCCAGTCGCACAACTGAGACGATACCCCATAGGCCCGCAGCTTGATTAGAAGTCGCTTGTGAGGAACGGTGTCAAAAGCTTTCCGGAAATCTACGGAATCAACTTGAGATCCCCTGTCGATAGCGGCCATTACTTCGTGCGAATAAAGAGCTAGCTGCGTTGCACAAGATCGATGTTTTCTGAAACCATGCTGATTACGTATCAATAGATCGTTCCCTTCGAGGTGATTCATAATGTTTGAATACACTATATGCTCCAAAACTCTACTGCAAACCGACGTCAATGATATAGGTCTGTAGTTCGATGGATCACTCCTACTACCCTTCTTAAACACTGGTGCGACCTGCGCAATTTTCCAATCTGTAGGTACAGATCTATCGGTGAGCGAGCGGTTGTATATGAGTGCTAAGTAGGGAGCTATTGTATCAGCGTAATCCGAAAGGAACCTAATCGGTATACAATCTGGACCTGAAGACTTGCCCGTATCAAGCGATTTGAGTTGCTTCGCAACCCCTAAGGTATCTACTTCTAAGAAACTCATGCTTGCAGCTCAGAAACAAATATTTTTATTTTTTCTTCTCACTTTCATTTGACTTGTATGTAAATATTATTTATGTATTTGTATATATTTAAGACATTTTATGAAATTTTATGTATGTTGAATTTGTAAAACATGATACGTATTACCTTATGATTCATGACATAACAAAGAAAATACGTCAACAAATTGTTCAGCTGCAGGTGGTACACCTTTGCCTTCGCAATTTGGGGGGCTGTTTAATGAACCATTTGCACAGACGATATTTAATTTACTTAAGTTAGAGTATATGAATCGATTTTTTAAGACAAGAGAAAGCAAAATAAGGGAATTAAGACCGCTCTCTTGTCGCAGCCAGTAGGCATCTACGCTCTTATGTCATTCGTTGTCCTAGATGGACGTAATATTTTGTGTGGCTCCACAGTTAGCCATATTGATACTTATTTGCAGAAAAGAGCCGCAGAATTAATAAGTCGCTCTCATTTGTGAATTATCTGCAATTATTTACCTAGAATTTTACGTAAGTGTCATTTATATCGTAATGTATATGCTGAAATGAGTATATGTTTTATTTAATCGTATGCTTTTCTCCGTTTTAGTAGTTTTAGTCACTCCATTGTCATGATTGATGCTGAGGTCAGATATCAGACTCTGTCTACAAAAAATGTATAATGAGCCCTGGCTACGTTCCGTACATCTTCGGACGTACGAAGCTCGATAAATTCACGGCGTAAATTTTAATCTCTTAATTACTCAACCAAACAAACAAACAATTATTATTATCATTACAAATTATTATTATTGTTATTACGTATTATTATTATTACTTTATTTTTTATTTGTTAAAATGCCCACATGAATATTCCCCAGAGCGTAATGGAGCCGCCGCCAGCTTGTCTAGCTGCCTTAGTACAAGGGTGAGGCAGGCGACGGATTCGCGCCTTGCCATCAGCATGATGAAGAAGGTATGGGGATTCATCAGACAATGCAACGCTCTGCCAACGTCAAGTAGCGACGGTCACGTGCCCATTTCAGCAGTAGCTACTGATGTCGTCGTTGTAACATTGGCACATGCATGGGTCGTCGGTTGCGGAGGCCTGTCGTTAGAAGTGTTTGGTGCACTGTGTTTTCAGACACAATTGTACTCTCTCCAGCATTAAAGCCTTATGTTGGTTCCGCCACAGTTCGCCGCCTGTCTTATTTTACCTCTCTGCCCTGCCTACGACGTCCGACATCTGTAAAGAGGGGTGGCCGCCCAAGCACATGACGTCTGGAAGTGGTTTCACCACGCGTTGAAGACGTTCACCGCAGCAGTGTGTGTGTGTGTGTGTGTGTGTGTGTGTGTGTGTATTCCTAAGGGACCACACTGTTGACGTCATCGGGCCCTAGACTTACACACTACTTAAACTAACTTATGCTAATAGGGAACCTCCCCATCGCACCCCCCTCAGATTTTGTTATAAGTTGGCACAGTGGATAGACCTTGAAAAACTGGACACAGATCAATCGAGAAAACAAGAAGAAGTTGTGTGGAACTACGAAAAAAATAAGCAAAATATACGAACTGAGTAGTCCATGCGCTACATAACCAACATTAAGGATAATGTGAGCTCAGGAACACCGTGGTTATGTTAATTAAAAAAAAAAAAAAAAAAAAAACCTCCCCCTACACATGAATAATTATTATGATACATACGCCAACTTCCTCAGAAGAACAGTCATGTGAACTCCATTTTCGATGATGCGATTCAGAACATGAAGAAACGAGAGACAATTTGATCTTTGAAAAACAAATACGATCAAGTGACGAACATCACTATCTGGTTTAGACTTGGATTTTTGTTCTAAAATGTCAAGGAACCTGTAATTAATTTTAGTTTGTTTTATTACTTTTCAATGTCAGTTGAAAATTATGTACTACTGTGGAATGTTATGACTAACTAAAAATAAAAATAAAATAAATAAAAAAACGTGGTTAGCGTGAGCAGTTCCGGAATGAGAGGTCCTTAGTTCAAGTCTTCCATCGAGTGAAAATTTTACTTTCTTTATTCTCGCAAAGTTATGATCCGTCCGTTCGTTCATTGACGTCTCTGTTCACTGTAATAAGTTTAGTGTCTGTGTTTTGCGACCGCACCGCAAAACCGTGCGATAGTAGACGAAAGGACGTGCCTCTCCAATGGGAACCGAAAACATTTGCTCGCAAGGTCATAGGTCAACCGATTCCTCTACAGGAAAACACGTCTGATATATTCTATACGACACTGGTGACGGAATGTGAGTCACATGACAGGAATATGTTGTCGACCCACCTAACTTGTACACTTGGCGAATGGGTAAAAAGATTCTTCTACCTTGCCGATTTAGGTTTTCTTGTGGATGTGATAATCACTCCCAAAAAAGTGATGAAAACATAAGAGTTTGTCACATGAACTGCAACAAATGAATGTAACAGTTTCACAGTCACACAGTTTTCCCTTTGCTCTGTCAAAACATATGTTTTTAACGTTTTCCAATGTTTCCGTGTGTAGACCGTCAAATCCTGCATGTGTCCAAGCAAATCTGAACATGTCCTGGAATTTTGGAGAGCGAAGTTGATTATTTTTGAGTGCCTTAACTTTGATAATAGTCTGAAAATAAAAAATTTTTCACTCGAGGGAGGCTTGAACCAAAAACCTTTTATTTCGCAGCTGCTCTCGCTAACCACGGGACCACGGCGCTTCGGCGTTTACAGTGTCCTTGATGCTGCCTATGATGCGCATGGACTACTCAGTTTGTATATTTTGCTTATTTTTTTCATAGTTCCACACAACTTCTTCCTGTTTTCTCGATTGATCTGTGTTCAGTTTTTCAAGGCCTATCCACTGTGCCAACTTGTAATTAAATCTGAGGGGGTGCGATGGGGAGGTTCCCTTGTAAGAAAAACACACACACACACCCATGCCCCAAGGAGGACTCGAACCTCCGGCGGGAGGGGCCGCGCAATCCGTGACATGGCGCCTCAAACCGCGCGGCCACTCCGCGCGCTTCACCACAGCAGTCCTCGAACTCCCGACCAGTCGTGCAGTTTCCGGAATGCTTCTGTCAAGTCTTGGGGTCATCCCAATCTTCCCTCGGTCTAACTCAGATGAACCGCGCGCCTTCCCCATTCTACACAAGGACAGCACACTCACTCATCCTACATGCGTCGTACGTGTGTCTGACTAGCAGTCATTCCTCACCAGGAGACGCTGCTATCGCCTGAACGGACTTATATCGATAGTAGGTCGTTAGTCGGCGGTCATAATGTTCTCGCTGACCAGTGTACAGTGAATGCAGACCGTATGGGAAACTGCAATCGCTGTAAATTGAAATGTGTGTTTTAATCACTTTGGAACGAAATACACAACTGTTTCTGCGTATCAGGGATCCGACAGTTCGTTGGTAGGTTTGTGGATGTATGTAGCATTAGACGTCTACGCACAGGTCAAGTAATTCCCGTAAGTAACGGGCCTCTGAATCAGCGTACACGCTGATTGCGCTCGACATCGACGGAGATGGGTTCCGTAAGATTTACATCAGGCGAATTTGGCCGCTGAGACATCAACGTGAGTTCATTATAATGTACAATATTGCTCCCACCAGCTGCGTCCGTGGCACGCTGCACGTTTCGAGACGAAACTTTGGAGGAAAGAGAGATGCATTTACAACAAGATCGACGTAGAAACCAATAATCGAGAACAGTGAGCGACATTCAGACCCAAAAACGAGCATTGAATTACAACTCAGATTACGATTACTGTAATCGCCCTAAAGTCCTAATACGACGGATGGATGTCATATGTAACTACTGTTGGGCGAAGAAATATAAATGGGAACCGCAAGGTATGTGTCGCTCCAATAGAAAATTGAAGCTGTGGCCACTTAATGAACCTCCAGAACCACTGCTGTCTTACTTGTCTGGTACACAACAGATTCTAAGCATTTTTCAACAATTCAAGTTTTCAAATGACATCTTTTGGAGCGTGTTGTGTTGTGCAAGACGCGGTTTTATGCCCGCTTTTAAGGTACAGGGCCAAATTTACGGTATCACTTCCCGTTTCACATGAAAATCCGAAATTCCTACGAGTTTCCTCCAAGGGCAATGAAAAATTAGACGCTGATCAATGATATGCTAGTATATCGGTCGCGTGACAAGAGATCTTTTTAAATCTGCAAAGCTCTCACACACTGATTCTGTAGACGAAGATCTCATTCATTTAAAGTTTCCTTTGTCCTAGACGTAGCAGCTCTCAAACGCATATGTTGTGGACGAATCACTCTTTCCTCCGAAATATCCCTTGCCCTAGATATAGAAGCTCTCATACGCTCATGATGTAGACGAAGTTGTCCAGGTGTTTCCGAAGCCCGGATAGCTCATTGTCTTTTAGCTGCAGTGTTTTTCTGACCAATATACTTTCTTTTCTTCGGCGGTATTTCGATATGTATGAAGTCATATTTACCTCAACTAAGCTTATCTCCTTCTAGATGAAGTTTATATAAACAAACCAGCTCACAAAAGTACTAATAATTAGCAGTAAGAAAGCAAGATGACTTGGATGGTAGACGGTAATCTAAGTTAACAGCCACGTTTCCCAACGACCAAACAAAGCAATAGTCAAATAAAGATGACGATGTAAACGACTTTTAAACTTTCGCTTCCGGAGAAAGTGGGGTTGCGCTTTGTTATCAATATACGATAAGCAGAACTTCAGTATTTCTGTTAAGCTTCCATAGGAACTAATTGATTTTCTATTAGCATTTTTAATTCATTTGTTCAAACAAATTTTTGCAAATTTTGTCTTTTCCCCTATATGAAAATATAATTATTTGCGCCAGCTATTGTTATCTTTTGCAATAATTTTCTCATTGTGTTTTTGAAGAATTCTTCTTCTGTTGTTTCAGTTCAGTTTCTACTGTTTCAAGTAGAACTGTGGTTGAGGACGACTCGAAATGTTCGAATAGTTTACGTCACAGTTCGGGAAATCTGAGGTTCTGTTCGATATTCTGATCGGCTTGTGATCTAGTGACTTTTGTTAGTGCTGTATCCACGACTTGCCTTAGCGTTTGTATGGCACTGTGGGTTTTAATAGCCTGTGAAACACGGGCTAAAATATCTTCTAGGGTATATGTCATATGTAACAACGGCAAGTAATCAATAAATCAGAGATTGAAAACATTTTCTGTGAAATTCTTGAGCTTTCGCTAGTTCCGCGATCTAGTGACATACATGACGTCTGATGACACTGTCTCCAAGACGGGTACTGTAATTTATTCTCGAGATAGGAATTACAATCACTTTACCATGATGTATTTCGTTTGTTAGGCATTTAATTTTTCAATTATTATCTTCATTGTTTCATTTGAATGTCGAAATTTGAAGTAAATCGGCCAAGAACTTTGAAGCAAGTTGGTCAAGTGCTTATCGAGGTGTTTCGTAACAACGCTTTTCCTTTATATGTTGTATACATATGTTTATATATTGTGTATAATAAAAGTATATAGAAAATTTCCGCCCGAACATTCATTAGGCGATCGTGTAGAAATCTGAAGTAAATCGGCCAAGAACCCTTTAGAGAGTTTGGTAGCAACCTTTCCCTTTATAGGTTACACACACATGTTTCAAGTCAGTTTATGCAATCATTTATAGACAGTAATCTTTCTCTTGTCTTGAAGGTCAAGCGTGAAAAACTTCATCAGGTTCGGAATAAAACAGATGATTTTTATGAATTACAAAACAAACGGACACTCTTATTAATATATACAAAACACTACACGTATGCCTCATGGATGGGAGAAATGTGTAGTTGTGGAACCTCGAAAGTATAGCGACCCCCATTTCTTACCAATATGAAGAGCCGTACACACAAGTGAGCTAGTTATAAAGGATGGTAAAGGGGAAGGGGGAGGAGAGAGAGCTTCATCCGCATTGGTCCATTCGGCTTCATTGTGTCCCCATTGGCTGAGACCCCATCCTCCAATCTTATATCACGTGGCCACTACTGATTTACGTCATAATCTTGAATATAACACGCACAGTTGGCTAAGGCTCGTGGGAGGGTTCCCCTGGGCGATTGTCCGGGGGGGGGGGGGGGGGGGTGGAGAGAGAGTGGGGATGGCCTTGATTATAAGCCATCGAAGTTCGTAACCTGTCACTGGATGCCTTTATCTCATTAGCAATGCGCACTGTATCCAGAAATGGTGGCAATCAAAAACCACTACTTATCCATTGCTGTGGTATCATATCGAGCTCATACTGAGAACGCGAGTGCAGGCTAACGAGATCCTGCAAGTTTTCTCAGTGCGTGTCAAGGCGATCTGAAAAGAGTGCTCCCTGGACGTGATGCTCGGCCCGACCTTTGCCTGTGCCTTAACCCGCAATGATATCCTGCTAGGCTAAGGCCTACACGCCAGTTTGTTTCTTTGACACATTAGGGAAAAACTCTAGAAAAATTTTTGTGTGCCAAGTTGACTAGCCACCAGCAGCTGTTTAGTATAAATGGGTGGAAGTTTGTTTTCCGTCGAGGGAAGTACACCGAGGAGGCGGATTAACCCCGCGGCCGAATTTGTCAAGTCGTCTACTCCTGGGAGTCATCATTCTCAAGAGCTTTTGACCAACTGTGGTGGCCGGCGCTGTTTTCTCGCTTG
The DNA here is from genome assembly GCF_021461385.2 of Schistocerca piceifrons. Taxonomy (NCBI): domain Eukaryota; kingdom Metazoa; phylum Arthropoda; class Insecta; order Orthoptera; family Acrididae; genus Schistocerca; species Schistocerca piceifrons. Next base: position 1,218,379,553 of record NC_060138.1, read on the forward strand.
CAGGATATGTACAGTGCATTGTCGCTAAACGGCTGTCTGAAGAGCTACGATAGAGACCAGGTGTTTGAGATGACGCCCCGGAACAGAGTTGTAATCAAGAACACTATAAAAGGATGTCCACAGGGCTCAGTATTCGGGCTATAAATATGCAGCCCCTGCATATACAGTACTGTGGGCTGTCAGTTATGTTGACGACCTACTAATCTTGGTATAACGCAACAATCGTCTGCAGTTGGAGATGAGCTTCAGGAAAGTAATGGAAATCTTAACATATTGGTGCATAAGATCAAAAATGACAATCGTACCCAACAAATCAAGTTATATGCTACTAAATGGAAAGACTGCACGAGACCCATCAGTATGAATAGAGAACTCTGTCGTGCATACAATGACAATGTGTAGCTACCTGCTTTTCTATCTGGATTAAAACTGGAATTTAGCTTCCCACATTGACTAAGTTGGAGGGAAAACTCTAGCAGTTGTACACAAGCTGACGAGAATTGGGCAGCAAAGTTTTAATTTATCGCCCAAGATAACAAGAGAAGAATCAAAGGAATGTACTCGTAAGATCACTAAGTGCCACTGGCACATCATCAACAGACGGGCTAATTAGTCATCGTGGGCCTTTGTCCACTAGATTTTATCCTCAGGCAAAAAGCCGGTAATTATTGGAAAAAGAAACAGTTCTTTAAAAATATAATGGAAATCATGGGCAAAACCATAAATAATGAAAGAGAAATAAAAGAAGAAATAATTAACATCTCTCAATAACAATACATCAACGACTGGACCTAGGGCATACGAGTTCGTTCTTAATGTTAAGAAAAGATTCAAATTAAAGAATTTTGAATCTAGTCAAGGACTAACACATCTTCCTACGGCCCGTGAGCCATTGTTGCATAACGAAACAGGACAGAGAAAAAGAAGCAGATGAGAGTGACTGTGGTGTCCCAGCAGGCTGCTCAGAATATGTCACTCGAGTGCTGTACTCTCCCTGCTGCAGTAACAGAGGAAAGACAGTAATTGCTAACTCAAGACACAAAACAGGTAATAAGTGTGTAACGCCGGAAATGCATATCCTCGTATTTCCATCTATTGTACTATAATTTTTTCCTTATTTTGTTACCTGAAGATATAACGTTTCTGTGTCTTTGTATATTGTAGTTGTTTTACTATTTGTATATATATGCATTTATGTCGATTTATAATTGGTTTATTTTATGAATATTATTTGTATTTGTACGCTGGGTCTGGCCTAGGAAAAACTATGCTATCGAACGAATACATCGATAGGTCGTGTGGAGAACCTAAGTGTTTAGGATCTTTGGTAGTGTTAACGCTGTCCCGTGGAGCGCGGGCAGAGAGAGAGTCTGGCGGCAGTAGTGCGGTTGCGAAGGTGTGTTGTGTGACGCTCCCGCGAGTTACCGCGCTTTCGGGGTTTGGCAGCATGTAATTGCGCTCGACTGGCTATAATAGTTTCTAGCACGGTGTCGCGGTCGGGAAGCATTAGCTGGCACACATCAAGAGCCCGTTTCGCCTGGTGACCGTGTCGAGAAGAAGGCGCGCCAGCATCCAGCTTCTGCAACAGCGACGGCCGACAATGAGTGACTGTCGCCACCTCCTCGATCGACGACTTCAAACCTTCAATCAACCAACAAGGAAGACTAAAAGCACGTAAAGTTTCAGAACTGTATGGCAGACCTCAGCTTTTCAAACTGTTCCATTTGCCTCGCAAAATTACAGCAACTTAGCATGAACCTTTGTTGCTCATTGTCCCAATTGCATTACCAAGCAGGGTCCCTTCCTTTTCCGAAATGAACCCGAGTGTCGTTGAAATTCAGACGCCAGCATTAAAGTACAATCATTCCATTTCACTGCTTTAATTTCAAATTTCAGTTTAAGTATTCATAGCTGGCTACAATATTTAGATTACACAAGCACAAATTAAGAGTGCGAGTTTTGTTACCGTATTTTAGCTTACCTGTGACTGCAGCTCAGCTTGGTACATACTAAAGTTTACTATTGTTAATTGTTCAGAATCATTTACTTCAAGTTCAAAGTTAAATCTCTTATTTCTAAATTGCGTAGATTCAAGTTGCTTTTGAAATGATTGTTGAGGTAGTCCAAGACTAACCGTATTTTACTGAATTTCGATGTGCTTCAGAAAGAAAGCTCACTATTAACTTCAGTCACTAAATTAACTTTCAGTTTTCCGGTTTTATTAATTCTTTCGCTAAATTAAGTCAGAGTGTAGCGAAATTTATTACTTCTGACAAACTTTCAGTTTTCACACTACACGTGTCAACCTTCAGTTGCCACGCTTCTAGTGCTAATTATATGTGTAATAACCTTTCTTTTTCAGTTACTATAGTAATTGTCCATAGGACTGGCGACCGTAATTTCCCCCAAATCTCAAATATCTAATTACCGCTAGTTAATTGTTAACGTAATGGCAACACATTTGCTTTCTTTATTAACTTTACCCCTTTTCAAAATTAATTTCCACCAGTTTCATTGGCATTTTTCCTTCCATAGAGATGTAACCCTTTCCTCCCTCTTTACCGACAGATTAACTTCGGTGACGTTTGCTTTTTCCAAATCTCCATTAGGTACACGCGGTTTAATTTTTTCACTGTCATTAAGGTCGATAAGTGAGGGGAATTTTACAGGTGGTGCACAAATGTTATCCATATTAGACAATATGACAAATAAAATCTCTGTTGTTGCATAGTAACAATATAATGCGTGGTTAATGGCCCATAAAGGGTAATACGGGCCAGAGATAGATATGGATCGTCAGTCAACCTGCTGCACACAGGCATAGAACAAGAAAATATAGCCAGACTTGTTTTTAAGTGTAGTTGCGTGAGTAGCACTGAAATAATAATGTGTTCATTAATGTTAATAATCACATATATGTATCCCGTTATTTCGGTTAAAGAATCGTTCATATGATCTACAGAACATTTAACTAACTAGCTAAACAGCTAACTAAGTAAGCGTGCTGGACACCCCAGGCTGGACCGCGCAACAGGAACTGGGACGTCCTGTCGAGCTGATGACGCCTCCTCGTCAGTTAAAAATCAAGTAGAAGTAATAGTTGGACAGTGCTCGGAAGGTAGAAATGTAGTTACATTAGTATGAGCGCTGGACTGTAGGACTGTTTAGTTATCGTGATGGTAAATATAACTGGGGAATTAAGGCAGCCGTTTGAAGATCGTAGCGGGTCGGGTCCCCGCCCCTAGGGATGTTAGACTACTGGACAACCTGCATGGCTCATCAGGCCGAAAATATTATGTGAAATCTTGTAATAATAGTCGTAGGTAGGGCCTTAATGGCATGAAATTTTATTGGGAACGCCTGGCGGCGGCTCCGACATTCCCGTTTGAGTTTAACTGATTTCTATTCAAAAAAATGGCTCTGAGCACTATGGGACTCAACATCTTAGGTCATAAGTCCCCTAGAACTTAGAACTACCTAAACCTAACTAACCTAAGGACACCACACACACCCATGCCCGAGGCAGGATTCGAACCTGCGACCGTAGCAGTCCCGCGCTTCCGGACTGCAGTGCCAGAACCGCTAGACCACCGCGGCCGGCTGATTTCTATTGCCAAAAACTTTCTTAGACCTGCATTCCTTGAATGTGTGACCTATTCTTTGACAATCAGCGCATTGAGGTTGTCTGCAGTTTTTTGCTATATGTCCCTGTCGATCGCACTTAAAACATCGTACTCCTGCTGAAAATACATTTCGCTTCTCCTTGTATCTGGTGGCAAAGTCTATTTCTTCGAAAGCCGTCGGCACACATACAGCTTCTGCTAAATTTTTAGGAAACTCTACCCTGACACGATGGGACGTTTCAGGAGGTAACCCATGTAAAAATGTTTCCAGAGCTCTATCTTCTGCGTCTCGTAAAATAACTTTATTTGCTTCATCACTAGTTGTCAACTGATAGGTGTTAATATTAACTTTTCTAATCCTATCTACAAAGCTTTCAACGACTCGTTTTGCCTCTGAGTGATAGTGTTTAATTTTTCCTTATAAAATCTACAGCTGTTCTGTTTTTGAAAACGTTTAAGTAATCCATTCTTCAATTCCTCATGGTATAATACGTGTGCTTTAGCCTCTTCTATCAAACTTAACTTTGTCATTTGTAAGGGCTGTTCGTCTGACCATGACCCTAACTTTGTAACTGCTACTAAATCATCAAAAAAGGCTGTTATGTCCTCGCCAGGTTTACCTGAAAAAGGAGTTACCAAGGCTGCAGCTGAGGAATCTAGGGTGGGAGATATTGAACCGGTTTGCCTAACCTCACACAACTGTTTAAATAATGCATTATTATCATTTTTAAGCTGTGCTATTTGATTAACTAAGCTCTGATTAGTTTCCTCAGTAGAAACCGCTTGTGGTGCTGACTCTGAGTTTGTACGATTTCGTGTCATCATTTTACAAACTATTAGTTACACAATCTTACTACACTGAATTAAAAAGATGTTTAAATATTTTCGACAAACTCTTAAAATTAGGAGATAAAATACAGTTCTAAATAAAGAAAATATTACGACTGCTATGCAAACCTCTATCCTTTCACACATTAAATAATACTAACTGTGGACCTTAGTGGCTGTCATCCACACCTCATATTTTTTCTCTGACACCAAATGTAACTGGGTTTACTCTTCTCTATACGGCCACGTGTGTTGTGCGTCGGCCAGCGGAGCGGCGCGGCGAGGGAAGGCAGTGTCCCGGACTCGAACAACGGACTCCAGCTTGCCAGTCTTCGGCTGTCAGATCTTCATCACCAGCTCACAGGTGACTGCTGATGTGAGGCCATCTCCTTCCCGTCCTCACGAGTCACCCGGGTACGTAAAAGTAGTCAGCCTTCAAATACGTTCTAACTTCTGTCTTCTGGCGGCGAGGCTGCTGCTTGCTATTCCATTACAGCGGCGGACTTGGTGCTTCTGTGTACGATGTAGTCTCTTCTTGCATGACGGTCTTCAGCACCGAAACTGACTGAAAACTACTGCTACTTCTTCGTCTTCTTCGTCTCCGTCTCCGTCTGTCTGGCCCACTGCGTCTCGCGTATTTATTTACTTCAGTTCACTGGAAGTGAACGATTTCACGATCATTGCCTCTTCTGTCACGTTGAAAAGCGTCTCAAAGAATCTTCTTAATGTCGGTAATTGGCTTTTGGAATGTAGGCGAGGGCCTTTGATCACATGTGACAGTTGAGAAACAAGTGAGCCGGTCATTGCCTCTTCTGTCACGTTGAAAAGCTTCTCAAAGAATCTTCTTAATGTCGGTCATTGGCTCTTGGAATGTAGGCGGGTGCCTTTGATCACATGTGACACTTGAGAAACACGTGAGCCAGTCGGGTGATGCCCTGACAGCTGAATCGACAGCGTCCGCTTACGTGGGGAGGGAGATGGCTTCTCCTGAACGTGCTGACTTGCAAGCGCCGGCCGTAACCACTGCTGCTCTGCCCGCTGTTTGCCAGTGTGTAATTCTTCTAAACTAAACTAAGTTTTTCATTTATTTTATAATTTCTACTTCACTTCACATTATTTCACTAATGTATTTACCTATCTTAAGTACCACTCAACAATAATAACAAAGAATAATACGCTGTAAAAAGTGTTCAAATGTGTGTGAAATCTTACGGGACTTAACTGCTAAGGTCTCTAACATTCTGCGTGGTGTCTGTAGTTCTAAGTCGTGTCTCCCTACCGCTTTCACGCAACGACTCTCTGAGCGTGTTTTTTAGGGAATTGACTAGTTTGAACCTGGGACCTGTTGCTGGTAAGGAGATACCAGACCACACATGACATGTAGAGTTCAGAAGAGTTCAGTGAGACTAGCGATGAGATAACCAAATACTTAATGGTTTCAGCGTCAGCTCCACTGCACTCCCTGTAAAAGAATCTTAATACTAACTAAATTTAGTCGAAGGGGTTCAAGGCTTTCCTATTTGTAGTTAGATGGTAAAATAACGTCGAAAAAGCTGTTAAGTTTACCATTGGAAATTTTATTCTACTCACAAAACATTGTTTATAAATTGCACTATTGATAGAAGGAAACGTTTTAATACAGGATGATAGAAACAAACTGCGTTCAACAAAAATGTGAACGAATATTCCCTGAGTGGGTTTCCAACTCCTACAATGGATCGATGGATGACCTATGCCATATCACATCTATAATGTAGGTTTAAATTAAGTTTCACAAAAGAGAAAACTATCAAAATGGTTTACAGTGACCCTCAATTATCTTTAATTACTTATCTATCTTGTCGTAAATTACCTGATGTGGCTTCTCAATAATTATATAACAGAAAAATCATCGCGTTTCAGATTTTAACTTACGTAGCAAATGTGAATAGCATGAGCTTTAATTGACGATCGACACTAGTATTACACAAAACGGGGATGTAACAGATGAGACTTCTGCAGTTCTGAGTGAAGCTTTATGCGCTGTTATGCGGCATCGCGTGCGTTCATTACCTTGTCGTTGATTGGGCAGCTTCAGGGGGCAGCGGAAGGCGCAGCTCCACCTTCGCCGTCTCGGAAGCAACTCTCTCCTAACTTCTCCTTACTACAATTTTCCGAAGTTGGTTTAAAAAAAACTATCTGGCTGTGTTTTCATCTGACCAATCAGGGTCTCAATGTTAACCTTAAGCTCCGCCTACAAAAATTTTGTCTATCCAATGAGAAACGTTATACTTTTCGTGGTGGGGCAATGTTTTTAAAGTTTGCAACGTAACAGAGACGCAAAAAAGTCTCACGCTAAAACTTGCAGCTGGTGTGGGCCTTTTAGTGTTATCGTAAGGTCTATACTGTTCTTCTGGAGAGCTCTATCTTTTAACATGGGCTGGGGGGGGGGTGGTCCTGTCGGTTACTTTCCGTGGTGGGGCAATGTTTTTAACGTTTGCAACGCAACAGAGACGCGAAAAAGTCTCACGCTAAAACTTGCGGCTGGAGTGGCCCTTTTTGTGTTATCGTAAGATCTATACTGTTCTTCTGGAGGGCTCTAGCCTTTAGCATGGGCTGGGGGGTGGTCCTAGCGGTTAGCCGGCGACGTGGGTGTCCGTCCCTTATCGTAGGGCCTTCTAGCTTAACACGGTTCTGCTCTCGGCTTCTGTTCTCGTTTCTCCCCTCGGAACTGCGTCTGTCTCACGGTGGGAAGGTATGACATGCATTTAGGCATTCTTGTGTTTGTCTGTGGTATTCCATTTGCTCACTCGTTACTCGTATTACTTTGGTTAATTTAAAGTCACGATTTATTCGGAGCTATGTGACATACTACTGGATTTGCTTATCACGTCAGGGTTTTCATGGAAGGTGTTGGATTTGCCTGACACCTTACGGGTCATGAGTCCCTAAGCTTACACACTACTTAACCTAAATTATCCTAAGGACAAACACACACACCCATGCCCGATGGAGGACTCGAACCTCCGCCGGGACCAGCCGCACAGTCCATGACTGCAGCGCCTTAGACCGCTCGACTAATCCTGCGCAGCTACGCTGTAAAAGAAAGTAAAATTATTTACTTCAGAAGAAGATAGCTTGGTCCATATATTGTGTTAGAGATGGGTCATATAATGTAATATTAACGTAAAAAAAACTTGCTCAATATTGGGTGCCACAGGCGTTCTGTACACGGGCTCTTGTACAGGTGCGCCACACTTACTGAAAACGGCCACAGTAAACAGTACTCCCCCACTTGCCTTCCCAACTAACCTTACGCTCTCATTCCATTTCATGTTGTTTTGCAGCTCTACCCCTGGGCAGAAGGAATGTTAGAGTCTAACAACCCGTCAAGGACATTGTCTGGAGAGATGGTGAGCCAGGTTTTAGAAGGACAGGGATGGAAATCGACTGTGCCCACTCCATCCTGGCAGTCACCTTAAGGAACTTAGGTAAGCCCCGAAAAGTCTCGTGTAAGTGAGTAGCCTTTACTTGTCTTTGTGTGTTATTGCAAATACAAAAATGGGAATGTTAACTAACAATCTAAATTTGCTACTGACCTCAAAGCCACATCACTTCCATAAAATTGAAAAGAATCCTGTGTGTGAAAACCGATCTCATTCATAAGCAATTAAATAAACAAATCAATAATTTCACACTCTGTAGACTTGATAGTATGAAGTGTAAAAAAAAAACCTACTGTGTAAAAAAACTGTAATGTCGACCTGTATGAGAATTTAACCTGAAACACACGAAAATGTCTGCAGTGATATATGCCCCTGGTAAAATAAAGAAATTGACAGAACCAACATCGGGCATAAGAAACAAAACAAGCACTATTATGAATGTCACCGGCAAAAACAATTACTGGCAGAAACAGTAACACAGTAAGACACTGCAACAGCTAAAAAAATACTGCTAAAAACTAACCACAGTTGGTTCAGGGAAATTGGTTCATAATCTTGACACGGAATGCCAATGAAAGACATGGCTCAACCTTAAAGTTCTGAAATTTCAGTTAGGAAGAACTTCTTAAAACAATTATTGAATCTGATATGAAAATTAATTTAATCTTCCACTGTACAGTAAATTAACTCAGAAGATTAATCAATAGAATAATTATCGAAAACTGGACAGTGAAGAGGGTGAAGTGGACCAACAATACAAGTCCACAAAAACAAACTTTTTACCTCATCAAATAATGTCTTCTTCTTCATTGCAGAACCATTTTTTACGTCCGTATGCTATTCAACTACTGTTCTGAGTCATCATTCCTCCTCATAATAAATCTGCAATTCACATAGTTCCAAAAGTGCGTCGATGCATTACATTGTACACTCAATGAACCACGCCTGCTGCACACCGCAGCTATCCAGTACTGACAGTCAAAGATTCTACGACAGCACAATGCTACCATCGCAGACACAGATACTGTTGCCTAACAACTGTTTCTCTGACCACAGTTCTTCAAATACACTCCTGGAAATTGAAATAAGAACACCGTGAATTCATTGTCCCAGGAAGGGGAAACTTTATTGACACATTTCTGGGGTCAGATACATCACATGATCACACTGACAGAACCACAGGCACATAGACACAGGCAACAGAGCATGCACAATGTCGGCACTAGTACAGTGTATATCCACCTTTCGCAGCAATGCAGGCTGCTATTCTCCCATGGAGACGATCGTAGAGATGCTGGATGTAGTCCTGTGGAACGGCTTGCCATGCCATTTCCACCTGGCGCCTCAGTTGGACCAGCGTTCGTGCTGGACGTGCAGACCGCGTGAGACGACGCTTCATCCAGTCCCAAACATGCTCAATGGGGGACAGATCCTTAGATCTTGCTGGCCAGGGTAGTTGACTTACACCTTCTAGAGCACGTTGGGTGGCACGGGATACATGCGGACGTGCATTGTCCTGTTGGAACAGCAAGTTCCCTTGCCGGTCTAGGAATGGTAGAACGATGGGTTCGATGACGGTTTGGATGTACCGTGCACTATTCAGTGTCCCCTCGACGATCACTAGTGGTGTACGGCCAGTGTAGGAGATCGCTCCCCACACCATGATGCCGGGTGTTGGCCCTGTGTGCCTCGGTCGTATGCAGTCCTGATTGTGGCGCTCACCTGCACGGCGCCAAACACGCATACGACCATCATTGGCACCAAGGCAGAAGCGACTCTCATCGCTGAAGACGACACGTCTCCATTCGTCCCTCCATTCACGCCAGTCGCGACACCACTGGAGGCGGGCTGCACGATGTTGGGGCGTGAGTGGAAGACGGCCTAACGGTGTGCGGGACCGTAGCCCAGCTTCATGGAGACGGTTGCGAATGGTCCTCGCCGATACCCCAGGAGCAACAGTGTCCCTAATTTGCTGGGAAGTGGCGGTGCGGTCCCCTACGGCACTGCGTAGGATCCTACGGTCTTGGCGTGCATCCGTGCGTCGCTGCGGTCCGGTCCCAGGTCGACGGGCACGTGCACCTTCCGCCGACCACTGGCGACAACATCGATGTACTGTGGAGACCTCACGCCCCACGTGTTGAGCAATTCGGCGGTACGTCCACCCGGCCTCCCGCATGCCCACTATACGCCCTCGCTCAAAGTCCGTCAACTGCACATACGGTGCACGTCCACGCTGTCGAGGCATGCTACCAGTGTTAAAGACTGCGATGGAGCTCCGTATGCCACGGCAAACTGGCTGACACTGACGGCGGCGGTGCACAAATGCTGCGCAGCTAGCGCCATTCGACGGCCAACACCGCGGTTACTGGTGTGTGCACTGTGCCGTGCGTGTGATCATTGCTTGTACAGCCCTCTCGTAGTGTCCGGACCAAGTATGGTGGGTCTGACACACCGGTGTCAATGTGTTCTTTTTTCCATTTCCAGGAGTGTATATCGTTTTCCTTTAGAAACATTAACACATCCAATAACATCATCAAAAAAAGCCATTTACACTGGGTATTACACTACTGGCCATTAAAATTGCTACACCAAGAAGAAATGGAGATGATGAACGACCATTCATTGGACAAATATATTATACAAGAACTGATATGTGATTACATTTTCACGCAATTTGGGTGCATAGATCCTGAAATCAGTACCCAGAACAACCACCTCTGGTCGTAATAACGGCCTTGATACGCCTGGACATTGAGTCAAACAGAACTTGGATGGCGTGTACAGGTACAGCTGCCCATGCAGCTACAACACGATACCACAGTTCATCAAGAGTAGTCACTGACGTAATGTGACGAGCCAGTTGCTCGGCCGCCAGTGACCGCACGTTTTCAATTGGTGAGAGATCTGGAGAATGTGCTGGCCAGGGCAGCAGTCAAACATTTTCTGTATCCAGAAATACCCGTACAGGACCTGCAAGATGCGGTCGTGCGATATCCTGCTGAAATGTAGGGTTTCACAGGGATGATCGAATGAAGGGTAGAGCCACGGGTCGTAACACATCTGAAACGTAACGTCCACTGCTCAAAGCGCCGTCAATGCGAACAAGAGGTGACCGAGACGTGTAACCAATGGCACCCCATACCATCACGCCAGGTGATATGCCAGCATGGCGATGACGAATACACGCTTCCAATGTGCGTTCACCGCGATGTCGCCAAAAACGGATGCTACCATCATGATGCTGTAAACAGAACCCGGATTCAACCGAAAAAATGACGTATTGCCATTCGTGCCCTCAGGTTCGTCGTTGAGTACATAATCGCAGGCGCTCCTGTCTGTGATGCAGCGTCAAGGGTAACCGTAGCCATGGTCTCCGAACTGATAGTCCATGCTGCTGCAAACGTCGTCAAACTGTTCGTGCAGATGGTTGTAGTCTTGCAAACGTCCCCATCCGTTGACTCGGGGATCGAGACGTGGCTGCACTATCCGTTACAGCCATACGGATAAGATGCCTGTCATCTTGACTGCTAGTGATACGATGCCGTTGGGATCCAGCACGGCGTTCCGTTTTACCCTCCTGAACCCACCGATTCCATATTCTGCTAACAGTCATTGGATCTCGACCAACGCGAGCAGCAATGTCGCGATACGATAAACCGCAATCGCGATAGGTTACATTCTGACCTTTATCAATGTCGGAAACGTGATGGTGCGCATTTCTCCTCCTTACACGAGGCATCATAACAACGTTTCACGGGGAACGCCGGTCAGCTGCTGTTTGTGTCTGAGAAATCGGTTGGAAACTTGTCATGTCAGCACGTTGTAGATGTCGCCACCAGAGCCAACCTTATGTGATTGCTCTGAAAAGCTAATCAGTTGCATATCACAGCATCTTCTTCCTGTCGCTTAAATTTCGCGTCTGCAGCACGTCATCTTCGTGGGGTAGTAATTTTAATGGCCAGTAGTGTAGTTGGCGTGGTAGAGTTTATTAACAATACTGAATTCGACATTAGAGGAAGTTTCACCTACAAATTCACATTAAATTACATTTATCTACACTTCCAGTAGGCCGCGAGTCATCATAGAAAATAAAAATTCTCTCCAAGTCATCCAGAGTCGACCCAGCAGCTCATCAGCTCCACCTCACTGCACACAACAACGTCGCCAGTGAAGAATGTGATTGCTGCCCACCCTACCTGACTGACCGTTTATGTTTACATATCTCTTTGTCGGACATCGTATTGTTCGGGTATGTCGCCACATTACCGTGATGGACAAGTAGAACTTCGGTTACTGTAACTTCCGCAAGGGTTCTGTTATAGTTCGATAGCTTTGGTTTTTACTAAGTTATACGGGCGATTGGGAACAGCGGGAGCTACCGCCATGGCAAGTTGGCCGGCCTCGAGCAGAAGCACACAGCTGACGATGCGTTTCTCTCCTCAGTGTTGGTGGCGCGCACCGCCCAGCCCCCAGCGTGTGTGGAGCAGCGCCGCAGGAATGCAGCCACGGCCACCGCCACGTTAGGCTGGTTGCCGGCCGCTCAGGGGCCACACGCTCTGAGAGTCGTACCGTTTGCAGTACTCTGCCACCTGCGGTATTAATTTCATTAACAAGATTTTCTGTCTACTGAAACACTAGTGTTGCACTGTCACTGTCCAGTGCCTGGTTTGTATACTGTTCTGATCGGTGTTCTCTGGCTTTAAGCCTTCAGAAGCCACAACCATCGCTGTTAACTGCGGGGTTTTATTTTCGTGATGTAATGCAGATGGTGGCGATGCTACGGTACACATCCAAACATGTATTTATTAGTGGTAACAGATTTCATCAGCAGTTCCTGCTGATAACCTTTCAGTTGTTCTCGAGGTCTGTAAACTTACAGGGGTAAGGCCTCAGACACGGACAATAGACTGTGCACATATTAGGAATGTCGCTTGTGTACAACCTAAGATTAAAGACCTTACGATATTTTGGCTCAACAGACCCCCGCCCTCCCGTTTTTAGAATCTCCCCTAAAGTTCCTGAAGCGTAACAGTATATGTGCTTATCGCTGTTCCATGACCTCAGTGTATTATTCCTTCCTGACTGTTTCAATAACCCTTCAATTCCTACCAGTTTCGATTCGGAAAAAAATACAAATAAAAAACCTAAATAATCGAGCGCAGGATCTCTGTTTGCCATCCAGATTCCTTGTTCGAATTTTATGGGTAAACAAAAGGCAGCCGTAACACTTCCTTTCCAAGATTTCTATGAAAATACGCGTTTGCGGACCAGATATGTAATAATAAAAATGCTCCATTTCCATTATCCATAGATCCTGTTACTTCTGCCCCTCATCAGCGTTGTGTTTGCCGCCACGGGCCTCGTGCTGCTCACACGTTTTATGATTGCATTTTTTTCTCTGCTCCCATAATTACACTATCGCTGAACACCTTCTAAGCAGAAACGTGACCTTCTAGAGGTCGCGTGGAGAACTAAAAGAAAATTTCAAGATTTTAAGCGTATGAATGTAGTAAAGACAATTTTTATTTGGTCTCATCCGTGATTATCTTGTCAACAACGCACATCACCAATGAAACACATCGAGAGACACAGAGACCAATGGCAATTTTGGGCTACAGCACTACTAATGGAGGAGCAGACACAGCTGTAAAGCACTTCCAGAATCATGAGATTGTGGTCGTCTACAGTTTTCCACAGACATCTCAATACTGCTGGGATAAATTCAAATATAGATTGCTGACAGAGCCCCTCTACTAATGAGAACAGAAGAAGACTTTTCTTTTATTTAGACCTTGTATTTGAAACGAGAGTTGCTTCACATACTTTCCAAAGATATTCACGCCTACCGGACGACGAGCGCATGCGCTAGATTCAGAGAAACGGCTGTGGGAAACATAAGAACAACGGAGCGAAAACACTGAGTATGTACTGCAGTGAAATCTTCCACAAGGAACACAGTGGCATGGACACATAACGTAGAAGTGAGCAGCACATGGAATCTAACTAGTTAATCAATTATTTGTATTCGTTGTACAGGACTGATACACAGTATACTTTCTTCATTAAAACACACTTGAATGACTGTACAATTTTCATTTTATTCTAAGAAAGAGATTCTCAATATAAATAGCAAAATATTTAAATAGTAATTCCTTGCAAAAGCAGTGAATAACCTCATGGAAACTGAAAAACGCAAACATCAAAGCGTTCAATCTTTGAAGAAAAATGTTAACTTGCTTTTAACACAGCCATAAGATCGCGTCAATTAACGTAGAGAGAAATGTACAGTCGTGCTCAAAAGTATCCCAAAGACCAGAACTGCATTTCGCCTGATTCACATGCAACCAGCATAACGCAGCTATCTAGCAGGTCCTCTAATCGCTACTTGGTACAGACGTTTGGCAATTGAAAATGGTTCCAACATGTCACCACCAGAAAACACTGCTCTGTATCCCAGTAACTCAAGATGTAAAGTAATACCACGATGCTACAAATATCAGGGAACACCTTATCACGGATAAGACTGTCCTTAAAGCTTGTAAGCTCACATTTATTACAATAAATGACATACCTGAAATGTTACCACTCTCATTACTACATCAGATAAGTAATGCACGTAGTTAAGTTCGTCGTATTCGTGATTTCCTCTTCAAAGTAACATACAGTACTTATTATTTAACACAGAATGACATTAAAAACTTAAGTTATTCACTAGCAGTTAGCTGAGTATATGTATGAACTTCAAATGACACGGCGAACCGTCTCATTCTGCATTCTGCATATGGATTCAAACCCAGGTCAAGCAGACTAAGCAAAGATTTCGTGACTGATGCAAACTAACAGTCATTCCGGATTAGGCATACAGAGAGTGATATACCTCGATTTCAGACAGTATCAGTTAACAAATATCAACTTTAAATTACATAACGCAAACATTTTTAACGGACGCGAATTCCTCCCCAGCATCTCTTGTCCCTGTTAACGAACTACGAGAGATGTTAAATATTGCTTTTTCACAAGTAACTTACTTGAAATGGCGTGAGGTAAAGCTTTGTGTTGGACAGGGATTCGAACCCAGAACCTAATCGGATTGATATCGAAGCACAATCAACCCGTGACATATTGGATTTTCTCGGCAGTAGCTAGATGTTTTAACTGAAATGACCAGACGAAACATTAATTTTTTCCTTCCCAGGACTCCAACCCGGCACCTATCGCTGTTATATTCTAGAGAAAACGAACGTTAAATATGGTTTTGTTGCACCAGCAGCGACGTGTGAGCATGTTTGAACTAGAATTAATATGACGAAGAGTTCAGTGCTCACTGGGAATAGAGCCCCACACATATCGTTGTTGACTACACACAACGAGACGTCAGCTACCGAATTTTTCTCCACCAGCAGCTCGGAATAACATCTTGAACTTACAGTGATCTCCGAAATAGTTCTGTGTCCCACTGGGAGTAAAAAACGGCAGATATCGTTAGTGTTGACAACGAATGAAATACATTAAAAATCAAAATTATTATCCACCAGCAGATAGGTGTTCTCATGCTAGAGCTTGATAATACATAATGAAATCTTTAGTGCCGGTCCAGGATTCGAACCCATTCACACGTAATATGTGGAGATGTTGAGGAATCTGCAGTTTTGAACAAACAACAAATTGTAGCCGAGCTGTATTGCCACGAAGGGATCAAATTCCGCGTTAAGGGCAGTCTGAGTTGCATTCTCAGTTCAGAACCAATTTTACCGACATACAGAAGCTCAGATAAAAGATGTAATAAGTGTCCTGTGACCCTACTTAGCGTCTGTTTCGTCACTAGAGATAAATAACTAGTATAAGAAAGGTTACTGGTGATAGAGTTTCTACATGTCGCCACTCCAGACTTTATTGTGGTTCAACCTAATGTCTACTTGGTAGTGAAGGAATATCATCTTAAATGTGAATTTCAGACAACGCTGCCATTATATCTTCTTCACTTGGTGTAGTCAGAAGAGAATGGAATCTTTCTCTCCCTATCTAAAATCATTGACCGAAGTGGGAATCGAACGCAGACCATAGGTACAAGAACCTCCCATCAGTCCAACAGACCACCAAACCCTACTTTCTGTGACTCATTTTTCTATCGTAGCGCCGTTGCACCATACTGGATGAGAATTCTGAAACACAAGCTCCCTGTAGTAAATTGCAGCATGTTCAGTAAATTCATTTACTTGGTTGACCGATCACCATGAACTAGCTGCCTCTGCTACCCAGTGCATACATTTGACTCTATTTTGTAATCACCGAGATAAAATCACGTAAGTGCCATCTACACAGAACTGCCAACAGTGTAGGATGCAGAAATTTAAATACGAAGTGTTCCTTTCCACTTGAGCTATTCTATTGCGCTATCTGTTTGTAAAAAACGTCGTGCAGCGCAAAAGAAAAGCTGTACCTGTTTCTCTCAGAAGTCTAGACCCGGCTAGTTGCATTATCTCGCAGCGCTGTGGTATGCAGAAATTCTGGAGGAATTGTTGTTCAGCTCTGGAGCCGTTGTACCTACACGTCAATTAGTAGCGTAATGGTAAATGTCGTGCACCATAGTTAAGATGTCGCGAGTTGGAATACATTTACCACTACATTTCTTTAAAACGCAAATCTGCTGTCTGCTGAAGTTACAATCTAATGGAACTTTGAACATAATTCCCTTCACTTCTCAACACAAAATAGTCGCATGTAGAAAAAGGGCTAACTTCTGTGACATTTTGTTCTTTTCAGGTTTAATAGACAGCCAGGCAGCAGATGCATCTCGAAGCTTTTGTATTATGTATGGGGAGAGCGTATCGTGCCCAAATACGTCAGAAAAGTATTTTCTACATTAGCTGTCGTGTGGTAGTGGCATTTTATTCTTCTTCAAACATTGTTTGACAGCTTTAACTCAGAACAAGTTTTCTACATGCATGTAATCAATAAACTGCATGTGAATCATCAGACTGTTATAGATAACATCAGAGAATTCGCATATATCGTTGATGATTAATTTCGCTCTCGTGTTTACTTTTGTTTCAACAACACTAAAGGAAACCTTACGAAAACTGTGCACTGTACTATAAGAAATGAAATAAAACTACCCACGATAGCCTTACGACGAAAGTCTGTTTTAATAAAACTGAATATCTGTACACAAGCATGGCTCTATAGACACGAATTAGTAAACTATTATTCACTTAGATTTTGATTGGGTCTGTGTTTAATTGGTACGCTGTGTCATACTGAAGAGGTATGCAAATGTGGCACTGCATAAATATAGTTATGTATTTCTAGAAACCCAAAATTTGCTTGTCAGCAGCGGAAAGAGGCGTTACCTGTTGTGCAGCATTGTAAGTTTTTCACCACTGCACTATGAGCCGAAAGTATTTTCTTGCGATTTCCTTATTGATGTTTGATCTGACTGCTTGTAGCTCTTTCACAGAAGGGATAAAAACGTTGAAGTCAGTGAGACTGGAACTGCGAACCATACCAGACGCTTTTTCAGAGGGCAGCACGTTACCACTATTTTTTTTCTTTACTGTGTGCCGGACCGAGACTCGAACTCGGGACCTTTGCCTTTCGCGGGCAAGTGCTCTACCAACTTTTTTTTGTTTTTTTTTGCGGGCAAGTGCTCTTACCAACTTTTTTTTTTAGATGTTCTTGGTGCCGTGAGCCCTATCAATTGATGTATGGAAAAATACAAACAAAAAGAAGAACATCCGCTAGGTTTTCTTCTAGATTCGAACCCGGGTTTTCCGATTCGCAGCCAGTCACGTTGGCTGTTTTTTTTGTGCTCTACCATCTTTTTTTTTCTCTCGAACCCAGGATCTCCTACTGAGATGGCAGACGCTCAAATTTTTTTTGTTTTTTGTTTTTTTTGTTTTTTTAAATTTTTTAAATTGTAAATGATTTCCTCTGCCAACCTTTTTTTATGTATGTAGATGGAAAAAGGCGTCTTTCAGTTACGACAAACAAAATTAGAATGTACATCCGTAGCAACAACAGAACAAGAGTTCCTTCTAAACTATGAAATAGAATTTGAAACCAATAGTGTGATGATAGAGAATAAAGAAAGAAAAATGTAACCAAATCCCGCACGCCATTCTATGTGCATGGCCCATCTGCGTACTGATTCCATGTTCCAAATTGGTACAACCTTTCGCAGCGTTTGGAGCTCTAGACGGCGGTAATCCTCTGCCGGGTACCCCCCAACTGTGAGGGGGGTTATCGAAGACACTGCGTATATAGTTGGCAAATAGTTGTCGGTATCGGGGTGTACACTCAAGTGTGCTATGACCGTCCTGGAGGAATTGCCAGTAATCAAGTACCGTCTTCTCGTCATCTCGAAAGAGTTAGTATATGGACATGCCTTTAAACCATGTGAGAGCGTGAGTCTTCGCAGGTGGGAAATAAGTATCCTCTGGACAAAGGAGGAGCGATACGTAGGTAGCAGGCGAGGATCTTCTGCAGTGGCAACTGACCCTTAACATAGACAAATGTAATGTATTGCGAATACATAGAAAGAAGGATCCTTTATTGTATGATTATATGATAGCGGAACAAACACTGGTAGCAGTTACTTCTGTAAAATATCTGGGAGTATGCGTACGGAACGATTTGAAGTGGAATGATCATATAAAATTAATTGTTGGTAAGGCGGGTACCAGGTTGAGATTCATTGGGAGAGTGCTTAGAAAATGTAGTCCATCAACAAAGGAGGTGGCTTACAAAACACTCGTTCGACCTATACTTGAGTATTGCTCATCAGTGTGGGATCCGTACCAGGTCGGGTTGACGGAGGAGATAGAGAAGATCCAAAGAAGAGCGGCGCGTTTCGTCACTGGGTTATTTGGTAACCGTGATAGCGTTACGGAGATGTTTAATAAACTCAAGTGGCAGACTCTGCAAGAGAGGCGCTCTGCATCGCGGTGTAGCTTGCTCGCCAGGTTTCGAGAGGGTGCGTTTCTGGATGAGGTATCGAATATATTGCTTCCCCCTACTTATACTTCCCGAGGAGATCACGAATGTAAAATTAGAGAGATTAGAGCGCGCACGGAGGCTTTCAGACAGTCGTTCTTCCCGCGAACCATACGCGACTGGAACAGGAAAGGGAGGTAATGACAGTGGCACGTAAAGTGCCCTCCGCCACACACCGTTGGGTGGCTTGCGGAGTATCAATGTAGATGTAGATGTAGCAGCCATACCTCTAACGCCGATCCACATGTTAAACGGTGTTCGTCAGTATCCGCGAGGTGGCAACGTGGGCAAAGGGGGGAATCCGCCATCCCAATAGCGTGCAGCCTTTGTCGTGTTACAACCCTCCCGTTCACCACCTGGTACCACGCGGCTCGTACCCGCGTGGGGAGGAACGGCTTCTGGACCGCTCTCCACACTGCAGGCCATAGGGTCGTAGGGCTCTTCCTCTCAATCACATTGCGAGGTATGGACCTTAGCAGCAGCCTGTAAAAGTCTCTCGCCTTGGGAGTGTGAGTGCTGGGGAGGTCTGGGTGCACGTAACTATACTCAAGAATAAATGCCGAGAGGTGCGAGAGTGAGGCTGTAATGTGCGCAACCGTGACAGGTGGCAGAAGAGACGCCGGCAGCAATTCCTCTAACAGACGACCCGTAAGGGAAGCATCTTTGTGGGTCCACAATTTCATCATTGTGCACAAGTATAATGCTGTAGCCCTCGCTCGTACATTTATAAGTCCCAGTCCGCCATCAGGCGGAGGGAGGGTGAGCGTTTCGTAGCGGACTTTGAATAGGTGTCCGGCGGTAAGGTAATATCCAAACGCTGCTTGCAGTCTGTGTGCCATCGCTGGCGATATCGGTAGGACCTGGGCCATGTGGATCATCTTAGTTGCCACGTGAAGGATGAGGTATTCCACACGCTGTAGGAGGTCCATCCGTCGAAGTAAGTTCCGGCGAACTTCTGTGCGTATTGCCTGTAGTAATCGTGCATAGTTCATGGCAGCCGTGCGGCGCACATCCTGTGTAAATGTTATGCCCAAGAACCGGATCTTGTTAACTAGTGGGAGTGGGGCTAAAGCGTCCTCCTGTAGACCTCTCCCAATGGGCATCGCTGCCGACTTGGCCACATTCATGAGGCTGCCCGCTGCCAATCCATAGCGATTGATCCATTGTGTCACCGAGCGTACCTCGTCATCAGATCGGACAAGTAATAGAAGGTCATCAGCATTTATCCTGCAGTGAAAGGTGTGATCCCTCAATGACATGCCCGAGAGGCTGTTTTTCAACCCTCCGACAAGTGGTTCGAGTGCGATCGCGTAAAGGATCATGGAGAGAGGGCATCCTTGGCGAACTGACCGTCGGATCGGAAAGGGACCCGCAATCCGTCCATTCACCAGTACACGGGATGCAGCTCCACGGAAAAGGCGCTGAAAGATGTCGAGAAAGTCAGGCGGGAAGCCCATGCGGGCCATAACGGACAGAAGGAACTTGTGGTGAACTCTGTCGAAGGCGTGGTCGAAATCAATGGAGATCAGAGCAGCTCGAAGGCGGCAGGATGTGGCGATGGCTATTAAATCCCTGCATTCACTGGTTGCCGTTTGCATGTTGGTCACTCCGCCCTGTGTCGTTTGCTCCATTGAGAGGAGCAGGGCCAGAACCTTCTTTATGCGGCTGGCGAGTAGTCGGGCGAAGATTTTATAGTCCGAGTTGAGCATTGTAATTGGCCTGTAGTCCTCAACCGTCCGACCTCTGGAAGGCTTGTGTATCGGTATAAGGAGACATTCCACGAATGCAGGTGGCGCGTGGGAACCAGGGGTCATCAGTTCTTGGTACACGATGATCCATCGGGGCATCATGAGATCGAGGAAAGTACGATAAAACTCGAGCGGCAGTCCGTCTGGCCCGGGAGATTTGTTGAGTGCTCCCTTGTTAAGCGCGTCCTCGATGTCGTCTCGTGTAATCCCACCTAACAGCGTCGCCGCTGCTGCATTGTCGAGGGTGTGCGACACGTGCTGCAGTATGTCGTGACCGTCCGCTTCCTCGTCCTCTGTATTCACCTCGTCGTAAAACCGGCGATAGTGATCTGCGAAGGCTTCTGTAACCGCCGCCTGAGTCATTACGACCCTACCACCTGGCAATACGAGGTCCGTGATCAGCTGCTGTCGGCGTCGGCGGCTGTCGAGCACGATGTGATGCATAGACGGGTTTTCTCCTTCCGCTCGGTCTTGACGTCGCGATCGCACTACGACCCCCTCGAAACGTTTCCTCGTAAGAGACAATATTTTACCTTTAATTCGGCGGCTTTCCATTTGTCGGTTTGGAGATGGTGGTTGGCTGTCGAGTTCGCTAAGCATCGTGTAATGAAAGTCCAATGTGTGACGATGCCAAGCTGCGATATCTTTTCCGAATTGTGTTAGCACACGCCGAAAAGCTGGTTTTGCACAGTCCACCCACCATGCTAGAGTCGATGCGTATCGGGGAAGACGACGTTCGCAATCCAGCCATGTGTTGGCGATAATCCGACGGCATTCCGGGGCTTGAAGATGTGCCACATTCAGCTTCCAGGGTCCTCGGCTGCGCCATATCCGCTGCTGTTGTAGAGTGAGTGTGCATATGAAAGCGCTATGATCGGAGAAGGCAAGCGGCCAACGTTCGGCGTCCAATACTCCCGGCGCTAGAGCTCGTGATACATAAATGCGGTCTAGGCGACTGGCGGAGTGACTAGTAAGGTATGTCGGCCCAGGACGTTCACCTTGCACCGTCTCCCACGTGTCGGTGAGAAGCATATCTCGAACCAGGAGCCGAAGTTCTTGACAAGTCGAGAAATGTGGGACTTGGTCTTTGGGGTGGAGCACACAGTTAAAATCGCCCCCGAAGATATATTGCTCGAAGCGGCTGATAAAGAGGGGGGCGATATCCTCCGAGTAGAACAGCGATCGTTCGCGGCGTTGGTCAGTTCCTGATGGAGCGTAAATGTTAATGATGCGCGTTCCCAGTGCTGTGATCGCCAGCCCCCTTCCTGACGGAAGGTAAGTCACTTCTTCGATGGCAATTCCGTCGCGCACTAGTATTGCCGTACCGCTGCCATTTCGGTCCGCCGGTGACGTATATGTCACATAACCGTAGAAAACGGGGAGGGCCGCTATATACACTTCTTGCAACAGGGCAATGTCAACATCCGAAGAACGAAGCATCTCACGCAGCAACTGGATCTTCACTGCCATTCGTATCGTGTTGATGTTAAGCGTGGCGATACGATAAGCTTGTTGCCGAACCGCAGGTGTTAAGTTATCCATTAAGGCTGGAATTACCTATGACGCTTCTGACTGTATTGACACCTCCGCATCCCCCCAAACCTCACCTGCAGTCCTTTCTAGAGAGCCGGCGCCAATGCCGTGGGCCCTGTTGGCGTAACTTGCATGGTTCCGTCGTCGTCGTGGTCATCCGCCCACGTCGGGGAACTGAAAGCAAGATCGGCTTCCCTATCTTCCTCAGGACACGGCGTGGGTGCTTGCATTCCAGAAGGTGGTGGGCAGCATCTGTCCTGCAGCTCGGCATCCGATTTTGCCACTGTAGATATATGTGGTTTGTCCTCAGTATCTTTCGATGGTGCCACACTGCAGCGAATGGCGGCTGCCTCTGTGGTAGCGTCGTCATTGAAGGTGGAATCGTCATCCTCTGGAGGCTGTGTCGCATCCCGTTCGGAAGTTGCTCTACGCCTCCGCTTCCGTCGCTTCAGAGAGCGTTGCTTCCTGGTGTGTTCTTCTGTGTCAGACGATGGCAAAGATTCACGACGTTCCGGCACAAAGGCAGCCGTAGGCACAATAAGCGAGTCTACGGCCATGCTATCGTCATGTATGTTGTTATCCGTCGACGGGGGCGGCGGCATCGGAGTTGAATCCGTAGTTAGTGGAACGGGTGTGTCGTCATCGCCCTGTATTGGAGCATGGAGCCGCGACCCAACAGTGGATGTCGGCTGTCGTGGTGAAGTGGTAGCTGTCGTGAGGGCTGCTGCATAAGTCACAGCCGGCCGAAGTGGCCGTGCGGTTAAAGGCGCTGCAGTCTGGAACCGCAAGACAGCTACGGTCGCAGGTTCGAATCCTGCCTCGGGCATGGATGTTTGTGATGTCCTTAGGTTAGTTAGGTTTAACTAGTTCTAAGTTCTAGGGGACTAATGACCTCAGCAGTTGAGTCCCATAGTGCTCAGAGCCATTTGAACCATAAGTCACAGGAAGCAGCGTCGGCTGCGGTGGCGGGTCCGCTTCAGCCGGCGGCAGTTGAGTGATTCGACGTTGCATACATTCTGATCTGAGGTGTCCCTCCTTCCCACAACCAGAACAGGTCTTCGGTTGCCCATCGTAGATGACGATGGCACGGCAGCGACCGATATTCAGATATGAAGGT
The DNA here is from genome assembly GCF_021461385.2 of Schistocerca piceifrons. Taxonomy (NCBI): domain Eukaryota; kingdom Metazoa; phylum Arthropoda; class Insecta; order Orthoptera; family Acrididae; genus Schistocerca; species Schistocerca piceifrons. The sequence goes on from NC_060138.1 coordinate 1,218,402,819, forward strand.
ACATGTCTCTTAAGTTCTATTCGGACCTGGCGGACGCCGTTCAGCACAGGATATGTCTGGAATTGCGTCCATTTTTCCGCAATATGATCATGCACCGTGCCGTAGGGGCGCAGCGCTGTCACGATGTCCTCCGCCGGTAGTTCGAAAGGAAGTTCGAAAATTCTGATCGTGCGGAGTCCCATGCCAGAATAATCGACGTGCACAGTCCCCACATTGCCATCAGCACGGCAGAAACGGAGGCCCTGTTTCGTGTCCCGAAGGATCCGTTCACATGTTGCGTCGTTGATGATCTTGACATATACGATACTACTCACAATGGACAAGTGAATGCCGAGAATGTCGGTCGCCGGGATTTTAACTTCTTCTCGTAGAAATCGTTCGACTTCGAGTGCTTTGGGCCGTGCAAATTCGTTGCGGAACGTAAATTTGAGCGTCGATTTTCTGTATTGGTGCGACATAGTGATCTATATGCTGAGTACGGCACGCGCGAAACGGCCGAGTACTATGTGAACAACACGAGCGATCGCTCCGCGGCAGGAACACAAACAGCGCGTCCTCACCGCAGCACAGGCAAAAGCCAACTTAGAGCTGGCGAAGAGGGATGTGTATGAGCTTCCACTTAAGAGGCCAATAGTGGTTAGAACTCATAAACCGCTATTTGAAGGACGAGATTAGTTGCGATTTCCACCTGCAACGACTTTCCTGGGCTGAAAACCGTAAGTTTACAATCTTTTGTTACACCTCAAGCAATAATAACTGAGATTATTCAATGGAAATGACAGGTAAAATGAAGTGAACTTTGAGGCTTCATTCCGTGCACACCAGGAAGTAACTCGTCGATCACAGAGTTGCCAAACATACGTTGCCTTGTTGCCAAATCTCAGTTACAATACCAGCAGGAAGAAGACGAACCGATGTGATCCTACAGCGGGCTGGCAAGTGACCATAGCTGGTGTCTCCAAGTCGCAGCTGCTACGGCCTGAAATACGTAATGCGACTGATTCGCAATTCTGTAACTAGGTATAGGGACTGGAGCGTAGTTACTAAAAATACTCAGAATTGACTGCAAACTAAGCATCATAAATCAGTAACTCTCATTGTTGTTTTTATATTTTTTTCGCAAGTGTACTCAAAACTAAGAAAATCAAATGGTTCAAATGGCTCTGAGCACTATGGGACTCAACTGCTGTGGTCATAAGTCCCCTAGAACTTAGAACTACTTAAACCTAACTAACCTAAGGACAGCACACAACACCCAGCCATCACGAGGCAGAGAAAATCCCTGACCCCGCCGGGAATCGAACCCGGGAACCCGGGCGTGGGAAGCGAGAACGCTACCGCACGACTACGAGATGCGGGCTAAGAAAATCATTCACTGGCGTTTTCGTGCCTCGCCAGTAGTCGAGCACAACAAACAAATAAAAATTAAAAAATAATGTGTGTGTGTGTGTGTGTGTGTGTGTGTGTGTGTGTGTGGCAGAGAGAGAGAGAGAGAGAGCAGGGGAGGGGCGTAGAGAGAGAAATATAAAAGAATGAGAGAGAGAGAGAGAGAGAGAGAGAGAGAGTGTGTCTGTGTGTGTGTGTGTGTGTGTGTGTGTAAAAAATTGTTGTAAAGAAATTGAATCATGGTATGCAAAGAAATCTTTCATTTAAAATGACACGTTCCACATCATTACGAAATGTCGTATTCATTATCTATGGAACTTGAATTAATGTAATCTAATCTAATCACATCATATTGATGACTAGCCATGAAGAGTCTTGAATTACCGAAATTTTTGCCAATACCAGTAACCAAATCTAAACTTGAAAATAAAAGACGACAATTTTTGTAATAATTCAAGACCCTTTCGTCCCTGTTAGGTAACCCTGAAAGATGTCTGAAATAACTCTATTCTGAAGTAACAAAGTGTGACGGAGGTACGAACCCAACAGGTAATCGGATTGTTAACTAAGAAAAATCAAATGTTACGTATCAGTTTTTCTTACGAGCTGCTAGGTGTTTGAATCTAAAATAAGGATACAAACTTTTGTGCCTAAGCGACAATCGAACTGCACACCTACCGTGCATCCACGAATTAAGCTTAAGTATCAGTTGCTTACTCACCAACAGTAAGATGTGTCCGTGTTTGACCAGAAATAACGACACCTATTGCGATTGTTGGCATCACATGAACAGACATTAAAAATGCACGTTAATTTTCACTAGCTGGTGGGTGTGCACTTGATACGGCTTGAAATGAAATTATAAATATTTTTGTACTGGATTCTTTGGAGGCGACCTAGAGAAGATTGCAGTCTTGGGAAAAGGAACGAAATGATTGAACTATACTGTTCTAAGAGATTCAGATCCTCGAAAGAGGAGATTCGAATTCGAATCACAGTCCAGCACCAAATTTTTCAACGTCTCTAGTTCAATCAAGTACAAGTAAAATAAGAGACCTGTTCCTTTAAATGGCTATCGGTTCATCAAATAAAATAAAATTTTCTAATGTAAGTTAGTTTACTAGCGACTGTATTTCTGTTTGCCATGACTTCTGCTATGTCATTTCCCAACGTAAACCTGCTCTGCCCAGCTGGTAATGAAGGAACGTGATGTTTAATGCGGATTATGGATTATAACGTCGTTCTCTTGAGGTTACCAGAGGTAAAATAAATCTGTTTCTGCCTCTTAAAAGTAAATTCCTGAACCCACGTAGTGCACCTGTGATAATTCGTTCCTCCAGACCATTGAGGCCACATTTCCCAGCCTCACGATTGTGCTGAAACGGATGATGTGCTTAGCTTACAAAATTAGTCACGGTGGAAAAAATGCGAGTCTATTAAATGGTTAAGTAGAAGTAAGCTTCTGACGCGGAGATTATGCTATTCTCATGTCAGCATGATGTAAAGACTCTTCTAGGCATCATAGGCTCTAAGTAAAGCCATTTTGAATTTTCACAAATTGAGCAAATTTCTTAGTTCGAGAAAATCCACTGTGAAGTGTGAAGTTACCGGATAATTCGATTATTACCGTCATTATTACTATCATTTTATTCATACCGCTGCTGGAACACACGTGCTTGAAGATCATTTAATGCCTTTTGGTCACAATAGAAGTAGTTTCCCAAGAACAGGTTCTTTCCCTGTCTACGGAATCCTTTTCATGTTAATATCAAACATCAGCAGTTACTCGTAGATTACATTAAAACTAAAGTAATTGATGGAGACGCTACTTGATAACAAAAACGCGCTGCCTTTCTTCATTTACTTGCGCATAGAAATGGCTGTTGAATACTGCCACACCAAAACGCAAGAGATCTTACTGCCTTCCGATATACGTCGCTGTCAGTTCTTCCATATGATTTGGTCTACATGACCTGATTAAGTTGTGTATGACAGACAATGTTTTAGAAAATCAATTGTTTTCCTTTGAAATAAACAGAAAGATTTTCATACTAAGCTATCCAAGCACAAAATTTTCGCAATATTAGTTCAAATTTAATATTCGCTTCTATAATGTAGGAAAGTGTTTCACAGCTGCAAAACTCGTAATGATGTGGAAGGTGTCATTTTAAATGAAAGATTTCTTTACATACCGTGATTCAATTTCTTTACAACAATTTTTCACTCTCTCTCTCTCTCTCTCTCTCTCTCTCTCTCTCTCATTCTTTTTTATTTCCCTCTCTCTCTCTCTCTCTCTCTATCTCTCTCTCCCTCTCTCTCTCTCTTTCTGTGTCACACACACACACACACACACACACATTATTTTTTAATTTTTATTTGTTTGTTGTGCTCGACTATCGACGAGGCACGAAAACGCCGGTGAATGATTTTCTTAGTTTTGAGTACACTTGCGAAAGAAATATAAAAACAACAATGAGAGTTACTGATTTATGATGCTTAGTTTGCAGTCAATTCTGAGTATTTTTAGTAACTACGCTCCAGTCCCTATACCTAGTTACAGAATTGCGAATCAGTCGCATTACGCATTTCAGGCCGTAGCAGCTGCGACTTGGGGACACCAGCTATGGTCACTTCCCAGCCCGCTGTAGGATCACATCGATTCGTCTTCTTCCTGCTGGTACTGTAACTGAGATTTTGCAACAAGGCAACGTATGTTTGGCAACTCTGTGATCGACGAGTTACTTCCTGGTGTGCACGGAATTAAGCCTCAAAGTTCACTTCATTTTACCTGTCATTTCCATTGAATAATCTCAGTTATTATTGCTTGAGGTGTAACAAAAGATTGTAAACTTACGGCTTTCAGCCCAGGAAAGTCGTTGCAGGTGGAAATCGCAACTAATCTCGTCCTTCAAATAGCGGTTTATGAGCTCTAACCACTATTGGCCTCTTAAGTAGAAGCTCATACACATCCCTCTTCGCCAGCTCAGTGGTACTTGATTACTGGCAATTCCTCCAGGACGGTCATAGCACACTTGAGTGTACACCCCGATACCGACAACTATTTGCCAACTATATACGCAGTGTCTTCGATAACCCCCCTCACAGTTGGGGGGTACCAGGCAGAGGATGACCGCCGTCTAGAGCTCCAAACGCTGCGAAAGGTTGTACCAATTTGGAACATGGAATCTGTACGCAGATGGGCCATGCACATAGAATGGCGTGCGGGATTTGGTTACATTTTTCTTTCTTTATTCTCTATCATCACACTATTGGTTTCAAATTCTATTTCATAGTTTAGAAGGAACTCTTGTTCTGTTGTTGCTACGGATGTACATTCTAATTTTGTTTGTCGTAACTGAAAGACGCCTTTTTCCATCTATATACATAAAAAAAGGTTGGCAGAGGAAATCATTTACAATTTAAAAAATTTTAAAAAAAAAAGAGCGTCTGCCATCTCAGGAGGAGATCCCGGGTTCGAGAGAGAAAAAAAAAAGATGGTAGAGCACAAAAAAAAAAAACAGCCAAGGTGACTGGCTGTGAATCGGAAAACCCGGGTTCGAATCTAGAAGAAAACCTAGCGGATGTTCTTCTTTTTGTTTGTATTTTTCCATACATCAATTGATAGGGCTCACGGCACCAAGAACATCTAAAAAAAAAAAAAGTTGGTAAGAGCACTTGCCCGCGAAAGGCAAAGGTCCCGAGTTCGAGTCTCGGTCCGGCACACAGTAAAGAAAAAAAAAAGTGGTAACGTGCTGCCCTCTGAAAAAGCGTCTAGTATGGTTCGCAGTTCCAGTCTCACTGACTTCAACGTTTTTATCCCTTCTGTGAAAGAGCTACAAGCAGTCAGATCAAACATCAATAAGGAAATCGCAAGAAAATACTTTCGGCTCATAGTGCAGTGGTGAAAAACTTACAATGCTGCACAACAGGTAACGCCTCTTTCCGCTGCTGACAAGCAAATTTTGGGTTTCTAGAAATACATAACTATATTTATGCAGTGCCACATTTGCATACCTCTTCAGTATGACACAGCATACCAATTAAACACAGACCCAATCAAAATCTAAGTGAGTAGTAGTTTACTAATTCGTGTCGAAAGAGGCATGCTTGTGTACAGATACTCAGTTTTATTAAAACAGACTTTCGTCGTAAGGCTATCGTGGGTAGTTTTATTTCATTTCTTATAGTACAGTGCACAGTTTTCGTAAGGTTTCCTTTAGTGTTGTTGAAACAAAAGTAAACACGAGAGCGAAATTAATCATCAACGATATATGCGAATTCTCTGACGTTATCTATAACAGCCTGATGATTCACATGCAGTTTACTGATTACATGCATGTAGAAAACCTGTTCTGAGTTAAAGCTGTCAAACAATGTTTGAAGAAGAATAAAATGCCACTACCACACGACAGCTAATGTAGAAAATACTTTTCTGACGTATTTGGGCACGATACGCTCTCCCCATACATAATACAAAAGCTTCGAGATGCATCTGCTGCCTGGCTGTCTATTAAACCTGAAAAGAACAAAATGTCACAGAAGTTAGCCCTTTTTCCACATGCGACTATTTTGTGTTGAGAAGTGAAGGGAATTATGTTCAAAGTTCCATTAGATTGTAACTTCAGCAGACAGCAGATTTGCGTTTTAAAGAAATGTAGTGGTAAATCTATTCCAACTCGCGACGTCTTATCTACGGTGCACGACATTTACCATTACGCTACTAATTGACGTGTAGGTACAACGGCTCCAGAGCTGAACAACAATTCCTCCAGAACTTCTGCATACCACAGCGCTGCGAGATAATGCAATTGGCCGGGTCTAGACTTCTGACAATGAGAGAAACAGGTACAGCTTTTCTTTTGCGCTGCACGACGTTTTTTACAAACAGATAGCGCAATAGAATAGCTCAAGTGGAAAGGAACACTTCGTATTTAAATTTCTGCATCCTACACTGTTGGCAGTTCTGTGTAGGTGGCACTTACGTGATTTTATCTCGGTGATTACAAAATAGAGTCAAATGTAGTTTCAGGGTTCGAATCCCTGTCCAACACAAAGCTTTACCTCTCGCCATTTCAAGTAAGTTACTTGTGAAAAAGCAATATTTAACATCTCTCGTAGTTTGTTAACAGGGACAAGAGATGCTGAGGAGGAATTCGCGTCCGTTAAAAATGTTTGCGTTATGTAATTTAAAGTTGATATTTGTTAACTGATACTGTCTGAAATCGAGGTATATCACTCTCTGTATGCCTAATCCGGAATGACTGTTAGTTTGCATCAGTCACGAAATCTTTGCTTAGTCTGCCTGACCTGGGTTTGAATCCATATGCAGAATGAGACGGTTCGTCGTGTCATTTGAAGTTCATACATATTCTCAACTAACTGCTAGTGAATAACTTAAATTTTTAATGTCATTCTGTGTTAAATAATAAGTACTGTATGTTACTTTGAAGAGGAAATCACGAATACGACGAACTTAACTACGTGCATTACCTATCTAATAATGAGGGTGGTAACATTTCAGGTATGTCATTTATTGTAATAAATGTGAGCTTACAAGCTTTAAGAACAGTCTTATCCGTGATAAGGTGTTCCCTGATATTTGTATCATCGTTGTATTACTTTACATCATGAGTTACTGCGATACACAGCAGTGTTTTCTAGTGGTGACATGTTGGAACCATTTTCAATAGTCAAACGACTGTACCAAGTAGCGATTAGAGGACCTGCTAGACAGCTGCGTTATGCCGGTTGCATGCGAATCAGGCGAAATGCAATTCAGGTCGTTCGGATAATTTTGAGTATGACTGTACATGTGATTTTCGACATCAGAATACAGCGCACACATTGCATTTCTTGCAGATTCTACATCTACTCGTGTACCTGCAGCTATACTCCGCAAGTCAACTGGTGGTGTGCGGCGGAGCGTATTTTGTGTGACATTGTCACTACCCCCCTTCGCGTTTTCCAGTCGCATATGATTCGCGGGAAGAACTACTGCTGGTAAGCCTCCGTAAGAGGTCTAATATCTGTGATTGTACCTTCATTGTCTCTTCGTGAGATGTACGTAGGAGTGAGCGATATACTGGTTGACTCTTCCAGCAGCGCACGCTCTTGGAGTTTTTGCTGCAAATGTCACCGTGATGCATACACTCTGCAACAGGAATTGTATGAGCATCTCCGAGAAGTTTCCGCTTTTATCATATTAACCTGCGGTAAACGCACTGCTGTTATTTGCATCTTCTCTATTTCCTCTAGCAATCCTATCTGGAGAAAAGTTCAGTACTGAGGATCAGTACTTAACTCTCAGTCCAACAAGAGTTTTGTAAGCTATGTAGGGAGTTCGCAATGTAAGATTACACCAGTTGTCCACCGCTGAGATCCTTGAAGAACAAGGGTGGCCCATTGTCAGGAGAGACTGCATGTTCCGGGTTTGCTGCAGACGCCGTTCTGCTGCTATACGGGTAACAGGTGCAGTAATTGTTGGAGCGAAATGGTGCGGCAACTGGAAACGAACACCAAAGCTGAAATACGCGAAACAGTACGATTCTTGTGGGCAAAACATCTAAACTGCACACAGATTCAGCGTGAACTGCTGGTGGTGTGTGGACCTAGTGGAATGTCGTTTCCAGCCGTAGTGAAATAGCGCCACAAATTCGATCAAGGCTGCGCAGACGTGGGTCATGGTGATCGGGAAGAAACGCCATCCGTATCGACCAGAGACGATAACGTGCAGGCAATCCTTTCGACAAGGTGGAAGTCTGCCTGTGTGTGTGTGGAGGGGGCGGGGAGGAGGAGGGAAGGGGAGAGGGGGGGAAGGGATTTTCGAACAGCGCTTCTCACAGCAGTTCTCGAATAGCTCTGTAACTGAGGAGCTATTTTCCACCATTAAGCAGTTGATAGAACTTTTCGCTTCCATAGAGTTGGCGACTATGTTGGAAAATAGCGTCGCGTATCTAACTTTGATGTGTAGTGTAGCACACAATAAGAGCTACCTGGCCTGCCATAAGAATGTGTAACTAACTTTTCAAGGTCGCTTCGTAGCCCCTTTGTTGGCAGCTATGCTTGCTAAATATTCTTCCAATGGATTTCAGTTTCACATCTGCCCTTCCTGCGATTGTGTAGCCGTTCGACTTTACAACGTTCCGCACTCGTTCTGCCAGACATCTCATGAATATGACTGCTCCAGTGTTTTTTCTATTTTCTTTGAATGAACAGTAATCGGAATTCCCTCCAATTTTTGCACAATACGTTACATTTGCTTATGCTGAGGCTCAACTGTCAATCGCTGCGCCAAGCGATGACCCTCCGCAGGTCATTCTGCATTCCACCACAATTTTCTGGCATTGCGACTCCTCTGTACATCAGAGCATTTTCAGCTAAAATCCTCATGTATCTTATGACGTTACCTGTCAGGTCATGTATATTATTATTAGATGTGTTTGGACACCAGGTTAAGCTAATAAAGTTTCAGTCTTCGACGTTTCCAAGCATCTCTCGCGTTTTTCCGTAGTCTTTTTCTTTCTTCAGTCCACTTTGTCCCTGGTCTGATGGTCACTCATTCTCCGGCAGTACACCTCGTTTTCTAATTATTTATCTGTTTGAGTTTCCGTTGAAAGCGTATGATGGACTTTTCTAAATCCTTCTTGTTCTGCTGTGATTTTGACTTGTTCTACGTACTATAGAGGCGAGGGCTGACTTCTGCTGTGGGTTGCAGTGGTGTAGCACGGACTGAGCTGATACCTGTTGGACACCCCGGAGGTGCCAGTGAAACATCATTAACGAAGTAAATATTTATTTCTCAGAGATACACACAGTTGTCTCGATCCTCAAACTGCCTCCAGAAGCGGAGCGGGAGTGATGTGTACCACGCCAGTAATGCTGCGCCAGCAGTGCGGTGGCATGCATTTTCGGCTGCGGTGGCGGCGGAAACACCGGCGACAGCTGCCGGTGACGTCACGGGACCAGTGGACACGCTATGCGGCCACGGCTGCTGGCACCCACAGCTCCGATCATTTTTGACTCGGGTGGCGTCTCTGCAGTTCGCTGCAGCTATGTCTATACGAGAACAGGATAGACCTTATGCCCGTACACCCACCACCCACCATTGTCGCAACTGCACTGATATTGCTTCGACGTCCCCCCCCCCCACCCCCCCCCCCCCCACCCCGGCAGCGGAGATGAGCTCAAAAGTTTGTGTATATATTGTCCACGCTAGTTAAGAACCATTCCCTGCCGTTGGTCGGGCATAAAACATCTCTGAATCACGCTGTGAATCTAGTTGTGTGAACTAACAGTTGAAAATTGTTCTCGTTTTGTGTTTCCAGAGGTATTTCATACACTTTCAACCACGACGGATCCAAAGACAGTGATTTTATTTATTAATCGGTAATATCATAGCAATCGGGTTCCAGCCTATTTTTTCTAATTTTTGTTTCCCAGACAATTTGATTTAGTTACCTTCGTAGTCAATATGCCTTCGTTACAGCCTATTACCTGTTTGTAACAGGTTGATCAGCTTTTCTGAATAACCCTTGAATATTCACAGATATGATTGTCTATGTACAGCTGATTTTTGGGATTTAGAAAACACGGAGAAAGTCTCTTATATATTCTGTTTTGTTGACACAATTCACTTCTTAAATTAATGAGAGACGGCACTTGGGAATCAATGAAGAACGAGTTGATCCTAGTGTGTAGCGTTCCGGTATAATAACAGTCAGTCCGTACCACATTCCTTCGCGTTCATATAATCAAAGATATGATTTCCCATGAAACTGTCCTTTACCATTAATATCTGATAAATCTTAAATGTCTCTGGCTTTACAATGTCTAAGCTTCGTAACTCTCACGACAGGATATTAATCGTAAGTTCGAGTTCTTTCAATGTATGTTCAGCACAAATTTAGTCTTTTCACGGGCACTATATCTCACGTCTCGTTTATTAGCAGAATCGCCTTGACAACGATCGGCAAAGATATTACTATGATAAGGTCCAACTATTTTCTGTCCCAATATCTCAAAATAATCTATTATCCACAACTCCAATGTCTAATCCAGTTATCAGAATGATATTTAATTAGGCTTATAATCCCTAACTTCTGACTACCACGGAAGACTGCGAACATGCACCACTGAAAACAAAGACTCAAGAGAGCTAACAATGCTGCATATTGGTTTATATATTATATTCAAAACGAAATGCAGCTCTGTTACGTCTTCCACGGATTCCCTTTGTACTACTTTGCGTTATTCTACTTCAAATATCTACTGTCTGTAAAATTTTAACTAACTATTACTTCGAAATACAACTCCCGTTTTTTTATCTCTGGGTCATTTCGTATTACAGAATTTAATATTCGTTTCTGAATACCCACTCTTTAAAGAGCAGTTACAACCGCCTTAGGTCCAACATCCAGACTGTACGACTGCAGACCGAGTGTATCCCCTATTGAAACAGGAGTCATATTTGTACAGGATAGGCCCATGAGCTTTGCCATTGTGAGGTGGCAATGACGTCACTTGGCCTGCTTTTCTTGTACAATCAGCTCCTCTGGTCGCCTTGGATGCCGCTGAAAGGTGTCTCAACTCCGCCTTTCAGAGGCGAAAGCGAATTTATTTTGTGTAGTAAACATACAGGAAAACTATTCTTCCAGCCAACTCAGCCTTCTTACTCCACTCGTGGTCATGACAACGACGGCGTCCCTATCCCCTGTAATGTCACCCAACTGCTTTAGCGCCTTGGGCTCCCAGCCCTTACGGTGTGCAGCAATTAACTCTGTGTTGCTGCTGTATCACATCGTACATCAGTGGTCGTTCCTGGTTGGCATTCCGTCTGTCTATTGCGTACTGATCGGCTTTGTTCGCCTCTTGCCGTACCGGGAAAGGCTTCAAAATTTTTCTCAACTACGTGAAGTCTATTTTTACTCGGCGCTTCAGTATGTCGCAGTTTTGGGAATGAGTCTTGTTGCTGTGAGTGCGTGGATAAGCCCATAAAATTTCAATCTTCTTTTTTAAACTCTGCAGCGAGATTCTATTGTGTCGGTTGGTTTTCGAGATTGTAGCCAGTATCCAACTTCTGTTCTTTTGAGGCCGAGTGTCTTACATTTTTGCGTTCGTCTTTTAAGATACCTTCCAGTATACCTTTTCTGAGAATCGTCAGCATTTTTCTAGCATCTAATATTTCAGGCTTGATAACTGTTATAGTGCCTGATTTTTGTGTGTAAGTATAATACTTTTTTTAGACGTTGTAGGTTGCACCATTCGCCCTCCTGAGTTTTCACATCCGAATTTTCTGTGGCTTTTTCTCTTCCCCTGTAGCTTCAAGGATTTCGCCTAAGTGCTTGAAGTAAAAACTCTCTCGATTTATCCATATTTTTCGATCAGTTTTTAAATGGGATGCTATGAGCGTGTGTACTGTACTTGGTTTTTTGGAATAATTTGCTACCCATCTCTTTCAGCTCACCCCTGCTGGCGGCTCGTCGTCTGCTAGTATTTCGAAATCATCTGCTATAGCTTTGGAGGAGGCATGCCTACATAATTTTATACGTAAACTACTGGCCATTAAAATTGCTACACCACGAAGATGACGTGCTACAGACGCGAAATTTGACCGACAGGAATAAGATGCTGTGATATGCAAATGATTAGCTTTTCAGAGCATTCACACAAGGTTGGCGCCGGTGACGACATCTACAACGTGCTGACATGAGGAAAGTTTCTAAACGATTTCTCATACAGAAACAGAAGTTGACCGCCGTTGCCTGGTGAAACGTTGTTGTGATGCCTCATGTAAGGAGGAGAAATGCGTACCATCACGTTTCCGACTTTGATAAAGGTCGGATTGTAGCCTATCGCGATTTCGATTTATCGTATCGCGACATTGCTGCTCGCGTTGGTCGAGATCCAATGACAGCAGAATATGGAATCGGTGGGTTCAGGAGGGTAATAGGGAACGCCGTGCTGCATCCCAACGGCCTCGTATCACTAGCAGTCGAGATGACAGGCATCTTATCCGCATGGCTGTAACGGATCGTGCAGCCACGTCTCGATCCCTGAGCCAACAGATGGGGACGTTTGCAAGACAACAACCATCTGCACGAACAGTTCGACGACGTTTGCAGCAGCATGCACTATCAGCTCGGAGACCATGGCTGCGGTTACGCTTGACGCTTCATCACAAACAGAAGCGCCTGCGATGGTGTACTCAACGACGAACCTGGTTGCACGAATGGCAAAACGTCATTTTTTCGGATGAATCCATGTTCTCAGAATGAGATTTTCACTCTGCAGAGGAGTGTGCGCTAATATGAAACTTCCTGGCAGATTAAAACTGTGTGCCGGACCGAGACTCGAACTCGGGACCTTTGCCTTTCGCGGGCAAGTGCTCTTGCAATCTATATTCAAGTTTCAAGTTTCAATCCATGTTCTGTTTACAGCATCATGATGGTGGCATTAGCCGGCCGAAGTGGCCGTGCGGTTAAAGGCGCTACAGTCTAGAACCGCGAGACCGCTACGGTCGCAGGTTCGAATCCTGCCTCGGGTATGGATGTTTGTGATGTCCTTAGGTTAGTTAGGTTTAACTAGTTCTAGGTTCTAGGGGACTAATGACCTCAGCAGTTGAGTCCCATAGTGCTCAGAGCCATTTGAACCATTTTTGATGGTGGCATTCGTGTTTAGTGACATCGCGGTGAACACACATTGGAAGCGTGTATTCGTCATCGCCATACTGGCGTATCACCCAACCTGATGGTATGGGGTGCCATTGGTTACACGTCTCGGTCACCTCTTGTTCGCATTGACGGCACTTTCAACAGTGGACGTTACATTTCAGATGTGGATCTACCCTTCATTCCATCCCTGCGAAACCCTACATTTCAGCAGGATAATGCACGACCGCATGTTTCAGGTCCTGTACGAGCCTTTCTAGATACAGAAAATGTTCGACTGCTGCCCTGGCCAGCACATTCTCCAGATCTCTCACGAACTGAAAACGTCTGGTCAATGATGGCCGAGCAACTGGTTCGACACAATGCGCCAGTCACTACTCTTGATGAACTGTGGTATCGTGTTGAAGCTGCATGGGAAGCTGTACCTGTACACGCCATCCAAGCTCTGTCTGACTCAATGCCCAGGCGTATCAAGGCCGTTATTACGGCCAGAGGTGATTGTTCTGGGTACTGGTTTCTCATGATCTATGCACCTAAATTGCGTGAAAATGTAATCACATGTCACTTCTAGTATAATATATTTGTCCAATGAATACTCATTTATCATCTGCATTTTTTCTTGGTGTAGCAATTTTAATGGCCGGTAGTGTAGTGCGGTAACACAGTGTGACGATGCGCCATCCCAATGGAGTGGTTCAATTCCAGCAGGACCATTCACCGGCCCAGACGAGCCAAATCGCCCAGCAGTGGCGGACCGACGTCAACGTGATCGAAGGACCTGCTCGAGCCTCGTACTCGAGCCCCCCTGAAAATTTGTGGGCCAAAATAAAGCGTCACAAGAACTCACACTTGCCCCAAACACACCTCACCAGATGTGAGACCTACAGTTGGATATAAGGCAGAGTCTCGCGGACGACATGACCTGTTTCCAGAGGGTGAGCGTCCCAATGCATCGCTGAATGAAGCAGGTAATTAATGGCTATGGAGACCAACTAAACTAAACTCCGTCCGAACAGGTCTCGGAAGACCCTGACGGTACTGACCGACTCCGTGGCATCCTCAGCCTCCGGGCGTCACTGAATGCGGATGTGGAGGGGCGTGTAGCCAGCTCACCGCTCTCCAGACCGTTGTCAGTTTACGTGTTCAGAGCTGCTACTTCTCAATCAAGTAGCTCCTCAGAGGGGCGTGTAGCCAGCTCACCGTTCTCCAGACCGTTGTCAGTTTACGTGTTCAGAGCTGCTACTTCTCAATCAAGTAGCTCCTCAGAGGGGCGTGTAGCCAGCTCACCGTTCTCCAGACCGTTGTCAGTTTACGTGTTCAGAGCTGCTACTTCTCAATCAAGTAGCTCCTCAGAGGGGCGTGTAGCCAGCTCACCGTTCTCCAGACCGTTGTCAGTTTACGTGTTCAGAGCTGCTACTTCTCAATCAAGTAGCTCCTCAGAGGGGTGTGTAGCCAGCTCACCGTTCTCCAGACCGTTGTCAGTTTACGTGTTCAGAGCTGCTACTTCTCAATCAAGTAGCTCCTCAGAGGGGCGTGTAGCCAGCTCACCGTTCTCCAGACCGTTGTCAGTTTACGTGTTCAGAGCTGCTACTTCTCAATCAAGTAGCTCCTCAGAGGGGCGTGTAGCCAGCTCACCGTTCTCCAGACCGTTGTCAGTTTACGTGTTCAGAGCTGCTACTTCTCAATCAAGTAGCTCCTCAGAGGGGCGTGTAGCCAGCTCACCGTTCTCCAGACCGTTGTCAGTTTACGTGTTCAGAGCTGCTACTTCTCAATCAAGTAGCTCCTCAGAGGGGCGTGTAGCCAGCTCACCGTTCTCCAGACCGTTGTCAGTTTACGTGTTCAGAGCTGCTACTTCTCAATCAAGTAGCTCCTCAGAGGGGCGTGTAGCCAGCTCACCGTTCTCCAGACCGTTGTCAGTTTACGTGTTCAGAGCTGCTACTTCTCAATCAAGTAGCTCCTCAGAGGGGCGTGTAGCCAGCTCACCGTTCTCCAGACCGTTGTCAGTTTACGTGTTCAGAGCTGCTACTTCTCAATCAAGTAGCTCCTCAGAGGGGCGTGTAGCCAGCTCACCGCTCTCCAGACCGTTGTCAGTTTACGTGTTCAGAGCTGCTACTTCTCAATCAAGTAGCTCCTCAGAGGGGCGTGTAGCCAGCTCACCGTTCTCCAGACCGTTGTCAGTTTACGTGTTCAGAGCTGCTACTTCTCAATCAAGTAGCTCCTCAGAGGGGCGTGTAGCCAGCTCACCGTTCTCCAGACCGTTGTCAGTTTACGTGTTCAGAGCTGCTAGTTCTCAATCAAGTAGCTCCTCAGAGGGGCGTGTAGCCAGCTCACCGTTCTCCAGACCGTTGTCAGTTTACGTGTTCAGAGCTGCTACTTCTCAATCAAGTAGCTCCTCAGAGGGGCGTGTAGCCAGCTCACCGTTCTCCAGACCGTTGTCAGTTTACGTGTTCAGAGCTGCTACTTCTCAATCAAGTAGCTCCTCAGAGGGGCGTGTAGCCAGCTCACCGCTCTCCAGACCGTTGTCAGTTTACGTGTTCAGAGCTGCTACTTCTCAATCAAGTAGCTCCTCAGAGGGGCGTGTAGCCAGCTCACCGTTCTCCAGACCGTTGTCAGTTTACGTGTTCAGAGCTGCTACTTCTCAATCAAGTAGCTCCTCAGAGGGGCGTGTAGCCAGCTCACCGTTCTCCAGACCGTTGTCAGTTTACGTGTTCAGAGCTGCTACTTCTCAATCAAGTAGCTCCTCAGAGGGGCGTGTAGCCAGCTCACCGTTCTCCAGACCGTTGTCAGTTTACGTGTTCAGAGCTGCTACTTCTCAATCAAGTAGCTCCTCAGAGGGGCGTGTAGCCAGCTCACCGTTCTCCAGACCGTTGTCAGTTTACGTGTTCAGAGCTGCTACTTCTCAATCAAGTAGCTCCTCAGAGGGGCGTGTAGCCAGCTCACCGTTCTCCAGACCGTTGTCAGTTTACGTGTTCAGAGCTGCTACTTCTCAATCAAGTAGCTCCTCAGAGGGGCGTGTAGCCAGCTCACCGTTCTCCAGACCGTTGTCAGTTTACGTGTTCAGAGCTGCTACTTCTCAATCAAGTAGCTCCTCAGAGGGGCGTGTAGCCAGCTCACCGTTCTCCAGACCGTTGTCAGTTTACGTGTTCAGAGCTGCTACTTCTCAATCAAGTAGCTCCTCAGAGGGGCGTGTAGCCAGCTCACCGTTCTCCAGACCGTTGTCAGTTTACGTGTTCAGAGCTGCTACTTCTCAATCAAGTAGCTCCTCAGAGGGGCGTGTAGCCAGCTCACCGTTCTCCAGACCGTTGTCAGTTTACGTGTTCAGAGCTGCTACTTCTCAATCAAGTAGCTCCTCAGAGGGGCGTGTAGCCAGCTCACCGTTCTCCAGACCGTTGTCAGTTTACGTGTTCAGAGCTGCTACTTCTCAATCAAGTAGCTCCTCAGAGGGGCGTGTAGCCAGCTCACCGTTCTCCAGACCGTTGTCAGTTTACGTGTTCAGAGCTGCTACTTCTCAATCAAGTAGCTCCTCAGAGGGGCGTGTAGCCAGCTCACCGTTCTCCAGACCGTTGTCAGTTTACGTGTTCAGAGCTGCTACTTCTCAATCAAGTAGCTCCTCAGAGGGGCGTGTAGCCAGCTCACCGTTCTCCAGACCGTTGTCAGTTTACGTGTTCAGAGCTGCTACTTCTCAATCAAGTAGCTCCTCAGAGGGGCGTGTAGCCAGCTCACCGTTCTCCAGACCGTTGTCAGTTTACGTGTTCAGAGCTGCTACTTCTCAATCAAGTAGCTCCTCAGAGGGGCGTGTAGCCAGCTCACCGTTCTCCAGACCGTTGTCAGTTTACGTGTTCAGAGCTGCTACTTCTCAATCAAGTAGCTCCTCAGAGGGGCGTGTAGCCAGCTCACCGTTCTCCAGACCGTTGTCAGTTTACGTGTTCAGAGCTGCTACTTCTCAATCAAGTAGCTCCTCAGAGGGGCGTGTAGCCAGCTCACCGTTCTCCAGACCGTTGTCAGTTTACGTGTTCAGAGCTGCTACTTCTCAATCAAGTAGCTCCTCAGAGGGGCGTGTAGCCAGCTCACCGTTCTCCAGACCGTTGTCAGTTTACGTGTTCAGAGCTGCTACTTCTCAATCAAGTAGCTCCTCAGAGGGGCGTGTAGCCAGCTCACCGTTCTCCAGACCGTTGTCAGTTTACGTGTTCAGAGCTGCTACTTCTCAATCAAGTAGCTCCTCAGTTGGCCTCACGAGGGCTGAGTGCACCTCGCTTGCCAGCAGCCCTCGGCAGACTGGATGGTCACCCATCCAAGTGATAGTCAAGCCCGACAGCGCTTAACTTCGGTGATCTGACGGGAAGCGGCGTTACCACTGCGGCAAGGCCGTTAGCCAATGCCAGTGGAGGGCAGAGCCCGTACTAGCCCCATCCCTGATGTGAAACTTTCGCCATCTCACATTTTTATGTAACTGTATGTTAATTCGAAATCGAGGTGAGATATTGTACTTTCAATTTTTATTTATTGAATTCGTGCTTCTCTACACTTAATAAATGGAAAAATGAAAAAAAGGCACAGTCAAATCAATTTGAAACGAAATAAAAATGGAGAGGTAACATGAGACAGTCAGAGAAACATTCAACATCGAGCGATATAAGAACAGGCAAGCTCTAAAATAATAATATTCACTTCCTTGCTGTCTCTGCGTCAGTTTTTGCGTCTGTTATGCAAAAGGAGTGCAGTCGGTGCACACAAAATGTCATTCCAGTTACCAATCTCCGGTAGTCCGAGGATACCATTCCATGTACTGTGCCCATTTCTCTACGTTAGTCCCCGGAGAAAAGACCACCGCAGAATATGCGTTCAGCGTCTTCATTTTCAGATAGCACAATGAAACATTATCCTTAAATTTGTATCAGATTCCGAATGATTGAAAGACTGTTTCCTTACGTGTGTTTTTTCCCCTTCTTTGTTTTTCACTTCTGTCTCCATTGGTTCCGCTTCAGCTTTCTTCTCTTTGAATTGGTTCAAACGCTCCTTGTATGGAAACGATTTTAGCTGCTTAACAGATTCAGAACGTGCGGATTTTACTAGAATTAGCAATTTTCAAGTTCCATAGATTATTTGCACAATAAGTCATAATGACGTAGAACGAATCACAGCTTCTGAACGTCTATAAAGTTAGATTTTCTTTCTTTTCTTCCATAACTGGTGTGTATCGATGTGGCTTGCTGATTTTTGTTGTTGGCCAGATACCATTCGACCTCGTGTCATTTATTCCGTTGTTTGCATCATGTGTGTCAAATTCCTGGTGTATTGCAAAGTCATGGTCTCTAAATAGGTTTCTGTTACATGAGAAGAATGCGGCTTTCCATTGTTACTGCTCTCAAGTAGGCCGCTTGTAACGTTCCCTGGCAACACACACACTATTAATAAACTAAAATTTAATTGTACTGTATACGCCGCTATGAAGCAATTTGTATATACTGTAATTATTTAACAAAAAATATTATTTAATTTTGTGTAAAGGACATTCGTTATTATTGTAATATTTTCTGTAGTAATATTCTCGATGTATTTATGATTGTAATATTTCTATACTCATAATGTAATTACGAAATGTGTCAATATCTGCGATAACAAAAATGTAAAATACAGCCGCAGATTGCAAAGAGACAATAACGGTTGATAGTGATATAAATAGGAATACATAGTGTGCTTTCTTTGTCTTCTTCCTCGAGAGCTGAGAGAGAGAGGAAACTGTGACGTAGCATTTTATGAATGGGCAGACTTCATTTATCTGTATCTAGATTTAGCCGCAATTAGAGGAGAAATTACAAACTAATGTAAGTTGAATTATTGTTGTGGTCTAAATACATTATAATTTATCAAAAGTGTGTATTACCAATATAAATTAGCTTGCCCATGTCATCTATAATATATCTTTAAAGAATTTTCAGCACTTTTAGCAATTATCGCTGGTGTTGCTGGGCTGTGCCGCGACCGAACGATTTGCAGCGGCGGCACATTTAAAAAATTGTTCCGCTAAGAAAAATTTAACCAAACCCGTAAATCGGGAGCAGATAAAAATTTGCAGTGAATTAAGTAAATGTTTTTCTTTTACAGCGATTTATTACTAGTTTCACATTTGTGCATTCATAGGCGGATAGTTAACGTTGAAATTTAACAATTTGTTGGTTCTTTCAAATACCTTTAATGTATAGTGAAGTGTGTTTTATCAATGATAATTAAACGTCGGCTTGGCAATATTTAACCATTTTCTGCTAATAGAGACAGTCTTGTGTTCCATAGCTAATGCCGGGAAAGAATTCATTAAATATTTAAAAAAAAACACTGCATTTAGAAAATGTGTGCCAAGGCCGAATTATGTAAAATATATAATTCTCAACTAAATATTCTTAATCAGTTAATATGAATTTATCAGCATGAGAGGGTTGACTAAATTCACGTAATATTAAATGTACTTAATTCTGTCTAAATGAATTTTTATTACCACATGTAAATAAGGGGTTCTACAACAAAGTTCGTACTGACTAAAAAGAAAGAGCAAATAACAAAAAACAATTTAAAAAAAAGTAACTAATTTATTTCATTTAATTTAATTTCATTAAACGCTCCAAATACTCTCGTAATCAAAACTGAGGTTACTACTTGACCTGGATTATTTGCCCTTCGGGTTTCTGTTTCTTAGAGATAAAGCGTTTGAAACGACCCCATGAATTACGCACAAGAGGTTACATTTTATACGTGTAGTGGAGTGAGAAACAGATGATGTGGCCAAGGTTTTCTCTTACGTTGTCTATCACAGAAATGTGACTTGATGCCCATTAGGCATTAGCACAACAAGATCATCACCAAATGGCTTTATAGATTTCACAAAATTGACAAACCATTTAATCAAAATATGAGTTGAATCCACCTACTTGGGAGGCAAGCTGAATGTCGATACCCATGGTATCGCGTGTTAAGAATAAGGAATCTTGCTCTAGAAACGTGGGCTCATAGTTACACTGCTCGGTTTGAAGGACAGTTCATTATAGCGAATGGGGGAGTACCTTGTGAAGAATATAATAACGTAGGTATTGTTCCAGCAGCTGCGCAACTTGAGATATTAAAGCACTATATCCACATACACACAAAAAACTTGAAATTCAAAACTTTAAATCAAGAATTGCAGACTGCCTACTGCTCCATAATGGTCTTATTGTCACTGCTTTGCGTTGCAGGTGCTGTGAAAACTGACAAGCAAGTTCTGATACGTCCCAATAGAGCTGATGACGTACTTCAGTCAGAATCTAGCTTTCAATGCTTGTCCTGTCAACTGGAAGGTCATGCAGTTTCGTACCTACTTATCCTCTTCAGATCATTATACACGTCCAACCGGATTTTAATAAAAATTTCCTGGCGGAATTTAAACGTCTTATTGAGACCGATTCCGTTGAGTAACTGCATCTATTCTTCTCAGAATATTTGTATTTCTACTACGAGACCTAAATGTATGAGCTCTTCGTTAACATTTATTCTCTCATTCTCAATTTCATCTTAATGATTTTTTCTGCTGCATCTGATTTCCTGTTCTGTCTGCTTCTTCTGTGAATCGTTTTACGTATACAGAAGAAAATTTCTCTTCGGCATATTAATTTGGATCTTTGAAACTAAGACTGATAGTCAATTTTGGTGTTTAAGAATAATGGGGCGAAAGATTGCTATTGAGCTTGGTGCTTACATTTGAGTGCCTAATTTGAAGAAAAATATATCATTACCTATTCCACTCGTTCCCAAGAAGTGAATAATTATTTGATTAATTTCTCTCGCCTACATTTCAAATACGAGCTTCGTAAAAGATAAAATTTTCCAGAAGTCTGATTGATCTAAAACCATTTACTTGTCAAAATAGTAATATTCCCTCACTCCTGTAGAACGATTGCTCTTAAAATAACTTGAATAAATTTTGTTTGAAATTCTCTGACTTTTATGATTCGGTTTTGTTAGTTAGTGCTATAATAGTTCTCTTAAAGACTGAGAATAATATGCACCATATTGTACTTCAGATATGTTAAACACTTTAAAACACCAACTCTGCCTACAGGAAACATAGCTCTGCTCTTAAACTAGCACAATTGCGGCCTCTCCGATTTCGCGATCTCCAAGCAAGCGGCCCTGACATTCGGCTCACTCAGTTGATTAATCGCAGAAGCTGCAGCACAGTCATTCCTACAGGCTATTTCCCGCTCCCACCAATAACACTCTCTGGGAGGTACCGATTCCTGCCGGGAGCTTCCAAAATTTTGTTTCCAGCGGATACTGGGATCGCCTGGTTTCTTGAGATAGCCCCGAGCCCTTCAGTCAGGATACTATACGATAATGATAACTCTTTTACAAGGATTGCGCAAAAATTGGCTCATCGTGTCCGCACTGGAAACATAATCTGGCGTCTATAGTGATACAAATACAACCCTCAGCGTTACACAAAAGGCTTTTCATGCCAACTCCATCTAGGCCCTGCTAGAAAACTCCTTTCCAACGTGGTCTCAGCGCGATGTAGAGCTGGATCTTAAGTATCTGACGAAAATCATGTAAATACCTAATGCATACTCTGACGACTTTCGTTTGCGCTAGTTGACAAATCCGCCATTTCCGGTATTCATTTTGTCAATTTTCTAACAGAAACGTACAGTTTCTGTACTTTTGGCGCAGCTGCTTCTCGTGTCTATACCGCGATTTTGCAAATGTCTCTATGACAACGCCTCATCGTAGCCCTAAAGACGGCTATTGTGTTCTCCTATCGTTGTTTGCGCTCCGCAGCTGGAGGCTGTCAAAAGCGCTGCCAGGTGCCAGGGATTTCCTTAAGTTGACTCGACTGTAGAAGCGTCTTACAAGGGAACCTCCCCATCGCACCCCCCCTCAGATTTAGTTATAAGTTGGCACAGTGGATAGGCCTTGAAAGCTGAACACAGATCAATCGAGAAAACAGGAAGAAGTTGTGTGGAACTATGAAAAAAATAAGCAAAATATACAAACTGAGTAGTCCATGTGGAAGATAGGTAACATTTTGGAATATATGGGCTGAGGAGTGCCGAGGTCCCGCGGTTAGCGTGAGTAGCTGAGAAACGAGAGGTCCTTGGTTCGTTACTTCCCTCGAGTGAAAATTTTAATTTTTTATTTTCAGACAATTATCAAAGTTCAGGCACTCACACATAATCAACTTCGCTCTCCAAAATTCCGGGACATGTTCAGATTTGTTTGAACATATGCAGGATTTGACGGTCTACACACGGAAAAACTTGAAAACGTTAAAACAGATGTTTTGACAGAGCACAGGGAAAACTGTGTGTCTGTGAAACTGTTGCATTCATTTGTTGCAGTTCATGTGACAAACTCTTATGTTTTCATCACTTTTTTGGGAGTGATTATCACATTCACAAGAAAACCTAAATCGGGCAGGGTAGAAGAATCTTTTTACCCATTCGCCAAGTGTACAAGTTAGGTGGGTCGACAACATATTCCTGTCATGTGACGCACATGCCGTCACCAGTGTCGTATAGAATATATCAGACGTGTTTTCCTGTGGAGGAATCGGTTGACCTAGGACCTTGCGATCAAATGTTTTCGGTTCCCACTGGAGAGGCACGTCCTTTCGTCTACTAATCGCACGGTTTTGCGGTGCTGTCGCAAAACACAGACACTAAACTTATTATAGTGAACAGAGACGTCAATGAACGAACGGACAGATCATAACTTTGCGAAAAAAAAAGTAAACTCTTACTCGAGGGAGGACTTGAACCAAGGACCTCTCGTTCAGCAGTTGCTCACGCTAACCACGGGACCACGGCGCACCTAAGCTTACATTGTCCTTGATGTTGCCTATGATGCGCAAGGACTACTCAGTTTGTATATTTTGTTTATTTTTTTCATAGTTCCACACAACTTCTTCCTGTTTTCTTGATTGATCTGTGTCCCGTTTTTCAAGGCCTATCCACTGTGCCAACTTACAGCTAAATCTGAGGGGGGTGCGATGGGGAGGTTCCCTTGTTAGCGCTAAAGAACAAATATACTAAAAAACTTCATGCATCATGCGAAACTTTTTTGAACATCAGAGTTTTTATGACGTCATATCTCTTGCATTATATGTCGTACAATAATATATTTGTGTAGATATATTCAACGGTATATGTGGATTCTGTCTGCGAAATATGTTGCGAATAGAGCTATTAGAACAGAAGTAATAAATTTATACGTCATGCATGATGCGACAGTTTTTCACGCATCTCATGTTAATGGCGTCATATTTTCTGAACTCTGATAGGTAGGTGGTTTTTAACCCTCCCACCCCAGCAACTGTCACCTGATATTAAGGAATGTGTGTACCAAGTTTAGTTGAAATCGGTCGAGTGGATTAGGAGGAGATATGAAGCGCACACAATAAGGATATTTATGCATTTAATTCATCTCTAAATGTGTTAAAATCTATGAAACATTTATTAACTGTTAATGAGTAAAATTTACGGCGTGAATCACCTGAAAGTCGCATTGCAAATATTGCGGAAATGAAAAGTGCTACTGATATGCGGCTTTTACAGAATGGATTTGTAGTCAGAGGCTCATATTGTTAGCCAATAAACATATTGTAATAATACTCGGAAAGTGTATGTTTTGTGCAGGCATACACTTTTTTCAATGGAACAGTGCCTATTGACATTAACGAACTAAAAGTAGGGTAAATTAGAATATCACTGGTGTTTGTTCCAGGTTCTAGTGCGAGTCGTTAACAAGTTATGGTATTTTGAAAAGTCTTCAAGCAACCCTTCTTTGTGCCATTCAACCTGCGTCGTTGCTAGATACGATGTTATGTTATGGTTCAACTGGCTCTGCGTGCTATGGGACTTAACTTCTAAGGTCATCAGTCCCCTAGAACTTAGAGCTACTTAAACCTAACTAACCTAAGGGCATCACACACATCCATGCCCGAGGTAGGATTCGAACCTGCGACCGTAGCAGTAGCGCGGCTCCAGACTTTAGGGCCTAGAAACACTCGGCCAACCCGGCCGGCGTTTGCTTACAGTGTGCTTATGTGATTCTTGAGTGTACTGCGATGACATGCTAGTCAGTTACTGTGCGACAGTCCAGGCAGTCAGCCGTCACTTGACAATGGGATTTACCAGTGTAGAAAAATCCCACGTGTTCATGGAGTACGGAGAGTGCAGGAAGTATGCAGTTCGTCCTTGCACGGTGTATGAGGTAAGACATCCCAGTAGCCGTCAACCATGTCGGCATTATTTATCAACCTCTTCAACCAGTTACGTGAAAGAGGTAGTGTAACTGCAAGACAACGTAATAGAAGGAAACAAATGACGACAGAAGAGGGGAAAATTAATGTTCTTGTCGCTGACGCAGTTGGTTCGCACGTTAGCTCCCGCGTAATCTCACCAGGAACTGTCGTGAGTCACATACTGTCCTACGCATTGTCCATCGACATAGGTTCAATCCCTATCACATGTCTCTCCATCAACAACTGCACTGAAACGGCTGTGTGAATCGTGTTAAATTCTGTACATCGGCATTAAGACAGGGCACTCTAGATGTATAATGTGTCTTGTTTAGTGATGAAGCGACATTTACCAATCATGACAAGGAAAACCTCCGAAACATGCACTGTTTGTCTGTTGACAATCCTCGTTGGCTTCGTCAGGTGGAACGTCAGCGTCCGTAGAGTGTAAACGTGTGGCGTGGGACGGTGAACCATCAGCTCATAGCGCCGTTTTTTATTGACGGAACACTGAACGCACACTGGTATCAAAGCCTCCTAACAGACCATTTTCCGCGAATGCTGGAAGACATTCCTCTGAAGACTATAATGAACCTGCGGTACCAAAATGGTGGCTGTCCAGCTCATAGTGCACGAAGTACTACAGCATGTCGTCAGGGATTGTTTCCAAGTCGTTGGTCTGGACGAAGAGGACCTGCACCTTGTCGGGCCCGTTCCCCAGATTTGACGCCTGTAGATTTTTTTTCTGTGGGGAAAGCTGAAAGACGCTGTCTACAAGGACATACAAAACTACATCCAACTATATGCATCGACGTATTGCTGCAGCCTTCTCGAACATCTCCGCTAAAATGCTAACACGTATGCTGTGCAGCAGTCGTTCCATACTGGAAGAGTGTAATGTCGCTGCCGGTGCTCATTTTATACACAACCTGTAATGGTCAATTGCCTCGTTACTGGTCAGAAACCATATTACTAGTACAGGATTATCACAAATGATTGAAGCGATTTCACAGCTCTACAATAAATTTATTATTTGAGATATTTTCACAATGCTTTGCACACACATACAAAAACTCAAAAAGTTTTTTTAGGCATTCACAAATGTTCGATATGTGCCCCTTTAGTGATTCGGCAGACATCAAGCCGATAATCAAGTTCCTCCCACACTCGGCGCAGCATGTCCCCATCAATGAGTTCGAAAGCATCGTTGATGCGAGCTCACAGTTCTGGCACGTTCTTGGTAGAGGAGGTTTAAACACTGAATCTTTCACATAACCCCACAGAAATTGCATGGGGTTAAGTCGGGAGAGCATGGAGGCCATGACATGAATTACTGATCATGATCTCCACCACGACCGATCCATCGGTTTTCCAATCTCCTGTTTAAGAAATGCCGAACATCATGATGGAAGTGCGGTGGAGCACCATCCTGTTGAAAGATGAAGTCGGTGCTGTCGGTCTCCAGTTGTGGCACGAGCCAATTTTCCAGCATGTCCAGATACACGTGTTCAACCGTCTCGCTCACTGCAGGCCGACCCGTTGATTTCCGCTTACAGACGCATCCAGAAGCTTTAAACTGCGCATACAATCGCCGAATGGAGTTAGCAGTTGGTGGATCTTTGTTGAACTTCGACCTGAAATGTCGTTGCACTGTTATGACTGACTGATGTGAGTCCATTTCAAGCACGACATACGCTTTCTCGGCTCCTGTCGCCATTTTGTCTCACTGCGCTCTCGAGCGCTCTGGCGGCAGAAACCTGAAATGCGGCTTCAGCCGAACAAAACTTTATGAGTTTTTCTACGTATCTGTAGTGCGTCGTGACCATATGTCAATGAATGGAGCTACAGTGAATTTATGAAATCGCTTCAATCATTTGTAATAGCCCTGTATATGCACTTGTTATATACTGTGTGCTGCCACAGGGATTGTAAAGGTGTTGGCGTGGGAACTTTTCAAAATACGATATCTCGCAAACGATTCGCACTAGAATCTGGCAACAAACACCATTCGCATTCTAATTTATCCTACTTCTAGTTTATTGACGTCAACGGGCATTGTTCCATATAAAAAGAGCATGTTTGCACAAAAAATTCACTTTCTGTATATTATTACAATCTGTTGATTGGCTAACAAAAAAAATGGCTCTGAGCACTATGGGACTTAACATCTGTGGTCATCAGTCCCCTAGAACTTAGAACTACTTAAACCTAACTAACCTAAGGACATCACACACATCCATGCCCCAGGCAGGATTCGAACCTGCGACCGTAGCAGCCGCGCGGTTCCGGACTGAGCGCCTAGAACCGGTAGACCACCGCGGCCGGCGATTGGCTAACAATACGAGCTTCTGATTACCAATCCACTCTGTGGAAACCGCACATCAATAGCACTTTCCATTCCCGCAATATTTGCAGCGTAAGTTTTAGATGATCCACCCTGTGTAGAGATGGTACACATTACACCTAACTCGTATACACCTTCTTTTATTACACATGTTTTTGAGGTACAGCAACTGTACAATGAATAAGTTTTTGCAATTAGACTTGGTTTCGTTGAGCGTTCTCTAAGTGTTTTGCCTCTATTTTGTATTGGTTGCATGAGCACGTGTGCGTTGTGTTTATTGAGGAGTGAGATGAAATCTCGCTTGCCTGTGAATTTTGAATTTAGTTTTAGAGGTTTATTTTCTCCTTATAATGCCTACGTAGTAAGCAGTACTATCAGGTCGACACGGCTGTCTGTCTAATGGAATGTCACTGTCACAGAATGAGGGGCTTTCAATACAACCATCGAGAATATTACGCTAAACTTCCTCATAAAATGAAGCACTTACAACGCACATAATACCATTCATAATGGAGAGACGAGAAGGTAGCCTGGGAACTGCACATGCGCGCGTCAGAAAACTCAAGCTCAGCTGGGTGCCAGACAATATGGTCGTTCGCGCTATTCGTCCACGAGACTCAGAGGGCCATAGACACGGGTTCACAGGTAGATGCCGTGTTTCTTGACTTTCGCAAGGCGTTCGATACAGTTAATGAATAAAGTAAGAGCATATGGACTGTCAGACCAATTGTGTGATTGGATTGAAGAGTTCCTAGACAACAAAACGCAGCATGTCATTCTCAATGGAGAGAAGTCTTCCGAAGTAAGAGTGATTTCAGGTGTGCCGCAGGGGAGTGTCATAGGGCCGTTGCTATTCACAATATACATAAATGACCTTGTGGATTACATCGGAAGTTCACTGAAGCTTTTTGCAGATGATGCTGTGGTGTATCGAGAGGTTGTAACAATGGAAAATTGTACTGAAATGCAGGAGGATATGCATCGAATTGACGCATGGTGAAGAGAATGGCAATTGAATCTCAATGTAGACAAGTGTAATGTGCTGCGAATACATAGAAAGATAGATCCCTTATCATTTAGCTACAAAATAGGTCAGCAACTGGAAGCAGTTAATTCCATAAATTATCTGCGAGTACGCATTAGGAGTGATTTAAAATGGAATGATCATATAAAGTTGATCGTCGGTAAAGCAGATGCCAGACTGAGATTCATTGGAAGAATCCTAAGGAAATGCAATCCGAAAACAAAGGAAGTAGGTTACAATACGCTTGTTCGCCCACTGCTTGAATACTGCTCAACAGTGTGGGATCCGTACCAGATAGGTTTGATAGAAGAGATAGAGAAGATCCGACGGAGAGCAGCGCGCTTCGTTACAGGATCATTTAGTAATCGCGAAAGCGTTACGGAGATGATAGATAAACTCCAGTGGAAGACTCTGCAGGAGAGACGCTCAGTAGGTCGGTACGGGCTTTTGTTGAAGTTTCGAGAACATACCTTCACCGAAGAGTCAAGCAGTATATTGCTCCCTCCTACGTATATCTCGCGAAGAGATCATGAGGATAAAATCAGAGAGATTAGAGCCCACACAGAAGTATACCGACAATCCTTCTTTCCACGAACAATACGAGACTGGAATAGAAGGGAGAACCGATAGAGGTACTCAGGATACCCTCCGCCACGCACCGTCAGGTGGCTTGCGGAGTATGGATGTAGATGCAGATGTAGATGTAGTCTGAGTGTGTAACTTTAATGCCAAATAAACTGGTATAGGCATGCATATTCAAATACAGAGATATGCGATCAGGCAGAATACGGCAATGCGGTCGACAACGCCTATATAAGACAAAAAGTGTCTGGAGCAGTTGTTAGATCTGTTACTGCTGCTACACTGGCAGGTTATCAAGATGATGAATGAGTCCGGACATGGTGTTATAGTCGGCACACGAACGATGGGACAGAGATGAAGGTGCGATGAAGTTGGGATTTTCACGTACGACCATTTTAAGAGTATACCGTGAGTGCATATCACGAATCCGGTAAAATATCAACCTCCGTCATCGCTGTGGGCGGAGAAAGATCCTGCAAGAACGGGACCAACGACGACTGAAGAGAATCGCTCAGCGTGACAGAAGTGCAACCCTTCCGCAAATTGCTGCAGATTTCAATGCTGGGCCATCAACAAGTATCTGCGTGCGAACCGTTCAATGAAACATCACCGATATGAGCTTTCGGAGCCGAAGATCCACTAGTGTACTCTTGATGACTTCACGACACAAAGCTTTACGCTTCGCCTGGGCCTGTCAACACCGACATTGAACTGTTGATGACTGGAAACATGTTGACTGGTCGGACGAGTCTCGTTTCAAAATTGTATCGAGCGAATGGGCGTGGATGCGTATGGAGACAACCTCATGAATCCGTGGACCCAGTATGTCAGCAGGGGACTGTTTAAGCTGGTAGAGGCCTTATAATGATGTGAGGCATGTGCAGTTGGAGTGATATGGGACCCCTGATACGTCTAGATACGAATCTGACAGGTGACAAGTACGTAAGCGTCCTGTCTGATCACCTGCATCCATTCATGTCCATTGTGCGTTCCGACGCACTTTGGCAATTGCAGGGGGACAATGCTACACCCCACACGTCCAGGACTGCTACAGAGTCGCTCCAAGAACACCTTCCTGAGTTTAAACACTCCCTCTGGCCACCGAACCTCCCAGACATGAATATTATTGAGCATATCTGGGGTGCGTTCCAACGTGCTATTCAGAAGAGATCTTATCCATCCCGCCGTACTGTTACGAATTTATGGACAGCCCTGCAGGATTCATGGTGTCATTTTCCTCCAGCACTACTTCAGACATTGGTCGATTTCATGCCACGTCGTGTTGCGACCCTTTTGCGTGCGCGCGGGTCCTTACACGACATTAGGCAGGTGTACCAGTTTGTGTGGCTCTTTAGTGTGTGTGTGTGTGTGTGTGTGTGTGTGTGTGTGTGTGTGCGTTGCACAGACTGCTCAGAATCCTTTACACTTCTCACTTTAGTAATATTGCATTTGTTTACTAGCACCTACGCATGACCGAAAGAAGCATCAGACGTGAACTGAGCCCACATTCTTAACTAACTGTACTTTTAGAAGCATATTTTCGGGTGAGGGAAACTGTGTAATATTGTATGCCAGACCAAGCCGTGTGGCATGTTGCCTTCGCGTATGCAGCAAAAAACTAGCGCCCTGGTGTATGGTGTGGGGCGGATGTAAGAAGAAACGCTTGGCGCCAGAATGGTATGGAATCATTGACTCATAGCTCGGACACAGCGGTGACTGACAGGCGTTGCCTCGTACGGCTACGGAGGCTGGTGGCAGTAGCGTTGGCTGCGACAGAATAATGAGCGAGAAGTTGCCCATCCCGCAGGCGTCTCAGAAAGCGCGCCACGGCAAAAGCGGACATTCCCAGCGCAATATTTATTTAGATGAATAAGAGGTTCCCAAACCTTTTTGTAGCATAGACCATGTGTCGTTTCTTTTTCTATTTCGGGTAGACTACAAAGCTTTCATAAACTGAAATGTTACCAGTTCATCAATTTCAAATGTGCTTTTGATTGATACTTTGATAGATTCAACTAAAAAATGGTTCAAATGACTCTGAGCACTATGGGACTTAACATCTGTGGTCATCAGTCCCCTAGAACTTAGAACTACTTAAACCTAACTAACCTAAGGACATCACACACATCCATGCCCGAGGCAGGATTCGAACCTGCGACTGGAGCGGTCACGCGGTTCCAGACTGAAGCGCCTTTAACCGCACGGCCACACCGGCCGGCCGATAGAATCAACTGCAGTTCGTTTCTTCAGTGTCACTATATGGGCTGATAAACCAGTTGAATATTTCCATAGCCAAAATACGAGGGTTATTCCAAAAGTAAGGTCCGATCGGTCGCGAAATGGAAACGACTATGAAAATCCGATAAAGCTTTGCACAGATGTGTTGGGTAGTGTCTCTAGTATAACCCCAGTTAGCATCACGTCGCTCTTCTCATTTCTGAGCTCGCAGTGAGTGCGTAAAGATGTCTAGAAAATAGTGTCTGCCGCCAAGTACGAGGGCCTGGTGAGAAATTTCGCCTGAAGCTATGCAGCCAACATTACATAACTGTCGTGCTGTTTCGTCTTCACGACAATTCTCAGCCGCATTCTGCAGGGGCAATGAAGATGCTCCTGCATCGTTTTCAAATGGAAATGTGAGATTACCCACAATACAGTCCGCAATTGTCTCCCCCTGAGTTTCATCTCTGGTCACATGAACCGCTGTCTTTGAAGACAACATTTTGACACAGACAACGAGGTGTAGGCCAGCGTGGAGAATTGGCGGAAAGCACCGGCGGCTGCCTTCTATGATGAGGCTATTGAAAAGTTGGTACAACGCTATGACAAAAGTCTAAGTCAGAACGGCGGCTACGTAGAGAAGTAGCTGAAAGGTGTAGCTAATTGTTACAAGTAAAACATTTCTGATGTTCACTGTGGTTTCAATTTGGCAATCAATCGGACCTTACTTTTGGATTAACCCTCGTATCTTAAAAATCTACATTCAAAGTCTGTCTGAAGGACATTTAAATGTTGAAAAAAGGTTGAAAAGTCATTATCGTGACAATGTGTCTATGACAAATTGTGACAGTGGGAAAATTCACGATGCCCAAAGTTTTGTATCATTAGTTTAATTCTAGCAAGAAAATCTGAAACAATGGACTTCATTTTTATCAAATTTAGACGCTCACCTTGTAAGTTCAATTGAACCGAATTAAATTTAGTAAAAAATCTGTTAAATAAGCAATGTTTGGTTCCAACTTAATTAAATTTGCTGCTAGACTTGGTTCTTTGGCATTCAAAAAATCTAAAAGATTCTCAAAAGGCGTGAAAAATGTTCTTAAACGTAAGCATTTTAACGACCAGCGTACTTCACTGTTAAGAAGTAATCGATCAAACGTCTCATCATTTTCTTCACAACTGCGCAAATAACCGAGAACTTAAAGCGTTGCTTCGAATTCTGTTTGCTGTGTTAACGACAAATCGAAGAGACCGATACAGTCTACCACTCAGAGTTTTAGCAACTACATGTTGTCGATGGGTCACGCAGTGCGCTGCTAAGACTGCAAGCACATTTTGTTTTACATGGCTTATAAATCCAAGATGGTGCCCAAAGGAGGCAGTTGCTCCATCTGGTGTCGCTGGCATTATATCTGATAAAAGGGTCGCTTTTTCCAGGAAATAATCTCTCAAACCATTAAGTATTGGTTCACTCTTAACGTCTGTTATCGCAGTTCTCGCGAAGAGCAGTTCTTCGTAGAGTTCTTGAACCATGAAAATGAAATATATGCCAATAATAATGCTTAGAGTTGACTCATCCACTTGTATAGAGAAATGATACACACGATGTTTCCAATACCATAACTCATTTCATCAATACTTCTTTGAACTATGTTATTGCTTAATGGAATTATTTTGAGTATATCACAAGCAGGTTTTTGTAGAACAGATTTTAAAACCTCTTCATTGCCTGGCAAAATTAACTGTTCCCAGATTATATGCGGTTTTCCAGATTTTTCAATAAGTAGTGAGATATTGTAATGCGTCCGCAGACCATTGTCATCTCTTTGTGACGTTGAAGTGAACATACAGTCCATTGTGGGTCCCTCTTAAAGTTTTTATTTAAGTTTTTTAAAGCATATCTCCACATATTTTATCAAGGAGACGCCGTCTCATGTGACCGTCCAGCATGGATAGCTTCGTGGTGTCACTGCTTAGTACTTTTTTGGTTGAAAGGCACAAAGGTAATCGTTTGGCTGACAATAATCGAATGAAGCTAAACAAGTAATCAACACTGCTTATATTTCTTTTTAGATTCGGCGATGTTTAATATCAATTATCTGTGGATAAAAATTAAGCTGTTTAGCTGAATACTATGAGACATAGTAATCAACATCAGGTAATGATTGGGGCGTCTCGACGCAGTCGAAGGAACTAGAAAAATAATTTGATAAAAAATAATTTCTTTACTTTTCTCTGGCACTCCCAAACAAGATGTCTTTTATTCACTGTAGCTTGTATGGTACCCAACTGCAGTCAGTTCACAAAGAGATAAACAAGGACTCTCTAGTTCTGGATCGGCTGCAGTCGGTGAAAGTCGGTCGACTTCGGACCGCTGATGTCTTGTATCCTGTTGCTGTCAGCCTTCGCAATGCAACACGGAACCTTACATATGTAACCACTGTGTAGTGATATCTGAGCCGTGTTGTGTTGTATAGCAAATTAATACATCTCATGACGAGTATTTCCTGGTCCGTCGTGGGCAGCGCCAGGTACTCTTTCACTCCTTCGGAGAAGGTCAAAGGGTAATACTTTACTAGAGAAAAAATTAATAATGTCGCTGAATGCTACGAGCAGGAGAGCCAGGGAGACGAACAGTGAAGCCCACAGGAGCGAACTTCAGCTCTGTAAGAAGAATTCGGAACTTAGTTTGCGACTTTCGGATCGATTCTTATGTACCCCCATTTACATTTAATGTACTCCAATTCTCTTACCGATCACATGGACCCCTTGCAGGTTGGACTCTATCGCTCGATGCTTAATATGGACCTCTTTTGGAATCACTGAGATAGATAAAAGTTCCTGTCACATATTATCCTTCAACACACACACGCAGCCGTAAGGTGAACTCGTCGTTTTAAATCTGTAACTTCCAGCTTCATAGAATATTCACCACTGCCTTCTTTGGAGAAGCAACTGATTTGTCAAAGAGATGACGAAATTCCATATATAAAGGGCGAGTTACTAACTATTGCCACCAAGAATAACTCGTATGATAGGAGCTGAAAAGTTTGTGGGACAAAAGTTGCATGGGACAACGGAATCCATAATATGACGTTGCTTTTTTGTTGCTAGGTCGGGTCGCTTTAGAGATATGACAGTCCACTTTCTTTAAAATGGAATGCTATAGTTTGGTACTTATTTTCCAATGATGTGTAAAATGAATGTACATTTACAGAAGGTGTTCGAAGTGATGACCATTGATATCAATGCAGTGCTGCAATCTTTTTATCATGGACTGAGTGATATTCCTTATCACATCGGCACTTACCAAAGCACGTGCTCTGACAATTCTCTCTCGCATATCTTCAGGTGTAGTTGGAACGTCTTTATTAACAATGTCTTTTACGAATCCCCACAGGAAAAAATTCAGAAGCGTTATGTCTGGCGAACGGGCCGGCCACGACACATCTCCTCCGCGTCCAACCCAACGATTTGGGAATTGTCTCTGCAACTCATTTCTAGCCATCAGCGAAAAATATGCCGGACACCCATCGTATTGATACCATATCTGTTCCTTGTTCCTAAAGGTATTTCTTCCAATAACAGGCCTAATATTTCTTGCAGGAATGTGGTGTACTTCCTACCATTAAGATTTCCTTCGATGAAATAGGGGCCTATAACTCTGTCCTCCAGAATCACACACCAAACACTCACCGACCCCGGTGTTTGGTGTGCAACTTGCCACAGCCAATATGGATTTTCAGTTGCCCAATAATGAATGTTATGCAAATTAGCATTTCCATGGTTCGTGAATATAGCCTTGTGAGTAAATGAAATCAAACTGATAAATGTGTCATCCCTCTGAATCTAAAGTAGCGCCCATTGGCAGAATTCATGTGACGTATAAAATCCGTACCAGTTAACTCTTGGTGGAGACTGATACGATAAGGTTGGTATTTATGGCTATGCAGAACACGAACAACACTACTCTGGCTCATGCCAGATTCCCTTGAGATTTGACGCGAACCAACACAGGGATCTCGAACCACAGCGGTAAGAGTACCAGTTTCCGTTTCCTCGTTAGTAACTTTCCTTTGGTGGATATGTTTCCGATGCGTTAAAGATCCAGTTGTTCTCAATTTATCACACACATATTTAAACGTACACTGTGTAGGGTGAGTACGTTGAGGATATCTTTCAGCGTATAAGTCTCTAGCTCTCACTGGATTTCGTTGGCGTTCTCCATAATGAGAAGCATATCGACTTGTTCTTCGAAGTGATACATCATTCACATTCGCATGATTCGACGATACTACTCTTACCGTTCCTATTAGTGTTGTATTGCGAAACCGTCGAATGTTGTTTACATGTCAATGGCACGTTAGATGGATACGCCATATTCGGCGAATATTTAGTATTTGTACAATATACGAGAGAGAATTGTCAGAGGATATGCTTCGATAAGTGCCGAAGTGATAAGGAATACCACTCAATCGATGATTAGAAGATTGCAGCACTGCACTAATACACTTCGAACACTCTCTTTAAATGGACGTCCATCCCACCTTTGTGACCTTCGTTGACCTTCAAAGACCTTACTGTTACACATCACTGGATTCGTCTCGATAGCCGCTATCAAAAAAAAGTACCATACTATAGCATCCCATTTAAAAAAAAAAAAACAAAGTTGACCGTATCTCTGAAGCGTCCCCACCTAGCAACAAAAAACCAACGTTATATTATGGCCCCCGTTGTCCCGTGCAACATTTATCCTACAAACTTTTCAGCTACTACCATACTTTCGGAGTTATTCTATGTGGCAATAGTTAGTGACTCACCCTGTATAAATGATATCCCTCACAAATAGAGATTTCATGGACGACAACGACGGTACAAGGTTCTTGGTATCAGTACAGGACGCCAAGTCAGTTTATGACTATTTTATAATTACTGGGAGTTGAGTTTATTGACAATTTAAAACTTTCTTTCACATTTGGAGTTGTGACGCATACTCGGAAATCTTTCCTATGGCCCACCTGCCCCAGTCGGCCTGCATTTCATGCTAGAAGTGGTTAGCAAGAGGAAGGGTTGCAGGCAGGTCATGCGCTTCTAATCAGCGCCAACAGGGAATCAACATGATGCCGAGTCAGCCGGTGCTTGCAGTGCAGAGCCCATTCCCACCACTCTCTTATGCTTCAGCTTTCATTCGAGCAGAGGGCTTTATGTTATCTGTCTCTCCCTTTCTCTCTCTCTCTCTCTCTCTCTCTCTCTCTCTCTCTCTCTCTCTGTCTGTGTGTGTGTGTGTGTGTACGTGTCTGTGTGTGTGTGTGTGTGTGTGTGTGTGTGTGTGTGTGTGTATGTGTTTGTGTTCTAACCGTCTAACCAAGCTTTTATTGGCCGTTTCCCTTTGGCTTTCTTCTTCTTGTCTGGGCACCAGCTAAATCAACGTGAACCGTTACCTGTATCGTGCTATTTCTTTATCCACTATGGTCATCGAGACTGGGGGATGTCCTCACAGTCCACCCCAGATGAAAACTTATGTATTTCATATAACAGATTATAGAACGTTTTTATCTACACAGTCCTCTTATTTTTATTTGGAATTACCTATATCATGTGCCAACTCCCTTCTCCATCCCGGCACCTGTATAAATGGCTGTCGAAAGTTGGGATTCGCACCTTTCAATCTGCAGAGAGGTCATTAAAATTACGGTGCACATCTGGCGCTATGTGGTCGGTAAGAAGTTCGAGCACCTTACTTTGCCTGGAGCTGGATGCTGCAGCGCACCGCCCTCAGTACCTGGAGGGCGCCGCCGTAGCACATTCCGCGGCTGCAGCGGGGAAAATTCCAGCCTGCAGTAGTGTCCCGACCCACTGGAGACCCGTGACTGAGAATTACGCCGTTAGTCCATTGTGTCGCAGACCAAAGTCGAATGGTGCACGCGACACCACCAACAGCCATTCTGTCGTGGCACAACCTTTCCTGGCGGCCCATACGGCTGCCCGCCGGCCACGCTGCCTGCTTGCCTGTAGTCTACATCTACATCTATATCCGTACTCCGCAAGCCACCTGACGGTGTGTGCCGGAGGGTACCTTGAGTACCTCTATCGGTTCTCCCTTCTATTCCACTCTCGTATTGTTCTTGGAAAGAAACATTGTCGGTATGCCTCTGTGTGGGCTCTAATGTCTCTGATTTTATCCTCATGGTCTCTTCGCGAGATATACGTAGGAGGGAGCAATATACTGCTTGACTCCTCGGTGGAGGTATGTTCTCGAAACCAACAAAAGCCCGTACCGAGCTACTGAGCGTCTCTCCTGCAGAGTCTTCCACTGGAGTTTATCTATCATCTCCGTAACGCTTTCGCGATTACTAAATGATCCTGTAACGAAGCGCGCTGCTCTCCGTTGGATCTTCTCTATCTCTTCTATCAACCCTATCTGGTACGGATCCCACACTGTTGAGCAGTATTCAATCAGTGGGCGAACAAGCGTACTGTAAGCTACTTCCTTTGTTTTCGGATTGCATTTCCTTAGGATTCTTCCAATGAATCTCAGTCTGGCATCTGCTTTACCGACGATCAACTTTATATGATCATTCCATTTTAAATCACTCCTAATGCGTACTCCCAGATAATTTATGGAATTAACTGCTTCCAGTTGCTGACCTGCTATTTTGTAGCTAAATGATAAGGAATCTATCTTTCTACGTATTCGCAGCACGTTACACTTGTCTACATTGAGATTCAATTGCCAGTCTCTGCACCATGCGTCAATTCGCTGCATATCCTCCTGCATTTCAGTACAATTTTCCATTGTTAAAACCTCTCGATACACCACAGCATCATCTGCAAAAAGCCTCAGTGAACTTCCGATGTAATCCACAAGGTCATTTATGTATATTGTGAATAGCAACGGCCCTATGACACTCCCCTGCGGCGCACCTGAAATCACTCTTACTTCGGAAGACGTCTCTCCATTGAGAATGACATGCTGCGTTCTGTTATCTAGGAACTCCTCAATCCAATCACGCAATTGGTCTGATAGTCCATATCCTCTTACTTTGTTCATTAAACGACTGTGGGGAACTGTATCGAACGCCTTGCGGAAGTCAAGAAACACTGCATCTACCTGTGAACCCGTGTCTATGGCCCTCTGAGTCTCGTGGACGAATAGCGCGAGCTGGATTTCACATGACTGTCTTTTTCGAAATCATGCTGATTCCTACAGAGTAGATTTCTAGTCTCCAGAAAAGTCATTATACTCGAACATAATACGTGTTCCAAAATTGTACAACTGATCGACGTTAGAGATATAGGTCTATAGTTCTGCACAACTGTTCGACGTCCCTTCTTGAAAACGGGGATGACCTGTGCCCTTTTCCAATCCTTTGGAACGCTACGCTCTTCTAGAGACCTACGGTACACCGCTGCAAGAAGGAGGGCAAGTTCCTTCGCGTACTCTGTGTAAAATCGAACTGGTATCCCATCAGGTCCAGAGGCCTTTCCTCTTTTGAGCGATTTTAATTGTTTCTCTATCCCTCTGTCGTCTATTTCGATATCTACCATTTTGTCATCTGTGCGACAATCTAGAGAAGGAACTACAGTGCAGTCTTCCTCTGTGAAACAGCTTTGGAAAAAGACATTTAGAATTTCGGCCTTTAGTCTGTCATCCTCTGTATCAGTACCATTTTGGTCACAGAGTGTCTGGACATTTTGTTTTGATCCACCTACCGCTTTGACATAAGACCAAAATTTCTTAGGATTTTCTGCCAAGTCAGTACATAGAACTTTACTTTCGAATTCATTGAACGCCTCTCGCATAGCCCTCCTCACACTACATTTCGCTTCGCGTAATTTTTGTTTGTCTGCAAGGCTTTGGCTATGTTTATGTTTGCTGTGAAGTTCCCTTTGCTTTCGCAGCAGTTTTCTAACTCGGTTGTTGTACCACGGTGGCTCTTTTCCATCTCTTACGATCTTGCTTGGCACATACTCATCTAACGCATAATGTACGATGGTTTTGAACTTTGTCCATTGATCCTCAACACTATCTGTACTTGAGACAAAACTTTTGTGTTGAGCCATCAGGTAGTCTTTCGTTTGAAGTGGTTAAATAGTTCCCTGATGTTTTATAGATGTATGAAACGTCTCTCACAGAAAAAAGTAAATATATACTGCAATTCAGCGCACGTAATTAAAGTGCGTTTTCATGAAAGAGTATGAGAAGAAGTGATACATGAATGTTGCTAAGTTTTTTCCGTTGTTAGCCTCAAGGGCACCAATGTGAGTGAAAGTTACAGCCGCCACACGACGAGACAGTGTGTCGTCTGTTATGCATAAAGTGATTTTAAGTGCATTTTTATTGAATCTGATGAATTATTTTTGGTTGTTACCTCGAGAGGACTGTGAAGGACAATTGATTAACGTCGGTCCAGCGTTGCGAGTTTCCTTTGCAAACACGTCAGTTTAATGTCTAACCTATTACATGCATTAAGTTAAGGACCACGTATCTGAGAAGCCTCGTTGATCAGAACCTTTTCCAGTGTCTGTGAACAGGATTTTCTGACCTTAGATTCCTTTAATTGAATGACACAACTACGGTATGATAAATAACCCAATTACCTACTTTGCAGTTTAGGCACTTGTCACATACTGGTGCCTCCAACTCTGACTCTGTTTGTTTTACGCTAACACGCACTTGAAGCCAAGTCTGCTTATCCCACCTTTTGTTCAGCTATTTTATCAAATATCTATGGTCTAAGTACTTTAATTAGTCTATCTGAAACTATCAAACACTCCCTCCAGATTTTTTAATACTTGTATCAGGTATTCCCTGGAACTGAAAAGAATGTACCAACAAGTTACGTTCCATTAGGAATACAGATGCCGGCCGGACTGGTGGAACGGTTCTAGGCGCTACAGTCTGGAACCGCGTGACCGCTACGGTCGCAGGTTCGAATCCTGCCTCGGGCATGCATGTGTGTGATGTCGTTAGGTTAGTTAGGTTTAAGTAGTTCTAAGTGACCTCAGAAGTTAAGTCCCACAGTGCTCAGAGCCATTTGAACCATTTTTTAATACAGATGCACTTTATGATTGTGATGTGACTTTCAAAACGATGGAGCATAGCAAATCAGTCGTCCTTTTCTTTCAGGTTTTATTAAGGTTTTATTTCGTCTAGTGCCTAGCCATTTTCAATGCACTACTACATAGTTTCAATACACGTCCTCGTACGTCAGTCTCCTGTTGTTCGCGTTTCTGTCACAGTTCATTCAAGGCCAGAATGTATCAAGTTGTCTTGTTATCTATGTTCTCAGTGCTGATTTTCACAATTCTGATTTTTTGAGTACTTCGTTCTGCTGCCAAGCGTAGAAAGTGCAACCCCTCTTTTCGTGAAATTGTTCTGTCTGCCTACATTTGTGATAATTCACGTGAACGTCTCCTCAATGACTTCTTTGTAGCTAATGTTGCACTGCTGTGTGGTTGAGTTAAATCTGTCTCCTATTTTGAAACACCTATTTCTGTTCTTTTCAACGTGTAAATCGTAAGAATTAAAAGTGCTGTGCTTTCGAACGAGGTGATTTCCTCCTGCATTTCTTGGCAAAGAATTTCTCCATTTTGTTTAGTGAAATTAATGTGCACTGTGTCCTACTCGCTTACATTAACTAGTGCAATTTTGTCAAAAACCAAATTGCAGTATTCTTTAGCACACCACGGTTCTTTCGTACTGAAACCTTCATTGCCTTAGTATGTCTCTGCTGCGGTTTTAATGGGGACGATGGTGAATGAGTAGTTCTTTATTCTCTTCAATATTGTGGTAATCTCTTAGCAGGGTCTCAGTTCTCGAATCTATGGTGGGTAGATATTACTAAGCAGGGGGAGCCAACAGATAGGAATTGGTCTGATTGTACCAGTAATCATGCACATAGTGTTGTTGAGGTTCGCTTCGATGAGGCTGGCATGGCAGCTACTACACCAAACTGAAGCACAATTCTCTGCTAGCGAAAAAACCAGCGCAGGAGCAGGTGCACGCAGTGTCTCCATCGAACTCCCCCAGGGTGTGCCACACAGCGTCTAAATGATGTTGTTACCAGTTTTTTTTATCTTTGCTGATGTGTTTTCCGGATGTTTTTTATAAGACAGAGTGCAGTTGAGGGTGATGCCAAAATACCAGGGTACTTGTTGCGACGGAGAATATTGCCATCACACTGCACTTAGAGCCCAGTGTTAGCTTATTTGTTGTTAAGGTAAAACGCACAAACCTCGCTGTTACTGGTGCTGGACTTCAGTCTGCATTTTTTTGAAATGTGAGTTAAGGGCCGCTACATCCCCTGTTAGTGTTCCCCACTGACTGAGCAAGTTCTTCCGATTGACAAGCCAGAGTGATATCATCTGCTATGCAGAATTTCCTCGAATACGTTTTTAGAAGGCCAGAAATATATACGCTGAGCAGAAAGGTGTGAGAGCTGAGTCCTGTGGTAGGCCATTATTTATTTTCATTACTAAGCTTCTATTTTCACCTAACCAAACCTGAAAATATCGATTACGTTAATGTTTAGTAATTAATTATTTTTGGTGATCTGTAAATCATCCCTTACCTCCAGACTGTGTCATATGCTGCTGTAGGGTCGATAAAGGTCATGGAAGATTTTAGTTTCTCCTGGAAACTGGGCTGCATGAAAGTCGTCGGAGCTAGTACCTGGATTTTGCAACCTCGGCGAGGCCTAA
Source organism: Schistocerca piceifrons (assembly GCF_021461385.2). Taxonomy (NCBI): domain Eukaryota; kingdom Metazoa; phylum Arthropoda; class Insecta; order Orthoptera; family Acrididae; genus Schistocerca; species Schistocerca piceifrons. The sequence continues at coordinate 1,218,444,008 of NC_060138.1, forward strand.
ATCCTGCTTGTTCTACCGGAAAGTGTTTTAAAACACAACCACTAATTCCGTTGTAAATAAGTCTGTCCAAGAGCTTATACGTGCGACTAAGAAGGGAAATTGACCGAAAGATCTGGGGGAGATCCGGTGATTTGTTAGGTTTTAAGATTACCACAATTTTTGTATTTTAATTTCCTTGGGAGGTGTTCCTGTCTTCAAAATACTAGGGAAAAAGCGAGTCAGCCGGTGTTTGGCATTTTCTCCAAGATGGAATAAAATTTCTGGGTGTATGTTATCAAACCCCGGAGCCTTACCCTTTCAATCTCTGTTAAAGCTACCTCTGTTTCATCTAGGGTGAATGGAGAAGAGAATTTTGAATCGCTTGGAGGCCTAAACCTAAAAAGGTTTCTTAGCTCTTTTTTGACAGAGGTATGTTGTTTATAGTTTATAGAGGAGCACCGATCCAAATTACACATCAGTTAAAGGAACTGGAAGTCGTGCATTCTTTTATCTGTCTTGAGCCAACCATCTGCGACACGAGGAGCTGTCAAGATTAGATAAGGAGACGGATCACACAAGAACGGGTGGCCATGAAAAAGCTCACCAAGATCTGGCGGAAGAGAGTGATCACGAGCAGGACAGAGGTATGACTTGTTGAAACACTTATCTTTTCCGTCTTCTTTTATGTTTGCGAAAGGTGAACTCTTAAATTCAGAGACAAGCAGCGTATTGATGCATTTGAGATATGGTGCTCGCACAGGACACTATCCAAAAAAAATGAACCGAAAGAACAAATGATTCCACTATTGAGCAACTCCATGTCTGTAAGTATCTTTCTTCCCGTGTCAACTAAAAATTTTTCCATTTCTTTGGCCATTTTACTTGAAGAACTGGCGAAAATATAAAGAAAAAAATCCCGGAAAGGAAGTTCGAGGGTGCGAGCCTGAGGGGACGAGCAGATAGCAGGTGGATGGATCAAACCAAGATGATCTCCGGCCTACCTCTTTAGCAAGCTCTAAGAGAAGCTTGGCTCAAGGGGCGACGACACTCAGCAGTGAGCACAACCAATTACAGACGGTCGAAAAAAGTAACTGATGGGAAAGTCATTCGGTGGGGGAAAGCTAGGAGGAATTGACGCTTTGGTCATTGCTAAGGACAGAGTCGCTGGGGTGGTACAGGTGAACAGTCGATTTTGATAGATGCAAACTGCGATCTGAGTGAGTTGGGCTGGCGGCGGGGGCTTCAGAGGTCGCCACCGTTCATCGTGGCCTCTGGCAGTGCTGCGCGGCATTGTGCCGTCGGCCACCACTGTCGTCGAAACATCAGCTGTCAGATTGGGAGGCTCCGGTGCAAGATGGAGTCTTTTTTATGATGCTATTGAATGTGTTAATATTTTAAAGGAAAATGATATATTTGAAGAACTGTGGCTGGAGAAATAGTTGTCAGACAACGTATCTGTGTCTGCGTTGGCAGCACTATTGGAGTCGTAGAATCTTTGACAGTCAGTAGCTGCGGTGTGCAACAGGCGGGGTTCGTTGAGTGTAAATTTCACTAAACTTCAGGAAGTATATGAGTTGCAGGTTTATTACGAGGAGGAGTGATGACTCAGAGCAATGGTTGGATAGAGTATGGACATAAAAAGGTTTTGAAATGAAGAAAAGGATATTATTTGATGAGCTAAGAAGTTTATTTTTATTTTTGTATAGTTGTATCGTTGGTCCACTTCACCCTCTTCACAGTAGAGTTTCTGATAATTATTCTGTTGATTGATCTTCCGAGTTAATTTACTGTACCATGGAAGTTATTACTTCAAATGAAGTTTCATGTTTCAGTGTATAGTCATATCTTTGATAAGTTCTTTCCTCACTGAAATTCCAGGACTTAAAGGTTGAGTCATGTGTTTCATTGGCATTCTGTGTCGCGATTATGAGCCCAATTTCCTGGACCAACTGTAGTTAGTTTACAGCAATATTTTTTTAGCTGTTGCGGAGTCTTGCTGTTTCTGCCAGTACTTCCTTGTGCAAGAGAGATTCATAATACGTGACTGTTTCGTTTTCTTTGCACAATGTAAGATCTGACAGTTCCCAGGCTATATGTCAGTGCAGAAATTTTCGTGTGTTTCAAACTACATGCTTATACAGGTCGAAGATACAGTTTGTTTTGGTTTTTTTTATGCAGTTGCGTTCTTTTTTTCGTTCATTCAGTTCGCACTGACGAAGTCGACTGAGTGCGAAACTATTGGTTAGCATATTTATTAGCTTATGAATGAGATAGGTTTTCACACACAGGATTCTTTTCAATTTGATGTAAGTGATGCGGCATTGAGCTCATAGAACATTTAGGTTGTCACTTCATATTCCCGTGTTCGTATTTTCAATAATAAACGCATGAGTAAAGGTTACTCATTTACACTGCCCAGAGAGACGAAAGAAATCCGCTTGTGGTATACAGACCGTTCAGAGAAACGTCCAATCCAAAAAGCTGTCAGCACTTAATTACGAGTACAACATAACTTCCTGTCACTGTGTAAAGGGCAGTGACCTGAGAAACGTTCTGCGACTCGTCTAAGCGCAGGCAGCAACAGTGTAACGCGTTGGTTCAGAACTCTTCCGTCAGTTATTGGTGGCTTTAGAGATCAGCATTAGTGTCTTGAACTGCTGACTTTTATTTCACTCGAGCCTTAAATATCCTATCTCTAAACTTGGACACTATCTTGTGGAACTTTGCTTGGGGCACAAACAGGGAATTCATCAAACGGCAGTTGTAGTTCTCATAACTACTTGGAATTATGTTCAGTGAACATTTAAATGTATCTCCCAGAAGACAATAGAATTATCATTATCAACATCTGCATTATTTCTACTACTTTCACTACTCGAAAATTATGTCTCTCTCTATCTCTTCGTCTTTCAGTCCGACCCGTTAATGTTCTTCTTTGAAGCATAGCCTAAAACAGATATAGTTTCCTTACGATAAGGGACGATGTAGCTACTCAAAATAAAGATACTGAAAATTAGGAACACACTAAATTTTTGTGGTGACCTCGGAAAACGAACACAGAGTTAGTTCCATTTACTCCTAGACGAAAGTAGGTGAAGAAACGACGCCAACGAAAAACTTTTGCTGTCCGCTGCGGTTTCGTTACAACGTTTCGTTTTCCACTGTCGACAACATCAACGACATAGCATTTGCGGCACTGTAGCTGTCAGGTTGGATTAGATTAGATTAGTTTTCGTTCCATAGATCCGTGCTGAGAAGATCCTCGTGGATGTGGAACATGTCAATTTTTTTAAGCTGAAATAACAATACTAATAGTATGAATATATACAATACATCATTTGTTTCTATTAAAAAATTCGTCAATGGAGTAGAAGGAGTTGGCCACTAGTAAGTCTTTCAGGCTCCTTTTAAACTGATCTTTATTTGTAACAAAATTTTTTATGTTTACTGGCAAATTATTGAAGATGAGTGTTCCTGAGTAGTGGACCCCTTTTTGAACTAAAGTAAGTGCTTTTAAGTCCTTGTGCAGATCATTTTTGTTCCTGGTATTGTATGTATGAACTGAGCTGTTTGTTGGAAAAAGAGATATATTATTTAGGACAAATTTCATTAATGAGTAAATATACTGAGAGGCAGTAGTTAGTATACCCAGTTCTTTGAAGAGGTTTCTACAGGACGTCCGTGAATTTACTCCACAAATAATACGTATTACACGCTTTTGGACTCTGAAAACTTTTGTTTGACTTGAAGAGTTACCCCAAAATATTATACCATATAACATTATGGAATGAAAGTAGGCAAAGTATGCAAGCTTTTTCATTTTTATGTCGCCTATGTCTGCTAACACTCGAATTGCAAATACAGATTTGTTAAGGCGTTTCTGCAGTTCTGTAGTGTGCTCTTCCCAACTGAATTTATTATCAAGTTGTAATCCCAGGAATTTAAGACTGTCAACCTCTTCTATGTGCTCTTCTTCGTATTTTATGCATATGCTGGGTGGAAACCTCTTACAGGTTCTGAATTGCATATAGTTAGTCTTTTCGAAGTTTTATGTCAGTGAGTTGGCTTTAAACCATTTATTAATATCCATGAAAATATCATTAGCAGATATTTCTAGAACTGCACTTGACATACTATTTATTGCAATACTTGTCTCATCTGCAAACAAAACGAACTCTGCTTCTGGCAGTGTAACTGATGAGAGATCATTAATGTACACAAGAAAAAGCAATGGCCCTAAGATGGATCCTTGTGGGACACCACATGTAATTTCTTCCCATTCTGATGATGACTGATGACTTAATTCAGTAGTCCCTTGCACTGACACCCTTTGTTTCCTGTTAGTGAGGTATGACTTGAACCATTTTGCAGCACTGCCCGTGACACCACAGAATTCTAATTTACTTAAAAGGATGTTGTGGTTCACACAATCAAATGCCTTTGACAAATCACAGAAAATACCTGCCGCTTGTAATTTGTTATTTAATGAATTAAGTACATTTTCACTGTAGGTGTAAATAGCCTTCACGATATCAGAACCCTTCAGAAATCCAAACTGTGTTCTTGATAATATGTTATTTGCGTATGTTACTCAAAATGAACCATCTGCAACGTTTAAACACGAACGTCCCTAGAATGCAACTTCACACAGCGTTGTTACTTTCGTGTGTCGTTTCTACAGTAACACACGATCGCTACGCGTGCTGGAAGTTGAAAGCAATGTCAGAGACAGGAAAGCTTTTCTCATTTGTGTGTCTCCCTACTTTTACCTGTCCCAATGGCTATGTACGAGGGCAGTTCAATAAGTAATGCAACACATTTTTTTTCTCGGCCAATTTTGGTTGAAAAAACCGGAAATTTGTTGTGGAATATTTTCAAACATTCTCGCTTCGTCTCGTAATGTTTCATTGACTTCCGACAGGTGGCAGCGCTGTACGGAGCTGTTAAAATGGCGTCTGTAGCGGATGTGCATTGCAAACAACGGGCAGTGATCGAGTTTCTTTTGGCGGAAAACCAGGGCATCTCAGATATTCATAGGCGCTTGCAGAATGTCTACGGTGATCTGGCAGTGGACAAAAGCACGGTGAGTCGTTGGGCAAAGCGTGTGTCATCATCGCCGCAAGGTCAAGCAAGACTGTCAGATCTCCCGCGTGCGGGCCGGCCGTGCACGCCTGTGACTCCTGCAATGGCGGAGCGTGCGAACACACTCGTTCGAGATGATCGACGGATCACCATCAAACAACTCAGTGCTCAACTTGACATCTCTGTTGGTAGTGCTGTCACAATTGTTCACCAGTTGGGATATTCAAAGGTTTGTTCCCGCTGGGTCCCTCGTTGTCTAACCGAACACCATAAAGAGCAAAGGAGAACCATCTGTGCGGAATTGCTGGCTCGTCATGTGGCTGAGGGTGACAATTTCTTGTCAAAGATTGTTACAGGCGATGAAACATGGGTTCATCACTTCGAACCTGAAACAAAACGGCAATCAATGATGTGGCGCCACACCCACTCCCCTACCAAGAAAAAGTTTAAAGCCATACCCTCAGCCGGTAAAGTCATGGTTACAGTCTTCTGGGACGCTGAAGGGGTTATTCTGTTCGATGTCCTTCCCCATGGTCAAACGATCAACTCTGAAGTGTATTGTGCTACTCTTCAGAAATTGAAGAAACGACTTCAGCGTGTTCGTAGGCACAAAAATCTGAACGAACTTCTCCTTCTTCATGACAACGCAAGACCTCACACAAGTCTTCGCACCCGAGAGGAGCTCACAAAACTTCAGTGGACTGTTCTTCCTCATGCATCCTACAGCCCCGATCTCGCACCGTCGGATTTCCATATGTTTGGCCCAATGAAGGACGCAATCCGTGGGAGGCACTACGCTGATGATGAAGACGTTATTGATGCAGTACGACGTTGGCTCCGACATCGACCAGTGGAATGGTACCGTGCAGGCATACAGGCCCTCATTTCAAAGTGGCGTAAGGCCGTAGCATTGAATGGAGATTACGTTGAAAAATAGTGTTGTGTAGCTAAAAGATTGGGGAATAACCTGGTGTATTTCAATGCTGAATAAAACAACCCCTGTTTCAGAAAAAAATGTGTTGCATTACTTATTGAACTGCCCTCGTATACACATAATTTTTTTCCTATTGTGTACATAAACGGCAAAGTTCCTTTCGAATTATGTAAGTTTCATTGGCCTACATGTATAATTAATATTAAAAATTGGTTCTTCGATTTTCGATGCTCACGTATTAATTTTATGATCGTTAAATAAAGTAGATGCATTATCATGAATGTCCACATTGCTATTACTTTCTCTACGCAATAATTGTGTGTCTAGCTCTGCGTCCTGGTCTGTGACCCGTTGGCATTCTCCTTCTAGGCACACCCTAAAATATACATGGTTTCCGCATAATAGGGGAAGTCGGGAGACGTAGTTATACAAAATGAAGAAATTAAAAATTAAGAACTTATTTCAATTTCTGATAATGGCAGCAAATGACCACACAGTTACCCTTACAAAAAAGTAAGCGAAATAGCGATGCCAACACACAACGTTATTTACAGACTTCTTTACTGCGACATATTGATTTTCACTGCTGACAATGTCATCGACCTAGCAGCTGTCGCACTGCAGCTGCCCGGTATGCGTTGTTACTGCAAATGAAACACAAACATGAAAGCCCCTAGAATGTGGTTTCACGAAATGTTATTACTTCCGTGTGTCATTTCTACCGTAGCACCCGATCGATGCGCAGCACAGACGTTGGTCTTCAAGTTTCGATTTCAGGTATTGGAGATTTTAATGCGTGATAGAGAATGTGGCATCGGTGTTACGAATGTGAAAGCTTCTACTTCCTTTTACCACTCTTAACGGCTACATACATTATTTTTTGTTTGTGGACATCTATGGCAAAGTACCTTTCGAATTATATAAGGACATTGGCCTCCTTGAACGATTAATATTACAATCGTACTTCAATTTTCGTGTTCATGTATTAATGTTATGGTTGCATGTGAAAATTTAGATGTTCAACAGCATGGGCAGCGCAAGTTTTTTGTTTATGTGGTACTACTGCCTGTTTCCTTTCTGTTGTTCGAGAGATACCAGTGAATTATGTCGCAACATCAATACATCGGTCCATGTAAAGGGTGGCTCATGTGATTGATCCTATGCCGGTTCACGTGATACCAGGAGTTCGAATACCTTCCACTATGCGGGGATCCCGATCAATACCGAACTGACCACGCTGTGCAATGATCTGTTCATTCCAGCCCGCACAGGGTCGGCGTGTTTGTCAAAAAATATCCTTGGGTGGTGTGACAACACTAGACTTCAAGTTGGTTTTGATGAAGTAAATGCTACTTAGATTCTTCACAAAGCAGAGTACCTGATAACAGTGAGTGACAAAAATGTAATAGTGCGATACCAAATGGTTTCAAGTTCACAAGTATTTGTATACAAATGTGTATTTCTTTACGGAAGCTGTAAGCCACAAGTCTGTCTCTGTCCCCTTTCTTTTTTCTTTCTTCATTTCTGAACTTGGTAACTAACCTTTATTTGAACGTCTTTGAACGATAGTGCAACTATCGTGTACATTTCATACGTGACACGATAAATATTGCTACATGACTACGTAACTATACAAGTAGTGACATGGTCACGAAGAAGTTGTCAGTGCTTCAGGAAATTATTTGCTTTATTATAATTCCAGTCTTGGATCATAATGTTTATGTGTAGTCAGATAATTAATTTCAGTCGGTAATGGCCATTTTCAGACCTGACTAGGAATGTGTTGCTATGTACATATCACGCCATTACATGTGATAATACACTCAGAATCACTAGCTATCTTGGCTTTGTCAAATAAATAAAAATGTGGGATGTAAGGAGCACCATTGAAGTGTTCATGCTGCACGTGAAGAGAGAAACGCCTGTACTGTATTTTATGCTGTATACCGAGTACAACTGCGTCTCTAGTCACGTGCAGTATGAATGCTTCAGCGTTTCTCTTGACATGCCACAATTTTATTTCTCTGACAAAGGCGAAATGGCTAAAGATTTTATTACACCGTCACATGTAATGACGTGATATACACTCCTGGAAACTGAAATAAGAACACCGTGAATTCATTGTCCCAGGAAGGGGAAACTTTATTGACACATTCCTGGGGTCAGATACATCACATGATCACACTGACAGAACCACAGGCACATAGACACAGGCAACAGAGCATGCACAATGTCGGCACTAGTACAGTGTATATCCACCTTTCGCAGCAATGCAGGCTGCTATTCTCCCATGGAGACGGTCGTAGAGATGCTGGATGTAGTCCTGCGGAACGGCTTGCCATGCCATATCCACCTGGCGCCTCAGTTGGACCAGCGTTCGTGCTGGACGTGCAGACCGCGTGAGACGACGCTTCAATGGGGGACAGATCCGGAGATCTTGCTGGCCAGGGTAGTTGACTTACACCTTCTAGAGCACGTTGGGTGGCACGGGATACATGCGGACGTGCATTGTCCTGTTGGAACAGCAAGTTCCCTTGTCGGTCTAGGAATGGTAGAACGATGGGTTCGATGACGGTTTGGATGTACCGTGCACTATTCAGTGTCCCCTCGACGATCACCAGTAGTGTACGGCCAGTGTAGGAGATCGCTCCCCACACCATGATGCCGGGTGTTGGCCCTGTGTGCCTCGGTCGTATGCAGTCCTGATTGTGGCGCTCACCTGCACGGCGCCAAACACGCATACGACCATCATTGGCACCAAGCCGGAAGCGACTCTCATCGCTGAAGACGACACGTCTCCATTCGTCCCTCTATTCACGCCTGTCGCGACACCACTGGAGGCGGGCTGCACGATGTTGGGGCGTGAGCGGAAGACGGCCTAACGGTGTGCGGGACCGTAGCCCAGCTTCATGGAGACGGTTGCGAATGGTCCTCGCCGATACCCCAGGAGCAACAGTGTCCCTAATTTGCTGGGAAGTGGCGGTGCGGTCCCCTACGGCACTGCGTAGGATCCTACGGTCTTGGCGTGCATCCGTGCGTCGCTGCGGTCCGGTCCCAGGTCGACGGGCACGTGCACCTTCCGCCGACCACTGGCGACAACATCGATGTACTGTGGAGACCTCACGCCCCACGTGTTGAGCAATTCGGCGGTACGTCCACCCGGCCTCCCGCATGCCCACTATACGCCCTCGCTGAAAGTCCGTCAACTGCACATACGGTTCACGTCCACGCTGTCGCGGCATGCTACCAGTGTTAAAGACTGCGATGGAGCTCCGTATGCCACGGCAAATTGGCTGACACTGACGGCGGCGGTGCACAAATGCTGCGCAGCTAGCGCCATTCGACGGCCAACACCGCGGTTCCTGGTGTGTCCGCTGTGCCGTGCGTGTGATCATTGCTTGTACAGCCCTCTCGCAGTGTCCGGAGCAAGTATGGTGGGTCTGACACACCGGTGTCGATGTGTTCTTTTTTCCATTTCCAGGAGTGTATATACTGCAACATGTTTCTACTCAGGTCTGAAGAAGGTCGTTACCGACTGAAAGTACTTACCTCATTGCAAATAAATATCGTAAGCCAAGAGTGGAATTATAATAAAGCAACTACGTAATTTGTTGATGTTTTTCTACAGTGATAATACTGATTAGAGAATCATTTTTCCCCAATGTGTATTCTTCTAAACATAATGAAATTTGTTATATGGTATTGGTTACATAAAGAAAAATTAATTGTGTGGAACATTGTAGTTAATAATTAGTGGATTAATTTCACATACATTTTAACAATTTAACTAATTATATTATATAAATAACATGCATTTGTTTTTGTGGACAGACAATGAAACGGTTTTACACTAAAATGTGCCCATTAATTAGCGGTTACCATCACGTTAATTGCTACAATTCCATATGATGGTGAAATTCTGTAAATAATTGAATTTTTTGTTATTTTCATTTACATTTTCTTGAACATAATATTTTAGATATTTTCCTTTGACAGCATTTTGTACTTGTTGTTTGAAGTTATGTTTTCATTTAGTCACATCTGTTAAGTCTATATAATCAGTGTCAATGTAATTTAGCATAATCTAGTACACAGCTACTTGTCTTTTCTAGTTAATTTCTCATTGAAAGTTTATGTTGCCATAAATTTCTAGATGAAGTTTAGTTTTTGAGATCCAGGGATGGGCGAGGATCCTATGCTCTCCCACAGCAGAATATTTGTTGTATTTTGTGATCTTTTTGTAAGTTTATTGATTAGCATTATGGCTCAGAATGTGTGATGTTGATGCTACCTTAGCCGTGTCCAAAATTTAAGAGAAATTTTTGTCTTCCGACAACAGGTTTAGAAATTGTGAATGCTGCTGCGTGCACGCATTTGTCGTAGTACTGCAGCAGCAGCAAGTGAGCTGGCATTGGTCGACTGTGGTTGCCAACGTATTTGGACTAACTGTTTGTGCCGTGTTCTTATAAAGCATGTCACATGATTAATGTAGCACTGTGGCCTGCGGTATGCCTCTAAGACTGAATGTAGTTAGTCTGGCTTGAAACGAATGATAACTTTGGAATAAATCGTACAGTCAGTGATGTACCAGTAACTTATCATCCGAACCTTTCACTGTCCTGTTCCTAAAAATTATCTGCAGAAGGAAGTTTATAATTAAATACTTGGGGTAAGGAGGAGTGAGGCAGCATCTATTGAGGTGACACAACTGCCATCGTGTTACAAGTTAATGTATCATTGCCCCAACCAATTCCTTTGTATTCTTACCACAAAAATAACACGCAAGGACAGTATTTTCATCAATAAAAAGGATTTCCTTCTCAAACGATACTTTTAGGTGTAGAATCGTAGCTTTCGTAATTGGTCTGAACTCGTTCGAAAATTTACAAATTTTAGAGGAATTTATTTTGAGAAACAAACATTTCTTTTGGTGGAAAGCGTTAATTTTTATTTCATTTTTATTGTAAAGGATTAAAAGGAGACCCTCGTAATAGAGAGCAGATTTACGAAAAACAACGACACATTTATTGTATCGATAAATCTGGAAAAGGATTTTGTTGATATGGAAGGGAATAAAAGGCTTTCCATTCTGAGACATTCTCGGATCAAATGCAGGTATAGAATAGCAATCCATTCTCTTAATGCAAAATGGGTTGGAGCAGTTGGGACAGACGGAGTGTACAGGATGCCAAAAAGAGTGTAGTAATGAGGTAGGTAAGATTGCTCATTGTCACCACAGTCGATTGTTCTACGTTCTCGTGGACAGAAACCCCCAGTAGACGTCAGCTCTACAGGAGCCACGCCACTGGGCTCCAGTGGCTACATCTGGGCTGGAGAGGCGACCCTCCCACCACCACACGGCTCCTTACGGTGGCTCGGGCGCTCCTCGGCGTGCAGGATGCGGGGCCAGCCAGCTCAGCAGTAGAGCCAGTCCTGGTGGTCGGCAGGTCGGCACTGACGCGGGCACTCCTTGAGCAGCGGCGTCGTGTCGACCCCGAAGCGGTTGCCCACGAAGTTGTAGACGGCCGTGTGGTTGCGGGGCGTCGGGAAGGCCCGCATGTGGCCGTGGCTGCGGTACTTCTGGCAGTAGTAGGCGTCGTGCTGCCACACGTCACCTGCGACAGCGGGTCGCGCCTTACAGCAGGCTGCGCGGCCCAACACTGAGCCGCAGCTCGAGTACTCACTCGGCGCAGGCGGCGATAGGCACCGCGGCAGCAGAATCCAGTCGCCTAATACACTGCGGCCCGTTGCTCGGATTGTGTCGCAGGTGCCGCGGAAATCAGTGCGAGAAAATTGTTGTGTTCATCAGCACATCTGACTGTGTCAGTAGCATCTGTTCTCAGAGATGTTGACAAACTCCAGCTGGAATCTTACAAAATAATAGTAGTGCAGCGTGTGACCAATTGCTTGATACTAATATCACATCTGCCTACTGCACTCAGTACATGATGAGAGATTGATCCTGGAATGCAATTTTTTTAGTGGTGAAGCGTGGCTGCATTTATCGAGCACGTGAACGCCCACAGAACAGTAGACGACTGAGTTGCAGAGGCTCTGCGTGGTACTGAACACGACTGAAGTGTGCAACGGGTGCGACACTAGCAGTTGGATTATGGATGACTCTTAACATTGTGAGGCAACGGGCGAGTTGTGGCGCACTGGAAATATTATTTATTCGGATTTGGGGCGGCCGCACAGGGCGCTGGTCAAAGCCGCGGCCCGGCAGCGACCACGTGGAGCCGAACGTTAGCTGAGCATGAGGGGAGCCCCAGCGTGTGGTCCATCCAGAACGTGGCTGGGAATTCCTTGGTGACGCTGCGCGCCGGGAGGGCCAAAGATGGCGGACTTCGTGAAACTTTCCTGCCAGACATTTCACAGTTCGTATAGAAATTAATAGTAGCCAGATGAATGATGATGCCTCAAAAAGAAACATGTACGTTACTACTATTTACACGACGATTCTGATGGTGTAATCAGATTTTCGATATCTTTATTAGTTTAAAGTTTAGTATCTGACGGTAAATTATACAAGTAACACCCAGCAACGAATTTCCAAAATATAACCGCTTCATCCGATTTTGTCGATCGCCATGTCCTTAAAAAGCCATTAGTGTAAACCTAAATTTGTATGACTTACAGGCATGTAACTTGAATAGTACATGAGTTATTGGAGGTCAAAGTGACCGATTACTATCGATCGTGTCAAGCCATAAGTACTCCACAATTATACCAAGAAACGATAGCAGCATGCTTATAAATATATTTATTCGTCTATGTCTTTGTTTATATCCGATATACAGGGTGTCCCAGCTATCTTGTCCACCCAAAATATCTCTGGAAGAATAACAGCTATTGGAAAACGACTTTCACCGGTATCAATGTAGGGCTGGAGCCCATGGATGTACATATTTGGAAACATTCTAAAACGAAAGCATATGTGATTTTTAACACAAACTTATGTTTTTTTAAATAGACCTCCTATATTTTTCTTCAGCAATCCATAGCATGACAAAGCACATGCACAATGGCGTCGATTGCATCGCAATATTCCCATTACATCCCGAGATATTGAGACGCGAAGTTGACGCTTGAAACACCCGACATGCGCTGCTAGCGCACGTCCTGAGGCTCAGGCGTGAACCCCATGCTGCCCATAATCGCGATGTGATTAACATGCGTAATCACACTTCCATACTTATCAAGAGGTCCGAAACGAATAATACGGTCAGCTGCCATCCTGCAGCATGGGGTTCACGCCTGAGCCTCAGGACGTGCGCTAGCAGCGCATTTCGGATGTTTCAAGCGTCAACTTCGCGTCTCAATATCTCGGGATGTAATGGGAATATTGCGATGCAATCAACACCATTGTGTATGTGCTTTGTCATGCTATGAACTGCTGAAGAAAAAATATAGGAGGTCCATTTAAAAAAAACATAAGTTTGTGTTAAAAATCACATATGCTTTCGTTTTAGAATGTTTCCAAATATGTACATCCATGGGCCCCAGCCCTACATTGATACCGGTGAAAGTCGTTTTTCAGTAGCTGTTATTGTTCCAGAGATATTTTGGGTGGACAAGATAGCTGGGACACCCTGTATACTACTCATGAAGAAATTGGTTAAATATTTACTGTGTTTTTAGAAAGCACAGAGACATTAGGCTACTGGCCTACCTTTTGTTCTATTCCTTTCATATATGTTTATTTAATTTAATTATGTATCTAACAAATGTCTTAGAGCGTGTTTACGGTCCAGCCGTAGTAATATTTATTTAATTTCAAGTTAGTTAAATGCAAATCCAGTATTTCGAAGGTGTTTTATAATGTTTGTGTGGGTGTGTTGGCTTGCAGACACGGCGCGAGCGATCTAGCCAATCACAGCGCTCGTGAATGGGGAGGCTGGATGGGAGCGACTTTTGGAGAGAGGACAGGGGAGTTCGGCACGGGACACGGGAAGTGCTGGATGTGACGGCGCGACGGAGGCGGATTCGGCTGAAAGACTTGGACAGTGGAGCAGTTTGCCCGTGGTCGCGGAGAACAGAAATATTTCGGAGTGTCGACCTGTGCTCTTGTGTGATTTCCGTGGCTTCTGCTGTGAAGTCGTAGTATGCTTTCAGAAGTGAATATCTCGCGAGCTATGTTGTTGTTCATAACTAATTACGTGAACTCCTTCAATAAAATTCTTCAGGGTATCAGACCGCATCGTCATAATTTAAAATGCGCCAACGTTTCGGCCAGCGTTGCAGCTAGCCTTCATCAGGGCCTTACGTTAACTGCTAAATGAACACACTTGATTCCTTAAATAACTGCACGAGAAAACCGTGTCGTTACTTGATTGGCTGTAAAGGGAGGAGGAGGAGGGGTGAAAGGTATGCTTTATTGGTGTTTCCTTTATTATCTGTCATTGGCTGAAATAGCTGTTTTCTATTGGTCTTTATATTAATCCACCCCATTGGAGGAGACGGACGAATAGCGAACAGGTGATGGCTGTGACGTCACACTGTTTCCATGCTGTCCAGAAGCCGGCTGCGGCGTCCCATTGCTCTGTGCGCTCGCGACCACTGCGGCTCTCCGCGTGTCTGCATGGGCCGCCACGGCTCTGCCGCCGCTCCGTAGCCCTGCTATTGCAGGCAGCCAAGACCTCGGAAGCTTGTACCCGTCCTCTCTATTCATGTTGGCGGGTCTTTTGGCTATTTCTATCGCCTCTCTAATCTTTCTTTTGAAAGTGAGAGGCTGTTTCGCCAGGACGCGGGCTTCTTGAAAAAATATTGGTTTCCCGCACTTGTCTCGGTGTTCCGCCACTGCTGACTTAGTGTGTTGTTTCAGGCGGATATATCTTTCATGTTCCGAGAGCCTTGTGCTAATCGGACGTCCCGTCTCACCTATGTAGACTAATCCACACGCACAACCAATTTCATACACGCCAGCTGTGTGTAGTTTGTCAACTGCGTCCTTGATAGAACCGAGCATGTCTGATATTTTGTTTCTGCTTCGGAAAATTGGTTTGATGTCGGCTATGGGAAGCAGATGATAGACAGCACCATGTCGACAAGGGAGAAGATTAATAGGGAAGAGGAGAAGGAGGCACAGAGCATTGCTGTGTTACCATATGTACAAGGGGTCACCGAACGTATTGGCAAAATTCTACGAAAAGCCGACATCAAACCAATTTTCCGAAGCAGAAACAAAATATCAGACATGCTCGGTTCTACCAAGGACGCAGTTGACAAACTACACACAGCTGGCGTGTATGAAATTGGTTGTGCGTGTGGATTAGTCTACATAGGTGAGACGGGACGTCCGATTAGCACAAGGCTCTCGGAACATGAAAGATATATCCGCCTGAAACAACACACTAAGTCAGCAGTGGCGGAACACCGAGACAAGTGCGGGAAACCAATATTTTTTCAAGAAGCCCGCGTCCTGGCGAAACAGCCTCTCACTTTCAAAAGAAAGATTAGAGAGGCGATAGAAATAGCCAAAAGACCCGCCAACATGAATAGAGAGGACGGGTACAAGCTTCCGAGGTCTTGGCTGCCTGCAATAGCAGGGCTACGGAGCGGCGGCAGAGCCGTGGCGGCCCATGCAGACACGCGGAGAGCCGCAGTGGTCGCGAGCGCACAGAGCAATGGGACGCCGCAGCCGGCTTCTGGACAGCATGGAAACAGTGTGACGTCACAGCCATCACCTGTTCGCTATTCGTCCGTCTCCTCCAATGGGGTGGATTAATATAAAGACCAATAGAAAACAGCTATTTCAGCCAATGACAGATAATAAAGGAAACACCAATAAAGCATACCTTTCACCCCTCCTCCTCCTCCCTTTACAGCCAATCAAGTAACGACACGGTTTTCTCGTGCAGTTATTTAAGGAATCAAGTGTGTTCATTTAGCAGTTAACGTAAGGCCCTGATGAAGGCTAGCTGCAACGCTGGCCGAAACGTTGGCGCATTTTAAATTATGACGATGCGGTCTGATACCCTGAAGAATTTTATTGAAGAAGACAACGGCCGCGGAAGCCTACGCTTATAATTACGTGAAGTAGTAATCTATTGTTTCCCTGTTGTTCAACTTATATTTTATTTTATTGCTGGACCATCAACACCAATAAGTGTTTGTAGAAATATACCGCATTCTCAAAACAACCACTACTATAGTACTCATCATTTAAAGTTGTTAAGACAGTACGTGCAGATTTTATGTAATTGCAATCTTTCATTTACAAATTTCTACGTTACATTCGCAATTGCCGAGTGATAGAAACCTTCGATCATTCTTTTCATGTGTATATTCATATTGTATACTGTAGACTCAACAGTATTTGACTTGTAATGCGGCAGCTACGTATCCTAGCCCCTAGTCAACGAAACCGGCCAAAACGTAATATTTCAACTTTGAGTCTGAGGGTACGCAGTCGAGGGCCACAACACCTCACACATTTCACATTTTATTGAAAAGCCCGTAATATGGAAAACAGCTCGAAGTACTGTCACAGACGCAGAGGCAGTGTGCGCTCTTGCATTGTCCAGTACGTAAAACAGCAGCTCTTTTCGATAGTTTTACTCTAACAAAAATGGTTCCAATATACTGTTCACATTACCCACTACAAGTTATGATTTGGCGACAAAAGATCTGTCTAATAACTCACGTTGCACTAACTGCCCACCACACTACTAACTTTGCGTCATCCACAGCCCCTTCGTGTAACTGATGAACTCCAACGTCGACTGTTCTACTACTTCACGTACCCTGTCAAATGTAACTGTGCTCCAGTAAAGAGAAGCGTTTCGGAGCCATCTCCCCGTCATCCACAGGCTGCAGTACCCAGTTGCACCACTGACGCCGAGCAACATTATCTAAGTTGGTCTGTTAATGTTTTACCGCTACCTTGTTAGGTTTCAGTTAGAGTGTCTCCACAACTCGGATAGTAAGTTGCTACTGACACACAAATTTCATAACTGCTAAATGATGCGATGGTTAACTCTAACGGTCCAAGGACTTTCCAAGGCAGTTATTGAATCTTCCAGCTAACTCCATCAGGCCATCGACCACAGTCCGAGCAACGTCCCGTAGCATTTGCAGTGATAGGAGCCTCCATCACAGGTACTGGTTGCTGCACAACTTTAGGCTCAGTGCGTGCGCCGTTCGTGATAAACAGTGTCTAACGTTTACCAGTATAACGACCGTAGATAGTGAATGGGCTCACTGCAGCGATGTTGAAACACTTACGTGATGTTAGGTTAAGCGCTAATAGCTAGGGGATCATGTAAAGATGGGATTAATGCACAACACAGCGTAAATCATTTACTGTATATTTACGATGCTCATACTATATGTTGGAAAGCGTTCTTACAGCAACGAGAAAACATACAGAAAATTTTACACAGTGAACAGTAATCTAGCTATTTGAAAAGGATGCTAAGACTTACCGGCGCAGTAGTCCAAATTATTGCAAAATCTCCACAATGCAATAAAGGAATGAAGTGGAAAGCCCAACCAATGACCACATGATTCCAGAATGAGATTTTCACTCTGCATCGGAGTGTGCGCTGATATGAAACTTCCTGGCAGATTAAAACTGTGTGCCCGACCGAGACTCGAACTCGGGACCTTTGCCTTTCGCGGGCAAGTGCTCTACCATCTGAGCTACCGAAGCACGACTCACGCCCGGTCTCACAGCATTACTTCTGCCAGTACCCCGTCTCCTACCTTCCAAACTTTACAGAAGCTCTCCTGCGAACCTTGCAGAACTAGCAGTCCTGAAAGAAAGGATATAGTGGAGACATGGCTTAGCCACAGCCTGGGGAATGTTTCCAGAATGAAGCTGTGAGTACCGGGCGTGAGTCGTGCTTCGGTAGCTCAGATGGTAGAGCACTTGCCCGCGAAAGGCAAAGGTCCCGAGTTCGAGTCTCGGTCGGGCACACAGTTTTAATCTGCCAGGAAGTTTCATATCAGCGCACACTCCGCTGCAGAGTGAAAATATCATTCTGGAAACATTCCCCAGGCTGTGGCTAAGCCATGTCTCCACTATATCCTTTCTTTCAGGAGTGCTAGTTCTGCAAGGTTCGCAGGAGAGCTTCTGTAAAGTTTGGAAGGTAGGAGACGAGATACTGGCAGAAGTAAAGCTGTGAGTACCGGGCGTGAGTCGTGCTTCGGTAGCTCAGATGGTAGAGCACTTGCCCGCGAAAGGCAAAGGTCCCGAGTTCGAGTCTCGGTCGGGCACACAGTTTTAATCTGCCAGGAAGTTTCAATGACCACATGATTTATCAGCACCACGAAACAAAGAAAAACATATGATACAGTTCCCCATTTAAAAATCCTAAAATCTTTAAATTTTACACACAGTATATTTAAGATTACAGGTACAATAACAATGAAGATAATAGGCAAATCCTCTCACTCTCACTCAGTCGTGTAGTACAAACAGCAACTCGGCTGTACACCGTGTGTAGGATGGCAGACAGTCAAGAAATATTTTAGGGAATTAGTCCTAAAAAATTTATTTCAAAGGCCCAGTGGAATGTTTACAAGTTTTCTCCCAGAGTAATTCACGCCGTGTCTACGTGACACAAGTCGCTTGTCTTTCAAAACCGAGGCAGTTCTGTCCAGCTAAAGCTGCTGACAGGAGACGCCCGGAGCCCTCTGCTGAAACTGCTGGCGAATTAACGCCATTCATTTTAGCCAATAGCGTGCGCGGGATACCGACTACGTGTGTGGACGCCGGAGCGTCCTGCTGGGCAGAGCACACTCGCTTCTCTCTCTTGGGATCCTGACCTCGAGCAGAACAGACGTCTTTTTGGAAGGCAGAGCCCTAGGAGCGTCCTTTGTCCTCCGTTTATTGAAATAAAACCTCTTTATTGTACTTAATTTCCTGTTTTGTCATTTAACGGCAGCCCTGGATGCTCACTATCAAATCCCGACCGCTCGACCTCCTGCACACTGGCACCACGAGGCAGATTTAACAGCTTTCTTCCCCCTTCCCTGCCATTTTATACATTAACATTGGTGTCAGAAGTTTCTCTCCCCATCCCCAAACCACGTACTCTTTTACAATTGGTGACAGTCGTGCGATGTAAAAATTGAATCCCCCCTTCCCGGCACGTATTTCTTTTACAACCACTTAGTAAGCAAGTATCTCATCAGGACCACATGCCTCTTCGCCTGTTGAGCGATTTCGATGACTTCGTGTACCGGAGAGATGAGAGAGGAGCACCAAGAACCGTGTAGTGCCTCTGGCTTCGGGTTCCGGCAGATATCTTCCAGTTATAAGACTTTTACAGACAGACGAGGAGATTCGAATACTAAATAACAACCCCACGGCCGGCATACGCCCACCTGACGAGGATTTAAATCCAAGCTCACTTCAAGAAAGACGGACCATTTTTCACCTGAAGGCCCTGCTGCGCGTTTAAATCTGTCAACTAAGACTCACGTGACAGACATATCAGTGCGATTCGTCACTGAGAAACTATAGGTGGTCGTTGAATTCATCTAGGACTGGGATGGACCACTGCTGAAAGAATGCGACCTAATGGTACCTACAGGACGCGCCTCTGCGTTGTGTGGAAAACCATGGGCCTAGAAACTGGAACTGGATAGAGGATTAGGTTTTATGCCGAGCGACTTGGCGTTTCCAAGTGTTTGTGCTCCGTCAGGTTATCTCTGGTACTACCTAGAAGGCTGTCAGGAAACGGAGGGGATAAGAATGAGGAAACAGACTTTCACACTGTGGGTTGTGGAACGTTACACGTGCGACACACTGCAGCATTTTCTCTGAGACCACCACTTTCAAACGGGAAGATATTTACATATACTGGGTGATCAAAAAGTCAGGATAAATTTGAAAACTGAATAAATCACGGAATAATGTAGACAGAGAGGTACAAATTGTCACACATGCTTGGAATGACATGGGGTTTTATTAGAGCCAAAAAATACAAACGTTCAAAAAATGTCCAACAGATGGCGCTTCATCTGATCAGAATATCAATAATTAGCATAACAAAGTAAGACAAAGCAAAGATGATGGAAAGATGATTTTCTTTACAGGAAATGCTCAATATGTCCACCATCACTCCTCAACAATAGCTGTAGTCGAGGAATAATGTTGTGAACAGCACTGTAAAGCATGTCCGGCGTTATGGTGAGGCATTGGCGTCGGATATTGTCTTTCAGCATCCTTAGAGATGTCGGTCGATCACGATACACTTTCGACTCCAGGTAACCCCAAACCCAATAATCGCACGGACTGAGGTCTGGGGACCTGGGAGGCCAAGCATGACGAAAGTGGCGGCTGAGCACACGATCATCACCAAACGACGCCCGCAAGAGACCTTTCACGCGTCTAGCAATATGGGGTGGTTTTTTTTTGTTCTAATAAACCCCCATGGCATTCCAAGCATGAGTGTCAATTTTTACCTCTCTATCTACATTATTCCGTTGTTTATTAAGATTTCAAATTTATACTGGCTTTTTGATCACCCGGTATATACACATTTTTTTGCTGTGCCAAGAAGGTTTGAAACCTCCCCGCGCACCACACGGGGCTGTATAGGGCAGGGGAGCAGTGACAGTGGGACACAAAGTACCCTCCGCCACACACTGTAAGATGAATTTTGGAGTGTAGCTGTAGATATAGATGTGTGACCGTTGTTCAAAAAAGCGCCGCGACACCGAAAACTAGTTATATTCTGAGTGGAAATGATATTTATCGTCCGCAGCTCGTGGTCGTGCGGTAGCGTTCTCGCTTCCCACGCCCGGGTTCCCGGGTTCGATTCCCGGCGGGGTCAGGGATTTTCTCTGCCTCGTGATGACTGGGTGTTGTGTGCTGTCCTTAGGTTAGTTAGGTTTAAGTAGTTCTGAGTTCTAGGGGACTGATGACCATACATGTTGAGTCCCATACTGCTCAGAGCCATTTGAACCATTTGATATTTACCTGTAGGTTACTTCGATTTTAATGATAGTAAAACTATTGTCTTATTGTAGTTGTACAGAGCCAATATTCTTCTTCGGAAAAATGTGTAGTTTGTGGTGCTTAGTTTATTGGCTGTACTGCGTCTTTTGCGATCATTTGTCTCCAGCTTTTCGCGCCAAAACTAGCATCATTACTACGAAATACAGTTGGTACAGGGTGACAATTTTCGAACTATATAAACTAAAATTCCTCATGACTTCTGGACGGTTTGCGTTAGGACGTTCAACTTGCACGGTTGGCCGCGGGGCATGATGGGAAATAGTATGCGCTGTATGGTTTGGTTTAGTGACGAAGATCACTTTCATCTGGACGAGTTCGTCAATAAGCAAAATTGGCGCATTTGGGGGACTGAGAATTCGCATTTCGCGACAGGGAAGTCTCTGCATCCTCAACGACTGACAGTGCGGTGTGAAAAGTCCAGTCACGGAATAATCGGTGCGAAATTCCTTGATGGCACGGTGACTGACGAACGGTACGTGAAGGTTTTGGAACATGATTTCGTCCCCATTATCCAAAGTGATCCTGATTTTGCCAAAATATGGTTCATACAAGACGGAGCTCGACCCAGTTGGTGTCCTGGAGAAGCACTTTGGGGAGCGCATTCTGCCTGTGGGATAGCCATAGCCCACTGGCATGGGCGTCGATTGGCAGCCATATTCTCCAGATCTGAAAACATGCGACTCCTTTACGCGGGCCTATATTAACGACAATGTGTAACACAATAACCGCAAAACGATTGCTGAGCTGAAAACAGCCATTCAGGTGGTCATCGACAGCATCGATGTTCCGACACTTCTGCGGGTCATTCAGAATTTCGCTATTCGTCTGCGCCACATCATCGCCAATGATGGCAGGCATATCCAACTTGTCATAACCTAAATCTGAATCTGTAGTGACGTTTGCATGTTGTATAAAGTGTGTGCACGTCGTAGTTTGTAACTAATTTACGTTTTTTTTCATGTAGTTCAATAAGTGTCACACTGCATCTAGAAACCTATTCGCACGGTTCTAGCAGCTGCATTCTCCTAGAGAACGAAATCTGCCTTTGTTCGATTCAGTTTTACACAGAACTCATTATTATCATTTTGAAATTTACATTCTGAAGACAACATAAAATAATAGACACTTTTCCTGTTATCCTGTGAACCGCGCATAGAGAGGGAACGGTTTGAGGATTTTTGTGTGTATGTAGCTTCTGACAGAAACTGAAGACGGTGAGTTCGGGGACCTCTCTGTATTTCCAGCGCACCATGTTTAACTGAAGGAAACCGGGGATTCCTACTGACATTTGCTGTCAGAAAACAATCGGAAACCACGCCCACGTAATCCGTGATTTACTCGAAAAAATTCGCCAGCTTGTTTTTTTAAAAAAAAAAAAACTTTATTGTAGGCCAAGATGTGTTTCGGCCTGACACTCATCTTCCACTGGCATAATACATTTACGTCTTCGTCAGAATGAAGTGTTTGTCGACTGCACTTTGGATGCCTATTTTCCTCATGTACGTGCACAACACGAATACTTACGTTTACTGCTGCACTGACGGAGCGCAGCTTTTGCTGTGTGGCCTACAATCGTTTGCGCTATGGATGTAAATACGGAAAATGAGCCACAAATTACAGAAGGAAATGCAATTGCAGCATTCATTGTGCAGACAACAAAAATGTTATACTGACGAAGAGGTAAATGTATTAAGTCAGTTATAGATAGGTGACAGCCCGATAAGCATCCCGGTCTAAAATAAAGCTACACACAAAACGCGGATTGTCACTGTATTTATCCAGGTAACGCAGTCCACACCCACGGAGATCAAACACCAGTAACATGGATTAATTACTGTGTATCCTAGATTTCTTTACTGCTTTCTCGCCACTGTACGTCTGTGATACGAAATTACCTTCTGAGGAAGCGTGGGAGAGCATTCAGCATTGTAAACAGACCGCAGAAGTTTTCATCAGAGATGCACTATCTGACCAAAAGTCAATCAAGGCTTCCATTCAGTCCCTTGTTGACCAGTCTGATGTGGCCGCTAAAGATAGCAAAACGGAAGCCAAAGTTTTAAATTTCACGTTCAAGAAATCGTTCACACAAGAGGTTCGCACAAATGTACCGTCACTTGACCATCGGGCAGACTCCCGTATGGACGACATAGGAGTAAGCATACCTGGCGTAGAGAAAGAACTGAAAGATTTAAAAACAAATAAACCACCAGGTCTGGGCGAAATCGCAGGTCGATTTTACAAAGAGTGCTCTACGGCACTAGCTCCTTACCTACCTTGCATTTATTGTGAAGCTCTCGCCCAGCACAAAGTCCCAAGCGGCTGGAAAAAAACGCAGGTGACTCCAGTATACAGGGTGGTCCATTGATCGTGACCGGGCCAAATATCTCACAAAATAAGGGTCAAACGAAAAAACTAGAAAGAACGAAACTTGTCTAGCTTGAAGGGGGAAACCAGATGGCGGTGCCATAGGTCAAACAGATATCAACCGCGTTTTTTTAAATAGGAACCCCAATTTTTCGTGTAGTACGTAAAGAAATATGAATGTTTTAGTCGGACCACTTATTTCGCTTTGTGATAGATGGCGATGTAATAGTCACAAACACATGGCTCACAACTTTAGACGAACAGTTGGTAACAGGTAGGTTTTTTAAATTAAAATGCAGAACGTAGGTGAGTTTGAACATTTTATTTCGGTTGATCCAATGTGATACATGTACCTTTGTGAACTTATCATTTCTACGAACGCTTGCTGTTACAGCGTGATTACCTGTGAATACCACATTAGTGCAATAAATGCTCAAAATTACGTCCGTCAACCTCAATGCATTTAGTAATTCGTGTAACGACATTCCTCTCAACACTGAGTAGTTCGCCTTCCGTAATGTTCGCACATGCATTGACAATGCGCTGACGCATGTCGTCAGGCGTTATCGGTGGATCACGATAGCAAATATCGCACACAAAGAAATCCGGGGACGTCAGATAGGTGAACGTGCGGGCTATGGTATGGTGCTGCGACGACCAATCCACCTGTCATGAAATATGCTATTCAATACCGCTTCAACCACACGCGAGCTGTGTGCCGGGCATCCATCATGTTGGAAGTACATCGCCATTCTGTCATGCAGTGAAACATCTTGTAGTAACATCGGTAAAACATTACGTAGGAAATCAGCATACATTGCACCATTTAGACTGCCATCGATAAAATGGGGGCCAATTATCCTTCTTCCCATAATGCCGCACCATAAATTGACCCGCCAAGGTCGCTGATGTTCCACTTGTCGCACCCATCGTGGATTTTCCGTTGCCCAATAGTGCATTTTATGCCGGTTTACGTTACCGCTGTTGGTGAATGACGCTTCGTCGCTAAATAGAGCGCGTGCAAAAATCTGTCATCGACCCGTAATGTCTCTTGTGTCCAGTGGCAGAACTGTACACGACGTTCAAAGTAGTCGCCATGCAATTCCTGATGCATAGAAATATGGTACGGGTGCAGTCGATGTTGATGTAGCGTTCTCAACACCGACATTTTTGAGATTCCCTATTCTCGCGCAATTTGTCCGCTACTGAGGTGCGGATTAGCCGCTACAGCAGCTAAAACACCTACTTGGGCATCATCATTTGTTGCAGGTTGTGGTTGACGTTTCACATGTGGCTGAACAATTCCTGTTTCCTGAAATGACGTAACTAGCCGGCGAACGGTCCGGACACTTGGATGATGTCGTCCAGGATACCGAGCAGCATACATAGCACACGCCCGTTGGACATTTTGATCACAATAGCCATACATCAACACGATATCGACCTTTTCCGCAATTGGTAAACGGTCCATTTTAACACGGGTAATGTCTCACGAAGCAAATACCGTCCGCAATGGCGAATGTTACGTGATACCACGTACTTATAAGTTTGGGACTATTACAGCGTCATCTATAACAAAGCAAAAAAAGTGGTCCAACTAAAACATTCATATTTCTTTACGTACTACACGAATATGTAATAAAAATGGGGGGTCCTATTTTTAAAAACGCAGCGCCATCTAGCGGGCCAACCATAGCGCCATCTGGTTTCTCCCTTCAAGCTAGACGAGTTTCGTTCTTTGTAGTTTTTTCGTTTGATGCTTATTTCGTGAGATATTTGGCCGGTCACTATCAATGGACCACCCTGTATAAGAAAGGTAAAAATAAATGACGCGCAAAATTACAGACCAATGTCCCTAACTTCTGTTTGTTGCAGAATCCTTGAACATATTGTCAGTTTGAATATACACTCCTGGAAATTGAAATAAGAACACCGTGAATTCATTGTCCCAGGAAGGGGAAACTTTATTGACACATTCCTGGGGTCAGATACATCACATGATCACACTGACAGAACCACAGGCACATAGACACAGGCAACAGAGCATGCACAATGTCGGCATTAGTACAGTGTATATCCACCTTTCGCAGCAATGCAGGCTGCTATTCTCCCATGGAGACGATCGTAGAGATGCTGGATGTAGTCCTGTGGAACGGCTTGCCATGCCATTTCCACCTGGCGCCTCAGTTGGACCAGCGTTCGTGCTGGACGTGCAGACCGCGTGAGACGACGCTTCATCCAGTCCCAAACATGCTCAATGTGGGACAGATCCGGAGATCTTTCTGGCCAGGGTAGTTGACTTACACCTTCTAGAGCACGTTGGGTGGCACGGGATACATGCGGACGTGCATTGTCCTGTTGGAACAGCAAGTTCCCTTCCCGGTGTAGGAATGGTAGAACGATGGGTTCGATGACGGTTTGGATGTACCGTGCACTATTCAGTGTCCCCTCGACGATCACCAGTGGTGTACGGCCAGTGTAGGAGATCGCTCCCCACAACATGATGCCGGGTGTTGGCCCTGTGTGCCTCGGTCGTATGCAGTCCTGATTGTGGCGCTCACCTGCACGGCGCCAAACACGCATACGACCATCATTGGCACCAAGGCAGAAGCGACTGTCATCGCTGAAGACGACACGTCTCCATTCGTCCCTCCATTCTCGCCTGTCGCGACACCACTGGAGGCGGGCTGCACGATGTTGGGGCGTGAGCGGAAGACGGCCTAACGGTGTGCGGGACCGTAGCCCAGCTTCATGGAGACGGTTGCGAATGGTCCTCGCCGATACCCCAGCAGCAACAGTGTCCCTAATTTGCTGGGAAGTGGCGGTGCGGTCCCCTACGGCACTGCGTAGGATCCTACGGTCTTGGCGTGCATCCGTGCGTCGCTGCGGTCCGGTCCCAGGTCGACTGGCACGTGCACCTTCCGCCGACCACTGGCGACAACATCGATGTACTGTGGAGACCTCACGCCCCACGTGTTGAGCAATTCGGCGATACGTCCACCCGGCCTCCCGCATGCCCACTATACGCCCTCGCTCAAAGTCCGTCAACTGCACATACGGTTCACGTCCACGCTGTCGCGGCATGCTACCAGTGTTAAAGACTGCGATGGAGCTCCGTATGCCACAGCAAACTGGCTGACACCGACGGCGGCGGTGCACAAATGGTGCACAGCTAGCGCCATTCGACGGCCAACACCGCGGTTCCTGGTGTGTCCGCTGTGCCGTGCGTGTGATCATTGCTTGTACAGCCCTCTCGCAGTGTCCGGAGCAATTATGGTGGGTCTGACACACCGGTGTCAATGTGTTCTTTTTTCCATTTCCAGGAGTGTAATAAGCTTTCTTGGGACTAAGAAGCTTGTGTCCACGAATCGGCATGGGTTTACAAAGCATTGCTCGTGTGGAACTCAGCTTGCCCTTTTCCCACATGATATACTCAGAATTATGGATGAAGGGCAACAGGCAGATTTCATATTTCTTGATTTCCGGAAATCATTTGACATGGTACCCCGTTGGAGAATGTTAACGAAGGTAAGAGCATATGAAGCAAGTTCGCAGATATGTAAGCAGCTCGAAGACTTCTTAATAGAACCCTGTACGTTGTCCTCGACGGCGAGTGTTCATCAGAGACAAGAATATCGTAAGGAGTGCCCCAGCCAAGTGTGATAGGGCCGCTGTTGTTGTCTATATACATGTTCTCTATATACGTAAATGATTTGGCTGACACAGATGACAGCAATGTGTTGTTTGCTGATGATGCAGTGGTGTACGTAAGGTAACGAAGTTGAGCGACTGTAGGAAGATAGAAGACGACTCAGATGAAATTTCCAGTCGGTGTGATGAATGGCAACTGGCCCTAAATGTGAAAAATGAAAGCGAATGCGGATGAGTGGGACGATCAAGCCTGTAATGTTCAGATACAGTATTACTAGTGTCCTGCTTGACACAGTTAAGTCTTTTAAATATCTGGGCGTAACGTTGCAAAGAGATATGAGGTGGAACGAGCAAGAGAAAACTGTGGTAGGTAAGGCGACTTCGGTTTACTGCGAGAATTTTAGGGAAGGGTGGTTCACTTGTAAAGGAGACGGCATAGAGGATGGTGGTGCGACCTATCCTTGAGTACCGCTCGAGCGTTTGGGATCCGTACCAGATCGGATTGAGGGAGGACATCGAAGCAATTCAGAGGCGGGATACTAGATTTGTTACCCGTGGGTCCGAACAACACGTAAATGTTGCGGAGATGCTTCGGGAACCCAAATGGGAATCTCTTGAGGGAAGCCGACGTTTTTTTTCGAGACACACGATTGAGAAAATTTAGAGAGCAGCCGAACGATTGTACTGCCGCCAAGAAATATCGCGCATGAGGACCGCGATGGTAAGATACGAGAAATTAGGGCTCATAAGGAGGCGTGTAGGTAATCGTTTTTCCCTCCCTCTATTTGCCAGTGGAACAGGAGGTTCAAACCAGCGTCCGGCCATCCTGCTTTAGATTCTCCGTGATTTCCCTAGATCGCTTAAGACAAATGCCGGGATGTATCCTTCAAAAGGACTCGGCCTGTCTCCTTCTCCATCCTTCCATATTCCGAGATTGTGCTCCGTCCCTAGCGACCTACACCTCTTGCTATCCGTGTACAGTGTGTTAACTGTAAGACGGCAGAGTTGTGAGGTGGGTGCGGGGAGAGGAGGAAGCAGGCATTGGATGGCGAGGGGAGGGGAGCCGTTGGGGGGGGGGGGGGGCACGCCTACCAGTTGCAGTGCTGGCGCTACAAATTGCGCGTCATGCTTACACGAAAGCAGACGAAAGGCTTGGAAGTAAAACTCGCTTTAAATGTTGTTCGTAAACGAAACTGAAATCGTCATGTCTGTATGTTTGTCTACTATGCGCTCACAAACAATTCATCCGATTGCAATGAAACTTTGGTGAGCACCGGTAGGGGTTGTTGGCGACTACCGAGATGGGCCAGCAACTGCCTCTTCACTCATTTTGATAATGTTTAGCTCAACTGTACAATAAAAACACGCAGAACAGTACAGCGTAAAACAATAACGAAGCAGACGACAATGGTTACCTTGTACAAAACAGTCAGCTACGTATTGTTGGCAGTAGTCGAAAATGCGTGCCTACCGAAGTCTCCCGACTTTTACCGACTTCTACCTATTCAGGACTAGGGAGAGGTCTGCCATCTAAAAGTTTACACACTGTACTCCTGCGTAACGTGGAACTGACCACTAAATGTCTCGAGAGGCGGGTCCTCCAGCATAACCCTTCCCACCCCAGCACGTACGATCGTGTGGCTTTGGTTTTAAACTTGCCGCGCCTCAAATAATCACTTTCCTCCGTCACTCCAGACAGCAACGACCGTACAGGCTCCCGTATTTTTTTCAATTTCATTCATTTAAGGCAATGCTGTGTAGCGTCTCCTGGCCAGTCGTCATAAAAAGCGTGTGACAGAATTTTTTCCGTGTGTGTAAGACCAGTTAACATGTATCGATATAGTGCCACGCACACGTCGAAAGAGAAATAATTTAAACACGAATAAACATGACCAAGTGAAGCAATAAAGCAAGACTGTGTAAACATTTCACGAATATATTATATGTGTATGTAGAACATTCATAATTATTTAACGTTTTATGCATTTTTTTAGCTATGAATCCATGACATATTATCTTTGAAAATCGTATTCTTGTTAAATGAATTAGTGATTATGATCTGTGCCTCAAATAAAAAGGACAATTCAATACATGCATAAATAGCAAAAAACATTGTAATAATCTCTCTGTTCTCTTTGGGTTTCGTTACGAGTAACACTTGCGTGTTTAGCGAATGTATATGCTGGCCGTGAGTCTTTTGTTCATGAAGCTCGAGATCCGCCATTAGGCGAATTGTTGTAAAAAGGTGTGTAAAATTAATGCATTTTTGTTTGAATATATAGAGTTTGAGCAAATATGTTTTTAAAATAATTTGTAAAGTTGCCAGCCATTCGTCCTGTAAATAATTTAGACATTTTCAGCATTTAATTTAGCGGAAGCTGCTGTACCAATCTGCGAGGGCAACGGCCGCAGACGCGGCACATTTAAAAAATATTTATTTCAGGCATCGCAGTCGCCTCGCCGGTAAAGCGAGGTAACATAATAATATTTAAAATTTTCTTACAGCTTCCAGCAGTGCCGGCAGACTATATTTTATTATTCAGTGCATTTCTCAGTTTGATTTGGAAGGTACTGTGCGACATGTTCTACGCGGGCACAAAAATATAACGAATAACTCTGTTATGACTTTATCATTTTCACATTTTGTGGCATGGTCTGCTCTGTGAAACTAAAGCAATATTTTACATTTTCTCCCTGAGATTAAGAGAACGCGGGCTAGCCGTGTGCCTGTTCTAATTAACAGTATTCAAAAATCCACTGCATAACGTAACCAATATTCAGTGCTGTAACGATCATTTGAATTTCATTACTGACTTTTCTGAATACGATTCAAGGTGGTGAGTTCACATACAGTTTTCTTTCTTTCTTGATTACGTTACAGTAGCAATTGAATGTTCCCTACATGATTATCAAGGGCAGATGTGGAAAAGCAATAATTTGATCCACGGTGTGCCACATTTATGATAAAAGTGTTTATTCCCTCTCCCACTCCATGTCTGAACTTAACATATGTGTGCTAGTGTGACTCATACAGCCAAGGTGACATTACTCAAAGTTACTTGCTTTTATGAAGAAAGAGTTACCAAGTAAAGACAATGTAATAAATTGAATCAAAACCATAGCAACTTGTTACAAATAATTTTGTGTACTGCCATCAGTTCTCAGTTTCAGTTTCATATCAGTCTGAACACTGCAAATCCAAACTTTAATATCGTAAAGCAAAATTACTAGTTATTATGTACCAAGGTACTTGCTGCTACACATGTATAATCATTTCTAAATAAATAAAACTACAAGCTGAACAAAATTGACTCCAGTAGTAAAAAAGTGAGAGGTGGAGTATGGGAGACGGAATAGCTGTATTATTTTTGACTGAGAACGTTTCACTTAACGTATATATTATGCCTAAACAAGTGCATGAAGTGCCAGTTGGTTTTTATAAGTGTTTATATTTGGAGCAGCACGATCGTGCGCCTCAGGTGTTAATGGTGCCAAACTTTGACGCTAACCTCACTTTCACATGCACACAGTATAGTGAACATTCGCACAAAGATCTATGAACAAATAGCACTGGTTTTGTTTTTATGTACGAATAACATATACTTTTGTCTTTTGGGGTGAATACATGAAGAAACAATACAACTTATTTTGGTGGATTCCGATTTAAGTGACCTCTCCAGTGACGACAATAACGACGAGTTTGGGCCAAGTCACGTTGCATCAAGTGTGACCAGTTGTAAGTAGGCTGTTTATATTTTCTTATTGGCAAAGTTATGTAGCGCTCTATATGAAAATCACTGGCTGTGCTGTGTGCAGTCTGTGGCTAGTTTGCATTGTTGTCTGCCATTGTAGAGGGGCAGCTGGATGTTAACAGCACGTAGCGTTGCGCAGTTGGAGGTGAGCCGCCAGCAGTGGTGGATGTGGGGAGAGAGATGGCGGAGTTTTGAAATTTGTCATGAACTGCTATATTTATATATGATGATATCAAGGTAAATACATTGTTCGTTCTCTATTAATATCTTTCATTTGCTAACTATCCCTATCAGTAGTTAGTGCCTTCCATAGTTTGAATCGTTTATTTAGCTGGCAGTAGTGGCGCTCGCTGTATTGCAGTAGCTTGAGTAGCGAAGATTTTTGTGAGGTAAGTGATTTGTGAAAGGTATAGTTTAATGTTAGTCAGGGCCATTCTTTTGTAGGGAATTTTGAAAGTCAGATTGCGTTGCGCTAACAAAATATTGTGTGTCAGTTTAAGCACAGTCATGTATAAATTGTACTAAGGGGACGTTTCATATGGCGACCCTGCCAGGATACGAACCTGGAATCTTCTCAGGGGGGTATACGCCTACTTTGTGTACCATGTGTGTGGCAACCACAAGGAACCCTAGCTAATATGGTATTTGCTTATACAACTTTACACATCGGTACCATATTTCTCTAACACACAAATTACACAGCTATCTGAACATTTAACTGAGAGAGACAAACTTTTTCTTTACTACATCAGTGACAGATGTTTATGTAATTATACCGTTGGATAACTTCACACTTACGAAATTGTATTTTGTCTGTACTTTGTGAAATGCTCATATTTTTTCGGAACCATTGTGATACTATGAGAGCTTTGAATGATATATTTGGTAAGGGAGCATGATTTTTAAAGTACGTTTGAGGTAGATGACACTACTGAAATGAGCAGAGAATTTTCTTTAGGTTTTGAAATTATTGCAGAAAGCTACGACGATTTTGAGATTTGACTGAGGTGTTATGATGTTATTTTTACGACGACGATGTGTATTATGCTGCTGAGGTATGTTTATGATTAATAGGCTGATGCTATATGAGTTATTTGATTAAGCCACGTAGCTGTTATGATGCAATATTGAAGAAGTGTCGACGAATAAGGTAAGGAGTAATGAATAGAGGTTAGGGACGCTGACTTGTGAAAAAGGATGTTGGAAACCGAGAATCGTACTTTAAGAGTTATGAAATGTGTGTGTAAATGCGTGAATGTATCACAATGCCAGCGAAAATTTTTTTGGACACTGTTATATTCATAGGATTTTGTTTCTACACACTTGTGACGTAAATTTTCGACCTGTGAAATTTTCATATGAGACTGTCACTGTAGCGGAAACTGCTGTTGTAAATATTTCCGTAAGAAAGTTAAGTGACCACCTGCACGTAATGCGTCGCGGGCACCCACCTGGGCGACAGCCGCCCGAAAAAAAGCCATTAGCCTTTCAGTGGCACAGGTAAAAAAAAAAAAAAAAAAAAAAAAAAGGCAGGCCTTTATCCTCGCCATTGACATTCCTTTAGAGAAAATATTGCAAATGCGACACCCTCATTACTTCCATTAACCTTGCTATTGACATTCCTCTGTAGAAAGCATCGCAAATATTACACGCTCATTACCTGGAAACATATGATTACTCATACTTTGTGCTAATTACTGCAATGCTTATGAATTGATGGGAAATATTCGTACATCTGCACACCTGATTATGACAAGTGTCTTTCTATGAGAGTTGAGAGCTACTGACTTACGAAATACCACATGACTATTGAATGATGTTTTTATGCTTTGGTTTGCGTAATTGCTTATTTCATTTGATATCTGGTTTCCAGCTGTGTTGCAGCATTGCTTTTATAAAATAAAATGCATTTGCTAATGTGAACACTTTCTGTCAACAGATCTATTAAATAATAATTTTGTGATCCACATTCTTCAAAAAAGGTGCACTTGGAAAGGAAAGAACAATAAGAAGGGACTAGTAACAGTAACTGCATACATAATATTCTTTTCAAGTACATGGTAATATTTCTTTTTACAATCAGTTGTTGTGGTGCACCACTTTAATTACATAGACATTAAGATGTGAATAGACATTTCCCTTTTCTGCATTGTTATCTTTACTGTAATATTTTTTCTGCTTGAGCTATGTCATGTTTAGGTATAAGTTACTGCTGTTTGCCAGGCGTAGTGTTACTGAATTTGACTTTGTGTTACTCTGCTAAGCCAGTTTTACTACTCATTTATTTTTGTTGTTGCTGCACATTGGCTCATATTAGTTGTAATTTTGCATTTTTTCTGTTAATTTAGATTTACTGTAGCTTGCTTTGCAATTTTCCATTTTTTTGGTCATTGCTGTTTGTGTTACTTGTTTTGTGCTGCTGCATTGCCTCGTCCCTTAGTTTAGCATCTGAGCTCAGTAGATTTAAGTTAGCTTAAGAGGGGGTAGACTATATAAGAAACTGACTATGGAGAATAGGTAAAGAATGCATTGAGAAGTTATACAAAAAAAAAGTACAGAAAACAGGTTTAGGTAGGATTTTCTTGGAAATAAATGTTGAGGTGAGAAATGTGTGAACATATAAATACAGAAAGCATGCTTAGATAGAATTTTTTTGGTGGAAACAAAGGATGAAATAAGAGGAAAGATATATGAAGTTTTGGGTTGGACTGCAGTACCAAATGTTACACTGAAAACGAACCCTATCCTTTCCTATTGGTGTTACCCCACTATGTGTTTGTGTACCCTTGTGTAGTTGTTTTCTTCCTGTCTCTGTGTAGTTTCATAGAATTTTTTCCTCTTTTAATATTAAGCTACAATCACTATGATGAGGAATACTGTTATCCTCAAATATAATTGGCATTAATAATATGTTATTTACTTTGTAAAGATGTTAGACATTATTCATTCTGTTTAAATGCTCATGTGTGAAGTTGATGTTTCGCAAGTTATTCTGATCTTCTATGTATGTACTCATGTCATAATTCCTGTAACACTGACGTATATGTCTATTTCTATTCTTTTGTAAAGCCTGTACTACAAATGTTATCTATATTGTTATGTTTTTAATGATGTATTTTGTACCTTTATTGTATTCTTATGTTATAAAATTGTAATTGTCACCAGTTCATGATATTATTAACTTGTAAGTTACATTTCACTGCACACGTTTCTGTTGGTCATAGTATATGGACAATATGTGAGAAGTAGGGACTGTTAGTGTTTGCACGTGTGTTAATAATTCAGCAAGGGACTGGATAACAGCATTGTTGGTTCTAAGGACACTTCCGAAAACTTTGTGAGTGCACAAGTGGTGGTTTATGGACTTTCTGTATTATCCGCAAGACTCTTCAGTGGTGATTGTGCACCTGCACAGTCACAACAGATGGCTGCTGGCCATCTCTACAAGGACTACAGTGGGTCTACATCTTTGGTGGCCCACCAACGCCATTATTTCTACAAGGACTACAGTGGGTCTGCATCTTTGATGACCCACCAACGCCATTATTTCTACAAGGTCTGCAGTGGGTCTGCACCTCTGGTGGCCCACCAATACCACAATCTCTACCAGGACTACAGTGGGTCGGCTCTGTGATGACCTACCTACCAATACTCTTCAAAATTTCGACTGACTCTGCTGTGGGTTTGCTCTGTTGTGGCCCATTACCTGTATGCATGTCAAGAGTCAGCACTGTCGTTCCATTGGAAGGACAACACTACTTCTTCAAGACTGTATGGGAATCCACTACTTCTATGTGCAATTTCTTTTACTAATGAGAAACTGTAATTACTATTATGATGAATGATCAGGACTGTCTTTATGGACTGTGAGAAAATTTTAGCTTTTGACCAACGTTGTATCAATAAGTGTGTGCATTGGATATCTTTGTTAGTGTAATTATGAAAAATTTTATCAAATCATTATTGGCCACTGGCCAAAAACATTTGTAAAATTTTTTGTGGGGAGCATGGGGGCTATGTAAGTAGGCTGTTTATATTTTCTTATTGGCAAAGTTATGTAGCGCTCTATATGAAAATCACTGGCTGTGCTGTGTGCAGTCTGTGGCTAGTTTGCATTGTTGTCTGCCATTGTAGAGGGGCAGCTGGATGTTAACAGCACGTAGCGTTGCGCAGTTGGAGGTGAGCCGCCAGCAGTGGTGGATGTGGGGAGAGAGATGGTGGAGTTTTGAAATTTGTCATGAACTGCTATATTTATATATGATGATATCAAGGTAAATACATTGTTCGTTCTCTATTAATATCTTTCATTTGCTAACTATCCCTATCAGTAGTTAGTGCCTTCCATAGTTTGAATCGTTTATTTAGCTGGCAGTAGTGGCGCTCGCTGTATTGCAGTAGCTTGAGTAGCGAAGATTTTTGTGAGGTAAGTGATTTGTGGAAGGTATAGTTTAATGTTAGTCAGGGCCATTCTTTTGTAGGGAATTTTGAAAGTCAGATTGCGTTGCGCTAACAAAATATTGTGTGTCAGTTTAAGCACAGTCATGTATAAATTGTACTAAGGGGACGTTTCACAGTTACATGTATACATCACTATTATCATACAATTGTATTCAAAGTCAAAAAATGGTTCAAATGGCTCTGAGCACTATGGGACTCAACTGCTGTGGTCATCAGTCCCCTAGAACTTAGAACTACTTAAACCTAACTAACCTAAGGACATCACACACATCCATGCCGGAGGCAGGATTCGAACCTGCGACCGTAGCAGTCGCACGGTTCCGGACTGCGCGCCTAGAACCGCGAGACTATTCAAAGTCCTTTAAAGAAAAATGATAACAGCACTTCTTGAACAGCACAGTACACATCATTTGGACTGGGATAAAACCTAACTAGCACGATCGTACTAGAGACGTTTTGAAAAAACTATCACCCTGAGAATTTTTTCAGTATTTTTATCTGATCCCATAGGTCATAATGCATGGGAATTGGCATATTTCAGATAAAAGTTTGAAAAATTGTCTCTCAGGGTAGAAAGGGTTAAAAGAAGGCTGTGAGTATTGTGCTGTCAGTAGAGCAGCAGTAACAGCAGACTCACTCGGCCAGAAGAGTTGAGTGACTTGGAACATGGACTGGTCATTCGATCATCTCAGTAACGAATCAGTCAGGGACATGTCAACCATTCTAAAGGCGCCCAAGTCGACTGTTGATGATGTGACTGAAGTGCAAACACGAAGGAACGACCACAGCTAAACCGAGACCAAGCAGAAGCAACTGGTGTCTAGGCAGTTAAGAAGAATGTGCTGCAATGGTCGAGCAGCTCCTTGTAAGCCACGGTTGAGAGAGGCGCCAGTGGACATTGGATGTATGGAAATGTACTCTGTGGCACTTCGATGGAAGGGTTCGGGTTTGGAGAATGTCTGGGGAACGTCACCTGCCCTCATGTGTAGTGAGTGCCACCTGTGAAGTATGGAAGAGAGAGTGTTCCAGTATGTGACCTCTGGTGCGTTTTAGTGATTATGGTGTGGTCCCATTATTGCATTTAAGAAAACTCTAAATACAGAAGAATATGAACACATTCTACAGTAATGAGCAGGGCGTGCAGTAGAGGAATAGTTCGGAGAGGCCGATTATGTGTATCAGCATCACAATGCACCCTCTCAAACAGCAGCTTCTGGGAGCAATCGTTTGTTGACAATAACATTCCTGAAATGGACTGGCCTGAACTGAGTGCCGACGTGAAGCCAGCAGAACACCTTTGGGATGAGTTGCAACCTCGATTTCGCTCCACACTGCTGCTTCGGACATTCATACCTTTTATGGTTTCTGCGGAATGACCTGCCATTCACCCACAGACATTAAGACAGTTCACTAAAAGTACCCCAACAGCGTTCAAACCTGTGTAGCTCGGTAGTCAGTGTAGATGGCGGCCGTGCTGAGGACCTGGGTTCGGTTCCTGTACACTGCCATCTATTTCTCCTTCGTGGGAGGGCTGGTACGGAGTTTATTCAGCCTCATGCCGACAACTGGCGAGCTACTGGATTCAGGAGAAGTCACTCCATGGACTGGAAAGGCTGCAAAACGGCAAAGAGACCTGTGTGCTGATCACACGTACCTATATACAGCGTCCACACGAGGCTGCAAGGCCTAGGATGACACATTGGACGATTGACATCCCTTTAGCCTTCACGGCCTGGCTAAGAGCTCATTTTTGATAGGTGTCCGGAAACGTTTGATCAGATAGTGCATGACTACTGATGTACGCTTAGAATCTCATTCCGAGCACGAGGGAGAAGCGCCAGAAAGATACTCGGTCTTCAGCGTGATTTACGGCCTGAAATCAGCAGCACTTTCATTGGCATCATTCTTCGGACACAGTATCCCGTTACGCTCTTTCCTTACGCTAATCCATGAAATGAGGACCACTTCATTCGTTCAGTTACGCTGAAAATGTAGGAAAGACAGTTAATGCTTGATGTTTTAAGAGAAACTGTGGTGTCACCGCCAGACACCACACTTGCTAGGTGGTAGCCTTTAAATCGGCCGCGGTCCGTTAGTATACGTCGGACCCGCGTGTCGCCACTATCAGTGATTGCAGACCGAGCGCCGCCACACGGCAGGTCTAGAGAGACTTCCTAGCACTCGCCCCAGTTGTACAGCCGACTTTGTTAGCGATGGTTCACTGACAAATTACGCTCTCATTTGCCGAGACGATAGTTAGCATAGCCTTCAGCTACGTCATTTGCTACGACCTAGCAAGGCGCCATTACCAGTTACTATTGAGGCTGTAAAACATGTACCGTCAAGAGCGATGTTCACCAATTATGGACTAAAGTTAAGTATTCCAGCAGCTACGTACGTTATTGGCTATTATAATTACCTTGTCCTGTTCCAGACCTCACGCCAGCCTGCGTGAGCTTAAACGCGTGCCTTTCGGCTTCCTGATAGTGGCTTGGCTGTCTTGCCAAGCCACAACAGAAACAGATACGAGTTTTGTAATTTTTGCATACAGAGTATGATTGAGCAAGTCCTACCGAGTAAAATAATGAAGCTTTCGTTTCAACAAGCGACACAGCAAGCTATCTAGCTTAGCTGTTTGATCTAGTGAGCCATGAAAAGAAACGAGTCCCCAGTTTACCTGATATAAAGTTTATCCAAACGGAACACACACGACGAGATAAGACTGAGCTCAAAGCACGGAAAACTGCTCGCTTTAGAGATTATGCCGTCTGATGCACTTGCAAACTCATCTAACACCAGGATTCAACTGTTGCCCCACATTCACAGTTTATTTCTAGACATTAGACTAAAAACTTTTCCTGCAGTCTCTGTTGTTTAATATTACTCCTAATACTCTTAACGAAGGTACTACCTGAACACCAGAATAACTGAGCAGACTGGAGCAACCCGAGGCCTGTTGCGCGATTTATAAATGGACTTATTTTGTTAATATTTGCAGCATTGCGCCTCATCTGTCACATGGTTTTCACATTACGCAGGTCACCTAAAAGCAAACACGCCGGCCGGTGTGGCCGTGCGGTTTTAGGCGCTTCAGTCTGGAACCGCGTGACCATTACGGTCGCAGGTTTGAATCCTGCCTCTGGCATGGATGTGTGTGATGTCCTTAGGTTAGTTAGGTTTAAGTCGCTCTAAGTTCTAGGGGACTGATGACCACAGATGTTAAGTCCCATAGTGCTCAGAACCATTTGAACCATTAAAAGCAAAACAAAATTCTCAAGAAGAGCCAAACACAGCATAAGGCAATGGATACAACAGCAAGGCAGTACACAAGCTACACGTCACTAAAGTGGAGATACAAAAACAAGCCAGCAAGAATAAAAACAATCTGGATAGGCCTAAATCAATACATGACAGTAACAAAATGTGCACTCACGCCGAAAAGTTCATCCCACGACACGAACACAAAATGGCACACCGTAACATATCACAATCAATTCACAGACAAATTTAGTAACATCTTCAAGAAACGGAGTTAATATAGCCTACAAGGAAAATAGCAAAATGCATAAGAAATTTACAACTGTTATAGAAGATAAATATAAATACAGTAGTTCAGTAATATACGAATTTAAATGTTATAGGTGCATTCTAAATACGTCGTGTCCCAGAAATGTCACAACAAACTTCGAATGGTTGTAGGCAGTGTCTTGGGGAGCGAACCGTGGACAGGAACCCGTGTCCAAAAACGTCATCCAACGACGTTAGAAACTGTCGAAGCTGTAGGCGCCGATGCCTGGCACTAGAGCCACTCCGTCTGTAAACATGACTATGTACACTGACGAACTGTGTGTGGAGCGTCTCGCAATGCTGTTTGTTGTTCAGTGATTGCTACTGATTGACACGATCGCCAGTGGAGAAGAAAGAGCTAGCTGCTGCCTAGACAGGCCTTGTCTCCTATTACTGCGGTGCTATATCGCCTTGATGGATGACAGTTTCAGACACAAGTTGCCAGCTGTAAATAAACTGCAGATGAAAAGCGTATCTGAAACGTTCATCCTCCAAAGCAACACAGTATCACATTGATAGAAGACAAGGTCTTTCCACGTAGCAGCTAGCTCAGTCTTCTCCATCGGCGATCGTTGCAGTTAGTCGCGATCACTGAATAACAGACAACAGCTCGAGACGTTCCGCCTACAGTCCGTCAGCGTACAGAGTCAAGTTTGCTGCCGAAGGGGTGGCCTACTGGCAGGCGCCAGCGCCTATAACTTCGACGCTCTGTAGCATCATTGGATGTTGTTTCCGGACGCGGGTACCTATCCTCGATGTGTTTCTCATGACATCCTCTCCACCCCCTCGAAGTTTGGCTGTGTCTCTCGTAACACCCTTTATAAATGTGACCTATCACTGTACTGTGTCTGTTAGTGACTATAGAAGAACCCATGTGTATACGAAAAGAGTAGAAAACTGAAAGTAACTTCAAACAATCCTGTTGGAAAAACATCCACAACTGAGCATTGTAGCAGAGGTTGAAAACGCCGCTTCAGTTATAGATTACTTTATTTTCACACGATAGAAGTGAACTGCGCCACGACTGATTATTTACTTCCTTGATGGCGGAAAACACTAAGTTTGAAGCCTTTATCCCTCTTCTCTATTGGCGTTACTTTCGTTCTTAGACACTTCAACCGCTTCTCGGGCTCTCCTTCAATAAATGATACATTCTTAGGCTATATATAGGGCTCGACCAAAAAAGGAAACACCAAAAACACAACACATTACCGTGCCTAATACGGTGTAGGAAAACAGTTGGCGTTCCAGACAGCTTCTAGTCGTCTCGGGATGGATAAACACAGGTGCTGTGTGGTTTTAAATGGAATCTTATACCATTCTTCCTACGAAATTGTGGCAACTTTAGAAAAGCATGATGGAGGTGGTTAGCAATTAAGCACCCATCTCTCCATAGTAGACCTCAAAGACAGAAGACCATTCAGATTTGCTACTGTGATGACCATGGGAGATGTGACAGTTCATCCTAGTGCTCACAAAAGCACTCCTGGGCGAAGCCAGCTGCGTACGCAGGGGCCCTCACGTCTTGGAACACAGCTTCACCATTAGGGAACAAACACAGTTGTGGTGTCACCGCCAGACACCACACTTGCTAGGTGGTAGCCTTTAAATCGGCCGCGGTCCGTTAGTATACGTCGGACCCGCGTGTCGCCACTATCAGTGATAGCAGACCGATCGCCGCCACACGGCAGGTCTAGAGAGACTTCCTAGCACTCGCCCCAGTTGTACAGCCGACTTTGCTAGCGATGGTTCACCGACAAATTACGCTCTCAATTGCCGAGACGATAGTTAGCATAGCCTTCAGCTACGTCACTTGCTACGACCTGGCAAGGCGCCATTACCAGTTACTATTGATGCTGTAAAACATGTACCGTCAAGAGCGATGTTCACCAATTATGGATTAAAGTTAAGTATTCCAGAAGCTACGTACTATTTTTGTTAGTCTCATTTACCTGTCCTGTTCCAGACCTCACGCCAGCCTGCGTGAGCTTAAACGCGTGCCTTTCGGCTTCCTCCTAGTGGATTGGTTGTCTTGCCAGTCCCCAACAGTTGGCGCCAAGGATTGGCGACGAGCTCACTTCGCGTTCGTATCTATACTGCCCTGATTTACTTGTGTAATGGCTTCGCCACCATCTCCAGATGTGCTGTCCGCATTTTATCGCTTACAGAATCAGCAGACGCAAGCCTTACTTTATTTTCACACGATCGGCTTCGGCCTATTATAAGCCCATCCTCAGGCGTCGTAGCTGTGCTGTGGTCCCCGAGCGCCGCCTGTACCGGGCGCGGTGTGCTGCCTATCAGCGTAGAACAGGGGACCACAGTACAGCTACGACACCTGAGGATGGACTTATAACAGTTCGAAACCGGTCATGTGAAAATAAAGTAATTTACAACTGAACCTTTCAACCTCTGCTGAAAGTAACTTTTAAATCACAAATCATAAATCAAAGTCGTTGGCTAATGTGAACGTGCTGCAAAGAGTAACTAAACATCTCCTAATAAAATATACTTATGTATAACGAAATTTTTTCATTATATCATAGACCAGAATGAGATTTTCACTCTGTAGTGGAGTGTGCACTGATATGAAACTTCCTGGCACATTAAAACTGTGTGCCGGACCGAGACTCGAACTCGGGACCTTCGCCTTTTGCGGGCAAGTGCTCTACCAACTGAGCTACCCAAGCACGACTCACGCCCTGTCCTCACAGCTTGGACGGTAGGAGACCTCAGTTGGTAGAGCACTTGCCCACAAAAGGCAAAGGTCCCGAGTTGGAGTCTCGGTCCAGCACACAGTTTTAATCTGCCAGGAAGTTTCACATCGTAGATCAGTGATGACGCCTAGCATAAACAGGAAAACATGTTTGGTTAGAAACATGAGTAGGCTCGAGAAGGTTGAAAATGGCGCGACACCTTGCGCTGGCAGATCCCCACCCAGCTCACCTCTGATGGCGGGCCACACGTGCTTGGCGAGCAGCCACTGGTCCTGGCCCTTCTTGCCCTTGGGCTTTCCAGTGATGGCCTCTGCGAGTGCCTGCAGTGCCTCCCTCTTCAGCTCCGGGCGCGCTCCCCACATGCCGGCTGGAACAAAAGATGACACCGTCAGTACTCCTCAAGTCTCAGACGCTAACCCACCATGCTGTATCCATTATCAGGAGCGGTGACTACTCACAGGTACTGCAATGCAATGCATTCCGGGTGGTCACTGTCAGATTAGATTAGATTAGATTAATACCAGTTCCACGGATCATGAATACGATATTTCGTAATGATGTGGAACGAGTCAAATTTTCCAGTACATGACATAATTAAGTTAATTTAACAACATAATTAAGTTAATATAACAACTTATTTACTTTTATTTTTTTTGCATTTTTTGTTTGGTTTTTTCTTTTTTTTCTTAATTTATATCTAAAAATTCCTCTATGGAGTAGGAGTAGTTATTCATTCAGAAATTCTAGTAATTTCTTCTTAAATACTTGTTGGTTATCTGTCAGACTTTTGATATCATTTGGTAGTGACCAAAGACTTAAGTGGCAGTATAATTCACCTCTTTCTATGCCGAAGTTAGATTTAATCTTGAATACTGAAGATCATCCTTTCTCCTAGTATTGTAGTTATGCACACTGCTATTACTTTTGAATTGGGTTTGGTTGTTAATAACAAATTTCATAACAGAGTATATATACTGAGAAGCTACTGTGAATACCCATCGATCCTTAAATAAATGTCTGCAGGATGATCTTGGGTGGACTCCAGCTATTATTCTGATTACACGCTTTTGTGCAATAAATACTTTATTCCTCAGCGATGAATTACCCTAAAATATGATGCCATATGCGAGCAATGAGTGAAAATAGGCATAGTAAGCTAATTTACTAAGATGTTTATCACCAAAATTTGCAATGACCTTTATTGCATAACAAGCTGAACTCAAACGATTCAGCAGATCATCAGTGTGTTTCTTCCAATTTAATCTCTCATCAATGGACACACCTAAAAATTTTGAATATTCTACCTTAGCTATATGCTTCTGATTAAGGTCTATATTTAAAAAATGGTTCAAATGGCTCTGAGCACTATGGGACTTAACATCTATGGTCATCAGTCCCCTAGAACTTAGAACTACTTAAACCTAACTAACCTAAGGACAGCACACAACACCCAGCCATCACGAGGCAGAGAAAATCCCTGACCCCGCCGGGAATCGAACCCGGGAACCCGGGCGTGGGAAGCGAGAACGCTACCGCACGACCACGAGATGCGGGCGTCTATATTTATTAATGGCATCATACCATTTACTGTACGGAACTGTACGTACTGTGTCTTATCAAAATTCAGTGAGAGTCCGTTTACAAGGAACCACTTAGTAATTTTCTGAAAGACATTATTGACAATTTCATCAGTTAATTCTTGTTTGTCAGGTGTGATTACTATACTTGTATCCTCAGCAAAGCGAACTAACTTTGCCTCTTCATGAATATATAATGGCAAGTCATTAATATATATTAAGAACAACAAAGGACCCAAGACCGACCCTTGAGGAACCCCATTCTTGATAGTTCCCCAGTTTGAGGAATGTGCTGATATTTGGTTATTTCAACTTTCTGCGCTCTTCCAGTTAGGTACAAATTAAACCATTTGTGCACTGTCCCACTCATGCCACAATACTTGAGCTTGTCTAGCAGAATTTCATGATTTACACAATCAAAAGCCTTTGAGAGATCACAAAAAATCCCAATGGGTGGTGTTCGGTTATTCACATCATTCAAAATTTGATTGGTGAAAGCATATGTGGCATTTTCTGTTGAAAAACCTTTCTGGAAACCAAACTGACATTTTGTTAGTACTTCATTTTTACAGATATGTGAAGCTACTCTTGAATACATTACTTTCTCAAAAATTTTGGATAAAGCTGTTAGAAGGGAGACTGGAC
The DNA here is from genome assembly GCF_021461385.2 of Schistocerca piceifrons. Taxonomy (NCBI): domain Eukaryota; kingdom Metazoa; phylum Arthropoda; class Insecta; order Orthoptera; family Acrididae; genus Schistocerca; species Schistocerca piceifrons. The sequence goes on from NC_060138.1 coordinate 1,218,487,702, forward strand.
GGTAATTGTTGACATCAGATCTATCCCCTTTCTTATGCAAAAGTATAACAATAGCATATTTCAGTCTATCAGGGAAAATGCCCTGTTCCAGAGAGCTATTACACAGGTGGCTGAGAATCTTACTTATCTGTTGAGAACAAGCTTTTAGTATTTTGCTGGAAATGCCATCAATTCCATGTGAATTTTTGCTTTTAAGCAAGTTTATTATTTTCCTAATTTCAGAGGGAGAAGTGGGTGAGATTTCAATTGTATCAAATTGCATTGGTATGGCCTCTTCCATTAACAGCCTAGCATCTTCTGATGAACACCTGGATCCTACTATATCCACAACATTTAGAAAATGATTATTAAAAATATTTTCAACTTCTGACTTTTTGTTCGTAAAGTTTTCATTCAATTTGATGGTAATACTGTCTTCCTGTTCTCTTGGTTGACCTGTTTCTCTTTTAATAATATTCCAAATTGTTTTAATTTTATTATCAGAGTTGCTGATTTCAGACATGATACACATACTTCTGGATTTTTTAATAACTTTTCTTAATATATCACAGTAGTTTTTATAATGTTCGGTAGTTTCTGGGTCACTACTCTTTCCTGCTGTCAGATACATTTCCCTTTTCCAGTTAGAAGATATTTTTATACCCTTAGTAAGCCATGGTTTGTTACATGGTTTCTTACGAGTATACTTAACTATTTTCTTGGGGAAGCAGTTTTCAAATGCATTTACAAAAGTGTCATGAAATAAATTATATTTTAAATTGGCATCTGGTTAACGGTACACCTCATCCCAGTCTAACTGCTGTAGGCTTTCCCTGAAATTTGCAATTGTTAAATCGTTGACTGAATGCACTACTTTGGAGGACTGTTTAGTACTGCTGAATGGAGCTGTGTCATATATTGTAACTAGCTGTGCACCATGATCAGAAAGACCATTCTCAACAGGCTGAGCATTTATCTGGTTAAACATATCTTGGTCTATAAAGAAGTTATGTATCAGTGAGCTGCTATCCTTTACCACCCGAGTAGGAAAATCAATAACGGGTGTCAAATTTAAAGAACTGAGTAATACTTCAAGGTCATTTTTCCTATTACCCTCTTTCAGAGAATCTACATTGAAGTCCCCACAAATAATAATTTGCTTCCCCCTGTCTGACAGATAGCACAACAAGGAGTCCAAATTTTTCAGAAATAGATGAAAAAAATTCCCAATGGGGACCTATATACAGTTACAATTATAAATGTGCCTTTATTTAATTTAAGCTCACAGGCACATGCTTCTATATGTTTCTCTACACAAAACATTTTTGTTTCTATACTTTTTGCACAATGATAACTTAACGTATATGGCAACTCCTCCTTTCTCCATATTTTCTCTAATTACATGTGCAGAGAGCTTATATCCACTTACATTTACCTTATCCATATCAGTAACAATGTGATGCTCAGACAGGCATAGTATATCTATTTCATCCTCAGCTTCTAAATCTTCTAAACAAAACAGAAGCTCATCAATTTTATTCTGTAAACTCCCGATATTTTGATGAAATATACTTCCATTATTTTTAATTATACTTTTATGAGAACCTTTCCTTATTCTAACATTTGCAGTACTCTCCTGTCTGAGTTTCTCATTGTGCTTAGGCCTAGTTCCTATACCAGTGGTCACTTGGTGTTCGGAGAGGCAGATTATGTCAACTGGGTTGGGTGATTTTAATTCATCAATGCAATTACCTAGGACTGAGATACAACTTGGTGGAGATAAAATTTCTGGTGATTGGTGAAAATTTATAATTGACAGCTGTGATTGGTGATCCAATGTTCTAGAATTGTGCTGTTTAATTTCTTTCCTAAACTGAAGATTTGTTTCAATCCTGACCTCTCGTATAACTTGACATCTTTCTGTCTTACCTATCCTAAAAAAGGTGCTGCTCCAACACCTGTAACAACTGGTATTTTACCATTCATGGCAGTGCCTCCCCCCTTAAATTTCCTGCTATTACCCCAGCCAGTTTACTCTTCCCTTTTCTGTTGAGATGTAGGCCGTGCCTGGTATAGTCCCACCTACTGAGAGAATCAACAGGAACCACACCAACATGAGCCCCTGCACCCGACCCAAGCAGCCATTCCAACTCCAAATTAGCTCTCCCAACAGAAGAGATCAAATGAGGCCGGTCATGGCGTCTCAGGACAGATACAAATTCAACATTGGTGTGTCTCGATGCCGACGCAATCTTTACCAGGTCACACTCTATACTGTACCCAGGATCTCTGTTGATACTGTCCCTGGCCCTCCCACAATAACCACGGTGTCTTCCCTGGTAAATCCTTTACAGAGTGAATCTAAATCCTCTGTCACCTGATCCACGCTAGCACTTGGTTTGAAAAAATTTGTGACCTGGTATTCTAGTCCTAATTCCTCCTGCAGAAGTTGGCCCACACCTCTGGCATGAGAACTGCCTAACAATAAAATTTTCTTCCTTTTCGATGACTTTCCTACATTCTTTTTCAATTTCCAATGAAAGTTTTTTGTGTCCTGTGTACACCTACCTCTGCTTGAGGCTCATCAGTTTCTAACTGAAGCAACAGGTCAAACTTATTTTTGACATTCACCACAAAACTGTCAGACTTAGTTCTAGGCCTGTTCCTTCTGTTACCTGTTGCCACTTCCCACCTCTCTTTGCCCTTCTCCCTCCTTAACCTGTCCATATCTTCCCTAGCCTGATCTAGCTCAGCCAGAAGGGCAGCAATTTTCCCCTCCTGTTCCACAATCTTCCTATCTCTGCTGCAAATCCTACATAACCACTGATGAGCCTGATCCACTTCCCCGACACCCACGCCACTGCAGTCATCCCAGTGAAAAAAACTACTGCATCCATCACACCAAACCCCGGAACTAACAATTCTACGGCAAGTCAGGCACTTCTCACTCATGGCAAAAATAATACTTTAGCTAGAATAAATCAATTAAATTACCGAAAATCAAAAAAGACGTTACAAGAATTAAACCTATTCACAAATGTATATAAGCAAGTTTCTGATTTAAAATTCCGCTGTTTTTCTGAGGTCTGTATTAAAACAATGAAGGTATATGCTATTTATTATATATTTCACTCGGTGGAATGAAAAAAGGGACAATTAAACGAGATACTTTAAGTTTGATTCTCCAAAAACGTTACGAGAATTAGGCCTGTAAACAAATGTATATAAGCAAGTTTCTGATATAAAGTTACGCTGTTTTTCTGAAATCTGTATTAAAACAATGAAGTTATACGCTATTTACGGTAGTTTACTTATTTGTTACCGAGAAACTAGTCAAATTACCGTGAAACAAGAAACAAACACGTTTACAAAATTTAAGCCTAAACGCGACTTCGCGAAGTTACGATCTTTTCGTGTTTTCTGAAAAAATACACAAATAAAAGTGAAACCTTTAACGGCAAGACTAAACGATACACTAATGCACGTATTTAATTTGTTGTCGGTGTTAAACTAAATTATATTGCTGTCTAAATCACTTAACTTTCTGGAAATAGTTTCTGGCGTCACTTACTCGGCGGCCATCTTGGAAGGAAGTTAAGAAGCAAACGATTGCTATGTTAAACACAATGCTTCACCAAAAATGACCTTTTACTGTGAAAAAATGCTGAATTCAGTTCCGTGGGGTAGAAGTGAACTGCATCACGATTGATTATTTACTTCCTTGATGGCGGAAAACACTAAGTTTGAAGCCTTTATCCCTCTTCTCTATTGGCATTACTTTCGTTCTTAGACACTTCAATCGCTTCTCAGGCTCTCCTTCAATAAATGATACATTCTTAGGCTATATATAGGGCTCGACCAAAACAAGAAACACCAAAAACACAACACATTACCGTGCCTAATACGGTGTAGGAAAACAGCTGGCGTTCGAGACAGCTTCTAGTCGTCTCGGGATGGATAAACACAGGTGCTGTGTGGTTTTAAATGGAATCTTATACCATTCTTCCTACGAAATTGTGGCAACTTCAGAAAAGCATGATGGAGGTGGTTAGCGATTAAGCACCCTTCTCTCCAAAGTAGACCACAAAGACTGAAGACCATTCAGATTTGCTGCTGTGATGACCATGGGAGATGTGACAGTTCATCCTAGTGCTCACAAAAGCACTCCTGGGCGAAGCGACCTGCGTACGCAGGCAACCTGACGTCTTGGAACACAGCTTCACCATTAGGGAACAAACACAGTAACGTGGGATGGATCTGATCACCAAAATGACCACAAACTCTTCACACCGGAAAAGCGACCATACAGAATAACCATGGGGTCCATCGAATACCACCCAAAGTGCCCAAATAATCAACAAACAGTGTGAAACAAGACTCATACGACCAAATGACTTCCTACCATCATTCCTTTGTGCAGGTTTTATGGTTTAGGCACCATTTTTTCCTGCTACAGGACTTTGCATCACTGATGAACCGTTCTTAAGTTCCAACTCGTCCTGCATTTCCCTGTTTATGGGCTCCCTTCGTGTTGTTTCGGTGCTGACGGGCTTCACGAGCGCGACATTCTCTTCTGCAGTGACTTTTGCAGCTGTCACCCTCTTATTTTTCGTCACAGTCCTCTTCAATAACTGACTGTCATGATCCCGCAACACACACTTTTGTCCACCACGTGACTTACAAGGGAAAATACCCAAATGTCAATAAACGATGTTGATGAAATCTGGCTGGTGGGTAGAGGAGACAAAATAATGCAATACGTATTTCTTTGTGCCCAATTTGACTTTTAAAGGGATAAAACAAACCACGAAAGGTAATTCGGAGAGATGGCGACGGGGAGCGGAGAAGCGGTCCCAACCGTAGACAAACCGCAAGGATTTTCTATTTCGTTAATTAAAAATGTAACTCATTATTAAGAAACAAAATCATTACAATAATGATCATCTATAAATAAATGCTTAAACATGACGTTTTCTTACACCAATCACACAAAATGAACGAAATTTCTTCACTTAATGTAGAAAACAGGATATAAAACAAAATTAAGCAGGCTCTCAGATTATTGCGGCTGATCCTCTGAATATCCTGGTTTGTAGCAGACATATTTCAGTACATCGCTAAGCCTTAGTGAAAAGAATTGATTATGTACTAGTGACTGTAGCTTAATTACACTATGTGATCGAAAGTATCCGGACACCACCAAAAACATATTTTTTTCATATTAGGTGGATTGTGCTGCCACCTATTGCCAGGTACTCCATATCAGCGACCTTAGCAGTCGTTAGACATGGTGAGAGGGCAGAATGGGGCGCTCCGTGGAACTCACGGACTTCGAATGTGGTCAGGTGATTGGTTGTCACTTGTATCATACGTCTGTACGCGAGATTTCCACACTCCTAAACATCCCCAGGTCCATTGTTTCCGATGTGATAGTGAACTGGAAACGTGAAGGGACACGTACAGCACAAAAGCGTACAGGTCGACCTCGTCTGTTGATTGACAGAGAACGCCGACAGTAGAAGAGGGTCTTAATGTGTAATAGGAAGACATCTATCCAGACCATCACACAGGAATTCCAACCTGCATCAGGATCCACTGCAAGTACTATGACAGTTAGGCAGGAGGTGAGAAAACTTGGATTTCATGGTCGAGCGGCTGCTCGTAAGCCACACATCACACCGGTAAATGTCATACAGCGCCTCGTTTGGTGTAAGGAGCGTAAACATTGGACGATTGAACGGTAGAAAAACGTTGTGTGGAGTGACGAATCACGGTACACAATGTGGCGATCCGATGGCAGGGTGTGGGTGTGGCAAATGCCTGGTGAACGGCATCTGCCAGCGCGTGTAGTGCCAACAGTAAAATTCGGAGGCCGTGTTGTAATGGTGTGGTCGCGTTTTTCATGCAGGAGGCTTGTACCCCTTGCTGTTTCGCGTGGCACTATCACAGCACAGGCCTACATTGATGTTTTATGCACATCCTAGCTTCCCACTACTGAAGAGCAATTAGGGAATGGTGACTGTATCTTTCAACACGATCGAGCACCTGTTCGTAATGCACGGCCTGTGGCGGAGTGGTTACAGGACAATAACATCCCTGTAATGGAGTCGCCGGTACAGAGTTCTGACCTGAATCGTATAGAACATCTTTGGGATGTTTAAGAACGCCGACTTCGTGCCAGGCCTCACAGACCGACATCGATACCTCTCCTCAGTGCAGCATTCCCCAAGAAACCTTCCAGCACATGACTGAACGTATGCCTGCGAGAGTGGAAGCTGTCATCAAGATTAAGGGTGGGCCAACACCATATTGAATTCCAGCATTACCGATGGAGGGCTCCACGAACTAGTAAGTCATTTTCAGCGAGGTGTCCGGATACTTTTGATCACATAGTCTATATTGTTTCTGAAATGGAGTTTGACATCAAAATCATTCAGCAGGACTAGATCTGCTAACCTTCTCACAGTGTTCTTTCAGTATCGAAAACCGTATACATACCATGTCTGTACCCGCACCGAGGGGGCCTCTGTGACCGAGCGGTTCTCGGCACTTCAGTCTGGAACCGCGCGACCGCTACGGTCACAGGTTCGAATCCTGCCTCGGGCATGCATGTGTGTGATGTCCATAGGATAGTTAGGTTTAAGTAGTTCTAAGTTCTAGGGGACTGATGACCTCAGATGTTAAGTCCCATAGTGCTCAGAGCCATTTGAACCTTTTGAACCTGTGCCTTCGAGTCCTTTGGGATCACCAGGTGAATAAGTTTCTTGTCCTCTGGTATGATGGTCAAAACGGTTTTTTCACGCTGACGACCTATCTTTTCACCGTTTTAAAAGAAACTAATGCTGAATCTGTACTGAGAATTCGAGATTCTCTTTTTGAAGCCCCAAATGTCCTCGTGACAGTATCGAAATATGGTACACAAACGTCTGACCAGGTCAAAAGAGTAGAGCACTTGCCCGCGAAAGGCAATGGTCCCGAGTTCGAGTCTCGGTGCTGCACACAATTTAATCTGCCAGGAAGTTTCAGGTCAAAAGATATTTGAAAGATGTTTTCTTTCCCAGTCAGGGAGAAAAAACTGTGTTATTGTTAGATTCTTAGGGCTGTGAATGTGAAAGAACCATATGGAGCATCGTACCTGAGGACGAAGGACTTGGCGATCGTAAAAGGCTCAACTGCACAGGTACAGCCTAGAGATAGAGATGGCTCTGGATGATGGAGGAACTTTGTGAGAAGGTTTCCAGATCTAGTTCCGTTGAATGATTTTGATGTCAGTCTCCGCTTGAGAAACATTATAATTAAGCAACACCTTTTCCCTCGCTCCATTTGTGAGAGGATAACGAAGGAGAATGACCAGCACAGGTGTAAAGCACCCTTCTGCATGCATTTTACAGTAGCTGGCCGTTCAAGAATCCATGGAAAACGAATAAAATCGCCGAGCGACTTGGAGTAGTACTGAAGGGGTCCGTAGGGAGGGGGAGGGACTCATCCTGTGGCGGAGGAACTGGGTCCAGATTGACGTGACTAGGTGGGACGCACTCACCCAGGATGGGGACGTCGTGAGCCGTGTGGTCGCGCATCACGTGGAACGTCGCGTTGGACTCCAGCCACTCCCTGACGGCCCCAACCTCTCGCTCCAGCGGCAGGGCGTCCAGGTCCCTGGAGATGAACACGTCCACCAGAGGGTCAGCCATCGCCAGGAAGCGCCACGCGTTCTGCTGCCGACCTGCGGGCAGAGTGCACGTGGCGCAACTGGTCTGGCTGGCCGATCGAAATTCATGCTCCGTCCCAGCACAGGTTTCATTGGAAGATTCACTGCTAGGATGCAAAGACTAAATTAAAACGCCTCAAACGCGGTGACGTAGCTAACTGAATGCACTTATCTTAAGCTGAGTACCTGTACAGAAAATTCAGCCTAGTGATTGTACTTGCTGAGAATTAGTCAATGTGTTCGTTGACGTCCTTTCTGAAGGAAAGCACTGTGAGTGCCGTTAGCTGCTCTTGAGTTGGCGTATACTGTAAATCATGCCTGTCGATGGCTGCTCACAATGCTCAGAGAATTGTGAGGAGCTCGTACATGACTACTGCGACTATTGACCATACCGTTTCTGGTGTCACATGTTTCGCCTGGGACAAAGAGATACTCAGGAAAGTGAAGGTCTACCACAAAGAGCTGCAGCTCTCAACAAGACGTGAGGTCGAAATCCAGCAGGTGGTAGAGCTTGCACCGTCTGCGAATCTAGCAGGTTCTATCCACAGAAATCTCACTCTACCTCTGATGTTGTCGTAGGCAGTTACTTCGCTACACAGTTTGTAACCTCCCCCTCACCTATCGACCTTAATGACAGTGAAAAATTAAACCGCGTGTACCTAATGGAAATTCGGGAAAAAGCAATCGTCACCGAAGTTAATCTGTCGGTAACGAGTGAGGAAAGGGTTACATCCAAATGAAAGGAAGAATGCAAATGAAACTGGTGGAAATTAATTTTGAGAAGGGGTAAAGTTAATAAAGAAAGTAAATGTGCGGCCGTTACGTTAACAATTAACTAGCGGTAATTAGATATTTGAGATTTTGGGGGAAATTACAGCCGCTAGTCCTATGGACAATTATTATAGTAACTGAAAAAGAAAGGTTATTACACCATATAATCAGCACTGGAAGCGTGGCAACTGAAGGTTGACACGTGTAGTGTGAAAACTGAAAGTTTGTCAGAAGTAATAAATTTCGCTACACTCTGACTTAATTTAACGAAAGAATTAATAAAAACGGAAAACTGAAAGTTAATTTAGTGACTGAATTTAATAGTGAACTTTGTTTCTGAAGCACTACGAAGTTAAATTAAACAATGTTAGTCTTGGGCTACCTCAACAATCATCTCAAAAGCAACTTGTATCTACGCAATTTAGAAATGAGAGATTTAACTTTGAACTTGAATTAAATGATTTCGAACAATTAACAATAGTAAAATTTAGTACGTACCAAGCTGAGCTGCAGTCACAGGTAAGCTAAAACACAGTACCAACATTCGCACTCTTAATTTGTGCTTGTGTAATCTGAATATTGTAGCCAGCTATGAGTACCTTAACTGAACTTTGAAATTAAAGCAGTGAAATCGAATGATATTACTTTAATGCTGGCGTTTGAATTTCAACGACACTCGGGTTCATTCCGAAAAAGGAAGGGACCCTGCTTGGTAATGCAATTGGGACAATGAGCAACAAAGGTTCATGCTACGTTGCTGTAATTTAGTGAGAAAAATTTAACAGTTTGAAAAGCTGAGGTCTGCCATACAGTTCTAAAACTTTACGTGCTACCAGTCTTCCTTGTTGGTTGATTGAAGTTTGAAGTCGTGGATCGAGGAGGTGGCGACAGTCACTCATTGTCGGCCGTCGCTGTTGCAGAAGCTGGATGTTGGCGCGCCTTCTTCTCGACACTGTCTCCTGCCGAAACGGGCTCTTGATGTGTGCCAGCTAACGCTCCCGTCCGCGACACCATGTCAGAAACTAATGTAGCAAGTCGAGCGCAATTACATGCTGGCAAACCCCGAAAGCGCGGCAACTCGCGGGAGCGTCACACAACACACCTGCTCCACTGCCCTCCTCCAGCCAGACTCTGCTCTGCTCTGCCCGCGCTCCACACGGCAGAGTTAACACTACCAAAGATCCTAAACACTTTGGTTCTCCACACGACCTATCGATGTATTCGTTCGATAGTATAGTTTTCCCTAGGCAAGACCCAGCGTAAAATACAAATAATATTTACAAAACAAACCAATTATACATCGACATAGATGCATATACAAATAGTAAAACAATTACAATATATAAAGGCACAGAAATGTCATACATTCAGGTAACAAAATAAGGAAAAAATTCATAGTACAATAGATGGAAATAGGAGGATATGCATTTCCGGCGTTTCAAGTTTCCTGAAAATATTTTAGATCCTCAGTGGCACAAATAGAGGAGCAGTTGAGAGACCTCTAAACGCTTTCCTCACTGTGAAGGCGCTTTGTACGTTTTCCACATAGCAGAAAAGAATTTTCGGAGTGAGTCCGTAATAATATAATGGAGGAGAGCAAACATAATACATTCTAAGACAAAAACAAGACGCACCACGGAGGAGCTATACAATCTGGTCACAATCTGATATTCATACAAGTATCGGCAGAAAACGCCACATTGTAAACTTTGGCGGCCGATGAATGAATCTGTGACGCTGCAGCGTGTAACTGGCAAGCATAGTAAAAAGGGGACATGCCGATATTAGGGCATAAATTCGTTGCGAATTTCACTCCGTGGATTCAGTTCGACAGTGACTCTACGTCGCAGACAGGTGCGTGGACAATATACGTAGGTGTCAGCATTTGAGGAACGTCGTGTAGTTGGGTCCAAAGAAGCCAGTTGGAGTAATTGGCGAATCGCTCAAAATTGGAATAGTAGTGATGCCATTGTTCGACAATGTTGGCAGGAATGAGTCAACTATGGCCGAACACCACGTTGAGAAGGATGCGGTCGAGCTACAGACGCAATACAACGTGAGGGCCGAGCAATCGTCAGAGAGGCGCTCAGGAGCCCTGATTCAGCATCGATCCGACGCCCAACTGGTGCTTCAGTGATCATAAGCAGCACTAATAGGCGGCCCACAGAAACGGATCAGAGCTCACGGTGCTTCTTGCCGGACTAACATTGACCTCTGTATACCAGCGAGCCCGTCTGCAGCGATGTCGAGCACACTCGAACTGGAACTTCATTGACTGGAGTAGAAGTATCTCCAGTGATGAGACCCATTTCGAACTGAGCCCCGATGACCAACGAAGACACCCCGGACAGTGGCGGGATATCTACCTGACTGTCGCCCGCTATAATGTCCGACAGCCAGGAGTGATGCTCCGGGATGCCATGTCATTTCACGGTAGGTTTCGTTGTCATCCGTGGAGCCCTCACAGCACAGCGACACGTCGACGATATTCTACGTCCACTTTTGTTGCTCTTCATGGCAGGCCACCCTGGACTTGCATTTCAGAAAAGGTAATCCCCGCTCACACATGACGAGATTTTCTACTGCCGAGCCCTACCCTGCCGCACCTTGGCCAGCAAGGTCGCCGGATACAGAGGAAAATCCGGCGCTAGCGCCACACTTTAATTCTCTCACCACTGCAGATACGACTCGCATAGATATTAGTTTCGGTGGCACTGAGAGACAGCTGAAATCACGAAAACTCAACAAAGCACCGGGACCAATTAAATTCCTATCAGATTCTATACCGAATTTGTTGTAGTTTGCCCTCTCTTAATCAAAATACGGCGTCGATCCATCAAACAAAAAAATTTTGGAACAAAGTAGCAGGTGACAACCGTCAACAAGAAGGGCAGCAGATGTCATCCATGAAACTGTCATTTCATGTGCTTGACATCCATTAGCTGTAGAAGCTTAGAATGTATTCCGAGTTCAAACGTAACAAAGTATCTAGAACATAATAACCTGCTCCATATGAACCAACAAGGATTCCGAAAGCATCGATCAAGTGAAACACAAATCTCGCTTTACACACGACATCCTGAAAGCCACCTATCAGTGTAGTATTTCTTGACTTACGAAAAGTATTTGACTGAATACCACACCTAGCTTGTTACTGAAAGTGCGATCGTCTGGGGAATCAAACAAAATTGGCGACTACATTGACAATCTCTTGGTAGGAAGGATGGAGCCTGTTATGTTACACGGAGAGATATCGACAGGTATACACGTAACTACAGATGTGCCCCAGAGAAGTGTGTTAGGATCCTTGTTGATCACGTTCTACGTTATCGACCTTGCAGACAATATTAATGGTAACCTCACACTTTTCGCAGATGATGCAGCTGTCTACAATGACTTACAGTTTGAAAAAATCTGTACAAATATTCAGGTAGATCTTACTAAGAGTTCAAAGTTGTGCAGAGATTGACAACTTGCTTTAAATGTTCAGAAATGTAAATCTGTCCCACTTCAAAGAACGATTAAACTGCAGTATCAATGAATCACAATTTGAGCCTGTCAACTTTATGCATAGTGTGACAATTTTTTAGGATATGAAATGGAACCACCATATAGGTTCAGCCGTAGTTAAGTAACGTGGCAGATTCGGCTCTTTGGTAGGACACTGGAAAATTATATCAGACTTCAATTGTTTGGTAGAACATTGGAAAATTATTTCATACTTCGGTTCTTTGGTAGGACACTGGAAAACTCTATCACTCTACAAAAAAGATAGCCTACTAAACACTCGTGCGACCTATCCTAGAATACTGTCGAAGTGTGTAGCTTAGGGCCCGTACCAAACAGGACTAAGACGGAATGACGAACGTGAGACAAACATGGGCAGCACGAACGATTGTTTGATCCAGCACGATTTGCTTGATCCATGTGAAAGCTTCAAACAGATGCTGAATACATTGACCTGGCAGACGCCTCAAGATAGAAGCAAAATATACCGTGAAGGCATGTAATGTCCCTGTTACTCATTGAGAAACGGCGGCAGGTTATTGAGTTGTGTTGCTATTTTTCTGCTTTGACAGGTTGCACAATTCGGCAAATGATAATTAATATGAATTATAAGCAAAATGATGATAGAAAGGCACAACCGGATGAATTTACTGAGGAGAAACTACCGCAATTGAGCGCCACATTGTCTCGCATAAGGGAAGCCATACCACTTCAGTTGCAAAGTCCCTGTTTCAAATACCTGATACAATTGTGACCTCTGTCCTACCTCATCAACAATAATAAACCTGAAAAGGAGGGAAACAATTAGACGTAGCTACTAAATAAACCATCCTAGTACCTTTTACCCTATCATTAGACACAGGCGTTCTCTGGGACGTCTGGTCGCTTATGCATCTTTTGGAACAGCTTCAAAGACGGCAGGCACAGACGACCTCTCCCAGCCCAGAACAAGTGGTGGGAGAAACCGCCGAGCCAATCCCCACAACCAACGGCTCCTCACCAAACTTTAGCTTATCTTTGACTTTACTACATAGCTCATGTTCTTTGCCTTACCCAAATAAAAGTTAAAATGGTTCAAAAGTGACATTCCCCCGGCACTTTTGACTCGTCTGATACCACATTAAAAACCAGTCATGCTTTACCTCACGCTATAGGAACGACAGAGAGAGGAAGAAAGGACACACAACTTGCATAATGGGAAATAATAGAAACCATATATATTCCACAGTCACGCTGGTGTACCACTCACAGTAGTCTGAATGGGTTGAAATGCCAGAGCACAATCACTTAACCATCCGCAAAACTGAATTTAGAACAACAGTAAAACAACTTGTGGACACTGCATACACAGGCACTAAAATGCCGTTCTAAACTATGGAATGTTACCGATGTGCCGTTCCAAGCCTACTTACAAATTTTCAAGAACCACGTTTAAAATGATGAGTCTAGGAATTTACTACTTCCCTCTTCGTAGTGTTACCGTAGAAACCGAGACGACAAGATTAGACTAGTTACAGCGGCCACAGAGGCGTTCAAACTGTCTTTTCTCACGCGAACCAAAACATGAATGGAACGGGAAGAAACAGCAATGACGGGTACATTGGGAAGTATTCTTCCATTCCCCCCACAGTGGTTTGTGTGAGAAAAGGAATGAGGCTGACAACACTGCAACGCTGTGTTGTTTTACTTGTGTAAATCGGAGTGTTCCTCTCTCCCAAATGCTCAGTCCGAGTTTCAGCTCTGTACAGCCATCATCACGTGATTTTTGAGAGCGACATCAGTGATGTCGTGTTTTTGTACTGTGTTTCGAAAATGGAACAGCCAGATTTAGAGCACTGTTATGCCTTCAACTTTTGTGTTAAACTTGGGGAATACGCGACTGTGGCCTTTGAAAAATTGAAAAAGGCCTAACGGGAACATTTCATATCACGAGCACAAGTTGTACGCTGGCACAGAAGGCTGGAAGTCCGAGAACACGTTCAAGATGAACCTTATTCAGGGAGACGAAAACGTCGAACGTGTGCGTGCTCCTCCACGATAAACTGCCAACCAAGTGTTAAAAAAGAAAAACTTATTCAAATTCATTGTTGTTGTTGTCTTCAGTCCGGAGACTGGTTTGATGCAGCTCTCCATGCTACTCTATCCTGTCCAACCTTCTTTATCTCCCAGTACCTACTGCAGCCTACATCCTTCTAAATCTGCATAGTGTATCTTGGTCTCCCTCTACGATTTTTACCCTCCACGCTGCCCTCCAATACTAAATTGGTGATCCCTCTATGTCTCAGAACATGTCCTACCAACCGGTCCCTTCTTCTTGTCAAGTTGTGCCACAAACTCCTCTTCTCCCCAATTCTATTCAATACCTCCTCATTAGTTATGTGATCTACCCATCTAATCTTCAGCATTCTTCTGTAGCACCACATTTCGAAAGCTTCTATTCTCTTCTTGTCTAAACTATTTATCGTCCATGTTTCACTTCCATACATGGCTATACTCCATACAAATACTTTCAGAAACGAGTTCCAGACATTTAAATCTATACTCGATGTTAAAAAATTTATCTTCTTCAGAAACGCTTTCCTTGCCATTGCAAGTCTACATTTTATATCCTCTCTACTTCGACCATCATCAGTTATTTTGCTCCCCAAACAGCAAAACTCCTTTACTACTTTAAGTGTCTCATTTCCTAATCTAATTCCCTCAGCATCACCCGACTTCATTCGACTACATTCCATTATCATCGTTTTGCTTTTGTTGATGTTCATCTTATATCCTCCTTTCAAGACACTGTCCATTCCGTTCAACTGCTCTTCCAAGTCCTTTGCTGTCTCTGACAGAATTACAATGTCATCGGCGAACCTCAACGTTTTTAGTTCTTCTCCATGGACTTTAATACCTACTCCGAATTTTCCTTTTTTTTCCTTTACTGATTGCTCAATATACAGATTGAATAACATCGGGGAGGCTACACCCTGTCTCACTCCCTTCCCAACCACTGCTTCCCTTTCATGTTCCTCGACTCTTATAACTGCCATCTGGTTTCTGTACAAATTGTAAATAGCCTTTCGCTCCCTGTATTTTACCCCCGCCACCTTTAGAATTTGAAAGAGAGTATTCCTGTCAACATTGTCAAAAGCTTTCTCTAAGTCCACAAATGCTAGAAACGTAGGTTTGCCTTTCCTTAATCTATTTTCTAAGATAAGTCGTAGGGTCAGTATTGCCTCACGTGTTCCAACATTTCTGCGGAATCCAAACTGATCTTCGCCGAGCTCGGCTTCTACCAGTTTTTCCATTCGTCTGTACAGAATTCGCGTTAGTATTTTGCAGCTGTGACTTATTAAACTGATAGTTCGGTAATTTTCACATCTGTCAATACCTGCTTTCTTTGGGATTGGAATTATTATATTCTTCTTGAAGTCTGAGGGTATTTCACCTGTCTCATACATCTTGCTCACCAGATGGTAGAGTTTTGTCAGGACTGGCTCTCCCAAGGCCGTCAGTAGTTCTCAAATTCATTACATTATACATATTAACCCACTACCTAACTACATTAGTGGGTCCTATTATCATACAGAAAAAATTCAGCTCTCTATTCTACACTACAGGTGATTTTAATTATAATCTTACCGCTATGTGGTTCTTAATCTACTTCGTCTACAAAGAAACCTGCAGCGTTACAGGTGTGCCAGTGCTCCTATAAACCTAATAGATGTTGACCTGGCCCGCTGAGCTAATCCCAGTGGGCATGCCCCTGGCACTGGGGCTGGCCAGTAACTTGGTTTCGCTGCAGTCTATCCTAGAAGCCTTATCCTATCTTCTACGTCTACGTGTTTTGCAAAGGTGTCGTTGAAACACTCAGGAAAAGGGTGAATCGCGTGAGACAACTGGGTGCTGCATCATGACAACTCCCCATCTCACGTGGCCACTTCCATCGCGGAAATCTGACCTCAAAAGGCATTCCTGTTCTTCCACAGCCTCCTGTTCACCCGATCTGAGTCGTTGGGACTTTTTCCTTGGCCGAAATTGAAATTTTTTAAAAAGGACCT
This sequence comes from Schistocerca piceifrons, assembly GCF_021461385.2. Classification (NCBI taxonomy): domain Eukaryota; kingdom Metazoa; phylum Arthropoda; class Insecta; order Orthoptera; family Acrididae; genus Schistocerca; species Schistocerca piceifrons. The sequence continues at coordinate 1,218,503,713 of NC_060138.1, forward strand.
CATTTTGGAACTCTGGAGAACCTTTAAAAGAATGTGACTGATATGTTAAAGACACTACCAGCTGAAGCCTTTGAACGCTGTTACCAAGAGTAGGAATGACTCCGCAACTACTTTGAAAGAGACAATATTGTTGTTTAAAAAAATAAAAACTTTAGTAGATAAGAAAACAGTTTCATTACTTTTCTCACACATTTCGTATGTATAGATGTAGATGCAGATATAGATGTAGCACGTGTAATGTGTGTCGCACGCAATTCTGCAGAAGAAGTAATGCAAGAAAAGCAGTTACTTCCTTATATACACTGAACTCCTGTTGACTTGCACCTCACGTCGTGCTGAACCAACTCATGTCGGAGCGCTGTATGAGCGATCCTCACTTTGCTGGCTTTTCGAATGGAACGTTCTCTGCGAGGGACGAAATCCTCAGGTCCTAATGTTCAGCTGTGGGCCGTTGAGGATCCCCATGCCACGGTTGTGAGGAATCATCAACACAGACTTGCAGAGGACTTGTCGGTAGTTACAGTCAACTTCCGAACACACCAACGCTTCGCAGTTTCTAAATATGTGTAGGAATTAGTTATATCCTAATTTTCGCCTCACTTCTCTCTGTCCATCACTTACTTCCCCCTTTCCCACTCTCTTTCTCTTTCTGTCTTCTCCTCTCCATTCTCTCCGTCCGCCTTCCCACTCTCTATGTCCATTTACTCCTCTCTCTCTCTCTCTCTCTCTCTCTCTCTCTCTCTCTCTCTCTCACACACACACACACACCACTTCCTCCCTCCACCCACTCTGTCCGTCTCCTCTTGCTCCCTTCTGTCTGAGTTGATAGTTTATTGTTATTGGAATTGTTACTGCAAACCATAGGGGAATGGCCTGCTATCGTAGTTAAAACAGACTGCGAGGGAAAAAAAACGAAACCGCACATTTTCTAAGTATAGCGCAGCATTTTCTTTCTTGCAGCTGGGTTTAACAGAAAACTTGTGCATTGTTATTTAACATAAATTTAGCCTACGTCCATCCGAATGTTTGTTAGAGTATCGTGTAGAAATTTTAAGTAAATCAGTCAACAACTTTTCGAGATTTTTTCTAACAACATTTCCCTTGATATACTATGTGTGTTACTACATGACACATATTTTTAAAAATGTAGCTTATATCTTTCAGAACGTTTATTAGAGTATCATGTAAACAGCCGGCCGAGACACAAGCAGCAACAGGGAAGTAACCGATTTAACCGATTTTGTGACTTTTACGAGTTCCTAACTAGGAGCGAATTCTATAATGTCATCTGTGTGCTTTAATAGTTTAATTTCTTGAGTTTCTGCGTGTTTATTTAATATCTAATAGCCACAGTTCTCGCGTTTTCGTTTGCGGTCTCGACGTGGTACGGACTCAACAAGTCGTTGAAAGTACCCTGCAAAAATATTGAGCCATACAGCCTCTATAGCCGTCTATAGCTGCGAAAGTGTTGCTGGTTCACGAACTGTTCTCTCAATTACATCCGATAAATGTTCTACGGGATTTACATCGGGCGATCTCTGTGGCAAATTCATTCGCTCAAATTGTCCAGAATTGTGGCCGGTAAGATGGCGTAGTACCATCCATCAAAATTCAATCGTTGTTCGGCGACAATGATCCATGTAAACACAGCGTAGACCATTTTGGAGCCACGACCAGCCTGCACAGTGTCTTGTTGACAGCTTGTGTCCATGACTTGGTGAGGTCTTCGCCAAACTCGAACCCTACCAAAAGCTTTTTTTTTGCGCTGCATCAATACTTACGTAAACACAGTTTGTTGCTGTAATATTTGTCTTAAAGAGGCCAGATGGTAGGCGGATATTTGCAATTTTTTTATATTTATGGTAGGTGTAGTTAAGAACCGAAATATTATAGTGCCAAAGAAGTTTGATGCAACTCTCAAAAATTCTCGAGAAAGCTGACGTTGAATATTTTAGGATACGTTTAATTCACTAAAGTTATAGCTATTGTCATGTCGGGCCTCGTGGCTTACTTGGTGCAGTCGGAGAATGGTAAAGAGGTAATCGATGGTTCACTGGCTCGAATCTCACTATTTTTCGGTTTACTTGTTTCGTTCTGTTCGAATACCTATATCATTTAAATCTAGAGTTCATCAAGTGTACGTTAATTAACACGTATATAGTCCTCATTTTTGCGGAAATGCGCGTCTTCTTCTTTCAAATGACGTATAGCACTCACTGCAAATAAAAATTCTTAACAGTTATAGATATTTAATAAAGGCTTCATAATAAAGACTACTTAAATTTTAAAAAGTTACAGATTTATTAACAATTCGTTATAAAATGTCGATCGTTAGGAATTTATATTTGCAATGAAAACTGAAATTTTGCATGTGATGCGTATTTTAAAAAAATAAGACGGGCATTTCTCATAAAAGTGACGGTTGGCATGTGTTAATTAGCATACATATGATGTATTTTGCATGTAAATGGCGTAGGTATTCGAACTGAATGAAAAAATTTGAACGAAAAGGAAGACCACAGTGAGATTCGAACGAGCGATCTAGTTAATACCCTAATACGATCGATATTTGAGTTCTGAACTTCACGGACCATAAGTACAAAAAATAACAAAAATTCGATTGCCGGATTATCTCATTGTTAGTATGTCAGGCATTCAACATTTTAGATTACACTTCTTAATGAGTAAATTAATACAGTATTTTAAATTTTTAAATTCAGACATAAAAATATGAAATACTGAAAGCCATATTTTCGGTGCCCCTGGAAACTGTCCATCCGCGTCCAAGCACCATGATTTAGGTTTTCCGTAATTTTCCTAATTCGTTTCAGGCAAATGCGGGGATGGTTCCTTCGAAACGGCATGGCCGACTTCCTTCCCCATCCTTCCCTAATCCAATGGGACCCATGACCTGGCTGTTTGGTCCTCTCCCCCAAATCAACCAACGAAGTACGTCAGAGACTTGTTGTCAGCATCGTAACGGATCATGTACGCAGTACGAAACTGTAACCAAAATATTTGGGGGACTTTAATGGGAATCAACATAATGAAGACGGCGTAGTTCCCGCGAAAATTTATTATGTTGGTTGAATTTAGAAAAGCTGCATTTAAAGATGTTTGTGCGAATATATGCTACCACCGTCGTATACCAGAGGATTTGTCAGATTAAGGTGAGACAGATTAGCGTGGATACAGGGCCTTACAGTCAGTTAGTTTCCACTCGCTCAATACCTGAATCGAAGAGAACAGAAAATGGCCAATATCGGCACATTTCAGCACTCCACAGTGTATACTGGTGGACACGTAGGGCAGAAGTAGATGCAGTACAGAACGTACCTCTGAGGTCCCCGTAGCCCGGGACGTCCCCCACGTAGCAGAGGTCCAAGTGCGGGAACTCCCTGGAGAGCCGGTCCAGCTCCCTGGAGGCTGCGAAGCGGTCTCCAGGGGGCACGTCGTGGTAGACGCGCATCGTCCAGCCAGGGTACAGGCCCCCGATGGCGGCCGCATTGCGCTCGATGCCCTGCACCAAACCACCGTCACCATGTCACCTCGCCGTGTCTCAGGAAAAAACACACTGCTCTGCTCCATGTAGTGTCCCTTTTGCAATATTCACAATTATCGAGGTGAAACATAAATAAAAATGACTGTATGTGATTCAAAATGAATTGCAAACATTGATTTATCATTGATTTAACCGTAAAAATATACAATATATATCGATAAATGCAGAATAGACATTATTTTTAGTGTATGAGATTATAATGTGTAAGTAATTAAAAGAAGTATTATCATCTCTGTAAGAGTATAAAACACAATGCAATGTTCATTCTTCTGTCTAGTCTTTTTTGTTCTGTGCGTTCTGGTGTTAGCTGGAATAAGGTAAGCAAGCTATTGTGCTGCGCTAGCATTTATTTCTGTCGTAACGTAATTGCAAATATTTAATGGTGTAAACTGTGTCCTAGTAAGAATATATTAGTACAAAGTGATCTCCGTGTGTTATTTCAACAACCTACGCCACATTTATCTTATGAAAAGAATATTTAATGAAAATTATTTAGCATGTTTCTAGCTGCTGCGGAGCGAGTAACAGTGATCTCTGATTGTTAACAATTAGCCGCCATTACGCGGTACATTTAAAAATATTTTTTCACAGCACAATGTCTGATAGCCGGAGCGGAAGAAATTATGTAAAAATATTCAGTGAGATTAATTGAAGTAATCCAGTGATATAGTTTTATTAAAACTTGTCTATTTTCTGTGATAGTGAACTGGAGCTGAGTAATACTACGCTATTGCATTTACAGTAATTTGTAGGGAGCCTGGCGCTCGATAAAACCAGATATAATACGTAATTGGCAACCTACGAAGTTCATCATTTTGCTTATTATATCTCTTTTGTAATTTTTTGAAAGCTAAAAGTAAAAACTAACTCCACTAAAAATCAGTAACAGATCACGATAAATCAAAGGACAAACAAATTTACTAGGAGAGTGTTTCCTCAAAATAAATAGTTACATTATTTTTTTTAAGAGATATAATATCCAGATTATTTACATACGCCGAATGAGTGACAATTCTCCCTGATCGACACAGAACTGCTTTTCGCAGCGTGACTCAAATTACACTAACAGTACAAAATCGCAGTATCAAAAAATAATTTATGTAGAGTAACGAAATTTCAGAAATACATTTGTCTAGGTAACATATGGTAATATATGTAAGTGATTAACATTCCAAGTTCACAGTTTAATGTAAGCGCATGACAACCCATAGGAAATCTGAAGTCCTGGAACATTAATAACAAATGTAACCCTATAATTTTGGATACAAGCATGCATTGTGTTGTGCAGTTGCCGTCTGTCAGTTTCTGGGTTGTGGTTCCATGCCTGTTGCACTCAGTCGGTCAGTACAGGGACGGTTAATGCTGGATGTCGATGACGCTGGAGCTGTCGTCTTATGAAGTCCCATATGTGCTCAACTGGAGACAGATCCTGTGATTGAGCCGGCCAAGGCAACATATCGACACTCTGTAAGAGCGTGTTGGATTACAACAGCGGTATGTGGACGAGCGTGATCCCGTAGCAAAACATCCCCTGGAATGGTGTTTACGATCGGAAACATCGCTGGCACCGAGCCAGATCCAGCTTTCATCAGAAAACACAACGGAGCTCCAACCCGGCCTCTAGTGAGCTCTCGCTTTACACCACTGAAGTCTCAAACGACTGTGGTTGGAGGTCAGTGGAATTCACACGGTACAGCATCTGACTCGGAGCTGTCCTTGAAGTAATTGATCTCTAGCAGTTCGCTGTGTCACCGTGGTGACAACTGCTGCTGCAGATGCAGTACGATGCACAACGGCTGTAGTCCGAACACGACGGTCTTCCCTCTCGCTTGTGCTACGTGCCCGTCTGGAGCCCGGTCTTCTTGCGACCGTACATTTTCGTGACCGCCGCTGCCAGAAGTCATGTACAGTGGCTACATTCCTGCACTTTTTTCTACAATATCGCAGAAGGAACATCCAGATTCTCGCAGTCCTGTTACGCAACCTCGTTTAAACTCGGTGAGGTGTCGATAATGACGTCTTTGTCGTCTTAAATCATTCTTGACTAACCTCAACTCACCTCGTCCATTCTCAAAGGTAACTAACGCTCTCGACCGTTACAGAGTGTATTTAAGGCGATCCTGATTTGCATAGTGGTGCTAACAGCGCCACTCTTATGCGACTGTTGCGAAATTTGAAAGTCGTCGTTTTTCAGATGTAGAAACACGCCTACAAACTTTAGTTTATATAATACAGCTTCTTCTTGATGTTGCGATTTTTTACGTCAGCATATTTAGACACCACTATAACAAACAAGGCGTTTCCGTCGCGATGATAGAGGAAAACTAATTTACCAGTTTGAGACGAGGAACCGTGGTACGACAATATGTGAGTCGAAAGTTCCGATGTTATACGTGCCAAGGACGAATCTGCCAGAGCAATATGACATCTTGCGAATCTTTCTCTGGACTGTGTATTAAACGCGTTTACTATGTTCGTAGCTGCTAATACAGGAGCTTAGGACAAAAGGTGCCAACGCAGAAGCGCGGCTCTCCACTCGGTGAAACTCGAGGGAACGGTGGTTTGGCTTGCGGTCCAGTCCCTAAGTCGCTTAAGGCAAATGCTTAGATGTTTCCTTTCTTCCCCTATCGCTCACAACCTAATACTGTGCTCCGTCTCTAAAGACCTCGTCCTCGACAGCACAGTAAACCCGGCTCTTCCTTCCCTCCTGCACTGCACAATAGGCGAGCCCGACTGGTGTGTCAGCGTTCGTAGTTGTGGCGCCAGGACAGCAGATTCCGTTGATTCAGGCTATATGCCGTTAATCATATCCAAATCACTTAATAAACTACATCAAGACTCTGCATAATGGAACTTACACTATGCTTAAGGTCGCTAATTACACACACCAGTGTCCAAAATTAAAGAAACAAAGGGAAATTTTGCAAGTTTGCGTTTATTTTGGCACAAAACAGTGTCAACAGGTGATAGTAAAGTAGAAACAACGTAAAGAATACAGAACATAGAGAACTTCAATGTGCATAACGGTAGACAAAAATGTTCCTCGTGTTTTACAACTTGCCGCGTGGAGTGGCCGTTCGGTTCGAGGCGCCATGTCACAGACTGCGCAGCCCCTCCCGCCGGAGGTTCGTGTCCTCCTTCACGCATGGGTGTGTATTTTGTACTTAGCATAAGTTAGGTTATGTTACTTTAAGTAGTGTGTAAGTCTAGGCACCGATGACCTCCGCAGTTTGCCGGCCGGAGTGGCCGAGCGGTTCTAGGAGCTTCAGTCTGGAACCGCACGACCGCTACGGTCCTAGGTTCGAATCCTGCCGCGGGCATGGATGTGTGTGATGTCCTTAGTTTACTTAGTTATAAGAAGTTCTAAGTTCTAGGGGAATTAATGGAAGAAGGCTTACCAACTTGAGATTTGCTGATGATATTGCCTTACTGGCCAAAGACTTCGCAGAGCTCCAAAACTTAGTTACAAATCTTGCGTCGGAATGTCAGCTGGTTGGCTTGAACATGAACTTTTCCAAAACAAAAGTAATATCCAACAAATGAGTCCCAGCTGGAGATGTGAAAGTCAAGGACAGTCTACTAGAAGAGGTCAGTGAATATGTCTACCTTGGCCAGATTATATATATGAAGGGAGACATAAGGCCAGAAATCTATCGGCGCATCAAGCTTGGCTGGCAAGCATTTGGGAAGAGTTCAAAAGTATTCAGATCAAAAATGCCAGTAAATCTGAAGAAAGCAGTATTTGATCAATGCATTATTCCTGTGATGACGTATGGCTGCGAGACATGGACACTGAACTCATTCACAAAAGGGAAACTTAGGACAGCACAGAGAGCCATGGAGAGATCAATGCTGGGCTATACAAGAAAGGACTGGAAAAGGGCGGATGACATCCGGTCTGTGACGAAGGTCAGTTACATCTTAGAGAGAGTAGGTTCCTTGAAATGGCAGTGGGCTGGCCACGTTGCAAGAAGAAAAGACGACAGATGGACGAAGCTAGTACTGGAGTGGAGTGCGAGAGAGCGCCGGAGGTCTAGAGAAAGACCACCAGACAAATGGGACAAAGACATCAAGAAGATCGCTGGTAACACCTGGCAGAGAGCTGCCCAAGACCGTCCCACTTGGAGAAGACTTCTGAAAGCCTACCTGAATCCACGACTCGAAGAGGCCACATCATCTAATGATTGAATTGGCTGATGATGATGATGATGATGAAGAAGTTCTAGGGGACTGATGACCTCAGAAGTTAAGTCCCATAGTGCTCAGAGCCATTTGAACCATTTCAACCTACGCAGTTTGGTCCTTTAGGAATTCATACACATTTGAACATTTTTTCCAACTTAACGGATTTGCACACACATTCCGGCGGCCGGTTAATGTGTTCAGTATGGGGTTTGAGCACCTCTGCCATCAGTACAGGCCTCACAACGACGGGACGTGCTGTGAATGCTGTGAATGATGTCTTGGAGAGTGGTTGGTGGATGCTGGCGTGACGCAACCTGTCTCCATAGTGCAGCCCATGCACGCTCTACGGGATTCAAATCGGGAGAGCGAGCAGTCCGCGCCATGCGCGCAATATCTTCCATTTCCAAGACAACGTAAACCTCCCGTGCTCTATGAGGTCGAGCGTCATCGTCCATCAACACGAGGTCTGGGCACACAGCACCCCACAGCAACCGCACATGAGCTCCCAAGTTCTCGTCGCGATACCTGACTGCAGTTAAACAGAGGTGTTCGAGTGTTCAACATAAATCCTGCCCACACTCTTAAGGGTCCTTCTCGAAATCGGTCTCTTTGCAAAATATTTGGATTCCAAATCGCGTTCCACGGTCCCTCCAGATGCGAATGCGTCGAGAACCACTCTCCAGACTAAATCGGGACTTACCTGCGAAAAGAACACTGGCCCACAGCTCAACCGTCCAGGTGGCATGTTGATGACTCCACTCTAGACCTTACCTTCTGTGAAGACTCATCGGAGACACACATATAGAAGGTCTCCAACAATAAAGGCTACTCTGTCGAAACCTTCTGTGCACCGTTTGTCTCGATACAACACGTCCGGTGGATGCTGCGAGGTCAGATGAAGTCGTCGTCGTACCCTTACGGCCAAATAACGGTAATCTCCTTTTGATATCACACGTGGTCGGCCATGCCCTGGTCTTCGGGATACTGTTTCGGTCTCTATAAACTGTCGCCACATCAGAGGAACAACAGAAAGATTCACATTAAGCCTACGCGCCACATTAGTTTATGACTGTCCTACTTCCATTCTTCTTATGGTCCTCCACCGCAGAGAATCTGGTAGGCATTTCTTTCTGCCATACTGCACAGTCTGCCACTGTATACACAGCGACTGTGGATGCGGGACTACCCGGCAGAAACTACCTCATTTAGTAGGTCCCCTGACGTCATCGTTGACGTGGTTATCCATTGACAAGAATGCCATCTTCCGTGAAGAACACTGTTATACGAACATCTGTTGTTCAAAAATGTTCAAATGTGTCTGAAATCTTATGGGACTTAACTGCTAAGGTCATCAGTCCCTAAGCGTACACACTACTTAACCTAAATTATCCTAAGGACAAACACACACACCCATGCCCGAGGGAGGACTCGAACCTCAGCCGGGACCAGCCGCACAGTCCATGACTCTAGCGCCTGAGACCGCTCGACTAATCCCGCGCGGCAACATCTGTTGACATTTTGTATATTATACTGCGAATTAGGCGCAACACGGGAAAATAGCGGTTTGTTGCTTTAATTTTTGTCACTGATGTACTAGGAAGTATTTCAATAAATCAGGGTGTGAGACAAGGATGTGCTTTATTAATATTTATGCAAACTATGTCATCTGAAAATGGAAAGAAGGAGCGACAGAAAGAATCCATACAGGGTGTAACAAAATTCCCCTTACAGACTTTGACAACTTGTAGTGGTAACCAAGACGGTTAACTTAAGCATAAGAACTCATGTTCGGATCGTATCGTTTGCCTCAACAGGCAAAATACACAACACGCGTACAATTCTCCTGCACTTGGGCAGCAAAGAGGAAAAATTGTTGGATTCTGCTTATGTCGACAATGTACGAGATGCATTCAAGTTCTAAGACCTCCGATTTTTTTTCTAGTTAACTACTCACCCGAAATCGATGAAACTGGCGTTACTTCTCGACGTAATCGCCCTGCAGTCGTACACATTTTTCACAACGCTGACGCCATGATTCCATGGCAGCGGCGAATGCTTCTTTAGGAGTCTGTTTTGACCACTGGAAAATCGCTGAGGCAATAGCAGCACGGCTGGTGAATGTGCGGCCACGGAGAGTGTCTTTCATTGTTGGAAAAAGCCAAAAGTCACTAGGAGCCAGGTCAGGTGAGTATGGAGCATGAGGAATCACTTCAAAGTTGTTATCACGAAGAAACTGTTGCGTAACGTTAGCTCGATGTGCGGGTGCGTTGCCTTGGTGAAACAGCACACGCGCAGGCCTTCCCGGATGTTTTTGTTGCAGTGCAGGAAGTAATTTTTTCTTCAAAACATTTTCGTAGGATGCACCTGTTACCGTAGTGCCCTTTGGAACGCTATGGGTAAGGATTACGCCCTCGCTGTCCCAGAACATAGACACCACCATTTTTTCAGCACTGGCGGTTACCCGAAGTTTTTTTGGTGGCGTGAATCTGTGTGCTTCCATTGAGCTGACTGGCGCTTTGTTTCTGGATTGAAAAATGGCATCCACGTCTCATCCATTGTCACAACCGACGAAAAGAAAGTCCCTTTCATGCTGTCGTTGCGCATTAACATTGCTTGGCAACATGCCACACGGGCAGCCATGTGGTCGTCTGCCAGCATTCGTGGCACCCACCTGGATGACACTTTTCGCATTTTCAGGTCGTCATGCAGGATTGTGTGCACAGAACCCACAGAAATGCAAACTCTGGAGGCGATCTGTTCAACAGTCATTCGGCGATTCCCCAAAACAATTCTCTCCACTTTCTCGATCATGTCGTCAGATCGGCTTCTGCGAGCCCGAGGTTGTTCCGGTTTGTTGTCACACGATGTTCTGCCTTCATTAAACTGTCGCACCCACGAATGCACTTTCGACACATCCATAACTCCATCACCACATGTCTCCTTCAACTGTCGATGAATTTCAATTGGTTTCACACCACGCAAATTCAGAAAACGAATGATTGCACGCTGTTCAAGTAAGGAAAACGACGCCATTTTAAGTATTTAAAACAGTTCTCATTCTCGCCGCTGGCGGTAAAATTCCATCTGCTGTACGGTGCTGCAATCTCTGGGACGTATTGACAATGAACGCGGCCTCATTTTAAAACAATGCGCATGTTTCTATCTCTTTCAAGTCCGGAGAAAAAAAAATCGGAGGCCTTAGAAGTTGAATACACCTCGTACAGGAGGTCGTGCAGCGATTGGGCATCCAGGACAGCCGTTAAATGACAGAACAAAAAATTAGATGAAATAAAGAGAATATATATTTCTGTGTACGGAATGCAAAGGGCGCGTCTAGGGGCGGAAGTTCTCTGTTGTAGGCTAGTCTAGGAGGACGAAAAACTAAATAAGTGGTCAACGGATGGGGAGGCGGTTCATGTTAACTTATGATGGCGGCCGGTCACGGGGCGCAGAGCATGAAGGTCTGCCTCCCAAGAAAGACGTCTGTCCTGCTCGAGGTCCGGATCACAAGAGAGGGCAGCAACTGTATCCGGCACTGCAGAATCCTCCAGTGCCCACACACGTGACCTGTATCCCACACACACAATTGACTAAAACCGGTGGCGTGTATTCACTAGCAATTTCAGCATAGAGCTCAAGGTGTCTCTTGTCAGCAGTTTTAGCTGGACAGAACTGTCTCAGTTCTGAGAAGCGGGCAACCTGTGTCATGTAGGCACGGCGAAAGTTGTTCTGGCAGAAAACTTCTAAGGATTTGACCGGGCGTTTAAAATAATATTTTTAAAACCAGTTCTCTAAAATATTCCTTGACTCATTGCCACCCTGTACATTCCTTCCCAGTTCCAGAGGAGTAGTGAATCACGTTGTTTACAAAAGCATGTCAGTCACTCCCCAGAAAAATGTTTATCGGTGGTAGTGCCTTAATGCTATGGGAGGGATCTGTCACAATATTTCACTTAGTGCAAGTGGGAGGGGACGTACACACAGACAAGTTTATCAGATTTCATGAGTCAAGAAAACAGTAAAATATTAACTGTTCAAATTTTGTGCAGAAATAGAATAGCTTCTGTAATAACTGAAATCATCATCGTCGAGATAATCCGTTCTTAAAACACATGAAATTAAAATCATCTCAGAAAGCTTCACAAAAGAGTAATGAATTATTATGGTTTCTGTTAGGGTGACGGAAAAAAATCTGTTATTAATCTGCTGTTGCAGTACTAAACTCATTTTCCTCGAAAGCAGATGGTGGGCGAACTGAATCACCACTGATCATTTAATGGTTTACAGACGCCCCTAGAAATATTTAGTTGTTTGTGTTGACTGGCAAATATTGATATCATTGCTACATAGTACTTCTAATAACAAAATATAAATTGTATCATCAACATAAGAAACTATAATGGAAAATCCATGATTATAACAAAATACTTATTTCTGTGATAATCAAATAAACTGGATTAAAAAAATAAATCAACTTAGTGCAGAACATTAACACCTGGCTTGGGTACGAATTGGATTAAGTACATTTGAAAAAGAGTAATAACCTAAGTAAAATCTTGCTACGTCATCTGACTATTTTTGCGGGTAGTAATTGCACAAAGTTTCACAGTAAAGGCGAGGATTCAGTTACTACGCTGAAGAGATGGGATACCATAAAACACCTATTACCCAAACCTTATCTATACTAACTCACTTTAAAATAGGGAAGTACAAACCCTTTTCTTATACCGCCAAATACTGGAATCATGGATGAAATCAGGGGATAGTAAAGGCTACACATCAAAACCCGTGAATTTCTAATATTAACATTCTACCTACTCAAATGTTCAAATGTGTGTGAAATCTTATGGGACTTAACTGCGAAGGTCATCAGTCCCTAAGCATACACACTACTTAACCTAAATTATCCTAAGGACAAACACGCACACACCCATGCCCGAGGGAGGACTCGAACCTCCGCCGAGACCAGCCGCACAGTCCATGACTCGGCTAATCCCGCGCGGCTCTACCTACTCAATTTAGAATACCATTTATCACCTCGTAAGGCAACAGTCCTTCAAATCATTGCACTCTGTGGTGTATTTAGGAGTTCACAGTAAGAGAGAGAGAGAGAGAGAGAGAGAGAGAGAGAATGACTCTGTAGTTTCAATCGGAACTACGTAGCTGTAATCGATATTTGTCAAAAGTTAACGCTCAAGATCCAACAATACTACCCAATTGCGAAATGAGTATCTGGTATGACGTAAAATATTTGTGGGGTGAATGCACCTAGAGTAAGGGCTTCCTATATATAATACAGTTTCGACTTATACTCATTAATTGTGGAAACCATATACTCCTTTAAATGCTTATCTAATACGTAGAACCATAAAATAAAATCAACATGTGCCACATCATTACATTACATTTATAAAAAGAACGTAAAGCAAAAGTACTTGAAGGAACGGGTCTGTGGTAAATCTCTAATACCCATTATGTTATGTAAAAATAGTGTTCATTAACTTATTAAAACCATGGTAACAAAAGTACCTTTCGCAGAAAACACTTGAAAAATTAGTAATTCCCATTATCTAAGAAGATAAAATATGAAAATACACCAAGAAAGTACAAGATGTAGTGCTAAGGATAGCACACAGATGTAATGTTTTTCTCAATAGCGTCAATCAACCACAATTTTCCGCAAACATGTTACAACAATAATTAACAAAATGTCTTCTATAGCTAAAATCACAACCACAAATTCAGAACCAACATTTGTTGGATTGTCAATTGAGAATGAAGATCGGTTACAACTCTTTTTTTCCCCCTAACAACTCTTTTTTTTCCCTCTAAAACGGCAAAGTTCAAGAAAAAATATGAGTCCTATCAGCTGTTCTTAGAGTTTACAGTTACCAGATTATCGAACCTTCACTAGCATAACATAAGCTTGTAAAACAATGTTACAGGCATGGACTAACACAAGGCAAAACTCTACAAAAGATAATTAAAATGTACGTCCACAGTGAGATAACAGCTATCAATATCCTTGTTCTGTTCATAAAACATCACATAGAAGAAGGGAAAGTTCATAAAATATGAAAATATTCAGAGCCAGAATGTGATTCTGCGCGACAGAAGCGCACGCACTGTTTGTGAACGACCTTCCGGGTAACGGGAGAAGAGCAATTGGTTTTGTCCGGCGGGGAAGGAGAAACACGCGTGTGTGACGTCGGCAAACTTTAATGGCGCTTCTCTGTTGTAGGGTGATGGAGGTGGGGGGGGGGGGGGGGGGGTTATCTGTGGCATAACGCACGTCTAGTAGCGGGAGGGGAAAGAGCGGAGAGGCAGGCGCAAGGAAGGATGAATGGCGAGAAGGCGGAGAGGGAGGTGGCGCATTCAGCTCTCGGCACAGCACACGTACGCTTGTTAAAGCGATCTTGAAGGAAACGTTTTTCGAAGCTCAGCTGGTAACGTGTACTGGCGGTATAGCGCTAAGAGCGCTGTCTGACAGCAGGTGAAACACCACGTATTGAGCGACACCAAATTTGTACAGCAAAGGATCTCAGCTTTTGAATGACAAAAAAACAACGGTTAGAAAGGTTTAGTTCGAACCGTTGGTACAGTAAGTTTCCTTTAATTTACGTCTATGGTCACAAACTTCTTGTTAACAGATTACCGGTTTCGGACTGTAATGACCATCATCAGACCTGCAGCAAAAAATGAGAAAAAACCTAAATACACTCGCAGATTGTCTATAGCTTAAAAATTCTTATCCTGTGCGCTATCAAAGGTGTTTATTACTTATGTCATTATCTAGAATATTGGCACTAGAGCATATTTCAACTACCGTCTCTTAATTCTTCTTCTTTTTAACAATCTTACTTTTGTCGTGTTCTATTTCATCGCTTTTTATTACTGTAATGCCTTTTATACGTAATAAGCTCATTACAGGCTTCAACTATTGTATCCCCCTTTATTTTCGCTGTTCAATTAATTATTGAAAACTAGTGTATGCCGACATTGGCGACATCTGGTGAACTTACAACACAAACATCTTTGGCTACTGTAAGGCAGCTTGTTTTGAAGAGTAGTGCTACTGACAACATGACTCGTGCATATGATGTTATTTATCTATATTTGACGATGTTGATGCTGATTCTGCAATTAACATTTGACGATGCCACTATGGCTACAATACATTAGGACTTTGTTTTTATAAAACAGGTATGCCTCTTCATTCTTAAAGCGCACAAATGCATATATTTGTCAGTAGTACTTTTCATTGTGGTCTATTTATGGTTTTTAACCTGTAGACTATCTGCGAGTGTATTTATGTTTTTCCCATTTCTTGCTGCAGATCTGATGATGGTTATTACGGACCGAAACCGGTAATCTTTAACAAAAATTTTGTGACCATAGACGTAAATTAAAAGAATCTTATTGTATATACGGGTCACTGTTTTATTCGCGACAATGTCCCATCTTGTGAAGTTAGTACAGTACTTTTTTTAAATTTAAAATAGAAGTAGGGTGACAGAGTGCATCTCTGTGTTGAATCTCAACAAACACAAAATTCATAAAACGCTGGCCAGTTCTTTCAGGAATTTGTTGTCTGCACAAAAACTACAACAGAGTCGCCTAAGTTTCGTTAAGAGAGACTTAAGAGAGACAGTCAATTCGGTGGACATGAGAATTAAAAACGCGCAATTATTTTTAACTCTTACTGACAGCTTGAAAGAAAACAGATAAATAAATGCTTCTAAAGCGACTGTGGACTTAGCTCATCTGCGAACCCGTAGAACAGTAGAACATTAGTTGATGAAGATTCGAAGTATCACAATCTACTGAACAATAAAAGAAAAATAGATTAGCCACCGACAAGAGGGGCTCCACATTCTAAATTTGACAACAAAACGAAACATTCAACGAAGCAGACTTGTAATAAGTAGCATTGTAGAAAAACTTCAGTAAGGTGAACTTGTTGCATTCTTTCGAAAGACGAAACAAAAACCTTGTCAATACAAGAGATCTACAAGCGAAATAAAGTAAACCAGCAAAGTTCTACAACACAGGTGAATAGCGCAAATAGCTTCATTCATCGCATGACAAAGACCTATGCGGTAGATGAGAGAGGGTACTTTAAAACACGTCCAAATCTTGAGAAATACTTAAACGTTCCACATAACACAAATAGGCACGCATCTGGGCCTTCCTTCTCATAAAAGACATTAACAGATACCTACAACCACTCAATATTTATACTCTATACAATACTCTCAGTACACTGTGACTCAAAAAACTACGCAATAAATGACTTAAAAACATATGAAAATATGAAAATTAGACTTAATTACGGCAGACAAGACGAAGAAGAGGCAGAGAAGTGGTAACGTGTGGTTGCGTGGCTGGCTTATCGCAAGGCGACACGTGTGCTGATCCATGTGTCTGCACCATGCGGTCTCTGCTTATAGTGAGTGTTCACTGGTAACATACCCCGCAAGTTAAACGACTCCAAAAACACTGAAAATTCGCTGCATCATAAAATGAATCATGGTTAACGGTTTTGTTCTGACCTCTGGGGCGGCAGCATAAAATAGACCATTTAACATCACTGAATCTTCTTCTCTCATAAATTTGCAACATAACTTCTTCAGCTTCCATAACAAAACATTATCCGTACAACACAAATAACATCACTTGAAACAACCGATACAACAACTCATTCCTGCTTATAATTACCTTCAAACACATGAACGAGAGGACCTCTCGTCTGCTCACAAATAACCTTAATAAAACAACGGCGTACATACAAGTATCTTCATATCAACAAATCTTTACTGCCCTCTGGAGGATAACAGCCGGCAGTTATCATATCCTCTCTTATCAATTTACAGAGGTACAACAGATCAATTCTCTTTCATCATTCATTATAACTCTTATTACGGTACATCAGTTAACACAGCTTCATGCATTCAATTAACCAGTCAAGCAACTACCACTTACGAAAAACGGAAGGCATGTGCAGAAAAAGAATAAAAGTTCGGGAAAGAAAATGTAGAGAGACAAGAAAGAAAGAAAGAAAGAAAAGGCAGGAAAGCTTCATTCGTTTCGTTCTGCAATCCGGCATGCCACACAGCGTCGTATCGATTTCGGTATTGTTGTTGTTGTTGTTGTGGTCTTCAGTCCTGAGACTGGTTTGATGCAACTCTCAAAAAAAATGGTTCAAATGGCTCTCAGCACTATGGGACTCAACTGCTGAGGTCATAAGTCCCCTAGAACTTAGAACTAGTTAAACCTAACTAACCTAAGGACATCACAAACATCCATGCCCGAGGCAGGATTCGAACCTGCGACCGTAGCGGTCTTGCGGTTCCAGACTGCAGCGCCTTTAACCGCACGGCCACTTCGGCCGGCGATGCAACTCTCCATGCTACTCTATCCTGTGCAAGCTTCTTCATCTCCCAGTACCTACTGCAGCCTACATCCTTCTGAGTCTGTTTAGTGTATTCATCTCTTGGTTTCCCTCTACGATTTTTACCCTCCACGCTGCCCTCCAATGCTAAATTTGTGATCCCTTGATGCCTCAGAACATGTTATATCAACCAGTCCCTTCTTCTCGTCAAGTTGTGCCACAATTTTCTCTTCTCTCCAATTCCGTTCAATACCTCCTCATTAGTTATGTGATCTAGCCATCCAATCTTCAGCATTCTTCTGTAGCACCTCATTTCGAAAGCTTCTATTCTCTTCTTGTCCAAACTATTTATCGTCCATGTTTCACTTCCAACCATGGCTACCTTCCATACAAATACTTTCAGCTCTCCAGGAGAGCTTCTGTAAAGTTTGGAAGGTAGGAGACGAGATACTGGCAGAAGTAAAGCTGTGAGTAGCGGGCGTGAGTCGTGCTTCGGTAGCTCGGATGGTAGAGCACTTGCCCGCGAAAGGCAAAGGTCCCGAGTTCGAGTCTCGGTCGGGCACACAGTTTTAATCTGCCAGGAAGTTTCATGTCATAATCTAAATACGAAAACTGTAGCGACTTTTCATGTTGAATAAATTGTTTGCACGCCGTAGTTTGTAACTAATTTACATTTTTTCATATACTTCAATAATTTTCGCCCTGTTGCTGGACCATTACAGCAATGATCAGACGTGCAGTATGAGTCACGCGCAAGACAGGTGGCTTCAGGCGGCTCGAGTGTACGTAGTTTCTATGCGATCTGGTAGACGTCAACATCTAACGAACACATCAACAAAAGCAAAACGAAGGTAATGGAATGTAGTCGAATTAAGTCGGGTGATGCTGAGGGAATTAGATTAGGAAATGAGACACTTAAAGTAGTAAAGGAGTTTTGCTATTTAGGGAGTAAAATAACTGATGATGGTCGAAGTAGAGAGGATATAAAATGTAGACTGGCAATGGCAAGGAAAGCGTTTCTGAAGAAGAGAAATTTGTTAACATCGAGTATAGATTTAAGAGTCAGGAAGTCGTTTCTGAAAGTATTTGTATGAAGGGTAGCCATGGTTGGAAGCGAAACATAGACGATAAATAGTTTATACGAGAAGAGAATAGAGGCTTTCTCCAGGAGAGCTTCTGTAAAGTTTGGAAGGTAGGAGACGAGATACCTGCAGAAGTAAAGCTGTGAGTAGCGGGCGTGAGTCGTGCTTCGGTAGCTCAGATGGTAGAGCACTTGCCCGCAAAAGGCAAAGGTCCCGAGTTCGAGTGTCGGTCGGACACACAGTTTTAATCTGCCAGGAAGTTTCATATCGGCGCACACTCCGCTGCAGAGTGAAAATCTCATTCTAGATTATGACATGTTCGATATGCCTACCACAATTAGGATGATGTGGCTCAGACGAATAGCGAAATTCTGGATGAGCCTTTGAAGCGTCGGCACATCGATGCTGTTGGTGATCTCCTGCATGGCCGTTTTAAGCGCAGCAATAGATTGGCGTTGTTGCTCTACACCTCAATATAGCTGCACAAAAAGGAGTCGTGTGCGTTCAGATCCGGAAAATATGGCGAACAATCGAGGCCGTTTCCAAAGGCCCCTGGCTCCCCAGAGCCAGAATGTGGTCCCGAAAGTGCTCCTCCATGACGCCAAACACTTTCCTGCTTCGATGGGGTCGAGCTCCATCATGCATAAAACACATCTTGTCGAGATCAGGGTCACTTTGGATAAATGGGGATAAAACGATTATCTAAAACCTTCAGGTATCGTTCGGTAGTCAACGTACCATCGAGGAATGGCGCACCGATTATTCCGCGACTTGACACTGCATACCACACAGTCACCCATTGAGGGTGAAGAGACTTCTCGATCGACAAATGCGGATTCTCAGTCCCCCAAATGCGCCAATTTTGCTTATTGACGAACCCATCGAAATGAAAGTGGACTTCGTCGCTAAACCAAACCATACCAATTCCCAACATGCCCCGTAGCCAACCGTGCAGTTTGATGTCCTGACGTAAACCGTTCAGAAATTATGACAACTTTATTTCATGTAGTTCAATAATTGTCACCCTGTAAATAGGTACGATACACAGGTGCTACGCTTCAGTACATACAATATACGAGGTGCATTCAAGTTCTAAGGCCTCCGATTTTTTTTCTCCGGACTGGAAAGAGATAGAAACATGCGCATTGTTTTAAAATGAGGCCGCGTTCATTGTCAATACGTCCCAGAGATGGCAGCACCGTGCGGCAGATGGAATTCTACCGCCAGTGGCGAGAATGAGAACTGTTTTATATACTTAAAATGGCGACGTTTTCCTTACTTGAACAGTGTGCAATCATTCGTTTTCTGAATTTGCGTGGTGTGCAACCAATTGAAATTCATCGACAGTTGAAGGAGACATGTGGTGATGGAGTTGTGGATGTGACGAAAGTGCGTTCGTGGGTGCGACAGTTTAATGAAGGCAGAACATCGTGTGACAACAAACCGAAACAACCTCGGGCTCGAACAAGCCGGTCTGACGACATGATCGAGAAAGTGGAGAGAATTGTTTTGGGGGATCGCCGAATGACTGTTGAACAGATTGCCTCCAGAGTTGGCATTTCTGTGGGTTCTGTGCACACAATCCTGCACGACGACCTGAAAATGCGAAAAGTGTCATCCAGGTGGGTGCCACGAATGCTGACGGACGACCACACGGCTGCCTGTGTGGCACGTTGCCAAGCAATGTTGACGCGCAACGACAGCACGAATGGGACATTCTTTTCATCGGTTGTGACAATGGATGAGACGTGGATGCCATTTTTCAATCCAGAAACAAAGCGCCAGTCAGCTCAATGGCAGCACACAGATTCACCGCCACCAAAAAAATTTCGGGTAACCGCCAGTGCTGAAAAAATGATGGTGCCCATGTTCTGGGACAGCGAGGGCGTAATCCTTACCCATTGCGTTCCAAAGGGCACTACGGTAATAGGTGCATCCTACGAAAATGTTTTGAAGCACAAATTCCTTCCTGCACTGCAACAAAAACGTCCGGGAAGGCCTGCGTGTGTGCTGTTTCACCAAGACAATGCACCCGCACATCGAGCTAACGTTACGCAACAGTTTCTTCGTGATAACAACTTTGAAGTGATTCCTCATGCTCCCTACTCACCTGACCTGGCTCCTAGTGACTTTTGGCTTTTTCCAACAATGAAAGACACTCTCCGTGGCCGCACATTCACCAGCCGTGCTGCTATTGCCTCAACGATTTTCCAGTGGTCAAAACAGACTCCTAAAGAAGCCTTCACTGCTGCCATGGAATCATGGCGTCAGCGTTGTGAAAAATGTGTACGTCTGCAGGGCGATTACGTCGAGAAGTAACGCCAGTTTCATCGATTTCGGGTGAGTAGTTAATTAGAAAAAAAATCGGAGGCCTTAGAACCTGAATGCACCTCGTAAAGCAGCCACGGATGCTACTGGGCAGCACTGTGGAGTAGTCGCACTTGCGACATTGCCATGCCTATCAGGTTATGAAACAAACGTCGGCAGGAGTGCTGATTGGCCAGCAGTCTTGTCGGGTGAACTCAAGTCTCAGTCCGTGTGACAGGGGCCCTACCTTAAGGTAATTGTGTTGATGAATGTCTGTTAAGGTCTTATGTTTATCACCCACGCTCAATGGACGAAATCAAACGCTGACCTCGGGAACAGTCTGCTTCATCTGCTACAAGACATGCCTTTATCAGTGCGACGAACCATACTTCATACACGAGGCATTCGCTCCTTATTTCAGTGATAATGCTCATTCCGTGACAGGTGGAGGGACAGAGGTTGACCAATTCCCTGGCCTCTTACTTATCTGGACCCAAACCTACTAGACTTTTCCGGGATGATTTTTCGCTCTGCAAAAGAATGTATTCTGATTTTAAACTTTCTAGCAATTTGAAACTGTGCTCCGGACCGGGTCCCGAACGTGAGACCATTGCCTTTTTGAGGGAATGTGCTCCACAGCCAGAGCTATCGAAGCGCGACTCAGAAGACGCCCTTACATCCCAATTCTGAACACAGTGGGAGATAAGGAACAGGAGGACGGAAAGCTTTGAGGTGGGTTTGTGGTTCGTGCTTGGGGTTGCGCACTGGCCTGCTAAAGCACTTGCGAAAGTTGAAGCGGGTCGATGTGTGCCAACACCGACTCAAAGGAAGGCGTCGGCGCTTGTTGGTGACGTCACGTCAGCTAGGCACGGCGAACGCCAGGTCTGTTGCAGGCAGAAACGCCTGGGCGTGCTTATCACTATAAATCTCTTATTTTTGGACAAAATGTTTGGTATTGTTTTGGATTCTGCAGTTTTATTTAGATGAAAGATTTTCTTACTATCGTAAAGCTACAAATGAAGATCATAGTTCTGTATTACTGAATCCTGTCGAAACAAACGTAGATCAATATGAGAAGATGCTTTGCCCTATTGCAAGCTTCGGAAATTTTACATTCAAGTAACTATATTTACTCGATCCATTTTGTTATCGAAACTTACCCCAACCCCCTTACAATGAACTCGTTTCTTTTATTTATTTATTTATTTTCGTTTGACATCGTCACTGGAAATATGAACTAATTTACATGTGTAGATGTCCAACTGTTGCCAGTCATTAGACTACAGTCGTTTTCAACGAAAGGAATTCTAAACAGGAAACAAAATAGCTTCATACATCGAAAATACTGCTGAGCTTAAACTTTTTTAAACACGCACATTAGAAAAGACAAATATTCCCCTCTTGCAACTGAATGGAGGAACTTTATAAGACAAAAAAATTTTATTTGATAAAACAAGTATCTCTCTTTTGCCTCTTCTTCTGTCCCACACCCCCTCCCCCAACGTGACCAATCGCAAGATATTTCATTAACATTCAGTGCTCCTCACCCCATAGTCAACCAAGATACCCAAAGAAGAGCACAAATATGTTCACAGTTTCTTGTAAAAGCAACCCAATACAAACGTAACTTCCTCAGATTTACAAATAAGGTAAAGAAGAACGAATTCTGTTGCTGCTGGACCATGAAGTTGTTTTTGTATATCAGTCCTTAAAACAGGTGGAAATTTAAGTTCAGGAGTACACTATTTGTTAAGAAGTGTAATGAATCGCACAATTAATTGGTCAACTACGGCCGATAGTTTCACATTTTCCTGTGTCAGCGAGGGAGACACCACCATTATGAGTCTGCCTGCAACAGACCTGGCGTTCGCCGCGCCTAGCTGCCGTGACGTCACCAACAAGCGCCGAGGCCTTCCTTTGAGTCGGTGTCGCGCGTGCTCACCGTGAAGTAGCCTCTGGTGTTGTTGACGTCGCCGTAGTAGCTGAAGGCGACCACCCGCTGCCCGGGTCCGCGGGCCGTGGCGCCCTCCCCACAGGTGCTGTTGGGCCAGCCGGCCGCCGTCGTCACCTCGAGGGGCTCCTCCAGAGCCCCAGCCTCAGCCTCCGTCCCCGCCACCTCCTCCACCTGCAACGGGTTGCCTCTGGAGACCTCGCAAAAACGCCGGCGAGGAATGCGCTTGTAACATTCTAAATGAAAAAAAAATGCTCCTCCAGAGTCAGAAGACGGCGCTGGGGCGTAACGTATGAGGAACAGTACCACCCTCTAGGAGGAAACCGTGCATACTGTATCTGTGGCTGCACGGTGCAGCGCACATTAGACTGCAGTCTCTGTAACAAAGTATGATTGAGTAAGTGGTCTCTAGCATGGAAACCGTGCATTCCCGAACATAAGGTCATTAGTCCTCTTTTGTTCCGTGTCCTCCAATCGATCAGTCCCTAGACTTGAACATGGTGGAAAAAATCACCCTATATATTGAACAATTTATTTTCGTTAGGGAATAACACTCCACTTTGCCTGCACACGTATATATAGCTTATGGATTCGTGGCCTCAATGCTCGAAAACCACGTATACTGACGGAATTGTGGAACATAAGGTAAAGTTGGTAGGCATTTCTACATCTGAAAGATGTCTGTTCAAAACTTCACGCCAGTCGCATAAGAGTGACGCTTAGTGCTACGGTGAGGATGCGGATTAGTTTGGTTTAAGTACACGCTGTAATGGTCGTGACCGTCACTTATCTTTGACACTGTCTAACATTCTGCGTGGTGTCTGCTTGTTCTAAGTCGTGGCCGGCCGCGGTGGCCGTGCGGTTCTAGGCGCTCCAGTCCGGAGCCGCGCTGCTGCTACGGTCGCAGGTTCGAATCCTGCCTCGGGCATGGGTGTATGTGATGTCCTTAGGTTAGTTAGGCTTAAGTAGTTCTAAGTTCTAGGGGACTGATGACCACAGCAGTTGAGTCCCATAGTGCTCAGAGCCATTTGAACCATTTTCTAAGTCGTGTCTCCCTACCACTTTCGCGCAACGACGCTCTGAGCGTGTTTTTTTAGGGAATTGACTAGTTTGAACCTGGGACCTGCTGCTGGTAAGGAGACGCCAGACCACACATGACATGTAGAGTTCAGAAGAGTTCAGTGAGACTAGCGATGATATAATCAAATACTTGATGATTTCAGCGTCAGCTCCACTGCACTCCCTGTAAAAGAATCTTAATACTAACTGAACTTAGTAGAATGGGTTCAAGGCTTTCCTATTTTTAGTTAGCTGGTAAAATAAAGTCGAAAAAGCAGTTAAGTTTACCATTGGAATTTTTATTCTACTCACAAAACATTGTTTATAAATTGCACCATTGACAAAACGAAATATTTTAATACAGGATGATAAAAACGAACTGCGTTCAACAAAAATGTGAACGAATATTCCTTGAATGGGTTTCCAAGTTCTATAATGGATCGAAGGATGGCCTATGCCATATCACATCTATAATCTAGGTTTAAATTAAGTTTCATAACAGGGAAAACTATCAAAAATGGTCTACAGTGACCCTCAGTTATCTTTAATTACGTATTTAACTTGTCGTAAATTACAGTGGCTGATGTGGCTTCTCAATAATTATATAACAGAAAAATCATCGCGTTTCAGATTTTAACTACAAGTAGCAAATGTGAATACCACGAAGTTTAATTGACGATCAACACTAGTATTACGTAAAAAGGGGATGTAACAGAAGAGACTTCTGCAGTTCTGAGTGAAGCCTTATGCGCTCTTATGAGGCATCGCGTGCGTTCATTACCTTGTCGGTGGTTAGGCAGCGTCAGGGGGTGGCGGGCGGCGCAGCTCCACACACCTCGCCGTATCGGTAGCAACTCTCTTGAACTTGTCCCTACTACTATTTACTGGAGTTGGTTTAAGAAAAAAGGTATCTGGCTGTTTTTTCAACTGACCTATCAGCGTCTCAATGTTAACCTTAAGCTCCGCCTACAAAAATTCTGTCTATCCAATGAGAAACGTTATACTTTTCATGGTGGGGCAATGTTTTTAATGTTTGCTACGTAACAGAGACGCATATAGTCTTACGCTAAAACTTGCAGCTGGTGTGGCTCTTTTAGTGTTATCGTAAGATCTATACTGTTCTTCTGGAGGGTTCTATCTTTTATCATGGACTGGGGGATGGACCTCCCGGTGGTCGGCCGGCGATGTGGGTGTCCCATTGTCCCGCTCTTATCGGAGGGCCTTCTAGCCTACACGGCTCTGCTCTCGGCTTCTGTTCTCGTTTCTCCCCTCGGAACTGCGTCTGTTTCACGGTGGGAAGGTATGACATGCATTTAGGCGTTCTTGTGTTAGTCTGTGGTATTCCATTTGCTCACTCGTTGATCGTATTACTTTGGATAATTTAGTGTCAGGATTTATTCGGAGCTATGTGGCATATTGCCGAATTTGATATCATGTCAGGGTTTTCGTGGAAGGTGTTGGATTTGCCTGACACTTTACAACTGGACGTGGTGAGTTGATGTTAGCCAAGAATGCCTTTAAGGCGAAAAGTACGCCATTTCAGCACCTCGCCGAGTTTGAAGGAGGTCACGTGACAGGGCTACGAGAAGCTCAGTTTTCCTTCTGCAGTATTACAGAAAGTCTTGGAAGGAATATAGCCACTGTACATGATTGCTGGCAGCGGTGTTCACGAGAATGTACGGTAGCAAGAAGACCGCTTTCCAGATAGCCACGTGGCACTACCTACAGTAAGACCATCACTTTCGGCGTATGCCTCTGGCTCATCGTACTTCATCTGCATCAGCAATCTGAACAGCAGTTGGCACCACAGTGACACAACGAACTGTTACAAATCGGTCACTTCAAGGACAGCTCTGAGCCACACGCCCTGTATCGTGCGTTCCACCCCCAAACACCGCCATTTGCATCTTCAGTGGTGTCAAGCGAGAGCTCATTGGAGAACAGGGTAGAGATCTGTCATCTTTTCTGATGAAAGGTGGTTCTTTCTCGGTGCCGGTGATAGCCATGAGTTGTATAGAAGTTGGCCGGTTGGGAGCCTGCAACCAACATATCTGTACGCTACACACACCACACCTGGTCTAGGTTGCGATTTCACGTGACAGTATGGCCGCTCTCGTGGTTAGGCCTACTCCTTCATTTTATTTGACCTGTTGTTCAAAATGGCTCTGAGCACTATGGGACTCAACTGCTGAGGTCATTAGTCCCCTAGAACTTAGAACTAGTTAAACCTAACTAACCTAAGGACATCACAAACATCCATGCCCGAGGCAGGATTCGAACCTGCGACCGTAGCGGTCTTGCGGTTCCAGACTGCAGCGCCTTTAACCGCACGGCCACTTCGGCCGGCTGACCTGTTGTGCTGCCATTCATGGAGAGCATTCTATGGGGTGTTTTTCAACAGGATAACGCTCGCCCACAGAGCGCTGTGGCAATCCAACATGCACTATAGAGTACTGACATATTCCTTTGGCGCGCTCGATCACCGCATCTGTCTACACGCGAGCACGCAGTGGACATTGTACTACCCCATCGCCTATGTCTATAGGTAATTAACCTGTATCAGTATCTAGAGGCCCAATGAACACTGCAAACTATCATTTGTTACTCAAGGATTTTTACTATCGCTAAATTGTGACCCTACACATTTCAAAAGGGGAGTGGAATAGAGACACTGCAATTTTAATTTTGTGACCAGGTGAGATATGTATACAGGGTGTTACAAAAAGGTACGGCCAAACTTTCAGGAAACATTCCTCACACACAAGTAAAGAAAAGATGTTACGTGGACATGTGTCCGGAAACGCTTAATTTCCATGTTAGAGTTCATTTTAGTTTCGTCAGTATGTACTGTACTTCCTCGATTCACCGCCATTTGGCCCAATTGAAGGAAGGTAATGTTGACTTCGGTGCTTGTGTTGACATGCGACTCATTGCTCTACAATACTAGCATCAACAGGTTAGTGTTCATCACGAACGTGGTTTTGCAATCAGTGCAATGTTTACAAATGCGGAGTTGGCAGATGCCCTTTTGATGTATGGATTAGCACGGGGCAATAGCCGTGGTGCGGTACGTTTGTATCGAGACAGATTTCCAGAACGAAGGTGTCCCGACAGGAAGACGTTCGAAGCAATTGATCGGCGTCTTAGGGAGCAGGGAAAATTCCAACCTATGACTCGCGACTGGGGAAGACCTAGAACGACGAGGACACCTGCAATGGACGAGGCAATTCTTCGTGCAGTTGACGATAACCCTAATGTCAGCGTCAGAGAAGTTGCTGCTGTACTAGGTAACGTTGACGACGTCACTGTATGGAGAGTGCTACGGGAGAACCAGTTGTTTCCGTACCATGTACAGAGTGTGCAGGCACTATCAGCAGCTGATTGGCCTCCATGGGTACACTTCTGCGAATGGTTCATCCAACAATGTGTCAATCCTCACTTGAGTGCAAATGTTCCCTTTACGGATGAGGCTTCATTCCAACGTGGTCGAATTGTAAATTTCCACAATCAACGTGTGTGAGCTAACGAGAATCCGAACGCAATTGTGCAATCACGTCATCGACACAGATTTTCTGTGAACGTTTGGGGAGGCATTGTTGGTGATGTCTTGATTGGGTCCCATGTTCTTCCACCTACGCTCAATGGAGCACGTTATCATGATTTCATACGGGATACTCTACCTGTGCTGCTAGAACATGTGCCTTTACAAGTACGACACAACATGTGGTTCATTCACGATGCAGCTCCTGCACATTTCAGTCGAAGTGTTCGTACGCTTCTCAACAACAGATTCGGACCAATTCCATGGCCTCCTCGCTCTCCTGACCTCAACCCTATTGACTTTCATTTATGGCGGTATTTGAAAGCTCTTGTCTACGCAACCCCGGTACCAAATGTAGGGACTCTTCGTGCTCGTATTGTGGACGGCTGTGATACAATACACCATTCTCCAAGGCTGCATCAGCGCATCAGGGATTCCATGCGGCGGAAGGTGGATGCATGTATCCTCGCTAACGGAGGACATTTTGAACTTTTCCTGTAACAAAGTGTTTGAAGTCACGCTGGTACGTTCTGTTGCTGTGTGTTTCCATTCCATGATTAATGTGATTTGAAGAGAAGTAATAAAATGAGCTCTAACATGGAAAGTAAGCGTGTCCGGACACATGTCCACATAACATATTTTCTTTCTTTGTGTTTGAGGAATGTTTCCTGCAAGTTTGGCCGTACCTTTTTGTAACACCCTGTATAATGAAAGTCAAAGCTACCATACGTTCTATTGTTTATTACAAATCCTCACACAAATCGAGCGGAGTAATTGCGCTCAAGTATCATAAGAACATATTTAATAACATCCTATTTACCGAAAAATTATCACGAGGACATGAAATATAAGTAACTAAGGTTGACGGAGATTCAAGATCCGGCCGATGTAGCCGAGCTGTTCTAGGCGTTTAGTCTGGAGCCGCGCGACCGCTACGGTCGCAGGTTCGAATCCTCCCTCGGGCATGGATGTGTGTGATGTCCTTAGGTTAGTTATGTTTAAGTAGTTCTAAGTTCTAGGGGACTGATGACCTCAGATGTTAAGTCCCATACTGTTCAGAGCCATTTGAACCATTCTGAGATTCAAGACAAGGAACCGACAGGTAGGTTACTACATTCTTAGTACCGTCATCCGTTTCCACGATCTGACGACAGTGATTGCCACAATTTGAGTTCGTAAAATTATGCATGCCGTGAAGGGCGTCTTGCTTTTACTCATTACCACTCTAAATTTTACTGAGTACATTGTGACCTATACACGCCGAAGCAGATCTTGCCATTTTTTTAATAGTGTGGTGTTGTCCGGCAGTGCTTGCTGTCGGCAGTTGCTGTGTTTGACGGTGCCTGTGAATCTCAAAAAGCTATCTAACGTAAACTTTACATCACGCTATAGTTCCTGCTGCAAAGTGAAATGACTACTTCTCACACCGAATTATAAGTTCTCTAGAATGCTGTATTTGTCAACCTACGTTTCTGGATTTCTTTTTTCATGACAATTCAGACACGTGATACAATTAAAACGGATGCACTATTGTACAAATACCTTATCTTTTCACACCGTAACACGTTATTGAACTTGGACAGTTCACGTCCATAAACATTTCATTCTTTACATATAATATTTGTTTGTGTAATCTTAGTAGAATGCTATGTTAGAAATTAATGTACATAATTATATTTATCTTTTCGGTTGTAAATTAATTTTCTCGCTAATGCAAAAACACATTTTACTGTGCCCATACACATTATACAGCACGTGTTTGTTGACTTCTTGGCCACTCCATCGTCTTTGTAACTATTGTGTTCAACATCTACATGGATACTCTGCAAATCACATTTAAGTACCTGACAGAGGGTTCATCGAACCACCTTCACAATTCTCTATTATTTCAATCTCGTATAGCGCGCGGAAAGAATGAACACCTATATCTTACCGTACGAGCTCTGATTTCCCTTATTTTGTCGTGGTGATCGTTCCGCCCTGTGTAGGTCGGCGTCAACAAAATATTTTCGTATTCGGAGGAGAAAGTTGGTGATTGGAATTTCGTGAGGAGATTCCGTCGCAACGAAAAAAACCTTTCTTTTAATGATTTCCAGCCCAAATCCTGTATCATTTCTGTGACAGTCTCTCCCATATTTCGCGATAATACAAAACGTGCTGCCTTTCTTTGAACTCTTTCCATGTACTGCGTCAGTCCTCTCTGGTAAGGATCCCACACCGCGCAGCAGTATTCTAAAAGAGGACGGACAAGCGTAGTGTAGGCAGTCTCCTTAGTAGGTCTGTTACATTTTGTAAGTGTCCTGCCAATAAAATGCAGCCTTTGGTTAGCCTTCCCCACAACATTTTCTATGTTTTCTTTCCAATTTAAGTTGTTCGTAATTGTAATACCTACGTATTTAGTTGAATTTACGGCTTTCAGATTAGAATGATTTATCGTGTAACCGAAGTTTAACGAGTTCCTTTTAGTACTCATGTGGATGACTTCACACTTTTCGTTATTTAGGATCAACTGCCGCTTTTCGCAACATTCAGCTATTTTTTCTAAATCATTCCGCAGGTTGTTTTGATCTTCTGATGACTTTATTAGTCGATAAACGACAGCCTCATCTGCAAACAGCCCAAAACGGGTGCTCAGATTGTCTCCCAAATCGTTTATATAGATAAGGAGCAGCAAAGGGCCTATAACACTACTTTGGGAAACGCCTGAAATCACTTCTGTTTCACTCGATGACTTTCCGTCAGTTACTACGAACTGTGACCTCTCTGACCGGAAATCGCAAATCCAGTCACATAACTGAGACGATATTCCATAAGCATGCAATTTTACTACGAGCCGCTTGTGTGGTACAGTGTCAATAGCCTTCCGGAAATCCAGGAATACGGAATCGATCTGAAATCCTTTGTCAGTAGCACTTAGCATTTCATATGAATAAATAGCTAGTTGTGTTTCAGAGGAACGATGTTTTCTAAACCCATGTTGACTGTGTGTCAATAGACCGTTTCCTTCGAGGTAATTCGAACAAAATATATGTTTTAAAATTCTGCTGCATATCGACGTTACCGATATGGGCCTGTAATTTAGTGGATTACTCCTTGTAACATCCACAAATAAATTTTGGCTACAGTACGACGAGAGGAAATTATGCCTCTAACAGTTATAAACATTATCTATTCGACGTATGAAAAAACAGTGAAAACTTACAAATATTAGTTATTTATATAATAATCTATGATATAATTGGACATATTGATGTGTATCATACAAAGACAATGATAATTGCAAATTCCTTTTATGATCTGCGTTTGTCTTCCTTTGTTTTTACGTTTTGTTGGTTGGCTTTTGTAAGTTTCGGACGCATATCAAACTGAGGTCTGTTAAGAAACTGTAATTATTTTTTAATTATTACTTGAAAATGGAGTTCATTATTATTATAA
Source organism: Schistocerca piceifrons (assembly GCF_021461385.2). NCBI lineage: Eukaryota > Metazoa > Arthropoda > Insecta > Orthoptera > Acrididae > Schistocerca > Schistocerca piceifrons. The sequence goes on from NC_060138.1 coordinate 1,218,534,226, forward strand.
ACATGAATGAATAATTATTTGTAACTTTAATTCCTCTCTCAGTAAGCATTATCTGTGTTAATTGTTTCTTTCCGCTGCAAGCAGCGCAGCCATTGATGATAGCGATTTGTATCGCGTTTTTGTCTGTGTTTTCCTTAGAAACAAATCAAACGTTTGCTTGGTGAAGTCTAAATAGTGCACAATACGAAAGTAGAGTTTCTGTAAAGTTTAATAAGCATTTAAAATACTTATTTGCTCTAACAATAGAAAGTCTCTGTCAATTGTGTGCCGCCATCTTAACTATGGGAGCCTTTATATTTTATGAAGTAACAGCTTTTTCATGAGATGAGAAAACATTTTATTTTCCAAGCACAGATCAAAAACTAACAAGAATAAACAACTCGTAACCAAGCCGACTACAGCAAAGATAAATATCTATCAGCTGCAGCTTTCACCCGCTGTTTTTGGCGCAGTGGATAAATGACGTCGCCACATCACCCCCCCCCCTTCCCCCTCCTTTTGAAACCGGGTGCGCCAGGTATGTGGGGAAACTTGCACATGATTTTTCTACCAGCTCTCGTGAAAACATCTGGTGCAGGCAATGGCTGCTCCTGTTCTGCACTTGCTGCTTCGTTGTCCTCTTCTGAAACCGAGGGCTCGGCGACACTATCTGCTGTTTCTTTGGCCCCCACGTTTGAGGGTGATTTTGCAGACCGAGGAAGGAGTGTACCATCTTCGGTGTAAGCAGGTTTAAGCCGCTCAATTGAGACTGTCTCTTCTTTACCATCCTTACCGATTTTGAAGCTGTGGCTTCCTCTTGTGATTACCCTGTATGGTCCAGAGTAAGGCGAAACAAGCGGCGGGCGCACCGTATCATCCCTAAGCCACACGTGGGACGTTGCTTGCAGTTCTTTATGTACAAACACTCTCCGGTCTCCATGTCTGACAGGGTTAGTGGGTTTGATGTTTCTCATTCTAACGCTGAGTTGTCTCGCGAATTGCGTGCATAGCTCAGGGGCGAACGGCTGTGTAGATGCTGGAACGATAAATTCTCCAGGAGCCCTCAATTGCTCGCCATAAACCAATTCGGCGGAAGAGCATTGTAAGTCCTCCATCACGGCCGTTCTCAATCCGATTAGGACCAGCGGTAGTGCTTCAGGCCATGAAATGGAACTACACATTAATGCAGCTTTGAGCATGCGGTGTAGTCGTTCCACCATTCCATTACTAGATGGATGATAGCTTGTGGTGCGTACGTGGTTGCCTAACTTGCCTAACATGCCAGCGTAATAAAATCAGCAGACATGTCTTTGCACCTATTGCTGACTTCCCGACGCCATCTGCAAGATTTTCACATATACATGTGAACATTGTGGGCCCTCTATCATGCTCTTCAGAAGAACGCTATTTGCTCACAATCATTGATCGTTTTACCAGGTGGCCAGAAGTAGTTGTAATACAAGACATTTCAGCGGAGTCGGTTGCAAAAGCACTGTTGCATTCATGGTTCTCCAGGTTTGGCGTTCCGCAAAACATAACAACAGATCGCGGAAGGCAGTTTGAAAGCCAACTTTTCAATGAACTTTTACTACTGTGCGGGTGCAACCACCTACGCACCGCAAGCTATCATCCACCTAGTAATGGAATGGTGGAACGACTACACCGCACGCTCAAAGCTGCATTAATGTGTAGTCCCACTTCATGGCCTGAAGCACTACCGCTGGTCCTAATCGGATTGAGAACGGCCGTGAAGGAGGACTTACAATGCTCTTCTGCAGAATTGGTTTATGGCGAGCAATTGAGGGCTCCTGGAGAATTTATCGTTCCAGCATCTACACAGCCGTTCGCCCCTGAGCTATGCACGCAATTCGCGAGACAACTCAGCGTTAGAATGAGAAACATCAAACCCACTAACCCTGTCAGACATGGAGACCGAAGAGTGTTTGTACATAAAGAACTGCAAGCAACGTCCCACGTGTGGCTTAGGGATGATACGGTGCGCCCGCCGCTTGTTTCGCCTTACTCTGGACCATACAGGGTAATCACAAGAGGAAGCCACAGCTTCAAAATCGATAAGGATGGTAAAGAAGAGACAGTCTCAATTGAGCGGCTTAAACCTGCTTACACCGAAGAGGGTACACTCCTTCCTCGGTCTGCAAAATCACCCTCAAACGCGGAGGCCAAAGAAACAGCAGACAGTCTCGCCGAGCCCTCGGTTTCAGAAGAGGACAACGAAGCAGCAAGTGCAGAACAGGAGCAGCCATTGCCTGCACCAGATGTTTTCACGAGAGCTGGTAGAAAAATCATGTGCAAGTTTCCCCACATACCTGGTGCACCCGGTTTCAAAAAGTGGGGGGCTGATGTGGCGACGTCATTTATCCACTGCGCCAAAAACAGCGGGTGAAAGCTGCAGCTGATAGATATTTATCTTTGCTGTAGTCGGCTTGGTTACGAGTTGTTTATTCTTGTTAGTTTTTGATCTGTGCTTGGGAAAATAAATGTACACCGGTGGTCCCGAACTCATTTTAATGAAAATAATTCGAATCAGATTGGTTCTTAATGAACAGAGCTCATAGCACGAACGTTATAACAAACTTTTCTAGCTGATGTTTGGAGCCAAAATTAATTACGCACGAGTTGCGAAGAATATTATTTCAGGTAACATACGTCAGTGTTGTGCGCGGCTGATATTCGGTGGTTTTAGTGATCATTTTGCTGAAGATAACTGCCTCCATCTTAATCAACATTGTAAGGAATCTGTTGTATGAACTGTGATTTAGTGACACTTACACAACTTACAGACAACACTTTAACACGACGTTAACTTGGAGTTCTTTAGCAACTTGATCAAATCTTTAGCCGGGAGAAAAATTATTTAGTAATTACTCAATGTAATAAAATAAGATTATCATTTCCATTTATAAATTAGTTAAATACCAAACCACTGAATAACACAGCAAACGCCACACTGGCGCCCAACGTGGGGCCACCAATGCACATTTATTTATTTTAATAATTGAAATTGTGATCTATTACAGGTTCGGGGTACCAAAACAAACTATTAATCATTGTTTATTTATATGTTTCATGAGCATTGACATCTTCCTGCCGAATTGCTGTACGAATCTGTATCTGCACTGGCGCCCGACACACGAGTAACTTCATATAAGCAGTGCAGTCCACAGCTGTCAATCAATAAAGGTAGGAACAGATGTGCATGTTCACAAAATTTACAGCAGCACACCAACAACATTCGATGCGTTTGCAATTTAAAATTAAAATCATTACCTGCAGCCATAAGTAGTAATAACTGAATATTCTGGCTACGAGAATAATATATTTGAGTGTTATTTGTATATATGTGTTAGTTATAAGATCATTTTGTGTCAACTGGTACTTGTCAGTGATGTATATATTTGTTTTGCTATATTGGTGATAGAATGGTTAAACAAAAGAAAAATAAACCGAATGAGCATACTGATGCAGAGATGACATCAGAGTCTCAGGTAGAACAATCTACCCATATTTCTGTCGAATTATTAGAAAATTTAATTATGAATGATAATTTAGAAACTGATGTCCCGACTGACAGTAAAACCGATGAGATGCCAAAACAAACTGACACTCCTGGATTCAACCAGTTAGGAATTAATGACAATATTTCTTCTGGGCAAGGGGCAGAAGTTAACAATGCTCAAGCTATGTCCGTACAGGATATGCTAACAGCATTATTTGAAAAGTTTACTATTAAAGGGCAGGAGCGTGAAAAACAACGCGAGCTTAAAGAGCAGGAGCGTGAAAGACGTAAGCAGGAAAAGGAAAAACGTAGACAGGAAAAGCTTATAGAAAAACAGCAACAGGAGCTCAGGGACGAAGAAAAGGAAAAGAAATTTATGGAAAATATAAACAATATTTTTCTGGAAAGAGATAAAGAGATTGTCCATAGGATAAATCAAGTGTTGGTCGATCGTGATAATGCTATTACTACCCATTTTAAGCAGGAGATCGATGCAGGAAAAACCACTATTGAACCGTTAACAGACATTCCAGTTCCGGTCAATAGTCTTCAAACTGAAGTAGATAGACTAGAGAACCAATTCAAAGCCTTGGCTAGCGCTGTGGAAACAATGCAGGAGGACATTCCCTCGGAAATCCGAAAGCAAGTCCGAACAGAAGTAGCCAGGGTGCTGAGCTCTGAAAATCAAAACTTTGAAAATCTGACAGTATGCAGTAATGACAACACTGGTACTGACAGGAAAGAAATTGCAGATAATCTAACGGCGAATTTTAATGCACCAGAAGGAAGACCAAATTTTGGTAATCAACCGATATTACCAGAGCAATATGTGACACCAAGGAACAATAATAGTGGAATAGAATGTACTTGTAATAAAGTAACCACACCATCTGCGAATGATAGCAATTCCATGCACTTAACTACTTTGATGCATGAAGAAAGCCTAATTAAGCATAGACAGTTTCAAATATTTAACGAAGAAAGCAAGAAAAACATACATCCAGTAGTTTTCATTCGAAACTTCAAAAGTGTTCTTCCAAAATCATGGACGGAAGAACAGAAAATACAGTTTGTGGTTTCACATATTTGTGGTGATGCGTCGCTCTGGGCATTAAATGCAGCAGAAACTTGCAAGACTTTCCACGACTTTGAGAAGGCGTTCCTTGATCAATTCTGGTCAGCGTCTACTCAAGAGCGACTCCGTAAAATTGTTTACAATGCAGAAATGTACAATCCGAAGTCAGGTTCCTTAAGAAAATACTTTGAAAAATATATTAACATGACCCGGTACTGGGATGGACCAGTAACCACCAGAGACTTATTGCGAGTGTTAAAAGCTAGATTACCCATACATATTAGTGAAAAATTGTTTAATGTTACAGATACCGATCTGAAAGGATTTCTGCCTGTAATTGATTCTCTGGATCTAGTGCAAGAAGACGCCAGAAAAAATTCTGACGTGATCAGCAATAATAATATTCCTAATAGAAAAAATTCATGGAATGAAAATAATGGAAATAGGGGCGAAGGTAGTCCAAAGAAAAAGAAAAGTAAAGCTTATAGTAACGGAAAATACAATAATAATAGTACTAGTAGGAATCCATACAGCTAAAATCTTGGTAATCCTAATAATAATAACAATAATTATCAAAAGGCTGAAGAACACCAACAACCGAATGTAATCAGAGGCCGTAACACAATGAAAACCCATACAATAACAATAACAACCGAAAGAGACGAAATGACAACAGGTCAGACAGTCCATATAAAGACAAGCCAAAAAATACGCTGGGTGACAGTGAATATTGGCGACAGCCACTGCCAAGTCATTGGTAGCCGCAGCATAATTCTATCAATTCAGGTCAGCCAATAATTTATGTACAGGCTATACCTATACCCCCCCATGAACCATGGACCTTGCCGTTGGTGGGGAGGCTTGCGTGCCTCAACGATACAGATAGCCGTACCGTAGGTGCAACCACAACGGAGGGGTATCTGTTGACAGGCCAGACAAACGTGTGGTTCCTGAAGAGGGGCAGCAGCCATTTCAGTAGTTGCAGGGGCAACAGTCTGGATGACTGACTGATCTGGCCTTGTAACACTAACCAAAACGGCCTTGCTGTGCTGGTAATGCAAACGGCTGAAAGCAAGGGGAAACTACAGCCGTAATTTTTCCCGAGGGCATGCAGCTTTACTGTATGGTTAAATGATGATGGCGTCCTCCTGAGTAAAATATTCCGGAGGTAAAATAGTCCCCCATTCGGATCTCCGGGCGGGGACTACTCAAAAGGACGTCGTTATCAGGAGAAAGAAAACTGGCATTCTACGGATCGGAGCGTGGAATGTCAGATCCCTTAATCGGGCAGGTGGGTTAGAAAATTTAAAAAGGGAAATGGATAGGTTAAAGTTAGACATAGTGGGAATTAGTGAAGTTTGGTGGCAGGAGGAACAAGACTTCTGGTCAGGTGAATACAGGGTTATAAATACAAAGTCAAATAGGGGTAATGCAGGAGTAGGTTTAATAATGAATAAAAAAAATAGGAGTGCGGGTAAGCTATTACAAACAGCATAGTGAATGTATTATAGTGGCCAAGATAGACACGAAGCGCATGCCTACTACAGTAGTACAAGTTTATATGCCAACTAGCCCTGCAGATGACGAAGAAATCGAAGAAATGTATGATGAGATAAAAGAAATTATTCAGGTAGTGAAGGGAGACGAAAATTTAATAGTCATGGGTTACTGGATTTCGACAGTAGGAAAAGGGAGAGAAGGAAACATAGTAGGTGAATATGGATTTGGGCTACGAAATGAAAGAGGAAGCCGTCTGGTAGAATTTTGCACAGAGCATAACATAATCATAGCTAACACTTGGTTCAAGAATCATAAAAGAAGGTTGTATACATGGAAGAAGCCTGGAGATACTAAAAGGTATCAGATAGATTATATAATGGTAAGACAAAGATTTAGGAACCAGGTTTTAAATTGTAAAACATATCCAGGGGCAGATGTGGACTCTGACCACAATCTATTGGTTATGAACTGTAGATTAAAACTAAAGAAACTGCAAAAAGTTGGGAATTTAAGGAGATGGGACGTGGATAAACTGACAGAACCAGAGGTGGTAGAGAGTTTCAGGGAGAGCATAAGGGAACGATTGACAGGAATAGGGGAAAGAAATACAGTAGAAGAAGAATGGGTAGCTATGAGGGATGAAGTAGTGAAGGCAGCAGAGGATCAAGCAGGTGAAAAGATGAGGGCTAGTAGAAACCCTTGGGTAACAGAAGAAATATTGAATTTAATTGATGAAAGGAGAATATATGAAAATGCAGTAAATGAAGCAGGCAAAAAGGAATACAAACGTCTTAAAAACGAGATCGACAGGAAGTGCAAAATGGCTAAGCAGGGATGGCTAGAGGACAAATGTAAGGATGTAGAGGCTTATCTCACTAGGTGTAAGATAGATACTGCCTACAGTAAAATTAAAGAGAACTTTGGAGAAAAGAGAGCCATTTGTATGAATATCAAGAGCTCAGATGGAAACCCTGTTCTAAGCAAAGAGGGGAAAGCAGAAGGTGGAAGGAGTATATAGAGGGTCTATACAAGGGCGATGTACTTGAGGACAATATTATGGAAATGGAAGAGGATGTAGATGAAGATGAAATGGGAGATACGATACTGCGTGAAGAGTTTGACAGAGCACTGAAAGACCTGAGTCGAAACAAGACCCCGGGAGTAGACAACATTCCATTAGAACAACTGACGGCCTTGGGAGAGCCAGTCCTGACAAAACTCTACCATCTGGTGAGCAAGATGTACGAGACAGGCGAAATACCCTCAGACTTCAAGAAGAATATAATAATTCCAATCCCAAAGAAAGCAGGCGTTGACAGATGTGAAAATTACCGAACTATCAGTTTAATAGGTCACAGTTGCAAAATACTAACGCGAATTATTTACAGACGAATGGAAAAACTGGTAGAAGCCGACCTCGGGGAAGATCAGTTTGGATTCCGTAGAAATGTTGGAACACGTGAGGCAATACTGGCCTTACGACTTATCTTAGAAGGAAAATTAAGGAAAGGCAAACCTACGTTTCTAGCATTTGTAGACTTAGAGAAAGGGGTAAAATACAGGGAGCGAAAGGCTATTTACAATTTGTACGGAAACCAGATGGCAGTTATAAGAGTCGAGGGGCATGAAAGGGAAGCAGTGGTTGGGAAGGGAGTGAGACAGGTTTGTAGCCTCTCCCCGATGTTATTCAATCTGTATATTGAGCAAGCAGTAAAGGAAACAAAAGAAAAATTCGGAGTAGGTATTAAAATCCATGGAGTAGAAATAAAAATGTTGAGATTCGCCGATGACATTGTAATTCTGTCAGAGACGGGAAAGGACTTGGAAGAGCAACTGAACGGAATGGACAGTGTCTTGAACGGAGGATATAAGATGAACATCAACAAAAGCAAAACGAGGATAATGGAATGTAGTCGAATTAAGTCGGGTGATGCTGAGCGAAATAGATTAGGAAATGAGACACTTAAAGTAGTAAAGGAGTTTTGCTATTTGGGGAGCAAAATAACTGGTGATGGTCGAAGTAGAGAGGATATAAAATGCAGACTGGTAATGGCAAGGAAAGCGTTTCTGAAGAAGATAAATTTGTTAACATCGAGTATAGATTTAAGAGTCAGGAAGTCGTTTCTGAAAGTATTTGTATGGAGTGTAGCCATGTATGGGAGTGAAACATGGACAATAAATAGTTTGGACAAGAAGAGAATAGAAGCTTTTGAAATGTGGTGATACAGAAGAATGTTGTAGATTAGGTGGGTAGATCAGTTAACTAATGAGGAGGTATTGAATAGGATTGGGGAGAAGAGAAGTTTGTGGTACAACTTGACTAGAAGAAGGGATCGGTTGGTAGGACATGTTCTGAGGCATCAAGGGATCACAAATTTAGCATTGGAGGGCAGCGTGGAGGGTAAAAATCGTAGAGGGAGACAAAGAGATGAATACACTAAGCAGACTCAGAAGGATGTAGGTTGCAGTAGGTACTGGGAGATGAAGGACCTTGGACAGGATAGATTAGCATGGAAAGCTGCATCAAACCAGTCTCAGGACTGAAGACCACAACAACCACAACATACCTATACAAAGCAATCAATATCCACCGTGGTGGGATCCAAGGAGGCCTCCTCCGACTGAAAACTCACAAAATGTTAGAATAGTGGAGGTACCTTCGGAAACAAAACAAAACACTCAGAAGCCAACAAACTAATTTCGGTCTCTGTAGGCCATCGCCAGGTGACCGAGGCCAACAACGAAGGCAATAGGTCGACAGAACAAAAAATAAACTTGATACGGTATCAGGATGGCAACAGGATCGAAGATGAGCTATATCAGGAACCTGCTGTCTCGGATAAGCCACAAAGGGAAAATATTCAAGCAAGTGTCACCGGAGCTGTAAATGGTGTGGCAACTACTATTCTGCTTGACACAGGTGCGAATGTATCAGTTATGAACACGCAGTTTTTAAAGAAGGTATCGGAGATAAGGAGAATGCCGATTTTGCCGGTTGCAGATTGTAAGGTTATAAGGGCATTGGGAAACAAGGCACAGAGTATAATATACCAGACACAGGTGGAAGTTTCCTTGGGAAATGATCGCTTATTATGCACGTTCCTACTAATGGATAACTTGTCAGTACCGGTGCTTCTGGGTCTTGATTTCCTTCGGGAAAGGGAAGCTGTAATTGATCTCGCCCGTGGGACATGTGCACTTAAGTACCAACAGCGACCCATAACATTAATGCTGAATCGGGAGTTCGGTGCGAACCTTCTGCTGACGAGAAAAATGAATCTTTCTGTCAGCAAACGGAAGTTGTTAGTGTTGGATCATAAGGACCCACAGATGTGTCACAAAAATCGAAATAACGATGCACCCAGCAACGTGAGTGACATCGTCACAACAATAGAAGAGAAAGTACAGGAGGCAACTTGCATTAATGCTTCAGAGGCTAGACAATTAACAGAATTATTATCCGGATACCTCGAAGTATTCACTGAACACCCAGTAATCATAAAAGATTACCAGTATAATATGAAAGTATATCCGCACAAGACCTATTGCAGAGCATCTTACTCGTCCCCTGGACTAAGGAAAACGAAGTGAATATACAAAGGACCAATCAGAAGTGCAAGTGCACTATCCTGTAACTGTGAATATAATGTTTATGGTAAAATAATTAGCAGTAATAATGTGATAATATTATGTATGTATTAGTTTATAAGCTTTTATGTCAAATATTACACGATAATGTTCTTGAATTATTTGAACAAGGAGTAGAGAATCTCCATAATAAATGTATTTTTACTCTAAAAGGGATAAATAACTTGATAAACTCTTGAGTGTTATTGCATTAAATGTGAGGAATTTTACCTTCCTATACGTAGGATAGAAATGATTAAATGCTTAAGTAATATATTTGTTCGTGTGTAAGAATGGATATAATAAAAATATTTTCATAGGATCGAGTCATGTAGTCCCACACACGTAGTGAGTGTTGGTGGTGTGTGAGCTGCGTGACTGAAAATAAATAAATAAATAAAATAAACTGCTTTCACCACTAGTGAAGCGAAATCTGAATGTGTACTGATTTACGTACACGGTTTCATTACAAAGTCTTTTAAAATGCTCTTATGAGCAACATTCCGGTTACATAAACCGAACATGGACATCTGTCCTAAAAACATGGTAAATAACAATCCGAACAAAAAATAAAAAAAATTAAAAAATAGAAATATATAAATATAAGTATTTGTAATAAAAATGGAAATGGACAGTTCAGTAATGATCTCATGGTCAAGATAATGTAGCAGATTCTGAAAGTTTTATATTGTCTCATGTTTATGTGACAGTGTCAAATTTTAAATTTTGTTATTCAGTCATGGTCATATGAATTTATGTGCAAGTGTACCAGACCTCATTACTTGAAAAGTGTCATTTGCATATAGATTGTCTGTTAAGTACTGTGGAAAACTACTGACAGCAATCAGAACAGTGAAACGTGTTTCGCAGGAAGTAGTGGACGCGTGAAGAACTGTGATTTATATTGTGAATAATGATGAACAGTGATAAAAACTGTGATCACGTAACCTTATGAACGCTCTTGGAGTGTCAAAGTCAGCAGCAACGCTATGAACGTTGAGTACTGTTGACTGTATTAATAATTAACTTGAACTGATGACCTTTAGTAGTTTGATATGAAGCGTCTCCGCGTGCCAAATTTAATGTGACCGACTGTACAGCCAGCCTCGCGTCGCCAAGATATTTACATTCCGCTTAAGTAAATGAAGCACACTAAGGACACTTGTATGATTAACGGTGCAGTGTTCAAAATGTGCATATTGTGATAAACATACATGTGAATCACTACATTGTGTTGAACAGTGTCAAAATGCAGAACATACTCCAAAAACAGTCTAATTCCATCCGTGTGAATGCAAGTGAAATGGACACTAATAAACTTCTCCACAGGATGTGAATAGTAATTATCTTGTCACTGATGCTTATATTTTGACATTTCATGTACCCGTCTTAAACTGAGGGACGTGGGAAAGGAGAAGCAAGACCTGCTGCAGCGCGACTTCTAGCCAGCAGCAGATCCAAACCACGATGCAGCCGACGGCAGCCGACGCGCCACCGACTCGGCCGGGGGCGGTCCAGCAGCAGCCACTACCTGTCTGCGGTCCAACGGCTCGACACGGGGGCGGTCTTACGTCAGCAGCAATTTCTTATGACATTCGATAAATTATGATATACCACCATGAAAAAACATTCATTATCTCAGATGCTTACAACAGAGTCATAAAGTTGCATTTTCCAGCATATTTTATTACAATCATGTCAAACCTGACTGTTAAAAGTAGGTGTCTGTATTTTCTTGAAGCCCCTTGGACGGTTTTATTCCCGGTTTTCCGAGTCCAGTGAACCCAGATGGGAGGGATAGGTTAATCCGGGAAGTATCCGCAGCAATTTCTAAGATAATACAGTCACTGAAGTCACTTAAACTACTCGATTCAACTATAATTTTATCATATCTAAAACAACACTGAAACTAAACATTTCCATCTTGAGAGTAGCAAATCTAAGTGGATTACGTGGGCCGATAAAAAAAAATACCATAGATGAACTAATTTTTTTTCTCAGTCCAAGGGGCATTGTAACATCCACGAGATAAATTTTTGGCTACAGTACGACGAGAGGAAATTATGCCTCTAACAGTTATAAACATTATCTATTCGACGTATGAAAAAACAGTGAAAACGCATGAAAATGATGATAAATATTAATTATTTGTATAATATTCTATGATGTAATTGGACATATTGATGTATATCATACAAAGACAATGATAATTGTAAATTCCTTTTATGATCTGCGTTTGTCTTCCTTTGTTTTTACCTTTTGTTGGTTGGCTTTTGTAGGTTTCGGACGCATATCAAACTGAGGTCTGTTAAGAAACTGTAATTATTAATTATTACTTGAAAATAGAGTTCATTATTATTATAAACATGAGTGAATAATTATTTGTAACTTTAATTCCTCTCTCAGTGAGCATTATCTGTGTTAATTATTTCTTTCCGCTGCAAGCAGCGCAGCCATTGATGATAGCGATTTGTATCGCGTTTTTGTCTGTGTTTTCCTTAGAAACAAATCAAATGTTTGCTTGATGAAGTATAAATAGTGCACAATACAAAAGTAGAGTTTCTGTAAAGTTTAATAAGCATTTAAAATACTTATTTGCTCTAACAATAGAAAGTCTCTATCAATTGTCTGCCGCCATCTTAACAATTGTCTCAACGGCAAATTCAAATTACGCAACTCTGCAGACATAAATGCCGAACGTAATACAAATGTGTAAAAATAAATGTGCACCGGTGGTCCCGAACTCATTTTAATGAAAATAATTCGAATCAGATTGGTTCTTAATGAACAGAGCTCATAGCACGAACGTTATAACAAACTTTTCTAGCTGATGTTTGGAGCCAAAATTAATTACGCACGAGTTGCGAAGAATATTATTTCAGGTAACATACGTCAGTGTTGTGCGCGGCTGATATTCGGTGGTTTTAATGATCATTTTGCTGAAGATAACTGCCTCCATCTTAATCAACATTTGTAAGGAATCTGTTGTATGAACTGTGATTTAGTGACACTTACACAACTTGCAGACAACACTTAAGCAACTTGATCAAATCTTTAGCAGGGAGAAAAATTATTTAGTAATTACTCAATGTAATAAAATAAGATTATCATTTCCATTTACAAATTAGTTAAATACCAAACCACTGAATACAGCGAACACCACATCGTACTACCTTTCTTGAATATTGGTGTGACCTTGGCGACTTTCTAGTCTTTGGGTACGGATCTTTCTTCGAGCGAACGGTTGTATATGATTGTTAAGTATGGAGCTAATGCATCAGCATATTCCGAAAGGAACCTAATTGGTATACAGTCTGGACCAGAAGACTCGCTTTTAATTAGTGATTTGAGTTGCTTCACTACTCCGAGGATATTTACTTCTACGTTACTCATGTTGGCAGCTGTTCTCTATTCGAATTCGGGAATATTTACTTCGTCTTCTTTTGTGAAGGCATTTCGGAAGGCTGTGCTTAATAAATCTGCTTTGGTAGCACTGTGTTCAATAGTATCTCCATTGTTGTCGCGCAGAGAAGGCATTGATCGTTTCTTGCCGCTAACATACTTCACATACGACCAGAATCTCTTTGGATTTTCTGCCAGGTTTCGAGACAAAGTTTCGTTAAAGAAAGTGTTACAGGCGTCTCGCATTGAACTCCGCACTAAGTTTCGAGCTTCTGTAAAGGAGCGCCAGTCTTGGGGATTTTGCGTCTGTTTAAATTTGGCATGTTTGTTTCGTGTTTCTGAAACAGTGTTCTAACCCTTTTTGTGTACCAAGGAGGATCAGCTCCGTCGTTTGTTACTTTATTTGGCATAAACCTCTCAATTGCTGCTGATACTATTTCTTTGAATTTAAGCCACATCTGGTCTGGACTTATATTGTTAATTTGGAAGGAGTGGAGATTGTCTCTCACGAAGGCGTCAAGCGAATTTTTTTCTGCATTTCTGAATAGATATATTTTTCTTTTATTTTTCGAGGATTTGGGGATTACAATATTCAGTCTCGCTACGACAACCCCGTGTTCACTAATCCCTATATCAGTTTTGATGCTGGTTATTAACTCAAGATTATTTGTTGCTAAGTGGTCAAGTGTGTTTTCAACCGTTTACTATTCGCGCGGGCTCATTAACTAACTGCTCGAAATAATTTTCAGAGAATTCGTTTAGCACAATTTCGGATGATATTTTATGCGTACCTCCGGAATTAAACATGTATTTTCGCCAACATATCGAAGGTAAATTAGTCACCACCAACTATTATCGTATGAGTCCGGTACGTGTTTGAAATCACACTCAAGTTTTCTTTGAACCTTTCAGCAACTGCATCATCTGAACTGGGAGGTTGGTAAAAGGATCCAATTATTATTTTATTCCGCATGCCAACAATGACCTCTGCCCATACTAACTCACAGTAAGTATCTATTTCAATTTCGCGACAAGTTAAACTAGTTCTAACAGCAACAAACACGCCACCGCCAACCGCGTTTAGCCTATTTTTTCGGAACACCGTTAGGTTCTTCGCAAAAATTTCGGCTGAGCTTATATCCAGCTTTAGCCAGCTTTCAGTGCCTACAACGATTTGAGCATCAGTGCTTTCTAATAGCACTTGGAGCTCTGGTACTTTCCCAACACAGCTACGACAATTCACAACTGTTACACCAATGGTTCCTGTATCTATGTTCTTCTTGTGTTCAGCCTTTGTGACTGAAGCCCATCTTGTGTTTTCCCGAGACCCTCTAACCTAAAAAACCGCCCAGTCCACACCACACAGCCCCTGCTACCCGTGTAGCCGCCTCCTGCGTATAGTGGACACCTGACCTATTCAGCGGAACCCGAAACCCAACCACCCTTTGGCGCAAGTCGAGGAATCTGCAGCCTACACGGTCGCAGAACCGTCTGAGCCTCTGATTCAGACCCTCCACTCGGCTCTGTGCCAGAGGTCCGCAATCGGTCCTGTCGATTATGCTGCAAATGGTCAGCTCTGCTTTCATCTTGCAAGCAAGACTGGCAGCCTTTACCACTTCTGTTAGCCGCTCGAAAACAGAGAGAATCTCTTCTGATCCAAAGCGACACACATCATTGGTACCAATGTGAGCAACCACCTGCTGTTGGCTGCACCCTGTGCTCTTCATGGCATCCGGGAGGACCCTTTCCACATCTGGAATGACTCCACCCGGTATGCACACTGAGTGCCCATTGGTTTTCTTACCCTCCTTGTCAGCCAAGTCCCTAGGGGGACCCATAACGCGCCTAACGCTGGAGCTCCCAACTACCAATAGTCCCACCCTCTGCAATTGCTCGGATCTTGCAGGCTGAGTGGTTTCCTCTGAAACAGGACAGGCCACAGCACCCGGCTCAGCGACAGTGTCATCCACAGACAACACCTGGAACCTGTTTGTCAGACAAACCGGGGAGGCCTTACGTGCGGCCGCCTGGGAAGTCTTTCGCCGCCTGCTTCGCCCCGGGGCGACCTCCCTCTCGACCACAGGTGAGCAGTAACTGGGCGAGCAGTAACCGGGTTGGCCACCGGTGAGGACCGGCCGGAGGACCCTGACATGCTGGACGTCCGTCGGATCCCCATGGCCGGCCCACAACAGTGGTGCTCGTCCACTGCAGCCTCAAGCTGTGTAACCGAAGCCATCACAGCCTGAAGCTGAGAGCCAAGTATCACCAACTCGGCTTGCATCCGCACACAACAATCGCAGTCCCTGTCCTTACCAAAGACCATGGAAAACTAAACCATGCAGATAAACGGACTATCGGCACGTTCTGCGCAACTCTAATCTAAATCCTGACGGAAACGCACGAACTTTTTATAGTGATACACAGATATTCGAAAACCTAATTACCGAAGCACTCATGTGAAACTAAATAATTGGCCCCTGATAAGGGACTTGTAATACATCACAAAATCGGTTTACTTTTTGACGCAAACGAAAACGCGAGAACTGTGGCTATTAGATTTTAAATTTACACGCAGAAACTCAAGAAACTAAACTATTAAAGCACACAGATGATATAATAAAATTCGCTCCTGGTTAGGAACTCGTAAATGTCACAAAAGCGGTTTACTTATCGGTTGCTGCGACGGTCGCGGTTGGCTACTTCTGCCTGACTAACGCCAACAAGCGTTCTTACTCATACGAAGATAAAACGCAAACCACGTTTTGTAAATGTAGGGTGTGTGTTGTGATATTCGCTATTTTTGACTTCATTAAAACAGCAAATACGAGTAGTTAGTACTTTTCAGCCAGAAGGCAAATACTTGTTTATAAATAATGATTAATGTATAATAAGGTGTCGCATAGCGACGGTGGAATTTTCTAAGTAATGTAATTCGTCGTCTTTGGGCGGCAATGTAAACAGAAAAATACGGATAGATATGCGATCCTTCACTATTTTGTTCGCTGGAGAACAAATGAAGCCTTGAGCGCTAAAGACTTGTACTGTTTTTTTCTTAAGATTTGTGGCGGTCTGGTCTAATTTTTTTACTAAATAAATAAAAACGTGTTCCGTTAAGTTTGAGTGAAGTGTAACAAGAACTGTTATAACTTATCGTGACGACGCACGGGTGACTCAAAGAAGACAATGGCCATATAAAAGAGCGCTCAATGGACATGATACGGACATAAAAATCTACCGTCATTGTAGTACTAAGCTTAAGGTACGATATATGTTTTAGTTACAATAAATATTTGTTCTGGGAATACTGAATCATTTGGCAGTGCTCATTCCTATCATCTCCTCAGTATTATTTTCATTTTAATTATGCATTTTGCTAATATTACCGACACCAAGATCAGCAGTCCAATGTGCGTGTTACATTGAAAAAAAGAAAACTGTTTTATCGTCTTCTTGCATCAGCTTTAATATCGAATTTCCCTTTTGTGTGATGTTACAGTTGTTTTTGCGCCCTTAAGAACTTTCTGGTCCCTTAGGAAATTGTTTTGTCATAACAATAACTTCACAACCGGGTATGATCGTATCTACGATCATGAAGTAATTAGAAAGACGATAACGCAATTTCTTAATCAATAGCACGCTAGTTGTGACTGCCTCAAGCCACGCGAAACTGCAAGTAAAAACTAATCACATCTCATAATGCAATATTTTATGACAATGGTCAACCCATGATTCTTACGCCAATTGTGATTGATAAAACAGTAAGCGAAATCTCAATTTCCAACTTTCCATTGAATAACAACATCACTTTTATTTTGTAACATCACAGTATGTGTGCTGCCATAGAAATAGAATGGTATGTTTTAAAGCAGTTCCAGAGAATTAAACAGCACTCACATAGAGCATGTGCAAAAACATGTTAACTGCAAAATGTATAATACAAATACTTGGTGAATCCGTTGCACAGAACTGTATACCAAGTAAGATTTCGTGTTTTATTGACTTTAAAATCCTTTCATTAATGTTCCTATGAAGGTAAAAACGAAAAGCTTTCATAAATTTTCTGAACCGTAAAAGAAACACTGTTTTGTTTAACTTCCAGGCAACCCCTTGGGTGACAGATCGCCAGAGGCCAGTGACGTTTACAGCATTCGATGCGGTGTGCACTGTCAGACATGCAACCGCAGTATTGGCTGTGAATGGCAGCAGAAGGAGGAACTGGAGGTAGCCTCCAATGGTGAGCAGCGTGCTTCACTTGCTTACTCGACGAGAAACTCACAACAGTGCTACAGTGCAAGTGGTGTTGATACAAAGCAGAGCAATGGCTCAAAATGGTTCAAATGGCTCTGAGCACTATGCGACTCAACTGCTGAGGTCATCAGTCGCCTAGAACTTAGAACTAGTTAAACCTAACTAACCTAAGGACAGCACACAACACCCAGCCATCACGAGGCAGAGAAAATCCCTGACCCCGCCGGGAATCGAACCCGGGAACCCGGGCGTGGGAAGCGAGAACGCTACCGCACGACCACGAGATGCGGGCAGCAGAGCAATGGCAGCGGTAAACAATGCAAACATTGCATTGTATCTTCAACAATAGTTACCGAAGATGGCATTTCCTCAAAATCGTCAGATCTGCGCAGTTTACGGAGAAAACGTTATGAGTGGTGGAATGTTAAGAAAATGGATGAGAGCATTTAAAGATGGCCGCACAAATGTGCATGATGATCAACGGAGTGGGCGCCGTTCGGTCGTTAATGAAAGTCTGGCGCAGGAAGTGGACATAAAGGTGAGAGAAAACAGACGCTTTACGATTTCCTCCTTGCGGGATGACTTTCGTAATGTTTCTCGTAGTGTTTTGTATGGCATTGTGATCGAGCACTTGAATTATCGAAAATTGTGCGCACGTTGGGTACCGAAAATGTTGACGTATGTGCACAAACACAAACGTTCAGACAGTACATTGACTTTCCTTGAGCGGTACCAAAACGACGGAGATGATTTCTTAAGCCAAATTGTTACGGGCGATGAAACACGGGTGGCCTACGCCACACCAGGATCAAAGCAACAGTCCATGGAAGTTGAGCAAGGGCATCGTTTTGCTGCAAGACAATGCCCTTCCGCACGTGGCGAATCAGACAGAAGATCTCATCACATCTTTTCGATGGGAAACTCTAGATCATCCTCCGTACAGCCCCGATCTTGCGCCCAGTGACTACCATCTGTTCCTTCACTTGAAGATACACCTGGGCGGTCAGCGTCTTCAAGACGATGACGATGTCAAAACAGAGGTGATGCAGTGGTTAACAAGTCAGGCGGCAGACTTCTATGAGGAGGGTATTCAAAAACTGGTACAACGTTATGACTTAAGTGCCTCAATATTGACGAAAATTATGTAGAAAAGTAGATTAAGGTACAGGCTTTCACGTAAAAATAAAATTATTGACATATCTTAGCACGTCTTTTTTTTAATTTTCAAAACGGTGCTTACTTAAAAAATACGCCTCATATGTCGTAGAGTTCAATATCTGTGGCCCTATAACTAGTGTGTGAAGTTTGTCTATGAGATAGGGGTGCACGTACAAAGAGAGGCGTCCAGTAACTTGAATGGCTCGGACATGACACGCCCCCTACCTGCAGCGCCGTGTCGCTCCACGCGGAGCTGTGGCAGTAGTAGAGGACGAGCAGCAGCAGCGCCGAGGCAGCCAGCAGCGGCCCGACCAGCCGCGGGCGGAGCTGTGGACCCGCAGGGTGCATGCCGCCGACTGCCTGCGCTCTGCACGCCGACGTGGATAGCGCAGGCGGCGCCACGGGGAAAAAAATAAGGAAGCGTCTGTGTAACCGTAATCTCAACAGCGTCAGATGACGCACACCGGCGAGATAGCCACAATGCAACACCCCCCTTCCCCTCCCCTTCCTCCCCTCCCCCCCTCCACAAACACACACACACACACACACACACACACACACACACACACCAGACTGCCGAGCGAAGTCGAACGGATCGACCAGACCGCGTCACAGCTCGAGAAATCTCGGCTACCGCTCGAGCTTTCGATCGCCACACGATTTAACAACTTGTTGGCACTATCTCGAGGAGCATTGTTTCCGATCGTACACAGATCACAGTTTGACAGGATGCGAATTAAAACACGGTTTAACAACTTATTGGTACTACCTGCCGGAGCATTGTTTCGATCATACACAGATCACAGTTCTGCAGGAAGGGAATTAAAACGTTTCCCTTCCTAACCAAAAAAAGATGTCAAAATTCTCGGCAAAGGGACCTACACTCAGTCGCAAAAGTATTCTGACAGCACGTAACGGCGCATAATCTTGCAGTTTGCCGCATGAACAAATACAGAAATTGCACTTTGTAACGTATTTGGGACTCTGGGTACGATGTCGCAACATGAAACACGCGTCAAATACGAAGAATTGTTATTGGACATGTGTCTGTTACGTAATATTTCCTGAAAACGGCATAGGAAGGTGCAACAAAAGTATTCGGACAAGGTCGGACAACGTGAGAGAATAGTTCATTCCGAGACGCACAGAGGGTGAAGCAACCGCAGTGTATCCGAAATTTCCGCGAGACGATAGCGATGATTAGTAAACACGTATCGCGAGCCTGTGCAGGTCGACGTAGGGAAATTGCCGCAACAGTGAACATGAAGAAAAGTACAGTTCACGACATTATTAAACGGTTCGAGAAAGAAGACCGATTGGAATTCCGTTGCAGTACAGGACGGCCACGGACATTTTCACAGACAGATGAACGTGTGATTGTGCGAAAGGTACAACACAATCCGAAAATACCTGCCACACGAATTGCAAGTGAGGTGGAGGGAGACCTTGGAATAAAAGTTCATCCCGAAACCGTGCGGGGAGTACCACGACGGTCGCAGTACCATGGTCGAGTGGCACGGCGCATAAATGCAGTGAACCAGAAGAAACGTATGCAGTTTGCGAGGGAATACGCCGAATACGATCAGGCTTGGTGGAATCGGGTGATATTTTGCGACGAATGTAAATTTGCATTATGGCAAAGCGACGGAAAGGCAAACGTCCGGCGAAAGACCAGTGAAGAGCTGAATCCCAGGAACCTCAAACCAACAGTAAAGTTTGGAGGTGGGAACATCATGGTGTGGGGATGCATGTCCGGCAATGGTGTGGGTGATTTAGTGTTCATTGATGATACGATGAACAAGGAAGCGTATTTGAATATAGTGCAAGGACATTTGAAGCAGAGTGCACGACATCTACGTATTGCGAACAACTTTCATTTTTATCAGGATAATGATCCCAAGCATACCGCGCATATTGTACAAATGTGGTTGCTCTTCAATTGCCCGAAAGTATTGCATCCCCCTCCTCAATCACCAGACCTTACCCAATCGAACATTTGTGGGATAAATTGAAACGGACCCTCCGCGCGGACAACATCTATACGAAGGAGACCTTCAAAGAGAAACTGCGCCAAGAATGGGCAAATATAGGCCCAGATTTCACAAAAAAAACTCGTGGAAAGTATGCCTAGTAGATTGGAGGAGGTATTGAAAATGAAAGGTGGACCCACAAGGTATTGACATTTTCGTCGTACAACTTATGAACATATATTGGACAGTGTCCGAATACTTTTGTAGCAGCAAGGTGTGCAGGATGTTTCATTTTTGTTGTTAACTTTTCTGTTATTTATGTTTTGGAAACGAAATAATACAATAATTCTTTTGTAATTAATGTTGTTACGCATATATGTTGAAACGTCCCCTTTTGATCAATTATACATGACTGTGCTTAACCTGACACACAATATTTTTTAGCGCAACGCAATCTGACTTTCAAAATTCCCTACAAAAGAATGGCCCTGACTAACATTAAACTATACCTTTCACAAATCACTTACCTCACAAAAATCTTCGCTGCTCAAGCTACTGCAATACAGCGAGTGCCACTACTGCCAGCTAAATAAAAGATTCAAACTACGGAACGCACTAACTACTGATAGGGATAGTTAGCAAATGAAAGATATTAATAGAGAACAAACAATGTATTTACCTTGATATCATCATATATAAATATAGCAGTTCATGACAAATTTCAAAACTCCGCCATCTCTCTCCCCACATCCACCACTGCTGGCGGCTCACCTCCAACTGCGCAACGCTACGCGCTGTTCACATCCAGCTGCCGCTGCCCAACACTACAATGGCAGACAACAATGCAAACTACCCACAGACTGCACACAGCACAGCCAGTGATTTTCATTTTCATACAAAGAGCGCTACGTGGCGGCGGCGTTACCAATATAAGAACCTAAACAGCCTACTTACATAGCCCCCATGCTCCCCACAAAAATTTTTACAAATTGTATTGGGCAGTGGCCAATACAGATTTGAAAAAAATTTTTCATAATTACAATAACAAAGAAATCAAATGCACACACTTATTGATACAATGTTGGTCAAAAGCTAAAATTTTCTCACAGTCTATAAAGACAGTCCTGATTCATCACAGTAAAATTACAGTGTTTTTCCTTTTTTTTTCAAAGTCTGAACAGTAAAAGAGAATGCACACAGAAGTAGTGGATTTCCATGCAGTCTTGAAGAAGTAGTGTCCTTCCATCAGAAAGACAGTGCTGACTCTTGACATGCTGACAGGTAATGGGCCACAACATAGCAAACCCACAGCAGAGTCATTCGACGTTTTGAAGAACATTGGTAGGTAGGTCATCACAGAGTAGACCCACTGCAGTCCTGGTAGAGATTACGGTATTAGTGGGCCACCAGAGTCGCAGACCCACTGCAGTCCTTGCAGAAATAATGGTACTGGTGAGTCAGCAAAGGTGTAGACCCACTGTAGTCCTAGTAGAAATAATGGTATTGGTGGGCCATCAAAGATGCAGACCCACTGTAGTCCTTGTAGAGATAATGGTATTGGTGGGCCACCAGAGGTGCAGACCCACTGTAGTCCTTGTAGAAATGTCCAGCAGCCATCTGTTGCGATTGTGCAGGTGCACATTCACCATCGAAGAGTCTTGCGGAGAACATAGCAAGTCCATAAACCACCACTTGTGCACTCACAAAGTTTTTGGAATTGTCCTTAGAACCAGCAATGCTGTTATCCAGTCCTTTGCTGAATTAGTAACACACGTGCAAACACTAACAGTCCCAACTTCTCACATATTGTCCATATACTATGACCAACAGAAACGTGTGCAGTGAAATGTAACTCACAAGGTACTTAATTTGATGAACTGGTGTCAAGTACAATTTTATAACATGAGAATACAATTACAAAGATACAGAAAACATCATTGAAACATAATAATACAGATAACATTTGTAGATAATAGGGGCTTTACAAAAGAATAGAAATAAACATATACATCAATGTTACCGGAATTATGACATGAGTACATACATAAAAGATCAGAATAACTTTCGAAACATCAACTTCACACATGAGCATTAACACAAAACAGAATAAATAATGTCTAACATCTTTACAAAGTAAATAACATATTATTAATGCCAATTATATTCGAGGATAACAGTATTCCTCATCATAGTGAATGTAGCTTAGTATTAGAAAAATTCTACAATATAAGCCTTATCAGATAAACAACTAAATACAGGAAAAACATAAATACCCAAGGGTATACAAACATATAGCGGAATAATACAAGGAAAGGACAGGGTTTGTTTTACTGCAGTATTTTGCAAACAAAACTTTCTTTACTTCTCGGAGATCTCCCTTCATTCTTCATTATTTCCAAAAGTCCTATCTATACCTGCTTTCTGTACTTTTCTCGTATAGCCTCTCAGTGCATTTCTTCAAATTCATCGCAACTCATTCTCTTATAGGCTACCCCCTCTTAAGCTAACTTAAATCTACTGAGCTCAGATGCTAAACTAAGGGACGAGGCAATGCAGCATCACATAAAACAATTAATATAAACAGCAATGAAAAAAAATGGAAAATCGCAAAGCAAGCTACACTAAATCTAAATTACCAAGCAATTCAACATTACAACTAATATGAGGCAATGCGCAGCAAACAAAAAAATAAATCTGGCTTAGCAGAGTAACACAAATTAAAGTTCAGCAGCACTATGCTTGGCAAACAGCAGCTTATATCTAAACATGACATAGCTCAAGCAGAAAAAATAGTACACTAAAGATAACAATGCAGATAAGGGAAATGTATAATCACATCTTAATGTCTAAGTAATTAAAGTGGTGCACCACAACAACTTATTGTAAAAGAAATATTACCATGTACTTGAAAAGAATATTACGTATGCAGTTACTGTTACTAGTCCCTTCTTATTGTTCTTTCCTTTCCAAGTGCTCCTTTTTTGAAGAATGTGGATCACAAAATTATTATTTAACAGATCTGTTGACAGAAAGTGTTCACATTAGCAAATGCATTTAATTTTATTTTATGAAACCAATGCTGCAACACAGCTGGAAAACAGATGTCAAGTGAAATAAGCAATTACGCAAACCAAAGCATAAAAATATCATTCAATAGTCATGTGGCGTTTCGTAAGTCAGTAGCTCTCAACTCTCGTAGAAAGACACTTGACATAATCAGGTGTGCAGATGTACGAATATTTCCCATCAATTCATAAGCATTTCAGTAATTAGCACAAAGTACGAGTAACCATATGTTTGCAGGTAATGAGCGTGTAATATTTGCGATGCTTTCTACAAAGGAACGTCAATAGCCGGGATAATGGCCTCCCTTTTTTTTTTCTACCTGTGCCGCTGAAAGGCTAATGGCTTTTTTTCGGGCGGTTGTCGCCCAGGTGGGTGCCCGCGACGCATTACGTGCAGGTGGTCACTTAACTTTCTTACGGAAATATTTACGACAGCAGTTTCCGCTACAGTGACAGTCTCACATAAAAATATTTCACAGGTCAAGAATTAGCATTGCAAATCTGTAGAAAGAAAATCCTATAAATATAAGTGTCCAAATAAAATATTCGTCAGCATTGTGATACAGTCACGCATTTACGC
Organism: Schistocerca piceifrons; assembly: GCF_021461385.2. Classification (NCBI taxonomy): domain Eukaryota; kingdom Metazoa; phylum Arthropoda; class Insecta; order Orthoptera; family Acrididae; genus Schistocerca; species Schistocerca piceifrons. The sequence continues at coordinate 1,218,558,347 of NC_060138.1, forward strand.
ACATTTCATAACTCTTAAAGTACGATTCTTGGTTTCCAACATACTTCTTATTCCTCATATACGGTAGCATCATCTTATTGATCATAAACATATCTCAACAGCATAGTACACATCGTCGTCGTAATAATATCATAACATCTGTCAATTCTCAAAATCGTCGTAGCTTCCTCCAATAATTTCAAAACCTAAAAAAAATTCTCTGCTCATTTCAATAGTGTCATCTACCTCAAACGTATTTTAAAATCATGCTCCCTTACCAAATATATCATTCAAAGCTCTCATAGTATCACAATGGTTCCGAAAAAATATGAACAGTTTACAAAGTACAGACAAAATACAGTTTCATAAGTGTGAAGTTACCCAACTGTGTATTGCGTAAACATGTGTCACTGATGTAGTAAAAAAATGTTTATCTCTCAGTTAAATGATCAGATAGCTGTGTAATTTGTGTGTTAGAGAAATATGGTACTGATGTGTAAAGTTGTATAAGCATATACCATATTAGCTAGGGTTCCTTGTGGTTGCCACACGCATGGTACACAAAGTAAGCGTGTACCCCCCTGAGGATTAATGTAATTATACCCTCAGGTGTTACAGATTACAGCAATGGAATGAAATGTATCACGGAAAACTTTCTTTGTAATTCAAAAAATCTTTAAAAATAAATGTTTTAAGTACAAAATTAATCACTCAAATACGTGTACTGTAGCGCTAAATGTGCGTCTTGTTGCAACATAATCTGTGTGGAAGTGTCGTAGTTATCGTCCTCCGAAAGCTAAGTTCTGCAGAAGTCAATGTACTTACCTCATAATACACAAAAGTGAAATGCTTTGCGTATAAATGTCTTAGTTATTACGCTTATTGCCGTGATGAAGAAAGTACTGTACTGTAACGTATTGTTGTGCTACGGAAAAGGCAGTCTCATTGTAGCTATACTACAAAAGTTACTATTAAAACCTGTTTTACTTTCCAGAATAAAACAGAAAACTGTGCAGATATAAAACAGAAACACTGCAAAAGCAACATTGTAAATTTTCACTCATTAGTAGCGTCGTGATAAAACCGTGTAGTTGTCACATAAACTAACCACTGTGTCGTCTGGTATCTCACAGAAAGTACTTTAAACCCAGAATGTATTTTCAAGTAAACCAAAATGTTGCATTAAAATCTCATTAGCAGTACCAGTATGTGTCCTAAGTATGTAAGCCTGATAGTCGTTACGTAATCGTGCAACTAACAAGCAAGAATGTACAAATACAACACTGTGTCGTCTGTTCATTATAACAATGCATTCGTAATTTCTGTTTAAATAAGTTCTCTTGGTTCTTGATTGGATATTTAACTTCAAACATTGTTACATGTTAACAGTTTCTAAGTCTCACAATGCATACTAGAAATGTGAAGTTAAGAGTTTTATGGCAAAGACAAGCAGATTATCTCTCAATAAGCAGTTTTACATGTGAAGTGTGGTGCAATCCTTTACTCTTCATAGTACTCAGAGTTTGAACTTGAATGCAATTGTCATGCGGTATACGTTGGTAAAGTATACTGGAATTTTTCTCAAGGTTAGCGTCTATGTTATTTTTCTCTGAGCCACCTGGCGCACGTGGGTGCCTGCGGTGCGAGTCATTGTCTGTCTCTTTGTTGCCGCGCGTCGTTACTGGGATTAGGAGGCCTAACTTCCACAAATTCACCGTGACGAGAAGGCCCTGCTCTGTTTGAATCCCGCCAGTTCTGATGCAATTCAGGTCTGTCGTTATGATCACATCGTCTGTCGTCATGTCGGTAGTTCCTGTAGTTTCTTTCTTGTCGGTTAAGTGGTGAAGAATTTCTCCCTGAATCGTAACTGTGCGCTGGACCGTTGCGTCTAAAGTTATTCTGTCTCCCGTAATAATAATTATTTTCGTTCCCATATTGTCTGTTTCTCTGATTGTCTCTGTGATAGTCACTACCGCGGAGAGGTGATCTTTCCCTGTAATTATTACTACTCTGCCAACGGTTGTCGTACGGGTGGTGTCTATTTTGGTCACGATTTGCGTTGTAAGAATAGACCTGTCGTGTCCAGTTATTGTTTCTGTCGTCACAGAATTGTGACGGAAGTGACCTGTAGTGATTGTTTTCCTGTTTTCGCATCCTGCGACTGTCTGTGTCAATTTCCAGTTCTTGTAACAGTCCCTGAAAAGCCTCAATGTCTTCTTTACAACGTCCTGCTAAAATAATATGTCGTAAATGTTCAGGCAATTTGAGTAAGCAAATGCGGATGAGTTCTGAGGGGCTGTATGGGTTTGAAAGATACTGATTCTTATGCAACATGTCTTCAAAATATTTCACAAGACTGGAAAATTCAGATTGTTCGAAATGTTTCATCATTATGATGCCATGTTTTACTCGGTCTTTTGTAGCTTGAGACCAATATGCTGAGAGGAAGGCATGGTAAAACTCTCCTTCACTGTGGCAATCGTGAATTACCGATCGCATTCTTACAGCTGGTTCATTCTCCAAGTAGCCACACATAAATTCTAATCTGTGTTCTAACGACCAGTTGGGAGGAAAACAATGAGAGAATTGATGGAGCCATGCTTGTGGATGTATGTCGTTGCCAGAATTCTTAAATGTTTTGAATTTACGTGTAGTAATGAACAGCTTATAGTCAAAATCGTCATGTCGGCGAGTCGCATGTCGGTCATTGTTACTTTGTTTCGGCGGTTCCATCTCAAAATCCAATGCGCCTTGCCAATTTCTTTCATAATTTCCGAAGTGTCCTGTGTTATTATTTTGTGGTTGTTCCGTATTTCTATGTCCCTCTTCCCGTATTGGAGCGCGAGTGTCCTCTGAAATACGTAATTCTTGTATTACCTGCGCCAACTGATCTTGTACTTCCCAGATTTCTCTTTTGTACTGTGTATTGATTTGATTTTGATTTTGTTTGAATTTTCTTATTTGTTCATACTCTTCTGTGTCAGTGAAGGCTACGGGTCTTGTGTCATTCAGATCATCATCTACCTTTGTAGATAAGTTAGTGACCTGATCCGAAAGTTCGGCTACTTTCTCCGATAGTGTACTTATTTCCTCTATGTGTCTTTCTGAACCAATTTTCAGGGTATCTACTGTGTCCTTTAAGTTTTCCTGAGTTCTTGCAAGTTGCGTAACCGAATCGGTAGATGCAACTGAGTCAATTTTAGCTTGCAAGGTCTCATGATTTTCATGAACAATAGTTTGCTCATGATTTTCATGAACAATAGTTTGATGTTCTTTTATGGCTGCTTCGTGATTCTGTAATACATTTTCATGACGCGAAAAAATAGGTTGGAAATGCTCACAAATTTGTGTTTTTACGTCATTACAGACCTTTTGACATTTCGATTCGATGTTATGTAACTCAGTGGTTAAATCTTCACGTGTTTGTTCAAGTGTAGTGTCTAACTTTTGAAGATTTTGTTCCATTGTGTCTAACTTTTTGAGATTTTGTTCCACTGTGTCTAACTTTTTGAGATTTTGTTCCACTGTGTCTAACTTTTTAAGATTTTGTCCCATTTGTCTCTGATTTTGTTCCATTTGTTGCATTAATTGCAATAATAATGTATTAGTGTCTGGAATCTGTTTCTCTACGCTTTTCGGCAGTGCATTTGCACCGGCAACATTCACATTTTGACAAGCAGAAAATCCGTCTTGACTTATTTGAGAAAACGGTGATAACCCAAAACCTGAATCTACAGTATTTGCGAAATTGTGTCCTGTCATTTCGGATTCCTGAGGCGAGCTGTTGCCGACCGATCGATCGATAATGCTTCCCTGTTCACTACCTGTTTCACTGTCTACACCATTGTTTGCAGCCCGCTCCATTTCCCTATGCACAATTACCAAATTACTACTTTGAACATCAGTTAATTCATTACTCGGTGGCGCTAACACACTGCTTTCATTTTCACTGTCATTTCTCAGTTTACTTTGGAGCCTAGTATTACGTTTCTCACACGCCATTATTGTCACAATATTTCACACGACAACACAGAAAAGCACAATTTGAAGAGCAAAAATAAGAGAACACATTAACATAACACTGAAAATAATATCTAGTTAATTGCAGCTGCGAAATACTTGGTGCAAATCTACATGCATGCCCCAATTGTTTTACTGTACAACAATGAAAGACTGCAACTACAAAGGAGATTTTCTCTACAATTACGAGCTAGCAATAAACAAAATCTACACTAATTACACAAACTACAACAAAAAATCAGAAGATTCCAGTGAGGTATCCTCGGCTAAGGGTCGACATATGAAACGTCCCCTTTTGATCAATTATACATGACTGTGCTTAACCTGACACACAATATTTTTTAGCGCAACGCAATCTGACTTTCAAAATTCCCTACAAAAGAATGGCCCTGACTAACATTAAACTATACCTTTCACAAATCACTTACCTCACAAAAATCTTCGCTGCTCAAGCTACTGCAATACAGCGAGTGCCACTACTGCCAGCTAAATAAAAGATTCAAACTACGGAACGCACTAACTACTGATAGGGATAGTTAGCAAATGAAAGATATTAATAGAGAACAAACAATGTATTTACCTTGATATCATCATATATAAATATAGCAGTTCATGACAAATTTCAAAACTCCGCCATCTCTCTCCCCACATCCACCACTGCTGGCGGCTCACCTCCAACTGCGCAACGCTACGCGCTGTTCACATCCAGCTGCCGCTGCCCAACACTACAATGGCAGACAACAATGCAAACTACCCACAGACTGCACACAGCACAGCCAGTGATTTTCATTTTCATACAGAGAGCGCTACGTGGCGGCGGCGTTACCAATATAAGAACCTAACCTACTTACAATGTTGCTAATAAATATGTTTGGGTTTCATAGTCTGTGTTTCTCGAGTTCTCATTGTGAAACTTCCCACTGTCCGAATACTTTTGCGACTGAGTGTAAAGTATTTAGATTATATTCCAGAAATAGTCCTGACTGAAATCGTTTCCCAGTGCATGAAGCCGTCATTTTAATTTTGAAATTGCACACAATACGTTTTGAACCAATACACCGAACAAACTACGTTTTTATCCAATCATGTTTTCACGCAAAACGGTCTAAAACGTTCATTTCAGTTTATTTACTGATTTTGGTGTTGCCATTATGACGTAAGAAAATGAAGTTATTAACACTTCGGTGGTAGATCGATGTGTTTCACTCTTGCTGTTAGTCCTCCTTCCTCGTGCAAGAGAAGGAGCAGGCGTCAGACTGTTATTGTTCTACAATAATGACTTATTCAGCTCTTTACTGCAGAGTGAGAATGACATCTCAAAAACAGCAAAATAATTTAACGCTTTAGTAGCAGTATTACACCGAAGCGCAAAAGAAACTCGTATAGGCATGGATATTCAAATACAGAGATATGTAAGGAGGCTGAATACGGCGCTGCGGTCGGCAACGTCCATACAAGACAACAAGTGTATGGCCCAATTGTTAGGTCGGTTATTTTCTGCTACGATGACAGGTTATCAAGATTCATGTGGGTCTGAACGTGTGTTAAAGTCGGCGCATGGGCGATGGGACGACCATCTCCGGGGTAGCAGTGAAGTGGGGATTTTTCCGCACCACCATTTCACAACTGTACCGTGGATATCAGGAGTCCGGTAAAACACAAATCTCCGATATCGCCGGGGCCGGAAGCAAAACCCTGCAAGCACAGGACCAACGGCGACTGAAAAGAATCGTTCAACGTGACAGAAGTGCAACCCTTCCGCAAATTACTGCATATTTCGTGCTGGGCTATCAACAAGTGTCAGCGTGCGAACCTTTCAACGAAACATCATCATATGGGCCTTCGGAGCCCAACGCCCCCTCGTGTACCCTTGATGACTGCACCACACAAAGCTTTACAATTCGCCTGATCCCGTCAACAACGACACTGGACCGTTTATCACTGGAAACGCGTAGTCTGGTCGAACGAGTCTCGCTTCAAATTGTGTCGAGCGGATGGACGTGTACGGGTATGGAGACAGCCTCACGAATCCATGGACCCTGCATGTCAGCAGGGGATTGTTGAAGCTGGAGAAGGCTCTGTAATGGTGTGGGGCGGGTGCGGTTGAAGTGATAAGGGACCCCTGATATGTCTAGATACGACTCTGACAAGTACCTCAGCATCCTGTCTGATCACCTGCTTCCATTCATGTCCATTGTGCATTCCGACGGACTTCGGCAACTCCAGCAGGACAATGCGACACACCATACGTCTAGAATTGCTATATAGTGGCTCCAGGAGCATCCTTCTGAGTTTAAACACTTCCACAGGCCACCAAACTCCCCAGACACGAATATTATTGAGCATATCTAGGATGCCTTGCAATGTGCTGTTCAGAATAGTTCTCCACCCCCTTGTACTCTTAAGGATTTATGGACTGCCCTGCAGGATTCATGGTGTCATTTCCCTCCAGCAGCAGGTCAGACATTAGTCGAGTCCATGCCACGTCTTGTTGCAGCACTACCATTTTCTCGCCGGGGCCCTACACGATATTGGTTATGTGCGCCAGTTTCATTGGCTCTTCAGTGTATGAACCACACTGTAACATACCTCATATGGCACAACAGTGGAACTTCGAGTGCCCTGTCCTGCGTAATGCTTTGCAGTTCTTCTTGGTTGTTGGAAATCTTTCATCATATAACTGAGTCAGCGATCTTGTTCCACTTTGCTGGGTGCGCTGCAAACTTTATTTTTTGCCCTGGTGAGGTAGAATACACTCTTCAATACAGTCTTGAATCTGCCTTCTTTGTGATTACAACGCAGCTGTGGATTTCGACTGATGTACCTAGAATGAAATACGTCTCTTCATGTCATAGCAATGGATATTAAAGCTCAATCAAAGTATAAAAACGTGCATTAACGCAGTTTTCCCACACAGTTCATCAATGCACCGAAGCTACAAATTTTAATGAAAATGATCGTTCGTGAAGCATATCAGGTGTTATTGCTCACTGAGCATCCTTTTCATGCTGCCTTTTAGTTTTCGCAGCTCTAAATCTCATTCTGTTTTTCTGTTTCCTTTCGATCGCTCTCTCGCGGATCAGTAACCCCCCGCCCATGGCGATCAAATGAGCACAGTCATCCAATCAACACCACACTGCGCGCTGTAAGATCAAAACAGTGAGAACAGCCAACAAAAGAGCGGGCTAACAATGCAGGCTAGGATACAGGTCTTGATCTTAATGGGTTTCGAACCGTCGGCTGCGTTGTACATCACCAGAAGTCGCTTCTGTTTTACTCGATGACTTTCCGTCAGTTACTACGAAAAATCCGTTTTGACTGTGTGCCAGTAGACCGTTCTCTTCCACGTAATTAGTAATATTCGAACTTTGGACATGCTTGTGAACATGAAGTACAAAATTCTACGAATCTTCCTACAGGTCCGTCTACACAAAATTCCCCATGTTCTGAAGTTGCAAGACAAACGTTTGCTCTTGAATTTCTTGCTTACTTGGAAGTGGACAGACGAAGCCCATTTACATCTCGAAGGACACGTCAATGTGGACAGAAGGACATGTCAATAAAGAGAACTGCAGAATACGGGCAACGGAAAATCCTCTCGCAGGTCAGCCAGTACCACTTCATTCTGTAAACGTGACTCAGTTGCGCGGGCTGACGGCATCTTTAACAGTAAAAAATTGTTCAAATGGCTCTGAGCACTATGCGACTTAATTCTGAGGTCATCAGTCGCCTAGAACTTAGAACTAATCAAACCTAACTAACCTAAGGACATCACACACATCCATGCCCGAGTCAGGATTCGAACCGTAGCGGTCGCTCGGCTCCAGACTGTAGCGCCTAGAACCGCACGGCCACTCCGGCCGGCCATTTACAGTAGAGCCGTACTTTTTCGAGGAATTGAGTCCTGGAGTTCCGTAGCCTGTAGCGACACTACTGAACGCTATGACAGTCTTCTGAGCACCAACGTCATTTCAATCTTTCAACAGCTTGGATATGCGAGTACGATCATTTTTATGCAAGATGACGCTCCTTCACATATTGCACAGCCATTGAAGCAGCTACTGCAGACGCATTTTGGAAATGCTAGAATTATCTGTCCCAATTTCCCTACAGCCTGGCCGTACACATCAAATGATCTTAATCCGTGTGAAATTTGGCTGTGGAGTTATCTGAAAGATGTTGTGCTCTTCGGTGTTTCGCTTACAAACGTAGCTGAATGCAAGACACGCATTGCGCAACACATGCCGAACCTGACCCCCGAGATTCTCCGATCTGTTGTGGAACATGCTGTTTCTCGATTTCAACTTGTGGCAGAAAAAGGTGGACAGTTTAATGAATATGACTTGCGCCAGTCTCACTACAGTGAAAAATCGATATCATTGTTGCTTTTTATGCGGTTTTTGGCCTCAGGACAATACGAGTGTTATTCGGAAAGTAAGGAACGATCGGTCGCGGAAAATGGCTCTAAGCTCTATGGGACTTAACTGCTGTGGTCATCAGTCCCCTAGAACTTAGAGCTGCTTAAACCTAACTAACCTAAGGAGATCACACACATCCATGCCCGAGGCAGGATTCGAACCTGCGGCCGTAGCGGTCGCGCGGTGCTAGACTGTAGCGCCTAGAACCGGTCGGCCACTCCGGCCGGCTGCGAAATGGAAGCCACAGTGAAAATCCGATGAAGTTTTTTTGCACAGGTGTGTTGGGCAATGTCTCTAGAATGCCCGTCGATCGCGTTACGTCGTTCTTTTTAGTTCTGAGCACACAGGGAGCACATAAAGATACCTAGAACAATAGTGTGTCCCGGCAAGTACGAGGGCCTGGTGAGAAATTTCGCCTGAAGCTATGCAGTCAACATTACAGAACTGTCGTGCGTTTTCTTCAAGACAATTTTCGGCCGCATTCTGCGGGGGCAACGAAGATGCTCCTGCATCGTTTTCAATTGGAAATGTTTGATTACCCGCAATACAGCCCGTAGTTGTCTCCCTCTGAGTTTCATCTCTGCTCAAATGACCCTCTGGCTATGAAGACAACATTTCGGCACAGACAACGAGCTGTAGGCCAGCGTAGAGAATTTGCGGAATGCACTGGCGGCTGTCTTCTATAATGTGGGTATTGGAAAGGTGGTACAACGCTACAATAAACGTCTAAGTCGGATCGGCGACTATGGAGACAAGTAGCTGTAAGTTGTAGCTAACTATTGCAGATGAAACAGTTTTCTTTTTCACTGCGGTTTCCATTTCGCGACCTATTGTTCCTTACTTTCCGAATAGCCATCGTTAAAAGCGATTTAACCCATCCGAAGTTTTATAACCTGCCGGGGTGGATGGGCTTAACTAACTAACAGTGCAACAACTTTTGAATGCCAAACTTTTGCTGTCATGCACATTGCACGGTGAGGTTGGTTTGATGTGCAGCTCACTCCATAGCCGTCGTATTGCGATTCATCTGTCATCTATAGCCAAACCGATTTACATTATGACGTACAGGAATAATAAGAGAAATGATCTTGTCCCTTCAGCTCAATCATTAATTCCACGATAACCACTTATCATGTCGTACGAACTGCATGGCCAGTAAAGATTTTTATTGTTTTAACAATTTGTATGTTTGCCTCGAGAATTCTAGACTAGCTGCTGTTCGCCATACTGATACAATGTTTTGTGAGAACGAAGTATTATCAGGTACGAATAGTCATGTTTTATGAGTCACCATTGCACCCGCGATGTGATACACGTCTTTACCACTGGGAGTACTCTAAATTATACTTACGGTATCAAAGATTACATTCAGTGGTGAGAAATTTGTTCAGTTAAGAACAGTACATCATTTCAGATGCCAGAGAATATCCGTTCCGCTAAGTATGCACGACTGCGTCGAATAATATTTGAAGGACAGTCAGATCGCGTAATTATATTATCCTTTTCGGCCTTATTCACTTAGTAAAAAGGGTATCTTTAGACAGCGCAATTTTATGTAGAATTTATGAGGGGAGTGGGAGCGAGAAGGACTTGCCTGATGACGTGACTGAGGAAGAAATGGAGACCGATATGGAAGATATAAGGGATCTACTGTTAGTTTAATAGAGTTTTGAAAGGCTTGCGTTCAAATAACGTGCATTCTCAAGTTGCAGACGAGAATAACATACAGAAGAATGGATAAGAAAATTGAGTATCTGTTACATAATGATCCGTTTAGCCTACAGAACGATAAGGGCACCAGAGAGATAGTTATGACTTTGAGAATGACAATGAAAGTATGACTGAAGAAAAATGAAGGCACATTCACAGGATTTTTTTTCGACCAGGAGAAAGCGTTCGACAGTGTAAAATGATGCAAGATGTTCGAAATTCTGAGAAAATTAGGAGTGAGCTATAGAGAAAGACAGGTAATACACAATTTGTTCAAGAAACTAGAGGGAGCAATGAGAATGGAAGACGAAGAACGAAGTGATCAACTTAGAAGGGTATAAGACAGGGCTGTAATCTTTCACATCTACTTACAAACTATACAATGACAGAAATAAAATGAAGATACAAAAGTGGGATTAAAACTCAGGGTGAAAAGGTATCAATGATAAGATTCGCTGATGACTTTGCTATCCTCTGTGAAAGTGGAGAAGAATTACAGGACATGTTGAAACGAATGAACAGTCTAATGGGTATAGAATACGTGTTGAGAGTAATTAGCACAAAAACAAAAGCAATGAGGAGTATGAAGTAGACGACGTTAAGTAATTCTGCTAGTTTGGAAGCAAAATGATGGACGAAGCAAGGAGAGCATAAAAAACAATTTGGGATGAGAGAGCATTCCTCGCTAGTATCAAACATTGATCTTGATTTGAGAAAGAAATTTTTGAGTATGTATGTTTGGCGCACATGATTGTCTGATAGCGAATCACGGACTGTGAGAATACCAGAAAAGAAGAGAATCGAAGCATTTAAGATGCGATATGCGATGCTACAGAAGTACGTAGAAAATTTGGGGACTCGTAAAATAAGGAATGAGGACATCCTCCATAGAATCTGTGAAGAAAGGGACATATAGATAATTGATAAGAAGAAGGAACAGGATGATAGGATGTGTGTTACTACATCAGCGAACAATTTCCATGCCATTAGATGGAGCCGTATAGGGTAAAAACCGTACAGGAAGCCTGAGAGTGGAATACGTGCGAGAAATAACGGAGGATGTAGGGTGCAATGCTAATCTGACATGAAGTGTTCGGCACAGGAGAGGTGTCTCCCAGAATCCACGTACACTCCTGGATATGTTTCTGTTTAAATCAAGCTTTGTCTTATCATTATACAAGCTATCCGAAACCTTCAGAAGTGTCCATATCTCTTTTAACTATACAACCTTCTTCCATAATTATGCTCTGAGCAAAACTGTACAAGGCAATTTAACGTTGCGTTCTTGTCCCCTGTCGATGTTCTTTTACTGTTTTTCCCTCTCATCCTTTGGCGGTTATCTAATTCCAGTTCACCATCACAATTTGATGCTCGTCTCTGATCATCTGAGTTATTTCATTCACCCCATCTTAAACTCGTGCTACCGTAGTAGTGTCGGCTTCGCACCTGTCTTGGCTACTACAACGCTTTGTCTATGCTGTTTCTAGTAGATTTCCCACATAGTCAGTATTACACCCACTCCTGCATTACCCGTCTTTGATTCTGTTTTTATACCCCTGGATTCATCCGATCAGAGATGCTCGTTTTCCCACCACCGTACTTAACGAATGCCGATTATATCTGAATTCATGTTATTCATTTATCATTTTAAATTTTCTATCGTGCCTAAATGTCTAAGGGATTCAACATGCCACTCTCCGACCTGTAGAACGATAGTTTTGTTTCTCCTGACTGCAGCGACATCCTCCTGAATAGTCCATGTCCGTAGATCGGAATGGCAGATCTTTTACCTACTCAGTGTTTTGCTAACTGGACACCATCGTCAGTAAGCTGTAAAGTAGAGCTGCTTCCCCCGGGAATAATAACGGCGATGGTTTCCCCTAGTTTTCAGCCGTTTGCAGTACCGTTGTGGTAAGGTCATACTGGTAGATGTTACAAGGACAGATCAGTTAACTGTTCAGACTGTTGTCACGCAACTATTGCAGACGCTTTTGCCCTGTTCAGGAATCATCTGCTTGCCCAGCTACACCCCAAATACTCTATCGTTGTGGTTACATCTACAAGTGTCGTCTTTATCTACTTCTACATCCACATGGATACTCTGCAAATCACATTTAACTGTCTGGCAGATGGTTCATCGAACCACCTTCACAATTCTCTACTATTCCAATCTCGTACAACGCGCGAATTTAAAGTAGAAAATGACCCAAAATTCGGTTTATATTTCCCACTGTACATTCTTTTTTAATTCGCTTGACTGAAGAGCGGCAACTGTGCTGCTGACACCCCAGCCCCCCCCCCCCTCACCATATGGGGCGAGGGGGATGAAATGACAATAAATGAAAAAAACTATAATATGCATGCATGTCGGAGGATTTTAAATTATGACATGTGCTGAAGCAAAACGTAAGTGGCGATTTATTTTCACCAATTTTGTAATGTCTACATGACATGTTAGTGTAGTGCTGTATATACGAGTACTCTGTGTACTTCACTTTCTAGTCTTTTAGATTTTGCAGTACCACGTGAGAAAGGCCCAAAGGCCGAAATTGCAGCTGACTCCCATGACGAGAATATTAATTATGAAAGGGTTATGTAAAAATGTGTATTCTATGTAATTAATTATTAATTTGCGTATTTTCATCTACCTGTTTTTATGACCATGTACTCTGATTAATTTTGTAAATAGTATTCCATTTCTTGATACTGTTGGGAATTTTGACAATTTTAGAATAGCTAAACCATTTTCTATGTTTTCTATGAATTTTAATATGTTGTCAACCTGTTTTATTTTGTGCAAGATGACAGAGTGGAATAAGATTAGGAGTGTCTCCACTCAATTATTATGGTCTAAAGAAATTTATTTATGCTTGATTAGACGAATGCTAAATTTTGTTGATGTTTTGAGCATATGCATTTCCGCTGTTTCTTTTTTGGGACATTTTCTGAGTCTGTTTACGTTACACGAACATCCTCAGACAATGTGGGGCACGTGTAACGCCGGAAATGCATATACTCCTATTTCCATCTATTGTACTATTATTTTTTTTCCTTGTTTTGTTACCTCAAGATATGACATTTCTGTCTCTTTATATATTGTAATTGTTTTACTGTTTGTATATATATATTTATGCACTTATGTCGATGTATAATTGGTTTGTTGTGTAAAGAGTATTTGTATTTTTACGCTGGGTCTTGCCTAGGGAAAACTGCTATCGAACGATTACATCGATAGGTCGTGTGAAGAATCAAAGTTTGTAGGATCTTTGGGAGTGTTAACTCTGCCGCGTGGAGCGCGGGCTGAGCAGAGTCGGAGTGAGTCTGGCGGGAGTAGCGAGTGGAGCAGGTGTTGTGTGACGCTCCCGCGAGTTGCCGCGCTTTCGGGGTTTGGCAGCATGTAATTGCGCTCGACTCGCGATGATAGTTTCTGACATGGTGTCGCGGACGGGAAGCATTAGCTGGCGCACGTCAAGAGCCCGTTTCGCCTGGTGACCGTGTCGAGAAGAAGGCGCGCCAACATCCAGCTTCTGCAACAGCGACGGCCGACAATGAGTGACTGTCGCCACCTCCTCGATCGACGGCTTCAAACCTTCAATCAACCAACAAGGAAGACTAAAAGCACGTAAAGTTTCAGAACTGTATGGCAGACCTCAGCTTTTCAAATTGTTCCATTTGCCTCGCAAAATTACAGCAGCTTAGCATGAACCTTTGTTGCTCATTGTCCCAATTGCATTGCCAAGCAGGGTCCCTTCCTTTTCCGAAATGAACCCGAGTGTCGTTGAAATTCAAACGCCAGCATTAAAATAATATGATTAGATTTCACTGCTTTAATTTCAAAGTTCAATTATGGCATTAATAGCTGGCTACAATATTCAGATTACACGAGCACAAATTTAGAGTGCGAGTTTTGTTAGCATATTTTAGCTTACCTGTGACTGCAGCTCAGCTTGGTACGTACTAAATTTTACTATTGTTAATAGTTCAGAATCATTTAATTCAAGTTCAAAGTTAAATCCATTGTTTCTAAATTGCGTAGAGTCAAGTTGCTTTTGAAATGATTGTTGAGGTAGTCCAAGACTAACCGTATTTTACTGGATTTTGATGTGCTTCAGAAAGAAAGCTCACTATTAACTTCAGTCACTAAATTAACTTTCGATTTTCCGGTTTTATTAATTCTTTTGCTAAATTAAGTCAGAGTGTAGTGAAATTTATTACTTCTGACAAACTTTCAGTTTTCACACTACACGTGTCAACCTTCAGTTGCCACGCTTCTAGTGTTAATTATATGTGTAATATCCTTTCTTTTTCAGTTACTATAGTAATTGTCCTTAGGACTGGCGACCGTGATTTCCCCCAAATCTCAAATATCTAATTACCGCTAGTTAACTGTTAACGTAACGGCCGCACATTTACTTTCTTTATTAACTTTACCCCTTTTCAAAATTAATTCCCACCAGTTTCATTAGCACATTTCCTTTCATTTAGATGTAACCCTTTCCTCCCTCTTTACCGACAGGTTAACTTCGGTGACGATTGCTTTTCCAAAACTCCCATTAGGTACACGCGGTTTCATTTTTCACTGTCATTAAGGTCGGTAAGTGAGGGGGAGGTTACACGTGGCGACCTGGTGACAGGACAATCTTCAGATTTGAGGTTGTTCTGGACACGAATTTTCTTTGGTGCAAATGTCGTAACAAAGTACTGGTTACGTACAGGCCGTTACGTCAGCGAGAATAAGTAGTGGGAGTAATCCTAATTACATTTGAGATTTGTCTTTTATATTGAAAATTATTAAAATGAGTGAAGGCAACAATTACCAAAATTTGGTAGACTTGGATACGGAACAATCGGTCGAACAGTGGGAAACGCGCACGGCGGTTCCCATTGTTCAGGGGCAGGCGGCTAGCATGAAAGACGCGACCGCCGAAACGCAACAAAGAGCAGAAATGGAATTCCAAACTTTAGAAAATTTTTCGGAATCGGAAGCGAAAATCAAATCTGTACCCCTTGATGATGAATACGGGGGAACATGTATAGAGGAACCAGCTACGGAAGTAAAACCGGTAGTCTCCGGGAATTTAACTGATTTATTGAATGTTTTGATTAATGAAATCAAGAGTCAATCGGCAGAAATTATAGCTCTGTCTGCCAAGCAAGAAGCTCAGTCTGAAAAGATTGAACGAAAGCTAGACAATCAGAACAAAGCTATTAATGTTGTTAACAACAATGTTGGAGTTGTTAATACAAAAGTTGATAAAATCAAAGAAGATATTGTTGTAATTAATACCGAAATCGGTAATCTTAAACAGGAAATGATAGGCGTTCAGGCGGAAATTGCGAGCATAAATACTCGTTTTGATTCCGAAATTAGCAGAATCGAGAAAAGTGTAGGAGAAGCAGTTGCTCCGATCATCGAGAATAAGGTGACGGAACAAATTCAATTAGTGAGAAAAGAGGATCAACAGAAGGTGGAAACTTTAAAGGCTTTAGTATCCGAAGTAGATACCAAAGTGACGAAGCAGGCTAACACCTGCGAAGAGAAAAAGAGGGAAGTGGAAACGCTTGCGACAACCACTTGCCAAGTGATTACGAGGGTGTCGGAATTAGAAAGGAAACTTGACGAAAAACAGAGCTATGTGCCAATCTGTGCACATAGTTCGGAGTTGTTGACGAAAGAGGAGCGGTTCGACCCCTTGAAAAAAGGCGGTATACACCCGACGGATTTCATTAAAAATTGTGAAAGAGTTTTACCCAGATCATGGACTGATGAGAGAAAAATTAATGCGATTATTGATGTGTTGGCTGGTGATGCCAAGCGTTGGGGCTTAAACCTCAACATTACGAACCTGACTTTTGACGAATTTAAAAATTTGTTTCTGGCTGAATACTGGTCAGAGCAAAAACAGCAAAGTGTCTGGCGCGAATTTGTCGTATCGAGGCCTTTCGATGCGAATTCGCGCGGTTCGATGAAGGAGTTTTGTGAGGGCTGGATCCGCAAGTTGGAATATTTGCGTGACCGCCGCTCGGAATCCGAAATAGTCTGGGAACTCTACATGAAGCTTCCAGATGATACAAAACGCTACGTAGGAAGCAATTACAGGACAATCAATGATTTCCTGGAAAGAGTTGAGGACGAGGACAATTGGCGCAATAATCGCGACAGTGGTAGAGGCCGTGGTAACAACAACGGGTACCACAGCAACCACAACAACGATAACCATGGGAATAATGCATACCGCAACCATGGCAGCAATAACAATAATCGTTCGGACCGTAATAACAATCGGTACAATGCGAATAATAACCGGAATGACGGAAACCAGTATCATACTAGCGTGATACGGGCTGCGCAGAATAGTAATAACGCCAGAGGGTGTGACCAGCCGCCTCAGCAGTATCCGGGGAGCGTATCTGCTGGGACGAGACAGGGAAACCGTTAGCCGCGCCGGTGAGGGGCCGAGCGGGCGTGGAGAAATTTTGGCGGCCCAATAACAGGAGAAAACCCAGGTATCGTCATTATGAAAATTCCGTATGGAATAATCAACGGCGGGAGAGTGTGCCAGTGTTAAGAGAAAAGAGTGCGCCCACAAGTAGTAGATCAGCTGTATACACGGCAGTAGAAAATACATTCGCTGTCAGTGAGGACAATTTAAGTAGTGTTCCGGAAATCGATTATAAAGTGGCAGCTGTAATACCCACAGCGGAACTGGAGATTGAGTTTAAGAATGATTCGCAAGTGTTGAAAGAAGATCAGATGTCGGATAAAACGTCCGTCATCGAGCGAGGGGATGCAGAGAGGGATGAGGTCTGGTTAAGGCAGTTCGGTCGCTTATACGACGAACTAAGAGATTATAGGGGCCTGTACGGGAGGAGTGTTTATAGGGAGCGCGGGCAGGATTTGCCACGTCTCGTCCCACAGGAAGATAGTATTTGTGAAGTGATGGAAAGTTCTGGCCCTAACCGGCAGACTTTACCAGAAATAGTTAATGTTAATGGGGAGCACGAGCAAGATTCGTCGTGTTTCGTCCCGCAGGAGTTAGATGTTGAAGTAGTAACGGAAAGTTCTGGCCCTAACCGGCAGACTTATCCGAAAGTTATAGTGGTAGAAGTAGCCGACCCATCCGACGCAAACCTCCAGTTTAAACATTGCGAGAGTATTAAGGAGAAAGATTACGAAAATTTTAGTGATAGCCGGACACGATTGGTAGAAAAGCACATAGATTACAGCGTGTATGAGGTTAGAGCTGACATTATACAGTCAGACGATAGCAGTGTGGGTTGCGCAGATCCAGAGGAAGTAATTGCAGATACTACTGGGTACATGTCTCCAGGTAGATTGGCAGATGAGATCAATCTGATTAAAGAGGAATCAACGAAGGTGACAATTAGTGAATTGATAGCAAAGCAACACTCACTAGTTGACGAGTTACAGGAAAAGGTTTCGGTATTGGAGGCGACGCTACAGACTAAGCCTCAGGACAAACGTGTTGAAATTAAAACTGTATGTGAACAGAGGCTGAAAAAGCCGCCAGATAAACCGGATTTAGGATCAAAGCCGGATGGTTTTTTCTGGAATGACCTGGATATAGACGAGGATTTACTGTGGGAAAATAAAGAAATAGCCGAGGACAAGTGTAGACAGATAGTAGTGTCTGTTAATATGCACGACCTACAACTAAACGTGTTGATTGACACCGGTGCAGAATTGAGTGCTGTATCTGGGAAAATATTTGAGTTACTGAAAGACAGACCTGGCATCGTAGTTATGCCAGTAACAGGAGTGAAAATTATCGGTGCTACTGGGAAGGCCAGTAAACCGGTCACAAAACAGATTTTTGTCAACTTCGAGATATGTGGGGCACGATTTGAACAAGAGTTTGTCGTCGTGCCAGACTTAACTACGGAAGTAATTATCGGGTTAGATTGGCTATTAAAGTACCGTGCAGTGATTAACTGCGAAAGCAAAACTTTGACATGTATGTCACTAGATAAAACAATGGTAGTTGGTTTTGACGAGGCAGGAGACGGTGTGCATAGGCAATACCAGCCTATACACATTGTTAACTGGCCGGATGACATTGACGTAGGAATGAGTTTGAACTGCCATAACATGAGGAATTTCGGAATTGACAATAGTGTAGAAAGTGGATTGGAAAGTATTGTAGACGGTGTGTCAAACGTAACACACGAACAAAGACGAGGCCGAATTTGCCGTACCTATTGCCATCACAACCATAGGCCATGGGGCAGATATGTAGCAGAATTTGAGAGAATTGTGGACACTTTGAGACATGAATCGACGGGATTTTCTCCAGAGGAAATCCTGCTGGATGACAGAAGTAAAAGTTTAGTGGAAGAGATAATCAAATTCCCTCCACGGATTGACATTAGTATTGGTGTGAAAAAAGATCGTTTGCGAGAAGTAATGAAGCTAAAAGCCGATGCTCGCATACGTCGTCATGACGCTAAAGCGCGTTTTGCTAAGTTTGCAATCGGAGACTTAGTACTTGTAAAAGCTCATGAGAAATCGAGCGAGATAGACCATGAAAACTCTAAATTTAAGTTTGTTTATAATGGACCATATAAAGTCATTGGTATGCCTCACACAAATGCTTACGGAATATTGTAGACTTGAAATTGTACCAACCTAGGATCGATTAATACCACACAATGGGTAATTTATACAGTATGTAAAATAGAGTGTAAGATTTAACGATTTGCTAGATTGCCATGCTTTTGCCTGACCTAGAGGTCATTAAAGAAGTTGTAATTAATAAGTAATTTATGTTGATTAAATGATTTAAGAGTTACTGAATATTAATCAATTTAAAAATCCAAGCTGCTAGTTTAAGTTTTCAGCTGAGTCACAGTAGATTAAGCAATGTAAATATGATTTTGTAACTAGCTGTAAGATTCCATAAATATGTGATTTACTAGTCATTGCCGATGTACTTAGACGCTGTTTTAAGTTTCAGGCTAGTACATGCGTGTGATGATGGACAGTGTTGAGTTATCCGCTGTGATAGTGTTTATGGACTCCTTGAGATTACTCGGGAGTGAGTTTTTCCGAAAGAATTCATTGGAAGGGACGTTCTGGAAACGCCGTCACAAGGGCGAGTGAGATCAAGCGTGCCGCACACGCGGGCGCAACAATACTGGCGAGGCGAGCCGCTGTCGGCTCTTGTGCCGCTGTTGGCTCTTGGGCCGCTGTCGGCATTCTTTGTACTTGCGAGTACGGAAGGCGGAATTGTTTTTCTTCCTGGACAGCTGAAAGAATTCTACTGTCAATATTTATGTTTTTTTCGATCTGATGTGTGTTATTTTCTTGTTTAGCGTTTAATGGACTCCCATGACGAGAATATTAATTATGAAAGGGTTATGTAAAAATGTGTATTCTATGTAATTAATTATTAATTTGCGTATTTTCATCTACCTGTTTTTATGACCATGTACTCTGATTAATTTTGTAAATAGTATTCCATTTCTTGATACTGTTGGGAATTTTGACAATTTTAGAATAGCTAAACCATTTTCTATGTTTTCTATGAATTTTAATATGTTGTCAACCTGTTTTATTTTGTGCAAGATGACAGAGTGGAATAAGATTAGGAGTGTCTCCACTCAATTATTATGGTCTAAAGAAATTTATTTATGCTTGATTAGACGAATGCTAAATTTTGTTGATGTTTTGAGCATATGCATTTCCGCTGTTTCTTTTTTGGGACATTTTCTGAGTCTGTTTACGTTACACGAACATCCTCAGACAATGTGGGGCACGTGTAACGCCGGAAATGCATATACTCCTATTTCCATCTATTGTACTATTATTTTTTTTCCTTGTTTTGTTACCTCAAGATATGACATTTCTGTCTCTTTATATACTGTAATTGTTTTACTGTTTGTATATATATATTTATGCACTTATGTCGATGTATAATTGGTTTGTTGTGTAAAGAGTATTTGTATTTTTACGCTGGGTCTTGCCTAGGGAAAACTGCTATCGAACGATTACATCGATAGGTCGTGTGAAGAATCAAAGTTTGTAGGATCTTTGGGAGTGTTAACTCTGCCGCGTGGAGCGCGGGCTGAGCAGAGTCGGAGTGAGTCTGGCGGGAGTAGCGAGTGGAGCAGGTGTTGTGTGACGCTCCCGCGAGTTGCCGCGCTTTCGGGGTTTGGCAGCATGTAATTGCGCTCGACTCGCGATGATAGTTTCTGACATGGTGTCGCGGACGGGAAGCATTAGCTGGTGCACGTCAAGAGCCCGTTTCGCCTGGTGACCGTGTCGAGAAGAAGGCGCGCCAACATCCAGCTTCTGCAACAGCGACGGCCGACAATGAGTGACTGTCGCCACCTCCTCGATCGACGGCTTCAAACCTTCAATCAACCAACAAGGAAGACTAAAAGCACGTAAAGTTTCAGAACTGTATGGCAGACCTCAGCTTTTCAAATTGTTCCATTTGCCTCGCAAAATTACAGCAGCTTAGCATGAACCTTTGTTGCTCATTGTCCCAATTGCATTGCCAAGCAGGGTCCCTTCCTTTTCCGAAATGAACCCGAGTGTCGTTGAAATTCAAACGCCAGCATTAAAATAATATGATTAGATTTCACTGCTTTAATTTCAAAGTTCAATTATGGCATTAATAGCTGGCTACAATATTCAGATTACACGAGCACAAATTTAGAGTGCGAGTTTTGTTAGCATATTTTAGCTTACCTGTGACTGCAGCTCAGCTTGGTACGTACTAAATTTTACTATTGTTAATAGTTCAGAATCATTTAATTCAAGTTCAAAGTTAAATCCATTGTTTCTAAATTGCGTAGAGTCAAGTTGCTTTTGAAATGATTGTTGAGGTAGTCCAAGACTAAGCGTATTTTACTGGATTTTGATGTGCTTCAGAAAGAAAGCTCACTATTAACTTCAGTCACTAAATTAACTTTCGATTTTCCGGTTTTATTAATTCTTTTGCTAAATTAAGTCAGAGTGTAGTGAAATTTATTACTTCTGACAAACTTTCAGTTTTCACACTACACGTGTCAACCTTCAGTTGCCACGCTTCTAGTGTTAATTATATGTGTAATATCCTTTCTTTTTCAGTTACTATAGTAATTGTCCTTAGGACTGGCGACCGTGATTTCCCCCAAATCTCAAATATCTAATTACCGCTAGTTAACTGTTAACGTAACGGCCGCACATTTACTTTCTTTATTAACTTTACCCCTTTTCAAAATTAATTCCCACCAGTTTCATTAGCACATTTCCTTTCATTTAGATGTAACCCTTTCCTCCCTCTTTACCGACAGGTTAACTTCGGTGACGATTGCTTTTCCAAAACTCCCATTAGGTACACGCGGTTTCATTTTTCACTGTCATTAAGGTCGGTAAGTGAGGGGGAGGTTACATGCGGAAGTGTTTAAACTCAGAAGAGCGTTCCTGTTGCCACTATGCAGCAATTCTAGACGAATGGTGTGTCGCATAGTCCTGGTGGAATCGCCCAAGTCCGTCGGAATGCACAGTGGACATGAATGGATGCAGGTGATCAGACAGGATCCTTAAGTACGTGTCACTTGTCAGAGTCGCATCTAGACGTATCAGGGGTCCCATATCACTCCAGCTGCGCACGCCCCAGATCATTACAGAAGTTCCACCAGCTGAAACAGCCCTCTGCAGGGGCCATGGATTCACGGGGTTGTCTCCATACCCGTACACGTCCATCTGCTCGATACACTTTGGAACGAGACTCGTCCGACCAGGCAACATGTTTCCAGTCATCAACAGTCGGTGTTGATGGGCCCAGGCGAGGCGTAAGACTTTGTGTCGTGCAGTCATGCCCTTCGGCTCCGATAGCCCATATCGATGATGTTTCGTTGAATGGTTCGCACGCTTACATTTTTTCATGGTCCAGCATTGAAATCTGCAGCAATTTACGGAAGGGTAGTACTTCCGCCAAGTTGAACGATTCTATTCAGGTGTCGTTGGTATCGTTTTTGGGATCTTCTTCCGGCCGCAGCGATGTCGGAGATTTGATGTTTTACCGGATCCCTGATACTCATGATACAATCCTGAACCATCGTACAGGGAAAACCCCAGTAACCGGTGCGCCAGGCACTTGTTATCATTGTACAATTTTGGTAAACATTTTTGGAATACAGTGATCAATAGATTATTATATTTTGACTAAAGTTCAGTCTTGATCACACCATTTATGTTTCAATGATATAGGTAACCGGTTTCGGTTATTTTTACATAACCATCATCAGACCCATGGCTCCCTTAGGATGGTAGGCGGAGCTCTCCTCAGCTGCTACGAAGTAAGTTGACTTCGTAGCAGCTGAGGAGAGCTCCGCCTACCATCCTAAGGGAGCCATGGGTCTGATGATGGTTATGTAAAAATAACCGAAACCGGTTACCTATATCATTGAAACATAAATGGTGTGATCAAGACTGAACTTTAGTCAAAACATACTTGTTATCTTGCCGACCGCTGCCCCGTATTCTGCCTGTTCTCATATCTCTGTATTTGAATACGCATGACTATACCAGTTTCTTTGGCGCTTCAATGTAATTATTACAGTCAACATCAACCCATGAACCATGGACCTTGCCGTTGGTGGGGAGGCTTGCGTGCCTCAGCGATACAGATATCCGTACCGTAGGTGCAACCACAACGGAGGGGTATCTGTTGAGAGGCCAGACAAACGTGTGGTTCCTGAAGAGGAGCAGCAGCCTTTTCAGTAGTTGCAAGGGCAACAGTCTGGATGATTGACTGATCTGGCCTTGTAACAATAACCAAAACGGCCTTGCTGTGCTGGTACTGCGAACGGCTGAAAGCAAGAGGAAACTACAGCCGTAATTTTTCCCGAGGGCATGCAGCTTTACTGTATGATTACATGATGATGGCGTCCTCTTGGGTAAAATATTCCGGAGGTAAAATAGTCCCCCATTCGGATCTCCGGGCGGGGACTACTCAAGAGGATGTCGTTATCAGGAGAAAGAAAACTGGCGTTCTACGGATCGGAGCGTGGAATGTCAGATCCCTTAATCGGGCAGGTAGGTTAGAAAATTTAAAAAGGGAAATGGATAGGTTGAAGTTAGATATAGTGGGAATTAGTGAAGTTCGGTGGCAGGAGGAACAAGACTTCTGGTCAGGTGACTACAGGGTTATAAACACAAAATCAAATAGGGGTAATGCAGGAGTAGGTTTAATAATGAATAGGAAAATAGGAATGCGGGTAAGCTACTACAAACAGCATAGTGAACGCATTATTGTGGCCAAGATAGATACGAAGCCCACACCTACTACAGTAGTACAAGTTTATATGCCAACTAGCTCTGCAGATGGCGAAGAAATTGAAGAAATGTATGATGAAATAAAAGAAATTATTCAGATTGTGAAGGGAGACGAAAATTTAATAGTCATGGGTGACTGGAATTCGTGTCTAGGAAAAGGGAGAGAAGGAAACATAGTAGGTGAATATGGATTGTGGGACAGTAATGAAAGAGGAAGCCGCCTGGTAGAATTTTGCACAGAGCACAACATAATCATAACTAACACTTGGTTTAAGAATCATGAAAGAAGGTTGTATACTTGGAAGAACCCTGGAGATACTAAAAGGTATCAGATAGATTATATAATGGTAAGACAGAGATTTAGGAACCAGGTTTTAAACTGTAAGACATTTCCAGGGGCAGATGTGGACTCTGACCACAATCTATTGGTTATGACCTGTAGATTAAAACTGAAGAAACTGCAAAAAGGTGGGAATTTAAGGAGATGGGACCTGGATAAACTAAAAGAACCAGAGGTAGTACAGAGATTCAGAGAGAGCATAAGGGAGCAATTGACAGGAATGGGGGAAATAAATACAGTAGAAGAAGAATGGGTAGCTTTGAGGGATGAAGTAGTGAAGGCAGCAGAGGATCAAGTAGGTAAAAAGACGAGGGCTAGTAGAAATCCTTGGGTAACAGGAGAAATATTGAATTTAATTGATGAAAGGAGAAAATATAAAAATGCAGTAAGTGAAACAGGCAAAAAGGAATACAAACGTCTCAAAAATGAGATCAACAGGAAGTGCAAAATGGCTAAGCAGGGATGGCTAGAGGACAAATGTAAGGATGTAGAGGCCTATCTCACTAGGGGTAAGATAGATACCGCCTACAGGAAAATTAAAGAGACCTTTGGAGATAAGAGAACGACTTGTATGAATATCAAGAGCTCAGATGGAAACCCAGTTCTAAGCAAAGAAGGGAAAGCAGAAAGGTGGAAGGAGTATATAGAGGGTCTATACAAGGGCGATGTACTTGAGGACAATATTGTGGAAATGGAAGAGGATGTAGACGAAGATGAAATGGGAGAAACGATACTGCGTGAAGAGTTTGACAGAGTACTGAAAGACCTGAGTTGAAACAAGGCCCCGGTAGTAGACCAACATTCCATTGGAACTGCTGACGGCCGTGGGAGAGCCAGTCCTGACAAAACTCTACCATCTGGTGAGCAAGATGTATGAAACAGGCGAAATACCCTCAGACTTCAAGAAGAATATAATAATTCCAATCCCAAAGAAAGCAGGTGTTGACAGATGCGAAAATTACCGAACTATCAGCTTAATAAGTCACAGCTGCAAAATACTAACACGAATTCTTTACAGACGAATGGAAAAACTAGTAGAAGCCAACCTCGGGGAAGATCAGTTTGGATTCCGTAGAAACACTGGAACACGTGAGGCAATACTGACCTCACGACTTATCTTAGAAGAAAGATTAAGGAAAGGCAAACCTACGTTTCTAGCATTTGTAGACTTAGAGAAAGCTTTTGACAATGTTGACTGGAATACTCTCTTTCAAATTCTAAAGGTGGTAGGGGTAAAATACAGGGAGCGAAAGGCTATTTACAATTTGTACCGAAACCAGATGGCAGTTATAAGACTCGAGGGGCATGAAAGGGAAGCAGTGGTTGGGAAGGGAGTAAGACAGGGTTGTAGCCTCTCCCCGATGTTGTTCAATCTGTATATTGAGCAAGCAGTAAAGGAAACAAAAGAAAAATTCGGAGTAGGTATTAAAATTCATGGAGAAGACATAAAAACTTTGAGGTTCGCCGATGGCATTGTTATTCTGTCAGAGACAGCAAAGGACTTGGAAGAGCAGTTGAATGGAATGGACAGTGTCTTGAAAGGAGGATATAAGATGATCAACAAAAGCAAAACAAGGATAATGGAATGTAGTCTAATTAAGTCGGGTGATGCTGAGGGAATTAGATTAGGAAATGAGGCACTTAAAGTAGTAAAGGAGTTTTGCTATTTGGGGAGCAAAATAACTGATGATGGTCGAAGTAGAGAGGATATAAAATGTAGGCTGGCAATGGCAAGGAAAGCGTTTCTGAAGAAGAGAAATTTGTTAACATCCAGTATTGATTTAAGTGTCAGGAAGTCATTTCTGAAAGTATTCGTATGGAGTGTAGCCATGTATGGAAGTGAAACATGGACGATAAATAGTTTGGACAAGAAGAGAATAGAAGCTTTCGAAATGTGGTGCTACAGAAGAATGCTGAAGATTAGATGGGTAGATCACATAACTAATGAGGGAGTATTGAATAGGATTGGGGAGAAGAGAAGTTTGTGGCACAACTTGACCAGAAGAAGGGATCGGTTGGTAGGACATGTTCTGAGGCATCAAGGGATCACCAATTCAGTATTGGAGGGCAGCGTGGAGGGTAAAAATCGTAGGGGGAGACCAAGAGATGAATACACTAAGCAGATTCAGAAGGATGTAGGTTGCAGTAGGTACTGGGAGATGAAAAAGCTTGCACAGTATAGAGTAGCATGGAGAGCTGCATCAAACCAGTCTCAGGACTGAAGACCACAACAACAACAACAACAACATCAAATATGATGTCTTTTTAAAAAAGTGAGGAATTTGATACCGACTCCAGTGGAGGGGGGACCCAGAAACCCGCGCTGCGACACCGGTAGCGCCAGCGCTGTGAGTGAAGAGCAGGGCGCGGCGGGGGATGGGCCAGCGCCTCCAAGGCAGACCAGGTGGGCGGGGGCGGCGGCGGGGGCGGTGAGCGAGGCGCCCCCAGGGGCTGCGGCAGCCACTTTGCCAAGTCGTTCCCAAGTCGCGCCACATTCCTCAGCAGGGGCTGTTTATACCGGCCCGGCCCGTGTTGTTTTAAATACGTCTTGGTTTGCTGGCCGACCGTGAAATTCCCGAGGCTAAAGTTTTCGCTCTCCGTCGACTTTGTGGGCCTCGCGGGAGCGGTCGCGGCTCCTTGTAGCTCTCTGCCGGGCCCTAGGACCGCGCACAGACGTACGGGCCTCCGCAGGACTTGAGACCTCCTCGCTGCGACCCCTCTGGCTCCTGTGGCACCGACGTCCTCCTCAACGTCCTCGCATCCAACCCACCACCACACAGGGTATTTTTCTTCCCTTAAGGAGAGACCCAGGGTCCCGTCTTTTCCCTGTCATACGAGGGTCACTCAAAAAAAAATGCATACTATTTTTGTAATAATATAGTTTTCATTCTGCATGTGTGAAAGTTTTAAAGTGTGTAGATACATCCTTCCCGCTTGTTTTCAAACTTAGTTCAACCTGTTCCCGTGAGTGGCGCCGTCACAGCATGTCTTCAAGATGGCTGCTACACTTGTCGTTTGTCAGAAGCAACGTGCTGTCATAGAATTCCAGTGCTGTGAAAACGAGACAGTGGGGAACATACACAAGAGGTTGAAAACGGTGTACGCAGATGCTGCTGTCGATCGCAGTACAGTTACTCAGTGGGCAGGCAGGTTACGTGACGAAAGCGGGCACGGCAATATTGAAGATTGTCCTCGCAGCGGCAGGCCTCGTACTGCACACACTTCAGAGAGTTAATGAATTGCTGACTGCTGACAGACGCATCGCAGTGAACGAATTGTCTCGCTAAGTTGGGGTAGGGGAAGGAAGTGTTTGCAGAACACTGAAAGTGTTGCCGTTAAAAAAGGTTTGTGCCAGGTGGGTTCCCAGGGTGTTGACAGTTGCTCACAAAGAAACAAGAAAAATGGTATGCAGTGAACTTTTGGATCAGTACGAGAATGGTGGAGATGAATTTCTTGGAAGAATTGTGACAGGTGATGAAACATGGCTCCATCATTTTTCTCCAGAGACGAAGAGGCAATCAATGAAATGGCATCATACAAATTCACCCAAGAAAAAAAAAATTCAAAACCACACCCTCTGCTGGAAAAGTTATGGCTAAGCGTTTTTCTATTCCGAAGGACTCTTGCTTTTGGACATCATGCCAAGTGGAACCACTATAAATTCTGATGCATATGTGACGACACTGAAGAAACTTGAAGCTCGACTGAGTCGTGTTCGACCACACCGGCAAAAGCAGAATGTTTTGCTGTTGCACGACAATGCACGGCCACATATCAGTCAAAAAACCATGGAAACGATCACAAAATTCGGATGGACATCACTGAAACACCCGCCTTACAGTCCTGACCTGGCTCCATGTGACTATCATCTCTTTGGGAAACTGAAAGACTCTCTTCGTGGAACAAGGTTTGAAGATGATGACTACCTTCTGCACGCTGCCAAACAGTGGCTGCAACAGGTTGGTCCAGAATTTTACCAACACTATCTAATCAAAAAGTTTCTCTACACCCTCTGTCATGAGGAACTTACCACTAGGTGCCTCGAGAGATGGCCCAACTAGTATGAAAGAAGACGGGGAGTATTGCGTTGTCAGCAGAGAAGAGGAATGGCTGAGTCAGCAGACCTCAGTCACCTGGAACGTGGACTAATCACTGGATGTCACACATCTCAATGCTTCTAAGCCTGCCCAGGTCGGTTGTTGATGATATCACTGTGCCCTGCAAACGCGGAGAAACAACCCCAGCTAAAACAAGACCAAGCAGACCTCACGTACAGTGAGGTGACAAAAATCTTGGGATACTTCCAAATATCGTGTCAGACTTCCTTTTACCCTTCGTAGTGCAACTCATCGTGGTGTGGACTCAGGAAGGCGTTGGACGTCTCCCTCAGAGATATTGAGCCATGCCGCCTAGGCAGCCTCCACAATTTCGGAAGTGTTGCCGGTGCAGAACCGGACCTGTCGGTCATGTCTCATAAATGTTCGATGGGATTCATGTCGGGCCATCTGAGTGGCCAAATTCTTCACTTAAACTGTCCAGAATGTTCTTCGAACTAATCGCCAACAGTTGTGGCCTGCTGACATTGGGCGTTGTCATCCATAAAAATTCGATCGTTGTTTGAAAACATGAAGTCCATAAATGACACTGTCCATTCCTAGTAAACACGGCCCCACCTTTACGGAGCCACTACCAACTCCATGACTTCGTGGGGTCTGCGCCACACTCCAACCCTACTACCAGGTCTTACAAATTGAAAATGGAACTATCTCACCAGGTCACCGTTTTCCAATCGTCTACTGTCCGATCAATATGGTCACGAGCCTAGAAGAGACACTACAGACGATGTTGTACTGTAAGCAAGACACTCGCATCCTCCTCTGGCAACACAGCCAAATAACGCCAAATTTCGCCGCACTGTCCTAACGGATACGTCCGTCGTGCGTCCCACATTGATTTCCGTGATTATTTTACGCGTAGTTGCTTGTCTGTTAGCACTGACAACTCTACACAAACGACGCTGCCCTAGGTCGTTAAGTGAAGGCCGACGGCCACTGCGTTGTCCGTGGTGCGAGGTAATGCCTGAAATTTGGTAGTCTCGGCACACTCTTGACCGCCCGATGTGGCCGAGCGGTTCTAGGCGCTTCAATCTGGAACCGAGCGACCGCTACTGTCGCATGTTCGAATCCTGCCTCGGGCATGGATGTGTGTGCTGTCCTTAGGTTAGTTATGTTTAAGTAGTTCTAAGTTCTAGGGGACTGATGACCTCAGATGTTAAGTCCCATGGTCCTCAGAGCCATTTTGAAACGTCCCCTTTGAACAATTATACATGACTGTGCTTAAACTGACACACAATATTTTTAGCGCAACGCAATCTGACTTTCAAAAATCCCTACAAAAGAATGGCCCTGACTAACATTAACCTACACCTTTCACAAATCACTTACCTCACAAAAATCTTCGTTACTCGAACTACTGCAATACAGCGAGCGCCACTACTGCCAGCTAAATAAAAGATTCAAACTACGGAAGACACTAACTACTGATAGGCATAGTTAGCAAATGAAAGATTTTAATAGAGAACAAACAATGCATTTACCTTAATAGTCACAATATATATATAGCTGTTCATGACATCCAGTCTTACAAATTTCAAAACTCCGCCATCTCTCTCCCCACATCCACCACTGCTGGCGGCTCACCTCCAACTGCGTAACGCTACTTGCTGTTAACAGCCAACTGCCCAACACTACAATGGCAGACAACAATGCAAACTAGCCACAGACTGCACACAGCACAGCCAGTGATTTTCATACAGAGCGCTACGTCGCGTTACCAATAAGAAAACCTAAACAGCCTAATTACAATTTGAAACATTTTTCGGCACACTGTGCATCTCGAAATATTGAATTCCCTTACGATTTCCGAAACGGAAACCACGTGTGTACGTTTACCTCACCCCTCATGGTAATGTACATGTGCCTCAGTGAAAAAGACCAATAAAAAGGTGTTAACATGTGGACGTAATATGGTGTTCCAGTCTCTTCTGTACCTAAGGTCCATCACCGTTCCCTTTGGATCCCTACATAATTCGGTGCTCTCCGATACACACGATCGAACAGCGGAGGAGTGTTACTCAAGCTCCAACTTTAGGTTACAATATCTCCGGATGTAATTAACATTTTACAATGCAACAAACGGCACTGATTACGTATTTGTTTATATGTTCAGATGTGCTAACAAAACTAACGGGGTTCCATTTTAAAAAAAACTAAGTTTGTGTTAAAAAAACATACTTCCGTGCATTTTTTTATGGTTTGTATTAACCAATTACACTAACCCCTCTCCTCACGTTCGGTCTGTGGAATCAATTCGTCAGTATTTGATGTGATTCACGAAATATATATCCATCGGTAACGTTAGGTGACTCACCCTGTATATTGTAAACAGCAACGGTCCTATCACACTTCCCTGTGGTACTGTCGATATTACCTTTACATCTGTCGATTTAGGACTAATGACCTCAGCAGTTGAGTCGCATAGTGCTCTGAGCTCTGTCGATTTAGTTCCGTTAAGAGCGACGTGTTGAGTTCTATTTGCTAGAAAGTCTTGAATCCAATCGCAGGTCTGCTCCGATACTCCGTAAGCTGGTATTTTTTTTCATTAAACGGCAATGCGGAACAGTGTCGAATGCCTTCCTGAAGTCGAGGAACACAGCATCAAGCTGAGCGCCGTCGTCCACTGCGCTGTGGATCTCATGGAGGAACAGAGCGAGCTGCCAC
This sequence comes from Schistocerca piceifrons, assembly GCF_021461385.2. Classification (NCBI taxonomy): domain Eukaryota; kingdom Metazoa; phylum Arthropoda; class Insecta; order Orthoptera; family Acrididae; genus Schistocerca; species Schistocerca piceifrons. The sequence goes on from NC_060138.1 coordinate 1,218,588,881, forward strand.
TCTCATCTTAGGGACAAACAAAAATTGTTGTAACAGTTTTGCGCAAAGCGTGAGTCCATACTGGGCAGTGTATAAGTGCGTCTGGTGTTTCAATTTACCGACAACTGTTTTTGCCGGCCGCGGTGGTCTCGCGGTTAAGGCGCTCAGTCTGGAACCGCGCGACCGCTACGGTCGCAGGTTCGAATCCTGCCTCGGGCATGGATGTGTGTGATGTCCTTAGGTTAGTTAGGTTTAAGTAGTTCTAAGTTCTAGGGGACTAGTGACCTCAGCATTTAAGTCCCATAGTGCTTCGAGCCATTTGAACCATTTGACAACTGTTTTCGTAACTTTCTCACCCCCGAATGATAACGTTCTCTTACTAGATGTGTGATACACCATTTTTGATCCGCATTTATAATGAAATCAGATCTGAATTACGGAGTTATAATGGATTTTAGAGTAGAAACAGTCTTTCCGTTTCCAATAATTCATCAAACGTACACTTGTCTTTGGTGCTGACTAATTTTGTGACAAGACGCTGCTGAATTCTGTGCTTCTCCTCGAAACAATCGCACGAAGTATTTGATGCTGTGAATAAAAAAGTTTTCGACTGCAGTGAGGCCGCTACAGCTATTCTCCAATGCAGTCGTGTAGTAATCAGATGCCATTGTTTTTAGCCTGTGTAAAAGATCGAACACCCACGAACCGACCATTTTATATTTATCTCTGACCGATTCACCACCTATCACTTGACCCTCCATCGTGATAGCTGTTTAGTACTCGTGAGCTTTCGCACTCTTAAACACTGCCCGGTACGGACTAACAATTCCCGGAAAATTGTTACCAACAATTTTTTGTTTTTCTGCAAGTAGTCAGTGGCAAATTTGGTCCTCAAGTCCAACACGACGAAAAAGCAATTAATGGAACGACAACAAAAGTTGTTTGAAACAGCTACAAAATCTGGAAAGCTCGTAAAAGATACCTGTCATGAGTTTTTGTATACAGTTTTGTGATCCCTGCGTTCCTATATATTACTGACTCGTGGGACGAGCAAAGCTACATCTAGTTATACGATGACCTGGTTATCGATGAAATCATTATATCGACGTCTTCAATAAAAATAATTCCGCCAAACTGTATGCCATTCTGTCAACCCTACACCGCATACTTTCACTGACATGTGAAGTTACACTCGCTTTTTAGAGAAGTGCACTATTCGCATTTCACAGCAAATGACAATCACAAGTAGAGGCGATATAATCAATAAAACACACTCCTGAAGCCGCAGTCAATTGCAGATTCCAGCTTTCGAGAAATTGTTTCGATATGTGTGATTTAGCAACGTTAACGAGGTTGCTTTTTCCGATAATATTCACACCAAAAGCCGGCCGATGAGGCCGAACGGTTCTAGGCACTTCAGTCCGGAACCGCGCGACTCCTATGGGCGCAGGTTCGAATCCTGCCTCCTGCATGGATGTGTGTGGTTTAGATTAGATTAGACTAGATTAATACTAGTTCCATGGATCATGAATACGATATTTCGTAATGATGTGGAACGAGTCGAATTTTCTAATACATGACATAATTAAGTTAATTTAACAACATACTTAAGTTAATATAACAACTTTATTTTTTTGTGTTTTTTGTTTTTCTTTATTTTTTATTTTTATTTTTTTTATTTTTTAAATATTTTTTCTTTTTTTTCTTAATTTATATCTAAAAATTCCTCTATGGAGTAGAAGGAGTTGTCATTCAGAAATTCTTTTAATTTCTTCTTAAATACTTGTTGGTTATCTGTCAGACTTTTGATACTATTTGGTAAGTGACCAAAGACTTTAGTGCCAGTATAATTCACCCCTTTCTGTGCCAAAGTTAGATTTAATCTTGAATAGTGACGATCGTCCTTTCTCCTAGTGTTGTAGTTATGCACACTGCTATTACTTTTGAATTGGGTTTGGTTGTTAATAACAAATTTCATAAGAGAGTATATATACTGAGAAGCTACTGTGAATATCCCTAGATCCTTAAATAAATGTCTGCAGGATGATCTTGGGTGGACTCCAGCTATTATTCTGATTACACGCTTTTGTGCAATAAATACTTTATTCCTCAGTGATGAATTACCTCAAAATATGATGCCATATGAAAGCAATCAGTGAAAATAGGCGTAGTAAGCTAATTTACTAAGATGTTTATCACCAAAATTTGCAATGACCCTTATTGCATAAGTAGTTGAACTCAAACGTTTCAGCAGATCATCAATGTGTTTCTTCCAATTTAATCTCTCATCAATGGACACACCTAAAAATTTGGAATATTCTACCTTAGCTATATGCTTCTGATTAAGGTCTATATTTATTAATGGCGCCATACCATTCCCTGTACGGAACTGTATGTACTGTGTCTTATCAAAATTCAGTGAGAGTCCGTTTACAAGGAACCACTTAGTAATTTTCTGAAAGACAGTATTGACAATTTCATCAGTTAATTCTTGTTTGTCAGATGTGATTACTATACTTGTATCATCAGCAAAGAGAACTAACTTTGCCTCTTCATGAATATAGAATGGCAAGTCATTAATATATAATAAGAACAACAAAGGACCCAAGACTGACCCTTGTGGAACCCCATTCTTGATAGTTCCCCAGTTTGAGGAATGTGCTGATCTTTGTATGTTACGAGAACTACTTATTTCAACTTTCTGCACTCTTCCAGTTAGGTACGAATTAAACCATTTGTGCACTGTCCCACTCATGCCACAATACTTGAGCTTGTCTAGCAGAATTGCATGATTTACACAATCAAAAGCCTTTGAGAGATCACAAAAAATCCCAATGGGTGGTGTTCAGTTATTCAGATCATTCAAAATTTGACTGGTGAAAGCATATATGGCATTTTCTGTTGAAAAACCTTTCTGGAAACCAAACTGACATTTTGTTAGTACTTCATTTTTACAGATATGTGAAGCTACTCTTGAATACATTACTTTCTCAAAAATTTTGGATAAAGCTGTTAGAAGGGATATTGGACGGTAATTGTTGACATCAGATCCATCCCCCTTTTTATGCAATGGTATAACAATAGCATATTTCAGTCTATCAGGGAAAATGCCCTGTTCCAGAGAGCTATTACACAGGTGGCTGAGAATCTTACTTATCTGTTGAGAACAAGCTTTTAGTATTTTGCTGGAAATGCCATCAATTGCATGTGAGTTTTTGCTTTTAAGCAAGTTTATTATTTTCCTAATTTCAGAGGGAGAAGTGGGTGAGATTTCAATTGTATCAAATTGCATAGGTATGGCCTCTTCCATTAACAGCCTAGCATCTTCTAATGAACACCTGGATCCTACTATATCCACAACATTTAGAAAATGATTATTAAAAATATTTTCAACTTTTGACTTTTTGTTCGTAAAGTTTTCATTCAATTTGACGGTAATACTGTCTTCCTCTGCTCTTGGTTGACCTGTTTCTCTTTTAATAATATTCCAAATTGTTTTAATTTTATTATCAGAATTGCTGATTTCAGACATGATACACATACTCCTGGATTTTTTAATAACTTTTCTTAATATAACACAGTAGTTTTTATAATTTTTGATAGTTTCTGGGTCACTACTCTTTCTTGCTATCAGATACATTTCCCTTTTCCGGTTACAAGATATTTTTATACCCTTAGTAAGCCATGGTTTGTTACAAGGTTTCTTACGGGTATATTTAACTATTTTCTTGGGGAAGCAGTTTTCAAATGCATTTACAAAAATGTCATGAAATAAATTATATTTTAAATTGGCATCAGGTTCACGGTACACCTCATCCCAGTCTAACTGCTGTAGGCTTTCCCTGAAATTTGCAATTGTTAAATCGTTGACTGAACGTACTACTTTGGAGGACTGTTTAGTATTGCTGAATGGATCTATGTCATATTTTGTAACTAGCTGTGCACCATGATCAGAAAGACCATTCTCAACAGGCTGAGCATTTATCTGGTGTCCTTAGGTTAGTTAGGGTTTAAGTAGTTCTAAGTTCTAGGGGACTGTTGACCTCAGATGTTAAGTCCCATAGTGCTCAGAGCCATTTGAACCATTTTTCACTTCAAAAAAGTTGACTGTAGCATATGTGCCTCCGTACGTTGCTCGTGGTGCTACGAATTTGTATGATTTGAATGTTTTTATGAAATATATTACCCGGGAGAATGTACTGTTTCCCTTCAAGTATAAATTAAAAATCAAAGCAAAAACTGAAACACTAGGATTTATATGGTTCTTTTTTGAATCACTGTTAATAATACAAGATTATATAAGATTTGTGGTGGTAAAATCTATTTTTAATAAGATTTGAAATGCTTATTTCTTTAGGCAATAATTCCCTTGCATTTAATAATATCACCAAAATATTGACGTCACATACAATAAAATAAAAAAATCATAAGACTGGTTTTCAAAACGGAGAGGAACATTTCGACTCTGTGTTCTTAACCGAAATTCTGGCAATTCACATTGTTTTACAAAGTGCAAGCGGACTCGTAAGCAGCGTCTACACATCGGCCGCATTTTCTCGGAAAGTGTTGATTGTCAGCACCTAAGCCAAAATAGGTCTCCCTTCTTTTTCATCCTTCTTTCAGCCTACATAGTTTCGTCTGCGTCAGAGACCGTCCTATGGATGAAAGTTATCTGTTTAAATTTATTTTAGTGAACGTGGGTCAGTAACGTTGAGAACGCGTGGGGAAATCTAACTGCGAGAATTCTAAGAAAATCATGTTGTTGTTGTTGTGGTCTTCAGTCCAGAGACTGGTTTGATGTAGCTCTCCATGCTACTCTACCCTATGCAAGCATCTTCATCTCCGAGTAATTACTGCAACCTACATCCTTCTGAATGTGCTTAGTGTATTCATCTCTTGGTCTTCCTCTACAATTTTTACCCTCCACGCTTCCCTCCATCACTAAATTGGTGATCCCTTGATGCCTTAGAACGTGTCCTACTAACCAATCCCTTCTTCTAGTCAAGTTGTGTCACAAATTAAGAGAATTTGTGGCAAGAAAATCATACCATTTCTCAAATGTTATCACAAAAGCTGACTGTGGACTTCGATGAAAAATTGACTGCTTTGAAACGATAGTTGATCCTTGTGTAAATTACTTAAGGAAAAAGTCTGTTTTCTACACTATTTTTCTTGCCTATGTCGCACTGGATAACGCCGCGCAAACTGCTCTCGTAGTTACTGTGTGTCTCGATATCAGAGCTGAAAAATCCAACTACTAAGATAACGCAAAGGTACATTGCGTTCTCTAAGAACATTGCTATCACTCTAGGTTCATGATTTATGATAATCGTTTTAAGCAAATTGAAAATTAATTGACTCTTGGGATGTGAAGAAACACTTTGCGTTTGATGAGCTCAAGAGCAATCCGATCTCATTTGACTTAATTACATGTAATGAAATTTCAATTACAGCTTAGCTTTCTCTGAAATCACGTGAGTGTAATCTAATAATTACAAAAATTAAAGTGCACATGTGTAATCACTCTTTAAACAACAACAAACTTAATCATTTCCTGTAATCCATTCTTCACAAAAACCATAATCAATAGTGCCAACGTTAAAATCAGTTCCTTCTCTCTCCATAATAAATCTTCCTTTAATCCACAATACAATTCCCAAAAGTCTCCACTGCTTCCTGCTTACTGTTACTAAGCCAAACCTCGACTGTTCACATCTAACATCAGAGCTCAACTGTCTGTCTCCTGTCCTTTCTTTGATATCAACGAATAAATCGGGTTCGCATCTTTTCAGAGCAAAGATCACTTCTAACTCATCTCTTGTACCGCAACTTCTCTGCCGCGGCTGCGTGCGCATGTTTAAGCAGTTTAAATTCCCTACATCCAAAACAAGAAAAATTCCCAAGATAATTTACACACACACCTCTCCCCTCGTACGCAATTTCTTCATTACGTTCTTATAGAATGTAAGTCACAACACCTAGCAGAAACAGTCATGACAGAATAAGTTGACTGCTCACAAGAAGAGGGAGAACTAATATGAAAAGATTAGCAGATGATACAGAAAAAAGAAAAATACGATAAAATATTAGGCTTTAATCTCCTCTTGAATGATGAGTGGTTTTGGGTAAGACGCAGGTTACCGGGTAATTTGTCCCATAGTTAGTTGGCTGGAAAGGGGGAAAAAGTGGGGAAATATTTAGCGTTCTGCAAAGGTACAGTCGGAGTATCCGATCTTGTATGGAGGAGTTTAGTGTTTAACGGCCCGTCGACAACGAGGTTATTAGAGGCGGAGCACAAGCTCGGATTGACGAAGAAAAGCGGCCTTGCCCTTTCGAAGGAATCATCCCGTCATTTGCCTTAAACATTTCAGAGAAAGCACGGAAAACCTAAATCTGGATGGCCGGACGCGGGTTGCAGCCGTTGTCCGTGCGAATGCGAGTCCATTGTGCTAACCAATGCGCTGTCCCACTCGACGACTATCTGGTGTTGTAGTTGTATCATGATAAGGTGTATTGAGGAAGCAGTGAGCCGGAAATCAATAAAACACACAGAGCATGTGGAAATCACGTCGCCTATCCAGTGGCGTCCAATCTAAGTACAGGACTGATGTGGTGAAACAGCCGAACGGTGCACACATATCTTATGCAAGTGTCCACCACTGACTCGAGTCGTGTCGAGTTCTCACCTGTCTGTGCTGGAAAGGGGAGCTCATCACATTAGTAAAAAATTGACACGACTAAAGACTGAACTAATTTTTGTTTAATTTGAGATGGAAGCATTTTTTTCAATTGAAGACATAAAGTCTGTATATGAGTCGGCGATCATTTTATTTTGAGCACTTTCATTTTCACAATTCCGTCTTGATGACATAGATTTGTTTACACTTTATGACCGGTTTCGGCTTATCGCCATTTTGAGATCGTTAAAATATTCCGATACAAATTATCGTCAGGTTAAACATTTGTTAAGAAATCTATGTGATCAAGACGGACTTGTGAAAATAAAAGTAAATATTTTTGTAAACTGTTGCGTTGCATATAGGCAGGAGAAAGATTATGTTGTGGTTTGGCAAGACAGCCAATCCACTATGAAGGAAGCCGAAAGGCACGAATTTAAGCTCACGCAGGCTGGCGTGAGGTCTGGAACAGGACAAGGAAATGAGACTAGCAAAAATAATACGTAGCTGCTGGAATACTTAACTTTAATCCATAGTTGGTGAACATCGCTCTTGACGGTACATGTTTTACAGCATCAATAGTAACTGGTAATGGCGCCTTGCTAGGTCGTAGCAAATGACGTAGCTGAAGGCTATGCTAACTATCGTCTCGGCAAATGAGAGCGTAATTTGTCAGTGAACCATCGCTAGCAAAGTCGGCTGTACAACTGGGGCGAGTGCTAGGGAGTGTCTCTAGACCTGCCGTGTGGCGGCGCTCGGTCTGCTATCACTGACAGTGGCGACTCGCGGGTCCGGCGTATACTAACGGACTGCGGCCGATCTAAAGGCTACCACCTAGCAAGTGTGGCGTCTGGCGGTGACAGCACAGATTACCCGCAAGCTGCACTTTGTTCATTCCAAATAAGATGCTCGTCCAAGATTACGGCAAGGTCTTTTTACTGCTTTTTGAACAGTAATTGAGAAGTATTGCCAACGGCCTTGCCGTAGTGGTGACACCGGTTCCCGTCAGATCACAGAAGTTAAGAGCTGACGGGTTGGGACGGGTGACCATCCGGTCTGCCGAGCGCTGTTGGCAAGCGGGGTGCACTCAGCCCTGAGGAGCTACTCGATTGAGAAGTAGCGGCTACGGTCTCGTAAATTGACGTACGGCCGGGAGAGCGTTGTGCTGACCACATGCCCCTCCATATCTGCATCCAGTGACGCCTGTGGGTTGAGGATGACACGGCGGCCGGTTGGTACCGTTGGGCCTTCATGGCCCGTTCGGACGGAGTCTAGTTTAGTTTAGGTAATTGAAAAGTATTGGACGGACTCTTTCACAAAAATGCCCTCTAATCAACTTTCGGTGGGTTATGAGGATGATGTGAGACTTTGTAGGTTTAGTGTGAGAAACACCTTTGTGTCCATCGTGAAGCTGAAAAAAGCTCGTCATTCGTAACTGATACGGTAGCAGACAGGTCCTTAGCGCTTGTACTTAACTGCTGTACCAACTTAGATATTGAAGGAAGTATGTTCTTTCTTAAGTGGAGCGATGTAATAGTTTTAGCGACATTTGAAAGCATTTAAAAATACGAGTACAGTGTTCTAACTGTTGACGTTGAAAGTTTTCGCAAAAGCATCCGAACAATATTCTAAAATCAAAAGACGAGGCGGCTACAAGCAGTTATTGTGGTATAGACCCCACCAAGTGGTGCTCTCGTGTCTTTTGACGGTTTACTTGTTTCCAGCAAAGCTGGCCAAATAATCATGACCGCCAAAACACATCTGAAATAGTTCTCCTAAGAGTCTTCTGTTACTCTAGACGGTAGCATACTGTTCCATTTTTTAAGACGTAACTGATGAAACGTCCCCTTAGAACAATTCTACATGACTGTGCTTAAACTGACACAATATTTTTAGCGCAACGCAATCTGACTTTCAATAATGCCTACAAAAGAATCGCCCTGACTAACATTAACCTATACCTTTCACGAATCACTTACCTCACAAAAATCTTCGTTACTCGAACTACTGCAATACAGCGAGCGCCACTACTGCCATCTAAATAAAAGATTCAAACTACGGAAGGCACTAACTACTGATAGGCATCGCGAGACTGCTACGGTCGCAGGTTCGAATCCTGCCTCGGGCATGGATGTGTGTGATGTCCTTAGGTTAGTTAGGTTTAATTATTTCTAAGTTCTAGGGGACTGATGACCACAGATGTTAAGTCCCATAGTGCTCAGAGCCATTTGAACCATTTGAACTGATAGGCATAGTTAGCAAATGAAAGATTTTAATAGAGAACAAACAATGTATTTACCTTAATAGTGTTGAAAAATCATAATATACATCGCAGTTCATGACATCCAGTCTTACAAATTTCAAAACTCCGCCATTTCTCTCCCCACATCCACCACTGCTGGCGGCTCATCTCCAACTGCGCAACGCTACGTGCTGTTCACATCCAACTGTCCAACACTACAATGGCAGACAACAATGCAAACCAGCCACACAGCACAGCCAGTGATTTTCATACAGAGCGCTACGTGGCCTTACCAATATAAAAACCTAAACAGCCTACTTACACTGTCTCTTGAGGTACAGGAGGAAACAGATTTTCAGCAGCGTTCAATAAGTAACAACACTTTCTTTCTCAAAGCATGTTGGTTTTATTCAGGACTCCAGTAGTCCATAGTATTCCCCACTCCTCTGGCTACAAAACCCTATTTTTGAACTTAATCTTCGCTCAGTCCAGCGGTCTTACGTCATCTTGCTGGGACGGCCTGTACCACTCTACTGGTCGACGTCGGAGCTTCGTCAATGATCTCCCCGTCATCGATGTACTGTCGCCACTGGAGTGCATCCTTCACTGGGCCATACAGACGGAAATCGGAAGGTGCGAGAACCGGGCTGTAAAGCGGATCCCAGCGGTCACACACCTTCCGAGTACCTCAACTGGTGGACGAGTGTGACAATACTACCAACAGAGGCGTTCAGTTGTGCAACGAGGTGTTTGACTGCGATGCGTCGATCAACTCAAATGAGACTGCACTTTCCAGCATTACAGGACTCACAGCTGTGTGCGGCCGACGTGGCACGAGCGAGATGGGACACGTTTGTGCGATCCTGTTGTGATGATTACGGACGCATCGCGAACGACTCTCCGTGACTTCGTTCACTGCCAGGTCTCCGTAGACATTCTGCAAACGCTCATGAATATCCGACGTTCTGATTTTTCTCCAAAAGAAACTCTATGACGGCTTTCTGCTTGGGCCGCCGTCAGTAATAGATGCCACCGCCGTTGAATTCAGCAGCTGTTCGTCTTGCGGTAGCGTTCACGTTTCTAGCGCACGGGGTCCCGGGTTCGATTTCCGGCGGGGTCGGGTATTTTCTCTGCTTCGAAATGTCCGGGTTTTGCGTATTCTTCATTTTCATTTCATCATCATTGACTTGCAAGTCGCCGAAGTGGCGTCAACTAAAACGGACTTGCAATACGGCGGCCAATAATGCCATACGATCATTTCATTTTTCATCAAACAATAGCAGCTGAAGAGACAATATTCCACGATGACACCCAACAAATTCCGCACTTTTTCAAAAGAAACTTCGTTCCGTTACCTATTGATAGTCTCTCGTAGAAGGAGCGTGGCATGTAAGCACAACTTATCGGTGTTTCCATCGAAATACCCGATTCCGGCCACATTGCATTTCAATTTGAGCACATTTGTCAGATAGTACTGTGAAACACTTCGTAGAAGATTTAACGTAGTAGATACTGAGTGAGTGTTCATCGTGTTGTTGTTGAGCGACAAGTTGGAAACAGTGTTGTCACTGGAGATACATACAAGATACGTTTCTTCGGGTTCATACGCCAGTGTAGAATTTTGTTGTGGTAACTAGTCCTAGCCAAACAAATTCTAATTCTGTCCATGTAGAGAATAAAGGCGTAGAATTTAATCGCCAAAACATACAAACCTCTGGAGAGTAAATTCATTATGCGTTACCCCCGAAATTATTTTTTAAAATTTCGGATTTAACAGTTTTTATTGACTACAGCTAAATGCAGGATAGACAGAGCTCCTGCAGATATTAAGTATGGTATTTTTACGACTAACAATCTTTGGCCGGCCGGAGTGGCCGTGCGGTTCTAGGCGCTACAGTCTGGAACCGAGCGATCGCTACGGTCGCAGGTTCGAATCCTGCCTCGGGCATGGATGTGTGTGATGTCCTTAGGTTGTTGTTGTTGTTGTTGTCTTCCGTCCTGAGACTGGTTTGATACTGCTCTGCATGCTACTCTATCCTGTGCAAGCCTCTTCATCTCCCAGTACCTACTGCAACCTACATCCTTCTGAATCTGCTTAGTGTATTCAACTCTTGGTCTCCCTCTACGATTTTTGCCCTCCACGCTGCCCTCCAATGCTAAACTTGTGATCCCTTGATGCCTCAGAACATGTCCTACCAACCGATCACTTCTTCTTGTCAAGTTGTGCCACAAACTCCCCTTCTCCCCAATTCTATTCAATACCTCCTCATTAGTTACGTGATCTACCCACCTTACCTTCAGCATTCTTCTGTAGCACCACATTTCAAAAGCTTCTATTCACTTCTTGTCCAAACTATTTATTGTCCATGTTTCACTTCCATACGTGGCTACACTCCGTACAAATACTTTCAGAAACGACTTCCTTACACTTAAATCAATACTCGATGTTAACAAATTTCTCTTCTTCAGAAACGCTTTCCTTGCCATTGCCAGTCTACATTTTATATCCTCTCTACTTCGACCATCATCAGTTATTTTGCTCCCCGAATAGCAAAACTCCTTTACTACTTTAAGTGTCTCATTTCCTAATCTAATTCCCTCCGCATCGCCCGACTTAATTCGACTACATTCCATTATCCTCGTTTTTCTTTTGTTTATTTTCATCTTATATCCTCCTTTCAAGACACTGTCCATTCCGTTCAATTGCTCTTCCAAGTCCTTTGCTGTCTCTGACAGAATTACAATGTCATCGGCGAATCTCAACATTTTTATTTCTACTCCATGGATTTTAATACCTACTCCGATTTTTTCTTTTGTTTCCTTTACTGCTTGCTCAATATACAGATTGAATAACATCGGGGAGAGGCTACAAGCCTGTCTCACTCCCTTCCCAACCGCTGCTTCCCTTTCATGCCCCTCGACTCTTATAACTGCCATCTGGTTTCTGTACAAATTGTAAATAGCCTTTCGCTCCCTGTATTTTTCCCATACCACCTTCAGAATTTGAAAGAGAGTATTCCAGTCAACATTGTCAAAAGCTTTCTCTAAGTCTACAAATGCTAGAAACGTAGGTTTGCCTTTCCTTAATCTTTCTTCTAAGATAAGTCGTAGGGTCAGTATTGCCTCACGTGTTCCAACATCTCTGCGGAATCCAAACTGATCTTCCCCGAGGTCGGCTTCTACCAGTTTTTCCATTCGTCTGTAAAGAATTTGCGTTAGTATTTTGCAACTGTGACTTATTAAACTGATAGTTCGGTAATTTTCACATCTGTCAACACCTGCTTTCTTTGGGATTATATATTATTATATTCTTCTTGAAGTCTGAGGGTATTTCGCCTGTCTCATGTCTTGCTCTCCAGATGGTAAATTTTCCCGAGAGCATGCAGCTTTACTGTATGGTTAAATGATGATGGCGTCCTTAGGTTAGTTAGGTTTAATTAGTTCTACGTTCTAGGCGACTGATTACCTGAGAAGTTAAGTCGCATAGTGCTCAGAGCCATTTGAACAATCTTGGCAAACAATTACACGTTTAACGTAGGCCTTTGCAGGCTTTGATTTGTACTGCTGTTTGTAAATTGTACGTCACGTTAAGTTTTGTGTAAGACTCTTAAGAAACAGATCCAAGACGTTGTAAACAGTCCTTACGTTTAATTATTGAAGAGCCTGGTATTAGTGTTTCACACTTTCGTTTATTTGCCAGTGCCTTATTTTGTGCATTCAATGCTCCATTATTTCTTGCAGCATGCAGAGCCGTATCCGAGTAATTTTAAAAAACGAAGTCGGCATAACACCTGCCCGCGGCGAAAGGTACGAATCCCAGTCCTGCACCATGTTTTAGTATGACAGAAAGTTTCGTCATGTGTGATCTTTGGATGACGTAAATTTTTAATGACCGTTGTGTTTAACACACAAAATACGTTTCCTCGGATTTCATCTCATATCGAGCCTCTATAGACCGCGTCCAAACAGCCGACCTCATTTTCCGAGTCTAGATCTGTTTCATCGGCCGGCTTTGACATCCTGCTAGCATCCCCGGAGCGCATCAATCGGCGTTTTGTTTCGCTCATCTGTCAAAGGTACCCCGCCCCCGTCCCTCCCCCCCCCCCCCCCCCCCCCCCACTCTTCTGTTTTCTGACGCGAACTTTTAGTCGGGAACCACTCATAAATTGAGTGTAGCTCCGGAGGTAATGGGGAGACGCATATAACTATTTACCGGAGAAGAGGGGATGGCGAGTAGCTTGAAGGCAATAAAAGAATGGATCAGAATAAAAGGTCGGATGAGAAGACGTTAAGTATTGAAAATTAAATGGATATACGTGGGACGTGGGTGGCAGATGGACCAAGCAAGATACCTGCTAACTGAGGAGCTCTTTTGCAGCGAATGTCAAATGTCTGATTATGACGACGAAATAAGTAGAACAATACTGAAATGTGGGAAGAAAAACCTTTTTCGAAAGGACTGTTATTCTTTCTGTGAAGTAACACGTTCATTTCCCATCATTTGAAGCGAGGCAGAAAGTGGTAGTTGCTGTTGCACACGCATGCGGCTTTATAGCACATGATTGTTTTTTGTATGGCACGCATGGGATGTGTCCACTCTTCCCCTTCATGAAGGCTTGAACTCTGTCGGGGTGCTTTCAAATTTCAAAGAGGTGTCTCAATTTGTGAGTAGGAATGGCAGGTAGCGATGTTGGAGGCTGGTGTCTGAAGTTAAGTCGACGTTCTGACTCACCTCTAAGGTGTTCCATTGGGTTCAGATGAGAGCTCTGGGCAAGTCAGTCCGTTTCAGGAACGTTATTGTCGACAAATAAGTGCCTCACATATGGGAGTTAATGATGCTGATACAATCATTGCCTCCGAACTGTTCCTCAACTGTGTGCAGCACACAATACTGTGAAATCTGTTCACATCCTTCCGAATGTAGCGTTTCCGTAAGTGCGATAGGGAGACCACACCCTAACCACTGTGCTGATATTCTTGAGCGAATATCGCACATTTTTTGCTATCAGCACTGCCTTCCTTCAAGAACGCTGCTCGTCGTATGATCTTGAGGTGACAATACTATGATATATGAAGTAGCACGTAGTTAACGAGTTTCGTGGTTAATATTCATCAATGTAATGGGCTGAAATTATTTAAAAGATGTACTGTGTGCAGCGTTTTTTGTGTTCTGATGTTCCATGTGTTCGAGTACGCTGAAACAACGACGGCGGACTGGCAGCAGCGCGGTAACGGCAGCTTAGGAAGTTGGTTGCCGTATGCGCCGAGCCGACAACCATGCCACGCCAGAGAACGACGGCGTTAGGCTAGCAGATTCGACACAGAGTAAATCATAACATTGTTAACATTGTTAATAAGAAAAAGAACTTGTTACTAGTTTAATTTTGTTCAGTTCATGTCTGTATTCCACTAAAGTCAGTCGGTGGATGCAAATGTTGAAAGGTCTCTATTGGATTCCTTTCATGTTAATTTCTTAAATCTGTTGTCATTTACGACATAAATTCCTCTTCTAAATTTACTGTGGCGTTTCTGACTATCTGGGAGGAGACTGAGTAGTGGAACGTGTTACTTCTACACATAAACAAGAACGATCTGTCACACTACTACACTTTAAAACACAGTTTATACCGTATGTAATTCATGTCACACAGTCTCATACGGAACCTACATCCGCTTTCTTTTATATACTGTATATTATAAGATACTGTCATCCCCCTTCCCTTGTGTGTGAGAGGATGAATAAGCAAATGTATTTCTAGTTCCATGCTTGAGGGTAGCAGACAAGCCTGTCTGCTAGAGAGCAGTAGGACCAATGTCGGAACAGGTAGCTGCGCTTTCTAAAAGCAAAGAGGTTTCTGTCCTTAGTATGGTCCTGTCCATCCCTTGTCATGTTGGTATAGGAAGCTGCCCCTCTGGCCACTTCCGTTTGTGTTTGTGAGCCACCCTCGGGAAGGGACCAGGTCAGTCTGTCCGTGGCGAGCGTCTGAAGTGGTAAGATCTCCGGCTAAGTGCGTGTCTGCTAAGTCCGTAGGACAATGGATTTCTTAAGTTCAGCCTAACTGAAAATTTAATCACCTTTATTTCAGGTTTAGCTCTAAAATATCTAATGTTATCTTAAATTGCAGCGCAGTGTAATTCTCGTGTGAAGTTCAGAATATATTCCGGTAGTTGCCTTGTCACTACTTTGTGAGTAAAGTGGAACCACGTGTTGATCAGTAACTCTAACTAGCATCATCAATCTTCAATGCGAATGTGCGTGAGATTATAACGTCTCGTCTTGACAATATTTTTCAATATAGCAACTTTTCTTTATGTTCAACCCACGTGGGGTGTACTTTGTGAGACCAGTACCACGTGCTTATACAATTGTTTGACCCATCAGGTTAATAGTAAGACGATAGTAACCAGTTCGAGGTTTTTCTTTTGTAAATTGCTTTTCGATCTAAATTATTTTAATTATCAAAATTATTGTGGAGTTACACTCTTTGTGTAAACCAAGTTGACCACGTGAAGCAGGTGGTGTAAGCATCAAATAGCCCTTAGCTATTCTTTTCGGGAAGATTTCACAGAGAGTTAGTATGAATTTAGTATACCAGTGTGTGGTAATTTCATGACGGACAGGATTGCACTATGAACATAACTTCTTTGGGTGAAAATTGAATCGGTTGGTTGTGGTTAATTTCCTCTTGCATATGTTTCAACGTTCTTTGTGTGTTATTTTATGAATGCAGTGTTGTATGCAGTCTCTCAATCTTGGCTCCATATTTGATGTGTTCCGTAAGATTACAAACTCACATTTTCACAGTCCTAAATAAGGCACCAGCTTAGTTATGACTCACGTTTAATATGCTGAAATTTCAATGATCAATGTTAAAATAAATTTCCAAATATAAAATGATTTATTTCTTCTTATTTAAATTCTCTTTTATATATATATATCACCGGTTGTCGTATGACTTTTAAAAGATTATAATTGGTTGGGAATTTGGTAAGCTAGACTGGATACCTGGTGAAACAGTTGCGCAGTAATGCAAGGTTAACTTCCCCAGACAGCTCACAGCTTTTAACCCGCTTTTATTGGCTATCGGCACCGCCTTCATAGCAAATTAAAGCAACAACATTACAATGTATACCGTACTATGTGTATTCTGAAAAATTATCCATAAACCAACGTAGAAGATAATTATTGTGAAAAGAAAGAAGCTGCTGTTGGAAATTTTTATTTTGGAAGTGTGCATGCTTGAAGCTCGTCATCAAAACTGAAACGAGATCTTAATCAGCTGAAAAGGAGAGATATAGGGCTAAATAATAGACAAGCAAGAAACATTGGAAAATCATATGACTGCTCACTTTTTTTGCTTAATGTCGTGATTAATTTGTTCTCATGGTTGTGAGTGGGTTTCTTTGATAACAGTGGGAATAGTTAAAATTAATCTGAAAATTATTGACGATTTTTAAAGTTTATTGGAAGTTTCGTAGGGACAAATGAAATATTTTGACAGTTGCGCTATGCGAATCAGATATATGCTTTACGCTATTGCTCGCTTGATTGTTTAGTAATGCGCACGAGCATCTCTGGTTGTCTTGACAACAGAAACTAACTGCAGTATATCCGAATACGAAAAACGGCTTAAAATTGATATTTCCGTGGATACATTTCTGTGGTCAGTACGTGTCGCTGGCGGTGTGGCCAAGCGGTTCTAGGCCCTACAGTCTGGAACCGCGCGACCGCTACGGTCGCAGGCTCGAATCCTGCCTCGGGCATGGGTGTGTGTAATGTCCTTAGGTTGGTTAGGTTTAAGTAGTTCTAAGTTCTAGGGGACTGATGACCTCAGAAGTTAAGTCCCATAATGCTCAGAGCAATTTGAATCGTTTTGAACCAGTACGTGTCCAGGTGCCCGCGCGTCGTACCCGAAAAACGAACCCACACCATGACATCACCTCCTCCACACTTCAGCTGTTGGCACCATACTGGATGCCAGATAACGTTCTTCAGCCGTTCGCTAAGCCCAAACTCTTCCATCGGATTTCCCCGGGGCACAGAGTGATTCATCAGTCGAAATCACCCGTTTCCAGTCGATCAGTGAAGAGTGCCGCTTAGCGGTCACTACAGAAATGTGTGGCTAATGAGGAGCTTCTCGACCATTGATTTGATATGATTTGATTTTATCAGGGAAGCAAAGACAACATAGGTCAAGCCCACTGCTGCCCACACCGAAACAGAGGTTATTGTGCGGTATCGTTCCCTGTGTCTCTAGTAAAGCCAACCAATGCCCTCGAACAGTGCAAGGACATCCTTTACCATTGCTTTGCTAGACACAGTTCCTTCAGGTCTGGTTGATCCGAATATTCTGTGTCTTTTAATCTCCAATGACTTGCATTCGAAGATCAAATGTGATGTGGTTTCCTCGCCCACACCACACGTCCTACATTTGGGGTCTTCTTCTATCATCCCCGTTGAATGTAGGTGTTTTTTGAAATTCCCATGGCCTGTGAATAGTCCAACCATGAGTTTTATTTATCTCCTGTTCAAACCCAGGATTGAGAGACTTCTCTTAGAACATGGCTTCGTCATCAATACCTTGCCATCTTTTTGTTTTGGACTTTAGCGCAATATTCTACATGCTATCTCCTTATCCGATCTCGTAGTTTTACTTTGATCAACGCCTTGGTGATTGTCGGGAAAGGTTCCGGTCCAATAAATGGTGTCATCGCCCCTACCCTGACCAACCTATCGGCTTGCTCATTACCACTAATCCCTGACTGACCAGAGACCAACAACAGGTTTACCCTGTTGCTTTCCCGTAGCTCCACAAGAACTTTGTGGCATCCTGCCACGATCTTTGATCTTGTTTCATAGGCTGCCAGTGCTTTCAGGGCTCCTTGTCTGTCTGAATAACTGAAAATGCTACGACCTCTGTAGCCCTTCCACAAATTCTCCTCCACACCCATCCTGACAGGTGATATTTCTGCTTGAAACACAGTGGCCGTCTTCCCTAGAAACATTGCACTCTCCAGCCTTCGCTGCACTAGGTTTACCCAGCCCCAGCACCTTCGTCTGTTTTCGAACCGTCAGTGAACCAGACTATGTCCCCAGTACAGTGTCGAAATTTGTTCTCCCAGAGCTCTCTACTTACAATTACTACTCCGAAAGGCTTGTTGAAGCAGCTGGGAGCTTATCGATCATTGTGTACTGTGTATTGTGTATTGAACCGGGGCTGTAGAAACGATGGAGAGGCTTCATCCCGCTGTATCCCTCAGTGGTTCACAACCCGACAACAGGTCACAGCAGTCCACCCACTCCACCGCCGCATAACACAGAACCCAGGGTTATTGTGCCCCCAGTGGACCCCCCCCCCCCCCACCCCCCCAACCCCCTGTAACGTCTGATACCAGACGAGTGTAGGCCCAGATGTTTGCATGGTAGAGTAATTATGGCGTATGCGTACGTGGAGACAGTGTTTGCGGAGCAATTGCAGACGTAGTGTAACTGAGGCGGAATAAGGGGAACCAGCCCGCATCCGCCAAGGTAGATGGAAAACCGCCTTAAAAACCATCCACAGGCTGGCGAGTATACCGGATCTCGACACTAATCGCCGAGTGATTTGTGCCGGGGACCAGCACGCCTTCCGGCTCGGGGATCAGCGCGTTAGACCGCGCATGCGCGGGGGGGGGGGGGTTTCTCGACCATTGGATACCATTCCTTTAAACTCCCCAAGCACAGCCACTGTGCTAGCTGGACTGCTGGAAGAACTTTGGAACGCACTAGTGATTCCTTCTGCCAATTTCGTGCGATTTTTTACTGCCACTCTCCGAATGATCGACAGTCCCTGTCAGTACATAAGATATGCCTGGTCTTGGTTTAAATGTGCTTGTTCCTTCGCCTTCCCGCTTCGCAATCAGATCACCAAAAGTCAACTTGGCCAGTTTTAGAAGGGATGAAACGTCTCTGATAGATTTGTTACCCACGTTCAGAACCAATGAGGTCTTAACATTATATTGGGAAGCCCAGAAGCTTTTAATCACATAGCGTGTATCACGAACAGCTTCATTTCTCAGTGTGGTCTCCTGTGTGATAAGATGTACTCTGCGGGACATGCTAACCGACATGTTTGCGCTCAGGCTTATTCTCGACTGTTTACAACGCAAACAGGTACACATTATCTTCATAACGGGATTATGACTGTTTGGAAAGGCTCTCTCGCTTGTTTGGATTATGGCACAATCCGCAACAGTCTGTGACTCGCAAACGTTACAACTCTCTTTCGTCTGCGATGCTATACGAAAGCAAAATATTCACTTTTATTGTATTCGAGAAACAATCTAACCAAGCCCTTTTTCTCCATTAGCACGTCACTCCTGAATTAAGTTTTTCTGCTTCTTATTGCTGGCCTGTTAATTATTTACTGGTTGAGGCCAACTATGGCCAAGTTAACCTCACTGCATTTAGCAGTACGGTTTGTTTTCTTCCACCCTTTTTGTGAGTGGACTTGTTTGCGCTTCTCTGTCCAGGGACCACAGAGTCTTGTTTAAAGATGTTCCTCTTGAAGTATCCCCGTTTGTCACAGACTTTTTGCAGAAGAGAGCTCTTTGAATTGTAATGTTTGATGGTCTTCTTTAGTTATTATATATCCGGCTACTGCAGTTTCGTGTCCAAAATTTCAAATATCTTGATGGGACTGCATAGGCTTTCCAGGCGAAATAAGCCTTGACAGTCTCTTCGGGTTTGCTGCCGATCCTAAAATCAACTCAAGTACTATTCTCAGTGGGACTCAGCAGCAGCAGCATTCTCCTGAAGATGACGAACAGGTGGATCGCGAAATACTGAATCGAGTTGATTTCATGATGCTGCAGCAAACCCGAAGACACTTTCAGGCCAAATATCTCGTCCGTCTGCCTGTTTCCATTTAATCGTTAGAGGTGAACACAAATCGTGTCCATTTTCGGATAATTTTTGTGAGTTTTTCTACTTTCTTGTGAATTTCTTTGGTGGATTTTGTTTTGTGTATGTCGTTATTGTAACTGAATCCCAAAAGAAGTCCACTAGGCACTAAACGAGACATGCAAACTTGTTACTCGATAGCTGCGTTCTATACCACCTGACAAAGTATTTTATTTATTTATTTATTTTATTATCCATCTTTAGGCGTTAAAAATGCAATTGATGTCGTCATTTGTGTACACATACAGTTTACATAACTAACAGAAATGGTGTAATATATTGTAGATCATTATTGTCTAATAAGATACAAAAATTTGTCCTTGATGCTGCACAAGGTATTTGCATTATATTTACATGTGTAAGTTTAATCTAAGTGAAACTATATTAGTACCGGTACTTAACATCATCTTTAGTGCACATTATAAACTCTTCTATTGTATAAAAAGCTTTCTCTCTAAGCCATTTCTTTGTGACACTTTTAAACTCATTTAGTGACACATTATGTGCCTCTATTGGCAACATGTTAAATAGTTTTACTCCTGTGTACCTGTAACTATCTTGAGTTTTCTTTAGTCTAGCAACTGGGATGTCAATTTCCTGTTTTATACGTGTGTCATGGTGATGGATAGATTGTCGTAGTTTGTGACTGTGTTCGTTTTCTTTTGTGTGTATCAGACAACTTAGTATAAAGAGGGCTGCAACCGTTGGTATTTTTAGATTTTTGAAATATGGTCTACAAGACTCGTTATTTCTGACTCCATGGATGCATCTGACTGTATTCTTTTGCCAAATGAAAACTTGTTTTGCTCTGGGTGAGTTTCCCCACAACAAAGTGGCATATGTTAAATGTGTGTGGAAAAAGGCATAGTATACATTGAGTAATAACTTGCCACTAACACATGACCTTAGTTTACCTAACAAATATGTCACATGTGCTAACTTAGTACAAATATAATCAGTATGACTCTTCCACGTTAATTTTGAGTCAAGATGGATCCCAAGTAGTTTAGCTGAGACACAATCAATCTTATCACTCTTAACACACAAGCTAAAGAGAATATTTACAGTTTTATCATGATTTATATGCAAGTCATTGAGTTGGAACCACTTGACGGCTGCTCTGAGATGAACCTCACTTTCCTCGTTTAATTTTCCTAAGTCTTTCCCTGCTGTAGCAAAAGTTGTATCATCTGCATAGAGTGTGGATTTACGTAACATGGTGCTGGGCAAGTCATTTACATATATTATAAAAAGTAAAGGTCCAAACACAGAGCCTTGTGCTACTGAAGTACACCATGTGGCAGGAATTGGTCCTCCAGGCAACCGACGTGAGGTTGTTGCCCGTGTGGAAAGAGCAATCCCGGTCACCTTTATGTGATTTTGCAGTAGCCGTTCAGAGATTGAGGTCCAGAAAAAGCTTCATGAAGACCACAACATCCCGCGAATGACTCCATCCAAAGCAAGAATGCAAATGTGAAATTTACAAGCTCTAAACGACCCCATTTGGGCTCATCTATCTGAGCAGTCACATGAAGAGCAACAGTAACTGAACTTAATTGTTTGGGAGGCTCAGTGGTATGTTTGTTCCAGGACAAGATTTCATCAACATGTACACCCAAAAACTTAGAGCATTCTGTCCTGTTCACTGACATCTGCTCACGTGCTACATTTGTTGTTGGTATAAATCTTTTCTTGTACGAAACTGAACATAGTCCGTTTTTTCAACATTTAGGAACAGTGCTTTACCAGAGAACCGCTTAATAATTCTTTGCACTCGTCATTTACAATTTTTTCTGTTGATTTTTCTCTAATAGGACTATTATAACACTATAACTACCAGGTGTGCTTGTTGGAGGTTAATTGGAAGGTCATTCATATACGTAAGGGATAGGAGTGGAGCCAAAATTGAACCCAGTGGGACTCCTTTTGTGATTTCTCTCCAGTCACTAAAATTTTCTATCTCTCCAGCATTGTTTGAATCCTTGAGCACAACATTTACCGCCACTGAGGAACAGCATTTCAAAACTGTCATGTAATGACTTACACTGAAGTTCTGTGAAGGCATTTCTTTCTCGCTTGGAAAGACAACGTTTTCGAGAGGCAACTGTCTTAGATGAGGTAGCTTTTTTATTCCACTATCTGTTGATTTGCAGCCATTTTCAAGCGGTTTTGAACCATCATAGTGCTTGACACAGTTGAAACGATACAACCAGTGTGGCAAATATTTGGCATCATTAGTCGTCATGATTGCTCATGGGAAAATGAAATATGGTGCCCAATGTGTCTTCGCTCTTAATGTTGTTCATGTAATTCTATGAGAGACATGAAAGGATATGGAAGATCTGTTGAACGGCATATATAGTGTCCTGAAAACAGGTTACTGACAGAGGCGGCACACTGAACTGAGATTCGGGACGATGACGGTTCAAATCCACGTCCAGTCATGCTGCTTCAAGTTTTCCTCGACGTCCCTAAATCTCTTTAAAAAAATGCCGGGGTCGTTCCTTTGAAAGGGCACAGCCGATTTCATTCCACTCCTTTTCTGAATGGAGCTTGGGCTCCGTCTCTAATGACCTCGTTGTAGACTGAATGTTAAACACTAATGTTCTTTCTTTCTTCGAAAAGTGGTTATAGGATGAATATCAACAAAATTTTAAAAAAGGAGTGAAGTCGAATTAAATCAGACCGCTGGGGGAATCATATTAGGTAATGAGACACTAAGAATATTATGTTGATGCATAAGTTCTTAGCGTTTTTGTTTCGCACGTTGGTATTCTGGTCGCTATGGCTTTCTTTATCGATTGTGTACTGGTTGGCTTCCTCCTCTGGCAATTTGTATTTTGCGCCATTGTAGTTCTACCACTATTCCTCTGTGTTCTACGGAGTCTTGGTTGGGCCTAGGTGCACGGAGTCTGTGCAGTGACCCTAGGGGCGTCAAAGATGACAGCGTGGATGGTTCAAATGGCTCTGAGCACTATGGGTCTTAACATCTGAGGTCATCAACTACTTAAACCTAACTAATCTAAGGACATCACACACAACCATGCCCGAGGCAGGATTCGTACCTGCGACCGTAGCAGTCGCGCGATTCCGGACTGAAGCGCCTAGAACCGCTTGGCCACCGCGGCCGGCTCTGACAGCGTGGAGTGGTGCAAGCTAGCCAGGTGCTCAGTTCTTGATTACCAGTGTTTAAGGACGCAGTGCTGCATAGGGGCACTGCAGACACGAGGCAGGGTGCATTTGCCAGGGTCGTGGCTGCTGATAGCATGTGTGTCCGTAGGCGTTAAGCTCTGCAAAAGTGTTGAAATACGTCTTAGCATGTGATACGTGTTACAAACCGGACACAATAGGAAGGACCAGGCCCCTTTGCTTTTTTCTTTTATCACTCGTTTATTACATCAGAGAACTACACATTTTAAGACAAAATTTAACTACATGAAATATTGCTCCCAGTTAAGGTTAACAGAAGCAGTGACAAAACTTAGTTCTCTTAAGGGTTTCTGCTGACAACAAATTTTAAGGAGGCAATGTAAGGTTTATATCAATTCAGCTCAAACACGTAGCTAGTGATTGAATCACGAAACAGACACTTTAACAATTTCGACAACAAATAAATAGTGTGAGTTTGTACTCACAGTAACCAACTAATCAACAGCCTTGCCATTGAATAAGTAGTAGGCCATTTGGAATGAATTAGCAACATCCAAGAACTACGGGAGTTAATACCAACAGTCTTTAAATGTCTTGCTCCCCATTACATAAACAAACTTACAGTAATTAAATGAATAACAAATCACACATACTACGCTCCACTCAAACTCTTTAGTGGAAGCCAAGCCAAAATGAAGATTCCATTAACTGACTAGCATGAAGTCACACTAAAGCTCATCTCTGTGTTCCCAGACACACATGGGGCAAACTTATACAAGACAAGATTTTGAAGGAAGCACATCAGTAAAACCGGTAGTGGAGCTAACTCGTGCCACTGAAAATTAAGGTACTAGACCGGGGCACAAGGTGGTATACAATGAGGGTGCCTTAGTGCTATACTGCACTCCAAAATGTTAATTCAAATGGCCAATTCAAAATTAAGTACACATAAAACAGCATTAATATTAACGAGGAGTGACACCAGGTCGCTCGAAGGGATGACAACACTCAATTGGAAAGAGGAATGCCGGAGGCGGTAGTAACATCAAACACCTTCTCCGAGTTTTAACCAGGAGTCACTTCCCGCGATACAAGTAAACATTTAACCAAGCACAAGGAAGGAACCCCAAAGAGAAATTTCAAATAAAACCCCCAAAAGATTATAAAGGACAGGGAACACCAACTATTTAAATTTAAAAGAATTAGCTCTCCCCAAAGGCAGTGTAAACGCTAAGGCCACACTTAAGAGGCCACCGAAATTGGTTACGAAAGGTCTTATACATTTCCTCCTTTTCTTTAAAAGGTACACAAGGCTGCTTAACTTCTGCTGGATGTCCGGTATGGCTCGTGTAGGATACACCAGGCAACAACCCAAGCTGGGCGGTCGCAAGGCACGGCGAGCGCAATCAGGAGAGCAGACAAGCAGGCAGTCAACACATATCCTCCATCCTGAACCGGCAGACCGCGTACAACCAACTCCACATATACCTGGTTGCTTCCCACCTCGTACCTCGCGGCGTCTCAGCAGGTCGCCCGAGCAAACGTCAACTGCCACTCACCCCGCGAATGCGGAAAACAACAAGGCAAACAAAAATAAGAAACATCGAAGGATCGATAATGGACATCCAAGAGACTGGCGCACCAGTAGCGAGCACCACGGTTCAGCATGCACTGAAAGAACGTAGGATCACGACATGCTTCCACGGCTGTTAGATCCGCCTTTTCATTCCCCGCAGTACTCATGTTCCCCGGTACCCAGCAGAAAAGCACCTCCTTCCCCAGTTGTTGTAGTTGGAGGAGGGTGTCCTGGATGTTCTGGATGACTTTATCTCATAGGTATAAGAGTTGGAAAGAGTGAAGGGTGCTCAGAGAATCTGAACAGACAAGAAATTTAGCACTGAAAGAACATTTCATCTACTCCACTGCCCGCAACATTGCATATAAGTCTGCATCAAAGACATTAAGTTCTTGAGGCAATTAGATCTTGAGGACACAGTCTGCGAAAAGCACAGCACAACCAACAGTCCCCCCGGCTTGGACCCATCCGTAAAGACAGCTCATATAAAAGTCAAAAAATGTGGCACTAAAAACATAGGCAGAAGTGCAATCTCTCCTTTACTGCACTTGAAGACGGTTAAAGCCCTGGATTTGTGGTTGTACTTACTCCACATGGAGCACAGGCTGCACGGAGATCCCAAACGGCATTGTGACTCGTAGACAGTTGGAGAAAAGGCGTTCCAAAGGCGGACAAGCAACAGTATGGAATCTAGGTGAAGTCGCAGCTGCGAGGAATTTAAATGCCTGGTGCACCATGAGGAGCTGCCACCAGTGAATAGCGGTTCCCGGCCTCAGCACAGAGATGGGGTGTGGGACTGCACCTATAAGCAACTGTGGTCAGCCGAATACCCTCATGGCAGATAGTGTCAGTGATCTTCAAATAAGAAGGCCTCACCACTGTGCACCCATAATCCAGCCGCAAATGCACGAAAGCCCTATAAAACTGGAGCAGATGTGCCCTGTCCACTCCCCAAGACCTGTGACGTCGATAGCGAGATGAGTAGCTGGATGTGACTGACAATAAGTTCCGTGTAGTAAAGCCCACAACTCGGCCATGGCGTACTTCCTTCCGAACCCTCCTAGCCCTGTGACCATCCCTGCCTCAAGACTTGTCCTACAAACACTCTTACCACCGCCTATAGCAGCCCTGTAACTGTCAAAACATATATTATCAAAGGGAGAGCCACCTGTGAAGTGACACATCATATACCAGCTGTTATGTAAACACCGTTTGGTCTTTTACATCAGTCTATCACCATACGAGGTGGAATCCAAAATTTCCAGGACTGGTGCTGCCATCTGGAAAGTAGGAGTAGTAGATCATTGCACCGCTAGGTGGCGAAAGCTGCATATCTGATGATTCAGTGTGCGGAGTGGCACCAGTTGGGAGGACGTGTTGCGTGTCCACAGTGATTTCCGTAATACTCTGTGTTTGGTGTGCGGCGATTTTATGACAGATCCGTGAACAGAACAGTGTGTGTGTATCAAAGTCTGTGTGAATCTCGGGAAAAGTGCTATGGAGGCCCTTGCAATGATTCAACAAGTGTTTGGGGGACAGAACACGAGCCATATGCGTGTGTTTGAGTGACTCTCCAACACCCTGAAAAGTGAGGCAGGTGAAGAGCAAAGTGAAGAGCATTATCATCGTTTTCTTTTATACCAAGGGAATTGTGCACAAAGAATTCGTCTCACCCAACCAAACAGTGAATTCCGCGTACTACGGTGACAGTTTGCGACAGCTCCATGAAAATGTGCGGCGACGACGGCCCGAACTTTGGCTGCATCACGACAACACGCTTTGTCACACATCCTTCCTCACCAGGACGTTTTTGGCAAAAAAACAACATGGCGGTTGTACCCCACCCACCATACTCGCCAGATTTGGCACCTTGTAACTTTGTGCTATTCCCAAAACTGAAACTCAAGTTAAAATGCCATCGGTTCGACACTCTAGAGAGGATTCGAGAAGCATCGCTGACGGTGATAAACACCTGCAAAGAACAGGATTTCTAGAAAAAGTTTGACCAATGGCAGAAGCGTATGTGAGTATGGGAACTACTTTGAGGGTGATGGTGACCGTTAGTCCAAAGATGGCAGTACCCATCCCGAAAATTTTGGATAGCACCTCGTATTATCAGTTAGGATGAATGGGCATAGGCAGAGTGTGTATACCGGCAACACACAATATCCTGTTGCAGAGCATGCTCTACAACATGACAGTCATGACCTCAGTGCCTGTTTCACCACATGTGCCATCTGAATTCTTGCCCCCAACATCAGCTTCTCAGAACTCTGCAAATGAGAACCAGCACTACAAAATGGTCTTGTTTCTCGCCACCCATCTGGCCTTAATTTACATTAATTTCTGCCATGTCAGCATTTCTTCACAGTAACTACTTCTTTCTTCACTCCATTTTAGTTTTCTACATCTTTCAGTTTCTGTCTATTTTTCACTGTCCTCCTCCCCCTCTGTTGTGTACAAAGCACTTGGCTTTTGACTTTTATTAACTCATGCACAATGTTTTAGCAGTAATCTCTGTCTTGCGTATTACCCAGTCTTCAACCTTTGAGCTCCCAGGTTTTAAATCTCATCCAGTGCAGTCGCCAAAATCAGTCTTTCCTTCTCATTCCCTCTGCTAAGTCTCCCCTGACCAGCAGTTCCCAGTGACTTTTCCAAAGTCTACCCCTTTTCCTAGACCTCTCTAGTCCTTTTCCTTCACCCCTCTTCCTTCCCCTTCAACCCTTCTGCCATAAGAAGGAGTCACTGGCTCCGAAAGCCTGCATAATTATAACCTTCTTTTATTTGCATATTCTGCTGCCGCTTAGTGAGTAGATTTTTTATCTATCCAATTGCATTATATTGGGAGAACCATTAGTTGAAAGTCACATCAGAATGTAGAAATATATAGATAATATTCCCAAGCCCTTCTGAAGAAGAAAAAACATTTGGAGAAGATATGAAGGGCTTATTTCAAAAGTGGTACAAGTCCATTTTTGTTCATATTGAGATACAGAGTCCTAAAGTTAAATGAGAGCTGAAAAATCTGCAGTTGAGATACTAGAAATATTCAGGCATATGGCTTCTTGCTAGAGATGAACCTTACTTTCTGTTTGTTTCGATCATTAATTTCAGAAGCATTATAGACAGAAAAGTGGAGGTAATGAACTCCTACCACTATTGAAATAAGCCCTTCCTATAAAACCATTAGGAGTGGTCCCTGATGCACCAGGACTTCTCATGGGAGGTGCAAGATGTGCCCCAGAAAAGATGCCAAAAAATCTCTGCAGAAATGCTCAAGATGTAAATCCTTTATTTACAAAGCTCATGCAAACATAATATGTACAGATTGTACCAGTGATTTAGAATGAACTGCATTAGGAGTATTAATATAAATTCTCCATATTATGTTTGTGTTACTGTTATTTTCAACTGTACTCAAGAAAATCATTCATGTTTGTTGTTTTCTAAATGAGTTATTTGTTTCCCCTATCCTTGAAGAATATTTCAAAGACCGAACAGCAAAGATTACACTTCCTCCACATCTGGCAATGAATGTCCATCCAATATGATATGCTGTGTTCTTTTTTACCAAGAAATCCAAAATCCAATGACAGATTTCAATGGTATCTCATATGATTGAACGGAAGTGAAATGTTGGGCAATAAACATTCAAGTAAGAAGAGAACAGCAGCTTCTGAAATGTGCTGCTATAGAAGAATATTGGACATTAGGCGGATGGACCACATAACTAATGAGGAGGTGCTAATTCAAATTAGAGAGAAAATAATTTATGGCATAACTTAACTAAAAGGAGGGATCATATTCAGAGCCATCAAGTAACTGTCAAAGCAGAACAGGAGGGAAGTTTTGGGTTAAAAATTTGTAGAGATAGAGGGAGACTGAGGGATGCATACAATAAGGAGGATCACATGGACGTAAGTTGTAGTAGTTATTCAGATATGAAGAGGATTGCATAGGATAAACATGCACTGATGAGCTGCATCAAACCAGTCTTTGGACTGAAGATCACAACAACAATAACTACAACTACCCACATGACTGTACTTTCATTAAGAAATGCGACAAATGCTGTTTGGAAGTGCACCTGCCTTCAACACTTCCTTATTTTATTGTTAAACCTTCAGGTACATGGAAGGTAACTGTGGAGAAATTATGCATAATAAGAAATACTTCAGTTGATCAAAGGAAGAAGTACAAAAATGTGCAAGGAAATTCAGGAATATAAATAGAAAGTGCAGGGAAGCTAAGTGAAATAACTGCCTGAAAAATGTGAAGAAATTGCAAAATAAATGGTTGTCTGAAGGACTGCAGCATATAGAAAAGTCAAAACATTTTTGGATGAGATTAAAAGCAAGGGTGATAACATTAAGAGTGCAATGGAAAATTCCACTGTTAAATGCAGAGGAGGCAGTGGATAGTTGGAAAGAGTACATCGCAGGTCTCTATGAGGCGTAGGATTTGTATAATGATGTGATAGGAGAAGAAACTGAAGTCGACAGGGAAGGGATAGGGGATCCAGTATTAGAATCAGAATTTAAAAGAGCTTAAGGCAGAAAGGATGGATACCAGTAACATTCCATCAGAATTTCTAAAATCATTAGGAAAAATGGAAACAAAACAACTATTCACATTGGTGTGCAGAGTGTATGAGACTGGTGATCTATCATCGGACTTTTGGAAAACCATCTTCTGCACAATTCTGAAGATAACAAGAGCTGACAAGTGTGAGAATTATCACACAATCAGGCAAACTGTTCATGCATCAAATCTGCTAACAAGAGTAACATACAGAGAATCGAAAAGAAAACTGGAGATCTGTTAGATGATGATCTGTTTGGCTTTAGGAAAGGTAGAGGCACCAGGGAGACCGTTCTGACATTGCAGTTAATATTGGAAGCACGACTGAAGAGAAAACAAGACTCTTTTGTAAGATCTGTCGACCTGTAAAAAGTATTCAACAATGTAAAAGAGTGAAAGATGTTAAAAATTCTGAGAAAAATATGAGTAAGCTGTGTGGAAACATTGGTAATATACAATATGCACAACTGCACTGGAAGACCAAGAATGAAATGCATGGATTAAAAAGGATGTAAGACAGGGATGTAGTCTTTCACCCCTATTGTTCAAACTGTACATCAAAGAAGTAATGGCAGATATAAAAGAAAGGTTCAAGAGTGCGGTTAAAATTCAGGACAAAGAGGTATCAATGATAAGATTCACTGATGACACTGCTATCCTCTGTGAAAATGGAGAAGAGTTACAGGACATGTTGAAATGAATGAACAGTCTACTGAGTATAGAATATGTACTGAGAGTAACTCAGTAATGAGATGTAGCAGAAATGAGAACAGTGAAAAACTTAATATAAGAACTTGGCATCACAAAGTAGATGAAGTTAAGGAATTCTGCTACCTTGACAGCAAAATAACCTATGCTGGATGGAACAAGGAGGATATGACAAGCAGACCTGAAATGGCAAAAAGGGCATTCCTGCCCAAGAGAAGTCTACTAGCATGAAACATAGTTCTTAATCTGAGGAGGAAATTTCTGAGAATGTACATTTGGAGCACAGCATTGTATGGAAGTGAGTCATGGAATGTGGCAAAAGTGGAACAGAAAAGAATGGAAGCATTTGAAATGTAATACTACCGAAGAATGTTGAAAATTAGGTGGACTGATAAGGTATGGAATGAGGAGGTTCTCTGCAGAATCAGCAATGAAAGGAATATGTGGAAAACATTGACAAGAAGAAGAGACAGGATGACAGGATATCTGTTAAAACTTTAAGGAATAGCTTCTTTGGTACTAGAGGGAGCTGTAGAGGATAAGATATATAGAAGAAGACAGAGACTGGAATGCATCCAGCTAAAATTGAGGATGTTGGTTGCAATTGCTACTGCGAGACGAAATTGTTGGCACAGAAAAGAATTCATGTTGGGCCCATCAAACCAGTTAGAAGAGTGATGACTTGAAAAAAAGCTTCAGATTGTAAAAGTCTCTATTTCTGAGTAAAAAATGCAGGGCTCGTGTGTAGATGTTATGGATATAAGATTATACTTTCATTCTTTGTCCACATTCATGCAGTTTTTTGTCTGTATTCTACACCATAAAAGGAGCTAGCAAAAAATGGTTAAATTTAAGAAATACTATAAACAAAAATAGAAAAATAATCATTCTTTAATATGATTACAGGTACAATCTGATCTGTGATATGTAGTATGGCATTATGATATTCATGTCCATTCACTGTAGTTGTCAGTAGATAAATTGAATTCAAATATTTATGATTAAAAGTAAAAACTGTTCACTTAAAAATGAATATTTACAAATTTTATACATAACAAAAAAGTCATATTTTCATTTTTGTACATTGAATTATAAAGCCAAAAAGAACTTTATATGATAGAGCCACACAGCTATTATCACCCAAAGGGCTGTTCCCCATATTGATTCTATGAGCAACATGAAATGTGTGTTCATCCTGCCTATGGCCCAGTGCCATGGGAACAGATCATGACCTATTTCATGTCCTACATACATTATGGTGGCATTCATTCCTGTAACAAACAAAGAACAATTAGACTAGCACAGTGGAATAGGCAAGAAAAAGACTATTTGATCTACCAATAAACCTCTCAAATGGTAGTTTTCTTATAAATATTGGGTCCTTGTCACTCTGGAGACTTTGTCCACTTAGAAGAATGTTAGGCCTATGAAAACAGCCATTTACACCGTTCTTTTTAAAGTGTTACTAGCATATATGTAACTGATGTATTTTCAAGGGTAATACACATTATAAAAGGGCCAAGCTTCAAGATTTGTTTTTAATATTTACTTCAGGTCTTTGAAAAATTACAAAATTTTAAAATAATTGTGACAGAAAGTATAATTCTCCTCCCAAGACAAAACCTTGAAGTGAGTTATTGGGCAGTTTCTTCCCCTTGAGCCTCCAAAATGTCTTGCTCTCTCAACAAATTTGACATATCTGTAGCAGAATTACAGCAAACTGCAAAACCTTCTGAGTACATGAATGAAATTACATCAGTGCAAACATGTTGGCTCAGCCCTTCATGACAGCAGCTGTTAAGCTCGCTAATGTTTCCTTCGAAATAAATCTAGATATTGACAACAGAAGGGGAAGAACACAAAATGACCACATAGTGTTCTCATACAAAATCAGTACAGTTTTTGAGCAATAGGTGGCTCATGTGTCAAGAAAACTGCACCCCGACTTAGGTTTAGTCTTTTTAACACAAAACTGTGGCCCGAGTTACGCTAGGTGTGGTCTCCAAAGTGTTAATCAACTAGTGTATCTGCACTATTTCTTTCTATAAGTTACAGATAAAATAATTATACTTTTAGGGAATCAATTGTCTATTTTAATTTTCTTTCCCATTTTTTAAAACTGCCCGAGTGAGCTGCAAGTGCCACGTCAAAGAAATTCACAAGAAAACTGGCTGCTTGTACTCTTCTTGCAAACAAGTGTAGAAACTTACCAGGATAGAAAAATGGGGCTCCACTCCACCAATGTTTGACATCAATCAGGAAGTAGCAAAAACTCAGCAGGTAGAACGCAAAGCATGATGTCACCAGCACAAAGGACAGCGACCTACAACCAGTAATGTGAAAGAGTTAGACACATGTTGGAAGAACCATGACCCTAAGTCATATTCACATAAACACATACACACACACACACACACACACTATCTACTTTCATCCACAGCCATACTCTGCAAACTACTGTGAAGTGCATGACAGAGGTATGTCCCATTGTACCAGTTATTAGGGTTTTTCCCTGTTCCATTAACGTATGGAGTGCAGGAAGAACAACCATTTAAATACCTCCTTGTGTGCTGTAATTAGTGTGATTTTGTCCTCACAATCCCTATGGGAGCGATATGTAGGGGTTGTAGTATATCCCTAGAGTCATCATTCAAACTTTGTGGGTATGCTTTCTTGGGACAATTTATGTCCACCTTGACGAGTCTACCAGTTAAGTTCCTTCAACATCTCTGTGGCACTCTCCTGCAGGTCAAACAAACCTGTGACCATTTGTGCTGCCCTCTCTGTATATGTTCAGTGTCTCCTTTTAGTTCTATCTGGTACGGGTACTATGGGTAGCACATACATGAGCAATATTCTATGCAGAGGCACATGAGTGATA
Organism: Schistocerca piceifrons; assembly: GCF_021461385.2. Classification (NCBI taxonomy): domain Eukaryota; kingdom Metazoa; phylum Arthropoda; class Insecta; order Orthoptera; family Acrididae; genus Schistocerca; species Schistocerca piceifrons. The sequence continues at coordinate 1,218,621,617 of NC_060138.1, forward strand.
TGTAAGCAATCCCCTCTGTAGGCTGGTTGCATTTTTCTAGTATTCTACAAATAGACTGAAGTCTGCTACCTGTTTTACCCAGAATTGAGCCTATGTGATTGCTCTGTTTCATGTCCTTACAACGTGTTAAACCAGGTATTAGCATGATTTTGCTGATTCCAATTGTAATTCACTCATGTTATAATCGTAGGACACTACATCTTTTTTTCCTGTTGTCAAGTGCAAAAATTTTACACTTCTGAGCATTTAAAGCAAGTTCCCAATCTTTGTACAGGCTACACTTCATTATAGATAACAGTATCATCTGTGAAACATCTGAGGTTACTACTAATACTATCCACAAGGTCATTAATGTACAACATGAATAGTGGCATACACCCAAAGTTACCTCTACATCAGCCACTGACTCTCCATCCAACATAACTTGCTCCATCCTCTCTATCAAGAAATACTCAATCTGGTCACAAATTTATTTTGATATGCCATACAGTTGTACTTTTGATAATAAGCATAGGCATAGTATTGCATTAAATGCTTTTTGGAAATCAAGAAATACTGCACCTACCTGACTCCCATAAGCCATGGTTTTTAGCATGTCATGTGAGAAAACTGTGAGCTGGGTTTCACATGATTGACACTTTCAAAATCCATGTTAGTTGGCATGAAGGAGGTCATTCTGTTTGAAATAAGATTCCATAACAAGTAGATGTGAAGGATATTCCATGGTAGTTCTGTGACTCATTTCTGTTACTATTCTTATATACGGGTGAGAAATGTTCTTTCTTATAACTACTGGGCACAGTTTTTTGTTTGAGAAATCTATGATGGATTATAGTTAACATAGGAGCTAAACTAGCTACAAATTGGATATAGAATCAGATAGTGATTCCATCAGGCCATGGGGCTTTGTTCATTTATAACAATTTCAGCTGTTTCTCAACACCACTGACAATAATATTTATTTCTCTTCTTTTCAGTGGTACAAGAATTATATTAGGGTAATATTCCTGGATTTTTCTTTGTAAACAATCAATATAACCAGAATTAACAATTTCTGATTTTATTTTGCCATCCACAATTTCAGTTCTATCTCATCCACGAATGTCTGGACACTTAACTTTGGTTCCACTAGTAGCCTTTACGTACAACCAGAATTTCTTTTTGTTTTGTGAAGCTATGATGGCTTCATGGATTACTCCTTTGACTTTCATTCAGTATATCTTTGTCTATAGCCTTGTGCTTTGTTTTACACCTCCTATTCAGTAGATTCTGCTCCTTTAGAAGTTTCTTTACAGTAACTGTGTACCATGGAGTAGCCCTCCCATCATGAACTGTTCTACTGGGTACATATCTGTCCAATGCATGGTCAACTATTCTTTTAAATGTGAGCCATAGTTCCTCTGCATGGTCTTTCTGAGCTAAAAGTTTGAAGTTCCTCACTGAGACATGACACCACTGCTTCTCAACATAGTTTATCGAACATATAGATCTTTCTACCCTCTGTACTTTGGCATTCATTGTTGTTACAATGGCCTCACGGTTACTGATACCAGTGTAAATGTGGAAACTCGTCTTATAATACATACTGGCAATGTTAACTAGTTCTTCCAAAGTTCCAGAATATGGATGAAAGTAAAGCTGTGGGGTGGAGACATGAGTCATGCTTGGCTCTTGTCCACAAAAGACAAAGGTCCCAAGTTTGAGTCTTGGTCCAGCACACAGTTTTACACTGACAGGAAGTTTCTGGTTCCAGAATTCCAAACAGATGAATAATACCTATGAATTGGAAAAGGTTGAGAGGATTACCTTTTTTTAATATTCTTCCAATAAATGTCAGCTGGAATGTGCTTTTCCCACAACACCCTGCAGACCATAGAATTGCAACACCAGAAAGATGGCATGCAAGAGGCATCAAAGTGGCCTGAAATATACTACATACTCCCATATGTAAATGATTATCATTTTAGCACAACCACACACAGTAGGCAAGGAATGCCATCCACAAATTTGATATAATTAAAGATTACACAGTTGGTTTCTCATTCAGAAATTGCATTTGAATGTTGATTGTTTGTAACAAGCTCATGTTATGCCTCGTGTAAGAAGTACTGGAAATTGATAGTGGCAGTGATGTAGCCTATCAAGACTGCAGTTTATGGTTCATGATATTGCTGCTCACGTTGCTTGGGATCCCATGATTGTTATGTGAATATGGTATTGGTTCAGGAGGGTCATACTCAACGTCATGCATAATCGTACAGCCAAGTCACAAACTTGAAGTGAGGTTATGGTCTTTTCTGCATCAACACAAGTATCCACATAGGCAGTGCGACACTGTATGGAGCATCATGGACTGTCACGAGGGTGACCATTGTTGCAGCTTCCCATGTCATGGCAACAGAGAGTGGTGTGCCAACACTGGTGTGAACACAGTGGATGCAGCAGTGGCCTGTATATCATCTCTTCAGACAAGTCCAGATTCTGTGTACAACATCACAATGGATGTAGCCATGTGTGGTGTCTCCAAGGAGAATGAATGCAGCCATATTGAATTTGACATCATCATACATATCTAGCACCTGGTATGATGGTTTGGGGTGCCACTGGGTACACACACAACACCCTGTAATTTCAGCTGCACCCATTACACTTTAGACAAGCTAAGGACTAAGGCTCTGCCCTATCTTTTAAATTTCCATAACTTTATCTTTCAGCATGGTGCAAGACCACAAGTTGTCCATCCTTTCCTGGCCTATCTTTATACAGAGGTGTTCCACTGTTGCCCTAGCAACATTTACCCCAAATGTCACACCCACAGAAAACATCTGGTCATGGGTTTCCTGGAGACTGCCACACCACCACTCACCAGCCACTATGATTGACAAACTCTCACAGAGCTGAAGCAGAGCTGAGATAGCCGTACCTGTAACCAAGCGCAGTGCAACTCAATGCCTAACCTGTTTAGAGATGTTGAGGTTGCCAAAAATGCCAGCACTGTGTTCAAATTTTCCAGTTTTTATTGCCATAGTGGTCTGCTCACAGTCTTGGGTGTGATATGTCTGAGAGAACTGATAGCTTGTGGTTTATTATGGAGTAAAAATGACTTAACTGATTAATTTTTGAACTAAATATTCACAATTGACAATTTCAATTCATATTAACAAAAAATGGTGTCAAAAATTGAATATAAAAAGTTAAACAAGGGAAAATCCAGGATGGAATGTAACAACATTATGAAAAAGACAGCTACTACTCACCATATAGCAGAGATGCTGAGTCACATACAGACGCAATAACAAGGCTGTCAGAACACTCACTCATGCAAATGTAACTCACACACACATGACCACAGTCTCTGTTGCCAGAGACTATGATCATATGTGTGTGAGTTGTATTTGCGTGAGAGAGAGAGAGAGAGAGAGAGAGAGAGAGTGTTTGTGTGGGGGGGGGGGGGGGGCGGCATGCATGTGCTTTTGTACCCCATCAGTCCAAACAGTTTCGAGGCTTGATTAAGAAAACATAGAGCAAAGTTAAGATGGTGGTCTGAATGCTTCTGGTGTTCTGCATAGTACTCCCCTCTTGAATAAAATGCGCAGAACATAGTACAACCAAGTAAAACTATCAGAAAAGTCCTTCTTTGGTGTGTGCACATTCTTTGGTCTTGGTGAACCATCAGCAACCCATTCAGCACTTTGCCATTTTGTGGTAGGTGTCTTGTCACTCATCATGATATTTTCCAGAAAAGCAATCGAGTCATGACTGGCATCCACACATTATCATATTTGTTCAGGAGTCAAGGTGTGCAGGACAAACTTTGCACACACTTTTCTCTTCTGGAGAATGTCTTGAGCACATGATTTAGAGATGCTTATTCATTCTTCCAATGTGAAGTGTAATACAACATTGACACACTACTATCACAGGCCCACTACTTAACACTGACTGGTCAAATGCATGTCTGTTGTTTACAGTTGTTAGTTCAAACTGACACCACAGCTACATTGCATGTATGCCAGAAATAAAAACAGTCTCAGAGTTTTCTGGATGTATGTTGTAGGTTTACTCTAGCTCACCAAAGGATGTGTGCAAAAGTTCATAAAGTTTCCAATCTTTTTTGTGTACTTGTCAGTGAGAAGAATAGCAAGTTGGGTCATCACCATCTGCTATTATTCTGCACTTTGTGGCATCGATAGGTCACATCAATGACATAAAGTATGATCTTTGAACTCTAACTGCTCTGACAAGTCACCATGTTAATGTCCGAGTCAGCCTTTGTACCTAGTAGAGTGTATATGTGTATCTTTCTTTGTGCTGAAATATATGTATGTATAGACATTTATGGGAACAGTTTGTTGCATATCCGTATTCCCGTTTCCCATATTGGTAACCCCGAAGTTTCTACATCTTCCACGACTTCTGTGCAGGCTGTGTGTAATCAACAGGTTTTACGTTCAATGCCAATGCCACTTCACCCAATGTTTTATACGAGGATTTGGGGGCTCAGCTACTACTACCAGGCAACTCCAATCCCCTGCCAATGGTTGTTTTGCCGCTAACGGACAGTGATTCACATCCCCAATGAAGTTAACCTCAAACTTTGCAGCTCTGCAACGGCCAAGTGTTACGCCGTTACCTCAAACAATGGACTCAGGTTTTGTGTCGCCGGACTGTGCACACCAACATATGAAAGGTGAAGTGGACAATTTCCAGAATCGTGTAACGATCGACCGCTCGTGTAGTTTTCAAAGGGACCCAAATTCACACATGTGCTTTGATCCTCTACGCACCGCAACATCAGTGTGCAACACCGTGTGCAATGCTGCCATTCATGCAAAACACACCTGCAGTCAACTGCTATCAAGCTATGTCAGTTTTGCCTTCCTCACAGTTTAATACCGGACATTTTTATACATCAAGTTCACCAGGCTCAACTACCAGATCTGTCGCCCAGTTCCTCAACCACGTGGGTTCGAGCACACCTGACGGCGCTTCACCATCCTGGAACGTTGTACCATGACAATGTGACTGCCAGCAGGTTTCACCAGTGATTTATGGTCCTACCACACGGGGCGCATTTCCAATGTGCACAGAAAACTCTCGCTGTTGCCACACTAAGTACCACGCCAACCCCTGCTAGTCATTCTGTTTCCATCACGACATGTGATTTGGCTTGCGAGTGCTCCACCCTCACGGACAAAATTGTGACCTGCGTCACTAATCTATGCAGCAGCACAACTCTGTCAGCAAAACGATGAGTTGAAACAACGCATTGCTCACACTTTCGACGAGCTCACCATGGCTTGTACCTTGCTGCTGCAACTGCAATCCACAGTTCCTTCACCTGATCGACCTTCATCAGCAGACTGTGTGTTTGTGTTATATATCTGCATATTTGATGTTAACAACCTGTGTAAACCAAATCTATCATGGTGATGTTATTTTGTCAGACTTCGTATATAAAACTGCCCTGTTATTATCTTGTCACCGTCACACTGTGTGATGGGGTTGTGAAAGCAACTAGCTGTAAATAATCTGTTATGTAAAGGCTGAAACCAGTCACCATACAGCCAGTAGTGACAATAAATGTGGGCAAACTCAAATTAATTAAAAGCTGTGTGATGTACATTATTGGACTATTTCTCATAACACTGGTTTACAGTTATTCAGCTAACATTCTTCAATGAGACACCGACAGCAGAATAAAAGCTCACAGATAGATAACATCACAAACAACCCAAGAGTTTTACTATTCAGTGAGCTGTCTCCTATCCTCCTAAATCATTTACAAAATAAATAGGTTGTTCTAAGTGTCACTGGACTCTAATTATGCATCCTGACCACACCAACACAATAACAGTTAAAAACATTTGTTGTTCAATTTTCATACTGTTTAAGGACAATTTCTCTCCCCAAGAATTGTAAATTTTATTTGAATAAATGAATGAACTTGAAGGCACAATGAGATAATGTTACTTGAGATTCCAAGATTAATCAGTTTACAGAAAAGATGAGTGTGGTAGCTAATTATCTGCATATTTCACGGATCATAATTGCACCCTCACCATTTTTTTAGAAGAATGGCAACATACTACTCATTTACATGATTGTTTAAGGTTTTTCTCCATCATGCAGTGATTTATACTTAAATTAATGGCCATTCTTTCTCTCTCTCTCTCTCTCTCTCTCTCTCTCTCTCTCTCTCTCTCTCTCTCGTCCTCCCCCACCCACCACCCCTCTCTCTCATACATACAATTTTTATTATCACCCTGTAACACATAACAAATGGCCCATAACCATCGGATAGTGCTGAACTCTACTATGAATGCCACTGCTGGTTTACTGGCTTATGAGTGATGGAGACTGTTCTCCAGCTTGGAGACAATTGACCTTTCTTCCCTTATCCAACTAAATGGGAGGTAGCCTGGGATAACCATGTTATTTTAAAAGAAAATTATTTCCACGGGGTGGTTGATGTTCCCTTACACGCCTTTGGAAAGACCTTCTGAAAGTGTTGACAAGAAGCAGCACCTTGCAGCAAGCTCTGTGAGTATTAACAGAAAATAGCCAATTGAAAACCTACATTCTGCTCTAGAGGCTTACTGATCCAAAGGTCTGAATATTAAAATAATTTTGGAGCAGTTTTGGAGCTTGGGGCCCAACTGGCAAACCTCAAAAGGGTAGGATGGAAATCACAACCCTGATGTTTTAAACATATTGTACATATAGGGTGTCCAGGAAGTAGGGATGAATATTAAAATGCTATATAACATACAAAATTTATTGAAAATGTAATGTTTTTTTCCACAAACACATTAAATAACTTCTCCCATTTTTGTATGAAAAATTATATCCTCCATATGACCACCCAAGGCTGCACAGTAACAAGCAATGGGTTAGTTGAAGTTCTTGGTGATGCGTTCACAGACATCTGCTGGGAAGCTGTTAACAACCCTTTTAATTTCATCCTTCAATTGGTGCATTGTTTGTGGTTTGCTCACCTACACTTTTGATTTCACAAATCCACACAAAAAAAAATCACAAGGCATAAGATAGCACGATCTGGCAGGCCATTCCTGGTTGCCACGCAAAAAGATAATATTTTGAGGAAACTTCTCATTCAGCACAGCAATTGTTTCATGGGATGTGTGACATGTCGCACCATCTTGCTGAAATGAAAAATCATCATTTTCAACAATAAGAGGGAAAAACCAATCAGAAAGCATGTTTTGGTAATGGTCAGCATTCACAGTGACAGCAGCTCCCTCATCATTTTCAAAAACATACGGGCTGATCACTCCTGCTGCCCAGAACCAACACCACACAGTCATGCATTCTGGATGCATCTCACCTTCCACAGTCACTCGTGGATTTTAGTTACCCCAAATTCTGCAGTTCTGCGTATTGATGAAGCCACTGAGATGAAAGTGCACCTCATCTGAGAAAATTATTCTTTTTGTGAAGTTCTCATTCCCTGCTTGTCAAGCCAAGATCCATTGCATAAATCAATGTCTCTTTCCATGATCTGCAAACTTCAACTCTTGGGTAAGTTGAATCTCGTATGTATGCATTTTGGGATCTGAAAGTGTTTCACAGTGAACTTGGTCATAAATTCAATTGTTGAGCCTGTCAGTGAACCAATTTTCTGGGGCTTATGGTCACACTGCCATGCACAACAGCAATACTTCCTTATTTTTGAACAGAGCATGGTTGTCCAGTTTTTTAACATTTGAGACAGGACCTGTGGTTTCAAACTTCCGGATCAACTTTCAAACTGATGATTCGGTTAGAGCAGTACTGTGTCTGACAAGGGAATGGTCCAATAAGACATGTCGAAACCCACTCTGAAATTTTTTACACAGAAAGAAGACAACGAAATAAATGCACTGTCAAAATTTTAGCTGCTAAGAGTCATTGCAAGTATGAAACAAAAATAGTTGAAAACTGCCAAATTCATAACACACTAGGAGACAATAGAAATGTACACCCCTACTGGCACTGTAGCAACTGCACATGCACAACTAAGAACACACACACACACACACACACACACACACACACACACACACACAAGGTCAGCAGTACATTTGTAAACAGGACAAATGACACAACCCGATTGTAATTTGTAAAGGATGTTTCAGGTAGCTGTTCGTTGATAGTTTCAATTCAGGGGCATGATGCTGGATCTGTTACCAAGAGAAGATATTCTATTTGCAAAATACTGTTGAGAAAATTGAGTGAAACTGCATTTGTCACTGTCCTCATAATGAATCTAATGCCCTCAACTTACATTTTGTGTAAGGACCATGATACAAGTTAAGAGAAATTAGGGATCATACAGAGGCATGTAGGCAGTTGTTTTTCCCTCACTCCATTTGCAAGTGGAACAAAAAAGAGAATGACTAGTGTTGGTACAAGGCATCCTCCATCATCAACCATATGATGGGTTGAGGAGTATGTATGTATGTAGATGTACACCAGTTTTGTTGGCAGCAAGCAATAATTACTCAAGAATGTTAATTACAAAACTAAATTATCATCTCTGGGTGCAAGCGTTCTGAAAACCATGGAAGTACAGTTTTGCTCACTCAGTTCACTATCTGATTTTTCAGTGCTTTCAGCTACAGTTTTGCTAACTCAATTCACCATCTGATTTTTCAGTGCTTTCAGCTACAGATTTCGTGGTAATTGCTGAACTATATCTGACTGTTTATTTTGTTAGTGATGATATCATGCTTTCAACAAAAATGCCATTATATTTCCATAACTGCATTTACACATCACGTGCTTCTGATGTTAGTGAAATCCAGAGTTCATGCTTCTGACTTGTTTGTGTTCTGCATGATCAGTAACTGTTTTATAAATGACTGTCTAGGTATTATATTTAAAATACAAATTGTGTCAAATGGGCATAATAAATACCTTAGTTATGGGGAACAGCATACAGGTAGAGATATAAATCCAAACAATAGTTCTTTACTTGAAGTCAAAAGCTCTATGAAGTATTTTGAGCTCTAAAACCAAAAACCCTGTTGGTCTGTCACATCTGGATACCTTAGTGAGAGGGTTCCAAGAAAGTATTAATAAGTTTTATTCAACTGCCCCCCCCCCCCCCCCGTCCATGGTGGCCCCAGTAGGATGCCAAATCATAGTCTGCCTTGGCAAGGTGGTGATGAATTATACGTTGCTGTTGTGGTCTTCAGTCCTGAGATGGTTACTTTTTACTTTGAGTGTGAGTGTAACACAGGAACCATGCAACACAGCCTTCAAATATAGGATAAGCTTAAATAATCCACTGGGTTTCAAAGTACTGCATATAGACTGGTAAACAATGTACAAAGACAGGTGATAAATGAAAATATGGATACACTTACCAAGTTTAAAAAGCTTGCCTTGTAACTCGCATGCGCACTAACTGGGAGGCCTGTGATGGCACTGTACAAGATGGTGTCAATGCAGGAGAAGAGTTTTCGTGTGTTATAATATGCGGAGTGAAGGTCAAGCATTCAGCTTCCATTCATATGCAAATGCAGAAAAGCTGCACCTGGTCACCAGAGCACTTAGCATTGGTTCCACCAGTTTCATGATATTGGTTGTCTGTCCAAAGGTTAAAGAATGGGGCAACCACATGTCTCAGATGAAATCGTGGAACAGGTAAGAGAGCATTGTGCACAAACCAAAAGAATCAACAATTCGTGCAAGCTGTGAACTGGGTGTTCCACAAAAAACAATGTGGAATGTTTTGCGACAGCATTTGCATTTCAAACCCTACCATCCACAACTGTTACTACACCTGACTCCAGACAATTATGCCACTGATTAGAGTTTTGTACCCAAAAGTAGCAAGCTATGGAAGACAATGATGACTTTGCAGGAACTTTGATATTCAATGATGAAGTAACTTTCCATCTGTTGGGAAATGAGGATAATCACAATGTGAGTGTATGGGGTACTAAGTTGCCACACATATGTGTGGAGTTGGAAAGGGCTTCACCGAAGATGAAATGAAACAACATTATGAAAAGGGAAGTTGCTACTCACCATACAGCAGTGATGCTGAGCTGCAGATAGGCACAACAAAAAGACTGTCACAAACAATGCTTTCAGCCAGTAAGGTGACAGAGACAGCACAAACACAGTCACACAAACGCAACTCACACACACATGAGTGCAGTCTCAGGCAACTGAAGCCACTCTGCAAGCAGTAGCACCAGCGCTTGATGGGAGTGATGACTGGGTGTGGTCAAGGAGGAGGCTGGGTGGGGAGGGGGAGGGATAGTAGTTTAGGGTTGGTGGACAGTGAAGTGCTGCAGGTTAGCTGGTGGGCTGGCGAGAGGTGGGGAGGGGGGGGGGGGGGGAGTGGAAAAGGAGAAAAGTAAAAAGACTGGGTGTGATAGTGTAAGAGGGCTGTGTAGTGCTGAAGTGGTAACAGGGAAGGGGCTGGATGAGTGTGGACAATGACTAACAAAGATTGAGGGCAGGAGGGTTATGGAAACGTAGGATATATTGCAGGGAAAGTTCCCAGCTGCACAATTCAGAAAAGCTGGTGTTAGTGGGAAGGATCCATATGGCACAGGCTGTGAAGCAGTCATTAAAATGAAGGGTGTCATGTTTGGCAGCATGCTCAGCAACAGGGTGGTCCACTTGTTTCTTGATTTGTTTGTCCGTGGCCATTCATGTGGACAGATAGCTTGTTGATTGTTATGCCCATATAGAATGCAGCACAGTGGTTGCAGCTTAGCTAGTAGATCACATGACTGGTTTCACAAGTAGTCCTGCCTTTGATGGGAGAGATGATGTTTGTGACCGGACTGGAGTAGGTATTGGTGGGAGGATGTATGGGACAGGTCTTGCGTCTAGGTCTACTATGAGGGTATGAGCCATGAGGTAAGGGGTTAGGAGCAGGGTTTGTGTAGGGATGAATGATACCTGTGCCGTATCCAAGACAAAGGTGTATGGTCCCCTTTCTCTCATCAAGCAAACAGTGACACATTCCATACACCTTCATATGTTGCAGTTGTGTTTGTTGCCATAACTGACTACTCATTACCAAGCTTTCATCTTTCAGTAGGATGGGGATCAACCTCACTGGAGCATAACTGTCCGCATCTTTCTCAACAGAGAACTGCCATATAGCTGGATATGACACAATGGTGTTGGTGAAGTTTCCCTGTTGCCATGACCCACCAGGTTACCAGAGCTCATGCCATGTGATTTTTCCTGTAGGGTTATGTAAAAGACAAAGTTGATGTACCCCCAATGTCAACAACACTGCAAGAACTGCAGGAACACATCACTGATACTGTGACAGACATTGACAGAAGCATGCTAGTGGACATGTGGACAGAACTGGATTACTATTCGAATGTGTGCTGGGCGACCAAGGGTGCACACATTGAACATTTGTAGAATGTCCCAGAAACATGGTGAGTGTATCTATCTTTTCATGTATGATCCAACTTTGCACATCATATACTTGTAAATAAACAGGGCTTTGAAACCCAATGAATCATTTACGCTAACCGTGTACTGTTCTAGATATCCAAAGACAAGCTAGAGAGCTCCCTCTCTGTTCAAGAAATCTGTGAATTGGATTCCTTATCTGAATATAAGATTAAAGTGAATGTTATCCTCATTATCAGCTTCATTTGTGCATCTTATTTTATGTAACTAAGTATACACATTTCATCACACAGTAAATGAGAAAAATAATGCTTCGTATTAGCATATGTCATCTATGTCAGCAAGCCACATCAGAAAAAAAACCACACACACACACACACACACACACACACACACACACACACACACACACAATCTATTTATTCAAGTATTTAACTTTGTGTCTTATTTCCATATAAAATGAGGAAATTACTTTGTGATTAAGATACACTTTCCATAATTGCTTACCACAGATTCTTGTTCACGGGTATCCAGCCATCTTCTTTGCTGGCCAAGCATAATATTGCTCCAATTATTCCACATATAGTACCCCAAGAAAGCCATCGAAGAATCCTTGACTTCCATTCCCAGAAGAGTATTAGTGTTGTTCCAGCTTGGACTCCAAGGATGACTTGAAAAATACTAGTGATACAGCCTGCAACGAACAAAGAAGACAGCACTTTTAAATATTTCTATAAAAGATTATATAGTGGTCTCCTCTAAAAATATTAAGTGAAGGGTAAAGGTTCTATGTTTCTTTTTTTTCAGTATATATTGTGAGCAGCAAGTCGTGAGTTCCTGTTTCCACAGTCAACATTCTAATTAAAAGGCTGGCCACTATGGATGAGCGGTTCTAGGCGCTTCAGTCCAGAACCACACTGCTGCTACGGTTGAAGGTTCGAATCCTGCCTCAGGCATGGATGTGTGTGATGTCTTTAGGTTAGTTAGGTTTAAGTAGTTCTAAGTCTAGGGGACTGATGACCTCAGATGTTAAGTCCCATAGTGCTTAGAGCCATTTGAACCATTTGAATCCAATTAAAAACTTCTGAGATATTAAAATTCTTTTTTTAATAGCTGTATTTATAATAAAAATTGGCACTGAAGGTAGAAAGAGCCATAAAAAATCAGACTTTTCTTTCAAAATACCTTCACAAGGAATGGAGAACCCTACTATATTCTTTCAATTCAATTTTTTTTAAATTAATGTCTCGTATCTCTGCTCCAAATCCTCTTCTCTTCTTAGTATTGCAGTGTTATATTTAACACTCCTAAATCATCTTGGACTTCCCAAAACAAACTGTTCTTGCTTCTGTTTTTCCAAACATAGTTGAAATGTTGCTTTGGTAGACTGATTTCTGATAATCTTTAAATGTGGCAGAAAAGTTAATTTTGCTTTCTCACGTTGTATTTTCTATTGATTAAAAATGCATTTCTGAGAATTTTTGGAACCTACCACAGTCCTTTGCATAATCCATGGGCAAGTTGTCGTAAATGAGCATTTGTGATTTAGTCACTGTTGCAGATATTATAACTAACATATTGTGTTACATCTAGTTTTCCCTTATATTATCTGAATTTATCATAAATTAGCTCTGTTTTTGAGTTTTCTAACAACTATAATTAACCTCAAAAACATTTTAGTAAACTAGTAGTTTTTACCACAAGTTTTTGTGTTGCCATAATAGGAATCTTCTTTTGTGTATCTGTTAAATTCTTGTAGGGAATTAGCCACTTTTTAGCTCAACAGATTAAAAGATAATCAATGGGCTTAATTTATATTTATTTGTTCACTGCCTTGTAACACATTGCACCAGCCGAAATGCAACCCCACTGTGAATGCTGTTCTCAAACATGGGATGAGTTGGTTGACATTCATGTGCAGCTGGAAATCGCAGTGACTACTGTCAAACAATTGGTGGCTACTGCGAACCCAAGTGTTGGAAGAACTCCTGAGAGTCATGTACCTGTGATACTGGTACCAAAGGTACCTCAAGGACTCAGGGTGTTGTACCGAACCCCCTAATCAGCAAATTTGAGATGCTGTCTTTCACAGAAACTGAGGAAGTGGGATTCACTTCACCTGTTTTGGTGAAACCTGTTTTGTCTGGTGTCGAAAGGAGACAAACACAAAAGTGTAGGGCCTATTAATCATTGGCAGTTCAAATGGCAGCAAGAGACAGGAAATGACACCAGGTGCACTCAGTATGTATGCCTGGGGCCCTCATTCAACATGTTAAACAGGCTATTCCAGAAGCCACTGAGGGAACAGAGTGCAACCAACTACAGATTGTGGTGTGTATTGGAAAAATGATGCCTGTAATCTGGTTATGACCTCATATTTGGGTCATTCCAGGGCTTGGCAGAGAAGGTTAAGAAGATTAGCCCTGCACATGGAGTTTCAACAAATCTCACACTCTGCAGTATTGTCCCCAGAAATGACCATGGCCCTTTGGTTCTTAGTTGAGTGGAAGGACTGAGCCAGACTTCTGTGATGAGCTAGTCTGTGACTTCCTGGACTTGTACCATAGAGTTGGGAACTGTAGGGTCCCCCAAAATGGCTGAGATGTGTGCTACACACCAGAGAGTGCTACTCAGGTAGCTGACTGTGCATTGGTGCACACAAGGGTTTTTCAGAGCAGGATTCTCTCTGCCATGCACCTCATGGTGGTTTACAGAGTATAGATGTAGATGTAGATGCAATTTCTCAATAGATGATTTTACAAAACAAGGTTAATAGAACATAGTCAAATTACGTCAGGCAGTTCTGGGGAAATTAGATTAGGAAGTGAGACACTAAAGGTAATAGATGAGTTTTGTTATTTGGGCAGTAAAATTACTGATGATGACTGATGTTGGGAGGATATAAAATGTGGAGTGGCAACAGTATGGAAAGCGTTTCTGATGAAGAGAAATTTGTTAACACTGAATACAAATTTAAGTGTTTGGAAGTCTTTTGTGAAGGCATTTGTAGCTTTGGACAGAAGTGGAACATAAGCAGTTCACACAAGAAAAGAACAGAAGCTTCTGAAATTGCAAGCTACAGAATAATGTTAAGATTAGATGGGTAATGAGGAAATACTGAAAAGAAGTGGTTGGAGAGAAAAGAAATTTGTGGCGTAATATGACTAAAAGAAGGAATCAGTTGATATTTCACATTCTGAAACACCAAGAAGTCAAGAGTTCTGTATCGGAGGGAAGTGTGGGGCATAAAAATTTTAACGGGAGACCAAAGATGAATGAAGTAAGCAGTTCAACAAAATGTAGATTGCACTAGTTATTCAGAGGTGAAGAGGCTTGCACAGGATAGAGTAGTATGGAGAACTGTATCAAACCAGTCTTCAGACCGAGAACCACAACAACAATACATATTGTTACTCATCACATACAGGAGGTGTTGAGTGGCAGACAGGAACACTGAAATAAAGACTGTGTGATATACCTGGTCATAAATCAGCTCGTAGTTCCTCGGTAGCAGCAATCACAGCAAAAAACTGGCCATAAATATCGATGGGTACAGCACTATTTACATCCAATAGTGTAGCTGACACACACATTTTGTTTCACAGGTTTTATTTCCATAAGTGGGAGACCTCCTCACTGAACTAGTTATGGCCAGTCTGTGTCTTAATTACATAATTAAGTCTCATTTATGAGGTATGCACAAACTGCACTTTCTAATTACACAGTAATAGACACTGTGCAGTATAACCTAACCGACTAGGAACAGTCTCACTCAGATGACTGATACATGTGGCATTTATGTATTAAAGTCAACCAGCAATCATTGTTAACTGCCCTATCTAATTGTCTGCCTTCTTATTCACAACAACATGTCATTGCACTACTACATTTTTAGAGTTCTGACTGACAAGGATTCCATGCTCAGAATCTTGGAACAAACTGAGCTAAAAATGGGTTCAGGCACAGTGCTTATACAGCTTTGAAAAAACGGCTACTAAAGTTTCACATTGCTAAATATGTAACTGTGATAGTTTACATTTAGAATTTTACCCCTCAAACTAATTGAATAGTGCAGAAAAATTTGGCTTTGGTTTGAACTTTATGTTACAATTAGAGTTCCAACTGAAATAAGTCTTCTTGATGATGAAAGTGCAAAAACAGCTATTATTAACAAACAAACCATACATAAAACTGTTAATCATCCAGAAAATAATTAAATGCTGATATTCCTACCATATTTTGGAAATTAGCTACATGAATACTTTAAGGATTTCTATGGGCTATTTTTTCAACTTCATCGGCAATACAGTGATTCATCTGTTTACTTGTCAACACTGTGCCTGGAATAGGAAATAATTACCGTTAGTTAATGTTGTGACTTGGCAAGACAGCCAAGCCACTATGATTGGTAGCCGAAAGGCACGCATTAAGCTCACGCAGGCTGGCGTGAGGTCTGGAACAGTTAAGGGAATTGAGTATAGTAAATATAATTACGTAACTTCTGGAATACTTAACTTTAATTCATAATTGGTGAACATCGGTCTGACGGTACATGCATCACAAGATAAATAGCAAATGATAATGGCACTTTGCTAGGTTGTAGCAAATGACGTAGCTGAAGGCTATGCTAACTATCGTCTCAGCAAATGAGAGCGTAATTTGTCAGTGAACCATCTCTAGCAAAGTCGGCTGTACAACTGGGGCGAGTGCTAGGAAGTCTCTCTAGACCTGCCGTGTGGCGGCGCTCGGTCTGCAATCACTGACAGTGGCGACACACGGGTCTGACGTATACTAACGGACCGCGGCCGATTTAAAGGCTACCACCTAGCAAGTGTGGTGTCTGGCGGTGACACCACAGTTAACTGAACTGAACTTTAGCAAAACTACTTACCTGAAATAGTTCAAATTAATTAGGAAATTATTCTGACCAATGTAATTTAGCAAAGCTGGGCCTGGTCTTAAACTCAGAATTACAGAATGACAACTTTATGCTATGCCACATCTTGCACTAACACTATTAATAATTAAGAAACCAATAAAAACTATTTAAGGAGGCAAATAACAAAACAAAATGGGAATGGGTCACACTTGCTTTGCTACAACTGCTAAATATTATCAGCCATTACACCAAGTCCTTTGTGAGATTGTGAGATGTAGATAAAGTAAAGTTGTAAGGCACAATTGGCTGTGAAGCACTGAAGGACAGGTTCTGTTACTTAAATGGAAAGTTTCCCTCACTGCCACCTTTCCTTCACAAAGTGTGAGAGTTAAGTGTTTAAATTATTCTGATAAGTGTATGTGACTGTAAGGGGCATATGTATGGTGTGATGTCATGTTTGTGTTGTATGATGATGATGATGATGATGATGATGATGATGATGATGATGAGAGAAGGGAGTGGGTGAAAGCCAGTGCCAGCATATAACTTATTCCTCTTGAATAGCTAAAGGGGACTGCTGACCTTAACGTCACCATCCAATGGACAGATTGTCATCATCAGTGTCACATAGCCTCATTCCATGAGTCACTGTGGAGAGATTTGGAATTTAATACAGGTCAGTGACACAAAGACTGGTAATCAGAAACTTTATGCCATCGCCTGACCTCCTTTTTTCCTAAAGGCAAAGGGAAGGCAACCAACATTAAGTGGTTTCCCAGTTAGTTTGTACAGTACTTGTTGCAGTTGACATTGTGTAGCTTTGGTGGTCTGATGAGAACCAGTGTATTCAATTATGCTAGGCCATTGGAAGGAGATGTAAATAAAACACACACACACAAGTCCACACAAGCATCAGTCACACTCACACATGGTCACTGTCATCTCCTGGCACATAGGCCTGGCTGTGTCTTAGGTGTACAACAATCTCGGTTGGGGTGGGTAGTGGGACAGGGAGGAGGAGGCATACACAGTAAGGGTGGGGGAAGATAGCTGATAATAATTAGCAGTTTTTCTTCAATGTGTCTACCTGCTCCCAACGTCTCCTCTATTTGGTGAGTAGCAGTCTACCCCTTTCACAGTGTTTAGCAAGATCTTTCTTATAATTCCCCCGAGTGAAAACAGAATTAAATAGTTCATCAGATGTCTGAGGTGAACAACTTATCTGTATCATCCCTTACAATTTATATGTAATCCACCAACTGATAAATAAAAAAAACTACAGGACTCGTCACATTTCTGTGTGCATTGCTGCTGCTCAGTGCTTTCAAAAGATGGTAAGTGGTAGTTTAGTTCAATTTAGTTGTCTGTATGTTCCATGTTCATATTGATGACATTTTCCTATAATGGGTAACAAGTCAGTTGATCTGCAAATATATTTTCTGTCAAATGTGGATGTGCTAAACACATACACTTACACTGATCTTAATTTCTATTTAAATTTAGGGTCTAGCATTACTCAGAAATTGATCTATGGAGTGGAAGGAATTGTCAAGATAAATTTTTTGTACTGATTTCGTTCTGTGTCAGTACCTTTAATAAAAGAGAAAGTCAGGAAAATTTATTAATGGTTAGATACTGCACTTCCTTCAATACACGATCAAGGTTAAGTGGCAAATAGTGGCTGCCAAAACATTCACATTCAAATCTGCAAACCACCATGAAGTGCATGGCAGAGTGCACTTCCCATTGTACCACATATAAGAGATACTTCTCATTCCATTCATGTACAGAGTGCAGCAAAAATGACTGCTTGAAGATCTCTATGTGCATTATAATTACCTTAATCTTACCTTCATGCTCCCTACAGGAGCAATATGTTTGTAATACATTCCTAACTTCCTCAATTAACCCCTTAACAATGGACGCTGATAGCGTAGTGGGCGACACTGTGGATGGGACGTACAGTTGGCTGCTTGGTCCCCCTGAATGACCAGTTTGAGGCCATGTGCAACCCAATTTGATTTTTCCAGTTGTTGTTGTTGTTGTTGTTGTGGTCTTCAGTCCTGAGACTGGTTTGATGCAGCTCTCCATGCTACTCTATCCTGTGCAAGCTTCTTCATCTCCCAGTACTTACTGCAACCTACATCCTTCTGAATCTGTTTAGTGTATTCATCTCTTGGTCTCCCTCTTCGATTTTTACCCTCCACGCTGCCCTCCAATACTCAATTGGTGGTCCCTCGATGTCTCAGAACATGTTGTACCAACCGATCCCTTCCTCTAGTCAAGTTGTGCCACAAGCTCCTCTCCTCCCCAATTCTGTTCAATACCTCCTCATTAGTTATGTGATCTACCCATCTAATCTCCAGCATTCTTCTGTAGCACCACATTTCAAAAGCTTCTATTCTCTTCTTTTCTACACTATTTATCATTCAAGTTTCACTTCCATACATGGCTACACTCCATACAAATACTTTCAGAAATGACTTCCTGACATTTAAATCTATACTCGATGGTAACAAATTTTTCTTCTTCAGAAATGCTTTTCCCTGCCATTGCCAGTCGACATTTTATATCCTCTCCACTTCGACCATCATCAGTTATTTTGCTCCCCAAATAGCAAAACTCCTTTACTACTTTAAGTGTCTCATTTCCTAATCTAATTACCTCAGCATCACCCGACTTAATTCGACTACATTCCATTATCCTCATTTTGCTTTTGTTGATGTTCATCTTATACCCTCCTTTCAAGACACTGACCATTCCGTTCAACTGCTCTTCCAAGTCCTTTGCTGTCTCTGACAGAATTACAATGTCATCAGCAAACCTCAAAGTTTTTATTTCTTCTCCATGGATTTTAATACTTAATCCAAACTTTTATTTTGTTTCCTTTACTGCTTGCTCAATATACAGATTTAATAACATCGGGGAAAGGCTACAACCCTGTCTCACTCCCTTCCCAACCACTGCTTCCCTTTCATACCCCTCGACCCTTATAACTGCCATCTGCTTTCTGTACAAATTGTAAATAGTCTTTCGCTCCCTGTATTTTACCCCTGCCACCTTCAGAATTTGAAAGAGAGTATTCCAATCAACATTGTCAAAAGCTTTCTCTAAGTCTACAAATGCTAGAAACACAGGTTTTCCTTTCCTTAATCTTTCTTCTAAGATAAGTCATAGAGTCAGTATTGACTCATGTATTCCAACATTTCTACGGAATCCAAACTGATATTCCCCGAGGTCAGCTTCTCTCAGTTTCTCCATTCGTCTCATAATCCCTGATGTATTAATTATTTGCAAGTTGTTTGGTATTTTATGTTGGTGACACATTATACTTATATTTCCTGCTCACCATTGTAAACGCTCATTTATTATAGCACACAAAGGTTTTTTTTTTCTTTTGCAACCACACTGGTGCAGTAAAAAGATAAAAAAATGTTACTGAAGTGACACATAGTTCTGTTGTGAAACCAATCATACCCCGAAAATAAATATAATTGTTGTACTTACTTTCATGCATTCTACTTGAAAACTATCAACAATCACATTAAGGAATAGACGATTTATTATCAGTGATCTATCATCAGCATCAGGTAACACATTTTTCACATTGTACAAAATGCTGCATAAGACATCTCACCACTTGGAGATGTGAACTTACCTTTTTTTCATTTCAGACAAACAACACATATATTATTTACACTATTTATGAATTGGCACAGTGGAAACAAACTCAGTCTCTGCAATCATTTTATACACATTGTTCGCAAAATTACATATTATTTGAGAACACGGAAATACACACAATGTTTACTGTTCACACAATAATACAGACACAATATTTAGACGCCAATGTTAACTTACTTATCAGGACAAGAGGATATGTTTTTCACTTCATGATACACAGCAAAACAGGGAAATTCATATAGTATCTGCTTGTGTACTTTACAGAAAATTCTTGTCTGCTTTCGTTTGTTGTATTTTTACTTAAAAGTAAAACATGTTGCATACTTTTGTAGTTGACCTGGAAGATGAAGTCCTGCAGTCAGCCTTCATGGGACATCAATTTGGCTGCCACCCCCACTTGGACTCCTTTTGTTTATCTTTTATTTTTGTAGTACTTCTTGAATCAAGCCCAGTTGGGAATTCACTTATGGCCGCTTACCAGATGACAGTTTGTACAGACAAAATGTGTTGAACAACCTCATGTCATTCAGGCAAAAGAAAAATTTTTGCTACCTTTCTGTGCTCTTATTGACACTTTTCATTGTTTTCATGATCATATCACTCCATTCAATGCTTCCCATTGACTTGTTATAATCAATTACAACAGAAGGTTTTGAACATTTTGCACCTGTTGTGCAGTCCTTTTTAGATGTCTCTTGCATGTCTGCTGAATGAAAATTTGACAGCATGTGAACATCCCTTCTGTCACACCATTTCATTGGCAACATTAGCCCTGCAACAGACCTGAATGTCAGTTCTCCCTTTTACAATTTCTCTGCCATTTTAGCATATCTTTTCTGTTGGGCTGTACCATACCACATGCATTACTTGGCTGCTCATACAGCCAATGGAAGAGTGCTGGGCTTGTGTACCAATTATCTCTAAACAATGTATTCTCCTTCTGCAAATATGCTGAATTAGATTTGCAATGACATCTCCAGACACCCCGAGAGTGTTTTGTGACATCTGTGTGACTTTGGCAGTAGACAGTGAAGTCCAAAATATTATTTGTTTGAACATCATAAATCAAAATCATTTTTATTGCAAAACAATTTTGCTTTGCTGAGATGTATTGCTTTACTTTTAGTCTCTCTCTCTCTCTCTCTCTCTCTCTCTCTCTCTCTCTCTCTCTCTCTCTGAACAGAAGGAGTAATTCATCCATGCAACAGTTTTCAAATGGAAATAAATGCTTTTTGAAAATAATACAAAAGTGGCCCAAACTAGAATGAAGTTTGAACAAGTAGTCTGTTGTATACGCAGTATTATCATTGATGTATAAAAATCTAGAATAGACAAATATGTATCCCATGAAAGAAGTAGTGAAAAAATTGGAGGTTTCAGAAGTGAATGTTTTGATCAGTACTCTGAAAAAGACAATTTTTTACTCTTGTCGTAATTAGAGACTTAGTTACAAAAATAAAAAATGTATTTAGTGCCACATATTTCCACTCTTTCTTCATTCTGTCAGTCAGATGTTCAGACATTGAGTAAAATACCTATTTGTTTTGTCACAAATATAAGCCACAATTTCTTCACTTACAAACAGGGAAAACAAGCTAACAAAACTTGTTGTGTCAACTATACTGTTCAGTCCAGAGAGATCTCGTGATGTTAGATTGTCCATAGCAGTTTCTGTTTTGTATGCAAAGGCTTGATTCCTTCTTTCTCATTCTCCTCATCTCCTGATGAGTCATCAGATATTCCTACGCCTGGTACTGTTGAAGGGCCAGAAAACACCAATGTACTTGAAGATGTCAGTTTATCTGAAACCATCAAATGGTCTGCAGAAGGGTGCTGTTGTGTCAAAGCGTAGTACTGAATCATTGTCAGATTCACTTTGACTGCTGACTTTGAAATAATTGCCTAATAGTAACTTCAAAGTTTTTTGGCTGAGTAAAATAGTTTACTCATATTCAAAAAAGGAACGTTGCACAAAATGAAACATCTACAGCCAAGGAAAGAGGCAATACAGATTGTGTATATCGACAACAAAAGTGTCTCTGCTCAAACCGCACTGCTAACTGATAGTCCAAAATCCTTTGGCTGTGACACAATGCAAAGTGAATTCCTGAGACATCAGGAGGTAGTAAATGCCACTAAATGTTACAGTAAGCCTTCTAGATAGTGCCAGGGACATTCTTTCAGTAACACTTTAACACAGCAAAATGGTAAACACGCGGAGTAGGCTGGACTGCTAAAGCAGTCCACTGGAGGGAACATCTGTTTCCCAGCCAACTTCTACAGCAATTCCACAATAGGGCCAATTAAGTGGACTTCCACAGAAATCAACCATAGTTAAAGGGTTAATAATGGTTCTTGAAACTTAGTAACTAGAATTTCATGGGATAGTAGGCATGTATTTTCCAGAATCTGCATATTCAGGTTTATCAGCATGTCAATGATGCTCTAATATGGGTCAAACATGTGACCCATTCATATTGCCCTTCTTTGTATAAATTCAGTACTCCCTATTAGTCCTGTTTGTTATGGATTCCACACACTTGATCAGTATTCTAAAATTTCTTGTCTGTGGAGTATCATCTCAGTTGTGTGACTGGATTTGTGATTTACTGTCAGAATGGTCACAGTTTGTAGTAATTGATTGGAAGTCACCACCAACCATAATTGTATGGGTGTGATACCTATCGAAATGAAGCTATGAAGTGCCAGAGACCTTTACAAGTCTCAAACGTCTATTAAGTATATATACAGGCTCGAGCAATAAACAAAAATTTATGCCATGGCACCTATGCCTGGGTTTGAGGCAGGATCCCCTGAAGTACTGTTCCAATAGTGTTGGAGAGCCTGTGCAATTCTGTTTGAGTTTAGGGGAATACCAAGTGGGCTGACGTGAATGGGAATTTGGATTGAGGAGGGAGTAGTGCTAGTATAGTCTGTGCAGTTGTGCAAAGCCACTTTGTTGGGGTGACATAGTGGTTAGTGCATCTGCCTAGAGAGTAGGAGACCAAGGTTCGAATCCCAGCCTTAGTACAAATTTTCATCCACCACTTCAGCCTCCATATATATACATTGTATTTGAAATGAGACTCAAGTTTTCCTTTAGCCTATCAGCAACTGCATTATGTGAGTCAGGGGTGCTGTAAAAGAAACCAATTATTAATTTAACCTCTAGCCCAGGGTCAGCCACAGCATCCAAACTGCACACAAGAAAGATGCATGGGCCTTGTGCAGGCCAAGGCTCAGCCTGTCTCAGCTTTACTCAGTCCTCCTTGCTAGTACTTGGTACATCATGACGTTTCATTTAACATTGTAGTGCACCATTGTTTCATCAGCATGACTTTCTTCGGTTCGGTAGAATCGCAGTGTCAGTGCTGTTTAACCTTTGATATTTTTTCCTGGTATAAACGAAGTTCACAGGTCCAGGCAGTCTAGTAACCTGTCTTTACAAGCCTTTAATAGTGAACAGGAATGACAAAAGAGAAGGATCAGAATTCTCAGTTTCTATTATGCAGTCGCATAACTGAAGGGTACTGCAAATCTGCTATGGAATGGCATTATAACATCACGCAGAAAGAATTAAATCAAACAACGAAAAATCCAGGAGGTAATGGAACAATATCATGTGAAGGAAAGTTGTTACTCACCATATAGTGGAGATGCTGAGTCGCAGATAAGCACAACAAAAAGACTTTCACAATTAAAGTTTTCAGCCATTAGCCTTCATCAACAATAGACACGCATACGCACATGTGCATGCGCACACCCAAGCATGCAAGTGCCAACACACACACACACACACACACACACACAAATGTAACTCACACACACGACTGCAGTCTCAGGCAACTGAAACCACACTGTGTGCAGTTGTGTGTGTGAGTTGTGTTTGCATTAGTGTGTGTGTGTGTGTGTGTGTGTGTGTGTGTGTGTGTGTGTGTGTATTTGTGTGCGCACATCAAGAGCTGAAAGCTTTAATTGTGAAAGTCTTTTTGTTATGCCTATCTGGGACTCAGCATCTCCATTATATGGTGAGTAGCAACTTTCCTTCTCATAATATAGAAAGAATTTAAAGATTTAGTTGATGATGAAAGAGCAAAATATTATGATCATCAGATGGGACTCATTCTTCTGTACATCAAGAAGCACTTTGTGCTAAATTTGCAGGGATTGATCACATGATGAAGTTGGTAGTATTATCAGCAAATTTTCTGAAGTTGCACGCCTTATTGCAGTTTTAGTCATAACAGTTTAAGACGGAATAGAACAAAGAGTATGAAAGGTTTATACATTGTTGCAAAGTATATTGGTTAAGTCAAGGGACATGCCTGGAATGATTTTTTGATTTAAAAACCACTATTTTCGAACTTATGAAGGAAAAAGAAGAGCAGGAACAAAAATTAGAACATCTGGAATGGATTGCAGGCCTCACATTTTAAGTGAACTTGATCACACACCACCCACAGTAAGACATTGTGAGGTGAGATACAACTTATTTCTGATTTGATGTCAATGCATTTAAAAAGAAAATTTCGTTGTGGAAGGGGCAATTGTGACAAAAAACAATCAATTTCCATAAGCTCACTGGTGTTAGAGAAGATGTGAGGTTTGAATAATTAATTGTGGCCCTCAAAGAATTACAAAGGTAGCATTCCAAACGCTCTGAGTACACTGCCAGTCTCACATCTGTCTTTAGACTGTTTGCTGTTTTAGTTGAAAGAAGCCTGTGCATGTGCAGATGGAACTGATTGATCTGCACTGTAACCCCCATGTGAAAGATAAATTCCTTTATGCTAAAACTGTGCAGGAGGTTTGTTTACCTCTGGTAGAATTTCCACATATCCATAGTGAAGATGCAAATGTGATAAAATATGTTTTTAAAAGACTTTCTTTGATCATGGAGCTAAGTAAATCATGATTACATGGGAAACTGAGTGTGAAAATCCATTAAAATTGTCTGTCTCTGTCCATATACTGGCAGTTTATACTATATAAAAATTATGTGTTTTCTGTGCACCAAAAATAATTAAATAATACTGAAAATTTGTTTTGTTTGGGATCTGTGCTGTTGAGAAATATGAAATCAAGTCATATGCAGTTCAACTTCATTGCCATTTTAATGTGGCGCATTTGCAATTGCCAATACCAAAACTCTCATGTCAATGTCTTCATAGCGGAAGAGCGTAATTAAAGTAGCGATGGAAATTCACAACTTGACAAACCTGGTGAACAGAGACTGCTATGTCTTGGCATATAGCCCACCAACATAACAGTACTGCACCATGGGTGGCCTACACATGAAAGCACAGGGGTTAAAACAAGATCCCAAACAACACATACCTGTATTTTTCTACAGAATGAATACTTTGTGCCTAAGCATCTAGTGTCTCTTCATACCTGTCATTTCTTCTTTCATCCATGATTTTTCTTTAACATACATGTTCTGCACTTCAGGACATACAGTGGCTTATATATCAATGAAAATAATCAATTTCTGAAAATATTATGTAACTGAATGGATAAAAAATACAGTCACCAAGTGACGGCAGGAGAAAACACATATAAAAGTTAAGGAAATGTGCAAGTTTTCAGAGCCAGTGGCTCCTTCTTCTGGCAAAAAGTTGAAGATGAAGGGAGAGGGATGAAGAAAAAGGACTAGCAAGGGTTAGAAAATGGGGAGAGTTATGGGAAAGTCGCCCAGAACCCCAGGCCAGAGGAGACACAGTCTTTCCTTTTCATCCCTTCCAGTATGTCTCCCCTGATCCTGGGTTCTGGGCAACTTTTTCATGACTCTCACCATTCCCTAAACCTTGCCAGTCCTTTCCTTTCATTCCTCTATTCCTCCTACTAACCCTTTAGTCCTTTTCCCAGAAAAAGGAGCCTCTGGTCCTGAAAGCTTGCACATTTTCTCAACTTTTATATGTTTTCTCCAGCTGCAGTTTGATCAGGATATACAGTGGATGACCTGAGAACACTTACCAACTAATCCTTCTGGATCAAATGGTCCAGAACCATAAACAGCCTGAGCAGTGGGATGCTGGTACAGGTGATCTACACCCAGTACTAGACGGTCTATGTAGCCTACTGCACCACCGACACAGTCCTCAAACTGGCCATTTTCATGGATACCTCCAGGTCCCATATAGCCCCTGTAAGAGTTACAGGTAATTACAATTCAAAAGTGCTATACTTTAATGTCTAGTTTCTGTCACCAAACATTTCTTTTTTATATGACTGTAAATTTTAATATATAGCATTGTAATTGTGCTCTTTCACTTAATATTAATAATATTGATTTCAGTATTTAAGATTGTAGCTGTATCCTTTAATTTGACTACACTACTGTTACCTACACATGACAAAGCACATTTCATGTAAAATGACCAGTGCCAAATAAAGAAAATTAAAAACATATTTGTGCTGTAAGATGATGATAGGAGGAAGATGGAGTAAAACCCAGTGACGGCATACAGCCTACTCTCCTTGAATAGCACCAAGGGGCTGCTGAGCCTAGTGTCTGCCTCTATTGGATGGATTATCATCAGCAATGTCACATCCCCTCACTCAGTGAGAGGTCTGGACTCCAACTAAGTGCAATGGCACAGTGTCTCGCAATCACAAACTGCATGCCACCACATCTTCTCCCCTTGCTGGCCAAATACAGCAGATGTAATTTTTTTTCACCATCAGGATTTGAGCCGACTACTTCCAAACTTTCAGAAACGACTTCCTGACACTTAAATCTATACTCGATGTTAACAAATTTCTCTTCTTCAGAAACGATTTCCTTGCCAATGCCAGTCTACATTTTATATCCTCTCTACTTCGACCATCATCAGTTATTTTACTCCCTAAATAGCAAAACTCCTTTACTACTTTAAGTGTCTCATTTCCTAATCTAATACCCTCAGCATCACATGATTTAATTTGACTACATTCCATTATCCTCATTTTGCTTTTGTTGATGTTCATCTTATATCCTCCTTTCAAGACACTGTCCATTCCGTTCAACTGCTCTTCCAAGTCCTTTGCTGTCTCTGACAGAATTACAATGTCATCGGCAAACCTCAAAGTTTTTACTTCTTCTCCATGAATTTTAATACCTACTCCAAATTTTTCTTTTGTTTCCTTTACTGCTTGCTCAATATACAGATTGAATAACATCGGGGAGAGGCTACAACCCTGTCTCACTCCTTTCCCAACCACTGCTTCCCTTTCATGCCCCTCGACTCTTATAACTGCCATCTGGTTTCTGTACAAATTGTAAATGTATGGAAGTGAAACATGGACAATAACCAGTTTGGACAAGAAGAGAATAGAAGCTTTTGAAATGTGGTGCTACAGAATAATGCTGAAGATAAGGTGGGTAGATCACGTAACTAATGAGGAGGTATTGAATAGGATTGGGGAGAAGAGAAGTTTGTGGCACAACTTGACTAGAAGAAGGGATCAGTTGGTAGGACATGTTTTGAGGCATCAAGGGATCACAAATTTAGCATTGGAGGGCAGTGTGGAGGGTAAAAATCGTAGAGGGAGACCAAGAGATCAATACACTAAGCAGATTCAGAAGGATGTAGGTTGTAGTAGGTACTGGGAGATGAAGAAGCTTGCACAGGATAGAGTAGCATGGAGAGCTGCATCAAACCAGTCTTAGGACTGAAGACCACAACAACAACAACAACTTCCAAACTGTGAACTACCACACAAGTATGTATCAGCAATCACACATAAGGAGGTTGGTCAAGAGCTCCTGGAGACCAGCATAACAGCACAGTAAACACAAACATTTTTCTTGCAGTTTGTACCAGACTACTTTTAAAACTACTAAAAGCAAGTTGAGCTCCCATATTGTTATGTGTGCCTATACACCATAATCTAAAAGTGGTGTGTGATTGATTGTCTTTCTTCATTCTTATGTATTTAATAACTAATAGCATCCTATATACTGGCAAAGTACAAGGGATATTTTTAAGGTATTGCTTAACTGGCTGCAACTGTGTAAATTTCACATGCCTGTAGAAATGCACATGCATGATCAGCAGTCCGACACTGATAAATGGGAGGGAAAAGAAGCTGTTGAAGACTGGCTGTATTCATGGACAGCTCACGCCCATGATGTGGACATCATCATCATCATCATCATCATCATCTTAGAAAGTTTCCAGTCTCTGGCTGGTTCTGTATGGAACATAGGCCTCTCCATCATCTTCTGTCTTGCCATTTAATTAATATAATGTCCATGATGTGGATATAAAGAAATTAATTTCATGTTACAATAAATGTTTAAATTATTGAGGGAACTATGTAGGAAAAATAGTTTAAGCTGTAAGGAGTGAACAAAAAAGTTAGTGACAGGATCTTTACTAGTTTGGTTTATAGTGAAAAATAGAGTTCAATTAATACAAGCTATAATCCAAAATACTTACATCTAACACATATGAAGAGAAAGTAGATTTAGAGAGACAGAGAATAAATAACACAAATTACTTACTTTGGACACCCTGGGACTTCGAAAAAGAATGTAATTGCACAATTGCCAGCTATGGCTGCAGCAGCAACAACCCAGAGTGGCAGCAGGATTATTATATCTTGCATAGCTGCTAGCAATTTAGTCTGTAAATATTGAACATTTGTAGAACATTTGGGTAGCTGTTTTGACAGACAACATCTAAGAAGAGGCAAGAATTTGGAGAATGATGCATAAAATATTACAAATTCTTGTTCAATATCTATACTCTGTAGATCAGTTTAAAATACACAGTATAAGAGTGAACAAAAAAATTTGTGACAGGATGTTTACTAGTTTGGTTTCATACTGTGCTGATGTGAGAGTACTGAGTGTTTATAAGTGTCTATGTGAATTATTATCCTAATATTAATTTCATCATGTGGAGGACCCAGATTTGATTGCTGAAACTGCCAAGGATTTTTCCTTAGTGGGAGGACTGGTAAGGACAACCTCATGATGCCAATTGAGTAGCAACTTGATTGAGTAGTAGTGGCTCTGTGGCCTGGAATGTCTGCAGGATGGTCGGGAAAGTGGTGTGCTGACCACATGCCCCTACATATTGCATCCGCATGATGCCACATGGCACAGGATAATATGGTAGCCAGTACACATGCTTTGGGTCTTCATAGCCTAGACAAGGAGACCATTTTATAGTAAATGATGTCTCAAAGATGATTCCTTGAGTTCAAAAACAGGTAAACTTCTTGTCGGACAGGTTCCTGCTACTTAGACACAAGACTTCAAGTCATTGTGGGGGGTGTACTGCAAGACGGCCAAAATTTCTGATGAAACTCAGAGTACTGAAAGATAAAGAAAGGTGACATTCTCTATCAGCAGGTTTTCACATTTTGTTTTTGATAACACAAGAAAGGGTTGTATTGCAGTTTCTATAATGATAAATACATTGATCATTCACACTTTTCTTGTGAGCCTCCAACATATTCTGCAAATTGCACCAGAAAAACTAACTTATTCATGAGGAAAGGTCCAATTAAGTCCAATTCAATCAAGGACTTGGAAAAACTCCAGTGTTACCTAATTGATGAACAGCTACCTTTCTGCAAAGAAATTTTGAAGTGGCCTATAAAGAACAACAGCCAAGACAGTTACTGAATGGACTGTAGACACTGATTATTGTTGTAGAATGACGCATCAGTATTGTGAAATGTAGAACTGTGCGTATTATCAATACAATGTTGATGTGAATGAAAAGGAGTGAGTGATTTCAGTTTCCCATTATTACAAAATCAAAATAAAATTCAGTCTCCTATCCAACTATCACGTTTGCATCATGTAAAATAACAGTGCCAATAAAGATGCCCTTATAAACTGATTATACAATTCTTACATCAATAGGTAACTGCAAAGATTTAATATTTTTAAAGAGGCATAAGTCAACTGACATACATTTATGGGAAATAGAGAAAAACTTTTTAAATTGTATAATCAGTTTATAAGGGCATCTTTATTGGCACTGTTATTTTACATGATGCAAACATGATAGTTGGAATGTCTGCAGGATGGTCGGGAAAGTGGTGTGCTGACCACATGCCCCTACATATTGCATCCGCATGATGCCACATGGCACAGGATAATATGGTAGCCAGTACACATGCTTTGGGTCTTCATAGCCTAGACAAGGAGCTCATTTTATAGTAAATGATGTCTCAAAGATGATTCCTTGAGTTCAAAAACAGGTAAACTTCTTGTCGGACAGGTTCCTGCTACTTAGACACAAGACTTCAAGTCATTGTGGCGGGTGTACTGCAAGACGGCCAAAATTTCTGATGAAACTCAGAGTACTGAAAGATAAAGAAAGGTGACATTCTCTATCAGCAGGTTTTCACATTTTGTTTTTGATAACACAAGAAAGGGTTGTATTGCAGTTTCTATAATGATAAATACATTGGTCATTCACACTTTTCTTGTGAGCCTCCAACATATTCTGCAAATTGCACCAGAAAAACTAACTTATTCATGAGGAAAGGTCCAATTAAGTCCAATTCAATCAAGGACTTGGAAAAACTCCAGTGTTACCTACCTGATGAACAGCTACCTTTCTGCAAAGAAATTTTGAAGTGGCCTATAAAGAACAACAGCCAAGACAGTTACTGAATGGACTGTAGACACTGATTATTGTTGTAGAATGACGCATCAGTATTTTGAAATGTAGAACTGTGCGTATTATCAATACAATGTTGATGTGAATGAAAAGGAGTGAGTGATTTCAGTTTCCCATTATTACAAAATCAAAATAAAATTCAGTCTCCTATCCAACTATCATGTTTGCATCATGTAAAATAACAGTGCCAATAAAGATGCCCTTATAAACTGATTATACAATTTAAAAAGTTTTTCTCTATTTCCCATAAATGTATGTCAGTTGACTTATGCCTCTTTAAAAATATTAAATCTTTGCAGTTACCTATTGATGTAAGAAGGTCACTTCATAAAGCGCATAACTACTTTGAAATCAAGGGTTCCATCTCACCTTTACTAGACATAACTCAGATGTAACTGAACGGGCCTACAATGGTCTTCCTCAGAGAGGAGATAAGGGATAGATTCAAAGAAGCAAATATTGACTTGCAAGCAACATAAAAAGCATTACTGTTCACAGACTAAATGGAACACATTGTAAAACATTCCTTGGGTCCCATCTGCATAACCAGTTAAAATGGGAGTAACATATAGCTAAATTAATCAAGAAGCTCAGTTTGGCTTGTTTTGCTTTTAAAAGTATCTGAGACTGTGTTGACCTAACAACTTGAGTGCTGGTTTATTTTGTATATTTTTATTCCCTGCTGTCTTATGGAATTATCTTCTGGGGCATTGCACCTAAAGTAAGTAAAGCATTTATTCAGCTCAAGTATGAAAGGAGAATATTGTGTAAAGCAGGTAACTGCACATTCTCCAGACACTTTCTTAAAGGCTCTTGCAACTCTTACATTCACTTTCCAGTTCATTTACTCCTTAATTGCCGGTAGCTGTGGCCGAGCGGTTCTAGGTGCTTAAGTCTGGAACCGCACTGCTGCTGCTATGGTCGCAGGTTCAAATCCTGCCTCAGGCATGGATGTGTGTGCTGTCCTTAAGTTAGTTAGGTTTAAGTAGTTCTACGTCTAGGGGACTGATGACCTCAGATGTTAAGTCCCATAGTGCTTAGAGCCATTTGAACCATTTGAACTCCTTAATTGTTCTTGCTGTTGCTCATAAAAACCAGAGGTCTGTACAATCACAATACAAGACAGAAAAGTGATTTTAATGTACATTTTGCCTTTTCTTGCATTTCAGATTAAAGTTAAACAATGGAAAATCCAGGATGGAATGTAACAATACCAGAGAAGGCAAGTTGCTACTCACCATCTAGTGGAGATGCTCAGTCGCGATAGGCACAATAAAAATCACTTTAGGAATCCTTCCTGAAAACCCAGAATCTTAAACCCCTCACCTGGTTCAGATTCATTGATGACATCTTTGCTATCTGGATTGAAGGTGAGAACACTTTATTCACATTCCTCCAGAACCTCAACAACTTCTCCCCCATTTGCTTCACCTGGTCCTACTCAACCCAACAAGCCACCTTCCTAGTAACCACCAGCAATACCTCCACTTCGACAGCTGCCACCCATTCCATAGCAAGAAGTCCCTTCCGCACAGCCTAGCCACTCGTGGTCGTCACATCTGCAGTGACGAGCAGTCCTTCTCTAAATATACCAAGGGTCTCACTGAAGCCTTCACTGACTGTAATTATCTTCCCATCCTTGTACAAAAACAAATCTCTCATGCCTTATCTCTCCAGTCTCCCACCACCTCCCAAAGTCCCACAGTCTGGCCACAGAGGAGCATTCCCCTCGTAACTCAGTACCATCCAGGACTGGAGCAATTGAATAACATTCTCCATCAGGGTTTCGATTACCTCTCATCGTCCATCCTTACACAACCTCTGCTCTAAATCCCTTACCTCATGGCTCATACCCCTGTAATATACCTAGATGCAAGACCTGTCCCATACATCCTCCTACCACCACCTACTCCAGTCCGGTCACTAACATTACCTATTGCATCAAAGGCAGGGCTACCTGTGAAACCAGTCATGTGATCTACAAGCTAAGCTGCAACCACTATGCTGCATTCTATGTAGGCATGACAACCAACAAGCTGTCTGTCCGCATGAACGGCCACCGACAAACTATGGCCAAAAAACAAGTGGACCACCCTGTTGCAGAACACGCTGCCAAACATGATACCTCTCATCTCAATGACTGCTTCACAGCCTGAGCCATGTGGATCCTTCCCACCAACACCAGCTTTTCTGAATTGCGCAGATGAGAACTTTCCCTGCAATACGTCCTACATTCCCGTAACCATCCTGGCCTCAACCTTCATTAGTCACTGTCCTCACCCATCCAGCCTCCTCCCTGTTCCCATTCCAGCACTACACAGCCATCATTTCACGGCCACACCCAGTCTTTTAATTTCTTTTTATTTTTATTTCTCTCCTTTCTGCTACTTACCCCCTCCCCCTCCACACTTTCTCTCCTGCCCTCCGTCTAAACTGTAACGCTTCACTGTCCGCCACTCCCACCATACTATTCCTCCCCCTCCCTGCCCCAGCCTCCTCCTTACCCCCACCTAGTTGCCACTCCCATCATGCACTGGTGCTGCTGCTCGCAGTGTAGTTTCAGCTCTCTGAGACTGCAGACGAGTGTGCAAGTTGCGTTTGCATGAGTGCGTGTATGTGTGTCTACTGCTGACAAAGGCTTAATGGCCAAAAGCTATGAGTGTGTGAATCTTTTGATTGTGCCTATCGTGACTCAGCATCTCCGCTATATGGTGAATAGCAACTTTCCTTCTCTGGTATTGTCAGATTAAAGTTATAAACTCTGGTGCACAGGTAATCTGCAAGTTCCCATTCACTCGTTCAGTAAAGATACAATACAATACAGTACAATAAAACTCAGTATTTCCAGATGGCGGTACATATTTGATTTGGAAAATGCCATTGTAATCGAGTACTGATATGAAATAGCAAATACATGGGAAATATATAGTGAAACTGAGGAGACAGCAGATTTTTCCAAAGTAGTAGGTCTATCTTTTTGGACCAAAGTTCTCTCTAATTACTGATAGCAAGCCCTTTGTTACGTTATTCAGGTCCCAGTCCAACCTCCCAGAGTGATCAGCTAAATACCTCTAGCACTGGGCCTTATTCCTGAGTGCATACAATTATACCATCTGGTTTAAGCCCACAGCACAACATTCCAATGGCAATGCCTTGTTGCACCTACCCAATGGCTCAGACCATGATTTCAACCAACAAGAGGTCCTCTGCTTCCTCATTGATACTGCACAGCAATATACTGCGTTAAGACTGAAAGCTATTACAGACACTGGCTGTGAGCAAGCATTGATTTAAATTAATGGTGAAAGTTGAAAATTTCTGCCAGACCAGGATTCAAACCCAAGTCTCCTGCTTACCAGACAGATGCACTGACCACTGCACCATCCAGACACAGCGGTTATTGTAACTGCATGAACTACCCTAGCATGCCTCCCATCAGACCCAAATTCTCAACTTATACCACACACTGCTGATGTAGTGCCCCTTGTCCATTATCCTCATTACTCACAGCATTTTTGTAATTCCCGTAAGAGTACAAGCCTTGTGTGTATTGAGTTGCGTGAAGTGTGTTTTTTCATGTGAATGGGTATATGTTTTCTTTGCTGAAAAAGGCTTTGGCTGATAGGTGCCTGCATAACTGTCTCTTCATTGTGTCTGTCTGCAACTCAGCAGGGCATCTCTAAGGTGAGTAAATATCTATTCTATTCCTTATATTGTTGTTATTGTAACCTCCCACACAGTAAGTCTCCCCTGGCCTGTGGTTCTTGGTGACTTTTCTGAAATCTACCTCTTTTGCTAGACCCCCTCCAGTCCTTTTCCTTCACCCCTCTTCCTTCCCCTTCAACCCTTCTGCTGGAAGAAGGAGTCACTGGCTCCAAAAGCTTGCCTAATTATAACCTTCTTTTATGTTCTGCCGCCACTTGGTGAATAGATTTTTTTATCTATCCAATTACGTTGTACTGTCAAAAATTGATTTTGCAACACGACAAATTTCCCATCTGTAATCATTTTCCTGTCAAATCCTATGAATATAGCCTTGATGTATGTTGGCAACTTTTGGTGTTATCTGTTGTTGCACCCCTGCCGACGTTTCCCAGAAGAGGAGGAACAAACACTATGTCTTTAGGAACAAACACTCTCTTTAATACAGCACCATGCATAGCAGACAATTGGGGTTACATCAAGAGATTGTAGTGGCCAGGATATTGACTCACCATGTCCTATCCCAGTCACCACATTCCTACAGCGATACTTGACAACTTCATGACGATAATGTGGTGGCACACGATCTAGCTGCAAAATAAATTTTGTACCTGTATCCACTTGTAACTGAGGTACTAGATAATGTTCAAGGATGTTTATTTATGAAATGCAAAATACAGTTAACTTGGCAAAAAAGAAAGGACTGCTGGCTGACACTGACATGGTGTCCTATGTGATACACAGCCTTTTTTTGTGAAATGATCAGATCAATTAATAACAGTTTGTCTGAGGTGGTGGCTTGTGATATCTGGTCCTCAACTGTCTCTAAACTGTAATGGCAGTGATGACTGTAGGAATAACTAATTCACGTATTTCACCTAGCAGGAAGATCAGAAACTAACATTGTTAGTTGCTGTATCAAACATTTCTGTAAGATATTTACCCTTTTCGCAATCAAATGTTACTTTTGTATAACTAACGTATGAAAACATGTACATTCATGGCTTCCCCATTATGGTCTCACATGTCACCATAGCCGCCACATGCTGCAACCCATCCTGCAGCAGATCTGCCGCTACATAGCCAATAGCTGGCCAGTCTACCTCACCCGTCGATTGGTGACCTAACTCAACCTCTAGAAACAGATTTCTCACAGGCTCTCGGTTGTCCATGACATCATTCTCTTGGATACCAAGACTGACACATATCTGGTGATCCTTGCCACCAAATTGCAACAAGAAGTCCTGAGCTCGCTAAACTGGGAACATTGAGGATGTCCCACATGAAGGAGTTGGCTCACAGACTCTTGTACTGGCCAGGTACCAATAACAAGATGGAGAGCGTAGTTCATGGCTGTATGGTGTACACCCGGCATCAAGCAGCACCCCCACAATCATTTGCACCCTGGCCTACAACCCATCGTCCCTGGGGCCATATCCACCTCGATTTTGTGGGCTCTATTCTGGGATCGATGTGGCTGCTCATGTGGATGCCTACTATATTACACATATGTGGTACTACCATAACTGATGGCAGCCTCACTGTCTTTGCCCACATTCTGGCCATTGGAGGGTTACCTCTCACTCTAGTCTCTGGGCCCCAATCCATAGCATCTGCTTTAAATGAGCCAGTATATGACCCACAGCAGATCATTCTACCTCACCCGTCAGTTGGAGATCAAGCTCAAACCCTAGAAACACATTTCTCATCATGATGTTCTCCTAGATACCAAACTGACACATATTGGGTGATCATTTCCACCAAATTGCAACAGGAAGCCTTTGGTTTCATCCTTCCTCAAATGAGGAAGCAGAATGTC
Organism: Schistocerca piceifrons; assembly: GCF_021461385.2. Lineage (NCBI taxonomy): Eukaryota > Metazoa > Arthropoda > Insecta > Orthoptera > Acrididae > Schistocerca > Schistocerca piceifrons. Next base: position 1,218,657,729 of record NC_060138.1, read on the forward strand.
TCATTTGAACCTTTAAGCAACAGTGAAGAATGGTGTTGAATCCCCTGCCACTAACTTGGCCCTCAGCCTGATTTTCAGTACCTACCACATCATGCTGATTGATGGGCATAGCCCCACTGACCTGCTCCATGAGTGGCAACCATAGGTCTTGCTTCATCTTTTGATGTCACCCCCTCCCACACTCCATGCCAGATCATCCCAGAGTTAGAAGGGCTCAAGTGCCATCACCACAACCAGCTCTGCCCTTGAACATAGGTGGCACACCTGTCACCACAAGTTCCCCTCCGCCTTCTGAGGACCATGAGGCCCCAAGGCCAGTGCCACTGGCGACTTCTGACAACTGCCAATGGCTGTGCCAGCACAACCTTCTGCATCCACAGGGGTCAGAGGAACCCACCACAGCACCCTCACCTCCAGCGTCAACACAATGGAACTGCTAACCAACCTCCCTTCCAACATCTCGCAGTCAAAGGCTCCAGGTCTTCACCCATACCCTTTTTCACACCCCTACGGCAACCATCCATGGTGTTTCCACCCATATGCACCTGTTTTAGGGTGGATTTAGTTTCTGTCACTGCAGAGGTTGAATAGCTGCCAGCAGAGATGGACTTACATGGCTGTTGGCAGGCACTGTGGCCACTGCTTAACTGTGCTTGCATGGCAAGAGTGCCACCATACCACCACATGAGTACAGCAGCTTACAGTGGCTGATAGTGTTTCATGCAGCCGGCATATAGGCAGCCGCCCAGCACACAGTCGGTCTGTTCAGACACACACTTGATACTTTCTGGTCTGTCCTGGCTATACTAGGACTATTTCATAGCTTCCTTGATTGTCACCTGGTTACCTTCTTCTTGGATTTGTCTCGCAACTGTTCTTGACATTGCTCTTGTCATTGTCATGACAGCTTTGCCTAACACCTCTTTGTCTGTTGTCTTGTCCACAGACCATCTGTCACATTTCATTTGCTTACCACTAGTTTGGGTTGGTTTTCCACAGGCAGTTCCCCTGCCTAGTGGCTTCCTGCATTTCTCCGTTTTTTCCAGAACTCTGACAAGTGCATTGATATCCAGCAGCCCCTAGATATAGGAGGTATGAACAGTATCAGATATTGAGTGACCACTGGGAAGACACAAAGATCTGCATATTCATGTAAGACAGCATATCAGCACCTGGCATTAGTCTGAAATGGACCTCACTATGTGTCTCACTTTGGCCAGCTAGTGAAATACTGCAATATTCAGATTTGTGGGGTATACGGATATGACACTGACCCAGTGCTGAACTGCATGAGAAGTGAGGGCAGGTACACTCATTGCCAAGGTTCCAGTGGACCACCACAAGGGAGCACCACAGTGCTGTGCACCAAGCATGTCTTAACCCTTTCACAAATGTGCCTGCCGTCCAAGAATAAGAAATGGACTCCCTGCAACATTCAGTGCCATCCCACACCATTTGTCGTGGACTAGAAGGTACCTTACTAGAGAATTACCATCTCATCCATAGGTTGCCATCAACATCACAATACAAACAGGTACATTAGGAGTATTTTCATGACAGGGAAACATGGATTGCTAATGAAGGGCATTGCGCTACATTCAGTGGTGGATGATGGTCCTACACAACCCAGGAGGACCATCACCAGTTATTATGATGGTGACCTGGAGAGAGAGAGACTCTATTTTTCCAATATTCTGGAGAAGTGCAGCAGTGGCACTCCTGGTGTCCTGGTTGGGAGCCATCATGAATGTCTTCAGGTCATGGCTGGTAGTGATTCTGGGTACTCTGGTGGCACAACAGTATGTCATTGACCTCCTGCATCCTCATGTTGCACCTCCCATGTGACAGAATCATGGTGCTATTTTTCAACAGGACAATGTTTGCCCACATATGACATGTGTCTCTATGAACTGTGTGATATGATGTCAACTCTGTCTCAATGTCGGTATCCAGGATATCAAGGATCATTTACAATAGTCATGGGCTAGCTTGCCTCAGGATAGGATACAACAGCTTGATGGCACACTTCACAACAGAATCAGCATTTGTTCAGACCAGAGAGGTGCAACATCATACTGATAAGTTGACTAATACTGCCAACATCAGAAATTTGATTTGATACTGTAATCACTGAAATATCATCATGTTCCATCTCAAATTGTGAAGTTTCATTTCATTTCCTCCTCCCCTTCTGAGTGCTTCACTTTTTTTGTCAGCAGTGTAGATCCTTAATTAGAGGTGGTTTGTTTATCTCAGATTTGTAGATGGGCACATTTAAGCCTGTCAGGAAATATGCCAAGTCATTGATTGATTACAAGGACAGCTTAACAGTATTCCTATCAGGTCAGCACAAAATTTTAATATACTACTAAAAACATCAAAACAGCTAGCAGAATTACTACCTTTTAGTGATCCCATGAATTCTGAAATCACATTTTGGATTGTGTTTTAAAAAGCAATGTCTGTTATAGATGCATGCAGTGCCTGCACAAGTAAAGCTAATGCATCTGTATTTGGTTGTTTATTACGGGATGCAAAGTTAGATGTCACTGTGTAGTATGACACCCAGATGGGGTCCATTTTACATTCTGCCTCATTCCGCCTTGGTAATAATTACTGAATAGTTTGTGTGTATGCAATTTATGGGGTATATTGCCATCGGGAACCTTCGAGACATGTTGGCAGAGTAACGCTGTTGATAGTTCCTCAGATTAAGAAGCAGATTTGCTGCAAAGGCACTGCTTCCTTGCAAGAATGGCGCTGTCCAGCTTGCCCAAGTGGGAGAAAGACACAAAGTAATGTGAAGCGTTTTTAGTTTTGACAAAAGCTCTTCCTAGATTTGGAGAGAGAGATAAGATGCAAGGTGCAGGAATTAACTTTGGTAACCTCCTTGGATACTTATAGAAAGAGATCTAGTCAAAATAGTTGTTGCTCCTCCTGAACCAAGGCAATGAGCTTTCTGGTTTTTGGAGAGAGGGCATTATGATTGGGCACTCAACTGAAACCTTTGTGTGTGGCCAATAAAAACAATGATGCAGCTGGAGTTAATCATGACAAGAGTTACAGAGAAGCTAACAGACTCCTTTGTGCTCTGTCATGAGCCTATAAAAACAATAACGCAGCTGAAATAGATACTGTGGAGTTAATTGTGACAAGAGTTGCAGAGACTTATTTGTGCTCCATCATGCTGCATTATGCTGAGGGCAGCTTCACCACTGGCTATTCATACCAGCTGCAGCTGTTAATGTCTTGCCTTGGTGGTGAAGATGGCAACACAACTTCGCAACTTGTTTCATGTTTCACAGAAGTTACTGATGCCCTAGTGCTGCATGTTTGCATCTTTCTGTCTGCAACTAAAATTCAATGATGGCGACTGTGTTGCTATAAATAATATTCTGTTTTCAAGTGCTCTAACATTTGGTGACATTTTGAGAGCTGTGAAGTAAAGTGTAAGACCCGTGTGGCAGAAGTAGATTTGGCTCTTTCTGCTTTGGTACCATGGAAGTGCTTTGTCTTTTGTATCGCTTTAGAAAACCACCGTACTTCATGGTAAATGATTTCCTGTCAATAGACAAATTTCTTCTGATTGACTCACTGATCAAACCCTTTCTCTAACAAAAGTAAGTATTTTGCCCTTCTTTAACTGTGTTATCGAGAGAGCACATCACATATTCACACATTTTGAGAACAACAAGCCGGCAAGCGTTCCAGAGCTCCAACCTGTTAGTCAGCAGAGCGATACACAGTGCCACAGTATGTGCATTCAAGTGGAGGTCCAATAGTATGCTTCCTGGGTGCTAGTGAAAAGGCGAGATTATGTGCCATGCTCAGTTGGTCTACTCTGCAAGACGAAGCATGCTGTGGAGCAACTATGAGCAATTAATCACTGAATTTGGTACATAGTGATTTAAAATTGCCACCATATCTGCCAGAGCCATTTTCTGAGGGTTTAATTTCAATTGCCTCACTATTTCTTTTTGTTCCTTGTTCAATTAAGTTCCAAATAGCTTCTCCTTATTCTTGGAGTGTTTTATTTTTTGAGCATGGTACATGTGTTTTGCTTTTTTAATGAAAAAAAATGTTCAAATGTGTGTGAAATCTTATGGGACTTAACTGCTAAGGTCGTCAGTCCCTAAGCTTACACACTACATCAGCACCTTAGACCGCTCGGCTAATCCTTTTAATGAAAGTCTCAAAGATTTTACGATACTGGTGGTAACTAAGTTTCAAAATTTGACTTACAGCTTGATCTCTACTCTAAGTGGAGCTCTCTCGCCCTAGCACAAGATACTTTAACTCCAGGAGCTGTCCACTCCTTATCTTTGCTTCTGTTGAATTTTCTCCATATTTGTGTTTGGAGGCAACAAAATTTATAATTGTGTAGGAATATGTTTAAGAAAGAGTTAAGTTGTGTGCCAATGCTGTCTGCTTTATAATTTCTTTCCAGTGTTCTTCCCATAATTCTATCTAGACACTGAGATCAAGCACACAATTCTGCAACACAATATCTTGCTTCTGTGGTCTGCACTTAACTGGTCAGGATACTTTAATGTCAAAATTTGACCACAATGGTCAGATACATCGGTGTCTATTGGTTTTACAACTAAATCAAACAATGGGAAGTCTAGGCTGGAATCTCAACAATCTGAAAAGAATAAAGTGCTACTCATCATAAAAATGGCATGCTGAGTTGCAGACAAGCACAACAAAAGACTGTTACACACTAAGCCTTCTTCAGAAAAGAAAGGAAAACACACACACATTCACAAAAGAAAGGCCTACGTCACACACACATGACCACTGTCTCTGGTCGCTCTGGCCAGACTGCCTGTTTTACAGCTAAATCACTGCAGGTTGTTTGCTCTAAACATAAAATATCAACAGTTATTGCACTATGTACTCCAGTCCTTGTAGGAATTTTACTGTGGAAAATAATCCAAAGCAGGCAACTTGTGATGCCCTGTCAGTGGTACTACCTGGCAGAAAATCACCATAAGGCAAGAAATGAATGCCTACATTGTAAAAATCAAATGGGTGTGCAGTTAGAGATGATTTACTGATCTCCATTTTCATAGATGTTTGTCACTCCTGCATATTTAGGGCTTCCAACTTAGGTAGCTCAATACTGACAGCCTTAGATATTAGAAAACTGTTTTCTGAGACTGCTTAGTGTTGGTGTAATCATACAACATAAGGTCTTTTTCAGTTATTTGAGTTATTGAACAGCACAATAGTAATTAAGAAAGGAATAAAATTTTGTTGAAGCCGACTGGGACAACACTAAGTGGAGCACCCTGTCAAGTATGCAGTGATGGCATAACCATTGTCAACACACAGAAGAGCCAAAAGTACAAACAAGCAAGAAGCTCACGTACTCAGACTGTGCAAGAGACAATGTCAGAAACACACTTGAATCAGCAATTAGACAACACTGCAGAGCAGACAACCCCCTCGAGTAACGGAGCTATGAGCAGTAATTACACGTAGGCCTTTCAGATTGCAAACTTCACATAAACAAACATCTGCAGCTCTTAATTTAAACATTAGGCCAGCAAAGAATGCTGACAAGCTCAGAAAATGGAAGCACATTCAGTCACTAGTACACATTACTCCAGGATAAAGTAGAACAAAACTGGGTTACAAGTCGCAAGTCAACTGACGAAATCTCATGGAGTTAGTGAATGTACCTGTCCCATCCACTTATCCTTGGGCAACTATTCTCATTACATCTTTTTTTGGTAAAGTATCTGAGGATGTGTCAGCCTTCCTGGATGATGTGAGGAAAGCAGCTCAGTTAGGAAATTGGTCTGATGTGACATGCCTGTCTATAGTTATGTTATGGTTAACAGGTGATGCTAAAATGTATGTCACAAACCATGAAACCCTTAGTAAAGCACACACATTTGACCAGCTGGCAGACAGGCTTACCCAACACTATCATAAACGAAATAGTGACAGATTTTTCAAGGAAAATCTCATGGGATTAACACAGAAGCACATTCTATCAGAAGAGGCATTCTCTGATAGAATCTGTAAGGCGAACAGGCAGATGAGTTAATGCACAATACAGATGTGGATATAATCCTCTTGTGAGAAGCAGAAAATAGGGTCTTTGACATGTTTATAAGGTGTGTTTTAATGGATATGTCAGGTTGCATGAGGATGAAAACTCCTAGTGATTTGTTCTCAACTATCAGGACTGCCACGCAGCAGGAAGAGATAGACATTGTGACACAGGAATTGAGTGACTGTGGTGTCTTCTCCTCTGACATCAAATGCTACAAGAACAAGTGGGCCATGTGACAACTACAAACTTATAAAGTAGGAAAACAGAAATGAAAGAAGTGTTTTTTAAACATAAATGGGAGTGCCTTAAGTGTAAAAGACCATTCGCAGTAAAATGTTTTGTTGCTAGGATGTGTGCAGAAATGCACTGTTGCTTGCTTGGCACAGTGGATAATAAGGAACATAAATTCTTAATGGATATGGGTATGCATGTCTTGGTGGTTCGTAGGACAGAACAGAGCAAATGTGTGGATGATTTTATGAATGGTGTTATGCAAATGCCTGTGAGTTGGTTTGATGCAGTTAATAAAAGTAGAGAGGAAGTATCAGCCCCAATATCTTGTGAAAACATGGAATCTGAAGTAGCTGTGGCATCAAACAAAGATAGTGTGGGCTTTGCTTAAGCAAATGCGTGTTAAATAGCAACATGGGTAATACTGATTTAGTTGCAGTAGTATCTAGGCCATTGGGCCCAAGGATTGTTGTTTTGAGGCCAAGGAGCCTGGACCAGATGTACAGGAAAGTACAAACAATGATTTTACTGTAGATACTACGGAGAAAGCATAGGGAGCTATTGATGTTGTTAGCTGTGTTGTGAATGTTATCAATAATGGGTAGTACAGACGTATCTGTTTCCAAAGGATGCAGATTTGTCACCATTTCTGACAGTGTCACCTTCTCCATAGTGGGGAGGGGAGAAGGGAAGAAGGAGGAAAGATGCTTGTAAGGCTAATGAGTGGGTGGACAGGACTGAATCCTTCCAAAAATTTGCACCAGGGGATCATCGTGAATCTGATAATACTTGCAATATTATACATAATTAGGGTAAGAGAAAAAGCTGGGTAATTGTTCTTAGAATCACATACATTGTTTCAGGTGAATGGGACAGCTACAAGTGAGGCAACATCGCAAAGGTCTATTATCATGAAAGTAGAACCACTTAAACTGTGTATAGCATCACAAAAATTCAGTGCACATGGTAAAGACCCAAAGAACACAATGAAGTAGATCTTGAAAAGGAAACATGTAAGGAAGAATGGCTTTGTGAGGTGTAGTTAGTCAGTAAGATAAGAGAGGTAATCAGAGCCACCGACCAGTGTGGTGTATGTGGTAGTACTGCAAGTAGTTTCTTGTGAATATAGTTGTAAGGATGTATGCTTTCAGCAAATGCAAGGGAAACTTTTGTTTCAATTGCAAAGTCCCAGATGATGTACCAAAATGGTAGGTTAAAGAACCACCTGACAGACAAAGAAAGAAGCTGCAGCGCATGACTAGTAATTAATGTAATAATTTAAAGGGATTATGATGTGAAATTAGTTTCAATTTAAAGGCAGAGATAACACATAAAAAGTAAATTAATCGAAGCTGTATACTAGTTAGTAGAGCACAACAATTTGGGATGAATTTTATAAATGACAAGGTGATGATGCATAGAAAAAATGGTTCAAATGGCTCTGAACACTATGGGACATAACTGCTGTGGTCATCAGTCCCCTAGAACTTAGAACTAATTAAACCTAACTAACCTAAGGACATCACACACATCCATACCTGAGGCAGGATTCGAACCCTGTGACTGTAGCGGTCACGTGGGTCCAGACTGTAGCGCCTAGAACCGCTTGGCCACTCCGGCTGGCGATGCATAGAAGAATAGTAATTAAGCAAGGGATAAAATTTTGTTGACAGCGACTGGGACAATGCTAAGTAGAGAACACCCATTGAGGACACGATGATGACATAACCAATATCGACACTCAGGAAAGCCAATATACAAACAAGCAGGAAGCTCATTGCCTCAGACTGCGTGAGAGGCAATATCAGGAACATGCCTTACTCAGCAATTAGATAACAGTGCAGAGCAGACACAACATTCTCCTGTAACAGGCTACATGTAGTAACTACACCTAGGGATGATGCAAGGATGACTTTCAGGCTGCAATCTTTGCATAAAGGAATGCTCTGAAATTAAACACCAGCACAGCCAAGAATGCTGAAAGGCTCAGAAAATGGGAGCACATTTGGTAACCAGTACAAGGCTGTCACATCATCGACTGCTATAAGACCCTCACCTTCTTTCCACTCAGTCTCAGTGTCTGGCCAATCCACCTCCATCATTGATACCGATGGAAGGCCAGCACTACTAGTTGCAGGTTGACTCAGTGAACATGACAAAGTATTACCAGCCACCACCAGCTACAAATCCACAGCCATCCGTCTGTGAAGGAAACTTCAACTCTGCAAGCTGCATTCTTGCTTACCCGAAGATGAAGGCCAGTCCAGTCTCCCATTAATGAAGAACTGATCTTCTCCTCTGTGAGCTGTTCAACATGGGAGCAGGGTGCTTGTGCAAGTACAGTCTTACTGGTGCTGTGCTGGGCATGCCTCTTGGGCTGTCCTCTGTGTCACTGTAGGATCATTGACCTTCACCCTATCACAACAATGACGACATAGGCATGCAGATTTCTGCAGCGAAACCTAAGTGCAGCTACACATATGAGAATGCTGAGGCTGTGAAAGGCATCCACAGTCACACCAGGCTGCAGATATGCACCAGCCCGTGTTCCCTCCTATGACAGGGCCGCAGCACTGACTCAGATAATGCCACAGGCAGCACCATAAGATTCCTTGCTGGGCACTGACACACTGCCCTGTGCTTCCACACAATGCAGGCTCAGCACATCCTCTGCTAGACCACACTGGGAAGCAAACAGAGTGATTGTAAAACTCTCAGAAGTAAAATGACTGTTAACTGAATGTCATCTATGTAGCTCCTCAGCATACCCCAGGTCCGCACCTCCTCTTCAAACACATAGAAGGCTGAAATCTGGTGGGCTGCTACAGTGTATGCAACATTAGTTTTCACCTGATGAACAATGGATGAACCGTGGGTGTTGCCAAGGTGGGGTGAGCTGTGTGCTTCAATGATAAACATAGCCATAACACAGGCGCAACCACAATGGAAGGTATCTGTGGAGAGGCCAGAGAGGGACAGCAAACTTTTCAGTAGTCACAGGCCAACAGTCCCAATGATTGACTGGTCTGACCTTCGAACACTAGCCAAGTTTGTCTTGCTGTGCTGATACTACAAATGGCTGAAAGCAAGAGGCAATTACAGCCGTATTTTTTTAATTTTTTTTTATTTTATTCCCCCCCCCCCCCCAACCACCACCACCACCACCACCACCACCACCACCACCACCCCCCACTCACCCACACAACACCCTTCCTGAAGACAAGCAACTCTACTATATGACTTAATAATGGTGTCATCCCCTTGGGTAAAATATTCTGAAGATAAAATACTCCCCATTCAGATCTCCAGGTGGGACTACTCAAGAGGTGTCACCATTAGAAAAAACAAAACTGGTGATATACGGTTCAGAGCATGGAATGTCAGTTCCCTTAATCAGGTAGTTGGGTTTGAGAATTTGATAAAGGAAATTGACAGGCTGAAGTTAGATATAGAGGAAATTAGTGAAGTGAGGTGACTGGAAGAACAAGTTATCTGATCTGGTCAGTACAAGGTTAATAACACAAAATCAAATGACGGGTAATCAATAAGAAAATAGGAATGCAGGTAAGCTACTATGAATGCATTATCACAGCCATGATAGACACAAAGTCAGAACCCACCATACTAATGCAAGTTTATATGACAACTAGCTTCACACATCTGAAGAAACTGAAATAATGTATGATGAGATAAAGGACATCATCCAGATAGTTAAAAACTTGATTGTGATGGGAGATTGAAATTTGATAGTATGAAAAGGAAGAGAAGAAAAATGGTAGTTGAACATTAACTGGGGGAAAAGACTGAAAAAGGGATCCAGCTGGTAGAATTTAATCATCACTAATACTTGATTTAAAAATCATGAAAGAAGGTTGTATATGCAGAAGAGTCCTGGACACACAAGAAGGTTTCAAACAGATTAGAAAATGGTAAGACAGGGGTTTTGAAACCAGATCTTAAAGTGTAAAACATTTACAGGGGCATTATTTATTGGTTATTAACTACAGATTAAAACTGATGAATTGGAGAAAAGTCAGAAATGAAGGCAGCAGGACCTGGATAAGTTGAAAGTTCTTGAAAGTTTTAGATGGAGCATTTGACAACATTGGACTGAAACAGGGGAAGGTTAAAAGTAGAAGACAAGTGCGTTGCTTTGAGAGATGAAATAGTGAAGGCAGCAGGTGATCACATAGATAAAAAGAGAATGGCTAGTACATATCTTTGACTAACAAAGACAATACTGAATTCAATTGTTGATAGGAGAAAATATAAAAATGCAGTAAATGAAGCAACAAAAGGGAATACAGCCATCAAAAAAGTGAGATTGACAGGAAATGGAAAATGTCTAAGCAGGAATTGCTAGAGGATGAATGTAAGGCTGTACAAAATTTTACGACTAGGGAAAAGATAGATGTCACCTACAGGAAAATTAAATAATCCTTTTGAGATGAGAGAAGCAGCTGTACATACATCAAGAGCTCAGATAGCAAGCCAGTACTAAGCAAAGGAGGAAAAAGCTGAAAGGTGGAAGGAATATACAGAAGGTCTATTCAGCGGTAGAAACCTTGAGAACAATATTACAGAAAGAGAAGAAGAATAGGGTAAGTGAAATGGGAGATGTGATACAGTGAGAAGAATTTGACAAAGCACTGAAAAGCCAATGACAGGAACAGGCCCTTGGAATTGATGACATTCCGTTCAAATTATTGAGATCCTTAGGAGAGCCAGCCATGACCAAATCATGTAAAATGAATAAGGTTCATTCACTCATTCTTTAACTGCCAGCATGCACTGTTTTACTGAGGTAAATACTGTAGTTTTGCAAGTTTCTGGTAGTTTAGTCTTGCTCAGACATTTCTGTTAATACACTACTTATGAGCTTTATTAAGAAATTTTTGTTCATTCATTTGCAAATAGAAAATACTACCCATAACTATGAATGTTACAAATAGATGTGTAATATACTGACACTAGGACAATTTGTAAGACACTTGGTTTGAAGAGATTAAGTAACTGAAGAATGCCTTACCTTTGGGGGATTAAAGTTGCGGCATGTGAATGCTACCATTAGGGTTGCAACCACAAAGTAAACAATTCCAAACCGCTGCAGTACTCCAAAAATGCGTATTGTCTCAAGTTTGTAGTAGCCACCAGAGGTGTTTATCATCATGCCCAACAAGAACAATATGCAAGATCGCTGTTGAATGAACAAGCCTTAGTAAATACAGGAACTAAAACATTATTCATCAGAATAAACTAATAGCACTCTGAAAGAACATCAAGAAAGCAATTAGGCTGAAGCATGAAAAATTTTTGTAGCCTTCTTGTTATGTTAAACACTTAAGAACATATATTGATTCTGAATTTCATGTAGAATACCAATAGCACTGTATATATAGAAATATATATACAGAGGAAATATAGTTTTATAAATAAATGTATATTTATGTTCACCATAAAAATTTTGTTCTGCACACACGTATATATTTCTGAAATCAGAATGTAGAGCAACAACTCTAACTGCAACTGTGGTTACAGGTTCATGACACAAAGAAACAGGCTCAAACACTACTAATATACATCCACTGTGCATAACACTGGTATCTCAGGTACCACAGACACGTTTCTGAATATTCGCATAATGTCATTATGATGTTTGCCAGATGGATACAAGCTGACAGCTGAATTAAAGAGAGATTGCAGTAGCAGTCACTACTGTAAGTTGTTTTTTATGATTAAGTTAGCAGTGGAAATTAAAAAATGAAAGTTTTTATTCAAAATTTAACTAGCAACAGTATTTTATATCAGATTTTGTGTGCAAAAATCTTTGTTTCCATATGGCAACAGGAAATAAAAACTGTTACATCATTACACATCACCAACTTCCTCTTTACTATGATTTTCATCCAGCAAAGAATTTCATTAGCAATTGTGAGTAATGAAGAAGGAAATCATTGCAGGTATCAGCATTAAAATGTAATACTAATCAACATTTCCTGTTTCTAGTGTGATCATTGGTTATATTCCATCATTCATAAACAGTGAACACTTACACGTAGAATACCAGCTATTATTTTGCATCTCGGTGTGTTCCTTTTCAGCTGGGACCTAACAGATATTGGTACACAAACGCCCATGATCCACATGAACCTGTAAGATAAATGCTTCCATTTGGTTAAGAGTAATGGTAGTTTATGTTGTCTGTAATTTTAAGTTCATATAATATTATTATACCATCAACACCGTAATGTGCAATTATTATTTGCATGTTGCTTTGATAAGACCACCACCAAATTTTTAGAGGACTATTCCCTCTAGCTCTTTTATAGTGTTACTCAATATTATAATGCTTGTACTACCAAGGAAACAGCACATCAGCAACATTGAGACCATTCCAAGTTGTGTGCTCAAGGAACCAATATTTCCCAGCTCCATCGTTCACAAATATCATGAGCACAATGCTTATCCTGAAATATAAACATTCCACTATAAATCCTTTTATATGTACTTAGCACATTTGTTCATAAATACTTACACAGAATGTAAATTACTGATAGAATAAAAGGAACATGTATTACTTAAAAATTAATCTTCATTGTCACTTCCTGTTGTCCTGTTGCATCCCATTTAATGCTGGAATATGGCAATTTTCTAACTGAATGTTCAAACATTTGTTTCCCCCACTCATTTTTTTTCTATTAAAATGATTACAGAAGAGATCAAACTAAGCAGTTTCATACATAAAAACTGTTCATTTGTGAGTGAACCAGGAGCTAAAACATCATCATTTCTCACAGCAGAAGCATTAGCACATCCTGTAGTAACAGGAATGAGCCTCAGTGTTTTTTATGGTAAGTCAGATGAGAGAGAAACTCACCAAATCAGTTGAAACACCTCTCTCATGTATACAAAATGAGCCATCAGTGCCAAAGGTGGAACTGACAACTCAAGTACTGAAAGAAAATTGCTCTTGTACCAAAGAAATATTTTAATGCAAATGTTAAAAAGACTAAACTTTGATCTGCATTCCATTAAAATAAGTCTTCCTGTTATAACTAACAGTGTAGTAATGAATAGAAAAGACCACTCTGTCTGATGTATTTAAAAATAAAACCAAGAAATATACTGCACTTGCTGCAGGCCCTGGGAATAACAGAACAAGCCCTAAAGCAGAATGAAATAATGTACTTTAAATTATATGGTTATTACCTTGTAAGAAGATCTGTAGACAGCGTCAGAAAGGGAATGGGCTGGCTCATTATGTTAACTAACATATTAAAGTGGAAAAACTACTTTTTTTAACAGTAGGGGAGGGTGTTGTACCTGGAGAATAGTCCATGTTTCAGTCTAGTGACTAGTTTTAGAATCATATAAAGAACCATGCACTAGAGACTGCCATAAGCAGTTTCCAGCATTTTCTACTGTTATTGTTCTTGTGAGACATGAGGTCGTGTTTTATGCAGCATTTGTAAATATCACAAATTCTATATATTTAAGTGACACACAATATATTAAAGCCATTTTCAGAATACTGGCAATGCTTCAATTACACTGGTTTATGGTGAGTAAAATTCTGTATATTTTTAAAACTGATTTCATAACATGCGAACAGTTAAGCTATATTTCATCAGTCATGGATCATTTTGTACCTTGAAGCTGAAAGTCTTGTTACTGCCATTGAACACATGATATTTGGAAATGAACTGAATTTCTTTAATATCTCAATAATTTTTCTTGTCTCAAAAAAATTAATTTTATTTGAAAATGAACTTTTAAACAGTTTTTGATAATATTTCTTCTTAATTTGATTTCCCTTACTGATTATTGGTGGGTAGTAGAGTGATAACATAAAAGATATAGGCCTACTATTAAATACAGTTTTGACAAGATTTTCTTGATTGGGATACTTTTAAATTTGAATAGGATGTTTGTTTATATTGTGCCTTTCATGTTTGGTAATTTTACTAATTTCAGAAAAAGATTCCAGCAAACATAAAAGTGAATGCTATCATTTGAAATTGGAATAACAAAATATACTACACTTCTAATATAAACGTGGATGGACATTAAAACTACCAGCCAGATTAGTCAAGCTCAGATGGAGTATCCATGACCTCTATATGAGGGTGGTTTGATAAGTTGTAAATTTCCATGAAAGAGCAGAACATTTTTGTTTTGCCTTCATGGTTGGTAAGCTTGATTATTCCAAGGATCGTATAAAGAATTTCAACAATGCACTATGTACAATCCATTGTCGACAGCCATCTGAATTGTTCAGTATGTCACTGTGACCGAAAATGGAGAAAACCAAGTTTCGTGCTGTTATCAAACATTTCCATTTCAAGGGTTGCCTGTCATACAGATAAAAAAAGAACTGGATGAAGTTCATGCTGGCTCTGCACCATCCTTGAAAACTATTTACTTTTGGATTAATGAATTTAAACTTGGTTGGACAAGACTGAAGATGAAGCAAGCTGCAGCCACCTAATTGAAGTCACCACAAAGGAAACCACTGACACAATGCATGAAATGGTAATGCAAGACTGCCAAATAAAAATTCATGAGACTGCAGGCATCTCAACTGAGAGATTGGATAATATCCTGCACAGAGAACTGGCTATGAATAAGCTGTATGTTTGGTGGGTGCCACAATTGCTCACAGTTGACCAAAAGTGCAGCATTTCAATACAACATCTGGCGATGTTTAATCACAGTCTGCAAGACTTTTTGCACTCATCTGTTACTGTTGATGAAACCCGACTGATCTGTGACTATTGACGAAACCCAGACCCATTACTACACACCAGAGTCAAAATTACATTCAAAATAATGGGCAAAGGCTGTTGAAAGTCCCTGAAGTAGGCAAAGACCATTTTGTCAGCTGATAAAGTGATAGCCACTGTTTTCGGGATTCCAGAGGAATAATCCTCATAGATTACTTGGGAAAAGGCAAACCGGTAACTGGATCCTATCATGCTTCAATGTCAGATTGCTTGGACTTTGTATTGGCTGAAAAAAGACAAACACTGCCACACAACAAAGGATAATGTATCATCCCACACACAAGCGATAACAATGGCAACACAACATGAACTGGGTTTTGAGGTGCTTTCTTATCCACCCTATTCACCAGACATAGCCTGCTGTGACTTCTTTCTGTTAGCTAACCTGAAACTTTCTTTGGCTTGCTGAGAATAAATTTTCATCAAATCAGGAAGTGACGACATCAGTCAACAAGTATTTTGCAGAATTTGGAAGAACCAAATTTCCAATGGCATGAAAAAGCTGGGGGGTTGCTGGACCAAGTGTATAGTGCACAAATAAGATTATGTTGAGAAGTAAGATGGGTTATATATGAGACAAACCCTTTTTATTTCTTTTTTACCAAGCTTATCAAACCATTTGTATGCTGTAGAAATTATCTGTTTTGCAAATTTTCAAAGAAAAATATACCAGTGTCACACAAGGTTTCAAATCAGATCTAAATCTTAGGAAACAAGTATACGTTCAATCAGTAGCAGAGTCAATAAATGTAAACCGTTCCTCCTGAAACCCTATTAACAGATACTGTAAAACATGCTTGAACACAGAAGGGGTACCCATAAATATCAGAATAGAGGTCAAGTAATACAAGACCAAAAAGCTTTTTGTAATATTCTTAACAAGCGTTTTATCTCCCCAACTGGCACCAAAATTCCAGGCACTGATCCTCTCAGCAATCCAATACACTGCTACAACAGAATAGGACTTTGAATTCCAGGAAGTAAAAGAATAAGGGATGTTGTTGTTGTGGTCTTCAGTCCTGAGACTGGTTTGATGCAGCTCTCCATGCTACTCTATCCTGTGCAAGCTTTTTCATCTCCCAGTACCTACTGCAACCTACATCCTTCTGAATCTGCTTAGTGTATTCATCTCTTGGTCTCCCTCTACGATTTTTACCCTCCACGCTGCCCTCCAATGCTAAATTGGTGATCCCTTGATGCCTCAGAACATGTCCTACCAACCGATCCCTTCTTCTGGTCAAGTTGTGCCACAAACTTCTCTCCTCCCCAATCCTATTCAATACCTCCTCATTAGTTATGTGATCTACCCACTCAGGGGCTTGGGATTGTCTTTCCAGTACAATAATTAAACAATGCTCAAAAGCCATGGTTAAACCAATTACATATCTCATCAATTGTGCCATTGAACTAGATATTAAAGAGTGGCAATCTGGCAACACTGTAACCGCATGGATGGTAACTATGTCTGTCATCACAAATTAGTTGTGCTGTACAGTTGGTGTAGTGGGTAGAGTTTTGGATTAGCATACAGGAGGTCGATGGTTCGATCCTGTGTTGACGCATATGTTTTTTATTTGGTAAATGTAGTCAAGGTGGTATGGTATCTGGCATCTTAATCATCAGCAGCGATTGCAGTGGGTCCTCTAGAAAACATTTGCACTGAGATTAAATGTTGTGCAGCTAGGGCGTACCATCGGTTAGACCGGTCACCTGGTGTAACAAGTTTTTTTAGTTGACACCACTACGGCGACTTGCGTGTTGATGGGGATGACATGATGATGAAGATGACACAACAGCCAGTCCCTGAGCAGAGAAAATCTCCAACCCAAGCAGGAATCAAACCTGGGCATCTGTGCACGGCATTCTGCCATGGTGACCACTCAGCTATCGAGGCAGACAACATTGGCACTTATAAAACTTCAATTGTAGAAGTGGAAGATTGGTCAGCTTTGAAAGGAGACCTTTCCATGTCATGGGAGTAAATTTATTTGCACCACTTCATCTACTAGATGCAAAACCTGTTTTCTTTGTACCCTCCTCCCACGGTCCCATAGATTAGTACCAAGTATTACTCTTACCTCGGTTAGGTCCATTACATTTCGTTAGGGCCTTACGTTACCAGTAAGACTAGCAATGTGCTTTGTGAATAATGTCCAAACTCGGTTACTATTTGTATGTCTTATCACCATGGTACCACTAATTATGCCTTTCGACATTGAGTCTGATAACCGCATGCTGTTTGGTACATATCTCAATGCATTATTATCTTCTTTCCTTTCTCAGACATTAAGTCTGGTTAAAAATGGAAAGTGACGCAGACCTTGATCAGGCATGACTTCCTTTTAACTGTACAGTATATGTTACATTGCATTTAGGAACTTTCGGATAAATTAACATGTATCAATAATTACAGATTTCTGTAGTTATATATATACGTTTGGATGTAGCTGTCTTGCGTTGGTGTACTGGTGGATATTGTGTGGTATGACTCCTGTTGTTGATAGTATAATTGGTATGTCAACTTTATCCTGATGCCACATGTCCTTGACTTCCTCAGCCAGTTGGATGTATTTTTCAATTTTTTCTCCTGTTTTCTTCTGTATGTTTGTCGTATTGGGTATGGATATTTTGATTAGTTGTGTTAATTTCTTCATTTTATTGGTGAGTATGATGTCAAGTTTGTTATGTGGTATTGTTTTATCTGTTATAATAGTTCTGTTCCAGTATAATTTGTCTTCATCATTCTCCAGTACATTTTGTGGTGCATACTTGTATGTGGGAACGTGTTGTTTTATTAGTTTATGTTGTATGGCAAGTTGTTGATGTATTATTTTTGCTACATTGTCATGTCTTCTGGTGTATTCTGTATTTGATAGTATTGCACATCCACTTGTGATGTGATCTACTGTTTCTATTTGTTATTTGCAAAGTCTGCATTTATCTGTTGTGGTATTGGGATCTTTAATAATATGCTTGCTGTAATATCTGGTGTTCATTGTTTGATCCTGTATTACAATCATGAATCCTTCCGTCTCACTGTATATATTGCCTTTTCTTAGCTATGTGTTGGATGCGTCTTGATCGATGTGTGGCTGTGTTAGATAATACAGGTGCTTGCCATGTAGTGTTTTCTTTTTCCAATTTACTTTCTTTGTATCTGTTGATGTTATGTGATCTAAAGGGTTGTAGAAGTGGTTATGAAATTGCAATGGTGTAGCTGATGTATTTATATGAGTGATTGCTTTGTGTATTTTGCTAGTTTCTGCTCGTTCTATATAGAAATTTCTTAAATTGTCTACCTGTCCATAATATAGGTTTTTTTATGTCGATAAATCCCCTTCCTCCTTCCTTTCTGCTTAATGTGAATCTTTCTGTTTCTGAATGTATGTGATGTATTCTATATTTGTGGCATTGTGATCGTGTAAGTGTATTGAGTGCTTCTAGGTCTGTGTTACTCCATTTCACTACTCCAAATGAGTAGGTGAATATTGGTATAGCATAAGTATTTATAGCTTTTGTCTTGTTTCTTGCTGTCAATTCTGTTTTCAGTATTTTTGTTACGTCTTTGTCAATATTTTTCTTTTAGTTATTCTTTAATATTTGTATTATCTACTCCTATTTTTTGCCTGTATCCTAGATATTTATAGGCATCTGTTTTTTCCATCACTTCTATGCAGTCGCTGTGGTTATCCAATAAGTAATGTTCTTGTTTAGTGTGTATTCCCTTGACTATGCTATTTTTCTTACATTTGTCTGTTCCAAAAGCCATAAATATATCATTGCTGAATACTTCTGTTATCTTTAGTAATCGGTTGAGCTGTTGATTTGATGCTGCCATTAGTTTTAGATCATCCATGTATAGCAAACGTGTGATTTTGTGTTGGTATGTTCCAGTAATATTATATCCATAATTTGCATTATTTAGCATGTTGGATAGTGGGTTCAGAGCAAGGCAGAATCAGAAAGGACTTAATAAGTCTCCTTGGTATATTCCACACTTAATCTGTATTGGCTGTGATGTGATATTATTTGAATTTGTTTGGATATTAAGTGTGGTTTTCCAATTCTTCATTACTATGTTTAGGAATTGTATCAACTTAGGATCTACTTTGTATATTTCCAATATCTGTAGTAAACATGAGTGGGGTACACTATCAAAAGCTTTTTGGTAATCAATGTATGCGTAGTGTAGCGACCTTTGTTTAGTTTTAGCTTGATATGTCACCTCTGCATCTATTATCAGTTGCTCTTTACATCCTCGTGCTCCTTTGCAGTAGCCTTTTTGTTCTTCATTTATAATTTTGTTCTGTGTTGTATGTGTCATCAATTTCTGTGTAATGACTGAAGTCAATATTTTGTATATTGTTGGTAGGCGTATGCTATGGGGCAATATTTTGCTGGGTTTGCTGTGTCTGCTTGATCTTTAGGTTTCAGATAAGTTATTCCTTGTGTAAGTGTATCAAGGACTGTGTATGGGTCTGCAATGTAACTGTTAAATAATTTAGTTAGATGTGAATGTGTTGAGGTGAACTTCTTTAGCCAGAAATTTGCTATTTTATCTTTTCCAGGGGCTTTCCAAATGTGTGTAGAATTAATTGCTTGGGTGACTTCATGTTGCAAAATTATCGCTTCAGGCATTTGTGGTATCATCTTGTATGGGTCTGTTTCTGCTTGTATCCACCATGCATGTGTGTTATGTTGTACCGGGTTTGACCATATGTTGCTCCAGAAGTGTTCCATGTCTGTTATGTTTGGTGGATTGTATTTTATTGTATGTGTTATCTACTGTCAGATAAAATTTCTTTTGGTTTGTGTTGGATGTTTGGTTTTGTTTTCTTCTATTTTCACTTTTTTTGTATCTTCTAAGTCGTTTGGCCAATGCTTGTAATTTCTGCTTCTTTTCATCTAATTGCTCTATCGCTTCTTGTTGTGAGATTTTACCTAACCTTTTTCGTTTTTTGTCTGATATTTCATTTCTTATAAATTGTGTTAGCTGTCCGACGTCTTTTCTCAGTTTTTCTGTTCTGATCTGTAGCCTGTGTTGCCATGCTGGTTTTGTGGGTTTCTTCTGTGTGTTGGTTAGTTCTGATCTCTGCCTAGTGTGTATATTTAGTGTAGTGAGTGCTCCTATACAAACCAGTAGCTGTAACTCTTCCATAGTTGTATTTTCATTTATTTTATTGTGTATGATTGTGTTGATAGTTGTTACTGTTGTTTCGACTTGTGGGTTGTTTGGGGGTCTATGCAAGAATGGCCTAATGTCTGTATTTGTGTCTTTGTATTCTATATATGTCAGCTGAAATTTGTCTTCTATATCTAACATGTGTGTCACTTCGTGTTCTATTTGTGGTTGTTCTGGTGGCTGTCTTAAGATTTCGTTTTCCTCTGATTGTTTAATTGATGCGTGTTGTTCTTTGTTTGTTTGCTCTGGGATGTTTGAGTCCATTACTGTATTTTCTTCTTCTTCTGATTGCATATTACTTTGTTCCAGTATTTGTTGTACTTGTTGTTTGATGTTTTCTAATTCTGACTGGGGTGTCCTGTTATTTTTGATTATTACATGGATCTGATCAGCTAGTCATTGTTCTGTTAAAATTTTTAATTCTGGGTATCTGGTAATAAATGTTGTGTATACTTTTGATCTGTATCCAGTTGTGTTGATTCCTAAGTTTGTTGCTTGGTAATAACAGAACATGAGGTGTCGGTTAACTTCATCTGACCATCTCCTCCTCCATCTTTGTTTTCCTTCTAGAGTGGTTGCAGGAAGCATATCCTGCATAACACCTATATTTGGATTTAAATCATTTTCCGTGTGGCTAGCAGTGTCGTTACAATTGTGGACGGGCATAGGGTTCAAGCGTCGTCCCCGACCATGACAGCACTTGTCTGAGGCTTCATTAGTTCTGTCCTGAACCAACTAATCACACTAAAAGGGGGGTTAGCTCTATTAGTGGTTTATTCTTTTCGTCGCCTTTTGCGAGTGGCAGAACATACCGGAGGCCTATTCTTTTCCCAAGCCTCCACGGGGTGCATTATTATTATTATTATTATTATTATTATTCTATTGATGGGACTGTGGAAACATCACATCTATTACCATTAGGGAGACAGTGTAATCTGAAATAATAATAATAATAATAATAATAATAATAATAATAATAATTGAACATTTCATGATTAGTGATGTTGGGATGAATCAAGCAGAACAATATCTGTCAGAGGGGTAATGCGCATTAGGTGGAACAGCGCACAGGACTTATGGCATGTTTATACTGTATGTGCTGTCCACCAGACAGGGCCTAGTTGCAAGCAGAGTAATGTGCCCTTGACAGATTCCAATGTACAAGGGTATACATATCAAATTTTCTCACTGTAAACCTCTAAACCAGTGTGGCAGACTTATGGCATGGACAAACAATGAATATGTGGATATGCTTCAGGTCCTTAGTGCATCTGATAACCAGGCTGGTGTTGCCACTTGTGAATATGCTGCAAGATATCCTCATCAACGCCATCCAGATAAATATGTGTTTCGTCATCTGGAGCTGCGCCTTCAGGAGTCCGGTTCTCTCCTTCCATCATCATGTGACAGAGGTCATCCACAGACTTGCCATATTCCAGCTACTGAGGAAGCCATTCTGGAGGTCATACACCAAAAACCTCAGAGAAGTACATGTAGCGTAGCAAGGCAGCTGCATGTCTCGCAACACACAGTCATTAACGTGCTGCATGAGCATGGGCTGCACCCCTATCATTACGCTTTCATGCAACACCTGCATCCTGCAGATCGCCATCAGCGGATGCAGTTCTGTGCATGGTTCCAACAACAGGAAACCAATGATGACTTTGTGAACACCGTAATACGGTCGGATGAAGCAGCATTCAGTTGTGAGGGTGTCTTTAATACGTACAGTGCCCATCATTGGTGTGAGGTTAACCCGCACAGCACCTGCAACCATGGATATCAAGTTTGCTTTGGTATCAACATCTGGGCTGGAATATTGGACAACAGCTGTTTGGGCCCCTACATGTTGCCTCACTGGTTGACTGCATGAAGGTATCATGCATTCCCCTCAAAGTATCTGCATGATGTGCTGGAAGACGTTCCACTACATCTTCAGCAGAGGATATGCTTCCAACATTATGGTGCACCTCCACAATCTGGAATTAATGTCTGACAGCTTTTGGAAAGAACATGTGTAGGAAAATTGCTCAGACATGTAGGTCTAGTTGTATGGCCATCACACTGACCTGACCTAAAACACCTGGAATTCTTTCTGTAGGTGTACCTGAAGGACCACATGTACTCTACTCCACTGACAAATGTGGAAGAATTGGTGGTGTGTGTTCATGCTGCTCTTGTGACTGGACACACCTTTTCTGCGAAGGATTCAGATCTGTATGACCTGGTAGATTGCACAATGTTTGGACGTGCAGGGAGGTTGCTTTGAGCATCTGTTGTTCTGAGGGAAATGTATTTTGTTATGAAGGTCATGCAGTCATTAATATGGACATTACAATTGCACTGGTTGCTAGTCTGCGACATCTGAGCACTCATATTACATATAGTATAAATGACAAGTAGATGTTGTGTTATTGTACTGTGCTATAATCTTTAGCATCTCGAAATTGAGATTGTTTTTGTTGTTATTCTGTACTATGACAGGTCATTTGTTTCAACTGTGTATTTCTTATTTTTCTAACTATGTATTTGGTATGTTCAGCATTACAAAATGTTGTAAATTTAGGATGCATGTGACCTAAGAAACGGTGTATATTACAGTATGAAACGTCAGAATGAAATTAGCAAATAATGAAATGCGTCCTAACCCAGGATTGAACCCTCGACCCAAAACTATATCCACTGCACCAAATGTACAGCACAATATGTATGAGCTGACAGATGTAGTTTCCGTACATGTGGTTACAGTGTTGCCAGATTACTACTCTTTAACATCCTTTTTCTTCCGTATGTACTCGCCAGATGAAATTTTGGGATAGACATTTTTTTATCGCTGGCATGTGAGAAGTCACACTGCGAAGCCTGAGGGCATACATTTTGCTTCACCCTGTATATGGTTCATCTATAGGTTTTGATGAGTGAGTAGGTGAGTATCAAAGTATGTGATGTAAATAGGCATATTTTTTGACTGCGTTGACTTAGAAACTTAATTCTTTTACACCACCTACATACCATAGGCCTTAGTATTTGACATAAATTTCAACTTGATACTTCCACTCCTCAGGAAAAGGGGTCTTAAGAGACAAACAGAGAGATGGACAACAAATGGCAAAAAATGCTTTGTATGAGGTATAATTACAAATTAAATAATGGAAAATCCAGGGTGGAATAATGCAGTGTTGTCTCAGCATTTCTTCACAGTAACTACTCCTTTCTTTACTCCACTTTAGTTTTCTACATCTTTCATTTTCTCACCTGTCTGTTTTTCACCATCCACCTACCACCTCTGTTACACAGTTTGCACTTTGCTTTTCACTCTTATTAACTTGTGCATGATGTTTTAGCAGTAATCTCTGTCTTGTATATTACCTTGTTTCCCACCCTTAACCACTCAGGTTTTCAAGATTCTTCTGGTGCAGTCCCCAACAATCGGCCTTCCTGTCTCATCCTGTTCAGTAAGTCTCCCCTGACCCATGGTTCTGGATGACTTTTCCAAAATTCACCCCTCTTCTTAAGCCTCTCCAGTCCCTTTCCTTCGCCCCTTTATCTTCCCCTTCAACCCTTCTGCTGGAAGAAGGAGCCACTGGGCTCCAAAAGCTTGTGTAAGAATAACGTTCTTTTATATGTGTGTTCTCCTGCCACCGCTTGGTGAATAGATTTTTTTATCTATCCAGTTACATTACATTGTCAAAAATTGATTATTTTTGTGACTCTGCATCTCTGCTATATAATTTAAAAGTAATCTATGCTTTTCATAATTACAAATTAACAGTTTTTTTTATTTTTTTCCTTTACTTGTATTGTGAGAGTTTGCTTCTAGTCAAATTTCATTATTCTCGGTCAACAGGAAGTACCCAATTGGTTTTGATGAGCGAGTTTGGGAATATCAAAATATGACAGAAATGACTATCTTTTGACTGCACCGACTTAGAAGCTTAAATTCTTTTACACCACCAAGTGGTGTTAGACCCTGGTATTTGACATAAATTGCGACTTGATACCTATACTGATTCTCAAGAAAAGTGGGTCTTAACAGAGGGACAGGCCGACAGCAAAGTTATCCTCTAAGGTTTCTGTTTTTATCAAATGAGGTACGGAAGGCTACAAAGGATCATAGGGCAAAGCATCAAACTATATACCACTATCACTGATTCCCACATTTAGTAAGGCTTTTTAATAGGTGAAGCTGACACAGCTTAGTGCCTTTTTCACACAAAAAAGACAATCTCCTCACAGAAACCCAACAAGGACTTTAAAAAGACCACAATACCACAATAGCTATCACAGAATTTTTACATAAAGTTCAAAGTTGTCTAGATGAAGGAAAGACTACTGTAAGCATATTTCTAGACCCCACAAAGGTTACTGATCTGTTTGACCATGCACTTCTCTTGCAGAAGCTGGGGCCATGCAGCATCACACACATACATATATTGAACTCCTGGCTACATACCTAAAGAGCTGACTTAGAAACTTAATTCTTTTACACCACCTACGTACCATAGGCCTTAGTATTTGACATAAATTGTTCATACATGTAAAACATTAAAAGGTCATACACTTTGTCATAAAAGACATCAGAGGATACTGCAAGAACATT
The DNA here is from genome assembly GCF_021461385.2 of Schistocerca piceifrons. NCBI lineage: Eukaryota > Metazoa > Arthropoda > Insecta > Orthoptera > Acrididae > Schistocerca > Schistocerca piceifrons. Next base: position 1,218,682,592 of record NC_060138.1, read on the forward strand.
GGATTTTCGTGAACCATACTAAAACGGCACATTTAAAGTGCATACTTAAAGAGCACATTCTTATGTCCAGATTCCCAATGAAGTAGGCCTCGACCTGATATTAAGCTTTTTAGTGTGGGTTTCGGGATATAAATTTTCGTAGAGTACCAGTACTGTATTAACTCATTTTTGATTCTTTATTATCGCATAATGCCACATGTACTTGAAGATGAAAACGTGCATTTGAAAAGCAGTGAGCAGTTGAAATTAGCCAATAGTGTGGAGCTAAACACTTCGTTTCAAACACATTGACTGCCTCACTGTAAAAGATTAATAAAAATCAAATTTCTTTAGCAAACTGACAAAAATAACTTCATTGTTCTACAAGATGATTAATGCATGGCTGTCAGAAAAGTGGGAATAAAATGAAATCTGAAACTAACAACGTATATTAGCCTTCCGTAATTATGTGAATGTATTTTAATTCACTTGATAGCTCCCAGCCACAGAAATCCATTTTATTTTCATTTGATGTGAGAGCAGTAAACGAACAGGAAACAGCATAATCACTAAATGTTAGCCGGCTGGAGTGGCCGAGTGGTTCTAGGTGCTACAGTCTGGAAACGCGCGACCGCTACAGTCACAGGTTCGAATCCTGCCTCGGGCATGGATGTGTGTGATGTCCGTAGATTAGTTAAGTTTAAGTAGTTCTAAGTTCTAGGGGACTGATGACCTCAGAATTTAAGTCGCATAGTGCTCAGAGCCATTTTGAACTAAATGTAAACACAGGTCACATGGGGACTATACACTTCCCCACTGTAACCTAGACTGCTCTGAGCATCAGCTCCGGACCTACGATATTTCCGAACCGGAGGTGTTTGATACATAAAACATATATGTTCGAGGAAATGTAAGACATGTTATTACGTCTTAAGTGTGCCAGAGTGTGGTGCCACCCCTCTTCACACGGCATTCTTCTATCGCATATCACTGTATTTCACTCCGCGGAATTGAAACATGTATTTTTTGTACTGGATGCTACCAAACTATATTCAGGACAGTAGAAATTAAAATGTCCTGTGGTGTCTCTCCTGCTCCCTTGTAATCGGGAGAACAAGAATTCTTCAGAAAATTTGCACTCTTGATTGCCTGTTAGCTAATAATTTTCTGTTTTGGGTGACATAAAATTAAATATAGGATACATAAAACCAGTAAAGACAAGAGACAAACAATACAGTACACATTTCTTCAATCCTTAGCTCCTAGCATTGTTTTTTCTCTAACCTAGCTACAGCTTTACATGGCGTGCTTTCCTTTCTGCGAAAGAATCTACTACCTCATCAAAGTTCGTCAAATGTTTTGTTACATGAAAAATCGAAATATTGTTGTCTAATACTGTGTAAGCTCTTAATACAAATAGTACTCAAGACTGGTGTGGGTTCTCAATTTGATTGCGTCTATTTTGTCAATGCCTGCTAGATAAAACAAAATAGGCCTTTCTAACACTGCAGAAATTGTAGCACACACCAAATAAATGAGACTGTTTTGGCACAAATGGTCATTTTTATAACACGACAGAATATAATTCACAAAGACCAACATAAAATGCCTATTACGCCTACTACAAGCAAAAACCCTTATGTTAAAAAACAGCTTCACATTTCATTCATACACTCCAGTTTCTCGAGCATGAGATCGAAAAGTACGAGATTTTTATATGAATTTAGAATCGTCATATTCTTCCCTAATTTGTGTGAAGTCCCCATTTCTTCTCCTTCCTCGTTCCAACAAACAATCTTGTCATGACTAATTCTGGAACTATTCCTGCCTTTGTCAAAATTTACTCGCCGGTTAACTTCACTAACCCTGCCAGAATCACCAGTTTAGTTATCCCTTATTATTCTCCGGTTAGGCATTGTTATGTTCATACAAACCATTTTCTGTGCTACTTGCAGAATAGAACTTCAGTGGCTGCTAGACGGAGACTGTACAACTGGCCCTTACTAGTGTAGCAACCTGGCCAAAAAATTTCTGACAAAATTTCATTTTCCTGGATACACCGAGAAGATAATACGTAATCTTTCTTACCAGTTATACCCGTTAGTTGTTTATTTCCTCTCTGGAAGTCTGAATCTATGGATTTCCCTAGTAATTATAACAACACTGACCATTCACAAACTCAATCAACAACATAATCAGACAGCAATTGGCGTTCACTTGTTCAGCTTTACTCCTCTCAGCTTGTATGGCCTGGCCCCCTTTTACCTGCAGGAAAGTTTTTTTCTAGATGCAACGAGGATTCCCCTGACAGAGACATCATGAACACTATGCACACATTCAAAAATCCACTTATTTATTGAACTATGGGACCAAATTGCTGATGTCATCGGTCCCTAGGCTTACATATTACTTAATCTAACTTAAACTAACTTAACGCTAAGGACAACAAACACATCCATGCCTGAGGAGGATTTGAACCTCTGACAGGGGGAGTTCCCCAGACTGCAAGGCTACCCCATGCAGCTTATGATTCATTCAGAAATCAACTTACAGACTGTGTTCAAAAACCAACAGGGATGTGCATCAAAATCATATGAGTAATCGATAGACCAACGTGAGCTGGATGCTAGGCACTTTGTGAAACAAGGTTTTTTCTCCTCAAGAATATGAATTTGCCCTCCCCCCCCCCCCTCCCCCCTCCGTCATAGAACCGGGCCCACTGGGCATGCATGAATCTGGCAGCTTGGGCGCAGTAGTAAAATTTTTCCCAGATGCATCTAGTTGCTTCCTGCAACTGTTTACACAGCCAACAGACCCATTTCTGTATCCAGAAACAGAAGAAGGTACTACTCATATGCCACTCAACTGCGCATGCGCATGAGCCCGCTCGTAACTGTTAAAATGAATCTAAACAGTTGTGACGTCACACTCATCAGAGGCAATTTGTTGTTATGAAGCATTGCATAGTCTTCCTAAAGCCTTTGACACATTTTGCTGTTGGCAAACGCTTGTATGAGCACTGTGTTTTGTTGTTGTGTATGGCACATTTCCTTTGCGATTTATGTTGGAGTGGGATACAGTAATATTATCCTTTGTTAGAGTATCGATTCATACCAGTCAAAATTACAAAAATTTAACTGAAAACTAAAACAACAAAAAATTCCTGAAATTCTAAAAAATTTCTGGGTTTTTCCCAGTTTTCTCCCGAATGAAAAAATTCCCGGGATTTTCCCAGATCTCCCGAATGTCCCGGGTCGTATACACCCTGTGTTTACTTTGTATGCAGGAAAACAAGCAATGCACTGCGCTTGCTTAGCTAACTGTACAATATAGTATATAATAAAATGCTGAAAACAACTTTCCCATTTATAAGTTATGGGATAGAGCTATGGTGGAGGATGGGGCAGGGTGCCAGTGATGTCCACTTGAACAGATTACAAAAGGTGTCAGGCTGATACATTGTCTGGGATACAGGGAGACATTTACAATGAAATTAAAATCTTTTCTTATAAATAAATGTCAGTATTCTCTGGAAGGATGTATTAACCTTTGCAGATAAATGTGTAATGTATTAACCCTTGGTGTAGAAACATATGTGCTATATTTTTGTAAACAATGACATTTGCAACAGTCAGTATGTGATGACTACATACAAAAAGAAATGTAAATAAGAAACAAAATATGAAGTAACCCCTTGTTCTGAAGTTTTTTTGTTGCTTTGTGTCGTAATTAGACATTTATTCTACCTATAGTAAACTATAGTTCCTCCTTGTAACTACATTTTTCATTACAGATGTTCAAAGATATTACTCATGACCAATGTGCATGCTTTTTTGCCTATGATAAGTCATTCATTGTTTTTATATCCATTTATAAATCATCAAGTTACTGCATGCTATAAGTTGTCACAGACAATCTGTTTTCTCTAGTATTTAAAGTTTAATTTAATGGATGAAAGTAATGAATTTTAATAATGATACAGGGCAGTTCATGAAAGACTTTAAAAACCAAATAAAGGTAAAAATAATTGTATATGACACAAACATTTAACATAATGCTTTCAATGATCAACAGAAGCTTCATATAAAGAAATTTTTAGAACAGTGCAATGTTTATTACATAGTTCGAATACCATGGATAGTGCACACCTTCAATGGAAATAATATCTGAAATTTTACAACTGTTACTAATTTCAAAGATTACCAGTCTAGTTCCTATCTGTTAGCAACAAACAATTCTTTTTTTCTATTTTTGTATGATTTTCTTCCATTTGGCAGATCCTTTGCTTCACGTGTGTTTTAAAACACAAAATACTTATACTGTATTTTGTAAAATGTTTTTCCTAATGTATATCAAAGTTGTAAAACAATTTCAACATCTAAATTACTTCTGTTAATTGTGGGACAAAATAAGTTTGTATGTTAAGAGTGTACACTGATAATGATTACGAGCAGGTTGTCACCATTTTCTTATGCACTGTTCCCTAGCTTTCTGGATTAACATTCCTCAGGGAGGAGAGAGGGATGGTTTGAGAAAGGTTAAAACGAAACTGAAATTGGTAGCAGTGAGATTTTTGGGGAAAATTTAAATGTATATTGAAAGGATTGGCAAATGGGAAATGGAGGTGGTGAATTTTTCAAAGCAGACAAGAAACTCAGATCCACCGATATAGAAATTGAAGCTGCATGTGAGATTGTTTGGGCAAGACTCAGTATCAGGGGTGGGCATAAAATGATAACTGTATCCTTCTATCACCCTCCAGACTCATCTCCTGATGTAACGAAAAACTTTAGGGAAAATCTCAGTTCACCTGTATGTAAGTTCCTCAACCACACTGTAATCATCAAAAATTACAGTTTTGTTAGTGGTGGTTGTGATAAGGCATCCTGTGAAACTCCGCTAGAACCGAGCGACCGCTACGGTCGCAGGTTCGAATCCTGCCTCGGGCATGGATGTGTGTGATGTCCTTATGTTAGTTAGGTTTAATTAGTTCTAAGTTCTAGGCGACTGATGACCTCAGAAGGTAAGTCGCATAGTGCTCAGAGCCAAACTCCGCTAAATGCCTTTTCTGATAACTACCTAGAACAGATAGTTACGAACCCCATTCATGAAGGAAACATATTGAATCTAATGGCAACAAATAGACCTGATGTCTTTGAGCATGTCCACGTAGAAACCAGTGTTAATGACCATGATGTGGTTGTGGCAACAATGATTACCAAATTCAAAGGACAACTAAAACAAGTAGAAAGATATATATATTCAGTAAACTACGTAAAAAAAATCAGTAGTGCCATATCTCAATGAGGAACTTGAAACTTTCAGCACAGGAAAGGAGCATGTAGAGGACCTCTGGCTCAAGTTTAAAGGAATAATTGACCATGCACTGGACAGATATGTACCCAATAGAACAGCTCATAAATGGAGGAAACCTCCATGGTGTACAGTCATTGTAAAGAAGCTTCTAAAGAAGCAGAAATTACTGCATAATAGATGTGAAACAAAGTGTAGGGCTACAGATAGAGAGATGCTGAATGAAGCACATTTGGCTGTCAAGAGAGCAATGCATGAAGCCTTCAATGACTACTGTAGCAGAATATCGTCAAATGACATTTCACAAAATCCGAAGAAATGCTGACTGTACGTTAACACTGTTACTAGCAGCAAAGTTAGTGTCCAGATCCTAGTGAATAAGACAGGTACTGGAATGGTGGGTACCAAAGCAAAAGTTGAAATGCTGAACTCCACTTTCAAATGTTCCTTTACAAAGGAAAACCCAGGAGAATTTCTCCAATATAATATTCATACCACTGAAAAGATGAATGGAATAAGTAACAGTGCCAGCGGTGTTGAGAAACAGCTGAAATTGTTAAAACTGAACAAAGCTCTAGGCCCTGACAGAATCCCTGCCAGATTCTATACTGAATTTGCACCTGAGTTAGCCCCTCTTCTAACTTTAATCTATTGTAGATCTCTTGAACAGAAAACTGTACCCAGTTCTTAGAAGAAGGCTCAGGTCACACCCTTCTACAAGCAGAGTAGCATAAGTGATCCACAAAATTATCATCCAGTATTCTTGACATCGATTTGTTGTACAATCTCAGAACATATTCTGAGTTCAAACATAATGAGTATCTCAAACAGAATGACTTCATCAATGCCAACAAGCATGGATGTCAAAAAAATCAGTCATGTGAAACCCAACTCGCATTTTTCTCACACGACATACTGAAAGCTTCGGATCAAGGCATCCAGGTAGATACAATGTTTTTTCTGAAAAGCATTTAACTTAGTACTGCACCTATGCTTATTATCAAAAGTTTGATCATATGGGATACCAAGTGAAATTTATGACTGTATTGAGGACTTTTTGGTAGGGAGGACACAGCATGTTATCTTGGATGGAGAGTCATTGTCAGATGTAGAAATAACTTCAAGTGTGCCCCAGGGACGTGTGTTCAAATCCTTGTTGCTCACGTTGTATATTAATGACCTTGCAGACAATATTAATAGTAAAATCTGGCTTTTTGCAGATGACACAGTTATCTATAATGAAGTACTATGAGAGAGTAGCTGCATGAATATTCAGTCAGATCTCATTAAGATTTAAACATCATGCAGAGATTGGCTCTAAATGTTCATAAATGTAAAATTTTGTACATACAAAACTAAAAAACATAATATCCTATGACTATAATATCAAAGACTCAAAAGTTGGAATCAGCCAACTCATACTTATACCTGTGTGTAAACTTTGTAGGGTTATGAAATGGAATGATCACATATGCTTAGTCATGAGTAAAGCAGGTGGTACACTTTGGTTTATTGGTAGAATACTGGGGAACTGCAATCAGTCTACAAAAGCAATTACTTACAAAGCAGTTCTGCGATCAGTTTTGGAATGTTGCTCAAGTGTATGGGATCTGTAAGATAGGTCCAACAGGGGATATTGAACGTATACAGAGATGGGCAGCATAAATGGTCATAAGTTTGTTTAATCCAGGGAAGAGTGTCACAGAGATACTGAAGGAACTAAACTGGCAGACTCTTTCAGACAGATGTAAACTATCCTGGGAAAGTCTGTCAACAAAATTTCAAGAACTGGCTTTAAATGATTACTCTAGGTATCCTGAGGATAAGATCAGAATAATTACTGCATGCACTGAGGCATTCAAACAATCATTCTTCCTGTGCTTCATATGTGAAAGGAACAGAAAGAAATCGTAATAACTGGTACAATGGTACGTACCCTCTGCCATGCACCTCACAGTGGTTTGCAGAGTACAGATGTAGATGTAGAAGTGCAAATCACTCTGACCCCAGGTTGGAGGGACCTATCTGTATTGAGGATAAAGGTAGAAATGATGAAGGAGGAGGCGGCAGGCATTCTAAATATAGTAAGTTAAGTATCAGCCAGAAACTCTGTCTCATAAGTATTAGTTTTTGTGATTAAATCCTCTGTATTCTGTATCACGCTTGCTAGTTTTTGTTTCCTCCTAACATTTCTCAGTTCTATTGCTTCTTCTAGTGCCCAAATAACCAAATTTGGGTGCTGTAGAAAATGTCTCATTAACCTGCCCCTTACTCTGGTAACTGACTTCCACAGACTTCCTTCTTTTTTACAACTTCTTCATTCTGACCTTACCTGTTCAACTTATCTTCAACCTTCTCTAACATGACCATCTTTCGAATGGTCCTAGTTTCTTCCTCTACACTTCTAATGGTCCATGTACTTTTATACTCTGACCCACATGTACACTTTTTGAGACTTTTTTCTACATTTCATATCCATATCTGATACCACTAGAGTCTTCACACTGAATGATGCTTTCTTCACCTGTATCCATATATTGTTGGTATTTTTCTTGCTTTGGCCTTCTTTTGTAATTCTTACTGCCTAGATACAGGAATTGGAATTCATTCAGTTATTCAACCATTGAGTCACTTTCAAGATTTATATTTCACTTTCCTTCTTTTTGTTATAAAACATTGCCTTCATTCTAACTTTGCTTATTCTTAATCTACATAGTGTACTGCCAGTGAATACTGTCTTTTCCATTCAGTTCAGTTCTGTTCTGTTCAAATCAAATCAAATCATGCCTTCCTTATTTTGGGCCAGAAGGGTTATGTCATTGGTACCCATTCCCATGGGACATTTATTCTTGACCGAAAGTTTTCCTTTACCTCTTTTGTTGCTCCTTTGACATACAAATTGAAAAACAGCATCAATGAGCTGTGATGCTTTCACACATTGTACTGCCTAACGAGTTTTCCTTTCTTGATCTTCCATTTTTATTAGTTCCACTTGATTTTTGTAGATGCTTTAGATTCCTCATCTCTGTTTCTGTAGTAAGCATCTTATTCCACATTTTGTTATTAAAGTCTTTTGCAAGGTCCAAAAACCAGAAGAATGTCAAATATTTTCTTTTTTTTTTTTTTTTTTTTTCAAATTCTTATCTTCATTACTAAGTGTAAAGCCAGAGCTCTTCTCATGTACCCTGTCCTTTTCTGAAACTAAACTGATTTTCATTCATTCTTTTAGTTTTTCTGTCTAATTTTCTGCTTACACACTCCTGGAAATTGAAATAAGAACACCGTGAATTCATTGTCCCAGGAAGGGGAAACTTTATTGACACATTCCTGGGGTCAGATACATCACATGATCACACTGACAGAACCACAGGTACATAGACACAGGCAACAGAGCATGCACAATGTCGGCACTAGTACAGTGTATATCCACCTTTCGCAGCAATGCAGGCTGCTATTCTCCCATGGAGACGATCGTAGAGATGCTGGATGTAGTCCTGTGGAACGGCTTGCCATGCCATTTCCACCTGGCGCCTCAGTTGGACCAGCGTTCGTGCTGGACGTGCAGACCGCGTGAGACGACGCTTCATCCAGTCCCAAACATGCTCAATGGGGGACAGATCCGGAGATCTTGCTGGCCAGGGTAGTTGACTTACACCTTCTAGAGCACGTTGGGTGGCACGGGATACATGCGGACGTGCACTGTCCTGTTGGAACAGCAAGTTCCCTTGCCGGTCTAGGAATGGTTGAACGATGGGTTAGATGACGGTTTGGATGTACCGTGCACTATTCAGTGTCCCCTCGACGATCACCAGTGGTGTACGGCCAGTGTAGGAGATCGCTCCCCACACCATGATGCCGGGTGTTGGCCCTGTGTGCCTCGGTCGTATGCAGTCCTGATTGTGGCGCTCACCTGCACGGCGCCAAACACGCATACGACCATCATTGGCACCAAGGCAGAAGCAACTCTCATCGCTGAAGGCGACACGTCTCCATTCGTCCCTCCATTCACGCCTGTCGCGACACCACTGGAGGCGGGCTGCACGATGTTGGGGCGTGAGCGGAAGACGGCCTAACGGTGTGCGGGACCGTAGCCCAGCTTCATGGAGACGGTTGCGAATGGTCCTCGCCGATACCCCAGGAGCAACAGTGTCCCTAATTTGCTGGGAAGTGGCGGTGCGGTCCCCTACGGCACTGCGTAGGATCCTACGGTCTTGGCGTGCATCCGTGCATCGCTGCGGTCCGGTCCCAGGTCGACGGGCACGTGAACCTTCCGCCGACCACTGGCGACAACATCGATGTACTGTGGAGACCTCACGCCCCACGTTTTGAGCAATTCGGCGGTACGTCCACCCGGCCTCCCGCATGCCCACTATACGCCCTCGCTCAAAGTCCGTCAACTGCACATACGGTTAACGTCCACACTGTTGCGGCATGCTACCAGTGTTAAAGTCTGCGATGGAGCTCCGTATGCCACGGCAAACTGGCTGACACTGACGGCGGCGGTGCACAAATGCTGCGCAGCTAGCGCCAATCGACGGTCAACACCGCGGTTCCTGGTGTGTCCGCTGTGCCGTGCGTGTGATCATTGCTTGTACAGCCCTCTCGCAGTGTCCGGAGCAAGTATGGTGAGTCTGACACACCGGTTTCAATGTGTTCTTTTTTCCATTTCCAGGAGTGTATTACTTTGACAGTTCAGCAGCCAGAGACAGTGATCATATACGTGTGTGTGTGTGTGTGTGTGTGTGTGTGTGTGTGTGTGAGTGTGTGTTTGTGTGTGTGTGTTTTGTTTAATTCAGAAAAAGGCGTTTTGGCCTTTGTGTAGGAGTCTTTTTGTTGCACCTGTCTGTGACTCCCCATCTTCACTATATGGTGAGTAGCAATCTCTCCTTTTCATCCTTTTCATAATACTGTCATTATTCCATCCTGGATTTTGAATTGTTTGCCTATATTACTGTGTGCATCTTTTAGAAGCATGATATGACAAAGATTATCTCATAGTTCCATATTTAACTATCTGTGTGTGTCTCTGTCATGTAACCAAAACACTTCTCAGGAAATTTGTAGTGAGGAGGAAGTTCGGGTCAGTTACACTCCCATTTTGCAGTTGTTCGTTTATTCATCTGATCACATCAAAGGCTTACACAGAACTGACATGGCGGAACTGCACAAAGATAATGTTTAGCTTAGTTCAAAGACGATACTCAGATCGATGCTGGTGTCAACCTCATAGGCGCCACAATAGTAATTCACTCAATTTCATAGAGTTTACTATTAATGCCCATGAGAAAGTTTTCAGAAAGTATGAAATCTTGCATTGTTGCATTGTTGCTACCATGTGAATCATATAACTTTAGTACAATTATAATATAAGAAAAGGTCATGTACTTCTTAAGACCTAAAAAAAACTTCACAGGTTTGTATTAAGGATTATACATACCCTCTAAAAGTGTCAAGTGATTTAAGCCTTTGTTTTGCTTGCTGTTGTTGATTTTGGTCCTTCTCAGCACGTGGTAAGGAATCCATTTGTTGTGTAGTTGGTGTGATAATTCTATTTTTCTTAAACCAACGATTTGTAATAAATGGAATTCCAGCCGATACTATCCACAGCACCAATAGGCCAAGTATGCATATAACAAGAGCTGTTAACAACAATTAATGAAATTAATTATTGTCTCCATATGCATTTAATCAAAATTATTATTCTACTACAGTAACACTAAGTTCATCCAGAAAATATGTTTCGCTGGGGCCACAAACGAGAAGAAAATATTTTTGTCTAGAAACATTTTTTGAAACAGATTATAACAAATATTATTACAGGGGCCTCTGATCAACAATAGATTATGAGTCCTATCCTGACTGACAAAATTTGATTCCATTCTTTTCCTCAGCTACGTTTTTTTTTCTAAAATTGATGTTCAACAAGAGCGCCTATGAGATCAATATACTGTATGGGAGCATTTATTTAAATTTCATTCTTTTCCGTGATTCTGCAGTATTTTTGAACTCAATATCTGTCTCTCCATTTAACCCTGGAGCGGGCAGGTGCCTGTGTACAAAGTGCACCAATCACAAATAACATTGTTTTGTACCGTTCCGTTGTTGTTTTACAATTTTGAGCCAGTACCTTTATTATTGCTACAGTGAACACAGTAATAGGTCGTGCTTCCATATGTCCAAATGAGTAGCAGTAATATAAAATAAACAGCAATTTAGGTAAGAAAAAACGTATAATCCGTGCACCAAAAATGACCCAGCTTCCGAGCTAACAGCATAATCACACAATGAGGCAGTTATCTACGAGACAAGTAGTAATCCAATAAGCCACTGGCAGAGATCTGATGCAACTGCACTGTCTAATACTTCGAGTGGGTCATTACTGTGAGGTAACACTCATATGCAGCAAAAGAGTGATGTCATGAAATGTTTATTTAGTTATTGTTTAATGAAATAGTAATTTAGCTCAAATAATAACAGTTTATTTTATCAAACAATGGAAAATCCAGGATGGAATGTAACAATTTTATGAGAAGGAAAGTTGCTATTCACTGTATAGTGGAGATACTGAGTTGCAGATAGGCACAACAAAAAGACTCTCACAATTACAGCTTTTGGGTGTTAAGGCCTTCGTCAACAATAGATAGACATACACGCACATGCACACACACACACACACACACACACACACACACACACACACACACACGACTGCAGTCTCAGGCTACTGAAACCACACCATGACAGTTACAGGAGATTGCAGTCGTGTGTGTGTGGGGGTGGGGGGGGGGGGGGGGGTGGGGGGGGGTGGGGTGTTTGCGTGAGCATATGTCTATTGTTGACAAAGACCTTAACGGCCGAAAGCTATAATTGTGAGAGTCTTTTTGTTGTGCCTATCTGCAACTCAGTATCTCCACTATACAGTGAATAGCAACTTTCCTTCTCATAAGTTCATTTTATCACTGTTTAATTAAACTAAGATTAAACTGTGAACTTTCTCACACATATTTACCTTGGTGACATAGTACAGCTAATCTTTACACACCTACAAAGTGCACTGCGTACCCACTCCTGTTATACGAAATGCAACGCCTGCTTGAGGGTTAAGGAAGATGATAAACCATGGGGCTAGAGCCTCCCGTTGGGTAGACGGTTCGCCTGGTGCAAGTCTTTTGAGTTGACGCCACTTCGGCAACTTGTGTGTCGATGGGGGATGAAATGATGATAAGGACAACACTACACCCAGTCCCTGAGCGAAAAAAATCTCCGACCCAGCCGGGAACCGAACCCGTGCCGTTAGGTATGGCATTCCATCACGCTGACCACTCAGCTAGCAGGGGCAGACAAGGAAGATACCATCCCATAAATTATGTTTATTTCTTTTGACCATAATAGGTATATATTTTCCATTATGCAATATCTGGTTACCAAATTTTCTAGTAACACTTTATATTCCATTAGAATTAGAACTGTTATAATTTTTCATAAAAACCAGTCATATGGAAGAAATACAAGATACCAGTTATCTTTTACAAAAGCTCTATTTCAAAAGCATGTTCAATGATACATAATTATTACACAGTGCATCCATAATTTTACTTAAGGTTTCAAAATGCCATAGAAAGAGAACCACTGCTCAGAATGACATCAAATTTGATCAGCATGTTACTGATGTGGAGGGGTGGGGGAATGTGGATAAAGAAAATGAATGATAATTTTACCAATAGATGGCACTGCTAGTGTCTTAACACAAATATGGTCAGCTACAAATGACAGATGAATCACAATATGACTGCCATGATTTGAGTTGGACATTACACCATCTGTACTGTTCAATATACATGACTGCACAAATTCAGCAGTCAACAGCTATGGCACTACCAGTTAGGTAAGCCCATCCATTATGGCAAGGCTGTACCACATTAGTTGGGGAAAATCGGTTTTTAATTTCCTGATGGCAAAAGCCACATAAAAAGAAAAATGACATTGATGTTTAATTGTCCTGGGGGCAAAAACTACATAAAACTCCAAATGCCATTGGTTTATAACTGTCCTAGGGCCAAAAACTGCATAAAAAAAGGAATGACAACAGTTTCTAATTGTCATGAAACTGATGCTAGACTTGTTCAATATACTGTCCAACATTTTCTGGCACAAGCTGAAATCTAGAAACAGCACACTTCACAATAGATTGGAGTGTCTTCGGAGTCATGTCCAGAGTGAATTGCACAACATATGCCTTCAATTCATCTATGTCCATAATTTGAGCACTGAGCACAACATCATGCAGATAACCTCACAGCCAAGACTCACACTAATTACAATCAGGTGATCTGAACAGCCAGGCTGTAGGGAAATCCATGACCATTCATTGTCCACTATCATGTGAGCAAGGAATTCCAGAGTGAACTTTTGGTTTTCTGGCAAAGTCATCAGGAAGCAACTCCTGAACATGGGTGATTTTATGTGGTTACGATCTACATCTACACCAACGTGGATACTCTGCAAATCACATTCAAGTGTCTGGCAGAGGGTTCATTGAACCACCTTCGCAATTCTCTATTATTCCAATCTCGTATAGCACACAGAAAGAACGAACATCTATATCTTTCTGTACAAGCTCTGATTTCCCTTATTTTATCATGGTGATCATTTATCCCTATGTAGGTCAGATTCAACGAAATATTTTCACTTTCAGAGGAAAAAGTTGGTGATTGGAATTTTGAGAGAAGATTGCTCTGCAGCAAAAAATGCCTCTGTTTTAATTATTCCCATCCCAAATCCTGTATCATTTCAGTGACACTCTCCCCCCTATTTCACTGTAATACAAAACGTGCTGACCTTCTTTGAACTTTTTTGATGTACTCCATCAATCCTATCTGGTAAGGCTCCCATGTCGCAAAGCAGTATACTTCTTTCTTTATTCGTGTCAGAGGTACACCAAAATGAACACATATACAATACGTACAAAGAAAACTATACAGTATTCGCCCAGAATTGGACAACTTTGATAGTATTTGGTGCTGCAGATGTTAAGTCCTTCATGCTACAGCTGGTTGAGCATGAGTTACATTTGAAGAGATGCTGGGTTGTCTGAAATTCTCTGCATTTGCACAGCGTTGTGTTGACAGTTGGCAGTTGGAAGTTCAATTTAAGGAGATCGTCCCTCGATCTTGCGACTTTGGTCCATAGTCTGTTCAAGGACTTGCAGATGACCCACTTCTCCATGTGTCCAGGTGGCAGGGATTCTTGTGGTGTCATCCAGTTTGACAGGTGTTGACATCTTTCTTTCCACTCGATGAGTCGGGTAGCTGCAGCTGATCCTTCTAAGGGCTGTGAAGTTGTTAGGAAATTCTTCCTGGACTTCAGTCTTGGCTAAAAGAGGAAGAACAATTGTAGTGTAGGGAGTCTCCTTAGTAGATCTGTTACATTTTCTAAGTGTCCTGCCAATAAAATGCAGTTTTTTGGTAGCCTTCCCCACAACATTGTCTGTGTGTTCCTTCCAAGGATGTTTCACAAAGATATTATGCACCATGCTCACAGGTATGTTCAACAATTGGGTAATTCCCTTTGCACTGCATGTTTGCACACAATGGTCAACCCCTCCTGCTATGCTGTGGCCATACCTTCAACTGACATTGGATCAACTGCTTCCATCCATCAGCCACAATGTGCTTCAAAAGCACTCAGAATATCAATTGGAAACGTCTGCTGAGTCTTGTGACTGTAAAGTGACAGTTCTCCATAAGTTTCAATTATTGCATGTGATAGTTACAGACTATACTGTGGTGTCACCGCCAGACACCACACTTGCTAGGTGATAGCTTAAATCGGCCGCGGTCCATTTAGTACATGTCGGACCCGCGTGTTGCCACTGTGTGATCGCAGATCTAGCGCCACCACAAGGCAGGTCTCGAGATACGAACGAGCACTCGCCCAGTTGTACGACGACATTGCTAGCGACAATACAGACGAAGCCTTCCTCTCATTTGCCGAGAGACAGTTAGAATAGCCTTCTGCTAAGTCCATGGCTACGACCTAGCAAGGCACCATTAGCCTTACATAGTTAGAGAGTTATAGTACAAATGTCTCATGAAGAATGCTGTAGTCATCAACTAATAAAGTTAAGTATAAAGCAGCTACGTACTTTTCTTGCTACCATTCAATAGTTATCCTGTTCCAGAATTCACGCCCGTCAGCGTGTGTGTACGCGTGCCTTTCTTTCGGCTACTTCAGTGTGGCGTAACAGTCTTGTTACGTCACAACATATACCTTTCATATGTGGTCAAGCCTCAAACCAAACTCTGGTTGGAACCGCCGGTCGTAGCTGTCATGTGTACATGAGGTGTGCTCACTTATGTGAATGCGTGTGTGTGTTTTCTTTGCTGAAGGTTTTGGCCAAAAGCTACAATCCATAACAGTCTGCAACTCAATGGGTCATCTTTACAGTGAGTAGCAAGCTATCCTTTTCCTAATATTGTTGATATTCCAACCTGGAGTTTCCACTGTTTGATTATGTCTAAAAAAAATATTCTCCATAACAGACAACAAAATTATAACTCTTCAATTACATTGATTTTTGTATCACATTACGTTTGGCATGGGCTAGGCTATCTATGTAATGGTTCAGTATTCATATCACAAACAAACTGAGCTGGCATTCAAGCTACGCAGAGCAAATGGAAATAGGCAGGAGCCAATGTGATTTAACAGAATCATCTAAAACAAAAAAGAGCAGTTTTGGGGCTTTTGCATAAGATAGGGAGTTTGATGAAGACAGTAATGTTCAGATCTCAGGACTGGAAGAATAATTTGATATTTAGAAAGATTTTGCATGGTCTGCTGCAGGGTGTAAACCAAAGGACTTTGCTGTGTATCCTACAAGAAAATTGCCATTGTCCCTACAACTTGTAAAATGTGCATGGAATATTACAAGTGGAATTTGCTTCACAGCTGGTGGTTTTTGGAACAGAGCACCATTAATCTCATCCTTTTATCACTGATACACTGCAGTAGTGAAGCAACTTTTACTAATAGTGAGATCATCCACCTATTCAACTGATATCTTTGTCAGCAAACCTTGAAAGGTCACACTACGTGCAGTTCAGAACTAATCTATGACAACAATCAGAGTGAAATAGTTGACACTATTAAATTTTGCAATTATAAATTGATAATAAATCCAACTGAGGTGGGCACACCAAACTATTGAAAGATATAAACAAATTTAATTTGTTATGCATATGTCCCCCCCCCCCCCCCTCATGAACCATGGACCTTGCCGTTGGTGGGGAGGCTTGCATGCCTCAACTATACAGATAGCTGTACCGTAGGTGCAACCACAACGGAGGGGTATCTGTTGAGAGGCCAGACAAACGTGTGGTTCCTGAAGAGGGGCAGCAGCCTTTTCAGTAGTTGCAGGGGCAACAGTCTGGATGATTGACTGATCTGGCCTTGTAACACTAACCAAAACGGCCTTGCTGTGCTGGTACTGCGAACGGCTGAAAGCAAGGGGAAACTACGGCTGTAATTTTTCCCAAGGGCATGCAGCTTTACTGTATGGTTAAATGATGATGGCGTCCTCTTGGGTAAAATATTCCGGAGGTAAAATAGTCCCCCATTTGGATCTCCGGAACTACTCAAGAGGACATCGTTATCAGGAGAAAGAAAACTGGCATTCTACGGATCAGAGCATGGAATGTCAGATCCCTTAATCGGGCAGGTAGGTTAGAAAATTTAAAAAGGGAAATGGATAGGTTAAAGTTAGATATAGTGGGAATTAGTGAAGTTCGGTGGCAGGAGGCACAAGACTTCCGGTCAGGTGAATACAGGGTTATAAATACAAAATCAAATAGGGGCAATGCAGGAGTAGGTTTAATAATGAATAAAAAAATAGGAGTGTGGGTAAGCTACTACAAACAGCATAGTGAATGTATTATAGTGGCCAAGATAGACACGAAGCCCATGCCTACTCCAGTAGTACAAGTTTATATACTAACTAGCTCTGCAGATGCCGAAGAAATTGAAGAAATTTATGATGAGATAAAAGAAATTATTCAGGTAGTGAAGGGAGACGAAAATTTAATAGTCATGGGTGACTGGAATTCGACAGTAGGAAAAGGGAGGGAAGGAAACATAGTAGGTGAATATGGATTGGGGGTAAGAAATGAAAGACGAAGCCGCCTGGTAGAATTTTGCACAGAGCATAACTTAATCATAGCTAACACTTGGTTCAAGAATCATAAAAGACAGTCGTATACATGGAAGAATCCTGGAGATACTAAAAGGTATCAGATAGATTATATAATGGTAAGGCAGAGATTTAGGAACCAGGTTTTAAATTGTAGGACATTTCCAGGGGCAGATGTGGACTCTGACCACAATCTATTGGTTATGAACTGTAGATTAAAACTGAAGAAATTGCAAAAAGGTGGGAATTAAGGAGATGGGACCTGGATAAACTGACTAAACCAGAGGTTGTACAGAGTTTCAGGGAGAGCATAAAGGAACAACTGACAGGAATGGGGGAAAGAAATACAGTAGAAGACGAATGGGTAGCTCTGAGGGATGAAGTAGTGAAGGTAGCAGAGGATCAAGTAGGTAAAAAGACGAGGGCTAGTAGAAATCCCTGGGTAACAGAAGAAATATTGAATTTAATTGACGAAAGAAGAAAATATAAAAATGCAGTAAATGAAGCAGGCAAAAAGTAATACAAACGTCTCAAAAATGAGATCGACAGGAAGTGCAAAATGGCTAAGCAGGCATGGCTAGAGGACAAATGTAAGGATGTGGAGGCTTATCTCACTAGGGGTAAGATAGATACAGCCTACAGGAAAATTAAAGAGACCTTTGGAGGAAAGAGAGCCACTTGTATGAATATCAAGAGCTCGGATGGAAACCCAGTTCTAAGCAAAGAGGGGAAAGCAGAAAGGTGGAAGGAGTATATAGAGGGTCTATACAAGGGCGATGTACTTGCTGACAATATTATGGAAATGGAAGAGGATGTAGATGAAGATGAAATGGGAGATAAGATACTGCGTGAAGAGTTTGACAGAGCACTGAAAGACCTGAGTCGAAACAAGACCCCGGGAGTAGACAACATTCCATTAGAACAACTGACGGCCTTGGGAGAGCCAGTCCTGACAAAACTCTACCATCTGGTGAGCAAGATGTACGAGACAGGTGAAATACCCTCAGACTTCAAGAAGAATATAATAATTCCAATCCCAAAGAAAGCAGGTTTTGACAGATGTGAAAGTTACCGAACTACCAGTTTAATAAGTCACAGCTGCAAAATACTAACACAAATTATTTACAGGCGAATGGAAAAACTAATAAAAGCCGACCTCAGGGAAGATCAGTTTGGATTCCGTAGAAATGTTGGAACATGTGAGGCAATACTGACCTTAAGACTTATCTTAGAAGAAAGATTAAGGAAAGGCAAACCTACGTTTCTAGCATTTGTAGACTTAGAGAAAGCTTTTGACAATGTTGACTGGAATACTCTCTTTCAAATTCTAAAGGTGGCAGGGGTAAAATACAGGGAGTGAAAGGCTATTTACAATTTGTACAGAAACCAGATGGCAGTTATAAGAGTCAAGGGGCATGAAAGGGAAGCAGTGGTTGGGAAGGGAGTGAGACAGGGTTGTAGCCTCTCCCCGATGTTATTCAATCTGTATATTGAGCAAGCAGTAAAGGAAACAAAAGAAAAATTTGGAGTAGGTATTAAAATCCAGGGCGAAGAAATAAAAACTTTGAGGTTCGCCGATGACATTGTAATTCTGTCAGAGACAGCAAAGGACTTGGAAGAACAGTTGAATGCAATGGACAGTGTCTTGAAAGGAGGGTATAAGATGAACATCAACAAAAGCAAAACAAGGATAATGGAATGTAGTCGAATTAAGTCGGGTGATGCTGAGGGAATTAGATTAGGAAATGAGACACTTAAAGTAGTAAAGGAGTTTTGCTATTTGGGGAGCAAAATAACTGATGATGGTCGAAGTAGAGAGGATATCAAATGTAGAGTGGCAATGGCAAGGAAAGCGTTTCTGAAAAAGAGAAGTTTGTTAACATCGAGTATAGATTTAAGTGTCAGGAAGTTGTTTCTGAAAGTATTTGTATGGAGTGTAGCCATGTATGGAAGTGAAACATGGACGATAAATAGTTTAGACAAGAAGAGAATAGAAGCTTTTGAAATGTGGTGCTACAGAAGAATGTTGAAGATTAGATGGGTAGATCACATAACTAATATGAAGTATTGAATAGAATTGGGGAGTAGAGGAGTATGTGGCACAACTTGACAAAAAGAAGCGACCGGTTAGTAGGACATGTTCTGAGGCATCAAGGGATCACCAATTTGGTACTGGAGGGCAGCGTGGAGGGTAAAAATCGTAGAGGGAGACCAAGAGATGAATACACTAAGCAGATTCAGAAGGATGTGGGTTGCAGTAAGTACTGGGAGATGAAGAAGCTTGCACAGGATAGATTAGCATGGAGAGCTGCATCAAACCAGTCTCAGGACTGAAGACCACAACAACAACAACAACAACAACATGCGTATGTCAGATATAGGTGATACAAAAATAAAAAAATAGTAAACTTTGCTTACTTTCATGCCATAATGTCATAGGAGATCATTTTTCAGGATAACTCATCAAATAAAATTTAAGTTTTCCAAGTTCAAAAGCATATAATATGAATTATTTGTGGCTTGATTTCACGAGCATCCTGCAGTGGCCTGTTCAAGGAAATTGGGATACTAGCTATGGATACTAACTATTTATTCCCAATAGATTTATTGTTTCGTGAAATCTGTCATAAACAATGCCTCTCTTTTTGAAATCAATAGCTCAATTCATGGAATAAGTACTGACAATGACAAAGGCATTCAACTTGGTAAACCTTAGGTTCCTTCTAGAAAAACTGAAGTTGTATCATATCAGGGATCCAACGACGAATCTTCTAGCCACATATATGTTGAATCATAAACAATGCACTAAACTGACACACAGACTACCTGCTCACAAACATAGTTCCTAGCCAAACACAGAAAATAGTATATTAGGGAACAACTTACCCCTTCCTTACTTATGCGATGAAACTATTGGTGTCCAATTAAAAAGAATACTGTCTTTATGGGAAAGAGCAATGAGGCTTATATGTAGGATGGGCCAAAGAGATTTATGTGAGATGTTTGTGCAGCTCAAATATCTAACAGTATATTCTTCATACTCATTTAAATTAGTTGCAATTTTTATGAGACAACCAATGGAAGCTATTAAGTGCAGTGATGTACATGATCACAACACCCGGACAAAATTTAACTATTTCAGAAAAAGAACATTAAAAATGATAAGTAGAAGTCCACATATCACTGGGTTGATTAGGTTTGACAAACTACTAAATTATCTAAGAATATGCACAGGGAGAGCAATATTCACAGAAACTTTTCTCACAGATCATTGGCAACACCTGAAATTCTATGGCATAAATATTCTCGCAAAGCAAGGAGAAAGGCAGCGACCCCAAGGGGGAATAACAGTCCTACTGAAACCGTGGATAACACCAATTATAGCGACAATAGAACTAAATCATTCCATTCTAATAGAAGTAAAACACATCACAATATTAGCAACCTACATCCAGCCAAGCAAATCGGCCATAGACATAATTGATGAACTGGGACAACAAATAAGACGGAGCAAGAAAGACATCCCTTTACTTATCGCAGGGGATCTAAACTGTCGGTTGGATGTACAGAATCACCAAACAAAATTAGTAATTGAATCACTACAAGAAGACGGCCTCATCCTGCTAAATGACACAAACGTCCCTACGTACTTCTGCAATAATGGCAAAAGTGCTATTGATATCGCCCTCATAAGAGGAAACATAAAAGGGGACATAAACCCACTTTGGAATGCAAACCACACACCTATAAGAAAACACATCCTGATGAACATAGCCATACAAAGTGATTGGAAGGCAAGAGAGAACCAAGAGAAGAGACTGCTCACGAGGAGACTGGATCCAAGGAAAGTGGAAGAATACCACAACCAGATAGAACAAATTGAGTCCTTAATCAACAACTCAAACATAGAGGAGGCAGCGCTTGAACTGGAGAAACTCTTAAAACAAGCAACTACCCCCAGGAAAGTGAGAGGAGCTACACCATGGTTCGATCAAGAGTGTTATCAGCAAAGAAAAGAAGTACTCCAAGCTTTACACCGACTAAAAATGGCCACAGATAATCACTCACTGCTACAAACATACGCTGAGAAAAGAAGATCCTACAAAACACTAACAAGGGAGAAGGGAATGGCACACAGGGAGGAAGAGGGAAGAAGACTAGCTGAAGAAGCCAGGAGAGACCCATTCATTGCAATCTGCCCCCGAAAGCAGGCACAGTCACACTATATAAGCAAGGAAGAATGGACAAGACATTTCAAAGACATTCTCAACAAAGATGGTAGAGAAGGAGCACAGGTAGCAAGTCAAGAGCTCACACCGCAAGAGATGCCAGCCTGGTCCCCACTCACTCCAAATGAGGTCTGTAACGTCATTGAATCAACAAAAGGGAAGAAAGCAGCGGGACCGGACATGCTTTACAATGAATACCTTAAAGACACAGCCCATCTGCTAGCACCAACCTGGACAAAACTTTATAACAAATGCATTGAAACAGCAAAAATCCCAGGCCAGTGGAGAAAATCAATAGTAAGGGTAATGTACAAAGAGAAGGACAACCCAAAGGACAGAAACAAATACAGAGGAATAGCCTTGGAAAACAACCCTTTTAAGGTATTCACAAAACTAATCACAGGAAGAATAAGACACACTTTGGAAGACCACCTCCCAGAATCTCAATTTGGGTTCAGGGAAGAAAGATCCACTATTACAGCAGTGGAGCTGCTTTTAAAAAACATATGGG
Source organism: Schistocerca piceifrons (assembly GCF_021461385.2). NCBI lineage: Eukaryota > Metazoa > Arthropoda > Insecta > Orthoptera > Acrididae > Schistocerca > Schistocerca piceifrons. The sequence goes on from NC_060138.1 coordinate 1,218,704,811, forward strand.
AAACCATCGATAAGAAGCAAAAATATTATGCTGTATTCATAGACTTCACAAAGGCCTTCGACCTCCTCGATCGATCATTAGTAAAAAGGATGCTCGACGAAACCCTGGGAAGAGACAGCGTCTGGGCGAGGATCATAAACTCCATAAATGAATGGAACTAGATAAGGATCTCAGACAACCTCGACCTGTCTGAACCAATAAGGCAAACAAACGGAGTACTCCAAGGAGAACCACTAAGCCCGCTCTTGTTCATTCTGGCAGCAAAGGACATTATGGAAATCGCTCAAGATGAAGATGTCGAAGCATACGCCTATGTGGACGACATTGTGACAGGGTCAAAAAACTTAAAGAAACTACAGGAGACTATAGAAGACGTGGAAAAATGGTGCACAAAACACAAGTTCGTAATCAACACCGACAAGATGGAAATTATGGTATTCAGACCAAGCGGGCAAATCCCAAAAACGACAAGAATTGCACTACAAGGAAAGCAAATATCTATCACAAAAGATTACAAATATCTAGGGATAACACTCCAGCCATCCGCAAAGTGCTTCACTGAACACACAACAGAGAAAGCCACACAGGCCATCAGAGCGATAAACGAAGTAAGTTCCATCAGAACACTAAATCTAGACACAGCTATGGCACTCTTCAAATCAAAAATAATACCGATACTGGCTTATGGGATAGAAATCATATGGATACACCTAAATGAAAAGAACTTAGAAACATTGGAAAGAGTAAAAGCAACCTATATCAAAAGAGCATTAGGGGTAGGAAAAACCACAAGATCAAGATTAGTCTACCTTCTCGCCCGAGAATCTTTCCTCATAGAGGATCTAAGGACAAGGTTCTTACTTCCCAACACATTAGCATCAGAGAACCTACTAAGATCACTACTCAAGAAAAGAGAGGAAGTACCAGTGGAATTCTATGGATCTGGGGCCATGATCGACAGCACTTGGACAGCAGCAAATTTTGAGATGAGACACGTACTTACAAGACTCGCAGTACACGGATTCCACCATGAAATTTGTGCAAATACAACATACCACGAACCGTCAAACCTTTGCTGGTGTACACTATGTGGACAGTCTTGTGAGAGATACCATATAGAAATATGCAACAAGAGGACCAGATCAATTAGAGACTATGCAATAAATGGTTCAAATGATAATCTGTTATAATACCTGCACTGAATGTAATCTACTACTAAGAATTATGCAGACACTCAATACATCCTTGTAATTCACTCTCAAATGATTGTAATCTAATGTATAACCATAATGGCTATTTTGCTGCAATAAATCGTTTATGAACATGCACAGGAACTGGTTTTAACACAAAATTAAAATATTTTCCAACAGAAAAATGTTTGTATCACTCAACAAACTTTAAAACACTGTTTGTAACATGAACCAGTAGCATATCAGCTGTAATGTTATAAACGTATAAAATAGATATAAGATGCAACCATTGCTGTGTATAACATATTTTGTAAGTGTTACTCTTGTCATACTAGTGTTCCTGATTTTTTGCAAAAGTCATCATTGCAATGGCTCCGTGCAAAGAAAATATTGATAAATAAATAATTTGCATTCATATTTAAAGTCAATTACTTTGGTCCAGAAAAATATCCATATTCTGAAACACACATTTTCAGTAACTTGCCAATGGCATAAAAAGTTTAGCTACTAATAATGTTCAATTTAAGAAGACCCCACAGGATTTATTGGTAGCCAATTTCTTTGAACCCACATGAATTTCACAGCAGAACTAACTGATGTGAATATATTATTAATACGAGAGTTGGAACTTAAATAGTGGCAATTATTTATTCACAACCGATACAAAAGAGTTACATGTTTGCACCTGTTGTTGTCCTTCAAAGTAGTCACCAGCATTGTTTAGAAGCCATTTCCAGTGATGTGGAAGGTGTAGTATACTGTTAGCAGAGCCTGTTCTGTTGATGGTGCGAATGGAGCGGTCTACTGCCTGTAAAATCTCTGGAACAGTTCTGAAGTGAATGCCACGAAGTGGTTCCTTCGTCTTCAGAATCAAATCAGAGTCACAAGGAGGAGAGTATGGTGGATGGTACAGTACTTCCCTGTCCCATCGACTGAACAGAGCAACCACACCTTGCACTGTATGCGCCCACGCACTGGCGTGCAAAATAATGGGAGGGTTGCACAGAAAGTGTCACCATTTCTTACGCAAAGATGGTCACAGCTGATGCTCCAAAAACGAACAGTAATACAACTTAAGTCTTTGTGACTTTGATTTGATTCCAAAGATGAAGGAACCACTTTGGGGCATCCGCTTCAGAACTGTTCCAGAGATTCAACAGGCAGTAGACCGCTCCATTCGCACCATCAACAGAACAGGCTCTGCTAAAGGTATAAGATGCCTTCCACATCGCTGGCAATGGGTTCTACACAATTCTGGTGACTACTTTGAAGGGCAGTAACAGGTACAAACATGTAACTTTTTTGTATCAGTTGTGAATAAATAGTTGCCACTATTTAAGTTCCAACCCTCATATTATTAATTAATGTGAATGTTGCACAAAATCTTACTTCTCCACATTTTCAGTGCAGTAATGCAATGTGATATATGTAAATAAATGTGGTAGACTGATTTTCTGTTTGAGGATGCTTGGCTACAGTACCATAGAACTCTTATTTGATCCTCAGTATATTGTACAGGATGGGGCAAATAAAAGTGGCCTGGAGAACAGAGTACCAGGGTACAAAGAAACACAGCAGAGAAAAGGAAATACAGTACTAACCTGATTATAGAGATGTTGAAAGTGACCACCATTCATCTCTTGCCACTTTTGGGCCCTGGTCAGCAAGTTACTGAAGGTGGATCAAGATGGACTGCTGGAATTGCTGCAATCTCATCTGAAACGTTTTGCGGCAGTTCTTGAGGACTACATGGGTTTTTGTGATACACCTTAGACTTGAAGGCTCCCCACACAAAGTAATTGCACACTGACAGATCAGGTGACCTGGGTGGCCAGCTATGACCATGACCAGACTGACCTCTGCTAACAACTCCGTCAGATGTGAAGACTGTGTAAATGTGCTCCAAGGTTCTACTGGCTGTATGGGTAGAGGCTCCATCCTGTTGGAAGTGACTAGAGGTTTTTTCCTCCTCCATTAATACTGCCACAAATGGTCTGGGCCGCTTTTATTTGCCCCATCCTGCACATTTACATGTTTTGTTTATGTCCCTAAAGATTTCCTCACCATCGAACAATGGAACAAAAGTACATCAAATGGAGTGCACTAGCTACTCTGAGAAATGTCACTCCCCTCCCTCTTACAGCACTCAGGTGCTGTTTCTATCTATGCAGGAGTACATCAAAATTGCAACAACACGAAAAATAGAAAATAATGAAATTTTATTTATTGTGTGTATGCTTTATAGTAGCTTCCTGGCAGATTAAAACTGTATGCCACACTGACACCTGAAAGGCAAACGTCCTCAGTTTGAGTCTCAGTCTGGCACACAGTTTTAACCTGCCAGGACATTTCATATCAGTGCACACTCTGCTGCAGAGTGAAAAATTCATCCTGGAATGGATAATGTGCCCATCCACTGCTTAATGTGTCCTCTATGAGGTGAGTGGCAATGTATCCCAATTCATATTGAATTTGTTCCTTTAATTTCAGTCTATGATCAGGATGTTACAGCCTGTAAAACTAATTCATATTTTTAGGCCACCACAGAGTTTCCATTGTTGGAATGTGTTTTAAGACTAGCACGTAAACAAAGACTGTAACAGTTTATTTTCTTCTAATAATTTCCGGGTATGCAGCCGGATCCCGTCGACATTCTGCCACGATATTTCGGCCCAGAGACGTCCGGCCATCATCAGGTGAGTACACAACTACTGAAGAGCCCAGGTGCAGTATTTCCACCACCGAGGGCAGCACGTACAACTCGGCTATGCTGCGCATGTCAACACCTGACGCATGCGCTGTAGGATGCCAGTACATTTCACATGCGCGAGATTCGGCATAAATACCGCGACTGCACCTGGGCTCTTCAGTAGTTGTGTACTCACCTGATGATGGCCGGACGTCTCTGGGCCGAAATATCGTGGCAGAATGTCGACGGGATCCGGCTGCATACCCGGAAATTATTAGAAGAAGAAATACGCCGGGAAAATTTCAGAAGTTTATTTTCTATTTGTCCATCTTAGGCCTCACATTACACAGGGGAATGGGGGAAGTTTTTGTTTTACAGTAAGAGATCTTGGGTTAAAAAAAATATTTACTGGATGAATTCTGGTGACAGTAATCAATCACCATTGACTGAAGAGTCCATTTCATTCAGTATGGGTATGATCTATTGTCTTGCTGCTGAGTTTATGGAGGATTCACACTGCTACAGGATTTACACTGTTGCAGAAGTGGAAAGCTGGTACAGAAGTCCATTTCAGAGGTAGGAGAACACATTACTTCCTTGAAGTACTTATAGAGTGAGAAGAAAAGATATTCAAAACCAAGTTACATTTCACTGAACTAGGTTAAAAGGTTTTATCAACCGAGATACTATCCCTTGTCCAAATATTTTCGCGTGCTGTATTTCAATAGAATAAGGACAATGTGACAAGAGCAGTGTAAGTATCTTCTAGAAATTATGATTACCACAACTTCCATGGACTGCACATTCATCTGACATGGCGTCCATGGAATATGTGCAATATATGGTTGGTCAGCTACTCATTCATCGAGGGCTACCAACCGTGCTTCATAGTTCCACATACAAACTGTGTGGAAGGAGAGTCCCCAGTAACATGTGAATCTTCTGTGATTGCAGACAATTACATTTCTAAAATGGGTTCATTATGCAGGGAAGATATTTGTGCTGCACTGAATTTTCAAAGTCTGAGATCACATACAGCCCTGAAATCATAATCATCTTCGTCTTATTGTACACTTACTCTGAAGTGTAAACTTCATTTCAGCCACAAGTATCATTCCTGGTGCTGCAATTTTCACAAACGTTACTGTATATCCACATGCTTAAGAACATTGTTACATAACTTTGATAAGCAAAGATGAAATTTTATGTATATCCACATGCTTAAGAAAATTGTTACATAACTTTGATAAGTAAAGATGAAATTTTATGTATATGGACCAAAATGGCGAATGAACATTTGGGAATTGAACCAGGGTCTCCTGACTAATAGGCAGGTCATTTGCCACTAAGCCACCTTGACACAGTGGTTCACACAACTGCACAGATTACCATGGCACACCTCCCTCCTCAATCCAAATTCTCACTGTTGCCCCAATCAACTTCAAATTGCCCCTTACACACGAACAGAATTGCCAAGGCTCTCCATGTTCTGGAATACACCTCAGCATCAAACTTAAGTGGGGGATCCAGCCAGAAACCCAGGTTCAGGGACTCATACAGATGAAATGACACAAATTCAGATACTTCACTGGCCTCATACAGATATTATTTTATATATACAGACTGAAGTGGCAAGTGAAAATTTGTACTAAGGTCAGGAATCGAAACTGTGTCTCCTGCTTACTAGGTAGGTGCAATAGCCACTAAGCCACCTTTGCACAGTGGTTCACACAAATGTACAGATTATCCCAGCTCATCTCCCTCCTCAGTTCAAATTCTCACTGCCACCCCAGGTTAACAGGGATAAAGTAGACTGGGGTGGCAGTGAGAATTTGAACTGAGGAGGGAGACACGCCAGGGTAATCTGTGCAGTTGTGTGAACAACTATGCCAAGGTGACTTAGTAGCTATTGCACCTGCCTAGTATGCAGGAGACCCAGGTTTGATTCCCGGTCTTGGTACAAATTTTCACTTGCTGCTTCTTTGCAATTAACAATCTAAATTTTATTGACAAGTCTGAGAATTTAATAAATGAAATAGGGTATCGTGTAAAACTCACGTAGATAAATGTTGACTGGTTCCAGTATGGTGTGCACTTCACATGTTGCTTGAGATGAATTGCCACCCTGAGGCTTCACCTGGAGCTCATACACTCCAAATTCTCCGAGATCTGCAGACGTCTCGCACAGAACTGCACTGAGAATAAAAGTTCGTGATCTTGATAATATAAGTCAATGCAACTGTTGCAAATTCTGAGAGTAAGTATTTCTTTTATAAAATCACACAAAATATATCTACAGAACTCTACTTGTGAATGACAGAATGAGAAAAGAAAATGTCTTCCTATTCAACACTACGAAGTATCTGATGATCTATATTCCTTCTTCTCATCATAAAGAGCAACAATGCACACTGCTGAAAGCCTTCTGTTACTACAGTATGCACACAACCCATTCTTTGATTATTCTTATGACATCACTGTAAATAAGCATACTGGACAAAAAACTAGTCATTAGGAGGCATAAAGCTGATACTGTGTAATGCCACCACTGGCCTTGATGTCAGCCTCAGTTTGATGAGGAGGAGAGCCCACAAGTTTCCCTGGGTGTGCCATATCCAGATGCAGCCATTCATTGGTGATTAGATCAAGCAGAGCTAAGAGCTACCAACTTAAAGGGATGTTGGTTGCTACATTTCACCAGCTATTGCAAATATTCCCAGACATTTTCAATGCGACTAAGATCGTGTGATTCAGGGGGCCAGACAAGACGAGATAGGGTGCCTGAGTGTTCATCATATCAGAAATATATGTGTACAGCCCTGTGTACATGGGCTTTGCCACCTGATAAGACAAGTGTGCCCACAGCATGCTCATCAAGAAGGAGTCCAAGAAAGGCATAATGGGATGATAGGATATGTTGGGGAACAAGTTCTCACTTGGAGAGTTTGGGGAAACTGGTAGTGGAGGGTATAGTAGAAGGTGTTGAGCCATGGCGTAGATGATGCTCAGCAGCTGTGCATTGGCTGTCCCCAAGAAAGGACATCCCTTCTGTTTCCATTCATGCATTCTTCCTGTTTAGAGATGGTCGTTCCTGTATGAAATGCCATGAAGTGAACACATTGCAGTTCATAAGCAAATTGTATGGCTTCACATGTTTCTCTGCCTTTGATGTTGTACAAATTTGCAATGGTGTAGCTGGAGAAACTGGTAATGGGTGGCTGTACGAAACGGGTTTTACAGCAAGAATCACTGTATGGATAGGAACCTAGGAGTCAAAATAGTAATTTGGGAATGACACATGGATTTACAAGGAAGTTGTAGTTATTAGAAGGCAATGGAAGGCAGCCTTGAATGGTATGGGAAGAATAACAGGGAGAGATAATTTCATTTCATGGTTTGACAATGAAAAGTCACAAGCAATTGGGGGGGAAGGGGACAGAGTTATATCTCAGATCTGAAAGGTCCATCATATTGAGAAGATGGATGCTTCTTGATGTTTTGGAAGTGGTAACTATGTTGGCGAGAGAAGGAGAGGAGCACCTGCAAGAGATTGTTGATATAGCCACTGAGGGATTCAGATATGTTTGTCATGAGTGATTAGGCTGTAGGTAAGGAAGTATTTGAGGTGGAAGAGATGGCAGTTGTCAAAGTGGAGACATTGTTGCATATGGGCTGGTTTGGCTAAGGTTTGTATATGAGCTTCAATGAGATCGATGTCAAAATTCAGGTGTGTGGTTAGGATTTGGAGAAGGATCAGGTGAATAAGCATTGGGAAAAGGAGTTAGGCTGTTGTAGGAATTGGAGGAGATCATGTTCACTGTAAGTCTGAGTCAAAAAAATATTATATGTGAATCTTTACTGATCCTGCTGGCACTGCCTCTGGGAGTTGAGGGAAGTCTGCATCATGCAGCCCATTACAGGCTGGCATAGAATAACACCATTCCAATTCCGACAGCCATCCTCTTGATTTGTCTTTAAGTCTGTCCCTCAAAGGTACAGTAGTTATGATTAAGAATTATTATGTTGTTCATAAATGGAAAGAAAATACTGAAACCAGGTACACATATAAGTAACAATAAAGACAAGTGATGGGAATATATCAAAATTTATTACAAATAAAAGCACAGTAACAGAAGCAAGAAAATGATCTACCTAGGGCAAGAAATCATCCAGTTTTAAATATTCTCATCAGCAACCTTCAGCTGTGAAAATCTGTCATATACTCTGCAGTGTTGCAATCTAAATGAAGAGCTGTTGATACTAATTTACAACATATTCCAAAAATGTGCTATGGCATGTAAAAACAAAGTTATTTCTATATTTGGAAAGACATCTTGAAGCTCTCATAACTGAAACACATACAGATGATCTTTCACTCAGCAAAAGTATCCATACTTTGGTTTGAACCTTCTACTTCTTATGTATTTATCCTGGTGTTCAAGACAGTTTAAAATTCAGCAAAATTGTTCTACAATTTATTACAATAAATTATTTATGAATGTACTCTGTTGTTATGAATGTATTGCTGTTTTACAAAAAATGGATTGAAAACATCTGAAAAATTTAACTGTTCTACATCCAAACAGGAGAAAGCACTGTATGTGATTTCTGTATTTACTGAGACAAAATGATGCTAGTATCCAAAATCATATTTACCTGTAATCTGAAGCAGGAAGGGCAGTGCCCACAACGCTGGTAAGTACCCTCCATGTGTACCTTCTTTGGGTGGAAATTTTCAGAGTCTCTTGAGGTTTATTGGGATCAGTTAGAAGTGTGAATGGACACTGAAACAATAATGAAGCAATCCATAAAAGCAGTGATATTTGACAGTCTCACTATTTCCCACAGCGAAGAGAGCCACCATAGTAAAAAGAACCATAATTTATCCAAGGATCATAATGTAAGTCATGAGCAATTCCCTGTTGCATAAATTTTTATCTTTTAGACAAACTATGCACATCATGCACAGATTTTTATGTCATTTTTCAACATAGTTTCCATTTCTTCTCACATGTTTTTCCCACCAATCTGTAAATCTGTAACGCTTGCCATACAAGACCATTCTGGCTGCCTTCAGACACTGACACACCATGCACTACTTCTGAGATATCTAAAGCATCTTGCAGTGCTAGGCTCACAGCTAATCAACACTAGAACTGAATAGATGGTGGTCAGTGGGTGCCACAGTGGGATTGTTGACAGGGTGTAGAATACTTTCCCACTTGTATGTCCCACTTTTGTCCACAGTTACATGAGCAGTGTGAGACCAAGCATCATCATGCTAAAAATAACCAGAATGTAACCTTTTTTCATACCAGAAGTGGCTGGCGATAACTTTCCCAGCAGATTATGCTGTTCTTGCTTTTTTAAAATTTTTTATAGCAAATACAAATAGAACTATTCCACAACCTGGCATTTTGTTTCAGTCTCATACTGATGGAATCAACTTTCACCAGCTGTCACATCACTCATTTTGAAATTTCTGAGGAAGGCTTTGGGGTGATGGTTCTTCTCTGAACTTCGTTGTCTTTGGCCAATAAATATGAGACCCAACTGGCATAAACTTTTTCCATAAGGCAGGCTTTAAATTGTTTCCTGCACCACGCTGTCTCATGTCCCAAATTTTGTTGTGATTTCATTCACAGCGACTAGTCTGCCTTCTGCAATGAACTCATCAATTCTCTTTTGTTGCATACCAGGGGAGCAGTTCAGGGGGACCACTATGAGATCATATTCCCAGCTTCAAAGTGCTTCAACAGTCTCCTAACACTACTGTGTACTGGGGACCATGCACTCATCTTGATATGCATTCTGGTGATCAATTTTTGCCCCTCTTTAACAAAGAATCCAATGATTGCACATTGTAGAAACAAAACCTAAATGACACCCATGGTAGCCTGCAGTTGCATCGCAGAATTTAGTGACATCACAATGTGTCTACACTTAGTGTTAAGTCTGTATATTAGTCCTTTAGTCCTGGCATGGAGTGCTGTGGACACTCCACATATTAAAAGCTGACTGTATTATTAGTTTAAATTTTCATAATTGTCTAAAACTCATGTTAGCTTTCTACCAAAGAATTATGTGCATAATCACATTAGAATACACTATGTTTCAGTTATCATTGTTGTTCAATTGCCAAAGCATACACTGGGGTGCTCACAAAATCCCATGCCAGTCCTAATGTAACAAAAATCAAAATATACCAAGTGTTAGTTTTTTTAAATTTTACAGCCATTTTATTGGTGTCACATGTCATGTTATATTAAGTGAACCCATTGTTGTCTAGTACCACTATTCGAACTGCTTTCCAAGTTAAATAAAGGCCTTGGAGTCAGTTTGCTTTCTGTCACTGTATGATAGCAACACAATTTACAGTATGTGTACATAAAACATTAATGAAAGTTGAATTCAGAGATTACTTGAAGAAGCTGAAGCACAACAAACATGATAAATCAGATCCAAAATCATCTAGTGAGTGTGAAAAACTTGAAAGCAGAGATGGATAGTGATTATGCTGTATCCTGCTACTAGTGCATGTGAGTGTGACTGTGCTGAGTGTGATGTCGCTGCACATGCTTGTTTGAATTGGCTGCCAACTGTATCAGAGCAGGCTGGCCACTGGAAGCTGCCTGTGGGAGGCATGTGCACAGTACCAGTCCCCCCACACTGTCTGCCGGCAACTCACACATATGTTTGCATGGAGCAGTGCTGACTGACTCTCTCTATGTGATTCATGTCTCTATTGCACACATCAGTGTTTTGTGTCTTGTGGAGTCCAAAGAGGCTTATTGATCAGAGACTATGATTAAAGCCATCATTATGTGACTTGGATCGGTTTTGTGTATTATTTAGTTACTGCACCTTATAATGAAATAAGTTTTGAAAATAACAATTTCTACTTGGGAAAAGACAAATCAACAAAATGGATAAGAACACTCCATCAAGAAATGTGAGGACACAATATCAAAATACCACGTACTATTCCTCATCGAGTGGAGACTTGTAGTCAGAATTACAAAACTGATCCTAGAGTGCTTTGTTTTTTGATGGAGGGGGAAAATATGTGAATATACTTAAGGGAAACATAAGAAGCATTACAGGGAATTTTGCCTGGAAATGAAATACCAGAGAGACAGATGTGGCTGAAATTAAGGCTTTTGTTGCTATACTTATACTGGCCCATTTTTACTGCTCAGGACATGTGAACCTAAACAGTGGGACACAATTATTTTGGAACTGAGATGTTTCATGCTATGCTGAGTTTGTACCAGTTACTGCTCCTGTTAAAATGCAAACTGTTTGATGACATTCAAAGCAAGCAAGAGAGTGTGGTGACTATCGACCCAGAAAAGCGAACTTTACACTTTGTGAAACTAAGTTTCTTGACTCGAACAGTTCTGTTCCCTGTTTACTCGGTGTGTAGTTTGATTTTGTATGTTGATTTCTATAAATGTGTGTCTCAAGATATTTATTGGTTTTGCATGTTTATCATCATCACATTAGGAGCAGAAACCCACTTTGGTGACACCGAGTTGGCAAGTCTCCTGATCATCAAGTAGCAGGTGGTTATAATTAAACTTTCCCTATTTAGCACATTATAACATGGAAACTAATTACCATACAAGTACCAAACTTGATAGCATTGATGTCCAGAGTATGGGGTGCACAATTTTCAAGCATCACAGTGCCATCATCCAGTTCCAACTACAACCACCAGATGCACTGATCAGTCATTATGATTCATGGTCTCACACACCTGACCAGTCGCAGTGCACTTGTTGACATGTCAACATGAGCTTGGACAAAAGGAGCAGGCATTAGTGGTGAAGCTCTATTATCAAATCAACAGTAATGCTGCAGCTGCAGTTCGAGAATATCACCGGCTGAAAGGATTATGGAAGGGTCCTCTTTCTCTACCTGCTGTGTGGAGTTTGATGAAGAAGTCCGAATCAACTGGAGTACTGGGCGTCGCTCCGAGAAGAGGTCGATGACTGGCTGCACCACAGGAGGGTGATGAAATTGTTGTTGCTATGGCACACAACACTGCATGCAATTCCAATCATCAGGCACTGCACATGCTGTGTCATGACAGTTGAACATACCATGATCCACTGTACAGAAGGTGCTTTGAACCATTTTCAAATGGTGCCTATCTTCACTAAAGACATTTGCTTCCACCACACTGTCTGATGGCCAGCTCTATGTTTCTGATATCGTTTCCAAGGAACACTTCTTCACTGACACCAGTATGGACTCCTGTGTCATCCCTGCTTCAGTGGTTCCTCCCTGTACTCCGACCATTGAAACTTGTCTTATGTGCTACCAACAGATCATGCATCAATGTCCAGAGCACAGCAGAGATCCAGGTGTGTCTGACACCAGATCTAATTTGTACATAAAGTTTTGAACATAGCTACTTGGTCAGTGACTGTTTACAAAGTAAAATTAACAGCAATAGCAGCCCTTGGTCACAAGAAAGGAGTCTTTTGACTCAGGTTTCGGCGCTGCTATGACTGCCTTCATGAGGAATAAAACTCTCAAATTGGCCTATTACAAAATCATAGGAAAGAAAAAAATTTAAAAGTAAATACTAGCTAGTAGTACGAAAAGAAACAGTATTTACATGTCACGTATTGAATCAAAAATCAAGCACTAAAGCTTTAGTCACAAAATTTGTAAAACAGAAAACATAAAAGGCAAGCCACTATGGGCTGCTCACATGCATACAGTTTTTCTGATGAAGGCACTCATAGCAGTGCTGAAACCTGGGTCAAAAGACTTCTTTTTCGTGTCTGAGGGTTGCTATTGCTGTTAATTTCACTTTGTAAACAGTCACTGACCAAGTAGCTATGTTCAAAACTTTATGTACAAATTAGATCTGGTGTCAGATGCACCTGGATCTCTGCTGTGCTCTGGACATTGATGCATGATCTGTTGGTAGCACATAAGCAGAACAACTGTCACAAGGACACATTTGTACTACAGTGGTTTGAAGAGCATGATAGAGAACTCATGTTGATGTCTTGGCTACCAAATCTGCCTGATCTAAGCCTGAAGGAACATATGTGATAGGTCTACTCTATCAGACAAAAAAAGAAGAAAAAAACTTCTTTTTAAATGTTTTAGGTGTAGTTGCATCAGTAAGAATAAAATGATAATGTGTTTATTAATATAAACACTACTCATGTATACATATCCTGCAAATTGAACAATAGAAAATCCAGGATGGAATGTAACAGTGTAACGAAAAGGAAAGTTGCTACTCACCATATAGCGGAGATTCTAAGTCACAGATAGGCACAATAAAAAACTCTCACAAATAAAGCTTTCAGCCAATAAGGCCTTCATCAAAAATAGTGCGGTTTCAGTTGCCTGAGACAGCAGTTGTGTGTGTGTGTGTGTGTGTGTGTGTGTGTGTGTGTGTGTGTGTGTGTGTGTGCGTGTGTACATTTTTGATGAAGGCCTTACTGGCCAAAACCCTTATTTGTGACAGTCTTTTTGTTGTGCCCATCTGCAACTCAGCATCTCCGCTATGTGGTGAGTAGCAACTTTCCTTTTCATAATATTGTTACAGTATATTCTGTAAATTGACTTGTTCCACAAAATTTTGATAAAAGAATCATTCGAATGATCTGTGGATCACGTAACTAACTAACTAAATAAATAAATAACACACAATGCAATGGCCTGTAATTTATGGGAACTACAAGATCTGTCCATAGACATATGGTGTCACATGCCTCCAGAAATCTACCAGGGGCTTGTTGAATCCATGCCATCCCAAATGAGCCTATTTCTTAACACTTACTTGTTTATATTTAGGCATATTATGTAAGAAACTCATGACTCCCATCCTTGCAACATCATTCCCTAACTTTCCAGCTGAAACACCTATGAATACACGAACTAGAGAACTGATGAATCCATTTCATTTAAGGATAATGTGTGAACAAATAATGACTGAAGCTGTGATGTTCTCTGTGGTGCCACAGTTTGGCTGGCACTGTACTGGATAACTAGAACAGGGGGTAAAGCAGGAAGATACCAGCTAATACCTTGTAGCACTCCTCAGAGAGCGAGTACAGGTAGAGTTTGTCGGTTCCTTTGATCTGTGACGTCACGTTGACGAACGCCTGGTCGACACCCAGGTCCCTCAGGTTGAGGCCCCTGAACACGTCAACACCCGGGTCTTCTATCCAAGACATGGCTGCCAGCTACTGCATCGCCTTACCGCAACCCTGGAACACAAAACACATGAGCAACGGGATTACTCACGCACAGTTTTGAGTCATTAAAGACAAAGTGTCAGATAGCTCAAGAGCATGATAGGCACTGGACTTGTAGCTATTCACAATGCTGCACAGGCTCCTTCTTGGAATCCACGGTATGCACTTTTCATTTATTTCAGAATTCTGACTTCTCTCTAGAAATTATTAAATTTCTACAGAATGTGCCAAGAGCGAAGGAAAATAATGCAGATTTAGCAACTTTAAGTTTAATTGGCTGGCAGTGTGTCCACAGGATATTATACCAAGAAACCCCAAATTCTTTAAAGGATCGAATTCCCATCTATAAATCAGCTTCAAAAGTCTGATTACTTAGCAAATGAGTTATCAATAACACATTTTAATAAAATACTTCTCGTGGTATAAGTTTTTTGCTTCTCCTGAACATTTTACCTTCTGTGACATTGAAAAGTTGTTCCTCTTGAAACATCAATAATACAGTATTTCACCCTTTGTCGAAAAATTAATGGTAGTTGCTCCCCATCTCAAATCCTGGGTATACTCTTGAAGAGAATAGGCCTACCACACACCTTAACAAGCACATATTCCAGTATGCAGTTCAACAGTGGCAGTAAAATTGGGATAGGTGTGTTTGCTCCCAAGATGACTGCTTTGGAAGTAATGGTGCAGCATAAGACCTAAATAAGATTTAAAAATTGTAATCAATATATTTTGAAAGCTATTGGATACCACCTTCAACATTTCTATAGGATTTTTCGAATGAATCTCATCTGGCATCTACTTCCCCTAGAAGTAATTTTATTTCATCGTTACACTTCATATCGGTCCAGGGGTTACTCCTAGACGTTTTACATTTGTTAGTGTTTCCAGTCACTTGACAGCAATAATGTCATCGAACAGCACAGTAATAGCAGCTGAACAATTTGAAAGCTTCAGTTTTTGCTTACTTGTTACAGGAAAGTACTGGGTGCTAATTGTTCCCCTTTAGTGAAGGCATCGGGTAAGTTTCATAGTTGCTAAGCCTTTGCAATAGTTCATTTGGTCATAGTCCTTGAAAGTTTTGCACGCTCTTTGTATTGGAAAGGACGTTAAATGTTTTCGGCATAACAGTTGGGAGACGGACCTATGAAATTGCTCCGCTATACATGTAGCACATTACTGTGTGTACAACAGTTGTGTTTGAATAACACTACGTTGTTATAGGCTTATACATCCGTGTTAATACTGGGTGTCCCAGAAATGTTGTGACAAACTTCGAGGTCTTTAGAGGGTGTCTTGAGGAACAAACTGAGGACAGGAACCTGTGTCTGGGAACGACATCCAATGACCTGCCTCTAAGCCACCGCTTTGGCAGCAAACGTGTCTTTGTATACCAACGGACCATAAGGCAACATGTCTTACAGTGTTGCTTGTCATTATGTGGACTGATTGCCACAATCGACAGTGGAGAAAATACAACTAGCTGTTGCATAGACAGGCCTTGTCTTCTATAAATGTGATGCTCTGTTGCATAGGTGGATGACGGTTTCGGACATGGGTTGTATACCGAAAACCATTGAGGGTTTTAGAGGATTCCAGGAGAAAAATAAACTGCGGATGGAAACTCGTGTCTGAAAATGGCATCCACCAAGACAAAAGAGTATCGCATTCATAGGAGACAAGGGCTTATTAAGTGGCAGCTATCTTCCTTTCCTCTGCTGACAATTGTGGCAGATAATCATGATCACTGAATAACAATCAACACTGCGAGACGTTCCAACTACAGTCCGTCAGCATACAGTTTAAAATCATGTTTGCTGCCGAGAGGTGCCCTACTGGCAGGCGTCACCTATAACTGCGACGCTCTGTAGCGTCATTGAATGACGTTTCGGGGCACAGGTTCCTGTCCTCGATCTGTTCCTCAAGACTTCCTCTACAACCCTTCAACGTATGTTGCAACATTTCCGGGACACCCTGTTTAATGCAGACAAGAACCATTTAGTGTGGATATGTTTCGTCAACCATCGCCAAAATTTTTCAAATTAATAATACGATGGTCACTCCAAAAGAAATGCACACTATTTTTGTAAAAATACAGTTTCGATTCTGCATGTGTGAAAGTTTTACAGTGTGTAGATATATCCTTCACGCACGCTTGTTTTCAAACTTAGTTCAACCTGTTCCCGTGAGTGGCGCCGTCACAGCATGTCTTCAAGATGGCTGCTACACTTGACTTGCTGTGAAAACGAGACAGTGGGAAACATCCACAAGGGGTTGAAAAAGGTGTATGTAGATGCTGCTGTCGATCGCAGTACAGTTAGTCGGTGGGCAAGCAGGTTAACGTGATTAAAGCGGGCACGGCAATATTGAGGATTGTCCTCGCAGCAGCAGGCCTCGTACTGCACACACTCCAGACAATGGGCAGAGAGTTAACGAATTGGTGACTACTGACAGACGCATCACAGTGAATGAATTGTCACGCTACGTTGGAATAGGGGAAGGAAGTGTTTGCAGAATACTGGAAGCGTCGGCATTAAAAAAGTTTTCTGCCAGGTGGGTTCCTAGGATGTTGAAAGTGGCTCACAAAGAAACAAGAAAAACGGTATGCAGCGAACTTTTGGAACAGTACAAGAATGGTGGAGATGAATTTCTTGGAGGAATTGTGACAGGTGATGAAACATGGCTCCATCAATTTTCACCAGAGACGAAGAGGCAATTAATGGAGTGGAATCATGCAAATTCACCCAAGAAAAAAAAATTCAAAACCACGCCTTCAGCTGGAAAAGTTATGGCTACGGTGTTTTTCGATTTCGAAGGACTCTTGCTTCGGCAAAAGCAGGATGTTTTGCTGTTGCACGATATTGCACGGCCACATGTCAGTCAAAAAAACATGGAAGCGATCACAAAACTCGGATGGAAAACACTGAAACACCCGCCTTCCAGTCCTGACCTGGCTCCATGTCTCCATGTGACTATCATCTCTTTGGGAAACTGAAAGACTCTCTTCATGGAACAAGTTTTGTAGATGATGACTCCCTTTTGCACGCTGCCAAACAGTGGCTTCAACAGGTTGGTCCAGAATTTTACCATGCGGGTATATAGGCGCTGGTTCCAAGATGGCGTAAGGCAGTTGAGAGGGATGGAAATTATTTGGAGAAATGAAAATATTGTTCCTAAAGGATGTATCTACACACTGTAAAACTTTCAAACATGTAGAATAAAAGATGGATTTTTTTAAAAAGAAGTGTTCATTTCTTTTAGAGTGACCCTCGTACTTAGAAATTGACAGCAATTTTTACAGTGAGAAAGCTCTTAGCTTCTTAGAAATCATTTGCTGTTGCGAAACTTTGGCCCTCCTGTCTTACTTCTGGGCGTTTATGATTTTGCACCGATAGTGACTAAGACCCAAATCAAACCATTTTATCATCTGACACAGCAAATAATGAATAAACGGACGGTACGGTTTAAGGTAACTTAGCGGGAAAGGACGTTTTTTGAGTGAACACAATCGCCATAACAGTCACCTGTCCGTAAATAGCAAAATTTCTATTATCAGAAACTGTCAGATAATTCTGTTGCTTCTACTGTACTTGCCATTTAATGGCGACAGCATGATATTACAGCTGATTTTTTTCTTTGCGTAATAGACAAATTGGTAAAAGGCCGTTAGACATTCATGCAGCAGCGCGATTTGTGTTCCTGAGGCCCAGGGAAAATTTCGAAATTGCGGTCCCTCCCCCCTCCCCTCGTCGCCTCCTTAACAATTTTCCTTAATTACATTAATCCTCAAGTCTGCTTAGCCCGTTTATTCGTTTATTACACTACTGCCCATTGAAATTGCTACACCACGAAATGATGTGATACAGAGGCGAAATTTATCCGACAGGAATAAGATGCTGTGATATGCAAATGATTAGCTTTTCAGAGCATTCACACAAGGCTGGCGCTGGTGGCGACACCTACAACGTGCTGACATGAGGAAAGTTTCCAACTGATATCTCATACACAAACAGCAGTTGACCGGCGTTGCCTGGTGAAACGTTGTTGTGATGCCTCGTGTAAGGAAGAGAAATGCGTACCATCACGTTTCCGACGTTGATAAAGGTCGGATTGTAGCCTGTCGCGATTGCGGTTTATCGTATCGCGACATTGATGCTCGCATTGGTCGAGTTACAATGATTGTTAGCAGAATACGGAATCGGTGGGTTCAGGAGGGTAATACGGAACGCCGTGCTGTATCCCAACGGTCTCTTATCACTAGCAGTGGAGATGACATGCATCTTATCCGCATGGCTGTAACGGATCGTGCAGCCACGTATCGATCCCTGAGTCAACAGATGGGGACGTTTGCAAGACAACAACCATCTGCACGAACAGTTCGACGACGTTTGCAACAGCATGGATTATCAGCTCGGAGACCATGGCTGCGTTTGCCCTTGACGCTGCATCACAGACAGGAGCGCCTGCGATGGTGTACTCAACGACGAACCTGGGTTCACCAATGGGAAAACGTCATTTTTTCGGATGAATCCAGGTTCTGTTTACAGCATCATGATGGTGGCATCCGTGTTTGGCAACATCGCGGTGAACGCACATTGGAAGCGTGTATTCGTCATTGCCATACTGGCCTATCACCCGGCGTAATGGTATGGGGTGCCATTGGTTACACGTCTCGGTTACCTCTTGTTCGCATTCACAGCACTCTGAACAGTGTACGTTACGTTTCAGATGTGTTACTACCCGTGGCTCTACCCTTCATTTGGTCCCTGCGAAACGCTACATTTCGGAAGGATAATGCACGACCGCATGTTGCAGGTCCTGTACAGGCCTCTCTAGATACAGAAAATGTTCGACTGCTGCCCTGGCCAGCACATTCTCCAGATCTCTCACCAACTGAAAACGTCTGGTCAATGGTGGCGAAGCAACTGGCTCGTCACAATACGCTAGTCACTACTCTTGATGAAGTGTGATATCGTGTTGAAGCTGCATGGGCAGCTGTACCTGTACACGTCAACCAAGCTCTGTTTGACTCAATGCCCAGGCGTATCAAGGCCGTTATTACGGCCAGAGGTGGTTGTTCTGGGTAGTGATTTCTCGGGATCTATGCGTCCAAATTGCATGAAAATGTAATCACATGTCGGTTCTAGTATAATGTATTTGTCCAATGAATACCCGTTTATCATCTGCATTTCTTCTTGGTGTAGCAATTGTAATGGCCAGTAGTGTAATATCAACACTACATTACCACGCGGTAGTAGGTACATACTTGAATAATTATTTTTTTTTGTGACGAAATTCAAAACATGGAAAAACGCAGTCCATAGTTGCATTGCTAACAACAATATCGCAGTTTCATAACAGCGCACAATCCGCTGCAGAGTGAAAATATCATTTTGGAAATATCGCAGTTAGTTTTGCATTGTTTCAGTGCCGATCACTGGAAGCCGAAAAAAACAACTAAACAACAATCACAAAATCTATTCTTGGGATGGCTGATGTGGCATAACGAGAGTCGTTCCATCTGGTATCCGACAACAAGACCACGATTCGTCCCACACATCTTCACCCCCTTTCCAGTTTTGCAAGCTCCAATCTATTCCTTTCTCTTCTTCTTCTTCTTCTTCTTCTTCTTCTTCTTCCCCTCCTCCGCCCTCCCTTTTATCCCCTTTTTGCCCTTCCTTGTTATTATTATTTTTTCGCTCCTCACGATAGTGCACCCCCCGAAAACGGCTCCTAGGGCATGCGGCCTTGCTGCTGCTCGCTTCACTGTTACGCCACTGCATTCAAGGAATGTGGAAACACCTCGATGCACGCTTGAACATAAATGCAGATGCTGGTTAATCCTGCACGTTCTGCCGATGTATTTGACCACGAACGGCACCTGTGCAGTCTGCTCAATACGTAGCAAGTGTCAGGCCCGGTCCGAAAAGTGCTCCGAGTAGTTCGAATGTGGGCAAATTGTTGGTGCCCGTACAGTGGGTGCTTCCGTTACCATTCGAGCTGAAGTGTTTGGTGTTTCACGAGGCACTGTATGGAAGATTTATACCGCATATATAGATAAAGTGGGAAAATATCATACGCTAAGTCAAAACGCGGACGAAAGACTGTGTTGAGCGATCGTGACAGATGGACACTGAAGAGGATTGTGACGAAAAATAAGAGGACGACAGCTGTAAAGGACACTGCAGAACGGGATGTCGCATTCGGGAACCCTGTCAGCACCAAAACGACACGAAGGGAGCTCCATAAACAGGGAAATCCAGGGCGAGTTGGAATTCGAAAACTACTCGTCGTATGCAAAGTGCCGTAACGGGAAAACGTGATGCCGAAACCATAGAAACCTTCAGTATGAAACAATGGATGAAAGTCATTCGGTCGTATGAGTTGTTTCACACTGTCTGGTGATGATTTGGGCAGCCGTATCGTGGTACCCGCTGACCCCCATGGTTACTCTGCAATGTGTAATTACTGCCAAGGATTATGTGACGATTTTGGCTGATGAGGTACATCCCATGTGTAAGCATACTGTCATATCGCTGGCTTGATTGCGGAGTATCTTTGCGGGCAGCGCGTTAGCTGAGTCGAGCGCGGGAGACGGAAATGTTGTGTTGTGGGTAGCTCTGCATGTGAGAGGCATTGCTAGTATGGAAGTTGAAGTGTTGCTACAAGTGCTGTTACAGTAAAGTGATGAAATATGGAAATGATTCAGAGGAAAGTGCGTCAAGAAGTAATTTAAAAATATGAGCAGTGCCGCCGATAACGTATTTGTGTATCCTCTCGTTGCGTGTCGTACCGTACTGTATCAATCATCCGCGCCGTGTTTGGTCTCTCAGAATGAAGTAATGTGAATCAGCAAATATTAGTTACCATAAAAGAGTGCAGTCAAGTGCCAGTGTGTTGTAGCGGGCGTGAGGACGTGCGTTCGATCATCGCGTTTCCGCATTATCAACAATCAGCCGCGCCGCGACGGTTATGCGCACGCTCGTACAAGTGAGAAATGATAACTGAAAAAGTAACTTTACGAACAGTGTTATAACATTACTAGTGTCAAGGAGGACTGGTACCAAAAGAAGCGTAAGAACTTTCATTCTATTATTCGGCCTTCGCACCATCAACAATCATCCGCGCCGTGTTCGGTTACGCGTACGCTCGTCCAAGTGATTTTATGGACAGATAATCATCTAGAAGTTGGCATCAAAACTTATGACTTAGAATGTAAGCAGGGCAACCTGCGATTTTCTTTTATCGTGTCAGAATATAGTTGTTCATACCAGACGTAGGACAGTGCCGTGCTTGACCTGAGTGGCTCCCCTAAACCCGCTTGCATATTTAGATGTATCATTCAGGCAAGCCAGCAGCAGTGTGGAGGAGGACAGTACGACTGCCGCGGGATTATCAGGTACGTGGTGTGGACAGGCCGCACGGTCGAAACGACAACCAGTTGAAGGGACACCCCCGCCATTTGTACCTCCGGGCGTGTTACACATGGTACAATGTTTGTTCCCCAGTGGTTATGCCGTGTTCCAAGACGACAGGACACCTTTTCACACAGCTCGCTTCGTCCAGGACTGGTTTTGTGAGTACGAGGATAAATAGTAGCATCTCTCCTGGCCACAACAACCACCAGACCGCAGTATAATTGATACTTTGTGGCGTACTTTGGAGGTAAGAGTGCGTGATCGCAGTCCACCTACTCTGCAGGAACATTGGTATTAGATTCAGTTGAAAAAAATACGGGACTCACATTTATCCATTCCGAAACGACTGTACGCAATTTTCGATGCCAACGGTTTTCCTGCGCCGTATTAGAAGTGGTACTGTCTCGTGTTTTGGTAATTCCACATTTTCCTTCAATTCCAGTATGAGCGCTGCTATTCCAGATGCAACTTGCCGTGCGAGTGCTGAGGCGTGTAGCCGGGGCTCTGTGTGTCTGATCGGGTGGACGGGCAGGCAGCAGCACGCTCCCGGATTTCCGGGGCAGCCACTGTGAATTAATCTGGAGCTGTCCTCCAGGCGACCTCGAGAACCCAGTGCCGCGTCCCATAAGGACATCGACGTACAAGAGCCGCACTGTACCACGGCGGCAGGTCGTGGCTGGCCTAACAGGGCACTGGGCTGGGTGGAGACAGAGTCACGCATACCTCGCCCAGCCCAGAAGGCCGCTAGCAGCCGCTGGGAGAGGCCCACATCACGCCGTGGCGAGCTAAGCTGGAGACACTGGGGTCGCCACAGAAGCAGGTAAGGACGCTAGCCACTATACACTACACGTGTTCATCGGAAGCGGCCTGTGTGCTACGAACAAACTTCCTGGCACAGAAAGACTGGAAGTAAGGTGGTAATTCTCTTGTCCACTGATCATTTTACAGTCTATTGGGTAAATCAGCAATTCGAAATGAAAATATGGTTCACAAAGGTTTCTACGTTAACGCTATACATATAAGTGTATAAAAAATAGTTCAATTGCCTCTGAGCACTATGGGACTTAACATCTGAGGTCATCAGTCCCCTAGAACTTACAACTACTTAAACCTAACTAACCGAAGGACATCACACATATCCATGCCCGAGGCAGGATTCGAACCTGCGACCGTAGCAGTCGCGCGGTTCCGGACTGACGCGCCTGGAACCGCTCGGCCACCGCGATCGGCTATAAGTGTATAAATCAGTGCTACACATACATCAATAAATTCAGTCACATGTAAATGATGTTACAATCATTTACATATTCCTTGGTCTAGAGTATACGAATAGAAAAGTAACTCTCTCCGCCTCTCTCTGCTCCCCCTTTTCTCTCTCTCTCTCTCTCTCTCTAAAAAAATGGTTCAAATGGCTCTGAGCACTATGGGACTCAACATCTGTGGTCATGAGTATCCTAGAACCCAGAACTACTTAAACCTAACTAACCTAAGGACATCACACACATCCATGCCCGAGGCAGGATTCGAACCTGCGACCGTAGCAGTCGCGCGGTTCCGGACTGAAGCGCCTAGAACCTCTCGACCACCGCGGCTCTCTCTCTCTATCTCTCTCTCTCTCTTTCTCTCTCTCTCTCTTTTCTCTCTCTCACACACACACAAACACGCACACACACACAGACACACACCAAAAGTATTTGGATGATGTGACAGCAATTATAATAATGTGGATACAATTAATGTTTCACTGTCTCGATTCGAGTGTAAGTATTCGGGAACCCTATGTGGATTAGAATCAAGTATTGTTTCAGTTGCCTTCTGAAAGCTGAAAGCGCGTCTGTACTCCTTACATTGTAATGAAGAGTGTTATTAAATAGCATCCGGTCCCTGTGGGGTCTTTTTCGATTAGTGACAGCCATTTCTTCTGTATACAGTAATCATTGTCATCCCTCTGGGCCTCTATATCACTGATACACGTAACAGATAAATTATGTCGTTACATGTCCAAAACTTTTCATTAACTTACTAAATGAACTCTCGATGAGGTCAAAAAAGTCAGAAAAACAAAAATACGTAACAGGAATTCGGAATGAATTTTCATTCTACGACGGAGTGTGCGTTGATACGAAACTTTCTGACTGATTAAAACTCTTTGCCGGCCTGGGACTCGAACCTGGGACCTTTGCGTAAGATAGGAGGTTTGGAAGGTAGGAGATAAGGTACTGGCGAAAGTAAAGCTGAGAGATTAGGGCAGGTCAGGCGGTAGGGTTATGTAACACGTATTTAGAAAGTAACTGACATTCCGATGTTCCTTCGCTGGACCTAAGTAAAATAGTCCTAAATGCTGTGGAATAAGTAAAAAATTTGACAGATTATTTCATTTAATAACGAATAAAAAATTTTACTTGCATTAATGAATGAACTTGAAGGCAGAATAAGGTGATGTTACTTGAGATTCGAGTGATGAACGCTTAAAGAGATGATAAATTTATCTGCATGTTCCAAGGATCATAACTGCATTCTCACTATGACGCGGAAGGACTCAGTTTTACGATTACAGTACATACTCTCACTGAGAGATATGGCAAAATGCTGACAGTTAACACGATTGTTAAACTTTTTTCATCAGACTGTGATTTATGCTTCCCCCAGCCCCTTCCTCTCACTCTCTCTCTCTCTCTCTCTCTCTCTCTCTTTCTCTCTCTCTCTCTCTCACACACACACACACACACACATACACACACACAATTTTTATTTTTACACTTATAGCATAACAACATGCCCTTGGAGAATATAGACTGTTCTCCAGCCTGGAGATAATGGGCCTTTCTTCCCTTAATCCGGGTAAATGGATATATTTCGCCATAATCCTCTATGACCGTCTGTCAACTTAACGGATTTGCATACACATTCCGACAACTGGTTAATGTACTCAGTATGGGGTGCGACCACCTCTGGCAGCAATAAAGGCCTGTCAACTACGCGGCATGCTGTGGCTGACGTCGTCAATGTAACGTTGAGGCAATAACGCCCATTCTTCCTGCAGAGCCGTTGCAGGTCTTGCAGATTGGTTGGTGGATGTTGACGTGATGCAACCCATTTCCCTAGTGCACCCCGGACATGCTCTACGGGATTCAAACCGGGAGAGCGAGCTGGCCACGTCATGCGTGCAATCTTCCGTTTCCAAGAAAACATCAACTATGAGATCGAGCATTTTCAAATGGCTCTGAGCACCATGGGAATCAACATCTGAGGTCATCAGTCCCATAGAACTTAGAACTACTTAAACCTAACTAACCTAAGGACATCACACACATCCATGCCCGAGGCAGGATTCGAACCTGCGACCGTAGCAGTCACGCGGTTCCGGACTGAAGTGCCTAGAACCGCACGGCCACCGCGGCCGGCTTCGGGCAATATCGTCCATCAGTACAAAGTCTGGGCCCGCAGCACATCGCAACAACCTCACATGAGGTCCCAGGATCTCGCCACGATACCTGACAGCAGTTAAACCTTACCGCCTCACCCGTGAAATTTCATCAACATGTGTTCGTGTGGTCAACATAATCCCTGTCCACACCATTAGGGATCCTCCTCCATATCGGTGCCCCAAATCGTGTTTCATGTTCCCTCCAGATGCGAATCCATCGCCAATCACTCTCCAGGTCAAATCGGGACTCATATGTGAAGAGAACATTGGCCCGCTGTTCGACCGCCCACGTGGCATGTCGGCGACTCCGCTCTAGATGTCCCCTTCTGGGAAGAGGCGTCAGAGGTACACATACAACAGGTTTCCGATAGTAAAGGCCACCTTCCTGAAGCCTTCTGTACACCGTTTTGCCTCGATACAACGCGTCAGGCGGATGCTGCGAGGTCAGATGCCAGCTGTCGTGCAGTACTACGGCGGCACTGTGCTCCTACACGCAGTCGGTCCTGCCCTGGTTTGGGGATACAGTATCGGTCTCTATAAATTGTCTCCACATCCGAGAAATAACAGGACGATTCACATTAAGCCACTGGGCCACATCAGTGTGCCACTGTCCTGCTTCCGTTCTTCTTACGGCCGTTCCCGCAGACAATGTCCGGCCCGATAGCGCCGGCACGGTAACTCAGCGTGTTCTGTCACAGGGATTGCTGCCCTCTGTAATAAACAAACTGAGTTAATGGATCAACGATAAACTTGAACAAGCGTCATGGGACGTCCGCCCCCCAAAAAAACACAAATAATAAAATAAAGGATTTGAAGTGAAGAAGAGAAGAACTGGAGGAACAGTGTGGACAGAAGACCGAAGGGAGCAGCACAGAGAGAGGATGAAGACATATTGGCAGAAGAGAAAAGAGGAGGAGCGCAATAGGAGAAATGTACATTGAAAAATAGTTGTTTAACGCGGTCCCTAGACGGCCAAAATCGGAATTTAAAAAAAATAAAAAAATTAAAATTAAAAAAAAAAAACAGCTCAATGGTCAGCGTGACGGACTGCCGACCTAAATGGCCCGGGTTCGATTCCCGGCTGGGTCGGGGATTTTCTTCGCTCAGGAACTGTGTGTTGTGTTGTCTTCACCATCATTTCATCCCCATCCCGTGCGCAGGTCGCCCAATATGGCGTCGAATGTAGTAAGACCTGCACCAAGACGGTTGGACCTGCCCCGTACGGGGCCTCCCGGCCAATGACGCCAAAAGCTCATTTCATTTTTACCGCAGAGAATGTGGTAGGCGTTTTTTCTGTGCCGTACTGACTGACTGTGTAGGTGTCGTGACGTCGTCGTTGTCTTGGTTGTCCGTTGAACGGAATGCCATCTTCCGTGCAGGACACGATAGTACGAACATCTGTTGACCGTTTGTATGATTATATCCTGAATTAGACACAGAATGGGGAAATGGCGGTTTGTTGCTTTAATTTTGGATATGTTGCTGGGTGCTGTTTATATTTTTGTTTGTACTTTGCGCTTTGCCCTCAACCTAACGCTCCGTTCCGCTGTCTTGACTACAAACTCCTCTCAGAGCGAAAAAAACTATGTTTTCGCTTCCGAAACAGGGTAGCCAGCTACGGATCTAGTCCGCGCCACTAACTAACGGGCGCTATTGTTCGGGATGGTAGGTCTAGTTGCACGAAAGAGGTCTGCTAAAATAAGTTGGTTCATCAACCGACGAAACCACTGCTGGGCCTCATTAAGTCACATAACATTCTCCCTACACGTAAGGTGCTAATAATCCAAGCACTTGCTCCGATTTTACATGGTTTGCGTAAGGAATTGTTCACATCGCGGCACAACAAAGGGTTCCAGTATTCAGCAGAAGTAACCGAGACGTAAATCTTTTTATAATAATCATTCGATGCTTTGATCAATCATTTTCTACCTTCTGACAATCTTTCCAGATCTACATAACTACTACAACCAAACTGCTGTATATAGTCTCTTAAGCATATTTTGGTCTTGATCAGCCCTACTACTTTTCCCCTCTACTGCTGCTTTCATAGCCAAGATCCTTGATGCCATAGCGAACGTGCCATTAACCCGCCCCTTTCAACAAAACGGGATGGTGGACCTAAATTGAAACAGCGTAAATGGTCGTGTAATCAAGTGGTAACCTAATCGTGGTATGTTACACTGAATAGATTTAATTTTGTTAGTCAAAAGAGGTTAATTCCACAAGTGGGATTCTGAACTAAAGGGAATGAATTAAATTTACTGTACAACTCAAAATCAATAAAACTGCATTCATACAGTCGCTCTGCACATTTGATCAGACATTCGAAAAACAGGAACAAGAAAATTAAATGAACATTATTCTCTGATATCAAATATAGTTCTTACAAGCCTCCGTGGAATGTAGTTCTTCAATCAAACAAATCCCCGCTGCCATAAAAATCACAAGTTTGGATTTATGAAAACTTGCGGCAAAGCTTGTAATGAGACATCATTTTTTTGTGCAAAATACTGCTCTAAAATTCACATTTTTAAATAACAATTTTTTATAATCAAAACAACAAAACCACAAGATTTAATAAGAATAACGTAGCAATATCACTTTGGCCCCTTAGTTCTGCTCGAAACATATCGACAAGTCAATAGTCTTCATGACTATGACGTCATGTTTTCAACCGCTGCCAGTTGCAACGTTCGAACAGTTGCATTGTAGCTGCTCGGTGAACGTGTGTTCCGTTATAATTCTTAAGGCATTTAGCGATGAATGACGGTGAAGATATTCTTGGCCTATCGGGATCACGCACAATTCATCTGCCCCAGGAGCAGAAGAAAAACAAAAAACGGTGTGACAAGAGACACGGAGTTAAATGCTTAATAAATGCTTTCAGTGCCATTTGGCATCGATCAAAACCTCGGAACGAAGCTTAACTTGTCATGGGTGCACACACACACACACACACACACACACACACACACACACACAGTACCTTGCTCCACGCCCTCGCCCATCCCACCACGCTTGTCACCTATTGTCGCGTTCATTGGTGCGGGGCAGCAGCAAATTCTATTTACGCTGTGATGTAACGCACGTGAAGTATTTAAAATCTACAGCGCCTACTTGTTCCAGTGAGTTCAAAAAATGATTCCCAGAGAGACGCCGGAACGCCTTTCCGGCCCAAATAAAGCCCGGGCACAAGTGCACAGCATCAACGTTGCTGTTTAACAAATATGCTTGCTCCCAGAAATGCACTCCAGTCGAAACACACGGAGGCGCCTAACCAATGGTACTCGCGTAGTATTGTAAGCAAAGCAGCCGTCAGATTTGCGTTAAGGCGCCTGGTGCGGTTCTTAAGCAACAAGAGCAAAGCAAACTTACGATTTACTCTGTTCATCATAAGAATAAACCTGATGTAAACAAACACATGCGTGATGACTGGTCAGAAGCCGTAGCACACGTACACTGGTGTTACGCTCTTGGAAGTAGGTCCTAGTCATGTCTTAAATATCTTGTTACTAAGTTGCGTTAAATAAAACTTTAATATGTTCTAATGTATTAACAGCGATCAACGTTTTCTTAATCACGGTTTAGCTCTGAAGTTTTTTCCAAAAATCGTGTACAGTCGCAATCCCTGGACGGTTGTGCTCTTATTGTCGCGTTGTTAATACGCAGCATGAAAATGGCTGCAAGGCTGCTTCCTGCTCCGGAGTGAAAAGGTGAAACAGTGCCGAGAAATAGGTTATCCTTAATATTTTTGACAAATTTACAAAAAAAATCGACTTTGAAGTTTTCCGAGAGATTCCATTTGATACAGCTGAAATATATACTAGATGTATAGTGGAATCGGTAGCGTAGTAGATTGATAACCTGGTGCAGTTCATGGAGCATTGTTTCAAGTGTCGCCTTGGTCATCCCTTTTTTCCGTTCAATTTGAAATATCTACATCTCGCAATCGTAAAATTCGTCATTTTTATGAATAATGCACGTCTTCTTGTTTCTAATTACATATTGCACGCCGGCCGGTGTGGCCGTGCGGTTCTAGGCGCTTCAGTCTGGAGCCGCGTGACCGCTACGGTCGCAGGTTCGAATCCTGCCTCGGGCATGGATGTATGTGATGTCCTTAGGTTACTTAGGTTTAAGTAGTTCTAAGTTCTAGGGGACTGATGACCACAGATGTTAAGTCCCATAGTGCTCAGAGCCATTTGAACCATTTTTGAGCACATTGCACACGAAATTCCTGTTTTCATTTCAAATATAAATTCTTAATTACCAATATTTTATGTAAGATGGGTAATAAAGGTTGGTTAAATTAAGAAAATATAACAATTTAATTTTTAGAAAAAAATTTTTATACCTCAGATGTAGTCTCAAACAAACCAGAGTGATTAGTGTCGTAGAAACATGAAAAACAAATCGTTTTCACATCATCGAGCACACCAAACACATGTTGCATTTTTACATTTGCCACTGCACCATTACAATATGAACCGAACAGAACTGATCTGGAGCCAAGATAAGGGACTTTTGCGAGAAATAACAAGACTGTTGAGCTGCCACACGTACTGGAACTAACGCACGCAGCTTTTTCACTTGTCACTGCCAAACGCTGGCAGGATATAGAACGGCACGTCATAAAAGAAGAGGAGAAAATGCGGCGCCTAGATGGCTTCGTGGATTCTGTTGTTGATAGACTCGTTATCAATGCAGGAGCTGACAGTTGCAGAACTGAAATGCATTTCTCGGATTCGGATATGGAAGGAGCTAAAAGATTTCCGAGACGACTGAGTGAAATTAATACCTTCAGTCGCACAATACGCTGAAATCCCTTTACACATAGCTCGCTCGGAAAAATTACTCTTGTGTTATGGTTAGGTATTTTCATCACTCTTGTTTGCAATTAGAATACCAAGTTGGGTGAGAGGGAGAGCATTTTATGCTTCCTGTCTGGTCACCTAAGAAGCGTGCGGTAGTTTTAATCATCGGTATAGCAGTAGTCCCGCATTATCGCTCGCGCTATGCGCGTATAACACGCCATAAAACGTATCCTCATGATCGTAACATGATTATACCGGACACCGCTTGGCTTCCGCTCCACGTGAAACAAAATCCAATGAGAGTCAAGCAAACGCGGAAGAATAAATGGTGTAATGTTTTCTTCAGGTTTTTCTTATGATGAACACACTAGATTCAGGAGCGCGCCGTATAATGGCAGCTTGCAGATTTTAACTTATTTATTACGTGAGAAATCAGATCGTGTGGGAAACGGAAAATGCACTGAATGTATGGGACAACGTGTGACTATTATTTTACAAATCAACAGAAAAATTGTAGGGACGGATGTGTAGCAAAGGGTATTGTTGCGGTGACAATATTGTTGTCTAAGACAATATAACAACAGGAACACTTTTTCTGTTTGAAGAGAAAGCTTATAACACACAACATTTAGAATTGAGAACCTGATCTTGTTTAACTGTCTGTTTCAAAAAATTCCGTTTTGACTGCACCTCACCTCGTTGCAGAATTCTCAGATGGTGTAGCGACGAAGACGCGCCATACTGGTATTCGACATTCTGTGTTGAATAAAACGTCTCCAGATCCGTTTTATATATGCGACTGCTGTACTGTCGCAATTGCCGTCAGAAGCTTGATGTCGTGGGATTGAAGATCCTGAGTGTGCAAAATTTGAAAAATACGCCGCTGACTCACAGAGTCTATTTGTCTACAAGATGTACTCACCAGCGACGCTCCGACATGCGTCCCCTGCACAAGGGAAAACTTAACAGCGCACAGTTCACAGTTTCCTCAACAGTAATCGCTGTCCTGCAGTTGACACTGATATGGGGCAATACTAATTTAAATACCTTATTCGTGTCCTGAATGCCAACCCGCCAGTCGTGTCCGTGTCGTCACAACAGCGATCAGGCACTGATCCTACCACTCGATTGTTCAGTTTCGACTGTCGAATCAGGCTCTCTTGCAACAAAGATGCTTAAAACTAAAATAAAAAAAAATTTATGTTCAGACAGATGTGTTCGTAATATTTGAATGTACTGACATTTGCCGCCCGAGGTGGCCGTGTGGTTCTAGGCGCTGCAGTCTGGAACCGCGAGACCGCTACGGTCGCAGGTTCGAATCCTGCCTCCGGCATGGATGTGTTTGATGTCCTTAGGTTAGTTAGGTTTAACTAGTTCTGAGTTCTAGGGGACTAATGACCTCAGAAGTTGAGTCCCATAGTGCTCAGAGCCATTTTACTGACATTTATTAGTAAATATTATGAAGAGAACAAAATAACAAAAAGGAGAAAAAGATGTGATCCTAGAGCTTTACATCGTTCCTCTAGCATGGATCTTCCATAGACTTCTGTCTTCCCTAGACATCTTTCTATAATTGTTCTTCTTGATACTTCATTTTGTACTTTATCCGAACATTTTTAACACTCTTCGATAGTACCTCATTATTTTTAGATGCATACAATTTCTGGATCCCAGATTTCCAATGTTCCAGGTTCCACTTACGTAGACTGCTGCACTCAACATGTACATTTTCCTATATCAGTAGCTGATACCCGTAGAGTTATTCTGCTAAGGAATGCGTTCTTGGCCTGCATCAGTCTACTTCTGATATCTTCCTTGGTTCAGCCATCCTTTGTAATCCTTGCTTCCTACATAGGAGGATTTTTTTCACTTTTTCCATGTTGCTTCGTGATGTCAAGGATGTCATAATTTTTCTTCCTACTACTATTCATCACATTCGTCATTGCTTTGTTTATCCTTAAGCCACGTTCTGTGCTCAGTATTATTTTCATTCCTTTCAGTATGTCTTCTAATATTTATCACATCCTACCAGAAGGACTGTGCGTCTCTACTGGTACGTGTTGCTCCTGCGGTCTATTTCCTCTTCTGATTTTTTTTTTCTTTCTTCATTATCTTCTTGAGGCACAAGTCGAACAACAGATCCAACCTTGTCTTACACCTCTCTTAACACAAACTTATCTCTCGCTTCTCCTTACACTTTTATTAATGATGTAGATTATTCGTCTGTTTAGGTACTTTACTCTCGGTCTTCTAAGGGTTGTGAACATCTTACTACACCCTGTATTGTCGAATACTATCTCTAGGTCCACAAACGATAGGAAGGTACACTGACACTCCTTCAGGACTGAATTTGAGCCCAGAGCCTTCGGAGCACGAATCATAAAAGTCTCTAAGCACTATGGGACTTAACATCGGAAACCATCAGTCCCCTAGACTTAGAACTAATTACACCTAACTAACCTAAGGACATCACACACATCCATGCCGGAGGCAGGATTCGAACCTGCGATCGTATCAGCCGCGAGGTTCCGGACTGAAGCGTCTAGAACCACTCGGTCACAGCAGCCGGCGCACGAATCATGTATTTACTGCTTCGTAATAAGCGTTTATTTCCGTCCAAATCGTTAAGAAGTAGGAGCTAAGTAAAAGTGCATGTTCTTTGGCCGAGTGAAAGCGGTTTCATTACACCTAAATTTCTCGTTAGACCTGTAACGCACTTACTGCTGCTCATGCATGACTGGTGCCAGAGACGGCTATAAAAAAAACCTGTAACGCATAAACAGCTTGTTAATGCGCGAGCCGTTACCCCACAAACTGGTTAACGACCTTGTAAGTGTGTCACAGAATACTTACGTCTGGCATGTTAGCTTCCCTGTTTACGTTACAAAAACCAATACAAAGTCCGCTTAGAGAAACTCTTTTTGGTGTATACCAATAAATAACATCCACATCCACATGATTACCCTGAATTCAATCGTAAGTATTTGTCAGAGGATACATGCAACTGTTGCATTACAACCACTGACTATCTCTCAACTATTCAGCTCTCGAATAGCGCGTGCATAAATCAGCGTCCCACTCTTTCCATGTTAGCTCTGATTTCTCTTATTTTATCCTAGTGGTCATTTCTCCTTATCCATGTGGGAGTAAACAAAATTCGGAGGAGTAAGGTGGTGATTGAAACTTCGTGAAAAGGTCACGCCGGAACGAAGTACGCCATTCCCATCCCAGTTCGCTTACAGGTGGTGGACACAAATATAAAACCAACACAGACACATTACCATGCCTAATACGATGCAAGAAAACCGTTGGCTTGCAAAAC
Organism: Schistocerca piceifrons; assembly: GCF_021461385.2. Lineage (NCBI taxonomy): Eukaryota > Metazoa > Arthropoda > Insecta > Orthoptera > Acrididae > Schistocerca > Schistocerca piceifrons. The sequence goes on from NC_060138.1 coordinate 1,218,737,897, forward strand.
ACGTTACAGGTGTCCCGAAATGGATAAATACAGGTACTGTATGGCTTTCAAGGGAGTCATGTGCCATTCTTCTTACAAAATAGTGGTAAGCTCAGGTAACGATGCTGGAGATGAATAGCGATCAAGCAAACTTCTCTCCCAAGTCGATCACAAAGGCTCAATAATATTGAGACCTGGTATTGTGATGGCCAGGGGAGATGCGACAAGATATCTACATCTATATCCATACTCCGCAAGCCACCTGACGGTGCGTGGCGGAGGGTACCTTGAGTACCTCTATCGGTTCTCCCTTCTGTTCCAGTCTCGTATTGTTCGTGGAAAGAAGGATTGTCGGTATGCCTCTGTGTGGGCTCTAATCTCTCTGATTTTATCATCATGGTCTCTTCGCGAGATATAATACGTAGGAGGGAGCAATATACTGCTTGACTCCTCGGTGAAGGTATGTTCTCGAAACTTTAATAAAAGCCCGTACCGAGCTACTGAGCGTCTCTCCTGCAGAGTCTTCCACTGGAGTTTAGCTATCATCTCCGTAAAGCTTTCGCGATTACTAAATGATCCTGTAACGAAGCGCGCTGCTCTCCGTTGGATCTTATCTATCTCTTCTATCAACCCTATCTGGTACGGATCCCACACTGTTGAGCAGTATTCAAGCAGTGGGCGAACAAGCGTACTGTAACCTACTTCCTTTGTTTTCGGATTGCATTTCCTTAGGATTCTTTCAATGAATCTCAGTCTGGCATCTGCTTTACCAACGATCAACTTTATATGATCATTCCATTTTAAATCACTCCTAATGCGTACTCCCAGATAATTTGTGGAATTAACTGCTTCCAGTTGCTGACCTGCTATATTGTAGCTAAATGATAAGAGATCTTTCTTTCTATGTATTCGCAGCACATAACACTTGTCTACATTGAGATTCAATTGCCATTCCCTGCACCATGCGTCAATTCGCTGCAGATCCTCCTGCATTTCAGTACAATTTTCCATTGCTACAACCTCTCGATATAACACAGCATCATCCGCAAAAAGCCGCAGTGAACTTCCGATGTCATCCACAAGGCCATTTATGTATATTGTGAATAGCAACGGTCCTACGACACTCCCCTGCGGCACACCTGAAATCACTCTTACTTCCATGTGCTCGCAAAAGCAGTGCTGGACGATGCGAGCTATATGAACAGGGGCCCTGTCTCCCGAAACACAGGATCACAATCGGGCAACAGGCATTGTATCAAGGGATGGAAACGATCAGACAAAAAGCTCACATGACCCTTGGCAGTAAAGCGATCTTGTAGCTACGGGGCCCGTGGTGAACCATCACATGGCCACTCAAGTTTTCTCTGCCTCGTGATGGCTGGGCGTTGTGTGATGTCCTTTGGTTAGTTAGGTTTAAGTAGTTCTAAGTCCTAGGGGACTGATGACCATAGATGTTAAGTCCCATAGTGCTCAGAGCCATTTGAACCATTTTTAGCCACTCAAGTCGTCACCGAAACTGCTCCATGTTTCTCTCCTGGGGCGTAAACTCGGCCCGAAGTTAGAAACAGCGTGAAACAAGACTCATCCGAGAAAATTACATTCTTCTATTAATCCATAGTGCAGGTTTATGACTCCGGCACCATATTTTCCTGTCACGGGCATCTGCATAACTGATGAGTGGTTTTGGGATTCCAGTTCGTCCTGAAATTCCCTGGTTATGGAATTCCCTTCGTATTGTTTTGGTGCTGACAGGGTTCGCGAGTGCGAAATTCCGTTCTGCAGCAACTTTTTGCAACTGTCGTCGTCTTACTGTTCGTACAATCTTCTCTGATGACCGTCCGTCATGATCATTCAACACACACTTTCTTCCGTGTTGTGAGCTAGCGGATGCTTCCACTTGAAACACCACACTTCGGCTACTTTAGTTACGGAAGCATCTACGATACGAGCACCAAAAAGTTGTGTTCGAATTCCTCTAGCTCCGACATAATGGACTCATGACTACACAGCGCACTGTTCTGACCTCGCCTGACACAAGATATTCAGGACCTCGCCCCTAGTGCCGTTCGCGCCAAATAAATCAGCGCTTGGCTAGCGTCTACGTTTCTTCTCAAGCATGCATTTTTCGCGATGTTTCCTTATTTTCGTCCAAATACTGTGTAGCAAGACCCTTTTTTTTTTGTTTCATGCGAAACATTAGCGCGTGGATACGAAATTTGGTGTTTTGTCTGTGGTTGCATATCAATCTAACCTCGAGATATATGCTCCCCAATCTCTGATGATTCCTCTTTTTAACATTCTATTTTGTCCTTTCTTTAGCTGATATATCAAGATTGCTTAACTGCTATAAATACTGAACCCTTGTGGAAATCGTACAATAATTTAAAATCATTCTTCAAACTACTTAAACATTGTGATTGCTCTATATATATGATTTTATGTTTCACGAGGCAAAAAATCCTCCCTCTGACTAAGAACAACTGTGACACGATGCGCTACCAGAAACCTTCTTCTGCCCATACTTGACTGTCGCTCCTCATTATAGGGCCCTTACCAGAGGAAGACAATAAGCTAAATTCTTTTGAAATGTGGTGCTATAGACGCACGCTCAAAATAAAATGTATCGACAAGGTCACAAACTAAGTGGTTCTGGAAAGAGCAGGTGAGAAGAGAAGCTTCTGGAGTTTCATTGTTAAAAGAAGAGTGCAATTTACAGGTCATCTATTAAGACATAAAGGACTCCTGAACACAATCATAGAGGGATATGTCGAGGGAAAAAGACCAAGAGGAAGACCACGGCTGAGGTACATGGATCAAATCGTGAAAGATGTGGGATGTAACACCTATAAAGACATGAAGAGAAAAGCTGAAAGACGCACAGAATGGAGACAAGCTGCCATTGTAGCTGTTGCAAGCCAATCCTTGGATTGACCACTATAGAAGAAGACCAGATAGGGCTGATAACAAAATAGAAAAGATCCAGAGAGGAGCAGCGCGTTTCGTCACGGGCCCTGTATTAAAACGTGCAACCGTCGCAGAGATCCTCTTCCACCTCCACTGGCAGACGTTACGAGAGAGGCGTTATGTATAGAGTGCGGCTGATTGTTAAAATTGCGAGGGCACACTTTCCGTGAAAACAACATATTTCATCCTACTGCATATATCTCGCGAAAAGACCACGAGGGCAAAATTAGAGGGATTTCCTAACAGCCCTTGCCACACAACATTCGCAACTGGAGCAGGAAAGGGGGACTATGGACGTAAACGAGGTACGCTCCTTAACTCACTGTAGGACGGTTTGTAAGATATAGATAGTTTTGTAAGTGATCTCCTTCGTGGGTGCGTCTCGCTTCCCTGGGGTTCTTCCGGTATTCCTCAACGTGGCATCTGCCTTTTACGGGGCTTAATTTACGTGGTCATTCTATCTTGAATCGCTCTGATCAGTGACTGCTACATACTTGACGATTGTTACTGATTCCAGTGATTGATGGTCGATTTTGTAGGAAAATGAAATCGTGTCATTTCGTCTATTAACATTACATTACATTTGTTTGCGTTCATTGTCAACTATCAATCTTTGCAACAGATGCTGCTCAACTTGAACGCTCTCTTTGCATTTCGTAACATTTACTGTGGACGTGACCTCCCTGTACGGAAGTACCTTCTCTGTAAATACAGACAGCTGAAAACGTTGTCTCGTAAGTCATTTGTATCTGTATATAACGAACGGTAGCGGTCTTATTACGCTTCCTTTGGGTACATCTGAGACTAGTTTTCTTTCGCGTTTCCAGTAAGAATAACTTATCGGATTGTGTTAGAGAGTTTTCAAAGCCATTATTATTACGCACCTTGAGCTAGGAGTCATACAGAATTACAGCGCCAAATAGCTCTGTCTACAGCGGAACTGTGGACTCGCTAGAAACCTATATGCGACATACGGGCACAATTTTGGCGGTATAGTAAAAGTTGTTTCGAAATTGCCTTCAACCATCAGGTCACCGCGGTTTGAACAATGAGACAGGCCTGGCGTAGTCACGGGACAGCAAGCCACGCCCACGCTTGCACGACAATGCGCCTTTGTCTTACGTGCGCTGTGACGTAGGAGCCCCGTTTTGCGGAGTCACTTGGCCCAACTAGGAGTTTGTGCTGTACTGTTCCGATCGCAAGTGACAGCTTGTGTGATAAAGGGGGGCACGACAAGCGTACATTTCTGATAGCAGCCGAAAGGACGTCGGCTTCAGCCTCAGATAAGGCAACAGTATGCGCGACAAAAGCATCGTGCAATGCCATTCCTCTCTGTACGTACATAGCTGAGACTTTCCAAGTTCAAAGCGTCTCTTTAAAGCTCTGCTGTCAAGTCGCTCTAAGAAGCGTCACATTCCACCTCCCTATACGGGTAGTCAAACTTAGGTACTCCGTGTTTTCTGTTAAGTCGCGATAGGCGAATCCTCCCATAGTTTTTTTTTTTTTTTTTTCAACACGATCACGATCGGTTTCTTTCACTTCTGCAGCTTAGCTGGTGCTGTGACTACCGACCCAGATATCGACCCCTCTTTTCCAAAAGCCATCAGTCAAATAATTTCAAAATGGTTCAAATGGCTCTGAGCACTATGGGACTCAACTGCTGAGGTCATTAGTCCCCTAGAACTTAGAACTAGTTAAACCTAACTAACCTAAGGACATCACAAACATCCATGCCCGAGGCAGGATTCGAACCTGCGACCGTAGCGGTCTTGCGGTTCCAGACTGCAGCGCCTTTAACCGCACGGCCACTTCGGCCGGCTAAATAATTTCAGTTTCACTCAGCAACACAATCAGTTAGAAAGAAAACGGGTAAATGTGCCAGGAATGAAACATTACTTATCCCTACATTCTCGACACTTTCATTGCTAGACGCCATCTTTATACAAATATCTCGTTTGGTGAAGACACAGTTTAGCGACCCTCACAAACGAAAGATTCTACATTTTTGCAAGAGCAGAATCTTCTAAAGATAATTTTGTCACTATCAGCAAATTTATTTATTTAGTTCTGAAAAACTGCCCTCGTGTGTGTCTAAAGTAAGTCGTACAATACGTTCAATGCACGAATTATTCCTTACGTAATAGTGTTTTTCTTAGCTCTAATAATGCAATACTGCAGACAGTAGCTTATGGATATAACTTAACAATAATTTTAAAAAATCTTAGTAAATTAGGAAGACTTTGAATGAAAATAAATAAATGTGTGAAATAAACAAACAACTAACTACTAGCAGGAAAACTGAAATTAAAAAAGAAACAGAGATATGAGAAAAAGTTACACGTCCTGATTTTCACAGTTCATTTGTAATTCAGGAAATATTCAAGATTTTAAAATTCGACAGTCAAGCTCCAGAAGGCGTTTCGAACGAATTTTAAATTTTAGAAGCGAAAAAAAGATCAAATTTTTAAGGTTCCCCACCTCAGTTGGTAAAAGCGGAACCCTTATATGACCACCCTGTTGTCTGCCTGTTAAGACGCCTTTTCTCGGGAACGGGTGCAAATGTGAAACTGAAATATATATCAGATACTAAGGTCTACGATCCTTGGCGGAATAAAAAAATTAAGCTTCTGAGTCAACACAGTCAATAAAAACGGCAATTTATGACACATATTTTGATACACGCAAACTCACTCATCTAAACATTACATTTCATTTATCGTTTTCCATGGACCCCCTGGGAGGAGTCTCTGGGATGTGGAAAGAGTCTCTTTTTTTTCAGATACATGGATGTTGTACATTTCTAGTGCAGACAGAGTTATGAGCTATAATCCTACTGAAGATATTCATCGATGGAGTAGAAGGAGTTGGCCAACAACCTGTAGATGAACTATTTACAAGCATGATTAAGTTCGTACGGAGGAAGAAATTTCTGAGAATGCATTTTGGAACTCAGACTGTATGTAGTGGTACGTGGACAGTGGGAAAACCAGAGAAGAGAATCGAAGCGTTTAAGATGTGGTCCTACAGAAGAATGTTGAAAATTAGTTGGACTGATATGGTAAGGAATGACGAAGTTCTCCGCAGAATCGCAAAGAAAGTAACATAAGAAAAACACTGACAAGAAGAAGGGACAGGTCACGGGACGTGTGTTAAGCTATCAGGAAATAACCTCCGTGGTACTAGAAATAGCTGTAGTGAGTAAAAACTGTAGGGGAAGACAGAGATTGGAATACAGCCAGCAAATAATTGAGGACGTAGGTTGCAAGTGCTACTCTGAGATAAAGAGGTTGGCACGGGTGAGATATTCTGGTGGGCCGCATCAAACCAGTCAGAAGACTGATGACTCAGTACGTCCAGTGTGACTGAAGACAGACTGGCTTGGCGTTGCTACCGTAAATACGAGCAGACAGGTAGCTAAGACGCTCGTGACACATATGACTTGTATTCCGTAAGATGGCAGTTCAAATCGCCGTCTGCGCGTCCAGACTAGGTTTCCTGTAGTTTTTCTGAATCGTTCAAAGCGTATATGGGGATGGTAACTTTGAAAAAGACACAGCCGATTTCCTTCCCCATGTTTCCCCAGTCCGAGTTCTGCAGTGTCACTGATGACCACGTCGTCGACGTGCCGCCAGTTCCTCACCTCTCTTCCTTCCTCCGTACTACGAATATTCCGACGCACGTTTGGTTAATACACTGCGGAGTTCCGTGGCCTGCACGTGCAACATTTGTGACTCTTTCTGCGATGCTGGCTGGATGCCCGCTAAATAGGGTCCCTACATGTTCCGCTGAGTCGAGAACACAGAAGTTGGTTGGCCACCAAACTACTTTTCTGTACACTGCTCTATTGCAAATGGTGTGTAACGTTATTTATCTTCAACACATGAGCCAGTTCACCCATACAATTAAGGGCGAACCCAAATTTGCATAATTTTCTATCGATTCTAAAAAAAATCACATAAATATCGAAAAAATCTGGATCAAGCGCGAACGCCTAGCAACCACCACATGCGTCTATTTTCCATCCACATATATTCTTCACAGTTGACTGTACGAGGGGGCGTTTGAAAAGTCTGTGTAAAAAAAACCCACTTACGTGTTTGGGGTAAACCTTTTTTTATTTTTCGTCATAGTCTCCTTTTAGAATTATACACTTCGTCCAACGCCGTTCTAATTTGTTGATCCCTTCCGAATAACAGGAATTGTCCAGGTCTGCAAAATAGCTATTAGTTGCTGCAATCACCTCCTCATTTGAATAAAATCGTTATCCCGCCAGCTATTTCTTCAAATTGGAGAACAAATAGTAGTCCGAGGGGGCCAAGACTGGAGAATGGAGAATAGAGGGTATATGAAACGAGTAGGAATCCTATTTCCATTAATTTTGCCACCACAACTGCTGAGGTGTGTGCTGGTTCATTGTTGTGATGGAAAAGGACTTTTTTGCGGTCCAATCGCCGGCGTTTTTCTTGCAGCTCGGTTTTCAGACGGTCCAATAACGATGAATAATATGCACCTGTAATACCTTTACCCTTTTCCAGGTAGTCGATGAGGATTAAACCTTGCGAATCCCAAAAGACAGTTGCCATAACCTTTCAGGCCGAAGGAATGGTCTTCGCCTTTTTTGGTTCAGATTCTCCCTTGGTAACCCATTGTTTAGATCGTTCTTTGGTCTCAGGAATATAGTACTGTATTCATGTTTCATCCACAGTGGCGAAACGACGCTTAAAGTCCTGCGGATTCTTCCTGAACAGCTGCAAACCATCCTTGCAACACTTCACACGATTCCGTTTTTGGTCAAGCGTGAGCAATCGCGGAACCCATCGTGCGGATAGCTTTTTCATGTCCAAATGTTTATGCAAAATATTATGTACCCGTTCATTCGAGATGCACACAGCACTCTTCTGTCATCCATCACCATATCAAGGATTTTTTTCAATGATTTCTGGAGTTTTAACGTCCACAGGGCGTCCAGAACGTTCAGCATCACTTGTGCCCATATGGCCACTCCGAAAATTTTGAAACCACTTCTAATCTGTTCTGATCGAAGGTGCAGAGTCACTATAATGTTTGTCAAGCTTCTCTTTAGTCTGCTGAGGTGTTTTGCCTTTCATAAACAAATGTTTAATCACCACACGAAATTCTTTTTCGTCCATTTTTTGACAATCACTCGACTTCCTTGATTCACTCGAATGCCAAACACAAAGAAATAGATCAATATGGCTGAAACTTGGTGTGCTTTCTTTCCAAAGATGCTACTAACTAAACATGACCTCGATACGCGCCGGTGGTGCCATCTCTCTGACTTTGCACGGACTTTTCAAACGCCCCTCGTATAACGCATCACAGAGGATATTTCGTCCAATTATAGTCATATTTAGCTGCATCAAACCAGTCTCAGGACTGAAGACCACAACAACAACATGGTCATATCTGCCCAACAATGCATTTGGGTATGGAGGAAGGGAAAAATGGCTGTCTGTGTGGATCTGTACCCGCCCTAATCTCACTCGTCTTATTCTCATCGCTTCTTCGCGAGATAGACGATTGAGGCAGCAGAATTATCGCACAGCCTTCTTAGAATACAGGCTCTCAAAATTTACACAACAGGGTTATGCGAGAACTAAATCAAATTTCTTTAGAACATTCCCATTTAAATGAGTATCGCAGTTACACTTCTGCCTCGTCTGATCGACCTGTTCCAATCCCAAAAGCGTTCGACTCTGCTGTCACGCGCACTCGATAAACACTCAGTACCGTATAACTGGTCGCACTATTGTCGTGTATGCGATTTTCTTAGTAGGCGCCCCACATGTTTCCAGAATCCTCCCAAGAAATCGGCCTCAGATTCATCTACTACCATTGTCACGCGGTCGTGATACTACCACCAGACTGAGTATCAAATACTATTATTCCAATGATCTGACGGTGAGACATAAACTTTTAATCACACCCAAGAGTCATCAGGCGCATTTTCTCTAAAGTTGCGGCAGATACTCGCAATGTGTAGCTGGAGCCAGCCCCAACACAGGAGTACTGTTCGATATGTCTTTCATGCAACGCCCAATGTCGGCTAAAAGCGTGCGTTTGTTTCCCATTACAAACAAAATTACTTTTAAAAATGGAATTGTGTGTGACATTCGATAGGACGTTCACAAATTAGTCTAGTGCGACGTTTGTTTTATTGCTTTGTATTCAAAGGGAGAGTAAATCACGAAGAATAACCAATACTCGACTCTTACACCGCCCTGGGCCGGCCGCTGTGGGCGATGCGATTCTAGACGCTTCAGTCCGGAACCACGTTGCTGCTACGGTCGCAGGTATCTCAATTGTTCTCTATTCTGTTCTTTTAATAAGATTAGGTTTAAATGAAAAAAAAGTTTATTTGACTGAATACAATTAAAGTGGCTGAAAATATAATGAATAGAGAGAATCATATGAGAGGAGATATTTGAGGGATTTGGATTTAAATTTCCCCATCAGAAGTTTTCGTTAATTTACTATTATTTGGTTTAAGAGACCATTACTTACTTTCAGTCATCTGATGTTTCAAGGTGTAATAATTATTTAGTTATTTCAGATTGGCACTTTAATGTTATACATTTTAACTAACTCCTTAGATTATCTTAAATAATCACTTGATAAATAAATGTACTGAATTTTTTTCAATTATAGTTGGCATGAATCTGTGATTTGCTCCATACATTTCTTAGCATTGGCCGAAAAATAGTTCAGGCCGGTTTATTGTGAATGTTCCTTGATTTAGTCGACCTGGTGTGGCATTAATTTTAACCCATAGAGCAGGTACTGCTCATGAGTGAAGAACGTCTGAGGCTTCTGTATTTATTGCAAGAATTGTTTGGTTATCTACATCTAGAAGTCGAAAACCATCGTTTTCTAAATCTTGCTCTGGTGTTATGTAGGTATCAAATTCTACATCTATAAAGTATGAATATTCGTATCTTCAGTATCATTGTCTTCCAATTGTTAAGTGATATTTCACAGGACATAAAATTGTAGTGTACGCGTACCATTGACAATATTTCACTTATTACTACGATTGTGAAGCTAGATCTGTAGAATACGTCTATGCAAGTGTTCACTTGAGTGGAATACTGTTTCTTTCAGCCGTTTCACCTACGTTCGCGCCGGCCGCGGTGGTCTCGCGGTTCTAGGCGCGCAGTCCGGAACCGTGCGACTGCTACGGTCGCAGGTTCGAATCCTGCCTCGGGCATGGACGTGTGTGATGTCCTTAGGTTAGTTAGGTTTAAGTAGTTCTAAGTTCTAGGGGACTGATGACCACAGCAGTTGAGTCCCATAGTGCTCAGAGCCATTATTTACCTACGTTCGCGAAGTCAAGCTTCCTGGCTTTTCTTGCCCCTTAGTGGAGGGTCTAAGTGTTTCTGCAGTGCCTGTCTCAACTTCCTGAGGGTTGTGGTATACACGTGGACTTAGCAACCGTGTCGGACTTGCTACGGTGACCTTGGGTGGAATGTTCCAAGTAGGCCGCCAGACCAAAGCGCCATGCAAGCATCTGAAAAGTACGCCGTGGTAGGCGTAGCTCGTAATTAATGGTGTGCTTCTGCCGAGGTGTTGTTTCCATTTCGTGCACAATATTGCAACGACAGATTCAGTCGTCTTTTTCTGGAGCTGCGAGGTTTGCCGTTAGGTTTACTCCCTAACGGACTGGTTGTTGTCCGGGCAGCGAGTACACGTAACAGCAAATGTCGCAGCACCCGAAAAAGACGGCTGGATCGGTCGTTTCATATTGTGCGTAAAATGGAAACAACAAGTCGGCAGAACACGCGGAAGCACGCCATTAATCAGTCACGCGCAGAAAACCTGAGAGGTCACATATCTCGTAATTTCTAGAACTGCTTGTCAGTTTAGAGACTCCTAGTTTTGGTGCTACTTTATTCCCTGAAAGCGGGCTGAAATATTTCGAAAGTGATACATGTAAAAGTATCGCTTTTACCATAATCATTTTTTTCTTTTTTTTTGGGTGGAGGCTCATGACCCCATAATCCCTCCCATTGTATCCACGCCTAAATGTATGACATATAAACTCATGAACATTAATTAAGGATAATTGCGATATGTGGTGCCACACAACGTGCCACTACACAAAACTGGCGCTAATAGCATAGGCACATACGGAACACAGACGACGCAGATCTGTAAGTCCACGGTATTGGTGATATGTTGAGAAAATCGTCCCGAAACACATGTGCTACAAAACGCCGCTGTTTCCTGCGCATGAACCCCGACATCATATGATCACCATGCACATGTACAAAGGCCACACAACGGGTTGGCATACTCTGGATCAGGTGGTCGAGCAGCTGTTGGGGTACAGCCTCCCATTTTGCACCAGTGCCTGACGGAACTCCTGAAGTGTCCTAGGGGTTTGAAGACGTGCAGCGATACGTCGACCGAGAGCATCCCAGACGTGCTCTATGGGGTTTAGGTCTGGGGAACAGGCAGGCCACTCCATTCGCCTGATATCTTCTGTTTCAAGGTACTCCTCCACGATGGCAGCTCGATGGGGCTGTGCGTTATCATCCATCAGGAGGAAGGTGGCACCCACTGCATCCCTGAAAATGCGGACATACTGGTGCAAAATGAAGTCCCGATACACCTGATCTGTTACAGTTCCTCTGTGAAAGACATGCAGGGATGTACGTGCACCAATCATAATCCCACCCCACACCATCAAACCACGTCCTCCATACAGGTCCTTTTCAAGGATGATGATGAGAGCATTGTCTCTTGAAACGCGTTGTTAAAATATATGTATAAGAATCGCGGTTGAATGCTAACAGTGATGACCAGTATAACGACAACTGCTACCTCGAATCCATTATGGATTATATCAAACCTTTTCAAGGACATTAAGGGGTTGGTATCTGGTGCCTGGTTCACGCCAGATGAAAACCCGGCGAGAATCACTGTTCAGACTATACCAGGACTCGTCCGTGAACATAACCTGGAACCAAGGTCCCAATGACCATGTACCGTATTCTTGATACCAGGCTTTACGGGCTCTCCTGCAACCAGGGGTCAGTGGAATGCACCTTACAGGTCTCCGGGCGAACAAACCATGTCTGTTCAGTCGTCTGTAGAAAGTGTGTCTGGAGAGAACTGTTCCAGTGGCTGCGGTAAGGTCCCGAGTAAGGCTACCTGCTGTACTCCGTGGCCGTCTGCGGGCACCGATGGTGAGATATCGGTCTTCTTGTGGTGTTGTACACTGTGGACATCCCGTACTGTAGCGCCTGGACACGTTTCCTGTCTGCTGGTATCGTTGCCATAATCCTGAGATCACACTTTGTGGCACGCTGAGGGGCCGTGCTGCGACCTGCTTTGGTTGACGAGCCTCCAGTCGCCCTAGTATTCTACCATCATAACGTCATCAGTATATGTTCTTTGAGCCATTTCCAACACACAATCACCATTAGTGCGTCTGAAAACGTCTGCACACTTACTCGCTGCACCGTGCTCCGACATGCACCAACACACCTGTGGCCGAGCGGGTCTAGGCGCTTCAGTCCAGAACCTCGCTGCTGCTACGGTCGCAGGTTCGAATCCTGCCTCGGGCATGGATGTGTGTGCTGTCATTAGGTGAGTTAGGTTTCATTAGTTCTAAGTCTAGGGGACTGATGACCTCAGATGTTAAGTCCCATAGTGCTCAGAACCATTTGAACCAGCACACCTCTGCGTATGTGGACTGCTGCCAGCGCCACCGTGCGACCACCGCAGGTCAAATGCACCGCATGGTCATAACCCGAGGTGATTTAAACCCGCAAACCGGCCGCCAGAGCGCTGTTTCCCCATCTATCAGCATTATCCTTAATTTACGAGCATGAGTGTAGATCAACGAAGTTATTTTCTGAATTTCCAGAGATATCATAAGACAGTCGACAACGTAAGAAGCGACATGAACGCGTATAGCTCAAGATGGCAATTACGAAAATCTATAGATGAAACTTTTATCCAGCAGGAGATGTCAAATGGCTGATGGTGGTGCCGGTAACAATGGTTAATCGTGATGATGATGATGATGATGATTGTAGTGGTACTGACTGCGATAGGATGACGTTTCGAAATTCCCGTCTGTCCAACCTGACGTGGGATTAGCGTGATTTCTGTAAGCTGCTTAAGGTCAGTGCCGCTCGATCCATTTCCTTCCCCCATACTTCCCTAATACGACCCTGTGCCCCATCTGTGACGACCCCAAACTGCTTTTCCTTCCACTGGTTATGGTTCTTTACCTTCTTTTTTCCATCAAATAGTTCCCGTGTTTTTGAGATTATCTTTACAAATTTCCTCATTAAGCGAAACAAGTTAAAATAAACATTTTTTAATAATAGACAGATTGCCATTTTTATTAAAGAATCTCTTCAGTGATAACGAATGTGGACTTCATCACCATTTGAATTAACTTCTTTAGGATTTCAAAAAAAAATGGCTCTGATCACTATGTGACTTAACTTCTGAGGTCATCAATCCGCTAGAACTTAGAACGTCTTAAACCTAACTAACCTAAGGACATCACACAAATCCATGCCTGAGGCAGGATTCGAACCTGCGACCGTAGTGCCTACAACCACTCCGGCCGGCTCTGTAGGATTTACTTTCTGTTTTTGTGAGCTGAACGAAGATTTTATTTGCAACAGATAGATGACGGATATTCATAAATAATAGATTTGTTGTGGCCATCTCGATATGGCGCTTTCGGTAATCTCCCCAACTCACTACTGAGGGCTGGTATAGTTTTTTTTTTTAATCCATTTTCCATTCTTATTCATTAATGACTTGTTATTAATCTCTCATGACCCACTCGTCGACGGGATATTAAAATCTGCCTAAACAAGTCGTACCGAATCATATACTGACAAAGTGTCTGTGCTTGTCGAAGAAGAACGGTGTGGCAACATCCATAAGATGGCAGTAAGTTCCCAGTCGAAACACGTTTACGATTCCTGTGGGCAAACGGTCGGGTCAGCAGGAGTAGGTAACGGTAGCAGCAGGGCAGGGCATCCACATTCTGGAAGCGTCCGGGACGGAGGTCACTGAACCCCAGCTCCTGCTTCAGCGTGCGTGCGATGCCTGCCGCCCACAGGTAAACAGCGGCCAGAGGCGGAAGACGCCAGATAGAAGGCGTCTCCGGTATGTCCCGCTGCTCAGGCGCCCTGTCTTTGTTATGGTGATTCCGATATGCATGGTACCAGCTAAACATCTATTGCGAATACAAAGTGACTTTATCGAGACACTGGCTTTATGGTAACACACAGAGTAGTTCTAGCTGGCACCACGAGAGGCGACACACGTGATCGTTGTTGACTGACAACATTGGGACAGGAACTATTTTTTGTTTAGGGCATAGGAAGAGTGTGATGTACGTAGTTCCAACTGTCACCAAAGGTAAGTCGACTGTCCGAATCGATGGTCCGTTTTACGACGTGAAACCGACCGCCGCCATGCTCGACAGAGTTGGAAAGGTGTCAGGCGTGCGATGATGCTCAGGGAAACCTGGCAGACTGATTGATCACATGCTGTTAATCACTTGAGCATGCCTCTAATAAAACGTTATTTAGGTGCAATTGTAGTTTTCTATTCCCAGAATCTGGATCAAATGGTTCAAATGGCTCTGAGCACTATGAGACTTAACTTCTGAGGTCATCAGTCGCCTAGAACTTAGAACTAATTAAACCTAACTGACCTAAGGACATCACACACATCAATGTCAGAAACAGGATTCGAACCTGCGACCGTAGCGGTCGCTCGGTTCCAGACTGAAGCGCCTAGAACCGCACGGCCACATCGGCCGGGCTATTCCCAGAGTCTTTCAGACATCTTATGCAACTATTCTTAAACGATGGTTAAAAAAAAAAAAAAAAAAAAAAAAAAAAAAACACCACTTCCTGAAAGAAATGACCCTCTAGCCGTGTCCTGTCGATCCCCATATTTTGTAAGCGATATCCTGAAATATCGGGACCGTAAAGTGTATTGAGGTGTACATAACGATTATTTGGGAATTTAATGAATCCGCGTTATATATTCAAGTGTAGAGTTCCAAATCCACAATCTTCGTGTACATGATTCTTTATTTGACCTCTGAGCTTATTCTTTCATCTGTAGTTGTAGGTTAACAGCTTATCTTCATGAGGATTTCAGGATAATATCAGCAGCTCATAGCGCAAGCCATTATTGCAAAGAACATAAAGCTGATAGGTGAAAGGAAGATACAACAGCTCTGCACAGGGGAAATCAGCTTGAAGGCAATATTATGGAAAGAGAACAGCAAGTAAATAAAGATGAAGTGAGAATTATGACACCGCGAGAAGAATTTGACAGGGCACTGAAATGCTTAAGTTGAAACAAGGCTCCTGGAGTAGACAGCATCCCCTCAGAATTAGTGAGATCTTCGGGAGAGCGAGCCATGACAAACAGTATTCCACCTTCTATGCAGGATATGTGAGACAGGCGAAATACTCTCAGACTTTAAGAAGAACGTGATAATTCCACTTCAAAAGAAGACAGGAGCTGGCAGGTGTCAATACTACTGAACCATCAGTTTAATAAGTCATGGTAGCAAAATAGTGAGACGAATTATTTACAGAAGAATGGAAAACGAGGGGGAAACGGACCTCATGCAAGATCAATTTGGATTTGGGAGAAATGTAGGAACTCACGAGTCAATCAATATTAACCCGACGATTTAGAAGTTATGTTGAAGAAAGGCAAACCTAAGTTTATAGCATTTCAAGATTTAGAGAAAGTTTTTGACAGTGTTTACTACAATATTCTCTTTGAAATGCAGGCTAGAATACGGGCAACGACAGGTTCTTTACTATCTGTGCAGAAGCTAGACTGCAATGATAAGAGGAAAAGAACATTAAAGGGAAGCAATAGTTCAGAAGGAAGTGAAAGAGCGTTGTAACCTGCCTCCGACATTATTCACTCTGTATACTGACAAAGCAGTAAAGGAGATCTAGGAGAAATTTGTAAAGGGAATTAAAGTTCAAGGAGAAGAAATAAAAATTTTGAGGTCTGTCGATGACATCGTATTTCTGTCAGAGAAGGCAAAAAGTTTTGGAGAGCAGTTGAACGTAATGAATAGCGTGTTAAAACGAGATTATAAGATAAACATAAATAAAAGTAAAACAAAGAATAATGAGTCGAATTAAATCAGGCGGTGCTGAGGGAATTATATTTGAAAATGTGGCATTGTACGTTGTCGATGAATTTTGCTATTTGGGCAGCAACATAACTGGTAATGGCCGAAGTAGAGAGGATATAAAACATATACTAACAGCTAAGACAAATTTAAGTGTTAGGATATCTTTTCTGAATTTATTTGAAAGAAGTGTAACCTTCTACAGAGAGGAAAAGTGGATTATATGCAGGTGAGGCAATAATAGAAGTTTTTGAAACCTAGTGCCACAGACGCATGCTGAAAATTAGATGAGTAGATCGTACAACTAATGAGGATTTTGAAAGACTACACAGACATCTGGGTGTCCGAAATCTGGTCATGATGAACCAAAATAAAAGTGCTGTTATTTGATTCAGACTAAGGAGCAGGTGATGAATCAACTAGTGAAAATGCGTTTTGTGGTGCTACTAAACAGAAGTGACCGGTTGATAGCAGAAACCCATATCATTCTAGTAATTGATTCAAGCGTGGGGGATAAAAATTGTAGAGGAAGACGAAGGCTTGAATACAGTAAGCAGTTTCAGGTGGATGCTGGCTGAAGTAGCTATGCAGAGATGAAGAGGCTTCCACAAGATAGACTGAAGATCATAACAATGGGAGTTTTATGTTAGCAGCGGATAACGTAATCGAATAACTTCCCATAATGTTTGTTTGTTTCTTACTTGCAGGTCAAAAACCTCCCCTTGAATGCCACGTACAATGTCCTCTCCCCCCTCAACCCTGCCCACCCCCCCCCCACCCCCGCCTCCGATTTGAATCAGTTGAGGCAACTTCGTATAAAATAGTGGCTTGTGACGTCATTATTAATGTCAACACAGCCAGACGGCGATATGTTCCTTAATTCAGATTGTAATATGTACAGTCAAGCTTAATGCCAGCTGTAGGCAAGTTTTCTGTTTCATTCCGTGAATCATAACAGAAACAGGAATCCCTCAAACAGTGTCCATTGTCTGAAGACACTCGTCATGTTTGTAATAAATTCATTGAAGTAGTTGACTTGAGGATAGCAAAGCCAAAAATATAAACAAACTGAAAAAAACTGAGCAGAATGTTACATTCACGCATATTAAACGATAGCGATTTATTTGGGACTATGGTTATGGTATCAATTTTTGTCGAGCCAAGGCATTTGGAAAGTAATCAATATGATGAAAGCTCAAAAAGTAGTAAGACTCCTTCACACAGTGAAAGTAAAATTAAGTTTTATACAGTTTCGAAAGGGGAATTACAAATATTAATCGAAAATTGTGAAAAGCACTCGATATTGCCATGTCGATATCGATTATTCGTTTTGAATGAAATATTGTCTTTTATTATGAGAGAATAGCTATATGAACCGAGTGTGGTCTTTCAGTTCTTTCAAAAGACTGTAATTAATTTTTATTTTTATTTTCAAGCATCAAAAGGCAAATGGGGCAGAGCTTTCGTATCAGTTTTTGTAGCATTAACTTATGGAAGGTGTCCCCTACTACCTCACTGAGAATGAAAAGTGGTTCTGACTTTCAGTGATATGTTAGCGAAGTTCGACATAATTTGTAACCTGGAAACGAAACGAAAATCACACTATGACAATTGACAGTGAAATATATTTAGAACGCTTGTTATGAAAAGAGACAGAGAATTTCAAGAAACTTGAAGTTGTTGCCGAAAATATTTATTATGTCACGCGAGAAACTACTACCAGTACGTGGAAGTTGAGGCTAAAGAAAGGTAGAGCTCACAGTCGGAAGCAGCCGACCAGATGCCGATTGACAGTTCGCTATCGTCCATCAGTGGTGAAGTCAAATGAATTATTTGAGTACGCAGGAAACGAATAACGTCAACTGGACAGAAATATATCTAAAACCACATCACAACGCTGAAAGAGTTGGCTACAGACACCTTTGTTTCATGGTTCGTAATTGAAGTGGATGAATAATAAGGTTATTGATAAAATATAGGTATATCGGTACATCTCGGAAATATCGACATATATCGGAGTTACGTTTCCCTCGGTAAATCGATGTCAAAATGCAAATATGAAGTGCCGATATTTTTATTTTATATTATATTTTTCACAATTTTCGATTAATATTTGTAGTTCCCCTTTTGAAACTGTAGTAAAACTTAATTTTACTTTCACTGTGTGAAGAAGTCTTACTACTTTTTGAGATTTCATCACGTGCAATTGTTTTCTTTGACTATGTGAAGCAAGTATATGTGGCACAAGGGAAGAACTCCGGTTGTAGTGCTGGAGGGGGGGGGGGGGGGCGGTGTGAATCTAATAACAAGATTTCCAACGTGAAGAAAGAGCACACCAGTTGCGTTAAAAATAATTTGTAACCCAACTATTGTGCTATTTCTTCACATCGGCATTCTTCAAAAACAGCTGCTGAAAATGATGAACAGAAATCTAAATGACAGAGACTGTTCTTTGTGTTGGGTGGAGATGTGTGAAGGGAACTACTGACGTAATCGGCTCTCGGCGCTACCAACAGCAATTGCAACGTTTAGCTTCACCACTCAATTTACGCTAAAACTGCTAGGTTGCCGGCATTGACAGAAAAAAAAACAGGAAAGTCAACATGCAGTGTTCCGGACAAATCCGATATGTGACGAAACGGGACACATCAGACACCTATTACTGTGCCACTTACATGCAGTTACCATTGTTAGCAAACTGGTAATCGCCAAGCGAAAACGTGCATCGTTTTCCTTTCAATTCTTGTTGTAAGGAGAATAGGCAGGTTGCTAGCTTAGCTTGTTGATGTGTAGCATATCTAATAATAAATCAGTACTCCAGTATACAGCTCTAAAACCGGCACTGTATTTACAGTGTGCAGCCGATATGTTATAGACAGGTAGGTCATTTTTTATGTCGATATATGCACGTATCGGCGCTTTTCTTCGATATATCGAGCACTTCTAATGGTATTTTTTAATTATCGATATATCGGATCCCGATATTTTAAAAAATATCGACAGTCCTTGTAAGTAACTGTATTAGGTAGCAAACTTCTGCCGTATCCAGTATTCGGAGAACGCCAGTGGCGAAATGAGGCGTTTGTGGAGACGCGCGACGGCGATGACCCAGAACATTGGGCAGTCAGCGGTTAGGTTACCTCCGAGTCGTCACATTACCAGCGACCAGAGTCAGCGCGCCGTGTTACGTCAGGTGGAGCGCAGACAAACCTGTTCCCCAGGCCACCGCGGGCTTCCGCTTGTCCATTGAGAAACTCCCAGCTCGCTCTTACGTTAGTAGCCTGCCCTCCCGCTCGTGAGAACTGCACACTTCACCCTGGCACGGATTTGCTCCTGTGTAGTGTTGCAGCTTGTTTACATACGATTTGAACACTACAGTGCTTCAACATACAAGGTGCTATTGGTCGTGGCATGCCTTTTGCCTTCCTCCGACACTTGAGCTGACTTATCCAGCAAGTTATAAAGCGACCTACAATTTAACACTGACTCCGAACCTCGGCGCAACTCGGAATTTTTTACACCGTCCAATGATCACCAGAGATGAAAGATGCGATAACTTGTTTACGTGCCTTGGGATATCTAGAGCCCACGTGAACATTTAGATAATGATCTGACCTTATTTACGCCGTGAGGAGTGGTAAAAACGGGAATGAGAATTTCCGTAACATCAAAATCGCTAACCACAGAGGAATGAAGCACACGAAAGAACCATCCTACCTAGGAAGCGAGATTACATGGGACGGATGAAGTAAAGATGATGTCAGAAGCGAGGAAAACTTCCTCCAGTGAAAAGGTTGGCATCAGATATTTGTGTGGAATTGAGAAAGAGTTTCGAAAAGCATAAGTCTGAAGCATGGCGTCATATGGTTGTGAAACGTGGACCAAAGGAAATATGACAATAAGAAATTGAAGTAGTATGAAGTATGATTTTGTCAAAGAAAGTTAAGAGTTAAGTGGGTTGATAAACTTCAGAATGAAGAAGTACTAAAAACAACACGTAAGGAATGAAGTCTAGGGAAGAAGGTGCAGGTTTCTGGAAATAGTTTACCTGGCGCTGGAACCAGCTGTAGAGGCGAAAAATACAGGGCTACTACAAATGATTGAAGCGATTTCATAAATTCACTGTAGCTCCATTCATTGACACATGGTCACGACACACTATAGCTACGTAGAAAAACTCATAAAGTTTTGTTCGGCTGAAGCCGCACTTCAGGTTTCTGCCGCCAGAGCGGTCGAGAGCACAGTGAGACAAAATAGCGACAGGAGCTGAGAAAGCGTATGTCGTGCTTGAAATGCACTCACACCAGTCAGTCATAACAGTGCAACGACACTTCAGGACGAAGTTCAACAAAGATCCACCGACTGCTAACTCCATTCGGCGATGGTATGCGCAGTTTAAAGCTTCTGGATGCCTCTGTAAGGGGAAATCAACGGGTCGGCCTGCAGTGAGCGAAGAAACGGTTGAACGCGTGCGGGCAAGTTTCACGCGTAGCCCGCGGAAGTCGACGAATAAAGCAAGCAGGGAGCTACACGTAAAACAGCCGACGGTTTGGAAAATCTTACGGAAAAGGCTAAAGCAGAAGCCTTACCGTTTACCATTGCTACAAGCCCTGATACCCGATGACAAAGTCAAACACTTTGAATTTTCGGCGCGGTTGCAACAGCTCATGGAAGAGGATGCGTTCAGTGCGAAACTTGTTTTCAGTGATGAAGAAACATTTTTTCTTAATGGTGAAGTGAACAGACACAATGTGCGAATCTGGGCGGTAGAGAATCCTCACGCATTCGTGCAGCAAATTCGCAATTCACCAAAAGTTAACGTGCAATCTCACGGTTTAATTTACGGCCCCTTTCTCTTCTGGGAGAAAAACGTTACAGGACACGTGTACCTGGACATGCTGGAAAATTGGCTCATGCCACAACTGGAGACCGACAGCGCCGACTTCATCTTTCAACAGGATGGTGCTCCACCGCAGTTCCATCATGATGTTCGGCATTTCTTGAACAGGAGATTGGAAAACCGATGGATCGGTCGTGGTGGAGATCATGATCAGCAATTCATGTCAAGGCCTCCACGCTCTCCCGACTTAACCCCATGCGATTTCTTTCTGTGGGGTTATGTGAAAGATTCAGTGTTTAAACCTCCTCTACCAAGAAACGTGACAGAACTGCGAGCTCGCACCAACGATGCTTTCGAACTCATTGACGGGGACATGCTGCGCCGAGTGTGGGAGGAACTTGATTATCGGCTTGATGTCTGCCGAATCACTAAAGGGGCACATATCGAACATTTGTGAATGCCTAAAAAAACTTTTTGAGTTTTTGTATGTGTGTGCAAAGCATTGTGAAAATATCTCAAATAATAAAGTTATTGTAGAGCTGTGAAATCGCTTCAATCATTTATAATAACCCTGTATATTGGTGGCAGGCAAAGACTAGAAAACAAATTACAGGGGACGCTAGGTGCAGTGGGAACGCGAACGCAAAAGTATTAGCATAGCACAAGGTAGGAAAAGGACAGTGTCAGAGCGAACGAAACGCTCGTGGGAAAAAAAAGTTGGTGCAATTCCGCATTATGAAACTGTTTAAAGAACCTATAATGTGCAATGAGGAGAAATGTCTGTATCCTTGACTGACGTCAAATCATAAATGACTACCAAGACCATCACACTATCTACTTGCAGAGACTCACGGGTTTTGTACGTAGGTTGTTGTTGCCCCCCCCCCTCCCCCCCCCCCCCTCCGTCCCTCCCTCTCCGGACGAGCGGGTTTAGGCGCTACAGTCTGGATGTGTGTGATGTCCTTAGGTTAGTTAGGTTTAAGTAGGTCTAAGTTCTAGGGGACTGATAACCACAGCAGTTGAGTCCCATAGTGCTCAGAGCCAACCTCCAACTCCCCCCCCGCATCGCCACCGTTTAACTAGCTGTTCCCATGGGCCATCATGAACCTACTCTTATTATTACCGTCTCTTCAATAGTGATACGTAGGTGGCTCATGACTACGTATAGCTGACAGCCTGCAAACCGGTTCTTGAAATGAATTAAAAGCTACATAGGAAAGAAAAATTGTAAGAAAATGAGTACTGTGCAAAGAATTGACAGTGAGAAACGTACTTTTCTCATAACCTCCTTCTAACTGGGGTAATAAAACAGTCTACAGAAGAGATAACGAAACAGTAACGATTTTGAAGACGAAAGAAAAGATAGAGAGGAAGACATACGGATAAGTAAAGTGTTGACTATGGAAAGAAGTACTGCTTCGCTTTTGGACGAGGAAGATAGCTGGGATATGCCAAGAGGTCGATGATGACATGTAGACGTTTAACCTCCTCCCGAATGTAGTGTGGTTTCGGATTAAACGCCCGTCACTTGGCAGTTAGTTTCAGAGTCGTGTGACTGAAATGCAGAAAGCTATAGAGAAATATCCTGTGTTTTGCACAGGAATAGTCAAGACGTAGATCTTGCACTGCAATTACGGAATGATGATATGGTATGCTGGGAAGTGACTGAGGAACCGTTAAGAAAGCAAAGCACTAAAAAAGGCATGTTGATTATCTGGATGTCTGCAACCAAGCTCAGTGACATAATGAAACAACCGAAAGTTCCATGCATTATGCAAGAATTCACGGAGAGATGAGCAGGAGTAATGACTGGACAACCTGCAGTGTTGCAGCAAAAGCGCAGATTAGAATTTAAAAAAAAAACGGAAAGTAGGTTATAATAGCAGGCAAAACGACACAGGAGAGAAAAAACATCCTATCTTACATTCAAACTTGGAAAAATTGGTGTTCTTTCGGTAGCTGTAAGAATAGTTTTTTAATCGATGTTATCTTCTGTTGGAAATGCTCTTATAGTAAGCGCTTTAGACGTTGGGCATAAGACAGTTTGAAATCATAACAAGTCGGGAGCTTCGTTTGCCCAGAAACGGGCGAAAACAGGTCTGGATGAACAGAGAAAGTTTAGTAGCTAACATGGAAAAGCCGCCTTTATTGAAGTTTAATTATTTAAAGGCCACCCCCCCCCCCCCCTCATGAACCATGGACCTTGCCGTTGGTGGGGAGGCTTGCGTGCCTCAGCGATAGAGATGGGCGTACCATAGGTGCAACCACAACCGAGAGGTATCTGTTGAGGGGCCAGACAAACGTGTGGTTCCTGAAGAGGGGCAGCAGCCTTTTCAGTAGTTGCAGGGGCAACAGTCTGGATGATTGACTGATCTGGCCTTGTAATACTAACCAAAACGGCCTTGCTGTGCTCGTACTGCGAACGGCTGTAAGCAAGGGGAAACTACAGCCGTATTTTTTCCCGAGGGCATGCAGCTTTCTGCAAAATACTAAGACGAATTCTTTCCAGACGAATGGAAAAAGTGCTAGAAGTCGACCTAGGGGAAGATCAGTTTGGATCCTGTAGAAATGTTGGAACACGTGAGGCAATACTGACCTTACGACTTATCTTAGAAGCTAGATTAAGGAAAGGCAAACCTACGTTTCTAGCATTTATAGACTTAGAGAAAGCTTTTGACAATGTTGAGTGGAATACTCTCCTTCAAATTCTAAAGGTGGCAGGGGTAAAATACAGGGAGCGAAAGGTTATTTACAATCTGTACAGAAACCGGATGGCAGTTATAAGAGTCGAGGGGCATGAAAGGGAAGCAGTGGTTGGGAAGGGAGTGAGACAGGGTTGTAGCCTCTCCCCAATGTTATTCAATCTGTATATTGAGCAAGCAGTAAAAGAAACAAAAGAAAAATTCAGAGTTGGTATTAAAATCCATGGAGAAGAAATAAAAACTTTGAGGTTCGCCGATGACATTGTAATTCTGTCAGAGACAGCAAAGGACTTGGAAAAGCAGTTGAACAGAATGGACAGTGTCTTGAAAGGAGGATATAAGATGAACATCAACAAAAGGAAAACGAGGATAAAGGAATGTAGTCGAATTAAGTCGGGTGATGCTGAGGGAATTAGATTAGGAAATGAGACACTTCAAGTAGTAAAGGAGTTTTGGTGTTTGGGGAGCAAAATAACTGATGAAGGCCGAAGTAGAGAAGATGTAAAATGTAGACTGGCAACGGCAAGGAAAGCGTTCCTGAAGAAGAGAAATTTGTTAACGTCGAGTATAGATTTAAGTGTCAGGAAGTCGTTTCTGAAAGTATTTGTATGGAGTGTAGCCATGTATGGAAGTGAAACATGGACGATAAATAGTTTGGACAACAAGAGAATAGAAGCTTTGGAAATGTGGTGCTACAGAAGAATGCTGAAGATTAGATGGGTAGATCACATAACAAATGATGAAGTATTGAATAGAACTGGGGAGAAGAGAGAGGAGTTTGTGGCACAACTTGATAAAAAGAAGGGACCGGTTAGTAGGACATGTTCTGAGGCATCAAGGGATTACAAATTTAGCATTGGAGGGCAGCGTGGAGGGTAAAAATCGTAGAGGGAGACCAAGAGATGAATACACTAAGCAGATTCAGAAGAATATAGGTTGCAGTAAGTTCAAAAATGGCTCTGAGCACTATGGGACTCAACTGCTGAGGTCATTAGTCCCCTATAACTTAGAACTAGTTAAACCTAACTAACCTAAGTACATCACAAACATCCATGCCCGAGGCAGGATTCGAACCTGCGACCGTAGCGGTCTTGCGGTTCCAGACTGCAGCGCCTTTAACCGCACGGCTTGCAGTAAGTACTGGGAGATGAAGAAGCTTGCACAGGATAGGGTAGCATGGAGAGCTGCATCAAACCAGTCTCAGGACTGAAGACCACAACAACAACAATAGTATCAGGGCAAAGATTAATCGAAGCCATTTCTCTGTATCAGTATACTAAGTAAAATATGTAATTGTAGCAAATAAATAAAAATGGGATGTTTGACTATTATAAGCACAAGCGAAAGAGGCAACCAGGGGACAGTGAAACAAGCAAATAATCCTAATAAACATTGGTTACTCCGATAGGAAGTATTAGGACTGCGTACATGAACACCACAAAAGGTGACCCCGAGGATCCAAAGTGCAAACTATCTGGACGATGTTCCTTACGGTTAAGGAACGCGTATGTGGTACATGCATGATGGTACACAGGAACATTTTCATGTGAGCGTTCAGGAACAGACTTGAATCCGTAGAGCTTTTATTTGTGGGCATATTTAAGGGCTTTGGTGTATTCCAGCCCTGTCGATAGCGTCGATGGACTCCGGGACCGCATTGCGGGCGATTGTCAGTGTGGTCGGAACACGCCTGGGATTTTGGAACGTGTACTTGCATCGATGAGGAGACGTGCTGAAGCCTGCATTCACATGAACGTTGTCCACATGGGGCGCTTGTAACGTGTTTGTCCTCAAGGGCATATCTGCAGTTGTGATCCTCGGAGATGTATCGGGGAAAAGCATTGGTTTCAAGACCTATGTTAGTTAGAATTAATTTTAAATTAACAATAGCCTCAGTTGCAATGGCCGGCCGCGGTGGTCTCGCGGATCTAGGCGCGCAGTCCGGAACCGTGCGACTGCTACGGTCGCAGGTTCGAATCCTGCCTCGGGCATGGATGTGTGTGATGTCCTTAGGTTAGTTAGGTTTAAGTAGTTCTAATTTCTAGGGGACTGATAACCACAGCAGTTGAGTCAAATGGTTCAAATGGCTCTGAACACTATGGGAGTTAACTTCTAAGGTCATCAGTCCCCTAGAACTTAGAACTAATTAAACCTAACTAACCTAAGGACATCACACACATCCATGCCCGAGGCAGGATTCGAACCTGCGACCGTAGCGGTTGCGCGGTTCCAGGCTGTAGCGCCTAGAAGCGCTCGGCCACCTCGGCCGGCGCAGTTGAGTCCCATAGTGCTCAGAACCATTTCAGTTGCAATGTTTACCTAGATTTACCTAGGTTTCAGTTGGAATAACCCAACCATCTTCAGAATAAAAGGAACTACGATTGGTCCATTATGAAAACGTCAAAAACTAAAAACTATAATATAGCAATACATCGTCAAATTGCAACAACTTACCTAGGAAACAACCTCGTCCCGACTTCGCGACCGCAGTACGGCAGCAACGGATGTTGTACTGAACTGGCTACAGCGTCTAGAGCGCATGCGCGATAATGTGTCATGCGTACTTGTTAACACTGGTACCAACATGTACTCCTAAACTTAATTTTATTTGGGTGCGAGGTTGGATATTTTGGAAGAAATGCAAATTTTTAAACACTTACTATATGACAAAAATAACCTTGTTAACGACCACCTGGAGCTGCGAAACAAAAACTATTTTGAAGGTTTTCAACCGTTATTGCATCCGCCATAATTTTAGGGAGCAATCATTATACCATTGCCAACATGTTTTTAGCACTCTCGCTTACTGTATAGCTCGGATTATGTGGTATTTCAAACCCGTAGTTATCCTCTTACGGTCAAATTCGATGATTAGCCCGAATGTGCTAGGTTGGCTTAAAATAGTAAACGCATTGCTCCCTTCACTTTTGCCGTCCAACAAATTATTACAAATGTTAAGACAGTCGATATATCTTTGTTCCTTAGAGGATAACGTATACGTCAATTTCGTTTGCCGCACCTGGTTATTCATAAAATTTTAAGTGTAGGAGTACATGTTGGTACCAGTGTTAACAAGTACGCATAACACATTATCGCGCATGCGCTCTCGAGGCTACAGCCAGTTCCAGTACAACATCCGTTTCTGCTGTACTGCGGTCGCGAAGTGGGGACGAGGCTGTTTCCCTGATATGTTATTCCAATATGACGATGTATTGCTATATTATAGTTTTTAGTTTTTGACGTTTTCCATTATGGACAAATCGTAGTTCCTTTTATTCTGAAGAAGGTTGGGTTATCCCAACTGAAACCTAGGTAAATCTAGATAAACATTGTAACTGAGGCTGTTGTTAATTTAAAATTAATATTTATACAGTTGCTGACAGGGCCGCGAAATGTTGAAAATATTTATTAGAATTACTTGCTTGTTTCACAGTCCTCTAGTCGACTCTTCCGTTTGTATTTGTAATGGTGAAACACTCTGGATGTTTTTGTTTTGGGCGGTAATGTATCGTCAGATTTTTCAATTTTCGTGATATGCCAAGCTTCTTCATTCGTGAATCAACTGAGATATTTCGGCACTTGTGTTATACTCTTGTTAGTGAAACAGAGATCTTACTATTTGCGATATACACTGAAGCGCCAAAGGAACTGGTATAGGCATGCGTATTCAAATACAGGCAGCATATTGTGCTACGGTCGTCAACGCCTATATCAGACAACAAGCGTCCACCACAGTTCTTAGATCGGTTACTGCTGCTACAATGGCAGGTTATCAACATTCAACTGCCTTTGAACAAGGTATTATAGTCGGCGCACGAGCGATGGGACACAGCACCTCTGAGTTAGCGACGAAGCGGGGATTTTCCAGCACGACATTTTCACGAGTGAGTCGTGAATATCAGGCAGGAAACCGGTAAAACATCAAATCTCTGACATCGATGCAGCACGGGAAAAAATCCTGCAAGAACGAGACCAACGACGACTGAAGAGAATCGTTCAACTTGACAGAAGTGCAACCCGTCCGCAAATTGCTGCAGATTTCAATGATGGGTCATCAACAAGTGTCAGCGTGCGAACCATTCAACGAAACATCATGGATATGGGCTGTCGGAGCTGAAGGTCCGCTCGTGTACCCTTGATGACTGCACGACACAAAGCTTTACGCCTCGCCTGGGCCCTTCAAAACCGACATTGGACTGTTGATGACTGGAGACAAAGTTGCCTGGTCGGACGAGTTTCGTTTCAAATTGTATCGAGCAGATGGACGTGTACGGATATGGAGACAACCTCACGAGTCCATGGGCTCTGCATGTCAGCAGTTGACTGTTCAAGCTGGTGCAAGCTCTGTAATGGTGTGGGGCGTGTGCAGTTGGAGTGATATGCGACCACTGATACATCTAGATACGACTGTGACCGGTGACACGCACGTAAGCATCGTGTCTGATCACCTGCATCCATTCATGTACATTGTGCATTTCGACGAACTTGGGGAATTCCAGCAGGACAATGCGACACCCCACACGCCCAGAATTGCTACAGGATATGGAGACAACCTCACGAGTCCATGGGCTCTGCATGTCAGCAGTTGACTGTTCAAGCTGGTGCAAGCTCTGTAATGGTGTGGGGCGTGTGCAGTTGGAGTGATATGCGACCACTGATACATCTAGATACGACTGTGACCGGTGACACGCACGTAAGCATCGTGTCTGATCACCTGCATCCATTCATGTACATTGTGCATTTCGACGAACTTGGGGAATTCCAGCAGGACAATGCGACACCCCACACGCCCAGAATTGCTACAGAGTGGCTCCAGGAACACTCTTCCGAGTGTAAACACTTCTGCTGGTCACCAAACTCCCTAAACATGAACATTATTGAGCATATCTGGGATGCCTTGCAACTTGCTATTCAGAAGAGATATCCACCCCTTCCCTCCCTCCCTCCCCCCCCCCGTACTATTTATGGATTTATGGACTGCTCTGCAGGATTTACAGGGTCAGTTCCCTCCAGCACTACTTCAGACATTAGTCGAGTCCATGCCACATCGTGTTGGGGCGCTTCTGCGTGCTCGCGGGGGCCCTGCATGAGATTAGGCAGGTGTACCAGTTTCTTTGACTCTTCAGTGTAGTTGTAGATTAGAGGCGAACAGAAACGTAGCAAATGAGGATGGGGTCGGGAGCTAGTTACGGGGTTTCCACCGCGGCAGTCGGCACGGAAAACATAAATCTAGTCTCGAACCTCCGTTTGGTCCAAAGGCGAGATCAGTCAATGAGGTTTCCGCAACCGTGACTATTACACCGCAATTGTAGTTCACACCACAGTGAAAATCTGGCTCGATCAGTCTGTAGACCACAACGCCACGGTAGTGTTTTAAGGCATATGTTCTTGGAGGAATGTTACAACCTGTCCCGCCAAACCGTGGAAGGACTGTCAACGAAGAAAATATGCAAAAGAGCACTTGTATGGATCATACGGGAGTACTTAAGCGTATCTACTCCGTATCAGGTACCAGTAACATGAGACATCGTGCTCAAAGAAACAAGGGCATCGCGGTGTGAAATGTATTGTACTACAGGAGGCGAATAGAAAACAAATCTGTTGGAAGGTTTCTGACGCAAAGAAGGCAACTGATTAGTCGGAAGGATTGTAGGAAAGTGTATTGTATCTGTAAACGAAATGGCGTACAAGATGCTAGTGTGATGAGTTCTGGAGTACTGCTCCAGTTTTTGGAGATCGTTTTTATATCCGTATAACACCAGATGTTGAATCTCAGCTGACATGTACAGCCCATGCGAAATGTAACAGAAGACCACACGGAACGTTTGGGAGAAAGACGAGTTTGTTCTCACGAAACCAACTTGAGTAAATGTAGAGAAGCGCTATTAGAAGAAGGTTGCGCGAAATTGTGCTGCCATTATCGTATAGCTTGCGTAGGAAACATGAGAACTAGATAAAAAAGAGCGGGACGTATACGTAGTCATACAGTCGTTTTTCCCTCGCCCGATACGCAAATCGAATAGGACGAAACGTGCTGAAATTAATACGAAATAATCTGCGCCACTCACTTTACGTAGCTAGTGAAACGTATATGTAGTTGTACAGTAAATAGTTTCACACCACAATTTACTGAAATCATTCTTCTCGTTTTAGTCCAAATCGAACATTAACGATTTTTTTTTAAACCAACTGAGATACTTGACGAGAGGTGAAGGTGAGAGCGAGTGTTACCAAATTTTGGAAGTTTCACAACTGTCTCTAATTCAGTTACCGGTCCTAATCATTATGATCGTCTACAGATTGATCTAAAAAGAGTAAATGTACATTTTAGTGTATCCGATTTAGTTTTATGCAGGATGGCTAAGACCATATTTCTGACTTCGTATCACGCCGTTGCAGACTTCAACTTCGGCCACTGACGTCTAGCGGCCATGCCTCCTCAGCTGTTGGCACCGTAGTTACAGTCACAGCACGCCAACGACTACTCGACACCACGGGTTATGAGTGTTTATCTTTTATCGTGATTTTGTACTATGTGACGACGCCATTTATGACTATATATTTTGTCTGCTTACTCTGTTAACGTCATGAAGGGAGGCATATTTGCTAACTTTCCAGACTATGTGTACTACGATACTGCTTGTAATAGTAGATAACCTACTATTACGTACATTTTTTCACAAATATGCACATTTTTAACGAACTCGTTTATTCTGGGAGTGCGTTACACGCCCCGAGTGAATGCATAGAGTTCTGTTAATTTTGATCAACCTACAGTCTTCTAAGGATCTACGTGATTACTGTGCTATTCACAATTAAGTGTCTAGCAGAGGGTTCAATGAACCAGCTTCAAGCTGTCTCTACCGTTCCACTCTCGAACGGCGCGCGGGAGAAACCAACACTTAAAGTTTTCTGTGCGAGCTCTGATTTCTCTTATTTTATCGCGATGATCATTTCTCTCTATGTAGGTGGGTGGCTACAGAATGTTTTCGCAATCAGAGGAAGAAACTGGTGATTTAAATTTTATGAGAAGATCCCGTCGGAACGAAAAACGCCTTTGTTTTAATGATTGCCACTCCAATTCACGTATCATGTCTGTGAGACTATCTCCCCTATTTCGCGATAGTACAAAACGAGCTGCCCTTCTTTGAACTATTTCGATGTACTCCGCCAGTCTCACCTGATGCGGATCCCACACCGCAGACGGCAGCACGTAGGTCGCAAATACGTTGCCTTGAGGCTGTAATGAACTATTAGCGAGGAACCGATAATACGTAAATAACTGGTTCGTGCACTGTTCATGGATTCCACCAGTATTTATTCAAGCAAAACACGAGAAACTACACGTAACGAACGTCACGCACTGTCTCTTGAACAAGTCATACGTTATTAATATATCTACAAACTCTATATTGCAACATGAGTAATTCATTACATGTCACGGGTTCTTAAAATGCTCTACTTCATTGTTCCTGTACAGAATTTAAGATCTGACCGACGACACCAGACAACACATCTGTCCACGATGACTGCCCCTTCCGATTTGATTAACACTTTACTGAAGTTGCATAATTGAAATATAACTGTCTGTGTCAGACACTTGTCTGTCTCCCATGACTACCCCATCCGATTTGATTAACATTTTACTGAATTTACACAAATATTGTAATATATATATCTCGCCAGACAACAGGTCCGTCCATTGCGACTCACCCTTGCGATCTGATTAGGCAATACCGCTACTTCGCCTGGGAGCCCGGTCTAGGCGGAGTTCCGAAGACAACCGAAGAGCTTCGTCTGCCTTTTCGTATAGTTTTTCTTTTTAGTTTTACATTTAATTCTGACTTTGGAAATAAGTATGCTATAGCTTGTTAGTAATAGATACCTAGTCCAGAACGTTAAACAGGTTTAAAGCATAGTTATTAAAATACTAGTGAAACAAAGTTAGCATTTTGGCGCGCAGCTTCCCAATGTATCAGCCGATCACAATGCACAAGTCTGATGGTCTTTCCAGCGAGAAAGGCACCATCTGCTACTGGTACCTCACACCACTGATTAGGTCGTATGCATAATGTTGCAACTTCTACCGCTCTGCTGTTGAAACCCACGTCCGGCGATCCAGATTTAGGTTTTCCGTCATTTCCCTAAATCGCTCTAGGCAAATGCCGGGATGGTTCCTTCGAAAGAGCACGGCCGACTTCCTTCATAATCCTTGAAACAATCCAAACTCGTGCTCCCTCTGTAATGACCTCGATGTCGACGGGACGTTAACCCCAATCTCTCTTCCTTTTCCTTTCTCACTGCTCTGTAGAAATATCCTTGGCGCTAGATATGGTTGGCCGCTAAAGCCAGAAAATGCTCACATTAAAATCTTTGATCTCGTCAAAATTTCGCAGCCATGCATATTTATTTCTGTAGTTGACGACAGCATTATAGATGAAAATCGGTTGGTAACATAATAAATACTTTATAATATTACACCAGTGTCGTGTGTTCCTACATACATAACGCATAAAATATTGTGACAAGTACCAACGGAACAGTCAATCAATGAAGTACATATCCTTACTTTTCCCGAACAAGTGTGAGATCGGCATCGTATTCTCTCACAGCTATATCTATGTAGTCAGTCATTCCATCTTAAATCCCGCCACACAGATATTGATAAAAATATGCATGAGCTGATAACAGTGACTGGTCGCCAACCTGGTGGTCGAAAGATACCGGATCGTTCCGTTTGTTTACTCGTGTTGTGTCAGATATATTTATGAGTATTTTTGCACCTAGAACTGAGTTCTGTATCTCTCTCTGCATTTTGTGACAAGTTTCTAACGTTGTCACCTCCCTGTTCACAACTTCAGCGTCTCCGAAAATCCTCACAAACGTCATCTGCCAGATCATTTATATACTCTGAGGAGCCAAAATGCTATGACCACTGCCTACCGCGGGAATCACTGCCGCCTGGTGGCGTTAGGGCACCTGACCCCGTAAGGAAAGTATGTAAGTGAAGCGGAGAAGAACGGGGAATCATTGTAGCGACGATACGGACCGCAGACGAATTTCGCTGACATCAGCGACTTGGAAAAAAGGCAGATTGTTATGGGCCGGCGCCTGGAAACGAGCATCTCGGAAACTGCGAACCTGATTGGCTCATCGCATGTCACTGTCGTGAGATTCTGTAGAAAGTGGTTAAGAGACAACGAAACAACGATTAGGCGACAAGGTGTTGGAGTTCTACGCCTCACAACAAGACGTCGAGGTCGCAGGCTAGTCTGTTGTGCGAGGCAAAACGGGCGGCGATAACTGGCTGGTCTGACGACGGAGTACAACGCTCGTGCTGGAGCAAGTGCTTCGGCAACCACTGCTCGGCGCGCTTTTTTGAACATGGGATTCCGCAGCTGACGAGGCCTACGTCTTCCAATGTTAACCATCATGTTGTATTTCTGTTGAGAAGCTGATCGAATCTTGCCCAGCGCCACGAACGCAGGATGATGGCGGCAGTATTACGCTATCGGGGATGCTGATCTGGGTTTCCGTGAGCACCCGGCAGCTGTTGACTACACGCACATTAATGTAGACCACCTGCCTCCATCTATGCTCGATGTCTTCCCTGGCGATGGCATCTTCCAACAGGATAATTTTCTTTGTCACAAGCCCAACATTGTGTTACAGTAATTTTCGAGGAATAGTAGTGAACTCACATTGATGTTTTTGAAATTAATTCGCTGGCTGCGAAGTCTTTGGCGTCATCGCAAGCGGTCACCCTAACCACTTTAGTTGTCCGTGCACGCCCCCGGACTGAGCCAAACTTCCATATTACACACTGTCTACAGCCTTATATTGGAGTCCATCGGAGTTCATCACCTAATGCTCACAGCATTAGTTGGAATCCCGCAACAGGGAGAATGAAACAACGAGGAATCGTGTGCCCACTTAGTCTTGTAGTCAGTGTTACATAGACAAGTTTGGGTCAGTCCGGGAAGCATGCACGGGTAGACGAAGAGGTTAGGGCGACCCCTCGCGATAAGTGGGAAACCCGGTTTCGAGTCCCGGTCTGGCACAAATTTTCATACGTCACTACTAGGTAGTAGTAGTAGTGTAAGTAGGCTGTTTAGGTTTTTATGTTGGTAACGCCACGTAGCGCTATGTATGAAAATCACTGACTGTTCTGTGTGCAGTCTGTGGCTGGTTGGCATTGTTGAAATATTCGCTATTGTAGTGTTGGGCAGTTGGATGTGAACAGCGCATAGCTTTGCGCAGTTGGAGGTGAGCCGCCACCAGTGGTGGATGTGGGGAGAGAGATGGCAGAATTTTGAGAGCGGACGATCTGGACGTGTGTCCATCAGAAAGAGTAAATTTGTAATGCTGGATGTCATGAACTGATAGTATATATATATATATATATATATATATATATATATATATATATATATATATATATATATATATATATGACTTTTGAACACTATTACGGTAAATACATTGTTTGTTCTCTATCAAAATCTTTGATTTGCTACCTATGCCTATCAGTAGTTAGTGCCTTCAGTAGTTAGGATCTTTTATTTAGCTGGCAGTATTGGCGCTCGCTGTACTGCAGTAGTTCGAGTAACGAAGATTTTTGTGAGGTAAGTGATTCATGAAAGGTATAGGTTATTGTTAGTCGGGGCCATTCTTTTGTGGGGATTATTGAAAGTCAGATTGCATTGCGCTAAAAATATGGTGTGTCAGTTTAGCGTTGATCAGAATAAGTAGAGAGAGAAATGTCTGAGTACGTTCAGTTTTGCTCAGCTGTTTGAAAATCAAATAACGTAAGGGGTTTACCAGCACAATCACTCATAAATTTTTCTAAGGGGAGGTTTCAGTAGACCTACATGTAATAGACCTAATATTAATTACTTAGCAGTCAGCGAATTAATTTCGAAAATAGGTCGTACAGCTGTGGATCGTCATGTAAGTCTGTAGGCTTTCGTGGCCGTTGTCATTGAAGTTAAAATCCTCTGGGTTATTAGGCCGTGTCATATTTCCTCTCAAATAATCGACGTTTCGACCCCCCGGCCCTGCTGGGATCTTCCTCAGGATCTTCCGGTGTCCATTACTGCTAGAACACTGTCAGAGACCAGTGTCGCGTTCCCTTATAAAGAGGAGTTTTCCCGCGTTAGTGCTGTAGAAGTGGTAGTATTGATTACAATTCTTATGGCTGCCACTGGTGGGACATCGTCATAGGCTAATATTCCCGCACTGATGCCTGTAAGAGTCACGATTATGTATCGGCCACGAAACTCGTGTGATCTTTAGCGGACGAAACGCATCTAGGACGCTATCGAGCGCCAGTTACGAGTTCACAAAACACTCCCTTTAAGTTGCAGGATTCGTGCGGCCTCTGTCGCCATAGACATGTGGTGCGACGTAGCTCCAGAATACTACCAACGACTTGTCGAGTGCATGCCAAGCAGAACCGCTGCTGTACGAGGGGGGGGACCCCAAAGAAACCGGATTGTTGTCATAAAAAATTTATTGATGAACCTTTTTACAAAATCACTTCAGTCACCTTCAAAATACTCTCCATTACATGCGATGCACTTGTCAAGTCTCTTTTCCCACTGTTGCAAGCACGTTTGGAACTCTTCAAGTTTGATATTGTCCAGTCCCCTTTGCGAAGCTGTTTTTACCGCCTCCACATCGTCATAACGCTCCCCTTTTAGCGTTTTTTTCATTCGTGGAAACAGGAAAAAGTCGCACGGGGCTAGGTCCGGCGAATACGGAGTGTGGGGAGCGACAGACCACCTCTGAGATGCCAAATAGTGGTTCACTCGTGAGGCCGTGTGTGCTGGAGCGTTGTCGTGACGCAGAAACCAGTCACGTGATCGCCAAAGTTCCCGGCGTTTCCTCCTCACATCCTCTCTCAGACGCCTTAAAACATCCAAGTAAAAGTGCTGGTTAACAGTCTGGCCAGGGGGTACGAATTCCCGATGCACAATTCCACGAACATCAAAAAAGACAATGATCATCGTCTTCACATTTGACCTCACTTGCCTTGCTTTTTTTGGTCTGGGTGAGTTGGGAGTCCTTCACTGGCTTGACGCTTGCTTGGTTTCTGGGTCATACCCGTAACACCAACTCTCATCCCCTGTAATGACTTTGTTCAAAAAGTTTGAATCACGTGCAATATCTGCTTCCAAGTCCTGACACACATTCATGCGGATGCTTTTTTGCTCCTGTGTGAGAAAGCGCGGAACAAATTTAGCAGCAACACGTCTCATGTGCAAATCCTCACTCAAAAACCGCTAGCACGAGCTCCAACTGATTCCTTTCTCTGCTGAAAATTGGTCGCTCGTTTGGCGACGATCCTCGTATATCTTTTAGCGGACCTTTTCAATGTTCTCATTTCGCGATGTTGAAGGGCGTCCAGAACGAGCTTGGTCTTCAACACACATCTCACCACGTTTAAAGCGCCCAAACCACTCGAAAACCTGTGTGCGGCTCATAGCGCCCTCCAGCAAAGCTTCCTGAAGCATTTGGTGTGTCTCCGTTGCAGTATTTTTAAGCAGGAAACAAAATTTCACACACACTCTTTGTTCCTTTAAAGTTGCCATAACGACTTCGCAGAGGTAACCCGCCAACAGTCAGAGAAATACAGTACCACACTTGAACGTTCAGCTCTACACTGACGCCATCTGCACAGATGTTTCATGAAGGTCTCTACTAACACCATCTAGCGTGAGAACCCTGCACTACGTCTACGAGTGGCAGCGCCCTCGGAGTCCGGTTTCTTTTGGGTCCCCCCTTGTATCACATTTCAAAGATCGACCAACTACAATGGTTTGGCTCATCACTGTATACTGTCACATTACCTGGAGGTACGTGCGGTCTCTCATTTGCTACAGTCGAAGTCTATTCATTTACAACTACACAATGGGTCGCGTCTGCGGGAATTTAATACACTTGCACATCCGTTCGGAAATTTCGTATTTACGTCTTTTGATTACTAGATAAGGGTGAAGATCCGTATCGACGGCTCCATAGGCGTCGACGGCATGGTAGATTCTCTTCTTTCTTCCACATTGACAGCTCTGTGATAATGACCAGTCCTCGTGCACGTTCAGAGAAAACAGATGTGTCCTACTTAAGAGGGGCATCAAACTGTATTACGCGCTGGTTTCTCGCAACCGATTCTCTTTCCTCGTGCTTTAATTCTCCTTTAGCGAGAGTTCTCCTGCAGGGTTTGTAAGGTACGTCACGGTGTTTCCTCGTGTCGTGCGGGCGGAGGGCGGAAGCCTGCTGGTGTCGGCTGGTCGCAGAGTCCCTGACATTAAAGGCACCTGGAATGCGGCACCTAGCAGGTGAGTCTCAAAGAGCTGAGGGGTCAGACACTCTGCACCACCTCCATGACAGATATAGCAGGGTTCCCCAGGCACAACAGATAGTGTTGTTATAGAATCCTAGTGGTACAGCTCTTTAGAAGCATGACTTTCTTTGTTGACACACGCGAGGAGAGCACGCGGTTACCTTCAGCAAAAAAAAAAAAAACGGCTATCACGCCGAACGCTGACGTGACAAGAAAGCGGACCACCTCAAAACTGAGAAAGAACGGTGCTGCAGATTGTACTGTATGTAAAGTATTTGAGGCTTTCAGAAGGAGGAAATCATGAAAGATACGTTGTGATAAAGATACACCACAGTGAAATACATGCTTCTATGCAGTGGAGTACTCAAAGAATCCTCTCTGTTAATGTTAGACCGAAACAGATTTTCTGCGTGCAGCAAGGAGCCAAAAACAAATCTTGTATAACAATAACTGCGCTGCATTTCTTGCACGTATTTCACACGCCACAGTCTACTACTGTTTGGTGCAATGACACAGCAAGCTCTGAATATGTCTGTTTCTTGCCCCAAACATTCAGCGTCAACAAGTCCATTCCCTGTGTTATTCTGAATTGCTCCTATGGAACGTCTCATTCTTGCACCACTATGCAGTGGTAGTAAAATCTCAGTTACGACCAAAAGTGGACGTATCTGGTTATTGCGCCAATGCCTTCAATTGTATCCACATGAACATCTACACATGCATCTACAGGGCCGGCCGATGTGGCCGAGCGGTTCTAGGCACTACAGTCTGGATCCGCGCGACCGCTACGGTCGCAGGTTCGAATCCTGCCTCGGGCATGGATGTGTGTGATGTCCATAGGTTAGTTAGGTTTAAGTAGTTCTAAGTTCTAGGGGACTGATGACCTCAGATGTCAAGTGCCATAGTGCTGAGAGCCATTTTTGCATCTACAGGGTGTTTCACAACTCATGTTACACACTTCTAGACGTTGTAGAGTGGACCTGGTAGATCAGGTTTTTACATAGGAACCCGTGTGCAGAAGCGTGACCCAGCGACTGCAGAGCGTCAAAGTTATAGACGTCAGCGTTTGTAAAGCTGTACACACACACACACACACACACACACACATATATATATATATATATATATATATATATATATATATATATATATATATATATATATATATACAGGGTGGTCCCGTGATATTGTTAGAAACTTTCTAGAATGATGAAGAAAGATAACTGCATCAGTTTGAGGTAAGTGTCCCTCTACCGGAAACGAACGAGTCGAAAGCTGTAAGCGAAAACCGTCCTGATACTTTTGTGGAATACATTTACTAGTACCGTTGTTGTTAAGAGTGTAGGGTAGGCAACTTTCCGCAGTAGTAGAATGGGCCAAAACAAGAAAAATGTCTAGTAAAGATTAGCTCTAAGATGCATACCTTAACTGCTATGAGCATTTGATCAGTACGGATACATGTTCCACAGTAGCGAAGATGAACAAGTGCCCATAGCTCCTCAGGTATGCATTTTGGAGCCCACGTTTACTGGCCATTCTTACCTTGTTTTGGTCCACACCACCACCTCTGAAAGTTACCTACCCTACAGTTTTAGCAAGAACAGTACCAGTACATATATTCCACTGTCAGGAGTATCAGAACGGTTTTCACTTACAGCTTTTGACTATTTCGGTTCTGGTACAGGGACTCTCACCTCAAACTGATACATTTATCTTTCTTCATCATCCTAGAAAGCTTGGTAGATCGTCACGGAATCACCTTGTATATACACACGTTTACAAGCGCCGGCGCCTACAGTTTTGATGTTCTGTAACGTCGCTGGATGACGTTTCCGGACATGGGTTCCTATGTAAAACTGGATCTACTTAGTCGCCTCTATAACCTCTAGAAGTGTGTAACATGAATTGCGAAGAACCCTGCATAAGCATAGACCGAAAGGTAGTTTGCTCTAGCCGCGCGGGATTGGGCGAGCGGTTTTTGGTGCTGCAGTCATGGACAGTGCAGCTGGTCCCGGCGGAGGTTCGAGTCCTCCCTCGGGCATGCGTGTGTGTGTTTGTCCTTAGGATAGTTCAGGTTAAGTAGTGTGTAAGCTTAGGGACTCATGACCTTAGCAGTTCAAAAATGGCTCTGAGCACTATGGGACTTAACTGCTGAGGTCATTAGTCCCCTAGAACTTAGAACTACGCGGCTCCAGATTCTAGCTCCTAGAACCGCTCGGCCACTCCGGCTGGCTGACCTTAGCAGTTAAGTCCCATAATATTTCACACACATATGAACATTTTAACAACTTGCTGTGCATAGCTGATGATACTTCTGGTATCACCCGTTTCCTGAGCTACTTGTTGGATGGCCTGTGGGAAGAGCAACTCTTGGTAAGCCACCAAACGAGTTCTGATTTATCTGATTTTCTCGTCTTTGTCATTTCGCGGAACGTGTCTGCGAGAAAGTAGTACGATTCGTGGTACATACTGGAACGCCCGCTCTCTGATGCAGAACGCCTCTCTCCTGTAGGGTTTAGTTGAGCACTGTCCGCCTACGGCAGGTGGCGTGCCGCCGCCTGTATTAAGTGGGCCGTTTCGCTCTGGGACTGACTGGGTCCGCAGCCCAGCCGCGGGCAGAGGACAGCGTCACACGGCACTGAGAGCGGCCGGCCGTGCGTGACGCCTGGACCACAGGGAGGGACGCGGTCGCCTCGGGATGCGAAAGCAGAGCCGCGGCCGCGGGACGCGTCCTGCTCCAGTTGGGGGCGGCCGGGTCGCCTCTCGTCTTTTGTCCCCTCCCCGTCAGCCCGCCGCCAGCGCTGCAGTGCGAACCACGGAGCGGCCAGACTTGGGAAGCACCACTGTGGCTCCACAGTCCACAGAGGCGGGACGTGAGCCGAGGCCTACGTGAAGGGAGGTTTGCGACTGTCTCTGGTGTCCGGCTCACAGTGCGAATTACACATTACTGGCCTTTAAAATTGCTACACCAAGACGAAATGCAGATGATAGACGGGTATTCATTGGACAAATATATTATACTACAACTGACATGTGATTACATTTTACACGCGATTTGGGTGCATAGATCCTAAGAAATCAGTACCCAGAACAACCACCTCTGGCCGTAATAACGGCCTTGATACGCCTGGGCATTGAGTCAAACAGAGCTTGGATGGCGTGTACAGGTACAGCTGCCCGTGCAGCTTCAACACGATACCACAGTTCATCAAGAGTAGCGACTGGCGTATTGTGGCGAGCCAGTTGCTCGGTCACCATTGACCAGACGTTTTCAATTGGTGAGAGATCTGGAGAATGTGCTGGCCAGGGCAGCAGTCGAACGTTTTCTGTATCCAGAAAGGCCCGTACAGGACCTGCAAAATGCCGTCGTGCAGTATCCTGCTGAAGTGTAGGGTTAAGCAGGGATCGAATGAAGGGTAGAGCCACGGGTCGTAACACATCTGAAATGTAACGTCCACCGTTCAGAGTGCCGTCAATGCGAACAAGAGGTGACCGAGACGTGTAACCAATGGCACCCCCTACCATCACGCCGGGTGATACGCCAGTATGGCGATGACGAGTACACGCTTCCACTGTACGTTCATTGCGATGTCACCAAACACGGATGCGACCATCATGATGCTGTAAACAGAACCTGGATTCGTCCGAAAAAATGACGTTTTGCCATTCCTGCACCCAGATTCGTCGTTGGATACACCATCGCAGGCACTCCTGTCTGTGATGCAGCGTCAAGGGTAACCGCAGCCACGGTCTCCGAGCTGATAGTCCATGCTGCTGCAAACGTCGTAGAACTGTTCGTGCAGATGGTTGTTGTCTTGCAAACGTCCCCATCTGTTCATTCAGGGATCGAGACGTGGCTCCACGATCCGTTACAGCCATGCGGATAAGATGCCTGTCATCTCGACTGCTAGTGATGCGAGGCCGTTGGGATCCAGCACGGCGTTCCCTATTACCCTCCTGAACCCATCGATTCCATATTCTGCTAACACTCATTGGATCTCGACCAACGCGAGAAGCAATGTCGCGATACGGTAAACCGTAATCGCGATAGGCTACAATCCGACCTTTATCAAGGTCGGTAACGTGATGGTACGCATTTCTCCTCCTTACACGAGGCATCACAACAACGTTTTACGAGGCAACGGCCGGTCAACTGCTGTTTGTGCATGAGAAATCGGTTGGAAACTTTCCTCATGTCAGCACGTTGTATGTGTCGCCACCAGCGCCAATCTTGTGTGAATGCTCTGAAAAGCTAATCATTTGCATATCACAGCATCTTCTTCCTGTCGGTTAAATTTCGCGTCTGTAGCACGTCATCTTCGTGGTGTAGCAACTTTATGGCCAGTAGTGTAGTATGGAAGCTAGATACAAACGTATAAACCGCCATACATTGTGCATTTCACGGAAATTACATTGCTCTATACACTGGGGTGACAAATTGTAATGCAAACGTGTATTCCCTTCACGTGTTTAAGCCAAGTATTACGTACATTTATGTGATCGGGAATGCTCAGTAGCAGCCAGGCTACATGTACATTTGACAATTAAGCGTCAGCAAGGAGCATTAGTGACGAAATCATTGGAGGCAATGTTGTGCAACCTTAGTAAGGGACAAGATCCGACTATTCGGGAATAGGATCTACATCTACATTTATACACCGAGAGCCACCCAACGGTGTGTGGCGGAGGGCACTTTATGTGCAACTGTCATTACCTCCCAGCCGGCCGAAGAGGCCGAGCGGTTAAAGGCGCTACAGTCTGGAACCGCACGACCGCTACGGTCGCAGGTTCAAATCCTGCCTCGGGCATGGATGTGTGTGATGTCCTTAGGTTAGTTAGGTTTAAGTAGTTCTAAGTTCTAGGGGACTTATGACCACGGCAGTTGAGTCCCATAGTGCTCAGAGCCATTTTTGAACCATTACCTCCCTTCCGTGTTACAGTCGCGTATGGTTCGCTGGAAGAGCGACTGCCGGAAAGCCTCCGTGCGCGCTCGAATCTCTCTAATTTTACATTCGTGATCTCCTCGGGAGATATAAGTAGGGGGAAGCAATATATTCGATACCTCATCCAGAAACGCACCCTCTCCAAAACTGGACAGCAAGTTACACCGCGATGCAGAGCGCCTCTCTTGCAGAGTCTGCCACTTGAGTTTGCTAAACATCTCCGTAACACTATCACGCTTACCAAATAACCTTGTGACGAAACGCGCCGCTCTTCTTTGGATCTTCTCTATCTCCTCCGTCAACCCGATCTGGTACGGATCCCACATTGATGAGCAATACTCAAGTATAGGTCGAACGAATGTTTTGTAAGCCACCTCCTTTGTTGATGGACTACATTTTCTAAGAACTCTCCCAATGAATCTCAACCTGGTACCCGCCTTACCAACAATTAATTTTATATGATCATTCCACTTCAAACCGTTCCGCACGCATACTCCCAGATATTTTACAGAAGTAACTGCTACCAGTGTTTGTTCCGCTATCATATAATCATACAACAAAGGATCCTTCTTTCTATGTATTCGCAATACATTACATTTGTCTATGCTTAGGATCAGTTGCCACTCCCTGCACCAAGTGCCTATCCGCTGCAGATCTTCCTGCATTTCGCTGCAATTTTCTAATGCTGCAACGTCTCTGTATACTACAGGATCTTACAATCTGAGACAGTGTTACGAGACAAACTTCCGTCACAATGTCCGCAAACGTGACGTGAGATCCGACCAGTAACAGCGATCTGAACGCCCATTGGCTGAAAGTTTGGATATATATAGGAAACGACAGAAGTGTCCTTATTGGCTGAGGGAGAAAGGTGGGGTGGTTTCTCCTGTCCGTCGGGAAGACAGGGTGAGTTGGTAGCGAGGCGCCACTCAAAACGCACGGTCGAGTAACCGGGGCGGCTCTAAAAGAACGGTCGCGAGTAAAGAGTTCAGCTGTTAAGCAAGATATAAAGTGAAGGAATTAGTTATCAGAAAGCCACGTGTCGTGGGCAGTGTCTATCACGAGTATGGAAGGAGAGAACTGTGTCAATGTGTTGTAAAGGGTTGAATATAATGGCGGATCTCAGAGCCGCCATATTGCAAATTCTGTGACGTGTGTGCCAAAGCATTTTCTGCATTAAAACGAGTACAGTACAAAAGTTGTTGACAATCAACTACTGGCATCCCTAAACACTCCAGTTCAGCAGGACCTCGACCTACATGGAACCTATATATTTATATGGATATGGTGTCTGTTCTTTCGGACATATCCGAAAGAACAGACACCATTGGCAATACCGGCCATGACCTTCTTCTTCTGTGCGGATGCACCCATATTCCCGAACTCTTACGGGACTTGGACAGAATGTCTTCCACGAGTAATGAGTGTGTTGGGGTGGGACACTACGGACGTAGTGAGTGGATATACAAGGTGAGAATGTGAGTCTCGCGGGAGGCGTGCGGGAGACAGTACCTGCTGTCGCAAATTCCTCTGTGTCCTCGGTGACTCAGATGGATAGAGCGTCTGCCATGTAAGCAGGGATCACGGATTCGAGTCCCAGTCGGGGCACACATTTTCACCTGTCCCAGTTGATGTATAATAACGTCCGTG
This sequence comes from Schistocerca piceifrons, assembly GCF_021461385.2. Lineage (NCBI taxonomy): Eukaryota > Metazoa > Arthropoda > Insecta > Orthoptera > Acrididae > Schistocerca > Schistocerca piceifrons. The sequence continues at coordinate 1,218,781,491 of NC_060138.1, forward strand.
AGCAGCTGACGGTATTAATACAGGGTGATTCAAAAAGAATACCACAACTTTAGGAATTTAAAACTCTGCAACGACAAAAGGCAGACCTAAGCACTATCTGTCGGCGAATTAAGGGAGCTATAAAGTTTCATTTAGTTGTACATTTGTTCGCTTGAGGCGCTGTTGACTAGGCGTCAGCGTCAGTTGATGCTAAGATGGCGACCGCTCAACAGAAATCTTTTTGTGTTATTGAGTATGGCAGAAGTGAATCGACGACAGTTGTTCAGCATGCATTTCGAAGTATGGTGTCAAACCTCCTGATATGTGGTGTATTAAACGTTGGTATAAACAGTTTACAGAGAACGGGTGTTTGTGCAAAGGGAAAAGTTCTGGACGGCCGAGATGAAAATGTAGCACGCATCCAGCAAGCATTTGTTCGCAGCCCAGGAAAATCGACTCGCAGAGCTAGCAGAGAGCTGCAAATTCCACAATCAATTGTATGGAGAGTCCTACGAAAAAGGTTAGTTATGAAACCTTATCGGCCGGCCGAAGTGGCCGTGCGGTTAAAGGCGCTGCAGTCTGGAACCGCAAGACCGCTACGGTCGCAGGTTCGAATCCTGCCTCGGGCATGGGTGTTTGTGATGTCCTTAGGTTAGTTAGGTTTAACTAGTTCTAAGTTCTAGGGGACTAATGACCTCAGCAGTTGAGTCCCATAGTGCTCAGAGCCATTTGAGCCAAACCTTATCGTCTGAAATTGGTTCAAGCACTGTCTGCAGCTGATAAGATTAAAAGAATCGATTTCTGTGATTTTATCCTTGCTCAAATGGAACCAGATGAATCTTTCGTTTCAAAGATTGTGTTTAGTGATGAAGCAACTTTCCACACTAAAGGGAAAGTCAACCGTCACAATGTCTGTATATGGGGCACTGAGAATCCGCGGGAAACAACTCAGTATGAACGTGACTCGCCTAAGGTGAACGTTTTCTGTGTCATTTCAGCCAATAAAGTTTTTGGTCCCTTTTTCTTCGAAGGTGCTACTGTAACTGGACTACAGTATCTGGAGATGTTAGAGAATTGGCTGTTCCCTCAGCTCGAACAAGAAGCACAACAATTCGTATTTCAGCAGGATGGAGCGCCACCACATTGGCACTTATCTGTCCGTAACTACCTGAACGTCAACTACCCGAGGCGATGGATCGGCCGCCAGGCAGCCCGTGACAGAGCACTTCATCACTGGCCTCCAAGAAGCCCTGATCTTACCCCCTGCGATTTTTTCTTATGGGGGTATGTTAAGGATATGGTGTTTCGGCCACCTATCCCGGCCACCATTGATGATTTGAAACGAGAAATAACAGCAGCTATCCAAACTGTTACGCCTGATATGCTACAGAGAGTGTGGAACGAGTTGGAGTATCGGGTTGATATTGCTCGTGTGTCTGGAGGGGGCCATATTGAACATCTCTGAACTTGTTTTCGAGTGAAAAAAAACCTTTTTAAATACTCTTTGTAATGATGTATAACAGAAGGTTATATTATGTTTCTTTCATTAAATACACATTTTTAAAGTTGTGGTATTCTTTTTGAATCACCCTGTATAATTCTAATTACATGGAAGCTGGCCCCTGAGCGCTACTACCCTACTGCGCGACGAGGGACTACCGAAGCAGCAAGACACCACGTTAGTGATACAGCGACCAGAGAAGTACGTCCTTCTCGCTACAAACCCTCAGAGGCCGTTGTAAAATTCATGCGATATCTCCGAATATCGTGTCGGACCTCATTTGGCCCGAAGCAGTGCAACAACTAGATGTGGCATCGACTAACTTTTAAGGCGCTAGATGTCTCCCGCAGAAACACTAAGCCATACTTCCTCTATAGCCGTCCATAATTGCGAAAGTGTTGCCGGTACGCGGTGTTGTGCACGAAGTCAAACATTCGATGCGATTCATGTCGAGGGATCAGGGTTGTCAAATCATTCGCTCGAACTGTCCAGAATATTCTTCGAATCAAACGCGAACAGTTGTGGCACGGTGACATGCCTTTGTTGAATAGGAATACGGATTCTATGAATGGCTGCAAATGATCTCCAAATAGCCGAACATAGCCATTTCCAGCCAATGATCGGGTCAGTTGAATCAGAGGACAGTCCATTCCATTTAACACAGCCCACGCCATTACGAAGCCACCACCAGCTTGAACAGTGATCTTTGACAACTCAGGTCCATGACTTAGTGAGATCAGCGCCACACTCGAACCTTACCATCAGCTCTTATCAACTGAAGGGATTCATGTGACCAGGTCACCGTTTTCCTGTCATCTAGGGTCTAAGAGACATGATCACGAGTCCAGGAGAGGTGTTGCCGGCTATATCGTGCTGTTAGCAAAGGGATTCCGCTAATTTCGCTGCACTGTCCGAACGGCTACATTCGTCGTACGTCCCACATTAATTTCTGCGGTTATGTCACGCAATGTTGATTGTTGGCACTGACAACTCTGCGGCTGCTCTCGGTCGGTAAGTGAATACCGTCGGCCACTATTTTCTCCGTGGTCGAGAGGTAACGCCTGGAATTTGGTATTCACGGCACTCTCTTCACACTGTGGATTTCGGAGTATTGATTTCCCTAACGGATTCCCGAAATGGAATGTCCCATGTGTCTAGCCCAACCACCATTCTGCTTTGAAAGTGTTAATTCGCGTCGTGCGGCCATAATCACGTCGGCAAACTCTTCACACGAATTACCCGAGTACAATTGTCAGCCCCGCCAATGCATTGCCCTCTTATTCCTTGTGTACGCGGTGCTACCGCCATCTGCATATGTGCAGATAGCTATCCCACGGCCCACATCACCTCAGCTTAGAGGAACTTTGAAGCGGGGTTAGAACCTGTGAAAACACTTCAGCAATATTACTGTAAGCGCAACTTATCTTCAGAGCGATTACTTGCTTCACTTTCGAGATTCTGTGAAATGAACATTCTTGGAGCTTGATCCAGTTTTTGAAACATGTGGTACAAAAAGAAAAAAAAAACATTCAAGAGGAAGAAGTATTAAGAAAAAGACACGCCACAGGACACAAATCTGCATTTTGTATGAACATACGAGTAACGTAGGTCTACTGATGTTACAAGGCGGTTGTTCCTTATTTTAGATTATTTTTTGTGACAATATTTGTAAAAATTTCTATTTTTTTAAGCTATTTCTTTTACACAATTACTACAAGTAGATGTATCTATTGTTCCATTGATATGGAACAATCTATACGCTGGAAAATTTCAAATTTCACACTACTCTATTACTAGGAGCGTTCAATAAGTAGTGCAATACATTTTTTTCTGAAAGCTGGTTGCCGGCCGCTGTGGCCGAGCGGTTCTAGGCGCATCAGTTCGGAACAGCGCTGCTGCTGAGGCCGCAGGTTCGAATCCTGCCTCCGGCATGGATATCTGTGCTGTCCTTAGGTTACTTAGGTTCAAGTAGTCCTAAGTCTAGGGCACTGATGACCTCAGATGTTAAGTCCCACAGTGCTCAGAGCCATTTAAACCATTTGAAAGCAGGTTCGTTTTATTTGGCATGCCAATACATCATATTATTCCCAACTCTTTTTGGCTACAAAATCCTATTTTTCAACGTAATCTTCGTTCAATCTGCGGCCTTAACGCCACATTACTGGGACGGCCTGTATGCTCGCAAGCTACCAATCCTACGGCTCCACTGCTCGACGGAGGAGCCAAATTCTTGCTGCAGCAATAACCTCCCGATCATCCCGGTACTGCTTCCCGTGGAGTGCGTCCTTCACCGGGCCAAACAGATGGAAGTCGGAAGGTACGAGATCCGGGCTGTAGGGTGGATGAGGAAGAACAGTCCAATGAAGTTCTGAGGTATCCTTTCGGGTGTGCAAACTTATGTGAAGCCTTGCATTGTCATGGATAAGGAGAATCTGCTTTGCATTTTTGTGGGGACGAACACGGCGACGCTGTTTCTTCAATTTCCTGAATGTAACACGATACATTTCAAGGTTGATCGCTGCATCATGACGTAGGACATCAAACAGAAGAACCCCTTCAGAACCCCAGAAGACTATCACATTTCCGGCTGAGGGTGCGGTTTTGACCTATTTCTTTGAAGGAGACGCTGTGTGACGTCACTCCATGCATTGCAGTTTTCTTTCCGGTTGTAAGTGATGAACCTACGTTTCTTCGCCTGTGACGATGTTCGACAAAAAATTGTCACGATCTACATCTACATCTATATTTATACTCCGCAAGCCACCCAACGGTGTGTGGCGGAGGGCACTTTACGTGCCACTGTCATTACCTCCCTATCCTGTTCAAGTCGCGTATGGTTCGCGGGAAGAACGACTGCCGGAAAGCCTCCGTGCGCGCTCGAATCTCTCTAATTTTACATTCGTGATCTCCTCGGGAGGTATAAGTAGGGAGAAGCAATATATTCGATACCTCATCCAGAAACGCACCCTCTCGAAACCTGGACAGCAAGCTACACCGCGATGCAGAGCGCCTCTCTTGCAGAGTCTGCCACTCGAGTTTGCTAAACATCTCCGTAGCGCTATCACGCTTACCAAATAACCCTGTGACGAAACGCGCCGCTCTTCTTTGGATCTTCTCTGTCTCCTCCGTCAACCCGATCTGGTACGGATCCCACACTGATGAGCAATGATGAAGTATAGGTCGGACGAGTATTTTGTAAGCCACCTCCTTTGTTGATGGACTACATTTTCTAAGGACTCTCCCAATGAATCTCAACCTGGTACCCGCCTTACCAACAATTACCTTTATATGATGATTCCACTTCAAATCGTTCCGCACGCATACTCCCACATATTTTACAGAAGTAACTGCTACCAGTGTTTGTTCCGCTATCATATAATCATACAATAAAGGATCCTTCTTTCTATGTATTCGCAATACATTACATTTGTCTACGTTAAGGGTCAGTTGCCACTCCCTGCACCAAGTGCCTCTCCGCTGCAGATCTTCCTGCATTTCGCTGCAATTTTCTAATGCTGCAACTTCTCCGTATACTACAGCATCATCCGCGAAAAGCCGCATGGGACTTCCGACACTATCTACTAGGTCATTTATATATATTGTGAAAAGCAATGGTCTCATAACACTCCCCTGTGGCACGCCAGAGGTTACTTTAACGTCTGTAGACGTCTCTCCATTGAGAACAACGTGCTGTGTTCTGTTTGCTAAAAACTCTTCAATCCAGCCACACAGCAGGTCTGATATTCCGTAGGCTCTTACTTTGTTTATCAGGCGACAGTGCGGAACTGTATCGAACGCCTTCCGGAAGTCAAGGAAAATGGCATGTACCTGGGAGCCTGTATCTAACATTTTCTGGGTCTCATGAACAAATAAAGCGAGTTGGGTCTCATACGATCTCTATTTCCGGAATCCATGTTGAATCCTACAGAGTAGATTCTGGGTTTCCAGAAACGACATGATACGCGAGCAAAAATAATGTTCTAAAATTCTACAACAGATCGACGTCAGAGATATAGGCCTATAGTTTTGCCGATCTGCTCGACCCTTCTTGAAAACTGCAACTACCTGTGCTCTTTTCCAATCATTTGGAACCTTCTGTTCCTCTAGAGACTCTCGGTACACGGCTGTTAGAAAGGGGGCAAGTTTTTTCGCGTACTCGGTTTAGAATCGAATTGGTATCCCGTCATGTCCAGTGGACTTTCCTCTGTTGCGTGATTTCAGTTGCTTTTATATTCCTTCGACCCTTATTTCGATGAAAGCCATTTTTTCGTTCGTGCGAGGATTTAGAGAAGGAACTGCAGTGCGGTCTTCCTCTGTGAAACAGCTTTGGAAAAAGGTGTTTAGTATTTCAGCTTTACGCAATTCCGCACAGGTGGTCCTTCTTTGTTCTTTATGGTCCTCACTCAAGGGACGAGGAATGTAGCAGGCGCACACTGTTTGAGTTCCCCGGCTGGTGGATGAGAGTGTCCGCACGTTTCAACGTTGCAGGTGCCAAAGCTGTGTGCGGCCGGCCGGCACTCGGGACAGGTTTGCGCGACCTTGTTGCGATGATGACAGACGCCTCGCCCAACGACTCATCGTACTTTTGTTCACTGCCAGGTCTAGATATTCTGCAAGCGCCTCTGAATATCTGCGAGGGTCTGATTTTCCGCCAAATGAAACTCCGTTGTAGACGCCATTTTGAAGGCTACCTATACCGCTCCCACCTATCGGAACTATAGGGGCTGAAGAGGGAATATTCCACTTTGTCCCACAGCAGCCGGCAGCTGTTTCCGACAGGTTCTAGGTGCTTCAGTCCGGAACCGCGCTGCTGCTATTGTCGCAGGTTCGAATCCTGCCTCGGGCAGGATGTGATGTCCTTAGGTTAGTTAGGTTTAAGTAGTTCTAAGTCTAGGGGACTAATGACCTCAGATGTTAAGTCCCATAGTGTTTAGAGCCACAGCAAGTTGTGCCTTTTTTTAAACTGACATTGCGTGAAAAAGACACGTGTTGCATTCCTTATTGAAGGCTCCTCGTATATTGATATCTTTACAGGTCCTATTATACTTCTTTCAAGCACACCCATGATACTACCGTGTCTATGGGACATTCGCCCCCCTCCTCCCCCCCTCCCCCCACGCAGTCCACTCCAATGTCCCCCTACGTATCGACATCATCATTGTGTAACGGTTAATATGTAAAATGTATCGGTGTGGTAAACAAATGAGCGAGTGAGAAAAAATGCAACTGTACACAGTCTTGTCACGTCTCACAAAAAGGAACGAGGTACGAAGTTTGCGAACAGCTGAGAGTGTAGGGAGTCTGGACGGGCAAGGCTCTTAGCTGTACGCACACACACACACACACACACACACACACACACACACACACACACACACAGAGAGAGAGAGAGAGAGAGAGAGAGAGAGAGAGAGAGAGAGAGAGAGAGAGGGGGGGGAGGGACAGAATGGAGGCAGGCGGCGCGTGCTGTCCACAGCCGTGACCCGCCCACGCATAAAGGTCCGCCGTGCGCCGAAGCCGCTTGCGGCGCACAGTGGAGAACGGCGGACCGGAAAACGAAATCTAACAATGCCGAGCGATACGCAGCAGGCGCCGCAAGGGATGCTGTGGCGGCAGAGGAACGACGAGCAAGACGACAGCGGGACGTGACAACAGTGTAGAGTAGTTGTCACCTGATACTGAAGGGCACAAGTTACGGGCTATAACACACCAGGCGGCCTGGATGCGGCAGCTAATAAAACAATGACGTTTCACTGTCGTTATGATATCCTGGCTGCGGCAGCCATTAGAACATCGGATAAGTCTGTGGTGGCTTTCGACACGGAAAAATTTATTCGTGAAATTTTTTTCTGCAGTTTTTGTGTTTTACTAACGCTACGTTTTTGTATTTTATTTTACATTTTATCATCTGGGCGACCATTATTAGCTAGTGTCATAAATCTTTGCAGTTATTAGTTGCCACGGATTTTTGCAAGAACAAAGACTTCGCTTTTGCTTCAATAAAGAAATAAGTAAATCGTGACTGTAGTCACCCCATGACCCTTCAATTATTTTCAACTATTATTAAAAAATTATCATTTTTGTTTTTTGTACTCACTTCGAAGTAACTAACAGTTTTCCTTGTGGGGCTATACAAGCTCGCATAGAAGTATCCATACCGTAATAATTTCTTATATTTTGCAAAAGGTTATCAAATTATTGCACTGACATTCTTGTAAATTTAAAAATGACCAGAGTAGTTTCGAAGATCCTTAAAATAACTTTTCAATAAGCGTTTTGTGTGCAGCCCCAGAAGTAGAGGATGAATCAGTGTCATTTTTTGGCTTTTGTTTCTTATGAGACAAAAAGTAAACATATTCCATGTCTATTTCAAAGCTGAAAGGTCACGGATACAAAAACACGGGATCGCTTCACAAATCTGTTGATGTGTAACGCGGAGCGATGTTGGAAGTGGCTGCTGCGACGTATGTCGGAAAGGCAAGATGCTCTGTCGACAGCTGATTTGAATGACCAATGACTGAACAGCGGCAGATGACGCGTTTTGTAGCCCTGAATTCAAACTCGTGTCCTAACCTAACCACAACCTCGTGATGTGCGATGTAGCCGAGAAAACGGCGGTCAACAGTCTACGGCAGAACTAAAATCACGATCACTTCGATCACGGCTATTAGAGCTAACCTTTACGAGCAAACTCCACACAGAAAAAAAATGTAGTTTCAGCGCTAGAAGCAAACTGCAATTTCTGGCTATCATTTGTTACCTAAAAATATCCTAACACTGGCTTCATGAGCTGCCACGCTACCAATCGATGAGCATTCCTGGGTGGCACTTTGTTGCAGGTTACAGACGACACAGGCAGACTCGAAACGAAAAAAGAATGGTAGGAAAAAAAAGAGCAAATAAAAAATTAATACGATGATGAAAAATGACGCAGCGAATATTAGAAATAAAAAAATTGCTTTTAACTCAATTAACTGAATAAAAACAATAATCAAGTATTTTGGTTACTTTAGAAATTAAAAAATTACGCTAAATTTGACATGATTTGAACCGACGACATTCTAAAGGTGGGGTTATTGCACTAACCATTAGGCTCTGCCACATCAAGAAAGGATGCCGGACAAGGAATTGAAAGTGAGCTGACCAGTTGTGGAAATTTAACAAAGGCGAACAGTTCGGGCGTGACAATGACAGCTCTGAGTTGAGGAAACCAGGTCCAACGCATGGAGTGTCAATTATCAAGTACTTTCAATCGGACTATGCGGCGTTATAGCCCGTACATTCTGCAGGCAACCAGCTCGGGTGTCCACTCTTCGCCGCGAAAGAAAATCGCTTTAAAGTCTCTGTCTCCTACAAAAAACCACGTAACAAATGTGAAATTCGCGAATTGAATACATCTCTACAATGTCTCTAGGCATGAAGAAATCTGTTCTTAATTTCGATTAGGTGCGGAGATACATTTTTTTTTTCTTGAAACGTAATTTACGTGCCTGGAGTTGGTTCAAATGGTTCAAATGGCTCTGAGCACCATGGGACTCAACATCTTAGGTCATAAGTCCCCTAGAACTTAGAACTACTTAAACCTAACTAACCCAAGGACATCACACACACCCATGCCCGAGGCAGGATTCGAACCTGCGACCGTAGCAGTCCCGCAGTTCCGGACTGCAGCGCCAGAACCGCTAGACCACCGCGGCCGGCCCCTGGAAGTGGTGGAGACCTGTGCAGGCACGTACTGTACTTTGGACAGCAGAAGTGATAACACAGCGGGAGCCGACAATGCCAGTATAACTGCCACTGGAGTCCAGCTCGCAAGTGCCGGTTGCTTTAACAAGAGTACAGACCACAGTACGGTGTGTGGCGGAGGATGCCTATATCATTCCCCCCTTTCCTAGTCACGTCAGTCCCTCCTATGACAAGTGAAGGTGGACCCGACTGGCTAGGCGACGTGATTATAACACACACTGTTTACTTCATCGGTTTCTTAGCCACTGGTGTCCTTTATACTCATCTCCGTATCAAATGTCTGTCATCATGCCACAAGCACTGCAAAACCAGATTTGATACGCCCGGCACCTTGCCTGAACGTGTGTTTAACGCTAAATCTTCTTTATTTCAGTCACACGATTCCAGAACATCTCACCCAGTTTCCTGCGTGCCATTCAGATCCACTCCGCACTCAAAAGGTGGCAAAAGTTTTACCCGTTATCGTCGAGGTAGCCTGCCTCACGGCATAACCCAGCTGTTCAGTAGTACACCAGTATCCCTACTAGTATTCCTGTCACGTTGTCAACACTGTTCATACTTTTTCACCCTAATTAGATTCTTTTTCTCTTCTACTTCGGATGCTGATTTTGCGCTTTATTACTCGCTAGTCCCTGGACCACCGAGCGAGGTGGCGCAGTGGTTAGCACACTGGACTCGCATTCGGGAGGACGATGGTTCAATCCCGTGTCCGGCTATCCTGATTTAGGTTTTCCGTGATTTCCCTAAATCGCTCGAGGCAAATGTCGGGATGGTTCCTTCGAAAGGGCACGGCCGACTTCCTTTCCTAATCCGATGAGACCGATGACCTCGCTGTCTGGTCTCCTCCCCCAAAACAACCCAACCCAAGTCCCTGGACCAGTCAACTTCTTAGTCAAATTTTATTCCCTTCGACGGGACGTTAAACCCAGTCTTCCTTCCCTATTTTTATTGCCTCTGTACTTGCCAAGGATTTATATTATAGTTATTATTTGTATTTTCCAGCTACCAGTCACGTTTATAGACCAGTATTTTGTATTTAATTAAGTATCTTGAACGCCTTTCAAGAATGTTCTTCTCATGGTTCAAATGGCTCTGAGCACTATGCGACTTAACTTCTGAGGTCAACAGTCGCCTAGAACTTAGAACTAATTAATGCTAACTAACCTAAGGACAGCACACACATCCATGCCCGAGGCAGGATTCGAACCTGCGACCGTAGCGGTCGCTCGGTTCCAGACTGTAGCGCCTAGAACCGCACGACCACTCCGGCCGGCGTTCTTCTCATCATCAAGCGTTTATGCATACAGATGAATATTACTCAAAGATAAGATGTCTTCATCAAAACTGACAGAACCATCGCACCATAACAATTGATGCAAAACTGCCTCTATCGCGCACAAGCTGCGTTGCCAGTCACAACAAACAACGAGGCTCACTACACGTCAGCAGAAGACAACCACCGGACATCGATTTCTGGCCGCGTACTGCCAGCCCCCAGCCCCCCCCCCTTCCCCCAAATACCCAAGCAGCACATCCAACAGCAGAACAGCGAAAAAAGCCATATTCTACGTCAAGTTAGATTACGTCATTTTATCTTTAAGTCACATTATCTGTATACATAAACACCTTATCATGAGCAAAATATGCTTGAAACACATTGCACCATGTTAAACATAAAATAAATGAATGTTACCGGTAGTAGAAAAATATATATAATTATTCAACACGGTCACGGTTCCAGAACTTTGCCAGCAAGGCCACAATTAATTTCTGTTAGATATTACTATTCTCATTCGACAAGGAGATTATGTTACGAGGAAATTATTTAGTACAACACGACTGGCATTACGGTAATGCCATACATTCACTATTACCACTAAAAATTACTTACAGCTCAAGTACTGTGCACAATATAGAGATTACTCTCTCTGAGGATGTCTAGTTAGATACAAGGCAGCTTGCATGATGAAATAAATAAGTAAATAAACCATTCGCTCAAACTACAGTGCAAAGATGGTTGTCTTCATCTTCGCTCTGTAAAAGTTCGAATGTCTTCAAATTTAGCCTCGTGTTCATTACGTTAGGTGTCTGCTCAAGCAAGTAACGCGATTGTTGACATGTAGTGGAACAGCAGATTCCTAAATTTCGTCAGAAAGGCTCTCTTCGCAATGAAGAACGCCCTTCAAACAGCATATCCAGCCGCAATTTGATGAGAATATCAGCGAAGCTCTCACTCTAACTAAAAAAAACCGTGACATTTCGCACAACTCTTCTTTGACCCTTCGCTACCTCTTCCGTTAAACCAACTCGGTAAGTGTTCGGCCATCCAGAGAGACCAGTGGAATCCTTAAAAAGATCCCAGCAAAGGGATCGAAACGCTGAGTGCTCAACAAGTTTTAAGAGACCCAACGAATCATAGGGTTTTCGTCTTCAGTAACAACGACCACGAAAGCCTGCAGACTTTTATGCACCTTGGAAAAGCTTCCACATTCAGTATTCAAGAATTGGTCGGACGAAGGTTTTGTGAGTGACTGCGGTTGTGGGTTAATTTCTGCAATAAATCTCAGTCTTGCGTCTGCCTTCCCCCACGGTTATATGTGGCCGTCCCACCTCCAATATCACTCCACCTAGCGACGTCGGGCAGTGATGAGATATTGGACTAGCTATTGAGAGGATAGCATTTCAAATCACTATCCATATTTAGATTTGCCATGGTAACCTAAATCGTTTAAGGAAAATCTCTGGATAGTTTCAACGAAAATGGACATTGTCGATTTCCTGTCGACGGAACGTTAAACAATAGTCTTCCCACCCTTCTTCATATGGCTTGAGACATGTACTCCTAGACACTTGATAGTTAAAGGTAATTCAGTAACGAATCTCTTATCTAGATCTTTTCGTGTACATACGTGCATTACAGTAAATCAGATTTACGAGATGTATTCGAGAAGTAATGGCCATTCAGTCATTACAAACGAAAAAAATTGTTCGTCAGCAAAAGTTTATCTTTTTGGTTTTAATTTTCTATAAACTTACCGAACTATTCGACGCAATCACTTCTTAGTACTCTTACAAGGGAAACTCCCCATCGCACCCCCCTCAGATTTAGTTATAAGTTGGCACAGTGGATAGGCCTTGATAAACTGAACACAGATCAATTGAGAAAACAGGAAGAAGTTGTGTGGAACTGTGAAAAAATAAGCAAAATATACAAACTGAGTAGTCCATGTGCCATATAGGCAATAACAAGGAGAACGTGAGCTCAGGAGCGCCGTGGTCCCGTGGTAGCGTGAGCAGCTGCAGAAGGAGAGGTTCTTGGTTCAAGTCTTCCCACGAGTGAAAATTTTACTTTCTTTATTTTTGCATAGTTATTATCTGTCCGTTCGTTCATTGACGTCTCTGTTCACTGTAATAAGTTTAGTGTCTGTGTTTTGCGACCGCATCGCAAAACCGTGCGATTAGTAGACGAAAGGACGTGCCTCTCCAATCGGAACCGAAAACATTTGATCGCAAGGTCATAGGTCAACCGATTCCTCCACAGGAAAACACATCTGATATATTCTATACGACACTGGTGACGGCATGTGCGTCACATGACAGGAATATGTTGTCGACCCACCTAACTTGTACACTTTGCGAATGGGTAAAAAGATTCTTCTACCTTGCCCGATTTAGGTTTTCTTGTGGATGTGATAATCACTCCCAAAAAAGTGATGAAAACATAAGAGTTTGTCACATAAACTGAAAATAAAAAATTAAAGTTTTCACTCGATGGAAGATTTGAACCAAGGACTTTTCGTTCCACAGCTGCTCACCACGTTACCACGAGACCACGGCGCTCCGGCGATCCCTGTGTCCTTGATGTTGCCTATCTTCCCATGAACTACTCAGTTTGTATATTTTCCTTATTTTTTCACAGTTCCACATAACTTCTTCCTGTTTTCTCAATTGATCTGTGTTCAGTTTATCAAGGCCTATCCACTGTGCCAACTTATAACTAAATCTGAGGGGGGGGGGGGGGAGTGCGATGGGGAGGTTCCCTTGTTAGTAACGTTGCCCTAGCATGGGAACTGGACTACTTGACAACTTCTTCGCCATCTTCACACCTTTCTCCATCAGGACTGATTCTGGCTTTGGTGTAGGATATCCACATACAGTCGCCCTTAAGACTGCAGGAAAATCAAAATATATCCATTGCGTATACAGCGGTCCAAAAACATCCGTCCACTTTAGCCTCTGGCTTTTTCAGCAATTGCGCGTAATTTTTGATAGCCGAGCTTTTCCTTAATAGTCGTGTAAATATCTCCAACGTGAAGAAATTCAGCAGTGGTAGCACCAGTCAACCATCAAATCGCAGTATTTGATCCACTCATGACATTGTTGTTTGTTTTCACTCAAAGTCAAAAGACTAGTTTTGTCGATAGATGACACAGCATTCATGCTAGTTTCTGCACGTAATTATGTTGAGAGTCAGCTGTCACGCTGATCGTCTCCAACTGTATCTGCATTTCGTAACAGGTGCCACCTGTGTGGCGACGTCACCTCCCCGTTGTAACGGGACATCCTCCTCTAGCACTACTTTTCGTCAACAGTAGTTGTCGAGACCACTTTTCGTCAACAGTAGTTGTCGATACCAGTATTATTTTTCGAACTTTGGACAGGTTGCATTTCTGAAAAGTCTCATATAATTTTATACACAGTACTTTATATTTCAAGCTAAAATTTATGAAAATTAATTACTTTATAAAATGTTTTAGTCTCGATGCTATAATCGAGAAGTACTAGTTCTGAATGTACAGTAAAAATTATTTATTTTAGAAATGTTTGGAACTACGAACTATTGGCAAACTTGACTCTTCTATTATTAATTACGCATTACTGTACCGTTTACTATGTTTATTTCTTGGGTCATTTATGAAATAATAATCGAAAGTAATAATGTAAAAGAAACTAGCAGAAATTCATTTGTTTACAAAAATAGTGAACCCTTTGGAATATGGTTATTTCCGCGGAGTGAGTATTTTGTACGAACAATGTAATTTCGGCTTTGGTAATTTTAAAAATCAAAAGACTGTATGACATACTAAAATGTGGAAAATATATTTACGAAAAAACAAAAATTCTGCAATAAGAATCTTCAAATTTATTTAGATCAATGCTACCGTGATGACCTAAAATGTGACTTTTCAGCGTCAAGAATCAGACCCCTAGATAAGAAGAACTGGAACCACCTCTACATGACAAGCTAAGTAAACTAGCTTATTGTAATCTTCGCTCCTCTCAAATCTTCACTAAATGACTAATGTGGACAACAGCTGCAAGTGTGAAGGAGGGGCTAAATTACACTGTACGCAACTGCTTCAAATACGAATACAATCAGAGAGCTAGAACCGTTACCTGTATAATATAAGGGCGACAGCTGTTATCGTATAACATATGACAGTTGCTTGCCAAGAGACAAACGATATTGATGCTGTCGGGTCGGGCTGACGAGAAGACCAGCGCACTGCTTCGCGGGGGACCTAGTTCGAATATCGGTCGAGGCCCTGGTTGTCTGCGTGGGCGGCCTCTCCCACGCCTCGAGGGGCCACGCAGTGGCGCGGGGGCGGCGACGGGGGCAGGAGCGCGGGGGCGTGGCCTCCTGACCCAACGACTGCCGCTCTACTGGGTACGGACCGCGCGAGTCTGTGGGAAGCGCCTAGCCGCCTCCCGTTGGCAGTCGCTTTCCGCCTCCACCGCCGAGGTCGCTGACGCTCGTCTATGCGGCGGCACTCGAATGGGACGTAGCCGGTGTATTTACGCTCAGACATTACGAAAAGTCCGCGCTAGAGTCGGCGTAGGATGATCCTCGATAGCTAAGACCACTGTTGCCAGCTTTCAATTGCGAAGCGTAAACGGCTGCTAAAGAAGTCAGTAGACGACAATATAGTTGTGGCGTTGCCATAGAGACGTTTACAAAAAATTACATTATATGACTGACTGACGTGGGCGTGCGAAGCTACTGTGACCAGCCTACTGTCAGTAATCAACTCAACCGACTCAACTATAGCTACCCATATACACAACAACAAGTTGTTGTTGTTGTGGTCTTCAATCTGGAGTTGGAGCTCTCCATGCTAGTCTATCCTGTGCAAGTCTCTTCATCCCTACATAACTTCTGCAACCGACATCCGTTTGTATCTGCTTCGAGCCTTGGTCTCCCTCCACACTTTCCTCCCCCCTCCCCCCTACCTACATATACACTTTCCCTTCATCACAAAACTATATTTATTATTTTGAGCTTTTCCTCATTACAGAGGCTTATCTCCAACATAATAATTTACTTGGAAATTACAATACAAACAATAAACGTTCTTAAACTATAATCTCAAAATATTTCTCCAGGTGTTTCGATCTTGTGTGTCATCTTCCTCTGCGCCCATTCTCCTCACTGTGTGCTGTACATTTTGGAGCCAGGTGGTCACAGGTTGTCCTCTTCTTCTTCTCCCCTCCGGTTCCCACTCCAGTATCAATTTTGGTATTCTCGCTTCCTCCATTCGTCGTACTTGCCCGTACCACTGTAATTTCTTCCTATCCATTACGTCATATATTCTTTCTCTTATTTCCATTCTCCTTATTACTTCGGTGTTCCTTATCTTTTCTTTCCTGGAGATTCTTGCCGATCTTCTCCAAAAGTCCATCTCTAGAGCTTGTAATTTTTTAATGTTCTTCATGTTAATTGTCCAGGTCTCCGTTCCATACAGAACCACACTCTCTAATATCACAAAACTGACTATCGATAAATCCCGTCCTTTAGTCAACTTGTGCCACATCGCTTTTTCCTCCCCAATTCGAATGAGCACTTTCCGACCTACTCATCTAATTTTCAACATTCTCCTGTAGTACCACATTTCAAAAGCATCTATTTACATCTAGTCATAACTGATTAATAGCCAAGTACACTTTCGTATAAGGCTAAACCGGAAAAATATTTTCAGAAAAGACTTTATAATAGTTGAATTTATAGATTCGGTGTCAAGAGCTCGCGTAGCCGAGTGTGTGTGGGGCGGGGGGGGGGGGGGGGGGGGGGGGGAAGGTACGGTTATCGGTACTACCAGGGATTTTTCGTTGGTGGGAGGACTGGACCGGGGTATGACTGATACGTAGCGACTCCAAGGTCGAAACGTCGACAACGTCTGGGAGTGCGGAGTGCTGACCCCATGCCCCGCCATACCCTATTCAATGGTGAATAACGGAGGACGATATGGCGGTCGGTTGCTTTTCGCAAGGTCTACAGGTCCACATTGCAGGGTTTCCTTATTTTTCCGTTTACTCAATATTAAGAAATTTCGCTTTTCAGAAATGGTTTTCTTGCAATTGCCAGTCTGCCTTTTATATACTCTTTATTTCGGCCCTTGACAATTTATTTTGCTTCTCAAATAGCGAAACTCTTCTGCTCCTGTAAATCTCTTACTTCCTAATTCCTCACCATCGCTTTATTTGTAATGGAATGTAGTTAAATTTAACTACATTGCATTACTCTCCTATTACTTTTCTGGACGTTTTCTGGAAACATCCCCCAGGCTGTGGCTAAGCCATGTCTCCGCAATATCCTTTCTTTCAGGAGTGCTAGTTCTGCAAGGTTCGCAGGAGAGCTTCTGTAAAGTTTGGAAGGTAGGAGACGAGGTACTGGCAGAAGTAAAGCTGTGAGTACCGGGCGTGAGTCGTGCTTCGGTAGCTCAGTTGGTAGAGCACTTGCCCGCGAAAGGCAAAGGTCCCGAGTTCGAGTCTCGGTTGGGCACACAGTTTTAATCTGCCAGGAAGTTTCATATCTACGTTTATAGTGTTTGTAGATTTACGGAAAGCTTTTGACAATGTTGATTTGAATACACTCCTTCAAATTCTGAAGACAGCAGGGATAAAATACATTGAGCAAAAGGATCTCTACAACTTGTTCGGGAATCTTTATCTCTTTAAGCTTTTGCAATAACAAACAAAACTGCAGTAAGTGATAAAACTGTCATCTCCACTGAAGTGATCTGAAACCGGAAGACATATTGTCGCTGGATTTGCGTGTAACATCGACACCCACAGCACTGGGGCAACATTTACCTGATTACTTGGAAAAAAAAAACACGACAACAAATCAACTTTGATTCCACCAGGAACGGTTGTGCTCAGCGACCCCATACCATAAGGAAGGAAAGCCACATAGCAGTGAGTCGCAGTCCCATTAGAGTTTATTATTTTTGCAAAACTAAATTTCGGCTGCAAATAGCCATCTTCAGTGCATTTTCGTTACAGTTCAACAGACTCCCGGCATTCATATCACCATATGCTCTTACAGGTGTATAGGCAGAAGGACCCATTGTAAGAAGGGATGGTGACATGGACTGCCGCGAGTCTGTTGAGTTGTAACGAAAATGCACTGAAGATGGGTACTTATAGCCGAAATCTAGATTTGCAAGAATAATAAAAGCTAATGGGATGGCGACTGACTGCTGTGTGCCTTTCTTTCCTTACAACAACAAATCACTACAATTGCTGTATATCTCGTAACAATATAATCCACAGGCATGGAGCTCTACCATTATTACCACGTATAAATCAATGTCGTCAAATTTACCTGGATGCAGAACCTAGTCGTCCGCAGGAGTCGGCGCGCAGTTCGCTTTGCGATGCTCTGGAACACACAAAAAATCCCTCTTATGCAATGAGATATATCGATACACTGATGAAACAATCAAACACTTGCCAACTTTCTTAAAATTCATGTCTCTGTAGTTCTGCTACTGCGACGTAACAATTTTTGCACTTCTCGTTTTCTCCATTGGATTTTGAAGAGTTCACTGACCACGTATTACCTCCTGGAGAATAATTCGTCCGCAAGCCAGTCATTAATTACGCACAATGAGGCCTCTCGATTTCGATCCCCAAGATTTACCGCTCCGCATTTACCAGGATTCTGTACAGAGATTATCGTCAAAAATGGCTTAGAGTCTGCCCTGTTAGCCATTCGGTCTAACGCGGCACGTATCCGCCCGGCGGACGTGTGTCGAGGTCCGCCGGCTAACCTGTGGACGGTTTTTACGCGGTTCTCCAACTGCCCCTGTGAATGCGGGCTGGTTCCCCTTATTCCGCCTCAGCTACACTATGTCGGCGATTGCTGCGCAAACAAGTTGTCCACGTACACGTACACCACTATTACTCTACAACGCAAACATAGGGGTTACATTCGTCTGGTGTGAGACATTCCCTGGGGGGTCCACCGGGGGCCGAACCGCACAATAACCCTGAAAGAGTGGTTCGGTGTGGGGCGGCGGAGGGCTGAAGTGGACTGCGGTAGTCGTCGTGGGGTTGTGGACCACTGCGGCTGCGGCGGGGACGGAGCCTCTCCGTCGTTTCTAGGCCCCCGGTTAACATACAATGCAATGCAATACAATGGCTTAGTGATATTGTTGAAAGCGCTTGGCATTTTTATTGTGTAAGACTCGCGGCCATTGTGTCAATGACGGTTTTTACTTAACATACGCGGTTCGCAAAGTCTTTTCTTATTTTTTCAGATACGACCAGTTTCGGATTTACAAACATTTCATCATTAGATTTATGCCTTGTTACAAACTACCACGTCCCCTCTAGAACCTGAGTCATATCGGAGGAAACCCGAAAAGCGTCATATTTGAAAGAATAAAAAAAAAGAAAAAAAACGAGAAGCCACCCGAGACAAAGAAACCTTTTACAGCTGAAAGTACACATTACTAGATGTTAAAAATACCAGTAAACATGGGTGCGAAAAAGAATCGTTCATGAGATAATTCTGAAATTTTATTGAGAATGCGTTTTGGAGACTTTGCTCCACAATCAGGCGGCAATTGCGATGTTTCGCCCGGGCGCATTGCTCCCGGGAAAACCAACGACGTCGAAATATCTGTAATTGTGTGTATCTTCGTTATGTACTTTCCTACAGAGATCCACAGTTGAGCCTTAGTTACACACTCACTGGTTACAAGGGTGTAGTTTATGAAAAGTATGTGTGTGTGTAAAGTAGAAACGCAGAGCTCTTGAGGAAATTATCCAACGAAGAAACACAGGAGTGAACATACTTCGACATCGTAGGTTTCCGCGGCAGCACTGGGCCTGAACAGCCGCAACTATCAGCTGTCAGTGGAGCAAAGCGTGGGCAACTCAACGTAAACGAAAACTTGAAGCTTAGAGACTGTTTGCATTCTGTGGTTTTTATCTACAAACAATCACGAAAACAGGTTGCCAAACATGTTTACGTTTAAAAATGTGAATATTTGTTGATACCAGCTGCTGAGAGATTCATTGTTTAAAATCGAGTTAGGAAAATGGCAATGGTTAACAAACCTTTTCGATACTTTGGTAGACATACGCTTCTGTTGTGACATCTTCCAGGATTTCTTGAGGATGTTCTTTCGACCAACGCCAGAGTATGTTGTGCATACGGCTTTGACTGCCGATACGCGCCTTTTATAAGTTACATCACTACAGATCATGATATAACCAGTACAACTCACCAACACAAAGTATTATATATCCGATCAACTCTTGTAAGTAAGCTGGACCACCGGCCTATTAACCTTCCCGCGCTTTGAGGTGCCATGTCACGGATTGCTCGGCCGCTCCTGCCGGAGGTTCGAGTCCTACCTCGGGCATGGGTGTGTGTGTTGTTCTTAGCATAATTTAGTTTAAGTAGTGTGTAAGTCTAGGGACCGATGACCTCAGCTGTTTGGTTCCTTAGGAATTCACACAGATTTGAACATTTTCTTTACTAACCATCCGAAACAAACACCACAGCCGACTACCAAATGGTTCAAATGGCTCTGAGCACTATGAGACTTAACATCTCAGGTCATCAGTCCCCTAGAACTTAGAACTAGTTAAACCTAACTAACCTTAGGACATCACACACATCCATGCCCGAGGCAGGATTCGAACGTGCGACCGTAGCGGTCGCGCGGTTCCAGACTGAAGCGCCTAGAACCGCTCGGCCACACCGGCCGGCAGCAGACTACCCCAGTCACATGTTTGACTATGCTGATGTTTCTTTGACGCCTTCTCCTCTACAACTCAGCGTCTGTATTTTTATGTTTAAGCTCCATCACATCGCCTCTGCTATCAGACGGCTTTCTACTGCATCTCTTATCAACACATTCCATCTTCACGTTTTCCTATTCCATACATCCGTCACTTTCTGTGAACAAAATATCTGTTTACTGTGTATCGTACCAGCTTTGTGGTTGGATTCAGGACTTAACTAGCAGATAGAACGTAATTTTTAACGGGATGAAATCGTCTGAATGTAAAAGTAACTGCCTACCACCAGAGTGTTTTATAGGACTGCTGCCATTCGCGATAATTTTTGTCTTAAAGCTTGCAACATTGACATGACAAAAAAGAGCTTTTCTTTTGCAACAAGTTCTATTCATTCACCACGGAGATTTAGGTTTCTTATGTTGTCCTCAGGCGAGAAGTGACTCTTGCAGCGTCATGTAAAATAACCAAAGAAGAAACAGAGTTATCAGATAACGCAGAAGTTGAGATATTTAGAAATGCTAAGTTTATCCTTGATTCCAATTTTATGCAAGACGAAATTTTGTAATAAAAATCGTATCGTTGTGATTATGCAGTTTTTTCATTTGTCTCTGGTCCGTTTATCTAAGTACTTTCCTTACCGCGTCACGTGCCAGTACGCCAGCAGGCGAAACTTAATTTAACAGAGATGAGAGGTCAAAATGGTTTTCATTCATTTGGAACTATGTTGGATTTTTGACACATATGCTGAGGTTAATTATATTTTCAGTAGTTGCATGTTTCTGCCTTTCTTCGCGGCACGGAGATCACATTGTCCCTTGTAAGGATGTGTTTCGTCAGGAGCAAATTTTATACGGTCGTCAGCTTCTCTAATTTTCAGCCTCCCATCAGACATAATTTTTAGAATGGCGGGGGGTGGGGAGATGAATAGCGACAATGTATAATTTTTTCTTGTTACACATAGTAAATTCTTGCATGTGACGACGTCTTTCAGACGATGCCATTTCAATGACTTCCATTTTTTGGGGGGAACTTAGCACCACAATCAGAGACAAATGACGAGACATTCCTTTTATAGCACGCAGGCCCTCCTACTCATTCTAGGAACCTGGATACTAAATCAAAAAGTTCTGATGAAGGGCACAGATTACTGAATAAAAAGGGATGAATTTAAAAGTGAAAGAAATCGTGAGAAAATCTATGCCACCCGTAGATGAAATTAGAGCACTGCTCCCGGAAGACTGGCACCGTTTCCGGGGTACAGCAAGGACAGGAAGACGAGTTCAGGGCAACTACTTAGTTTAAAGTTTTTGCAGCTCATCAGGGGAAAGATTCAGTATGTGACGGACCAGGGATTACACTCGGACTATCGGAAAGGATAAACCAAATACAGGTTGGAAGTGCAACTTATAAATTTTTGGTAGCAGCTAAGCTATAACCATAGTGTACGCGAAAGAACTTGCCCCCTTCTAACAGCCGTGTACCGAGAGTCTCTAGAGCAACAGAAGGTTCCAAATGATTGGAAAAGAGCACAGGTAGTCCCAGTCTTCAAGAAGGGTCGTCGAGCAGATGCACAAAACTATAGACCTATATCTCTGACATCGATCTGTTGTAGAATTTTAGAACACGTTTTTTGCTCGCGTATCATGTCGTTTCTGGAAACCCAGAATCTACTCTGTGGGAATCAACATGGATTCCGGAAACAGCGATCGTGTGAGACCCAACTCGCTTTATTTGTTCATGAGACCCAGAAAATATTAGATACAGGCTCCCAGGTAGATGCTATTTTTCTTGACTTCCGAAAGGCGTTCGATACAGTTCCGCACTGTCGCCTGATAAACAAAGTAAGAGCCTACGGAATATCAGACCAGCTGTGCGGCTGGATTGAAGAGTTTTTAGCAAACAGAACACAGCATGTTGTTCTCAATGGAGAGACGTCTACAGACGTTAAAGTAACCGCTGGCGTGCCACAGGGGAGTGTTATGGGACCATTGCTTTTCACAATATATATAAATGACCTAGTAGATAGTGTCGGAAGTCCCATGCGGCTTTTCGCGGATGATGCTGTAGTATACAGAGCAGTTGCTGCATTAGAAAATTGTAGCGAAATGCAGGAAGATCTGCAGCGGATAGGCACTTGGTGCAGGGAGTGGCAACTGACCCTTAACATAGACAAATGTAATGTATTGCGAATACATAGAAAGAAGGATCCTTTATTGTATGATTATATGATAGCGGAACAAACACTGGTAGCAGTTACTTCTGTAAAATATCTGGGAGTATGCGTACGGAACGATTTGAAGTGGAATCATCATATAAAAGTAATTGTTGGTAAGGCGGGTAACAGGTTGAGATTCATTGGGAGAGTCCTTAGAAAATGTAGTCCATCAACGAAGGAGGTGGCTTACAAAACACTCGTTCGACCTATACTTGAGTATTGCTCATCAGTGTGGAATCCGTACCAGGTCGGGTTGACAGAGCAGATAGAGAAGATCCAAAGAAGAGCGGCGCGTTTCGTCACAGGGTTTTTTGGTAACCGTGATAGCGTTACGGAGATGTTTAACAAACTCAAGTGGCAGACTCTGCAAGAGAGGCGCTCTGCATCGCGGTGTAGCTTGCTCGTCAGGTTTCGAGAGGATGCGTTTCTGAATGAGGTATCGAAGATATTGCTTCCCCCTACTTATACCTCCCGAGGAGATCACGAATGTAAAATTAGAGAGATTCGAGCGCGCACGGAGGCTTTCAGACAGTCGTTCTTCCCGAGAACCATACGCGACTTGAACAGGAAAGAGAGGTAATGACAGTGGCACGTAAAGTGCCCTCCGCCACTCACCGTTGGGTGGCTTGCGGAGTATAAATGTAGATGTAGATGTTTATACTTGCTGTAGGATGGATGTTTGGGTCCAACAGTTGCGCTACCACCGTGGGAAAGCTCTCATAAGGCGTACGCAAAAACGCGTATTTCCGAAATTAAAAGGAGGATTCAATGCAACACCGGTAGAAGCACTGTTAGTAGTTCTGGGAATGTATTCAACCGGTAAACTGCCATGCACAGAATTGCTCGCTACTGGCCGAGGAAGTGGGACACAGAGTAGGTGAGAACAGGTAACTGAAGTCTTCGATACCTCTTCACCGTCTCACAAACAAACTGTCAGTTTTCAGCTTAACCTAGACCTCAGGCTAAGCTATATATCAGGCTGTCCCCAAAACCGAGAACTCAAAAAATTATGTGTTGTCACTGTTCTACTTCTCCTTGTAAACGTATGACATCACACGTCACATCATTACATCACGAGTCAAAGTCAACGTTCGATACCAGTTAGTTGAATCCTTATTTTACATACCTTTGGTGAAACTGATCCCTCGAAGGTACTGCACTGTACCAATGTGATGTGCGAAATACTTAATTGTAGTCGCTTAATAACGGTGTCAGGTCGCACGTTTCGTTCGTATTTTCTATTTCACGGACAAACGCTTTTCACGTCTCGTGTAAACGTGCTCATTTCTGGAACGACGAAAGAATCGTTGGGAATGGAGAAAGGTACTAGGTCTGAGAGGTGGGAATCAGTTCCGCCCCACCCTCTCTACGCCCAATGTGCTGAGAGAGTGACAGCCGACTTAAGGGGCTCCGGAAAGGCTCAAAATCATGAAAAGTTCAATTTTTACTTTTTTGCGTTTTCTGAATCTGCAGAGTATTACCTTTTAATAGATATATAACTTATTCAATTCCGAAGACTACAACTATTTTTAAATTTTTTTGAAATGTGTTCTACATGGGCGTGACCCACTGTGGAGCTGTTAAACTGCTGTCAAATGGTGTTATTATTAACGTCCGTGTTCATCAGGTACATTTTAGTGATGTGAGATAAAGTATGTGTTGTGGCTAACCTGTGATGGTTCAATGTATATCGCTGGTGTGATTGTCGATTGTTTCATGTTTATTTACTCTGTCGTTATCTCGAAAATATTCGTAATTAATTCTGTTTCTTGAGTCTCTGTTTTGTTGAAGTATAGTAATGAGTAAAAGTAAAGTTATTAGAAATCCTCTGAAGGCTTTTAAGAAAAGGAGAAATGTTGGAAAGCCAATGGTATGTGTTATTACTGTAAACAATAAAGACGATAACCAAGTGAGTGAACCTAACCTCTCAAGTACACCTGCCCATAGCAGTCAAAGTGGGAAAGAAAATACTTCACAGAAGAAGTTTGGTTCAATGAGTGAAAACTATGAATCTTTTATGGGCGAATCGGATGTGAATGAAATATTTGATATGTCGGTTCTCAAAGGAATTTTTTCAAACTGTGTAAGATGTATTCATTGTAGTGAAGTTGGTCTGGAACTCTCCATAATAAAGCACGTAGGACTTGCTAGTGAAATACAACTGAAATGTGATAAGTGTTCATACATGACCACCTTTTGGAACAGTGTTGCAGTAACTGCAACTGAAGAAAATGGTAGCAAAATCTACGAACACAACAACGAGCGATGCTTGCTTTAGACAAGGAACGCCTTCGGGCTGCAGACAGGGCTGTAAAGAGTCTAGAAATACAAGCAAGAGTGAACAGGAGGAGGAACAAGAGGAAGCTGGAGGAGGAGTTTGCAGAGGATGAAGATAATCGATCCTATGGACCTGGAATGCACTAAAAAGTTAATCCAATCTTTGTCGCTCGATTCCCAAAACTTTTATTTTCTCATACTAATTACATGTTTTCTAAGGATCTTCCAAACATATTTGTTTCAAACTTTCAGTAAATGTTACACAGTACCTTCTGCATAATTTAACACAGCCTTTTTCCAAAAAACTGTATATTTTTGAATATATAAATAAAAAATTGCAAAAAAATGTTGTGAATTTTCATTACAATTGAAAAAAATCATCTTTAATAACTGAACTAAAACTTTGTAAAATCCCTGTGTTAAGTTGTAGCCCATATTCCAATAAATAATCTGTAAAAATTTCAACTTCCTACCTCAAATACTTTGTGAGGAAAGATGTAATTTATAAGCGTTATTTTAACATTGCAAGTATAGGACGTTCCGGAGCCTCTTAAACACGGAACAGTGACGGTGCGTGAGAGAGCGCGAACAACATAGCGGCAGGCGTCTCCCTGAGCTGTGGATCTCTGGTCCAGTCTGAAGCGACTCGGCCTGTATGCTGGCGCCTCGCCCGGGAATTCACGAAGCCAGGGAAAGCTAGCTGTTTGGCGGCCAGCTGATCTACAAGGCAAAAGGTCTCTCTGTTCCCGCGGTTGCTGCGAGCTTGCATGTTATAGTAACTCTGACATGACGCGCGCTATGCCTTTACAGACATACGAGAAGATATTCGCACGAATGATGAAAGCGAGTGTTGATCGTTGGAGGATACCGTAATGCGCAAGCAAATGTGAAGGACGACAGCTCTACCTTCCCGTGTGTAAATGGCTTTAGTTTTACTTGGTGCGTCGGATTAGAACTGAAATTCCAGCTTTCGACGATAACCCCCACCGTCTTCTTCGGGGGGCAACTCACTGCCGTCATGCAACTAGAGATCGTGTCGATGTATGTGGTGCTGGTGGCGCCCACTGGAACGTAAACAGCTCGACGAATTCCTCTGCGGTCTGACAACGCTGGAAGTTCGCTTCCACGCACCACTAAGGTAACACAGCCGGTCCCCACTTCAAGATACTGTTGCTCGCCCTGATCTCTACGGCCTTCGTGATAACCGTGTCCGCAGTGGAGGAATGTTTTTGACTGACGGAATGGTCACGGGCTCCAAATACTGTCATTCTATACAACTATAAAAGTGCGAAACTTTCGCAGAGGTCCCCTGGTTTATTGTGTCTGTCGACCGTCCAAAAAGATGCTGCGCCCGGTTAAGGATAGTGTTGCAGTCATAGTCTCTGGATCTTACAACATATCTTCGCAGTGCTAAAGCGACTATATACAGTATGCAATCAAAAGTATCCGGACACCCCCCAAAACACACGTTTTTCATATTACGTGCAGTGTGTTGCCACCTACTGCCAGGTACTCCATATCAGCGACCCCAGTAGTCATTAGACAACGTTAGAGAGCAGAATGGGGCGCCCCGCGGAACTCACGGACTTCGAACGTGGTCAGGTGACTGGGTGTCACTTGGGTCATACGTCTATACGTGTGATTTACACATTCATAAGCATCCCTTGGTCCACTGTTTCCGCCGTGATAGTGAAGTGCAAACGCGAAGGGACACGTACAGCACTGAAGCGCACAGGCCGACGTCGTCTGTTGACTGACAGGGACTCCCGCCGGAGATTCGAGTCCTCCCTCGGGCATGGGTGTGTGTGTGTGTATTGTTCTTAGCGTAAGTTAGCTTAAGTAGTGTGTAAGTCAAGGGACCGATATCCTCAGCACTTTGGTCCCTAAGGAATTCAGACACACACATAAATACAGCTTTCCTGTTTGCTAACAATGTTTCACTAGTGCATTTTTATACCTATATATTTATATATTAAAAGGTATATCGCCTATGTGTGTCTAAGCATTTGTTACAGTAACGACTAAAAATCTGAAACGTCGGAATGGCACATTTTGAGATTTATTGGTAACAATGTTTTCCTTTTATATAGATACGTGTGTGTGTGTTAAAAATATACATATATTAAAGAATTAGGTACTTGAAAACACGACAGTATTAGAATTCAAAGCAGCTGGTCAACATTTCCCCTTTTATTTCAGATATATCCAGTAGGCATCTACATAAACACTTGAGTATTCGAATGCAACATTGTGTCAAAATATCAAATGGTTCAAATGGCTCTGAGCACTATGGGACTCAACATTTTAGGTCATAAGTCCCCTAGAACTTAGAACTACTTAAACCTAACTAACCTAAGGACATCACACACACCCATGCCCGAGGCAGGATTCGAACCTGCGACCGTAGCAGCCCCGCGGTTCCGGACTGCAGCGCCAGAACCGCACGGCCACCGCGGCCGGCGCCAAAATATCAAAGCATCTTATGAAGAACTGTTGGAGATTTGAGATTTTGAACATCCACGGTTGTACATACATAGAAAATGCAGATGTTCCTAATTCCAAATCTCGTTAAGTTTTTGACCGATTGCTTCGGAATTTTGACACAACGTTGCTTTCGTATACGTCCGCATTTTTGTACCTATTTTTTAAATGTATGTAATACATAAATTTATATAAATGTAATAATACGAAAACGTTGTTATAAAACATCTCAAAAAGATGCATATACGAGGTCATTCAATAATTAAGGAGACAAATTGGTCTGCGGAAAAAACTGTTAGTAGGGCAAGTTTGGTACTTTTATGGCTTTGAGTTGGCATCACTAGGATATGGCCTGGTCAGCTAATGTATCAACATCGTTTTGGTTGTTGTTGTTGTGATCCTCAGCCCTGAGACTGGTTTGATGCAGCTCTCCATGCTACTCTACACTGTGCAAGCTTCTTCATTTCCCAGTACCTACTGCAGCCTACATCCTTCTGAATCTGCTTAGTGTATTCATCTCTTGGTCTCCCTCTACGATTTTTACCCTCCACGCTGCCCTCCAATACTAAATTGGTGATTCCTCGATGTCTCAGAACATGTCCTAGCAACCGATCCCTTCTTATAGT
This sequence comes from Schistocerca piceifrons, assembly GCF_021461385.2. Lineage (NCBI taxonomy): Eukaryota > Metazoa > Arthropoda > Insecta > Orthoptera > Acrididae > Schistocerca > Schistocerca piceifrons. Next base: position 1,218,809,353 of record NC_060138.1, read on the forward strand.
CAAGTTGTGCCACAAGCTCCTATTCTCCCCAATTCTATTCAATACCTCCTCGTTAGTTATGTGATCTACCCATCTAATCTTCAGCATTCTTCTACAGCACCACATTTCGAAAACTTCTATTCTCTTCTTGTCCAAACTATTTATCGTCCACGTTTCACTTCCATACATTGCTACACTCCATACAAATACTTTCAGAAACGACTTCCTGACACATAAATCTATACTCGATGTTAACAAATTTCTCTTCTTCAGAAACGCTTTCCTTGCCATTGCCAGTCTACATCTTATATCCTCTCTACTTCGACCATCATCAGTTATTTTGCTCCCCAAATAGCAAAACTCCTTTACTACTTTAAGTGTCTCATTTCCTAATCTAATTCCCTCAGCATCACCCAACTTAATTCGACTACATTCCATTATCCTCGTTTTGCTTTTGTTGATGTTCATCTTATACCCTCCTTTCAAGACACTGTCCATTCCGTTCAACTGCTCTTCCAAGTCCTTTGCTGTCCCTGACAGAATTACAATGTCATCGGCGAACCTCAAATTTTTTAATTCTTCTCCATGGATTTTAAATCCTACTGCGAATTTTTCTTTTGTTTCCTTTACTGCTTGCTCAATATACAGATTGAATAACATCGGGGATAGGCTACAGCCCTGTCTAACTCCCTTCCCAACCACTGCATCCCTTTGATGTCCCTCGACTCTTATAACTGCCATCTGGTTTCTGTACAAATTGTAAATAGCCTTTCGCTCCCTGAATTTTACCACTGCCACCTTCAGAATTTGAAAGAGAGTATTCCAATCAACATTGTCAAAAGCTTTCTCTAAGTCTACAAATGCTAGAAACGTAGGTTTGCCTTTCCTTAATCTTTCTTCTAAGATAAGCCGTAGGGTCAGTATTTTCTCCGCCGGCCGGAGTGGCCGAGCGGTTCTAGGCGCTACAGTCTGGAACCGCGCGACCGCTACGATCGCAGGTTCGAATCCTGCCTCGGGCATGGACGTGTGTGATGTCCTTAGGTTAGTTAGGTTTAAGTAGTTCTAAGTTCTAGGGGACTGATTACCTTAGAAGTTAAGTCCCATAGTGCTCAGAGCCATTTTTTGAGTATTGCCTCACGTGTTCAAACATTTCTACGGAATCCAAACTGATCTTCCCCGAGGTCGGCTTCTACTAGTTTTTCCATTCGTCTGTAAAGTATTCGCGTTAGTATATTGCAGCTGTGACTTATTAAACTGATAGTTCGGTAATTTTCACATCTGTCAACACCTGCTTTCTTTGGGATTGGAATTATTGTATTCTTCTTGAAGTCTGAGGTTATTTCACCTGTCTCGTACATCTTGCCCACCAGATGGTAGAGTTTTGTCAGGACTGCCTCTCCCAAGGCTGTCAGTAGTTCTATTGGAATATTGTCTACTCCCAGGGCCTTGTTTCGACTCAGGTCTTTCAGTGCTCTGTCAAACTCTTCACGCAGTATCGTATCTCCCATTTTATCTTCATCCTCTTCCATTTCCATAATATTGTCCTCAAGTACATCGCCCTTGTATAGACCCTGTATATACTCCTTCCACCTTTCTGCTTTCCCTTCTTTGCTTAGAACTGGGTTTCCATCACAGCTCTTGATATTCATGCAAGTGGTTCTCCTTTCTCCAAAGGTCTCTTTAATTTTCCTGTAGGCAGTATCTATCTTACCCCTCTTGAGATAAGCCTCTACATCCTTACATTTGTCCTCTAGCCATCCCTGCTTAGCCATTTTGCACTTCCTGTCGATCTCATTTTTGAGGCATTTGTATTCCTTTTTGCCTGCTTCACTTACTGCATTTTTGTATTTTCTCCTTTCATCAATTAAATTCAATATTTCTTCTGTTTCCCAAGGGTGTCTACTAGCCCTCGTCTTTTTACCTATTTGATCCTCTGCTGCCTTCACTATTTCATCCCTCAAAGCTACCCATTTTTTTTCTACTGTATCTCTTTCCCCCATTCCTGTCAATTGTTCCCTTATGCTCTCCCTGAAACTCTGTACAACCTCTGGTTCTTTCGGTTTATCCAGGTCCCATCTCCTCAAATTCCCACCTTTTTGCAGTTTCTTCAGTTTTAATCTATAGTTCATAACCAATAGATTGTGGTCAGAGTCCACATCTGCCCCTGGACATGTCTTGCAATTTAAAACCTGGTTCCTAAATCTCTGTCTTACCATTATGTAATCTATCTGATACCTTTTAGTATCTCCAGGGTTCTTTCATGTATACAACCTTCTTTCATGATTCTTGAACCAAGTGTTAACTATGATTAAGTTATGCTCTGTGCAAAATTCTACCAGGCGGCTTCCTCTTTCATTCCTTAGCCCCAATCCATATTCACCTACTATGTTTCCTTCTCTCCCTTTTCCTACTATCGAATTCCAGTCACCCATGAGTATTAAATTTTCGTCTCCCTTCACTACCTGAATAATTTCTTTTATCTCATCATACATTTCATAAATTTCTTCGTCATCTGCAGAGATAATTGGCATATAAAGTTTTACTACTGTAGTAGGCGTGGGCTTCGTGTCGTTTTGGTTATGACCTCAAAAATACATTTCAAGATAGCGTGTCCGCTGAATGATCCACATTAGTTGAACAACATTCTGTTATTCGTTTTTTACTTGCTGAAGGCGAGAAACAAGTGAATATGTACTGTAGAATGTGTAAAGTTTATGGTGAAGGTTGTATGAATCGTGCAAATTTTTACAAGTGGACAGAGCAGTTCAAAAATGGTCGCGACTATGTGACTGACGAGCACTGTTCTGGCCGACCAGTTGCTGTTACAACTCCCTCACTTGAAAGTTGAATCGACGACATTATTCGTGCCGACTGCCTTGTGACTATAGAAATTATAGCTGATAAGGTTCGACTTAGTACTGGTACAGTTCATAACATTATTTGTAACAATCTGAAGTTCCGCAAAACATACGCAAGATGGGTCCCAAAGGAGTTGACGCAACTACGTAAGGAAACAAGGTTGAGAGTGTGCATAGAGCTAAAGAAACGTTATGAAAGAGAAGGTGAGCACTTCCTCAACAAAATTTTAACTTGTGGTGAAACTTGGGTTTGCTGTTATGAGCCAGAATCAAAAGACAAACCATGGAGTGGAAGCACACCAGCTCACCTGTCAAGAAAAAATTCAAAACCCAAGCAGCAGCCGGGAAAGTCATGTTGAAGGTGTTTTGAGATGCTGAATGTCCAGTTTTTTTGTGATTATCTCGGAGAGCAGCATACAACGAACAGCAAATACTACTCGGATTTGCTTTTAAACAAGCTGAAGCCAGCCATGAGAGGGAGATGTCATGGATCTCAGAGGACAGGTGTGATTCTCCAGCAAAACAACGCACGTTCTCATATTGGTCAACTAACCCGCGGATCCATCGAAAAAATAGGCTGGGAAGTACTGCGTCATCACCCTTAAAGTTCTGATTTAGCAGCTAGTCATTTCCATTAGCTTGGTGCACTGAAGGAGGAATTACGTGCGAAGAGGTTCCAGGACAACGAGGACGTGTAAAAGTTTGTTCAGACATCAAGATAAGGAGTTCTTTGCAGCCGGAATAAAAAAAAGCTTGTAGCCCGATGGAAAAGTGCATAAATGTTCAAGGAGACTATGTTGAACAGTAGAAAAAGTATTCTTTTGTAAAAATAAACGCTTTTTTCTCCAGACTAATGTGTCTCTTTAATTAGTGAATGACCCACGTACATATATTATATACCGTACATTACAGTATTAGGACCTAAAACATGACCGAATTATAATGCAACATTGTGTCAAAATTTCTAAGCAATCGGTCAAGAACTTTATGAGAAACACGATTTTGAACAAACGAACATTTACAGTTTTATTTATATAGATGTTAAGAACTGCCTCTTTTACAGAAGCGGTTTTCTTGCAATTGCCGGCCTGCCTCTTATATCATCTCTACTTCGACCACCGTCAGTCAGTCTGCTGCTCGAACAGCAGTACTCATGTAGCTGGTTTAGTTTCTCATTTCATAACCTAAACCCGTCTACTTCGTTTGGTTTAATTCAGACACTTGTACACTAGTGAAATCTGCTTTACGTTATGACTACTTCAGATGTGGTGAGTCTGCGGTACTGCATTTTATAAAGCATGGAGCGGCCTGTCTTTCTACCGGCGGACTTGACAGCCCGCGAAATGTTCACGCGATTTGCACCGCTGCGTCGTCTTCCACTTGGCAAAGCTCAAAGAAGTCAGGCAGGAAGAAGCGTTGCTGCGGTTTGGCGACGTCAGCATTCGGAGAAAAACCGCCTCGCCCGACCCTTCCTGCAGGAGGCGACTGCGGGGTCGATCGGCTGCAGTACATGTCGGCGCCTGCACTGGAGGAACCAAAGCCGTGCGGCCACGTAACGCGCTGAGGAAAGTACACAGGGTGTCCCAGAAATGCTGCGACAAACTTCGACGGGTTGTGGAGGGGGCCTCGAGGAACAATTCGAGGGTAGGAACCGGTGTCCAGGAATGTCATCCAGCGACGCTACAGGCCGTCAAGGTTATAGGCGCCGGCGCCTGCCGCTAGCCCACCCCTTCGGCAGCAAAGGTGACTTTACGCTGACGCACCATAAGGGGGAACATGTCGCAATGCGGCTTTTTATTCAGTGATCGCGACTGACTGCCACGATAGCCAGTGGAGAAGATGAAGCTAGCTGCGGCGTGGACATGCCTTGTCTCCTAACAATGCGATGCTCTGTTGCCTCAGTGGATGACGGTTAGGGACGTGCGTTTCCATCTTCATTTTATGTTCCTTCTGGAACCCTCTAAAATCACCAATGTTTTTCGGTATACAAGAGAAAAATAAACTGCAGCTGGAAAAGCCATGTTCCAAAATGAGGCAACAGAGAATCGCATTCACAGGAGACAAGGCCTGTCTACGCAGCAGTTAGCTCCATCTTCTCCACTGGCAATAGTGGCAATCACTTGTGATCACTGAATAACAAACAACATTGCCAGACGTTCTGCCTACGAGCCGTTAACGTACAGAGTCATGTTTGCTGCTGAAGGTGTTGCCTAGTGACAGGCGCCAGCACATATAATTGCGACGCTCCGTAGCGTCTTCAGATGATGTTTCCGGGCTTTGGTTTCCCAACTTCGGTTTGTTCCTCAAGACACTCTCTACAACCCCCTGAAGTCTGTCGCAATATTTCTGGGACATCCTGTATAAACAGAGCAGAGACAAAGACAAATAGGCAGTGAATCTAACTATGAACCTGGCCTCAAATGGGCAAATCCACTGACATCAGCGACTCTGACAAAGGGCAGATTGTTATGACCCGAGGCCTAGGAACGAGAATCCCGGAAACGAAGTTAATCAGCTATTTGCAAGCTACTGTTTTGTGTATCTCTGGAAAGTGGTTGCTGCGCGGGATTAGCCAAGCAGTTTGAGGCACTGCAGCCATGGACTGTGCGGCTGATCTCGGCGGAGGTTCGAATCCTCCCTCGGGCATGTGTGTGTGTGTTTGTCCTTAGGATAATTTAGGTTAAGTAGTATGTAAGCTTAGGGACTGATGACCTTAGCCGTTGAGTCCCATAAGATTTCACAAACATTTGAACATTTTGAAACTGGTTGAAGGCCGGTGAAAGCACGAGTTGGCGAGAAGATGTTGGATGTCCACGCCTCATCACTTAACGTGGAAGTCAGAGATGCGGAGATGTGCTTGCTGTGTAAAGGAGAATAGGTGGCATCTGTGATTGTTATGACGGCGTAGTACAAGGCTGATACAGGCACAAGTGTTTCGGGGCGCACCGTCTAGCGCAGACAGGGCTACGCAGCAGACAACCCCTACGTGTTCCTTTGTGACACTGTCTATTGCCATTGCCGTGTGCGCGGAATAATTGAGACTGGACTGTGGATCAATGAAAACGTGTGGCATGAATAGAGTTCCCTGTTACGCCAGGTCGATGTTCATATCTGGAAAGTCCTCAGCCAGGCGAGCGCCTGTTCTAAGCAAAAAAACATCTCAATGTGAGCCGTTTCATTGGCTCTTTTCAGCTCCACTCAGCCTTTGTATACAGGGTGTGCTAGATAAGTAATGAGACTGGCCGCCGCGCGGCGCCCCAGTCGCTCGCAGGGCGGTCTCCACCTGTACGTCATGTGGTGGGGGATCTGAGCTAACAATAGAACCGGTTCGCAGTTGCGTCGGAGCTCTGGTGCAGTGAGGGTCGAGCTTCGCGTATTACGTTGTTTGTGTGCCCGTGACACTTGTGAAAACGCTGAAGATGGATCGCTCGATAGAACAGCGGTATGCAATCAAATTTTGCTTTCGCTTGGGCAAAACTGCTTCGGAAACTTTTGCTATGATTACGGAGGCCTACAAAGAAGACTCCCTATCAAGAGCTCAAGTGTTCCGGTGGTTTAATGAATTTAAAAACGGGAGGGAATCCGTTGAAGACATGGAACGGTCTGGACGCCCTTCAACGAGTCGTGTGGATGAAACGGTGGCCAAAGTGAAAGAACTCCTGGACTCCGGCCGTCGTTTAAGTCTCAAAATGATCGCCGATGAGGTCTCCGTGAATAAATTTATGGTTCACCAAATTGTTACGCAAGATTTGATGATGAGGAAAGTTTGCGCAAAATTGGTTCCCCGAGTCCTCACCGGCGAACAAAAGCAACAATGAGTGGACGTTTGCCGTGAGATGTTGAATGATTTGGAAAATACTCCACACTTTTTAGACAACGTAGTAACGGGCGACGAATCGTGGACGTTCCAGTACGACCCGGAGACGAAAGCCCAGAGCTCGGAGTGGCACACACCGGCATCCCCGCGGCCGAAGAAAGCAAGAATGTCAAAGTCCCGCATCAAGACAATGCTGATTGTGTTTTTCGACAAGCGGGGGTTAATTCACAAAGAGTTTGTCCCTCAGGGGAAGACTGTCAATGCCGAATTCTACAAAGAAGTCCTTCAGCGATTGTACAGAGCCGTCAAACGGAAGCGACAGGACCTTGCTCAACGCTGGCGTCTCCACCACGACAACGCTCCGGCGCACACAGCGTTCCTCGTGACCTCCTACTTGACCCGAATTGGAGTTGAAGTTTTGCCACAGCCACCATACAGCCCTGACTTGAGTCCTCCTGATTTCTTCCTATTTCCGAAGGTCAAAAGATGCCTGAAGGGTCATCGTTTCGACGATATTCCGAACATCCAACGTGCTGTCACGAAGGCACTAACTGGGATAACTCAAACGGACTACAGTGGGGCCTATGAAGCTTGGAAAACGCGCTGGCAACGTTGTGTCGACGCCCAAGGCGAGTACTTTGAAGAATATTAACGTTTTGTAGAAATTGGATCAATTAATTTGTTTTTCTAGACTGAGTCTCATTACTTATCTACCACACCCTGTATTCATTTGCATCTCTGTTGGTCGATGCATCTGTGCTTTCCATTCTGGGTCCGCAGCTCGTGGTCGTGCGGTAGCGTTCTCGCTTCCCGCGCCCGGGTTCCCGGGTTCGATTCCCGGCGGGGTCAGGGATTTTCTCTGCCTCGTGATGACTGGGTGTTGTGTGATGTCCTTAGGTTAGTTAGGTTTAAGTAGTTCTAAGTTCTAGGGGACTGATGACCATAGATGTTAAGTCCCATGTGCTCACAGCCATTTTTCCATTCTGGAGAGAAGCATGAAAAGCAGAGTATTTAGACAGCTGCGGTAGCACTTTAATAGGCAAATACTGTCATTTCTCAATTTATACGTTACATTTCACGCATCTACAGATATATTACACTGAAGCGCCAAAGAAATTGGTATAGGCAGGAGCACTCAAATACAGAGATATGTGAACAGGCAGAATACGGCGCTGCGGTCGGCAACACCTATACGAGAAGACAACTGTCTGGCGCAGTTGTTAGATCGATTACTGCTGCTACAGTGGCAGGTTATCAAGATTTAAGTGAGTTTGAACGTAGTGTTATAGTCGGCGCACGGGGGATGGGACATAGTATTTTCCCTTACGACCACTTCACGAGTGGACTGTGAATATCAGGAATCCGGTAAATCATCAAATCTCCGACGTCGCTGCGGCCGGAAAAATATCCTGCAGCAAAGGGGCTAACGAAGACTGAAGAGAATCGTTCAACTTGACGGAAGTGCAGCCCTTCCGCAAAATTGCTGCAGATTTCAATGCTGGGCTGTCAACAAGTGTCAGCGTGCGAACCAATCAACGAAAAACATCATCGATATGGGCTTTCGGAGCTGAAGGTCCGCTCGTGTACCCTTGATGACTGCAGGACACAAAGCTTTACGCCTCGCCTGGACCCTTCAACACCGACATTGGACTGTTGATGACTGGAGACAAGTTGCCTGCTCGGACGAGTCTCGTTTCAAATTGTATTGAGCAGATGGACGTGTACGGATATGGAGACAACCTCACGAGTCCATGTGCCCTGCATTTCAGCATTACATCTAGATACGACTGTGACCGGTGACACGCACGTAAGCATCGTGTCTGATCACCTGCATCCATTCATGTCCATTGTGGATTCCGACGGACTTGGACAATTCCAGCAGGACAATGCGACACCGCACACGTCAAGAATTGTTACATAGTGTCTCCAGAGCACTCTTCTAAGTTTAAACACTTCCGCTGGCCACCAAACTTCCCAGACAAGAACTTTATTGAGCACATCTGGGATGCCTTTCAACGTGCTGTTTAGAAGAGATCTCCACACACTTGTACTCTTGCGTATTTATCGACAGCCCTGTAAAATTCATGGTGTCAGTTCCCTCCCGCACTACTTCAGACATAGTCGAGTCCATGCCACGTCGTGTTGCGGCACTTCTACGTGCTCGTGGGAGCCCTACGCGATATTAGGCAGGTGTACCAGTTTCTATGGCTCTTCAGTGTTAGTGTATATATAGTCCTGTTATAGTGTTTGTTACGTTTCTATGATATATTTCTGTGTTTACCTTTCCCATTCCTTGTCTCATATGCTCTTGTGTGTGTGTGTGTGTGTGTGTGTGTGTGTGTGTGTGTGCACGCGCGCGCGCGCGCGCGCGCGCGATGCTTACATATATTTCTTGGACAGTGATATTTTAATGTGGAAGTGACAGTTTAGCCAGTTTCATGTAGAGACTTAGTAGTTTCTGCTGGGTCAAAGAGATGTCTGTGGAGACTAGTTAGTACCTGCTGTAGCAGTTGGCACAGGTATCCGGAATGTATTTGCTTTGCTAAATTCCGCTACTACATGTTGACCTCCGACTGCTGGCCTGAGTTGTCACTGTTTGCTGTGTCGTCGGAAGGTGAGGTTGTCTGCTCTGGTTGTCTCCTATAATGTAAGTTAGGTAGTTTGAATGTGTAAGGATTTGGTTGAGGATGAGTTGCTAACACGTTTCTTAGGACTATAAATCATACCGGAATATCTATTTCAGTTAGGGTGTCAGCTGTGATTATTAATATTCTAGTTATTTAACGCTATTCTCTGCAATATCGCTACTTTACGGTGAGAGAGTTCTTTGTACAACCTACGTCTTGTTTCAATTAATGTGTGTCTTTACGTGTGAATGCGTTGTGTGTATGTGTTTGTCGTGTTGGAGTTCTTTTTCCATGTTTCAGTTTTAAATTCCTTTCGAGACTTTCGGGTTTCTTGAAGCGTGTGAACTGGTAAGACCACGTGCTTCTCATGTTGTGCTTTAAAGCATTCCACTCTGTAAATCTCATCTTTTTTCTGTAATTTATTTTTATAAGTTTCCGTGAGTAAATAATTTTACAGTATTTGAGTAACATTCGTGAGTTCGGTGCTTCTATGTGTTGGTTAGCTAAACTGGACCAAGTGTCTTTCGGCCACGTGAAGAGCTTTCACCTCAACTTTATCATACATTCAAGCCTGCTGTTCAACTTGAGTTTCAATCGTATGAGAATTTGCTTTCATCCAATATATATTCCGCATTTTTTTTACCTCTGAGATGGAGAATTTCTACACAAGCTACCGACCACGTGGTTGATCAATAAAGCTAAAATTTCTCTGTTCCATCGTGCTTTAATCTGGTGTGTAAATTTATTCCTATGTTCTGTTCTTTCTGCGAGTATATTGTGGGTGAATGTGCCAGTGCATGTAGATGAGACGAATCCTTCCCTATACTAAATCGAGGCTTTTCCACATGTTAAGATATAGTTTTTGAAATAGCTACTGTGAGGTACGAAGAATATCAGGCATTCCTTTAGTAACCATCATTGTTCGTAATTGAAATTTTTAGCGATTTTATTCCTGAATAAATATTAAGTGTTTTCTAAATAATGTTTCGTAACGTTGTTTGTGCTTCCCGTTCAACTTTTTGGTGTAGCTGCCTCAGAGCCATCTGATTTGACTATTTGGTTTTTTCTTTAAATAGATTATATGGTGTGAATACGGAAGTTTTATTTTGAATCCAACCTAATGCTAACCAGGGTGAAAACTGCAGGAATTCAGTGCAATCTTAATTGATTTAATTACTAATCAACTCGCAACTTTAACTGACTGATACTTACTCCATGGAGACGAGCCCTAGGCCTGCCTTCAATCTGACCATTCGGATAGCACGTGTACTTGAAGCACCAGTAGGTGCCATACAACCAGGCACCGCCGCATGGACGCAGGTCGGTAGGGGCAGTACTGTGCTGTGGAAGACATTCACCTGTGTTGCCAAGGAATTCGTGATAGTAATCGAAGGCGCCGTAAGTAAATTAATGTCTTCCCTGAAGGTGATGGCATCTTCCAGCAGGGTAAATCTTCATGTTACCAGCCCAGTATCGTCCTACAGTGGGCAGAGTGTCGTTGATATCTTGGCCACCAGATTCGCCTGATCTGCACCCTTGGAACATATCTCGCCTCTGCGCCCGCAAACAACCGACCCGTAATTTACGGGAATTGAGTGACAGGTGCGTAGATATCTGATGCGATATACCTCCAGAAACCTAGCAAGGACTTGGCTGAATCCTTGTCACGCAGAATCGCTGATGTACTGTGTTCGGAAGGTAGAGCAACGCGATTTTTGCACAAGTGGTCGTAATGTTCTGGCTCATCGGTCTAAACTCACAGTGGCTCCCGTGATGGCTAACATTTTGTCGCTATGTGTCCCTGCATGCTGTGACCCGGTGTTCTATTATCAGAATCACAAATTCATTGGCTACCGAATGGATTAGTGTCCCTGACATGAAAGATGAAATCAGTGAAGATACATTGCCACCAAATGACGGTTTCCCTTTTGGAGCTCATTGGCACGCGATTCCGCCACACAGTGCCACGTTGTTATATGTTATATTTCTTGTAGCGCAACTCTAAACAAGAACACGCCTTATTTCAATTCTGAAGTGATTTCCATGCCTGTATTTGGCTAGCAAATGCGCGCGCACGAGCGTGTTCGCGTGTTTATCTCTCTCTCTCTCTCTCTGTCACTCTCAGCGCGCGCGCGCGCGCGCGCGCGTGTGTGTGTGTGTGTGTGTGTGTGTGTGTGTGTGTGTGTGTGTGTGTGTGTGTGTGTGGTGGGAGGGGGAGGGGAGGGATTCTTCATCACCAGACTTGTGCACCAATGTCTTGGATTACATTCCAGTTCAGGAGTCTCTCATCCAGTCATGATACGTGACACTGATACGTGATCCATTCATTGGATCAGAAAGTTAGCCTCGACGTTCCTATTGTAGAAGAAGATATTGTGCTCGCCAGACTGCCATGTCAGAAAAACGTGCTGCTGCTGTGAATACTCGCGCGGTGTTCACACCATCAGGACAAGACAGGCAGTTCCAAAGGCAGCAGTCTGTAAAAGACGGAAGGTAGCGATGTTGTCAGGGGGGCGGTAGACGGTAGAGAGAATGGCATGAGCCACGGTCGGATCGAGTGATTCATTTCATTGTCCCCGAAGTGAGTAAGGCTATTGACAAAGATGAGGCAGTCGGTGGTGGCTCTGTACAGTAACAGATGGTGTCCAGCATATAAGTGGTCAATAATAATTGTAACTAAAAAAAATTCAATTGTAGGTTTATTATTCTACACCCTCACTTTCCCATAAACACCAAACAGTTCGCCACCGTTGCACACGTAAAACAGAACACATTATTGGCGTACTCCGGAAATCATCACTTCACATGTAGAGTACAGATCAAGACACACATTCACAATCAAGACGGTGGAATCAAGTATTTATGAAGAGACATTACATGTCAAGGATTCTTTTATAAATGCCGGCCGGAGTAGCCGAGCGGTTCTAGGCGCTTCAGTCTGGAACCGCGCGACCGCTACGGTCGCAGGTTCGAATCCTGCATCGGGCATGGATGTGTGTGATGTCCTTAGGTTAGTTAGGTTTAAGTAGTTCTAAGTTCTAGGGGACTGATGACCTCAGAAGTTAAGTCCCATAGTGCTCAGAGCCACTTGAACCATTTTTTTAATTATAAATATTACGTAGTCAAATTATAGGAAAACAAAGTCGATGCGCTACAAAGAATTAAATGAGGGTTACATAGTTATAAACAGAAAAAAAGACGTTTTAATACTACAGACTTAATATCCAATAATAGTTCAGTAAATCATAATTTGCTTTCGGTGCCAGAATAAAAGCAACAATGAAATTTTGGTACTATCGTATACACAGGGTGTTTGTTTTAGCTTGAGACAAGTGCCTCGAAAATGAGACATCGTACGAAAAAAAATGTTCTAGGTTAAAAGATAAGTAGGAGGGACATCTATCTGTGTTAGTTAGGTTTAAGTAGTTCTGAGTTCTAGGGGACTGATGACCTCAGAAGTTAGGTCCAATAGTGCTGAGAGCCATTTGAACCATTTTTTTAATTATAAATATTACGTAGTCAAATTATAGGAAAACAAAGTCGATGCGCTACAAAGAATTAAATGAGTGTTACATAGTTATAAACAGAAAAAAAGACATTTTAATACTAGACTTAACATCCAATAGTAGTTCAGTAAATCATAATTTGCTTTCGGTGCCAGAATAAAAGCAACAATGAAATTTTGGTACTATCGTATACACAGGGTGTTTGTTTTAGCTTGAGACAAGTGCCTCGAAAACGACACATCGTACGAAAAAAGTGTTCTAGGTGAAAAGATAAGTAGGAGGGACATCTATCTGTGTTACAACTGGCAATCTCCTAACAACCTCTTTTAGGGGGGAGGTGTCAGCTTTGTATTTTCAAACGGGAAACCCCCATTTTTATTGCATATTCGGATTCTACGCCAAAACATACGCACGGTTTACTCCAGCTACTGTTTCCCATTCGTGGTAGTTGGCACAGTAATCGACAAATTTACGTGTGCCTGTTTTTACAATTAAGAAACGACGCATTTGATTCTACATTTCATTTATCACGTAATTGTAAACCTTCGAGTTATAGCGGTTAATAGCATGTTCGAAATTTACTTCAGTGTAGCAAATTTTATTTTACCGTACAATAGCTTTAGTCATTTCAAGGTCTGACTTGAAACTAAGCTTAGTGCGATCCAGGAACAACTACGTGGGTGTAATAGTTTGATGTTTCCATCGGGATGCTTGATTTCGCCGAGTCCCCTTGCCTCTCACCATTGTGGTGCTTGATTTCGGCGAGTATTCCTGGCACGCACGCCTGTCACTAATAGTTCATGCACATTTTACGTTATTACAGTAGTTGGGGTTTGTATTCCGCCGGTAGCCGCGTCATGGGCAACAAAAGAGGTGCGGCGAATGGATGGAAATACAAATCAAAATCAGTCACCTTAATGGCGCGGTTCGAGGGCCTGCCACCGAAATCAAACTTTCCGGTGGTTCGGGGACTCACCACAGTCAACCCCGTAGGCAACAGAAAACTATAATCCGATTCACGAACGATGGCGTTTCGCTCATGTCGAGGCACGGACGGGGGATTCCATTGTTGATGATTCGAAGCAACAGTTGCGGAAAGCGCATGCGCGTGTTTTCCGCTTGAAGAAAACTTGTATCCTGCAAACTATGTCTCTCGCTTACTTATGCAGAATTTATCACTTACCACAACAGTCAGCGATGGCAACGCGCAACAAATGGAATCGGAATTCACTAACAACTCCCTGTAATCACATTTAACGCTCGCATGAGCTACGGCATTCACAGCAGGGCGCTCAGAACATAGTGAACGCTCATTGGCTGCCGGAGAACACGTGACGTAGGTGCGCAGAACAAGCCTAAACTCGACCGCCGTCGTTCGTGGCTGGTTCAAGAGGGTAATACGGAACGCCGTGCTGGATCCCAACGGCCTCGTATCACTAGCAGTCGAGATGACAGGCATCTTATCCGCATGGCTGTAAAGGATCGTGCAGCCACGTCTCGATCCCTGAGTCAACAGATGGGGACGTCTGCAAGACAACAACCATCTGCACGAACAATTCGACGACGTTTGCAGCAGCACGGACTATCAGCTCGGAGACCATGGCTGCGGTTACCCTTGACGCTGCATCACAGACAGGAGCGCCTGCGATGGTGTACTCAACGACGAACCTGGGTGCACGAATGGCAAAACGTCATTTTTTCGGATGAATCCAGGATCTGTTTACAGCATCATGATGGTCGCATCCGTGTTTGGCGATATCGAAGTGAACGTACATTGGAAGCGCGTGTTCGTCATCGCCATACTGGTGTATCACCCGGCGTGATAGTATAGTGCCATTGGTTACACGTCTCGGTCAGCTCTTGTTCGCATTGACGGCACTTTGAACAGTGGACGTTAAATTTCAGATGTGTAACGACTCGTGGGTCTACCCTTCATGCCGGCCGGAGTGGCCTTGCGGTTCTAGGCGCTACAGTCTGGAACCGCATGACCGCTACGGTCGCAGGTTCGAATCCTGCCTCGGGCATGGATGTTTGTGATGTCCTTAGGTTAGTTAGGTTTAACTAGTTCTACGTTCTAGGGGACTAATGACCTCAGCAGTTGAGTGCCATAGTGCTCAGAGCCATTTGAACCATTTTTTGGAACACTGATGAAAACATCTTTCGGATAATCCCACAGCCAGCAGTGACACGGATTAAGGTCAGGTGATCTGGACGACCAGGTTGTAGGGAAATGACGGCCGACAATTCTAGTATTTCCGAAATGCCTCTGCAGCAGCTGTTTCAACGGCGGTGCAATGTGAGGAGCACCGATATCTTGTATATCCGAAACCCACGCTACTGAAGCGTTGGAATGACATTGGTGTGCAAAAAGAGTCGCATAGCGTTTACCAGTGACGGTAGGGGCAACAGGACCTGCGATACTCATCTCCTCGAAAAAATACGGCCCTACGATAAACAATGCTATCAATCCGCACAACACAGTCACCTTTGCAGAAGTAAGTGGTATCGCATGATGTGCTTGCGGATTTTCCGTATTGATATGTCTTTGGAAATGGGCTTCGTCTATGCGTAAAATGTTCCATGCCCATTCATTGTCCACTTCCATACGAACAAGAAATTCCAGACCGAACGCTTGTCTTACTGGCAGGTCAACAGGAAGCAACTCCTGAACATGGCTGATTTTTCATGGATAGCAATGAAGGATGTTTCGTAGGATGTTATGCATGTGCTCTCAGGCATGTCAACCGTTAGCTCAATTCCCCGTGCATGCATGTTTGCATACCGCCGTCGACCCCTCCTGCAGTGCTGTTGCCACATCTTCGACAGACGTCGAAGCAACTGCTTTAGCCCCTCTGACACACTGCACTTCAAAACAACCTGTCTTTTTCGAATTTTTTAATGATTTTCTCCAGACCTTTAGCAAACATCAGACCAATGCCATTTCTTATACCCGTGAGTGTGCGGAACTTCTGCAGGGCTACTAGCACACGGTCAGCGTCCCAGTAAAAGAGTTGTACCAGCTTTCCAATCATTGAATGTTTATCTAACAGTCGGCAGATGACGTTTGAAGTGATCGCTGCTGTATCAAGCAGAAATCTACAGATGCCAGTCTTTGAAGGTTGGCCGCTATTTTGGCGGGAACCGAGGTTGGAATTCTCTTACACATCGGTCAGAGGGGGGGTCTGAAAATGGCGTAGTCAATCGCCGAAACTGGTAGCCCAATAAAATAGCAATTTGAAAATTGGAAGGTGTAAGCGTACAGTCATATCGCTAGCTTAGTTGTGGAGTATCTTTGCGGGCAGCCGCGTCTGCAGAGTCGAGCGCGGGAACTGTTATGTCGTGTTGTGGGTAGCTCTGCATGTGAGAGGCATTGTTAGCATGGAAGTTGAAGTATTGCTAAAGTGATGAAATATGGAAATGATTCAGAGGAAAGTACGTCAAGGTGTAATTAAAAAGGAGCAGTGCCGCCGATAACGTGTTTGTGTATCCTCTCGTTGCGAGTCGCACAGTATCAATCATCCGCGCCGTGTTCGGTCTCCCAGAATGAACTGATGTGAATCAGTAGAAATTAGTTACCACGAACGAGTGTAATCATGTGCCAGTGTCTTGTAGCGAGCGTGAGAACGTGCGTTCGGTCATCGAGTTCCCGCATCATCAACAATCGTCTTGTCGGTTACGCATACGCTCAAAATGTTCAAATGTGTGAAATCTTATGGGAGTTAACTGCTAAGGTCATCACTCCCTAAGCTTATACACTACTTAACCTAAATTATCCTAAGGACAAACACACACACACACCCATGTCCGGGGGAGGACTCGAACCTCCGCCGGGGTCAGCCGCACAGTCCATGACTGCAGCGCCCCAGACCGCTCGGCAACGCGTACCCTCGTCAGAGTGATATTTTGGACTGGTAATCATCCATTAATTGGGATAAACACTTATGACTCAGAAAGTAATCAGTGCAACCTGCGATTTTCTTTTATCGTCTCAGAATATAGTTGTTCATACCAGACGTAGGACAGTGTTGTGTTTTAACGTTGAGTGGCTCCCCTAAACCCGTTTGCATTTTTTCGATACATAATTTCAGGCAAGGCAGCAGCATTGTGGAGCAGAACAGTACGACCGCCGCCGGAGCATCAGGTACGTGGTGTGGACAGGGCGCACGGTCCAAAGTGAGAAAACAGTAAAAGGTACTCCCCGCTATTTGTACCCCCGGGCGTGTTACGAAGGCTAAAAGGTGTTTGATTTGACATTCTGTACTGAATATCCGAATCCCGCAACCATCTGAGAAAAGATGGACACACAGGGATGCACGTATACTGCGAGCTGTAGTCGCCTTTGCACTGTCCTTCTGGAATCTCTAGTAGCTGTAGATGTAGGAAGTATGCAGCAGACCTCAGCAGTTACGGTGGCTAGGACAGTTGCAAAGTCTAAGAGAAAGAAGAAGGTTCTGCAGTTAGGTAGTTCTCATGGTAGAGGTGTAGGCCAGCAGTTGCAGGAAGTTTTGGGGAGTGAGTACCAGGTCACCAGCATTGTGAAGCCTAATGCAGGATTGGCTCAGGTGACTTTTAACATAGGGGGGTTATGTAGGGATTTTACTAAAGAGGATCAGGTAGTGATTGTGGGTGGGGCTGGTAATAGTATTGATAGGGATGGGAAGTATGACATAGATGGTGACCTGGAAAAGATAGCCACTCAGACTGGCAACACGAATGTGCATTTCGTGGAACTGTTTCAGCGTCACGATCGGCCTCATCTTAATATAGCCGTCAGGCGTAATAACATGAGACTTGGGGGTGCGCTGATGACAGAAGGCATGAGTCACATTTCAGTGGTGTCGGTGGAGTCTATCAGTAGGACGGGTTTCACTAGACATGGCCTGCACCTCAACAGGTATGGGAAGGGGAGGTTGGCAAAACTTATAGGTGACAGCATAGGTGGGGGTGGTGGGATCACTCATGGGAAAATTCCGGTAGTTGTGGGTGTTAGAGCTGTACCTTTTTTAGATTGAAGTCAGCTGATAGGTATTCCTGCTTAAGGGAAGTCTCTCTAACAAAGAAACCACTTTCTACAAAGCTTGGGTATCCGATTAATGAGGGAATTAGTATATTTCATCAAAATATACAAGGTATTCGAGATAAAGTTAGTGAACTGCTTATAGATGTTGACTCTGAAATTATTGGTATATCTGAACACTTCTTAAATAAGGAGATAATTCAGAGGCTTCCTTTACCAGGATACAGGTTGGCTGGCAGCTTTTCTAGGAGCTCTTTGCGGTGTGGGGGAGTAGCCATGTATGTGAGAAACGGTATCCCATTTGAGTCAATTGATGTTTCAAAGTACTGCACTGAAAAGGTGTTTGAATGTTGTGCAGGTGTGGTTAAATTTAGTGGAGCTAATCTTCTTACTGTTGTTATTTATAGATCCCCAGACTCCGATTTCACAACATTTTTGCTAAAGCTAGAGGAGGTTCTTGGTTCACTTTATAGGAAATACAAAAAGTTAGTTATATGTGGTGACTTCAATATTAATTGTATAAGTGACTGTGCAAGGAAAAGGATGCTGGTAGACCTCCTTAATTCATATAATCTTATGCAAACCGTATTCTTTCCAACGAGGGTGCAAGGGAACAGTAGAACAACCATAGACAATATTTTTGTTCATTCGTCATTATTAGAAGGGCATTCTGTTAGCAAAAAGGTGAATGGCCTTTCAGATCATGATGCACAAATTTTAAGTCTAAAAGATTTTTGTGCTTCAACACATGTTAAATATAGTTACCAACTTTTTAGGAAAGCTGATCCAGTTGCTGTACAGACTTTTGTAAACCTTATCAAGGAACAAGATTGGCAAGATGTTTATAGTGCTGATACAGTAGACGATAAATATAATGCTTTCCTCAAGACTTTTCTCGTGCTCTTTGAAAGTTGCTTTCCGTTAGAACGTTTAAAACAGGGTACTAGCACAAACAGGCAGCCTGGGTGGCTGACTAAAGGGATAAGAATATCTTGTAGAACAAAGTGGCAATTATATCAAAACGTTAGAAACAGTCAAAATCTAAATGCAGCAGCCCATTACAAACAGTATTGTAAGGTGCTTAAAAAAGTTATTAGGAAGGCAAAAAGTATGTGGTATGCAGATAGAATAGCTAAGTCTCAGGATAAAATTAAAACCATATGGTCAGTCGTAAAGGAAGTGGCTGGTCTGCAGAGACAGGTCGAGGATATAGAATCAGTGCGTAGTGGGGATGTCCGTGTTGCTGATAAGTCGCATATATGTACAGTACTTAATAATCACTTTCTGAATATAGCAGGTGAACTAAATAGAAACCTAGTCCCAACAGGGAATCATATAGCGCTCTTAGAAAAAAGTGTTCCGAGACTGTTACCTGAAATGCTCCTCCATGATACTGACAAGAGGGAGATTGAGTTAATAATTAAATCACTAAAGACCAAGAACTCTCATGGATATGACGGGGTATCTAGCAGAATACTGAAGTATTGTTCCACGTATATTAGCTCAGTACTTAGCCATATCTGTAACTTTTCCTTTAGCAGTGGTCGGTTTCCTGACCGATTAAAGTACTCGGTAGTGAAGCCACTTTATAAAAAGGGAGACAGGGATAATGTTGACAATTATAGACCTATTTCTATGCCATCGGTGTTTGCTAAAGTTATCGAGAGGCTTGTATATACAAGGTTACTGCAGCATTTAAATTCACATAATTTGCTGTCAAATGTACAGTTTGGTTTTAGAAATGGCTTAACAACTGAAAATGCTATATTCTCTTTTCTCTGTGAGGTTTTGGACGGATTAAATAAAAGGTTGAGAACGTTAGGTGTTTTCTTTGATTTAACGAAGGCTTTTGACTGTGTTGACCACAAAATATTACTGCAGAAGTTGGAACATTATGGAGTAAGGGGAGTAGCTTACAATTGGTTCGCCTCCTACTTTAAGAACAGAAAGCAGAAGGTAATCCTCCGCAATATTGAGAGTGGTAATGATGTTCAGTCCCAATGGGGCACTGTTAAATGGGGCGTTCCCCAAGGGTCGGTGCTGGGGCCACTGCTGTTCCTTATTTATGTAAATGATATGCCTTCTAGTATTACAGGTGATTCAAAAATATTTCTGTTTGCTGATGACACCACCTTGGTAGTGAAGGATCTTGTGTGTAATATTGAAACATTATCAAATAATGTAGTTCATGAAGTAAGTTCGTGGCTTGTGGAAAATAATTTGATGCTAAATCACAGTAAGACTCAGTTTTTACAGTTTCTAACCCACAATTCAACAAGAACTGACATTTTAATCAGACAGAATGGGCATGTTATAAGCGAGACGGAACAGTTCAAGTTCCTAGGCGTACGGATAGATAGTAAGCTGTTGTGGAAAGCCCATGTTCAGGATCTTGTTCAGAAACTAAATGCCGCTTTATTTACCATTAGAACAGTATCTGAAATAAGTGACATTTCAACACGAAAAGTAGTATACTTCGCATATTTTCATACGCTTATGTCATATGGTATTATTTTTTGGGGTAATTCTTCTGATTCAAAAAGGGTATTTTTGGCTCAAAAACGGGCTGTTCGAGCTATGTATGGTGTAAGTTCGAAAACCTCTTGTCGACCCCTATTCAATAGTCTGGGAATTTTGACATTGCCCTCACAGTATGTATTTTCTTTAATGTCGTTTGTTGTTAGCAATATTAGCTTATTCCCAAGAGTTAGCAGCTTTCACTCAGTTAATACTAGGCAGAAATCAAATCTGCATGTGGAATGCACTTCCTTGACTCTTGTGCAGAAAGGAGTGCAGTATTCTGCTGCATCCATTTTCAATAAGCTACCACAAGAACTCAAAAATCTTAGCAGTAGCCCAAACACTTTTAAGTCTAAACTGAAGAGTTTCCTCATGGCTCACTCCTTCTATTCTGTCGAGGAGCTCCTGGAAGAGATAAAAAATTAAGCAAATTCCAGTGTTACATTCTTGATTTTCTTTATTTAAACTAACGACTTGTTTCATTTTATGTGTTTCTACAATCGTGTTATAATTTCATGTATTGACTCGTTCCATGACCATGGAGACTTCTCCTAAATGTGGTCCCACGGAACAATAAATAAATAAATAAATAAATAAATAAATAGATCCAATCGTTCTGAGCAGAAACAAACTGCATGTAGGAGTGGAATGGTCCCCAAGGATAGATGCTCACTTCTGCTGACCGTTTGCGCCTTCCGGAGTAATGAGATCGTCCAGGGAATGCCACGAAAGTATTCCCCAGACCACAACACTCGCTCCTCCGGCCTGGAACCCTTTTCTTTCGGACGTTTCACACCTTACATGCCAACGTCCTTTTATCTGATGGATCATAAAATGTGATTCATCGGAAAAGACCACCTGTCGCCAGTTGCGGTACTGGCGTGCAATTTCCAGCCTCCGTCAGCAGTCAGCATGGGTGCACGAGCCGGCCACCTGCTGCAGAGGCCCGTACGCGGCAACGTTCGCTGGACGGTCTTTGAGGACACACCGTTGGTCGCCCCCTGGTTCCGTTGGGCGGCCAGTTGCTCAACAGTTGCAGGTCTGTTCGCCCCCACACATCGCCGCAGCTGTCGCTCACACCCGTCATCTTTGGCCCGCGGTGTACCGCAGTTCCCTCAGCGGCAGTTTTGAACAGTGCCACTTTACCATGCACGGTATGCTTAAACAACGGCGGCACGCCAACATTTTACAAACTTAGTCGTTTCGGAAATGGTTCCACTCTCGGTCCGAAAGCCAGTGGTCACGCCCTTTTCGAGATCAGATAAATCGATCCGTTTCCGCATTACGACAACGACAGCACTGTTTTCTGCGTCCTCCGCTGTACGTCCTCCAGTGTGCCCTTCACTGTTGTGCCGCCACCCGCCGTCTTTGAGTGGCTGTTGCATGTTGACGTCGAACATAGGCGGTCGTCACATTAATGTGACTCGGCCGTGTGTGATGGTCCATTGTTTCCGTACTACTTCCACCAACACAGCATGGGCCGTTGCAGCGCTGCTCACCTTTGAACGCAAAAAACACACTGCCGCACGATCCCGCACTTTTTCAATGGACTGCGCCACTACGTTTTGATTGCTCTAGCGCTGTGCTGCTGTATTGTGGCGCTGACGTTTCGGTGTGTACTACACTCATGCTCATAAATTAAGAATAAGTGCAGAATGTGGTGCCACACAACGTGGCACTACACAAAACTAGCGCTAACAGCATAGGCACATAGGGAACACTCACGAGACGGATCTGTAAGTCCACGGTATTGCTGTCCGCAGCTCGTGGTCGTGCGGTAGCGTTCTCGCTTCCCACGCCCGGGTTCACGGGTTCGATTCCCGGCGGGGTCAGGGATTTTCTCTGCCTCGTGATGACTGGGTGTTGTGTGCTGTCCTTAGGTTAGTTAGATTTAAGTAGTTCTCAGTTCTAGGGGACTGATGACCATAGATGTTGCGTCCCATACTGCTCAGAGCCATTTGAACTTTGAACCACGGTATTGCTCATAAGTTGAGAAAACCGTCCCGAAATGCATGTGCTACAAAACGCCACTGTTTCCTGCGCATGTACCCCGACATCAATATGGCATATGATCATCATGCACACGTACACAGGCCGCACAACGGTTTAACATACTCTGGATCAGGTGGTCTCGCAGCTGCTGGGGTATGGCCTCCCATTCTTGCACCAGTGCCTGTCGGAGCGCCTGAAGTGTCGTAGGGGTTTGAAGACGTGCACCGATACGTCGACCGAGAGCATCCCAGACGTGCTCGATGGGGGTTAGGTCTCGAGAACAGGCAGGCCACTCCATACGCCTAATATATTCTGTTTCGAGGTACTCTTCTACGATGGCAGCTCGGTGTGACCGTGCGTTATCATCTATCAGGAGGAAGGTGGAAACCACAGGAGGAAGGTGGAACCCACTGCACCCCTGAAAAGGCGGACATACTGGTGCAAAATAACCTCCCGATACACCTGACCTGTTACAGTTCGTCTGTCAAAGACATGCAGGGGTGTACGTGCACCAATCACAATCCCACCCCACACCATCAAACCAGGACCTCCATACAGGTCGTTTTCAAGGACATTAAGGGGCTGGTATCTGGTTCCTGGTTCACTTCAGATGAAAACCCGGCGAGAATCACTGGTCAGACTACATCTGCACTCGTCCCCGAATATAACGTGGAACCACTGTTCCAATCACTGTGTTCTTTACACCCGGCTTTACGGGCTCTCCTGCAACCAGGGGTCAGTGGAATGCACCTTGCCGCACGGGATTAGCCACGCGGTCTAGGGCGCTGCAGTCATGGACTGTGCGGCTGGTCCCGGTGGAGGTTCGAGTCCTCGCTCGGGCATGGCTGTGTGTGTGTGTGTGTGTTTGTCCATAGGATAATTAGGTTAAGTAGTGTGTAAGCTTAGGGACTGATGACCTCAGCAGTTAAGTCCCATAAGATTTCACACACATTTGAACATTTTTTTGGAATGCACCTTGCAAGTCTGCGGGCGAATAAACCATGTCTGTTCAGTCGTCTGTAGACTGTATGTCTGGAGAGAACTGTTCCAGTGGATGCGGTAAGGTCCCGAGCAAGGGTACCTGCAGTACTCCGTGGCCGTCTGCGGGCCCTGGTGGTGAGATATCGGTCTTCTTGTGGTGTTGTACACTGTACTGTAGCGCCTGGACACATTTTCTGTCTGCTGGAATCGTTGCCATAATCTTGAGATCACACTTTGTGGCACACGCAGGCCCCGTGCAACGACCTGCTGTGTTTGACCAGCCTCCAGTCGCCCTAGTATTCTACCCCTCATAACGTCATCAATATGCGTTCTTTGCGCCATTTTCAACAGACACTCAACATTAGCACGACTGAAAACATCTGCACAACTACACGCTGCACCGTACTCTGACATGCACCAGCACACCTCTGCGTATGTGGACTGCTGCCAGCGCCACCGTGCGACGATCGCAGGTCAAATGCGCCGCACGGTCATACCCAGACGTGATTTAAACTCGCAAACCGCCCACCAGAGCGTTGTTTCACCATGTATCAGCATTATCCTTAATTTATGAGCATGAGTGTAGCAATGCCTGTACGTGACGGAAACAAACAAAAAGTTAACTACATAGCTGTATTTTGTCGAGGTAGTAATTAAAACAGTACGAGTGCCTCTTGCAAATCTGACGATGTTGGTCCGTTAAGAACGTGAAGGTTATATTCGTGGAGCAAGCGGTCACTTGTAGCCCCGGCTGTTTCTTGCAGGTGCAGCTGTTATGACCGGATAACAGCTCTCCATCCCTCCACCCTCCTTTTTATCCTTCGTTAGCATTCACAACGCCGTGGCCTCGCCTATGGCGACAATTCACTGTGCGCGTGGCTTTCTCTGTAACACTGCGCCACTCTGTCCTCTGCATACGGCTTTTCCCGCCACGGGCAGCTCGCCACCACAACCAGCACGTCCTCAAGGTCAGCCACGGCACACACACACACACACAAATACACACAAACACGCACACGGCCGGCCGGAGTGGCCGAGCGGTTCTAGGCGCTACAGTCTGGAACCGCGCAACCGCTACGGTCGCAGGTTCGAATCCTGCCTCGGGCTTGGATGTGTGTGATGTCCTTAGGTTAGTTAGGTTTAAGTAATTCTAAGTTCTAGGGGACTGATGACCACAGCTGTTAAGTCCCATAGTGCTCACAGCCATTTGAACCATTTGAAAGACGCACACGAAAAGAAAATCTCGTCTTTTCCGTGCTGCGCTGACCACTGTACATTTTGTTATTGTCAGCACATCGATCTACTTTCGAAAGATGTCAATGGGACTGTAACAAATCAGCTTACAGCTTCGTAAGCATGCCATTACCTGGACTGTACCACCAATAGCGATTAACGTAGGTAACAGATGCAAAACTGCACTCTTACCAACATCCTTAATACGGAGCAGTTGACGTACGAAAATCAGTCCGTTACTCAGTAAATGAGCGTTGAGGTCAGATGCGAAAATCCAGGTACACTGAATGTGATCTACCGTTGCTTTCCTCCCAGCTGTAGTGAAGTTTCGGATGTGTAGCCGTGTCGTCTGGATGACTGTGATGAGCGCTTCTACAGTTTATTATTGTGCCTGTGTTGTATGATGATGAGAGAAGAGAGACGGTGAAACCCAGTACCAGTGTTAGACTACTCCTCTCGAATACCACCAAGACGACCGTAGAGCTTATATTCCCCAACTGATGGACCGATCATCTGAACAATACCACATGCCCTCACTCCACGAGACACTGCGCAGAGCTTCCGAACTAACCTAAGGACAATACACATATCCATGCCTGAGGCAGGATTCGAACCTGCGACCGTTGTAGTAGCGCGGTTTCGGACTGAAGCGCTTAGAACCGCTCGGCGACCACGGCCGGCTAGGGACGAAGATTTTCAACGATTGAGGAAATAAAAACTGCATCACTGGAAGTATTCAAGGCTGTACAAAAAAGTGCTTATGAGAAGTGCTTCGAGGATTGGAAGAAGCGTTGGCACAAGTGTACTGTATCTGAACGGAATTACTTTGAAGGGGACAACATGAATATTCCAGAATGAGATTTTCACTCTGCAGCGGAGTGTGCGCTGATATGAAACTTCCTGGCAGATTAAAACTGTGTGCCAGACCGAGACTCGAACTCGGGACCTTTGCCTTTCGCGGGCAAGTGCTCTACCAACTGAGCTACCCAAGCACGACTCACGCACCGTTATTTGGAAGGTAGGAGGCAAGGTATTGGCAGAAGGAAAGCTGTGAGGACGGGTCGTGAGTCGTGCTTTGGTAGCTCAGTTGGTAGAGCACTTGCCCGCGAAAGACAAAGGTCCCGAGTTCGAGTCTCGGTCCGGCACGCAGTTTTAATCTGCCAGGATGTTTCAGCATGAATATTGATGAATAAATAAATAGTCTTTCATAAAAATATAAAATCACCTTACTTTTTGAACACACCTCGTATACCTTATGCGTGGGATACTAACGCGATCTGAATATGTCCATATCACTATCCCATGACTCAGTACCTCAGTGTAGTTTTAGATTTCGAAATGCGGAGTACGCAGTGTAAGTTTCAGACGATGGAAAAATATGTATGTAATTTGTACCTGCGTGCCATGTTGCTGTCGGAGAGAGCGGTGAGCACGTTTCTTTTTAACGATAAAGTTTGTGGCAGTGAAACGAGGAGAGCCGCCACTGGGGGAGGTCACTGGTCGCCTTGCAGCACTGTACACCTGGTAACAGGCGGTCACAGAAACACGGCGGTGAAGCGAGGCGTCTGTGCCAGTCGGTCATATGGAGACAGCGCAGTCATGTGGAGACGTGCCAGAGTGACAAGACAGGAGCTACCGTGTTTGGCCACACCCACCTCCACACTCCCAATAATGTTGGCGATTTGTTTGTGTATAAACACGGACTGATTGGTGTGCATATAAGGAGTTGTGTATGACTGGCAATCTTGCAATACGACGTAAGAACAGTGGTCGTAGAAAGATCCTAACCAATGTGGCCCAAAAGCGAGTGACACACTTTGTCAACGAAAATCGGTTTCTAAGTCACCGCGAATTGCTACTGTAAGTGAACGCAGGTCCATCACAACTGAGGCAGATAATGCTCCACGCCTTCAGTGACCCAGACAGTACAGAAACCGGACAGTAGCTCGCTGGTGGCATACCACCAGGGTGGAGCTCACGTGGGAGATGGTTTTGTGGTGTCTGGTGGGTGGTTTCCGTACTACGACTTGGGCCCACTCGTTCAGGTTAGTGTGTGCTTGGACACGGATGTTCATATCAGTGTTCACGACGACCAAGTGTTGCCCTTTCTTCTAAACCTCACGATGAGTATGCTCGAGACACTCGCGTCTTCCGAGATGACTACCATCTTGTTCATAGGTCGCCACACGTGCGTCGGTTTGTCGTTCACGCAGGAACCGTGTCGCGCCTGGGCTGTCCTGCTGAATCACGCGATCTTTAATCCCATACGATATGGCTGAGAGTCTTTTGAAACTTATCAAAATTCCTGCCGTTTTGTAACGCTACGGGATCTAGTCACCAATGAGTCTCCTGCAGCGTAGGCCATACCTAAAGACTTATGGACTCTCGGTATGGCCGAATTGATGTCATCATCATGACTAGATGCACATTTTGTGCTTTATTGAACTGTTGTGGAACTGTTCCTAAGTTGCCGCCAGCCGTAATCCACATTGCACAACAGTGGTGGGAAATGCCTTTAACAATTTTATTATTGTTGCATTTATTTAAGCCTTAGATTTATTTGTGTGTGAAGGAAGAAATTTGATGGATAACACTTTTTAGAGGTGCTGAGAGGGGACACCTCTATGTTTTCAGGCTGGTGATGTGGATCTGTACCGCGTCTTTCGGCACTAATAAAGCGTGATTAACGTGCTAACATGCATTGCTTCAGTCTGAAACCTCACGTCACTGTCACAGTGGAATTCTGCTGGCTACTGGTGTCGGCTCGGCTCGGCTGGTCGCCAAGGCCATCACTCCAGCAGTCTGGCCGACGTCTTGTGGGCTCCCGTCTGGCATTTTGCAGGCACAGACAAAGCCGTAGCGTGAGAGTGTGTCCCATACTGTTTAAAGCGTCCTCAACCACACTATGGAAGATGACGGTGACCTGTGACGACCCATTTGGATGTACCGTGCTGTCGGAAGCTATGTAGTCGGATGATCCTGGCCCCACTGGACAGGCAGGCCCGGCACCCGGAAGTGCCCGCAGTGATGATCAAGAAAAGAGGCACAGGATGGCCTTCTCGCCCAGAAGTGACAGTAATGTTAGCACGGTGAGCACTGGAAGTCTGAAGATTCCCCATCGACGATGTGGCAGGTGGTGACCAATGCGAAGTCCCACAGGTGCCAGTTTGTGGTCACTTGGATTTTGCCATCTCAGGTACAGTGAACAGCATCTCAGTGAGTAGACACAGGGGTGTCACTACACCATAATAATCATGGAATCGAATGCTATCGGTATGAACGCCATTGATCCTTTGATCAAATGAATTCAGAGCTGGAGGAAGGGGTGTTTATGGAGGCTGATGTAAGGTAATGACGTGAGGCTCTGCTTGTTATGACCAGATGTGACCCGATTCTTTACCAGTTGTCAGTTGTCCTGCAGTTCCACTGCATTTGCTTAGCAATTTGTTGCAGGCTCTTAACAGCATTGTCAGGTCTGAGGTAATACTTGTTGCTAACGAATATGTCTCCGTCCCTCTCTCTCTCGGTTGACATTTTGCTGACTGTGTAACTTATGCACGGTGATGGTGCCGACATGTGATCACGTGCGGAACTGACAGTGTTTTTCTGCTGCACAGCTATTTCCAGACCTCTGCCTGGAACAGCCTGGGACTGTGCTAGTGTGAACTTACGAAAAATTTAACTGTTTTCCCTTTTCTGCTCTGTGGTGTAACAACATCAACGGTGGCCGTGCGGTTAAAGGCGCTGCAGTCTGGAACCGCAAGACCGCTACGGTCGCAGGTTCGGATCCTGCCTCGGGCATGGATGTTTGTGATGTCCTTAGGTTAGTTAGGTTTAACTAGTTCTAAGTTCTAGGGGACTAATGACCTCAGCAGTTGAGTCCCATTGTGCTCAGAGCCATTTGAACCATTTGAACCAACATCAACGAAGCTTTTAATTTCAGTTCGTATTATTTGTTATTTTGTCTTTATACATCATCTTCGTTCTTGGTGTGAAAACAATAATAATTAGTAATTATGTGATTAGTACATGTGTAAAGAGGTCCCCACATGCCCAGTAATTATTGTGTAATAACACTGTTTCGCTATATTGTGCGGAAGTGTGAGGCCAACAACAGCACGATATTACTGCGCAGTATTTATGCCCGGGACACGTCGGTTAGAACTCTGCTTTCATTGTGAGCATATCGGCGCTCGATGATGTAGAACTCGCATGTATTGCGATTGCAGTCGCTACTTCGTGAAAAAAGGAAAGTAAGAAGAAGCGGCGATAGGAAAAAAAAGTTGCTTGGAATATTTTCGCCACACGGCCATACTAGCATACTAAGAAAACTCACAGCAGACCCAGATGACTACCGGAATTTTTTAAGGGATCTTTTCCTGAATTGGCGAACTTCGTTACACCTACGTCCACAGAAAACATACTCTTTATATGCTCATCGGATTTCACTTTTCACAGTGCTGGAAGCGATTTGTCAACCTGTAAAGAATAAGACAAATTATTGCAGAGGACCGGTAGGTAGTGTTGTTATGTATTTCTGCGATAAATAATTCAAATGTCTGGAACAAATAAGCAGTTGCACTGTTGTTTTCCTGCACCTAAATGCTTTTGCCAAGTGTGTCTACAGCTAATTACTGAATAAGTATTAAGTATGTAACCAAACTACTCCCCTGAATGCACCTCCTCAGATGACTGCTTTCATTTGGCTCGCTTGATATATTCATATGACTTCGCTGTGTTATCGTTTGAAAGTCCGCAAATCACGAAGTCTCCACAGGACCTGCCGCGCATTGCACAATATCACGCTTACACAGTACGGTATACTGAGTGAGCATTAATGTTTTTAAAGCTATGCAGTCCCTTTAAGTACGAGGTGCATTCAAGTTCTAAGGCCTCCGATTTTTTTTCTCCGGACTGGAAAGAGATAGAAACATGCGCATTGTTTTAAAATGAGGCCGCATTCATTGTCAATACGTCCCAGAGATGGCAGCACCGTATGGCAGATGGAATTTTACCACCAGTGGCGAGAATGAGAACTGTTTTAAATACTTAAAATGGCGACGTTTTCCTTACTTGAACAGCGTGCAATCATTCGTTTTCTGAATTTGCGTGGTGTGAAACCAATTGAAATTCATCGACAGTTGAAGGAGACATGTGGTGATGGAGTTATGGATGTGTCGAAAGTGCGTTCGTGGGTGCGACAGTTTAATGAAGGCAGAACATTGTGTGACAACAAACCGAAACAACCTCGGGCTCGCACAAGCCGGTCTGACGACATGATCGAGAAAGTGGAGAGAATTGTTTTGGGGGATCGCCAAATGACTGTTGAACAGATCGCCTCCAGAGTTGGCATTTCTGTGGGTTCTGTGCACACAATCCTGCATGACGACCTGAAAATGCGAAAAGTGTCATCCAGGTGGGTGCCACGAATGCTGACGGACGAGCACATGGCTGCCCGTGTGGCATGTTGCCAAGTAATGTTGACGCACAACGACAGCATGAATGGGACTTTCTTTTCGTCGGTTGTGACAATGCATCATGCCATTTTTCAATCCAGAAACAAAGCGCCAGTCAGCTCAATGGAAGCACACAGATTCATCGCCACCAAAAAAATTTCGGGTAACTGCCAGTGCTGAAAAAATGATGGTGTCCATGTTCTGGGACAGCGAGGGCGTAATCCTTACCCATTGCGTTCCAAAGGGCACTACAGTAACAGGTGCATCCTACGAAAATGTTTTGAAGAACAAATTCCTTCCTACACTGCAACAAAAACGTCCAGGAAGGGCTGCGCGTGTGCTGTTTCACCAAGACAACACACCCGCACATCGAGCTGACGTTACGCAACAGTTTCTTCGTGAGAACAACTTTGAAGTGATTCCTCATGCTCCCTACTCATCTTACCTGGCTCCTAGTAACTTTTGGCTTTTTCCAACAATAAAGACACTCTCCGTGGCCGCACATTCACCAGCCGTGCTGCTATTGCCTCAGCGATTTTCCAGTGGTCAAAACAGACTCCTAAGGAAGCCTTTGCCGCTGCCATGGAATCATGGCGTCAGCGTTGTGAAAAATGTGTGCGTCTGCAGGGCGATTACGTCGAGAAGCAACGCCAGTTTGATCGATTTCGGGTGAGTAGTTAATTAGAAAAAAAATCGGAGGCCTTAGAACTTGAATGCACCTCGTATATTGCACAAACCGTCAATACCGCTCTCGAGGTTCAATATTACCGGGCAGTACCCAGTATTGTACAATAATTATTGTGTATGTCATGCGCCCCTGTAGTGGAATCCGTTAATGAAATCCGTTCTAAAGGCATTACGTCTATTGAAAATTCATTGGAGGCGGTTTTTTTTAGGATCTGTGATTTTTTGTTGTTCTGTTGATCACTACGGCACTACTGCGGCAAGCACAGTGCTGACTGCGGCAGCATATCAATGTTGTGCACATTCGACAATACGATTCCTCTAAGTTAACCACGTCATACATTGACATCCTTAAATATACGTGTCCTTATATACATTTTTTTAACGTTAAAGGATACGCTTTGTAACATAGACGATGCTAGATGTACACAGCTGTTACGACATGATCACAATATGATTTGTATTGACATATTTCATAAAACTGTATACAGTTATTCGTGGCAACTGTCTTGGAACAAAATTATATGTCGTATCCCTCTTACGTGTGTACTTGACTCAATACAACCTGTCTCGTCCCCTACTGTTTCCATTGGCTTGTTCACGAACGAAAAATTCCGCAACTTGGTACAAACCGTTTCATTGCGGCTGATGCACCGAGCGCTTCAACGTGTAAACAGAGACTGTGGTCTTAGACATCTTCACATCAGGACTGCCCATGTCAGTGAACACATCACGCCATCTGCAGTGCGCAAAGGAGATTATTTGCAAAACACTCATTTGTCATATCCTAGAATATTGCTTAAATGTGTAAAATCGACTCCAGTTAGGACTAAAATGGAATTGAATGTATGCAAAGTAAGCAAGCGCGAAAGGTCACAGGTTTGTTTGACTCGCGAGAGAACGACAAGTGAATGCAGAAAAACTTGAACTCGTGTGCACTTGAAGATACGAGTCAATTATCGTGTGAAAGCCTATTTACGGAATTACATAAACCAGTGGTAAATGAGGAATAGGGAAATATACGACAGACCCCCTGCGTATAGCTATAGCAGGGACCGCGAAGACAAGATTGCACCATCTACAACGCGCCTAGAGGGGTTTAAGCAGTTATTCTTCCCGTGCTGCACACGCAAACGGAAGGGGAAGTATCCTCTATCATGCTCCTCACAGTGATTTGCAGAGCATGTATTTAATGTATATATGTGTACCGCAAAAACAAGATAGCCGACTCACTCGTTACGGACGAGCGTTCCTTAGCCCAGTCGACATACTTGTCCTTCTCTGTGGTCCCTGAATGTTTGCATCTTCCTCTGTATTTAGATGTAACCTTTGCGCCGCCACGCTGGACAGCTTAGCAGTCAAGAATATGGTGCACTGATTGCAGGCACTTCACTGCAGTGCCATTCTCCTCTGTACACCTTGAAGTGACACCTGTTGGTGTCTCGCAGCCGGCTCGGTGCAGTGTTTCGAGGCGAGGCGAGATAGAAGGGCCTTGCCTCCCTTAGCTCTCTGCAACTGCTCTCTTTTTTGTCGAGTTAGCGGTGAACGCCTGGTGGAATTTCCTGGTCAGGCACTTTTATTGTTCGAGCCACGTTACACTGCTTACACTTCAACGGTACCCCGCGGCATAAAGCAGTCTTATGTTCTGCGCAGCAGCAGACATATCGCCAAAGTATCAGACTCCTCGCTGTCTTAACGAGCGAAAGCACAGTAGAGCAAAAAACTGTTGCAGGCAGAGCCAGGAAGAGGAAGCACCTGTCCCCACTCGCAGCAGAGAGGTTTTGGAAGAGTGGCCCGCACCAGAAACTGATGGTACGCAGCTGCTATTATTTCCGGATTCCTCCAGCCCAAGTCAAGTGGCGCTGCTGTCTCCGTGGGTGCCAATACCGAGCCGGAGATTGCTTCCGCGATTCTAGTGAAACGACATAGCAGGAGAGCTCTCTCTTCCTCGAGATGTCATTATCGTCCGGGCCGCAGAGTTTCCAATACTGAAATGGGAGGAAGGCAGTTATTTCAGTCGTCAACTCTTATGCTGGTTTGAGGCGGTTCTTCTTTTCCCGTAGCCTGCCAGATTTTCATCCCAGCGTAACTGCTGCACCCCATACTATGTTAGCTGCGCGGGGTAGCCGCGCGGTCTTGGGCGCCTTGCCACGGTTCGCGCGGCTTCCCCCGTCGAGTGTTCGGATCCTCCCTCGGGCACGGGTGTGTGTGTGTGTTATCCTTAGCGTAAGTTAGTTTAAGTTAGTTTAAGTAGTGTGTAAGAGTAGGGACCGATGACCTCAGCAGTTTGGTCCCATGGGAACTTACCACAAATTTCCAAAAAAATTCCACGCTACCTTCGGTCTGTTTGACGCCAGGTCTTGTCACAATTAGTAGCAAAAATTACTACGGTTCAAAGCATACGATAAGAGAAGCGAAACCGTTTCCTTCCACCATTTCTCCAAATACACTCTGCAGCAACTACCCGTGTCTCAGAATGTGACCAACCCTTCTACCTCAGCGCCTCATTATTCATTGAGGCGACAAAATTCAGGGATACATCCTAATATTGTGTCGGATCTTCTTTTTCCCGGCGTAGTGTTGCAACTAGACGTGGCATGGCCTCAAAATGTCGTTAGAAGTGATACCGAAGAAATACTGACCTTACTGCCTCTATAGCCGTCCGTAATTGCGAAATTGTTGCCGGTATGGGAACTGACCTCTCGATTACATCCCATAAATCTTCGATGGGTGGCCAGGTCATTCGGCAGAATTGTCCAGAATGACCTTCAAACCAGTCGCGAACCATTAAGACCCGCTGACATGACCCGTTGCCATCCATAAAATTTCCACCGTTGTTTGGAAATAGGAAGTCCACGAATGGCTACAAATGACCTCCAAGTAGTGAAACATAACCATTTCCAGTCAATGATCGGTTCAGTTGGACCAGAGGACCCATTCCATGCCATGTAAACACTGCGCACCAGCTTCCACACTGCCTTGTTGATAACCTGCGTCCATGGCTTCGCGGAGTCCGCTCCGCATCATCTCTTACCAAGTGAAATCGGGATTCATTTGTCCAGGCACGGTTTTCCAGTCGTTTCGGGCACAACAGATGTGGCCACGGGCCCACGAGAGGTGCTGCAGGCGATGTCGTCGCCTTAGCAAATACACTCGCGTCGGTCGTCTTCTGACTCAGGCTATCAACGCTAAATTTCGCCGTCTGCCCGACGGATACGTTCGCCGTTCGATCCACCTTGATTTCTACGGTTATATCACGATGTGTTGCTTGTCTGTTAGCATTGACAACTCTACGCAAAAGCCTCTGCTCTCAGTCGTTAAGTGGACGCCGTCGGCCACTGTGTTGTCCGTGCTGAGAGTAATGCCTGAAATTTGGTACTCTCGGCGCTCTCTTAACACTATGGATCTCGGGATACTGAGTTCCCTAACGATTTCTGGAATGGAGTGTTCCATGCGTTTAGCTCCAACTACCATGCCGCGTTCAAAGTCTGTCAGTTCCCGTCGTGCGGCGATAATCAGGTCGAAAACTTTTTTACACGAATCACCTGCGTACAAATGACAGCTCCGCCAACGCACTGCCCTTTAATACCTTGTGTACGCGATACTACCGCCACCTGTATGTACGCATATCATTATCCCATGACTTCTGTCAACTTTATTAAGGTGTTTTATTTAGATAGGCAATCCAACTTTGGTTCATTCTTACGCAGGTCAAATGATGCAAGATGGGTTGTCTCTCGTAAGGCGCATGATATATTTTCCGGGGCAGTTTTCTTTTGCCCATCGTGTACAGTCTTCCTGGTTGTTTGTCACGTTTATATTCTTTTCTGGACGCTTCATACGCGGCCGCGGTGGTCTCGCGGTTCTAGGCGCGCAGTCCGGAACCGTGCGACTGCTACGGTCGCAGGTTCGAATCCTGCCTCGGGCATGGATGTGTGTGATGTCCTTAGGTTAGTTAGGTTTAAGTAGTTCTAAGTTCTAGGGGACTGATGACCGCAGCAGTTGAGTCCCATAGTGCTCAGAGCCATCTTCATACGCCATTCAAATTCTTGTACTACCGTCTCAGGCCATGTTCTACATCTGCATCTACATCTACATCCATACTCCGCAAAGCCACCTGACGGTGTGTGGCGGAGGGTACGTTGAGTACCTCTATCGGTTCTCCCTTCCATTCAAGTCTCGTATTGTTCGTGGAAAGAAGGATTGCCGGTATGCCTCTGTGTGGGCTCTAATCTCTCTGATTTTATCATCATGGTCTCTTCGCGAGATATACGTAGGACGGAGCAATATACTGCTTCACTCCTCGGTGAAGGTATGTTCTCGAAACTTCAACAAAAGCCCGTACCGAGTTACTGAGCATCTCTCCTGCAGAGTCTTCCACTGGAGTTTATCTATCATCTCCGTAACGCTTTCGCGATTACTAAATGATCCTGTAACGAAGCGTGCTGCTCTCCGTTGGATCTTCTCTATCTCTTCAATCAACCCTATCTGGTACGGATCCCCACTGGTGAG
Source organism: Schistocerca piceifrons (assembly GCF_021461385.2). Taxonomy (NCBI): domain Eukaryota; kingdom Metazoa; phylum Arthropoda; class Insecta; order Orthoptera; family Acrididae; genus Schistocerca; species Schistocerca piceifrons. The sequence goes on from NC_060138.1 coordinate 1,218,844,535, forward strand.
CAGTATTCAAGCAGTGGGCAAACAAGTGTACTGTAATCTACTTCCTTTGTTTTCGGATTGCATTTCCTTAGGATTCTTCCAATGAATCTCAGTCTGGCATCTGCTTTACCGACCATCAACTTCACATGATCATTCCATTTAAAATCACTCCTAATGCGTACTCCCAGATAATTTATGGAATTAACTGCTTCCAGTTGCTGACCTGCTATATTGTAGCTAAATGATCAGGGATCTTTCTTTCTACGTATTCGCAGCACATTACACTTCTCTACATTTAGATTCATTCGCTGCACCATGCGTCAATTCGCTGCAGATCCTCTTACATTCCAGTACAATTTTCCATTGTTACAACCTCTCGATGTACCACAGCATCATCCGCAAGAAGCCTCAGTGAACTTCCGATGTCATCCATAAGGTCATTTATGTATACTGTGAATAGCAACGGTCCTACGACACTCCCCTGCGGCACACCTGAAATCACTCTTACTTCGGAAGACTTCTCTCCATTGAGAATGACATGCTGCGTTCTGTTATCTAGGAACTCTTCAATCCAATCACACAATTGGTCTGATAGTCCATATGCTCTGTGGGGAACTGCACCAAACGCCTTGCGGAAGTCAAGAAACACGGCATCTACCTGGGAACCCGTGTCTATGGCCCTCTAAGTCTCGTGGACGAATAGCGCGAGCTGGGTTTCACACGATCGTCCTTTTCGAAACTCTTGCTGACTCCTACAGAGTACATTTCTAGTCTCCAGAAAAGTCATTATACTCGAACATAACACGTGTTCCAAAATTCTACAACTGATCGACGTTAGAGATATAGGTCTATAGTTCTGCACATCTGTTCGACGTCCCTTCTTGAAAACGGGGATGACCTGTGTCCTTTTCCAATCCTTTGGAACGCTACGCTCTTCTAGAGACCTACGGCACACTGCTGCAATAAGGGGGGCTGGACGGTCGTGCTCTAATAAGGAGACGCGGACGGCCCTGTTTCTGGATACGGGTTGGTCTCGTCCCTTCGGCCTCATGCGGTATCGTGGCAGAGAAACTATGCAGAATTTTCCTGTCCAGTTGTACCTCTACAACGGCGACCCTTAGGAAACAGTTGCATGACGGTAAGCTCTTCATGCTGGTCCTTTGTTTCCTCGGCCTGCCACGTAATATTGAAAAATGAAAACGTGTCGCTAAATAAAAGCCTGAAAGTCTCCACTTTTCCCACTAAAATGATTCTCTTGAGGAGTAGAGTAATTTGAAGTTCCAATAAGCCTCATATTCTAATTAATCTACTTCGAGTTTGAACTATAAAAAGTTTGATTAGAAAATAATAGTACTCTTGGATTACATAGTTATTACAAATGTCGGTCTGGGACACATACTGAATGGGTGTTAGCAGATAAGACATTTTTGTAACTCGTGATGGTTAAAGGGCAAGAAATACAAGTGCCATTTTGTTCGCATGAGAAATCAGCGATCTGTCGTATTAATTAATAAAACAGCTTCGATCACATTTTATTAACTGTTGTTGCCGATTTCTGCTGAATGATACGAGCTTTAGATTTAACGCTCATGCGTACAGGAACTGTTTTCAAGTTATTTAAAATTTAAACGAACATTCACTTCGTTTCGTGAAAAAAACTACGCCTAATAACTGTGCCAGCGGTTGCTTGAGTTATGAGCAGAATTATGTTAGCTTCCTAGCATATATGCAGGTTTTTCAGAGTGTGTATAAAGTTATAGTTGACACCAAAAGATTGTCGTAAGTGAGAAGGTTATCGAATTGCAGAAGTTGTAAAAATTTGTTGTGATTTAATGAACTAAGTACGATTTAGTGATGGGCCCTCGCCCTTCTTTTCCACTTATTTGCTTCATGAGATTTTCCTTCTCTGTCGTTAAATTATTGCAGACTGAAAGCGGTTGGTCAATAGTTCGGCTCCTTCATTACTTACGTCTGTGCGACTTGCGGTTTTTGAATCGTTTATAATAAGATTTCAGTTTCTCAGCGCCTGTTAACATGGCTGCAAAATTCGGTGATAGTGGTAGCTTAATCGTTAAATGTTGGCGGATTGGAGGAAAATACGGTTTTGTGTTTCTCCGTTTCTAGTTCGTAACCGTTCAATCGCCCATTTGTTTCCAAACTCTAGTCTTAGTTGTTTCTTTATTGCACTTACAGGTATTTTCCTGTAGCTTGCCGTTCTCCGCGATCGGCCTCTTCTCGTAGCTAGATTGTCAGCTAGTTCACTCTCCCATAACGCTTTATGAGCTTTAACCCATCCGAAATCTGCCTGCCAGTTGTGCTTGCGTAATCTTCTGATTTTACGTCGTATTTCTTCAATCAAGAAGTTATGATTCTTCTGGTTTCGTAACGAATCCAACGTTATCCTGCTGCCTGTGTGGATTACTGCAACTACGCAGCATTCACGAGATTACTCAATGACTCAGGCGCATTTAGGACGGCAAACTGTTCTGCGTGGCTATTTGAGTATTCGTTATCTAGTTTGAGCTATAATTGATGAATAAGTTTATTCTTGATAAACGTATTCCTGAATCCACTCCGTCGTCTGATTTGCTTCCATTCGTGTATACTTCAACAGAGTACTATTACTTACACTGGGCGAATGACCGTTGGTTTAAGCTAGTGGATCGAAGAACAGTTAATGATCAGTATGATTTGTTTACCACAAGTCAATCAGAAAAAGAAGGAAAACAACCGAAAACGTCGCATCATCCTTCATCATGAGAATGCCAGCTGCCTCCACAGTAAGTCAAACGACTGATATTAGGCAGAGGAATATTTGCAGTTAATGTTTCATTATCCGTCCCCACCTGATTTATCACCTGGCGACTTCTTTTAATTCCCTTAAGTCAAACGAAAAAGCGTCGACCGCGATTCACGTCAGGTCAAGAAGGCGATGAGTCCGTCCAAAACGATATTTTCAATGCCCTAACGTCAAAATGGAAAAAAAATATTCCCAGAAGAGATGTACGCATTTTAAAGGCTAATATGTTGAGAAAAAATAAGACAATTTGTATCAAAATAATATTTTCCTTTGACTGTTTTCGTAAAACCTTAAAAGGCGGTCTTTGTACAAACCGGGCACTGAACCATCGCTACACCCACCCCGTGCCCACGTAAGAGCAAAGGTTAGAACGGAAGCAGAGAGTCGAGCACCATTTGTGCAACATAGTGCTGATAAATCTTGATTCGGTGCGTAGTGAGTGTCTCGAATCACCTCGCAAGCAAAAACTGCACTAGACCATCTTCGGACTCCGATCGCGCGGATTACCCAACCGTGGCCTCGGCCACGTAAGTGGGAGCTCCCTACTGACGCGGGTCTCGGGCAAACAGGTAGCCTAATCTCGTCTGTGTGGGCAGCCGGTATCTGGCAGATAGCCGCGTTCAAAGGCTGCGGCAGCGGAAACGAAAACACGTGGGCGGCAGTCGGCCAAAGTGGCAGACCATCGACCGCGCGTGACCTGCGGCTCGACGCGTCACCATGGCAACGGGCCGTCGTCACGCCACGAAGCCGAGGCGTGTCTTACGGCAGCTGTGAAACAAAGAAACTGTGATCTGCAGAAACTGACTGTATGGAGGCAAGTTCCTGTCCAGTAAAAGCATGACCTGATTTAAATAATGAATGACACAATTGCAGGATTTCTTGAAACATCGAATGTGACGAGTGAAAATAAGCGTGAATGCTGGTACGAGAATATCTACTTGCGTCAGAAACTCCACATAGTCAGAACCTCCGTTAAATGGCCGAAAGAACAAAGACAAATCTTACTGAAACTGTTTATACCACACTCGTTTGTCTCTAACCAAATAAATTCTCCAACACTAGCGTTTTAGTACAACTTCCTTAGATTCCGTGCACGTGGGTGAGAGCCTGAGACGGTCAGCAGTGTGCAGTTTTGGTCAACTGTGACTCTAGTTCGACACGCGCTATGCAGATGCTTTGAGTTCCCGGTGCTTTCTGGTTGACGATTCCTACCGCTGGCCTTGGAAGCGTCTGGCTTTCTGAGAGGGTGATATTCTCTGGGTACGTTTCTGCAGCAATGTGTGTACCTGGCGGTTAGTTTTCCCTTACAGCAGTGATAGTCAAACTTTTATTGTTCAGTAGCCAATACTGACTTTGTTGGGAGGCACCTCGAGACGCATGTGTAGCGACCTTATTAATAGTTTGTAACCTGCATAAATTAGTTGAACCATCTTTGACCCTTCATAGGTCTCTTCAGTTTTGAGAACAGGAAAAAGTCGCAGGTACCCAAATCCGGTGAATATGGTGCCTGAGGCATAATTGTCGTGTTGTTTTTGTCCAAAAATTCTCTCACAAGCAACGATGAATGAGCAGGTGCATTTTCGTGATGCAAAAGTCATGACGTTTTCTGCGTATTGCTTCTCGCAAACGGCGCATGACGTCTAGGTAATACTCCCCGTTGACCGTACGACCTTGTGGCAAAAATTCATGATCCACTACGCCACGGTAATTGAAAAAACAGACAGCAAAACTATGACATTTGATCGGCTCTCCGGGATACTTCCATTGGGACCATTAGGCTTTGGTTTCGTCGTCATTACCGGAAACTCATGTTTCGTTACCAGGATCATCACTGCCGTCAATTCAAGAGCTGCTCGGCGATGCTCATGCGGCGGTTCTCGCGATCAAAAACTGAGAAGTTTTGGAACAAACTTCGCTGACACACGTCTCGTGCCCAAAACATCCGAAAAAATTGGATGGCACGAGCCGACCGATATGGAAACATTCTCAGCAACCTCTCTTACGGTAATTCGACGGTTTTCCAAAACAATTTTCTTCACAGCTTCAACCTTATCATCTGTTGTTGATGTGCTGGAGCGTCGAGACAGAGGTTTATTTTTGGCATCTTCTCGGCGATCTTGGAAGAGCTTGTACTGCACGTAAACATTTTTTTTTTTTTACTTAGAGCAGGCTCACCGTATGCCACTGTCAACATTTCAAGTGTTTTAGAGCACTTGATTCAACTTTTCACACAAAATTTGTTGCAAATTCTTTGCTCCATTGATTATAATAATCAAAAAATCGCCGAGCACACTAAAATACGTGTAACCTATCTGTCAAAAACAAGCGAAGTACGCTGTACACTTGAAACTGTGAACATATGTTCGGGACATAAGAGAAAAATGATCGACAATCGAGTGTACATTGACCGCGCATTTTGGAATGTCACCTTACATTTTGAACAGCCCGCGTATAAACAGACAAGTGCGAGAAGAACTCTGAACTGGCGCTCTGATCGTTCCGTACAAACTTAATTATGTACGTCGATAGTTCATCTGCAGGTTTTCATTAGTGAATTTGCCAGTATCAAAATATGTCACATAATTGTTCGTGTCTTTGGATTGCGTTAACTTAGAACCTTAAATTTTTTAGACCGCCAAGGGACCGTAACCTCAGTATATGACATAAACTTCAATTTAATTCCTCTACCTCTTCAAAATGGTTGAAATGGCTCTGAGCACTATGGGACTTAACATCTGAGGTCATCAGTCCCCTAGACTTATAACTACTTAAACCCAACTAACCTAAGGACATCACACACATCGATGCCCGAGGCAGGATTCGAACCTGCGACCGTAGCAGCAGCGCGGATCCGAACTGAAGCGCCTGGAACCGCTCGGTCACAGCCGCCGGCCCTCTACCTCTACTTGATAAAAAGGGGATCTTAGGAGACAGACAACACAGTGATTATTTAAGGGTCCCGTTATTACCGACTGAGGTACGGAACCCTAAAAAGGGCAGCGCACTGGAGAAGCTGTCGTCTGTAGTCAGGTGATTCGCGTGGAAAGGTTCCCAATGTGATTATGTCCGCACGACGGGGACTAAGAGACTTCCAACGCCGAACTGTACTTGGAGCCACACGCTTGGGACATTCAATTTCCAAAATCGTTACGGAATTTAATATTCAGAGATCTCAAGAGTGTGCCGAGAAGACCAAATTTCGGGCATTACCTCTCGACACGGACAACACAATGGCCGGCAGCATGCACTTAACCATCGAGAGCAGCGTCCTTTGCGCTGAACTGTGAGTGTTAACGGACAGGACAAGCAACACCGCGCGAAATAACCGCAGAAATCAATGTGGGACGTACGATGAACGTATCCGACACGACAGTGCTATGAAATTTGGCGTTATGGGAGCAGAAGATCCGCGCCATTGCCTTTGCTATAACAGCGTCTACTGGGCTCGTGACCACGTCGGTTGTACCTTAGATGAATGGAAAACCGTGGCCTTATCAGATGAGGCTCAACTTCAGTTAGTAAGTCTTCGTACATCCATATTTAAATTGGAGGATGGTGGGACATAGCTGTAATAATTTTTTATTAAAAATGAAACTCCTCCAGCTGTACTTAAGATTTTATATTTATTTGGCTTCTAGTTTCGACTTTGCGTCAACGCCATCTTCAGGCCGTATATAACACACCATACATAAAACAAACAATGTGAGACATCCGTAGTCTGTGAGCTATTGTACAAAATAAATATATTATAAACATAAGGATGAATTCTTTGAAAGTAGTTACGTTTCATTCATTTTCATTAAGATGCAATTTACCTTGACATTAGCAATTTATATGGTACAAACAAGGGCAACGATGTTAAATATACACATTTATTTTCATTACAGATCAATACCAAACATTTTAATAAAAATGGGGGTATATATAAGTCTAGGGGCGTTACCCTTAGAGATAATAATGTAGGCACGAAACAATACTAAAATTGTGTTAAAAGCGAATAATAATACCCTAAACCCTTCTTTGTGTGCACAGTTTAACTAACAGGGTCCGCGCGGGATTAGCCGAGCGGTCTTGGGCGCTGCAGTCATGGACTGTGCGGCTGGTGCCGGCGGAGGTTCGAGTCCTCCCTCGGGGATGGGTGTGTGTGTTTTTCCTTAGGATGATTTAGGTTAAGTAATGTGTAAGCTTAGGGACTGATGACCTTAGTAGTTAAGTCCCATAAAATTTCAGACACATTTGAACTTTTTTTTTATCTAACAGGAAGAAAAATATGCATTGCCAATCACAGAATCAGACGTATGTAACGTATGATTCCATTGTTTATAAATAGTGAAAGATGGGAAAGGTGGAAAGGAGTTACGTTTGCATAACACTGTATCGTCATCACTGTAAAGTAACAAAGTCAAATAGGTTACTGAAACAACATCATTCATAACGATGCGAAACACATAAATAAATAAATATAAAAAATCTTAAGTACAGCTGGAGGAGTTCCATTTTTAATAAAAATCAGTTGATAAGAGCTGATGGTAGATTTGGAGTGTGGCGTAGACCCTATGAAGCCATGGAATCAAGTTGACAATAAGGCACTGTGTAAGCTGGTGGTGGCTGGTGTGCCCTGTCTTTATGTGCAATGGACTGGGTGCTCTGGTCCAAAGGAACTGGTCATTGACGATTTGCAGCCATTGATGGGCTTCATGTCCCCGAACAACGATGGAATTTTTATGGATGGCAATGCGCCACGTCATCCGGCCACAATTGTTCGCGATTGGTTTGAAGAACATTCTAGACGGTTCGAACGAATGTTTTGGCTACATATACTGCCCAACATGAATACCGTGGAACATTTATGAGACATAATCGAGACGTCCTGCACCGGCAACACTTTCCAAATTATGGACGGCAATAGAGCCAGCAGGTATTTCTGCAAGGTACTTCCAGCGACTTGTGAAGTCCACGCCACGTCGAGTTGCTACAGTACACCCGGAAAAAGGAGGTCCGACACGATATTAGGAGGTGTCCGGTGACTTTTGTCATCTCAGTATGTTCGCGCGTACTGTACTGTCGCCTGGATAGGCAGAGTGCACGCAGAGAGGTCGAGATGAGGAGAAACATCTGGAGGTTGGCCAGAGTGGAAAGGAGAAAGGAGGCGGGATCTATATGCAGTCGAGAGAAAGCGGAGCGAGGGTTGCGGCGCGGCTCTGTCATCGTCAGGGAGAGCCGGACAGAGGACAGTCGCAGTGGGACCATGGGGGAGTGGGGGGGGGGGGGGGGCAGGCAGGAGAGACCGGTGAGTGACCCACTCTGCACACAGCAGGCGACGTGACATCCGCGGGTTCTCTCTGGCTCGAGTCCTTCTCAGGCGAAGAGTGTTGTTTCGGGAGGAACAGTTGTACTGTAGGAAATGCTTGTATAGACTAATTAGAATAAAACAATCCATTTAAAACGAGTTCAGTTTTCATACATTACAGAGATAAGTTTTCATTTCGAGTGATGATACTCCAGTTGGTACGGGTTTATTCTTATTTTGAAGTTCATGTTGGGTAGCTGTGCTTAAGTTTACATAATTGAATTTTTCAACTATGACTATGATTAGTAGACCACTTCTACTATACTGTTTAGGTATACCGCACGTATCTACAAATGCTGAGAATGCCGATACGATATTTGTGTTTCGTAATGGAAAGGCTTATTTTGCTTCTAGACAATACGGTAGGCAATTTCCTAACAAAAGACTACAAGATTTTTTCACTGAGTGTAATGATACTGGTGTGGTGCAAAGAAGTCATATTTCATCTGAACATGTAAATGAACAATGTTAATGACGTAGAAGGCATTATTGAGTTGGTAGAACGTGGTCCCTCAATAAGTACACGGTGAATTTCTATGCGTATCGATGTATCAGTAGAAGGATATGATAGACATTACGGACGAACAGCCTCTATTCTTATCATCTGCAGTACATTCGACACCTTCAGAAAGGAGACGAAGATAGATTATTGCAATTTTGTCGTTGGCTAATTGCAAATTGCCAAGCAATCCCATTAATACTGTTTACTGATGAAGCCTCTTTGAGTCGTGACACAGTACGCATAACAAATGGTTCAAATGGCTCTGAGCACTATGGGACTTAACTTCTGAGGTCATCAGTCCCCTAGAACTTAGAACTACTTAAACCTAACTAATCTAAGGACATCACACACATCCATGCCCGAGGCAGGATTCGAACCTGCGACCGTAGCGGTCGCGCGGTTCCAGTCTAGCGCCTAGAACCGCTCGGCCACCTCGGCCGGCCATGAATAACACTCCTAACGCATTTCGGTGAGTGGCTCGCCTGAAATTCACATGCCTTTGTGGAGACATTTTCAAGAGCTCTTCTGTGTAAAAGTGTGGTGTGGTCCTACTGTGCTACCGCATCGTTTTACAGAGCCCCATGTTAACTAGACTTTCTTGCAAACGAGCCTCCGGCGTTGTTGGGAGAGGTTTGCTTTGCATACAGTGATCGGTACTATCTTCTAGTATAACAGAGCCTTGTTCATTTTAATCATTACATGACGCTTCATAGACACCTAATATTCCCCCAAAAATGTATAAGTGAATCGTCATTTTTTTCGTCACCAGCATTCCGCGACTGTACTTCCTTCTTCCCCCCTCCTCTTAGGTTTTTGCCTGTGGAGATAACTGAAAGAAGAAATCCCCCTCCCCCGGAGGTTCGAGTCCTCCTTAGGACATGGGCGTGTATGTTGTTCTTAGCGTAAGTTAAACTAGTGTGTAAGACTAGGTACCGATAACCTCACCAGTTTGGTCACACACATTTGAACATACAAAGAACAAGTAAAGAAGAGAGACAAACTGGTCTGATTATGAATATTGCTATCCAACAAAAGAATGTCAGAAGAGCTACTCGTGGAGTTGCCAAGTGCGTTGAAGTCGGAATGTCAATATTGAACGTAATCATTTTCCAATGTTTAACATCTTCTGTGAGTATTTGTATGCGTTGCATTCTAACAGCTGTACCTCTGTAATCAATAAAAACTGTGGACACTTCTTACACAGAACGTTTTGTCAGAAACAGTCTATACTAGCACCTCCTGAAAGACACGTGTCGCAACACCGGAAACTAATTAATGTAGAGTAATGAAATTTTGGGAACACATTATTCTAGATGACATATTTAAGAGATTAACACTGCAAAATCACAGTTTAACGTAAGTACTAGACAAGCTACTGCAAAAGTGAAATGCTGGTACATCAATAACCGGCGTAACCGGCTGAATGTTGAATGTAAGCATTCAAACGTGCATTCATTGTGTGCACTCCCTGGACTGTTGCTCATAAGTGGCAGCACAAAAGGTCGAATCACCAGATCGACGTACAGATTCGCAATGAAGGTGCGTGGCATAACCACGAGAGTGGTTCTGCTGTCACACGAAATCGCACTCCAGACCATAACTCAAGGTGTAAGTCATATTGGTTGCAGGACCTCACCTCGGCCCATTCTAACCCAAACACGTCAATTACTGACACCGAGGCAGAACCGGGATTCAACAGAAAAAACAATGGACCACCTCCCTGACCTCCAATGAACTCTTGCCTGACACCACTGGAAGTGGCAAATGGCAGTGGTTTGGGATCAGTGGAATGCAAGCTACAGGACGACTAGATCGGAGCTTGTAAAATGACTTTTATCTTACAAGGGGAGGCCGCCAATTGTGAAATTCAGATTCGATTCATACTGCGCATAATAAAAGATCATGGCCAGAGGTGTAATGTGGCAAAGCACCAAGATGCACTTCTCAGCCGTTGTCGAGAAAATCGACAGTTAAAAGAAACCGTTGCGGTGAAATACACTCTACGATTAATGATTTTCTACAGCGTCGTAGCGCAGCGGTAAGTGCTGGGGTTCCTAATCCGAATGTCGCCGGATCGAATCTCGCGCCATGCAATATTTTTTTATTATTAGTTTCTGCAATTCAAATATATATATATATATATATATATATATATATATATATATATATATATATATATATATATATATATATATATAAACTATTAATGAATTGCTTATGCATGTTGGTGAAGGCGGATCGCTCTCCAATTGTACCGCCTCCATTTTTCCGTTTGTTTAACAGGGTGTACCAAAGCTGTCCCGTCCGCACTGATTTTCCACGATGTTACAAGTTGCGCTAGGGACCGCATGTACCTTCTTTCGAAGTTAGCAGGCAACTACGCTGTTATGGGGCCGCTCGTTTCGGCCCATTCAGCATCTGTCATTCAAGTGTAACGAGCGAGAAACGGAGTTTATATTTCATACCTGCCACAGCAAGTTTGTGTTCGTGGGGTCTCTATTCTAATTCGAACGTTTGACTTACGCTATACGTATTCGTTTCTACGTCTTCCGTTAACTATACATGGTTAACATTATGAAGACAATTAATAACATTTGTGAAATACAACTTTGTTTGCGGAAAACATAATGATGTTCGAAGTCGCCAGTTTTTCCACGACAAATGACTTTCAACAACTTACTATATGCATAATTGTTGTAACTGATTGCCGGGAATTATATATATATATATATATATATATATATATATATAAATTACAAAAAACAAATACTAAAAAAAAAGTTGCATGGCACGAGATTCGATCCGGCGATCTTCGGATTACGAACCCGAGCGCTTACCGCTACACCACCACGCTGTAGAAAATTACTAATCGTAGAGAGTATTTCACCGCAACGGTTTCTTTTAACTGTCGATTTTTTCAATAACGGCTGAGAAGTGCATCTTGGTGTTTTGCCACATTACACCTCTGGCCATGAGCTTTTATTATGCGCAGTATGAATCGAATCTGAATTTCACAATTGGCGGCCTCCCCTTGTTAGTAATATGGATATTTATATATATGGTTGGAGAGAGAGAGAGAGAGATTGATTTTTGATTGAGATTTTTACTTAAAGTCGTAACTGGTACCTGAATTTTGGTTGCTGCCTCCTTGAATGATCAGCTTCTGCACCAGTTGTTGAAATATTGCAATTTGGTGGAAGTTATTATTGTTTAAGGTTTAAAATACGACTGTGTTAGTTACTTGGCCGCATTGCGGATAGCTTTGAGCCCAAGTTTTCGTAGCTTTACATACCTAAGGAACCACTGTTGTAAGTAAATAAGATCAAACAGCAATCGGCTTTTCGTGAAAAAAGGAGATTGGTTAACACACAAACTTCCTTCAAAATACACGTCCTGCTACATTAAAATTGGTCTGTGGAGTTCAGCACCATACTATTGTACAAGAACATAATCCAATTACTGTAATTAAGAAATTATGAGAGGTTGTTACTGGTTGAATGAAAACTATAGAGAATGCATTTCTTTTCCTGTATTTTAGGGAACTTTGTAGACTTACAATTCTGTCGATTGATAGAAGGCAACGACAATGAAGTTGACCTCCTTTTCCAGAAAATTTGTATACATAAATGTTTGACAACTCTTACTCATACTTCACTCGGTTTTATCACTAGAATATCAATTTACATTAAATGTAACAATACGTTCTGAGCGACGGCCTAGGAACACGTCCTCTTTCCACAACATACAGATTAACAGTTCTCTTTTTTTAATAAATCAATTGTCTTGTTGTTTAGAGTCCATACTCAAAGATTCACAAGTACTATCATTGCGGGGACTGCGCGCTAAAGAGTTTCTTGCTCTCCAGCTGCGTTTCACTTCACTTCAAGTACTCTTTGAATCACGTTTACATTTTCGATATTTACATACATTACTGTCCGCCCTCGTGGTCTCGCGGTAGCGTTCCCGCTTCCAGAGCACGGGGTCCCGGGTTCGATTCCCGGCGGGGTCAGAGATTTTTCCTGCCTCGAGATGACTGGGTGTTGTTGTGTCATCTTCATCATCATCATCATTCATCCCCATTACCGTCGGAGGAAGGCAACGGCAAACCACCTCCATTAGGACCTTGCCTAGTAAGGCGGTGCGGGTCTCCCGCATCGTTCCCCTACGCTCTGTAAAGAAGCATGGGACTTCATTTCCATTTTTCCACATACATTACTAAGCTTCTCAGAATAAAATCAGACACAAATTAGTTAAAGAAAACAAAACAGTGAGACACACATAACATTACAAGCTGTTCTTGAAGTAACCGATTTGTAACAGTTCGTTGTGTCACTGTGGTGCCGACTGCTGCTGATATTGCTGCTGCACATGCCGTACGATGCGCCAGACCCACACGCCGAACACGATGGTTTTCCCCCTCGGTAGTGCCACGTGGCGGTCCAGAGCCCGGGCTTCTTGCCTGTTATATCCTAGCCAGTAATGCCACCCGAGCCCGCTGCCAAAAGGTTGGCAGCATCAAAGTTCGGACGCCGTCCGCATAAGCAGCGCCAGCGAGAGAGGAAATCGCCGCAAGTCTGCGCGCGCCACCGCTGGCTTCTGGCTTCTTAAGCGCTGGAGTCGCGAGCGCTAGGACAGTTCTGTATTCGCCGCTCAGTTGTATACTCGCCACCGAACTGTGTACTTGCTAGTCAGTTGTGTGTTCATCGCAGCAGAGTTGTTGTTTGTCGTCAGCCGACGCTGACCTAGCCGCTCCGACTCGAACCAGACAGATTTCTGTAGACACCGAGTTCACCTGTGTTTCTGTATCTTCATGAATAAAGATAAGTACCGACTTTTATTTAATCTGAGTGTTTGGGCTTTCATCTTTCTGTTTACTGTTCCAGCGGACCGGTCGACCCGCTATTAAAAGTGTGGCGGTGACTTCGTAAGCCATTTCTACAGCCAAGTGTTTGTCGCTACGAACACCGCCACAAAATTGCCACCGTACATTCTCGTGACCACAGCTTCTAGCAATCATGTTCAATGGCTACAATCCTGCCAAGTCTTTCTGTAATGTCACAGAAGGCAGATCAAGTTTCTCGTAGCCCTATTACACGACCTCGCTCGGACTCATGAGGTGCTAATAATGGTGTCTTTGTCGCCTTAAAGGCATTTTTGATCAGCATCAACTCACCACACCCAATGTCCGCCCCGATAGCTGAGTGGTCTTTTTGCTTTTCCTTTTTCCTTTCTTTTTCTTTACCCAGAATTTATATTTCTTTTCTCTTTCGCCGATGTGTTCACATAATTTCATGATATTAGTGAATCTTACAAAAACACATGCAAATAAATAAATAACAACGCCTTCCACTACTGTTGATTCCTGTCTCTCCCACTTCCCTAAGCACCACAGGCTCGGTGGTGGTGAGGAGGACACTGTGGCCAGGCCTCGGGTTTCGACCCCTGCCCACTTTGCCCCCCGAGCCCCCACCGGTCCACTACATAAAAAAAAAAATTAAAAAAAATAAAAAAAACAAAAAAAGATGGTAGAGAAAAATAAAAAAAGTTGGTAGGGCACTTGCCCGCGGAAAAAAAAGCGAGGTGAGTAGCGTGAGTATTAAGTGAAATTTTTATGTTTGGGCGGTGGTTCGCGACTCGCCAGTACGCAAATTCTTTTTTCCTAACATTTGCGTTGTTATTAGGTTCTCTTACTTTATTTTTAGTTTAATATAAGTATATACTATAATTTTTGATGTTATTTAAATAGACGTTCACTTTTCTTTGGGTGTTCGATTGGCTTGATGTACAGGACACCTTGCGCTACTTGTGTAAAGCTATTTTGCTCCTTTTTCTTTTACGCTTCGTAATTCACGTGTTGCAAAGATTCTGCTACTGGGTAGGAACAGTAAAAAAAATTAAAATAAAAAGAAAAAAAATAAAGAAAAAAAAGTGGTTAGCGTGACGGATTTCCGTCCTACGGGCCCGGGTTCGATTCCCGGCTGGGTCTGGGATTTTCGCCGCTCAGGGAGTGTATGTAGTGCTGTCTCCATCATCATTTCATCCCCATCCGGCGCGCAGGTCGCTCATTGTGACGTCGAACGTAGTAAGACCTGCACCAAGGAGGCCGGACCTGCCCAGCAAGGGCCTCCCGGCCATTGACGCCAAACGCTCATTTCCATTTTATCACATCCAATCGCAAAGGTAACTAATTAACCCTCATAGTGGCGCTGCTAGCGTCACTCTTATGCGAGTGGCACGAAACCTCAACAGACATCATCTTTCAGATGCAGAAACATGCCTTCCAACTTTCTTTTATGTCGCAGAACTTCTGTGTGTTGCAGTTTGCCGGTCGCGGTGGCCGTGCGGTTCTAGGTGCTGCAGTCCGGAACCGCGGGACTGCTACGGTCGCAGGTTCGAATCCTGCCTCGGGCATGGATGTGCGTGATGTCCTTAGATTAGTTAGGTTTAAGTAGTTCTAAGTTCTAGGGGACTGATGACCTAAGATGTTAAGTCCCATAGTGCTCAGAGCCATTTGAACCATTTTTTTTTTGTTGCAGTTTTTTTCCCTCAACGTATTTACTATTCCTAATGAAACAGCCTATATATTACAAGGGCCACTATAGAGCACATGATGGAAGGTGTTTCGTACCAGCATTGTTACTTTCCCTGTACTCTTTCGTTCTCGTATTGAGGGAGAGAAAAATAGCTGTCAGTATAATTTTGTACGTATCCCAATCTTTCCTGCTCCATTTTCGTTATCTCTCCGCCAGATGCACGATGCAGACAGCACAGTCTTCCTCCAACGCAGGACTCGAACCTCCGCCGGGATCAGTCCCACAGTCCATGACTGCAGCGTCTAAGACCGCTCGGCTAATCCCGCGCGGCTAGCTATCCTAGGAACGTTCTCCGAATTCGTTCACTGTGTGAAGCCACGCTCACTTGACAAGACCTTCAGACGTGGGAACCACACAAGTGACAGCAGTAGCATAATGTCGGCGGCTTTCCTATATATGCACAGCACTTTCCTAGAATCCTTCCAACAGTTCTAAACGTTCCATTCGCTTCTCTACTACGGATGCTAAGTATTCGTCTCATTTCATACAGCTCAGTATTAGGCACACATATTCATACGATGTAAACCACTCCAGGTGTTCGCCACGAGTTAATCTCACAATCGGATGATGATGTTTGGTTTGTAGGGTGCTCAATTGCGCGGTCATCAGTCCATTGTAGCCACTGTCAAGAATGATGATGATGAGGAGGAGGAGGAGGAGGACAACACAAATATCCAGTCCCCAGGCAGAGACAACCCCAGTCCGGCCGGGAATCGAACCCGAACACCCGGGATCCAGAAGCAGCAACGCTAGCCACTAGACTAACAGCTGTGGACACAGTCGGATACTATCAGATCTTCTCCTTTGTTCTACGCCCTAACTTCCATAAATCCACACATTCAAAGAGAGCTTATTTCAGTGCACCAAATCCAGGTAGTTCGGCACAAATCGCTTATGTAGTTTGGGGGCAGTCTTGCAACGCTTCAGTCGGGAACAAGCTTTAAACCCAGTCGGGAACAAGCTTTGAAACATTCGCCGTCCAGTAGAATGTATGCTAACTGCTTGTCATTGGGAATAAATATAAATACTATAAAACTTTTGAGCCAATCACATATGAACGAAGATACTTCTTTCGGGGACAGGTGATTAGTGTAAATATATTGTGGTATAGTGTGCAATGCCATTCGTGAATGTGTGTGGCTGGTGTTAGATAGTTCTTGGCATTTTATGAAATAAGTTTATTCTGTTTATTGGCTGCATTTCGATGTGTGTTGTATCGACGTGCAGCAGGCGTTGGTTAAGCTGTGCCAGGTGGTAAAATACACTACATGACAAAGAAAGTGAAGGAAGCAGAAGACGTGGTTGGATATGAGAGTAATTTCGCACGCTTACACACCATTGGCGGGCGGGTATGTGAATAGTAACAGCAGAACTTCCTTGTGACAGATAGAACGGCCAGCAAAAAACATGCGTGTAGTTCGTGGTTAGTGCTGTTACCAGGCCCGGTAGGGTACATCCCAAGTGTAGAAGTATGAAACCGGAATTTCGCTATAGAAGGTGCTAAACGTCAGTGTAGGACCCGTGAGACCGCCTCTGCAGCGCCATCTGCTTCCTGTACCGGCTGACGACGAATGTCAGCACACACTAACCCAAGTTCGTTACACCGGTATCTGTTTTACACCCGTAAACATCTCGAGTTTTGTGCCTACGAACTATGATTTGCGGACAGCATTCGTTTTCTGTTATCATCTGAAGAAAACTGCTGTAGAATCGCATCGTATGTTTGTCGAAGCATTCGGCTCTTGGGAAAACACAGTGTTTCGAGTGGTTCACACAATTTAAAAGTGGTGATTTCGACGTGAGAAACGACGAGCGAGGGAAACCACCGAAAAAGTTCCAAGACAACGAAGTGCAGGCCTCATCGAATGACGATGGTACTCATACTCAACAGGAACTCTCGGAACAATTGAGTGTGACACAGAAAGCCGTTTCTCTTCGGCTAAAAGCTATGGGAAAGGCCCAGAAAGTAGGAAAATGGGTTCCGCATAAACTAAATGAAAATGGTTCAAATGGCTCTGAGCACTATGGGACATAACTGCTGAGGCCATCAGTCCCATAGAACTTAGAACTACTTAAACATAACTAACCTAAGGACGTCACACATAACCATGCCCGAGGCAGGATTCGAACCTGCGACCGTAGCGGTCGCGCGGTTCCAGACTGTAGCGCCTAGAACCGCTCGGCCACCTCGGCCGGCAAACTGAATGACAGACAGCAAGCAACTCGAAAGACCACTTGTGAAATGCTGCTCGCCAGATACAAAAGAGTAGTGGCAGGTGATGAAAAATGGATCCTAAGCGTCGTAAATCATGGATGAATCCAGGCAAACCATCGACATCCACTGCAAGATCAAATCGCTTTGGAAAGAAGACAATGCTCTGTGTTTGGTGGGATCACAAGGATGTCATCTATTAGGATCTGCTGAAACCTGATGAAACCGTTAACACTGATCGCTACCAAGAGCAAATGATCGATTTAAATCGAGCATTACGTGCAAAAACGACCGGAATATGAAAAAAGACAACACAAAGTCATATTACTCCATGATAACACCTCATCACACACAGCAAAGCGGGGAAACGATCGAGGCATTCAGATGGTAAATACTAGAGCTAGCTGCTTATTCTCCAGACTTGGCTACGTCCGATTATCATCGATTTGCATCACTGGGACACGCTCTCGCTCAATAACGCTTCAATTCGTATGAAAATGCACGAAAATAGCTCTCTGACTGGATCGCTTCAAAGGAAGAACTCTTTTCTGGCGTGGCATTCATGGCCTGCCAGACAGGTGAGAGAAATGTACACACATCGATCGCGTCCGCATTGTTACTTTGTGCTCCCAACAAGGGAAGTGTCCAGGCGTCTCGGAGTGAACCATCTCCTCGGACATGGAGGAGATACAGAGAGACAGGAACTGTCGATGACATGCCCCTCTCGCCGCCCTAGGGCTACTAGTGCAGTGGATGACCGCTTCATCTACATCTACATCTACATCCATACTCCGCAAGCCACCTGACGGTGTGTGGCGGAGCGTACCCTGAGTACCTCTATCGGTTCCCCCTTCTATTGCAGTCTCGTACCTCAAATGAATACCAGTTTATCATCTGCATTTATTCTTGGTGTAGCAATTTTAATGGCCAGCAGTGTAGTTGGCGTAGATAGGAAGCGAAAGTTTCAGGAAGAATTCCGTGTAAAATGAGTTTGGTTTTGGAAATTGGCGCTCCCTCTACCCTGATAAACGAATCAGGCTCATCTTTCTTTTCCGAGTCGCAACAGCCGATGAGTCTTACTGGAATGTAAACTATGAAGAAACTTCAGCCTATCCAGGTTCCGATCAATAAAGAACATTACGGGCGTAAAAGTTAGCGGCCAGCCAGGGGGAATGGAAGCTCGGGCAGCAAACACGCCTGCCGTAGCCCCGGGCCGGCGCAGTCAAACTCCGCTGTAGTCTCAAGAACAGCGATTCGAGACGAGACGATCCGATACGGCGAATTTCGCGGACCGCGCTTCGCTGAGTCTCCCCACTTTAACTCGGCCAGCAGCGCGTAACTAAGTCAGGGCGGAGAATCGACACTGACAACAAAGGTCAGGGCCGACATTTCTCTCTCGGTACGACTCCACCATCTGAGAGAGAACGAGTCACTCGCAGGGGGAGCGAAGTGTTCTTCGCTTCCACAATATACTGATTGGTATACTTGATGCACACTAGGAATGGACTACCATTCGCCGGCCCGTGTGGCCGAGCGGTTCTAGGCGGTCTGGAACCGCGCGACCGCTACGGTCGCAGGTTCGAATCCTGCCTCGGGCATGGATGTGTGTGATGTCCTTAGTTTAGTTAGGTTTAAGTAGTTATAAGTTCTAGGGGACTGATGACCACAGCAGTTAAGTCCCATAGTGCTCAGAGTCATTTGAACCACTTTTTGAACTACCATTCGTTTTTTGCATAAGACGTTCTACTGTGATAAAAACTCAGAAAGTTGTACTTCAAAATTAAGCTGTAGACAGGGCATACTATTCTGACTGGAGTAACAACAAAATTCACGAATGGAGTCCCAAAAGGTTCAATATTGTGTCCTCCGTTATCTCTCACACAGGTTAATGATCAACCATTTAACACACATCAAGCAGAATTAATTACAGCTGTAGATTACGCAGGTGCTATAATCAGCCGCAATAAACTTACAGCAATAGAATAAAATATAAACACGGTGTTTAGAAGGATTATTGGCTGGTTTTCTGCAAATGATCTCTTTTTCTCTCTTAATTTTAAGATGAGATAGCAGATTCAGTTCTGAACTCGAAAGGATACAACCCCACTGGTAAATTTAAAGCAATGGTAAGGAGCTACTAAGCATGGCGAAATCGTCGAAATTTTTGGATGTACATATTGATGAGGGTTTAAATTGAAAAAAAAAGAACACGTTAGAGTTTGTTCAAGTACTCAGCTCAGTCACTTTTGAATTCCGTGCTTTTGCGAGCCTTGGACAGAGATAATTAGTCAGTTAACATACTTTGCTTGTTCTGAGTCAAAAGTGTCACATACGATTTCAGGGTTAACCGGTTTTTAAGGAAGGAACTCTCCATTGCACAGAAGTATGCCTTAAGAATAATATGTGGGTGCTCACCCGCCATCATCTTATAGAGATCTGTTTAAGGAGTGATGTATTTCAAATACAGCATCACAGTACACATTTTCTCTAACGAGATTTGTTGTAAGTAATCCATTAAAGTTCATAAGGATAAATGATATCAATAAACACAACAGTAGAAGAAAAAATGACCTTCATTACTCTCCATTAAAACTGACTATAGCTCAGAAACAGGGTCAATATTGCTGCTGCCAAAATTGGTAATCACATACACAACGACAGCAAATGCTTGACAGATGGCAAAGTTGAATTTGAAAATAACTTCCTTCTTGGCAACATCTTCTGTTTCACAGAAACACTTGTTTATTTAGAAACACATATCTAATTTAGTTCGAAAGTGTTACTTGTTTATGAGATCTCATCTGTAAATGATCAGCGTACAGCCGTACCTAAATACCAATTAATGTCAGTACTGTACAAGCTGACTCGTTCCACGCCATTGCAAGTGACTAATGAAACGTGTAACACACTAACTAGGTACTTAAGTCGCAGGAGAACATATTGATAGTAGCCTCACAGCACATGAACTCCTTGTGAAGCTTGTTACCAACAATCAGTTACAGTTTGAGAACAACTTTAACATCTGGAAATTAATACTGGAAAGCTAAATTACTATCCGCGACTTATATGTAATGAGGCACAGGAAGGGAAAAAGGTACTCAGCCATAAAAATATTTCATTACTTATCTAGTAATGTGGAGAATCTTACAGATAATAAAAAAAACTTGAAACACGAACTTGAAACCAAATCTTCTTGACAACTCCCATGCTGTACGCATAATACTTGGTGTGTGTGTGTGTGTGTGTGTGTGTGTGTGTGTGTGTGGTACAGAGAGAGAGAGAAGAGAGAGAGGGGGGGTGGGGAGGGGAGAAAATCAGCCAACCAGTCGACCAGTTGCAGGTATAAAGGTTTATTAACAACCCTTGACCGTGGTTTGAACAACTGTAAATGTCTTTTTCAGAAGTACATGGGCACGTAAACTCACATACTGGCGATGACGAACTCCAGAGCAAAGAAGCTCATGTCGTCACCAAGAAGACAATTTTACAATTGTTGAAACTGTGGTCAAAGGTTGCTAATAAACCTTTACACATACAGTTGGTTGGCTGATTTTCTCAAAACATTCATCGCTGCTGAACGGCAGCTACGTTCAAAATTCTAAATATGTATAAAAGATAAATAAATATATGATAGTTTAAGATTAATGCAAGTGAGAGACACATAAATAAATGGTCAGGATGTAACCAAATTTTTTTCCAGAGTAAATGTATTATAACAACAAATAAACAGAGTCTTTGGCCTCCTAGTAAGGGGTCGAACATTACGACACATGGAACATGCAAACAACTAAACTAAACTGACAGGGGAGAGGATGAAATCCTTCTTCGGCACTATCCCGTAAGCAAGACATGGGGAAACAAACTCAGATTTCCTTCCGAAGGCTCGTCTCCATCAATAACAATCAATAACACACAGGCATGTAGTCACACAGTCAGATTATTAGGAAGTTAAATTTCAGCGAGGCAGTTTCTTACTGCGATGGCATTCAAAACAGATATCTCATGATCGAATGCCGCAGCATCACTGCCACTCAGCGTGAAGATGAAGCTCCATACCAAAAATGTGTGAACTGTTAGCCGCGGAATAGTGGAGGAACGCGGAAACACAATGAGGGAACGAGAAACAAACCTAAGAAGCAAATTAAGTATTGATCTAACTGTACACCCCATGTGCGGCTTTGCTCTTCAGGTACCAAAGTATTTTTCAAATTTTCCTAGTGTATCTTTCCTGTTAAAACGGTTGATCATTTTAGTTTCCGCTGCGCCTCAATACTTCGGAGTCAATTTACTAACAATATTGAAAACTCTGTGTTCCGGTATGCACTAAGACATAGAATAAGTACTAACAGTCTCAGTTCGCTATATATTTGCCATATGCTACAAGTTTCTAATCTAAAGCTCAATTCAAAATTCTAAAGTCTTATATACAGGTATGTCTAAATGGTTCAAATGGCTCTGAGCACTATGGGACTTAACTTCTGAGGTCATCAGTCCCCTAGAATTTAGAACTACTTAAACCTAACTAACCTAAGGACATCACACAGATCCATGCCCGAGGCAGGATTCGAACCTGCGACCGTAGCGGTCACGCGGTTCCAGACTGTAGCGCCAAGAGCCGCTCGGCCACTCCGGCCGGCATACAGGTATGTCTGCTGCAGGAAGTATTTACGTGACGATAATAATACAAGCGGTCTTTGCGTGTCGAGCGAAGACTGTAAATTGCTGTACCAGTTGGGATGACAAAACGTACAGTAATTCTGTGCACGAGAATACGTACAATGAGTGAGCTTATTCAGAAGTCTTCTAGCCGTTACAAGTCATCAAAATGTTGGAGTACAACAACGTTCAAGAAGTGCTCACTACGCACTTTTATCCATAACGTGCGTGATTCCGGCGAGAGTAGCAAAAGAGTTTCGTACGCAGTTTTTGACGTGGATAAGAGTTTTAAACATCTCTTCTTAATTAATACAGACTCCTCCTCCTTTTCCTCACAATTACACTGATATTGACGAAAGTACTGATAACCTTATTTCATCGTGCTGGCTAAATCGGAACAGCAGATTTACAAGAACTATTCATGGAAAACAACTGCCGCTCGGAAAACCGGTATTTGATTGCGCCAGCAAAACTGTTCGAAGTCTAACATGTAATCAAAAGTACGAAAATCGGTTTCTGAAAATCGATTTTCGTCTCCCGGAAGTTGTGTTGCAGAACAGCGAACTTAATAACGCAGTAGACATGGGACGGCCAATAACAGTCCTGTTTGCACCGACGGGAAGGAAGGAAGAAATAGGAAGGGCTGTTTCCCCACTCCCGCCCTCAGGGCCGGGTCAGGGCCCAAACGATGGAAGTGGCCGCTTGGGGCGCCCAGATCAAACCAGGGGGGCGCCAGAGGGGTCCCCAGTGCAGAATTTGTACACATAGTGCATCATAATTAGTAACGAAAACCACCCACTCCCGCGCCCATCAGATTTAGATTTAGTTGTAAAGGTCTTACCAAGAGCCCAGTGAACGACAGCTAATGTATGAGGGCGGGAAAGTAGGTCCTGCCAAATGATATGGTACTTATAAGGGAAAACAGAGGGCGGGGGGCGCCAAATGGTACGATACTTCTGTGGAGAAAATACGTCCTCCAACCGTCCCTGCCCGCCCCACAACTCGTAGACATTAATTGCTTATAAAAGACACAATCTAACTGTCAATACGAACAATTTATCGTCGGTGAAATCAGTATCGGCAGATAAATCTGTGTTACCTATTACTTTAATGAGAAGGTTTTTCAGGCGAGATATCGGTCGATTTACAACGTGAAAAGGCGCTAGATTTACGCATTGTTGACTGACTCACATCGAAATTCTGTCCTTCTTAGCTGCTGTAGGTAAACCGTGCGTTGTGTGACGTCTTCCTACTTCGGCCAAGATGCATAAGGAATTTATAAATCGATTAACTGAACTGAGCAGCGCGTCTCCGTGCTTTTGGCAGATATTAAACAAGGGCTACTGAAATGAAAACCTGAGACGCTTAGCTTATAAGAAGTTAGTGGAATACGGGAGAAAGTTTGAGAAAGATCGTACTGCAGCCGACGTAAAACAGAAGATCCAAAAGCTTAGGATCACGTTCCGTAAAGAAGGGAAAAAGAGAGAAAACGAAATGGAAGTGGTGCTGACAGTATTTATATCTATGGTACTATCACTTGGTTATGCTTGGCAAAGACGACAGCATTTTCCGAGTATTGAAAGCATAGTGATTATCAACTCGTTTTCTTCAGTTGAACATATATCCTCTTAAAGCATAAATAACTGATAATTCACTGTCACTGACTCCTACTTTACTGTAGTTTCCTTCGGATAGTTCAGGTCGATTTGTATTGTCAACCGACCAGCGCGAGCAATACATCTTTCGAATTTAACGACGTAGCTTGTGATCTAGACCACCTAAGGACATACAAGTAATCGGCAGATAAGTTACACCTCTCACCAGTCTCCGTTTATGGCTGCTTTGCGAAGATAAAACTATGAGATTTATTGTCAACAAATATCTTCAGATATCTCTGAAATTTATCTCGCCACTTACGACGGAATTTTATAAACCGTTTCACACGTATATTTTCTGTTGCGAGGATGCTATACGGTGCCAAGGAAGATAAACAGATGTGTAAAATCAGAACGGACAGTTGAAGGAAGGTCAAAGAAGGTGGACGTGAGTTTTCCTAAACATCGAACGTGTGGAAATGAGGATTTGAAAGACTCAAGCACTAACACTAGAAGAGCTGTGTAAAAATAGAGTAAAGAAGTGTGATTCAAATTAAAGTTGAAACTTCCTAGCAGATTAAAACTGAGTGCCCGACCGAGACTCGAACTCGGGACCTTTGCCTTTCGCGGGCAAGTGCTCTACCATCCGAGCTACCGAAGCACAATTCAGGCCCGCGCCTCACAGCTTTACTGCAGAGGGAAAATCTCATTCTGGAAACATCCCCCAGGCTGTGGCTAAGCCATGTCTCCGCAGTATCCTTTCTTTCAGGAGTGCTAGTTCTGCAAGGTTCGCAGGAGAGCTTCTGTAAAGTTTGGAAGGTAGGAGACGAGATACTGGCAGAAGTAAAGCTGTGAGGAGAGGGCGAGAGTTGTGCTTCGGTAGCTCAGATGGTAGAGCACTTGCCCGCGTAAGGCAGAGGTCCCGAGTTCGAGTCTCGGTTGGCCACACAGTTTTAATCTGCCAGGAAGTTTCATATCAGCGCACACTCCGCTGCAGAGTGAAAATCTCATTCTGCAAATTAAAGTTGTTGAGATTGTGCAAGTGATTTATCATCACTGAGGGAGTAGTCTCTGAGCTCACTCTACAAATGATGCAAAACTGTACCTTTTTACAGAATTATGGGGAGGAATGATTGATTACTAAACAATACTTTTGTGAAGGCATGGCACATCTTATTGCTTTATGTGCCCTTCCTGTTTAATTAAGGATCGCGCCCCTACAATCACATATCGGGCGTTGCGATCAAATACTGAAGTTTGGCGACTGTGAGCAAACTAAAATATTAGTTTCACCTGGATATTTCTTCATACACTGTTCCGAATGTTTAGTTTTCAGAAAAGCTCTTTATGTCAAGCCAATTTGCCGCCCAAGAGCATAAATGATTATTTTAGTGCCTATTCGCGTAAAGGCAAGAAAGGCGCCACGCCAACTTATCAAAAACAGTATTACTCGCAGAATTAAAATGGTTCAAATGGCTCTGAGCACTATGGGACTCAACTGCTGAGGTCATTAGTCCCCTAGAACTTAGAACTAGTTACACCTAACTAACCTAAGGACATCACACACATCCATGCCCGAGGCAGGATTCGAACCTGCGACCGTAGCGGTCTCGCGGTTCCAGACTGCAGCGCCAGAACCGCGCGGCCACTTCGGGCGGCCTCGCAGAATTACTCGCTATCCACATACGCCACGAGATAGGAGAGACTTCTTTGTACATACACTATGTGATGAAAAGTATCCGGACACTTGGCTAAAAATAACTTGCAAGTTTGTGCCGCCCTCCATCGGTAATGCTGGAATTCAATACGGTGTTGCCCGACCCTTAGCCTTGATCACAACTTCCACTCCCGCAGGCATACGATCAATCAGGTGCTAGAAAGTTTCTTGGGGAATGACAGCCCATTCTTCACGGAGTGCTGCACCGAGGAGAGGTATCGACGTCGGTCGGTGAGGCCTGGCACTAAGTCGACGCTCCAAAACATCCCAAAGGTGTTCTATAGGATTCAGGTCAGGACACTGTGCAGGCCAGTCCATTACAGGGATGTTATTGTCGTGTAATCACTCCGCCACAGGCCGTGCACAGTGAACAGGTGCTCTATCGTGTTGAAAGAGGCAATCGCCATCCCCGAATTGCTCTTCAACAGTGGAAAGCAAGAAGGTGCTAAAAACATGAATGTAAGCTTGTGCTATGATAGTGGCACGCAAAACAACAAGGGGTGCAAGCCCCCTCCATGAAAAACACGACCACACCATAACACCACCGCCTCCGAATTTTACTGTTGCCATTACACATGCTGGCAGATGACGTTCATCGGGCATTAGCCATTTCCACACCCTGCCAGTGGATCGCCACATTGTTTACCGTGATTCGTCACTCCCTACAACGCTTTTCCACTATTTAATCGTTCAATGTTTAAGCTCCTTACACCAAGCGACACGTCGTTTGGCATTTACCGGCGTGATGTGTGGTTTATGAGCAGCCGCTCGACCATGAAATCCAAGTTTTCTCACCTCCCCCCTAAGTGTCATAGTACTTGCAGTGGATCCTGATGCTGTTTGGAATTTCTGTGTGATGGTCTGGGCAGATGTCTGCCTATTACACATTACGACCCTCTTCAACAATCGGCGGACTCTGTCAGCCAGCAGACGAGGTCGGCCTGTACACTTTTGTGCTGTACGTGTCCCTTCACGTTTCCCCTTCACTATCACATCGGAAACAGTGCACCTAGGAATGTTTAGGAGTGTGGAAAACTCGCATACAGACGTACGACACAAGTGACACCCAATCACCTGACCACGTTCCAAAAGTCCGTGTGTTCCGCGGAGCGCCCCATTCTGCCCTCTCACCATGTCTAACGATTACTGAGGTCGCTGACATGGAGTACGTGGCAGTAGGTGGCAGCACAATGCACCTAATACGAAAAACGTATGTTTTTGGGCGTGTCCGGATACTTTTGATCACATAGCGTATCTTTGGACACTGAGAAACACTGACAGGAAAAGTGAAGAAATAAACAGAGTCACTTGTACATAACAAAAACCAATGTACAGTTTAAAGACTTCCTTCTCTTATGTACATAAAAAAGAAGCAAACTCACAGGGGAAAGTAACTGGACAGTGATAGATACTGCCTGTTAAAAATGTGAAGCGTCCAGAAGACATGGTAGGATCTCAGTACAACTTCATACATGTAAAAACCGTCGGCGGATACGTATATGATTAGAACTGGAATACTCTGAGCGAGGTACGAGGTGCATTCAAGTTCTAAGGCCTCCGATTTTTTTTCTAATTAACTACTCACCCGAAATCGATGAAACTGGCGTTACCTCTCGACGTAATCGCCCTGCAGACGTACACATTTTTCACAACGCTGACGCCATGATTCCATGGCAGCGGCGAAGGCTTCTTTAGGAGTCTGTTTTGATCACTGGAAAATCGCTGAGGCAATAGCAGCACGGCTGGTGAATGTGCAGCCACAGAGAGCGTCTTTCATTGTTGGAAAAAGCCAAAAGTCACTAGGAGCCAGGTCAGGTGAGTAGGGAGCATGAGGAATCACTTCAAAGTTGTTCTCACGAAGAAACTGTTGCGTAACGTTAGCTCGATGTGCGGGTGCGTTGTCTTGGTGAAACAGCACACGTGCAGCCCTTCCCAGACGTTTTTGTTGCAGTGCAGGAAGGAATTTGTTCTTCAAAACATTTTCGTAGGATGCACCTGTTACTGTAGTGCCCTTTGGAACGCAATGGGTAAGGATTACGCTCTCGCTGTCCCAGAACATGGACACCATCATTTTTTCAGCACTGGCGGTTACCCGAAATTTTTTTGGTGGCGGTGAATCTGTGTGCTTCCATTGAGCTGACTGGCGCTTTGTTTCTGGATTGAAAAATGGCATCCACGTCTGATCCATTGTCACAACCGACGAAAAGAAAGTCCCATTCATGCTGTCGTTGTGCGTCAACATTGCTTGGCAACATGCCACACGGGCAGCCATGTGGTCGTCTGTCAGCATTCGTGGCACCCACCTGGATGACACTTTTCGCATTTTCAGGTTGTCATGCAGGATTGTGTGCACAGAACCTACAGAAATGCCAACTCTGGAGGTGATCTGTTCAACAGTCATTCGGCGATCCCCCAGAACAATTCTCTCCACTTTCTCGACCATGTCGTCAGACCGGCTTGTGCGAGCCCGAGGTTGTTTCGGTTTGTTGTCACACGATGTTCTGCCTTCATTAAACTGTCGCACCCACGAACGCACTTTCGACACATCCATAACTCCATCACCACACGTCTCCTTCAACTGTCAATGAATTTCAGTTGGTTTCACACCACGCAAATTCAGAAAACGAATGATTGCACGCTGTTCAAGTAAGGAAAACGTTGCCATTTTAAGTATTTAAAACAGTTCTCATTCTCGCCGCTGGCGGTAAAATTCCATGTGCCGCACGGTGCTGCCATCTCTGGGACGTATTGACAATGAACGCGGCCTCATTTTAAAACAATGCACATGTTTCTATCTCTTTCCAGTCCGGAGAAAAAAAATCGGAAGCCTTAGAACTTGAATGCACCTCATAGAAAGGCCAGCAGAATGCGTGGTGTCGGAACCGCGCTGCTGCTACGGTCGCAGGTTCGCATCTTGCGTCGGGCATGGAAGTGTGTGGTGTCCTTAGGTTACTTAGGTTTAAGTAGTTCTAAGTATAGGGGAATGATGACCTCAGATGTTAAGTCCCATAATGCTTAGAGCCATTTGAAAAATTTGAATGCGTCGTGTTCAAATCAAATGGCTCTGAGCGCTATGCAACTTAACTTCTGAGGTCATCAGTCACCTAGAACTTAGAACTACTTAAACCTAACTAACCTAAGGACATCACACACTTCCATGCCCGACGCAAGATGCGAACCTGCGACCGTAGCGGTCACGCGGTTCCAGACTGAAGCGCCTAGAACCGCACGGCCACACCGGCCGGCGAATGCGTGGTGTTGTTGGTATTTTGTGTTGTTACAAGGCCTAGTAGAATGTAACAGGCGGGAGCAGTGTTGGATGTTGAGTGATCGCTGTGAAGGACTTTGAGACACCCCTGTATTCATACGAGACAGCGTTATCAGCATCTTGCAGGATTGTAAACAGGCTTCATTGTGAGTCTTCATGTGGCCAGCGGATCAAATTGTGCAATATCCGGATTTGTAAGGCAATATGATGTGACAGAGGCCTGATGTTGAACTGCATGGGAACGTGAGGGAGACATACTACTCATCAAGGTTCTGGTCGACCGCGCCTGACAGCCGCAAAGGAGGATCAGTTTATGGTGCACCAAGCACATCACAACACCTTCACATCTGCACCTGCCTTCCGAGAACAAGTAACGGACTCCCAGCAGCATAGTGTGTCATTCCGGCACCATTGGTCTCATGACATTCTGAAAGCTATGGATCAAGGCAGTCAGTACCACACCTATGCTTATTTTCAAAAGTAAGATTGTATGAGGTATCAGGTGACATTTGTGACTGGACTGAGGATTTCTTGGTAGACAGGATGCAGCATATTATCTTGGACATGGAGTCATTGACAGATGTAGAAGTAACTTTCTGTGTGCCCGAAGGAGGAGTGTTGGGTCTCTTGCTGTTTTGTTGTATGTTAATGCCTTGCAGACAATATTAATAGCGCCCCCATACTTTTTGCAGATGGTGCAGGTAACTACAATGGAGTACAATCTGAAAAAAGGTGCATAAATATCTAGTGAAACATTGATAAGAATTGAAAGTGGTGCAAAGATGGGTAATGTGCTTTACATGTTCAGAAACCAAAAATTGCACACTTCACAAAAAGAAAAAACATAGTACCTCTAGTACTATAACATAAGTGAGTCACAATTGGAATCAATAACGCGTACAAATACCTGGGTGTAACGTTGTAGGGGTATGAAATGAAATGATCACATATAGACAATGTCTTGGGTAAAGCAAGCAGATGGTAGACTGGATTATTAGTAGAATACTGGGAAAATGCAATCAGTCTACAAAGGTCATTGCCCCAAATCACTCATGTGACCCATCATAGGGTATTGCTCAAGTTTGTGGGGCCTGTACCAAATAGGACTAACAGGGGTATTGAGTGTATAGAGAGAAGTGCAGCACAAATGGTCACAAGCTTCTTTGATCCGTGGGATGGTGTCACAGAGATGCTGAAGAAAATGGGCTGGCAGATTCTTCAAGATACAGTATCCTGAGAAACCCAGCTGAAGAAATTTCAACAACCAGCTTTAAATGATGACTAGCAATACGCTACTATGTATCTCTCCCGTAGGTATTCTGAAGACACGATTAGATTAATTACAGTAAGCATGGAGGCATTTAAACAGCCATTCTTTCCACACTCCATATGTTCTTGTAAAGGGGGGAAACCCCTAATAACTGGTTAAAGTGGAACATACACTCTGCCAAACACTTCACAGTGGTTTTCAGAGTATAGATGTGTATGCTGTATTTAACAGATTTTAGAAAAAAGCTAAATTCCATGAGCCTGGAACAGAAGAGAGAACCAATAGAGGTACTCAAGATGCCCTCCGCCGCACACCGTCAGGTGGCTTGAGGAGTATGGATGTAGATGTAGATGTAGATTGGTCGGAGGCTAGCTGCAGCCGCACTAGGCACCTACGGCCCCATCAGTAGCCTGCTGTTGACGCCACAACACAAACTGCTGCGTTTGCAGTGGTGCCGTGACTGGAAAGCATTGCTGTTGATCAATGGCATCGCATTGTGTTCAGCGATGAATCGCGGTTCTGCACTAACCTGGATAACCATCGCTGGCGAGTATAGCAGAGATGGAGAGACGTCCAATTCTTAGGGCACAACGGTGTTACTGCTGCCGTCGTGGTGTAGGGAGCCCGATTTTATAACTGTAGGTGACGCCTGGTAGAAATCTCTGACCACAACGGTGCATCACGGACGTCATGCAACCTCATATGTCACCTTTGTGCAGCATATTGGGGTGCCATTTTTCATTAATACAATGCTCGGCCACAATGGCTTGTGCCTCTATGAATTTTTTTGCGTGATGTTGGGGTACACCCCTTCGCCACCAAGATCCCCAAATCTGATCCGGATAGAAAACACGTGGGACCACCTTGAACGTCAACTCGATACCAGGGCCAGGGTCCAGGATCTGAAGGACCAGTTACAAAAGTCGAGAGCCAGCTTGCCTCAGTAGAGCATACAACGGCTTTGTGACATCCTTCCCAACCGGATCAGAGCATGCATGCAAGCCAGAGAGGGTGCAACATCGTGCTGATAATTAGGCTCATACTGGCAAGTTCTTTGTAAATCTGATGCGATATTGTAGTTACTGAAACACCATCACATACACTCACAGCCCGTGAAGTTTCATTTCGTTTACTCCTGTCCTTCTCCGTGCTTCACTTTTTTAGTCAGGCAGTGTACTTACTTGGTTTTCCAGCAGCACAGGCGTTTAACAAACAGAGTTTATAACTGCCATGATACCGTGTAGCTAGCAACACGTTTAAAGATAAAATAATTTGGGAGCAGTAATAAGCACACCTACGACCAACAGCATATCAACTCTACTAGCAGGAACTGGTCAAATTATGAAAATTCCTCAGGTGTCGATGTGTCAAATTTGAATGTTTACGCGTGATGCAACTGCAATTCTGCCTCCGAAGTAAAAGGAAGTAGCGGGGGAATATTAGTATGGAGATAAAAAAAGAAGTAAAAATGCAGATACACTAATAATACTAATATCATATTGCCAGCGGCCTGCTGCAAGTCTTTCAATTCGACGCATACTCGGCGACTTGGGTGTCGCTCAGCCAGTGGCACCTGGCGTACGCAGACGGTCACTCATCCAGGTACTAACCGGGTCCGATGTTTCTTCGGTAATCGTTCGATAATCATTGTTTCCAATGTGGCAAGGCCATTGGCCACCAGTATACTTTCGCTGTTATACAACCATACTGGTAAGAAATCGTCTGCCGGCCCGAGTGGCCGAGCGGTTCTGGTCTTCTGGAACCGCGCGACCGCTGCAGTCGCAGGTTCGAATTCTACCTCGGGTATGGATGTGTGTGATATCCTTAGGTTAGTTAGGTTTAAGCAGTTCTAAGTTCTAGGCGACTGATGACCTCCGCTGTTAAATCCCATAGTGCTCAGAGCCAGCCAAAAAATCATCTCGTGTATAAGCAACTATGCTTCAGAGCTGCATATTTTACACTGAAGAGCCAAATAAACTGGCACACCTGCCTAATATCGCGTAGGCCCCCCACGAGCACACAGAAGCACCGCAATACGAAGTGGCATGGACTCGACTAATGTCTGAAGTAGTGCTGGAGGAATTGACACCATGGATCCTGAAGGGCTGTCCATGAAACCGTAAGAACATGAGGAGGAGGAGATTTCCTCTGAACAGCACGTTGCAAGGCATTCCAAATATACTCAATAAAGATCACGTCTGGAGAGTTTGGTGGCTATCGGAAGCGTTTAAACTCAGAAGAGTGTTCCTGGAGCCACTCTGTAGCAATTTCAACGTGTGCGGTCCCACATTGTCGTGCTGGAATTGCACGAGTCCGTCGGAATGCACAATCGACATGAATGCATGCAGGTGATCAGACAGGATGCTTACGTACGTGCCACCTGTCAGAGTCGTATGTAGACGTCTTAGGGGTATCATATCACTCCAACTGCACACGCCCCACACCATTACAGGGCCCCCACCAGCTTGAGCAGTCCCCTACTGACATGCAGGGTCCATGTATTCATGACAGTGTCTCCATACCCGTACACATCCATCCGCTCTATACAATCTGAAACGAGACTCGTCCGACCAGGCAATATGTTTCCAGTCATCAACAGTCCAACGTCAGTGTTGACGGGCCCAGGCGAGGCGTAAAGCTTCGTGTTGTGCAGTCATCAAGGGTACAAGGGTGGGCCTTCTACTCCGAAAGCCCATATCGATGATTATTAGTTGAATGTTCGCACGCTAACACTTGTTGATGGCCCAGCATTGAAATCTGCACCAATTTCCGGAAGCGTTGCACTTCTGTCGTGTTGAACAATTCTCTTCAGTCGTCGTTGGTCCCGTTCTTGCAGTATCTTTTTTCCGGCCGCAGCGATGTCGGAGATTTGATGTTTTACTAGGTTCCTGATATTCACGGTACACTCGTGAAATGGTCGTACGGGAAAATCCACACTTCATTGCTACCTCAGAGATCCTGTGTCCCATCGCCGTGCGCCGACTGTAACATCACGTTCAAACTCACTTATATCTTTATAATCTGCCATTGTAGCAGCAGTAACCGATCTAACAACTCAGTCAGACACTTGTTGTCATATACAGGTGTTGCTGACTGCAGCGCCTATTCTACCTGTTTACATATCTCTGTATTTGAATAGGCATGCCTATACCAGTTTCTTTGCCGCTTCAGTCTTACAAGGGAACCTCCCCATCGCACCCCCCACAGGTTTAGTTATAAGTTGGCACAGTGAATAGGCCTTCAAAAACTGAACACAGATCAATCGAGGAAACAGGAAGAAGTTGTGTGGATCTATGAAAAAATAAGCAAAATATACAAACTGAGTAGTCCATGCCCAAGTTAGGCAACATCAAGAATATTCTAAACCCAGGAGCGCCGTGGTGCCGTGGTTAGCGTGAGCAGCTGCGGAACGAGAGGTCCTTGGTTCGAGTCTTCCCTGGAGTGAAACGTTTACTGTTCTTATTTTGGCAAAGTTATGATCTGTCCGTTCGTTCATTGACGTCTCTGTTCACTGTAATAAGTTTAGTGTCTGTGTTTTGCGACCCTGCCGCAAAACCGTGCGATTAGTAGACGAAAGGACGTGCCTCTCCAACGGGAACCGAAAAGATTTGATCGCTAGGTTATAGGTCAACCGATTCCTCCACAGGTAAACACGTCTGATATATTCTATACGACACTAGTGACGGTATGTGCGTCACATGACAGGAATATGTGGTCGACCCACCTAACTTGTACACTTGGCGAATGGGTAAAAAGATTCTTCTCATACAATAGCTCCCTACTTAGCAATCATATACAACCGCTCGCTCACCGATAGATCTGTACCTGCAGATTGGATAATTGCGCAGGTCGCACCAGTGCTGAAGAAGGGTAGTAGGAGTAATCCATCGGACTACAGACCTATATCATTGACGTCGGTTTGCAGTAGGGTTTTGGAACATATACTGTATTCAAACATTATGAATCACCTCGAAGGGAACGGTCTATTGATACGTAATCAGCATGGTTTCAGAAAACATCGTTCTTGTGCAACGCAGCTAGCTCCTTATTCGCACGAAGTAATGGCCGCTATCGACAGGGGATCTCAAGTTGATTCCGTATTTCTGGATTTCCGGAAAGCTTTTGACACCGTTCCTCACAGGCGACTTTTAATCAAGCTGCGGGCTTATGGGGTATCGTCTCAGTTGTGCAACTGGATTCGTGACTTCCTGTCAGGAAGGTCGCAGTTTGTAGCAATAGACGGCAAATCATCGAGTAAAACGGAAGTGATATCAGGTGTTCCCCAGGGAAGCGTCCTGGGACTTCTGCTGTTCCTGATCTATATAAATGACCTGGGTGACAATCTGAGCAGTTCTCTTAGGTTGTTCACAGATGATGCTGTAATTTACCGTCTAGTAAGGTCATCCGATGACCAGTATTAGTTGCAAAGCGATTTAGAAAAGATTGCTGTATGGTGTGGGAGGTGGCAGTTAACGCTAAATAACGAAAAGTGTGGGGTGATGCACATGAGTTCCAAAAGAAATCCGTTGGAATTCGATTACTCGATAAATAGTACAGTTCTCAAGGCTGTCAATTCAACTAAGTACCTGGGTGTAAAAATTACGAACAACTTCAGTTGGAAAGACCACATAGATAATACTGTGGAGAATGCGAGTCAAAGGTTGCGTTTCATTGGCAGGACACTTAGAAGAGGCAACAAGTCCACTAAAGAGACAGCTTACACTACACTCATTCGTCCTCTGTTAGAAAATTGCTGCGCGGTGTGGGATCCTTACCAGGTGGGATTGACGGAGGACATCGAAAGGGTGCAAAGAAGGGCAGCTCGTTTTGTATTATCACGTAATAGGGGAGAGAGTGTGGCAGATATGCTACACGAGTTGGGATGGAAGTCATTGAAGCAAAGATGTTTTTCGTCGCGGCGAGATCTATTTAC
The DNA here is from genome assembly GCF_021461385.2 of Schistocerca piceifrons. NCBI lineage: Eukaryota > Metazoa > Arthropoda > Insecta > Orthoptera > Acrididae > Schistocerca > Schistocerca piceifrons. The sequence goes on from NC_060138.1 coordinate 1,218,879,410, forward strand.
GAAATTTCAGTCACCAACTTTCTCTTCCGAATGCGAAAATATTTTGTCGAGCCCAACCTACATAGGTAGGAATGATCATCAAAATATCTAGGCGCGCAATCCGGAACCGCGCGACTGCTACGGTCGCAGGTTCGAATCCTGCCTCGGGCATGGATGTGTGTGATGTCCTTAGGTTAGTTAGGTTTAAGTAGTTCTAAGTTCTAGGGGACTGATGACCACAGTAGTTAAGTCCCATAGTGCTCAGAGCCATTTGAACCATTTTGATCATCAAAATAAAATAAGAGAAATCAGAGTTCGAACAGAAAGGTTTAGGTGTTCGTTTTTCCCGCGCGCTGTTCGGGAGTGGAATGGTAGGGAGATAGTATGATTATGGTTCGATGAACCCTCTGCCAAGCACTTAAATGTGAATTACAGAGTAATCATGTAGATGTAGATGTAGATGTACCTTGCCCGATTTAGGTTTTCTTGTGGATGTGATAATCACTTCCAAAAAAGTGATGAAAACATAAGAGATTGTCGGATAATAATTGTCTGAAAATAAAAAATTAAACTTTCCACTCGAGGGAAGACTTGAACCAAGGACCTCTCGTTCCGCAGCTGCTCACGCTAACCACGGCACCACGGCGCTCCTGGGCTCACACTATCCTTGATGTTGCCTATCTTGCGCATGGACTACTCAGTTTGTATATTTTGCTTATTTTTTTCGTAGATCCTCACAACTTCTTCCTGTTTTCTCGATTGATCTGTGTTCAGTTTTTCAAGGTCTATCCACTGTGCCAGCTTATAACTAAATCTGAGTGGGGTGCGACGGGGAGGTTCCCCTGTTAGTAACGTGGGTACTTCGGGGGGCGCATCAGTAGCGCGCGGCCGCCGCTGGAGTCGCCTGGAGGCTGGAGCGGCCACCGGACCGCAGCTCGAGCGCAGGAAAGTTGGCGGAACCCGGTGGCCGCCGCCACCTGCCACTGATATAATGACGCTGCGGCGTTACGCGAACCGCCTGGCCGGCTGGAGTTGCGCAAAGCCTGCAGCAAGGCGGGGAACGCAACTCCACAGCCAGCGAGGGCCGACCGGCCGCGGTCTCCCTGCGTCCGACCAGCCAGCGCTGCACAGCGCCAGTACGTCGCCTGTTAACGGCGTTCTCGTCTCGGCTGCCGGCGTACAGTAATACTTCGCTGCCGGTCGCGCCCCTTTTCTTCGCCAATTACTTCCAACTAATTCAGTACTTATAGTGCACTGAAGCGCCTAGGAAACTGGTATGGGCATGCGTATTCAAGTACAGAGACATGTAAACAGGCAGAATACGGCGCTGCAGTCGGCAACACCTGAGTAAGACAATAAGTATCTGTCGCAGTTTTTAGATCGGTTACTGCTGCTACACTGGCAGTTCATCATGATTTAAGTGGGTTTGAACGTGGTATACAGTCGGCGCACGAGCGATGGGACACAGAATTTCCGAGGTAGCGATGAAGTGTGGAATTTACCCTTACGACCATTTCTACATCTACATGATTGCTCTGCAGTTCACATTTAAGTGCTTGGCAGAGGGTTCATCGAACCACAATCATACCATTTCCCTACCATTCACTCCCGAACAGCGCGCGGGAAAAGCGAACACCGAAACCTTTCTGTTCGAGCTCTGATTTCTCTTATTTTATCTTGATGATCATTCCTACCTATGTAGGTTGGGCTCAACAAAATATTTTCGCATTCGGAAGAGAAAGTTGGTGACTGAAATTTCGTAAATAGATCTCGCCGCGACGAAAAACGTCTTTGCTTTAATGACTTCCATCCAACTCGCGTATCATATCTGCCACACTCTCTCCCCTATTACGTGATAATACAAAACATGTCCTCCGTCAATCCCACCTGGTAAGGATCCCACACCGCGCAGCAATATTCTAACAGAGGACGAACGAGTGTAGTGTAAGCTGTCTCTTTAGTGGACATATTGCATCTTCTAAGTGGAACGGTGTCATAAGCTTTCTGGAAATCTAGAAATACGGAACCAAGTTGAGATCCCCTGTCGATAGCGGCCATTACTTCGTGCGAATAAGGAGCTAGCTGCGTTGCACAAGAACGATGTTTTCTGAAACCATGCTGATTACGTATCAATAGACCGTTCCCTTCGAGGTGATTCATAATGTTTGAATACAGTATATGTTCCAAAACCCTACTGCAAACCGACGTCAATGATATAGGTCTGTAGTCCGATGGATTACTCCTACTACCCTTCTTCAGCACTGGTGCGACCTGCGCAATTATCCAATCTGCAGGTACAGATCTACCGGTGAGCGAGCGGTTGTATATGATTGATAAGTAGGGAGCTATTGTATGAGAAGAATCTTTTTACCCATTCGCCAAGTGTACAAGTTAGGTGGGTCGACCACATATTCCTGTCATGTGACGCACATGCCGTCACCAGTGTCGTATAGAATATATCAGACGCGTTTACCTGTGGAGGAATCGGTTGACCTATGACCTTGCGATCAAATCTTTTCGGTTCCCATTGGAGAGGCACGTCCTTTCGTCTACTAATCGCACGGTTTTGCGGTGGGGTCGCAAAACACAGACACTAAACTTATTACAGTGAACAGAGACGTCAATGAACGAACGGACAGATCATAACTTTGCCAAAATAAGAACAGTAAACTTTTCACTCCAGGGAAGACTCGAACCAAGGACCTCTCGTTCCGCAGCTGCTCACGCTAACCACGGCACCACGGCGCTCCTGAGCTTAGAATATCCTTGATGTTGCCTCTCTTGGGCATGGACTACTCAGTTTGTATATTTTGCTTATTTTTTCATAGATCCACACAACTTCTTCCTGTTTCCTCGATTGATCTGTGTTCAGTTTTTGAAGGCCTATTCACTGTGCCAACTTATAACTAAACCTGTGGGGGGTGCGATGGGGAGGTTCCCTTGTAAGACTGAAGCGGCAAAGAAACTGGTATAATAGGCATGCCTATTCAAATACAGAGGTATGTTAACAGGCAGAATACGGCGCTGCAGTCGGCAACACCTGTATAAGACAACAAGTGTCTGACGCAGTTGTTAGATCGGTTACTGCTGCTACAGTGGCAGATTATAAAGATTTAAGTGAGTTTGAACATGGTGTTACAGTCGGCGTACGAGCGATGGGACACAGGATCTCTGAGGTAGCAATGAAGTGTGGATTTTCCCGTACGACCATTTCACGAGTGTACCGTGAATATCAGGAACCTAGTAAAACATCAAATCTCCGACATCGCTGCGGCCGGAAAAAAGATACTGCAAGAACGGGACCAACGACGACTGAAGAGAATTGTTCAACACGACAGAAGTGCAACGCTTCCGGAAATTGGTGCAGATTTCAATGCTGGGCCATCAACAAGTGTTAGCGTGCGAACATTCAACGAAAAATCATCGATATGGGCTTTCGGAGTAGAAGGCCCACCCGTGTACCCTTGATGACTGCACAACACGAAGCTTTACGCCTCGCCTGGGCCCATCAACACTGACGTTGGACTGTTGATGACTGGAAACATATTGCCTGGTCGGACGAGTCTCGTTTCAAATTGTATAGAGCGGATGGATGTGTACGGGTATGGAGACACTGTCATGAATACATGGACCCTGCATGTCAGTAGGGGACTGCTCAAGCTGGTGGAGGCCCTGTAATGGTGTGGGGCATGTGCAGTTGGAGTGATATGATACCCCTAAGACGTCTACATACGACTCTGACAGGTGGCACGTACGTAAGCATCCTGTCTGATCACCTGCATGCATTCATGTCGATTGTGCATTCCGACGGACTCGTGCAATTCCAGCAGGACAATGTGAGACCGCACACCTGTAAAATTGCTACAGAGTGGCTCCAGGAACGCTCTTCTGAGTTTAAACGCTTCCGATAGCCACCAAGCTCTCCAGACGTGAACATTATTGAGCATATCTGTGATGCCTTGCAACGTGCTGTTCAGAAGAGATCTCTTCCTCCTCATGTTCTTACGGTTTTATGGACAGCCCTCCATGATCCATGGTGTCAATTCCCTCCAGCAATACTTCAGACATTAGTCGAGTCCATGCCACTTCGTATTGCGGCACTTCTGCGTGCTCGTGGGTACCGTACACGATATTAGGCAGGTGTACCAGTTTCTTTGTCTCCTCAGTGTATTTTCCTTGTTATTACCTAAATTATATCATTTGCGTTTTGAAGCACACCTAGGACCATCAGACGATTTAGTCATTTAGTCTCTTGTCCTTCTCATCCTATTTCATCCTCATAATTTGTCTTTCGTGTTTCGAGAGTTAACACATTCTTCAATTTCAGATTCGTCTCCGTCAGTTGTCCGGGAGAGGGTGTATCTCCTATCTGTTTGTCGTCCATCTACTTGCCAGTGGACTCTCTTCGATGTTAGATATTTTTGTTGTTATTGTTTCTACAGAACGTGTCAGCTACGGCGTAATTGCACGATCAGATGCCGGGCGGGAACCACTGGCGGGGGGACAGGTTTCGATCGCCGATAACACGCTGGCATATGGTATAGATCTTTCGCCGACATTGGAAGCTTAGACTTGAGAACACATCTGAGAGAACCGTGATGCCCCTCAGCATTTCAGAATGGTGCTTCAGTAGCATCAGTTATCATAGCTGAAACTATACCGCCATCAGAAGCAGCTCGTAATAATGCCATAGACGCGCTGGCATTGTCTTATCTGCATAAATTAGGCGTAGGACTTTTCGTTAGTTGTTAGTTCTCAGAGAAAAGTGTGTAGTATATTGTTTTTCACATACACCATTCACCTATAAAAGTCCCGAGAAGCGCAGTAGCTATGATGTCAGCTTAAACTAACAACTGTTAGCAACAGAAGTGAATTCGACCAGTTAGCTGTGAGCTGGCGCATATCTCTAAATCAAGTGATGAAGCCATTCTCCAGAACATTTTGAAGAAGAGAAAAGTATGTGCAAAGTTTTTGTGCACACTTTAAGAGCAGAACAAAAACTACTACACGCGGAGGCCTGCCGCGAGTTGATTGAAACGCAAAACCCAGACCATTCTTTTGTGCAAAAAATAATTACGGGTAACGAAACGTGCTGTTATCAATATGAACCTACCACGAAACGACAAAACAAAAAATTCGCATGAAGGGTCAACAGTTTGACGGCTTCACTGACATTCAAGCCAATGAGACGCGAGTTTCTAAAGTTGCTGAACTGGTGGGGTACCTAACAGAAACCACGTTTTGGAGGGAAAAGATTGCTACAATAATTCGTATTGCACTTATTTCACCCGTCCTATTTTCACGATACGCAGAAGCTCTCGATATAGACTAACTGAAGTTTATGAGAACTCGAACGTAGATGTTTTACAAGTTTACAGACCATAAAAAAATAGATTCCAAGATCAACATCTCCATCGCGCACAAATTGCAACAGACAGTTCCAATACTGGCGTCGAGCAACAGTATCTGAATTCTTGGGCCGATCCAGCACTTTTACTCTAAAGGGCTCAATTTGAGTTTGCGCTCAGCGACGTGAGCAGGTGATAGCGAGACACCAGTCTGAAGTGCTAAACGGCGCAACACTTGGCAGTCCGAGGAACCACCTGGAGCGCCACCAGCGATCGGAGGCGGTCATCCCAGTATTGTTTAGCTCGCAACGCCGGACACTGCTCATGCGCTTGCATGAAACACCTGTGATGTTTATATATTTTCCCACCTCCGCGCTGCAAATGTTTTGAGTGAAATGCCCAGTCGATGCGCTCTGTTGTTTTCACGTGAATTCTACCAACATTGAGAGTTGTTTAGTTCTCGGAGTTTTGTAAAATTCCTGGATTCATGTCTCGTCGCTGTGCAGCCTATGAAAAGGATTGCGGAAGACTCCCAAATAAATTCCAAAGTACAGTGCAGTTTTAATGCCAATATATTTCCAGGACTCTGGTGTCCGAGCCTGGTGAACTGTACCGGTTACATCAAGTGTACCCAAAGTTGACATCAAACGACACAGAGTTCACAACAATCAACAAACGAGTGAGCCTACAATACGTTTGCTCGCGACCCTAGCCAAAAAACGATTGCCTAAGGTGCCTGCGTGAACTCTATTTATACTTTTGTTAACAATTACAAACAATGAAAATTACAATTTTATGTAAAATCACAATTAAAAGTTAAACCGAATATGAGATACACATTGCTAAAAATTTACAATCTCAGTGCTGAACAAGGTGAACCTATTTTCAACTTAGTTACGAGTTAATATAACATTTTCTGACTAATTATGTTACAGGTAACAATTACATTTCTAAATTTGTTTATAACAAATCAACTAGTGCCTGAATTTTAGTGCTAACATATATCGGAGATTCAATTAACATGTTTTATTTACATGTTCTATTTAATTTGCTGTAGTAATTTTATACTGATGGGTTTACTGGTACATCCTGACCATGTGCTACATTTCTTTCGATTAGTTACAGTATTAATTTCACATTTATATTATGTTTCTCACATAAGAACAATGTTAATCAGCAAAGCATCGTTTTCGAGTTATATGTATACTGAAATAGTGGTTATCTTTGTATGTAATTTGGAAACAGGTCACTTTACAATTGGACAATTAGGACTGGTGTTTATCTTTAATTCTCTCCGAAGGGTTCCAATTGGTAGCAATGAGATACAGTAATATTTCACACCTTGTTTCTAACTGTTAGTGACTCAATGCGACGATATGTTTTATGGACGTGCAACGATGTAGTGCTTCTGCGTAATATAAATGAAATAAATAAATAAAATAAGTTTGAGAACCTAGCACATTAAAACTTTACAGACTTGGGTGTTTCAATTCTTGAGAATCGGTGGGGACCACGTAGAGATTAACAAAACTAAACAATAAAGAAAAACGCAGTTTGTGTCACACACGTAACGAGACACCAGCAACATTTAAATGACGGTTTGGGATATGACAGTAAAGCTAGAGCAAGTGAGACTTGAGAAGGTCTCTGGAACCATGTACCTTCATTTGATGAAAACAACAATGCCTGGGCTTCGGGCAGGATCCCACGTTTCGTTCGATGCTGAGATGCTAGTCCAGTACAGTTGGAGAGCCTCTGCAATGCTTTTCGAGTTTAGGGGGAACACCAAGTGGGATCAGGCATGAATGGGAATTTGGACTGAGGAGGGAGGTGTGCTAGAGAGTCTGTGCAGCTGTGAAAAGCTACTGTGCCAGCGTGGCGTAGTGATTAGGGCACCTGGTTAGTGAGCAGGAGACCCGGGTTCGAATCCCGGCCTGCATACAAATTATCATTCGTCGCTTCAGTCTGCATATATACATCATCTACTTTTGAGACTGGAAAAGATCGCTGGAACCGTATAGTTTCGTTTGATTAGAGCAAGTGATCCCACCGACATTAGGGAGTGCTTTTTTTCTGTATGGTCGGCAGTAGGGACTTTTTACTTTTGAGATACTAACACAACCACAGTTTTTAGTACGATACGTGTAAATTAAAAAGAAAAAAGTATTTTCTAGCCACTGACGAACGAGGTGGCTCAGTGGTTACGTCATTTCAGCGGGTCTGGGCTCAAAATTCTGTACGGTCGCCCAGATTTAAGTTTTCCGTGGTTTCTCTAATCTGATAAGGTGAATGTCGGACTGTTTCTGTGGACACGGACACGGTCGATTTCCTTCACTATTATTGTCCTTTTGTGACTTGTGTCTCGTCTTTAATAACGTATGCTCGGATGGCATTTTAAACGCCGATGTTTAGTTTTTCATGTTTTTATGGCATTTGGAGAAGACAGTGCATAATGGAGCTAACATTATTTCGGCCGCCTTCGAGCTCACCTTTAGCACTTCTTAAGCTATTTTTACAAAATGTTTAAATGTGAACATTAACAATTACTATTACACCATTACCTCAATAAAGGTCCTTTCTAGAACATCACTACTTTTTTTAAAAATGTAGTCTCATTGACTTAAAATTCAGTAAATAAATTTAAGAGTGGTACCCTTGGTGCAAAATACTCTCTCACGTCGTTTGTCATTGCCGAAAAATGAAGTCTTTATGAAATATTGTGGGTGGACACACTGCATGTGCATATCTGAATGTGCACTCCCGAATGCATAGAGTAGGTCGTTATGGTAGTTATATCTTCCAGAAACAGGAATCGATATAGAAGAGATAAGGGGTCCAGTATTAGAATCAGAATTTAAAAGAGCTTTTGAAGAATTAAGATCAAATAAGGCAGAAAGGATGGATAACATTCCACCAGAATTTGTAAAATCATGCCTCGGGCATGGATGTGTGTGATGTCCTTAGGTTAGTTAGGTTTAAGTAGTTCTAAGTTCTAGGGGACTGATGGCCACAGATGTTAAGTCCCATAGTGCTCAGAGCCATTTGAACCATTTGTAAAATCATGGGGGAAAGTGGCCACAAAACGACTATTCACTTTGGTGTGTAGAATGTATGACACTAGCGGTATACCATCTGACTTTCAGAAAAATGTTACGCACACGATGCCGAAGATCGCAAGAGCTGATAAGAGCAAGAAGTATCGCAGAATCCGCTTAGTAATTCATGCATCCAAATTGCTGACGAAAATAAAATAAAGAAGAATGGAAAAGAAAATTGAGAATGTGACAGATGACGATCAGTTTGGCTTTAGGAAAGGTAAAGGCACCAGACAGGCAATTCTGACGACAAGGGAAGCAAGATTGAAGAATACTCAAGACACGTTCATAGGATTTGTCGAGCTGGAAAAAGCTTTCGACAAAGTCAGATGGTGCAAGACAGTCGAAATTCTGAGAAAAGTAGGCTAAGTTATACAGAAAGAAGGAAGACATAAAAAGCAGCGTTGGCAAAAGGGGCATTCCTGACCCAGAGAAGTCTACCAGTATCAAGCCTTAATTGGAGGAAGAAATTTCTGAGAATGTACGTTTGGAGTACAGCATTGTATGGTTGTGAAACATGGACTGTGGAAAACTGGAAAAGAAGAGAATCGTAGCATTTTCGATGTAAGGCTACAGAAGAATGTTGAAAATCAGATGATGGACTGGCAAGGTTGGGAATGAGGAGATTCTTCGGAGAATCGGGGCGATGAAAGGAGTGAATGGAAAACACTGGTTAGAAGAAACGAGAAAGGATAGGATGATAGGACATCTGTTCTGACAACACGGAATAACTTCCAGGGTACTAGAGGGAGGTGTAATGGCTAAAAATTGTAGAGGAAAACGGAGATTGGAATACACCCAACAAATAATTGAGGACGTAGGTTGCAAGTGCTACTCTGAGACGAAGAAATTGGCACATAACAGGAATTCGTGGATGGGCCGCATCAAAGCCCTCAGGAGACTATATATATATATATATATATATAAAAGTTTTGCATCACCTCGATTCCCAGAACTCCTGAAGACAAACGTTGACTGTGGACATTGTATTACAGACACAGTCCCTTTCACTTTTCAGAGATGTCACTAAACCAACCCAAAGATGTAAACAACCATGCATGAGCAGCGCCTATTAGACGGAGGGGGTCCGATCAGTTCCAGTCATTCCACCAGGAAGGAGGTACACAGGTCGTCTTGTCTGTAGTTCAACCATGCCTAGACGGTCGATACCGCTGTTCTATCGCGTCCGCATTGTTACTTTGTGCCAGGAAGGGCTCTCTGCAAGGAAAGTGTCCAGGCGTCTCGGAGTGAACCAAAGTGATGTTCGGACATGGAGGAGATACAGAGAGACAGGAACTGCCGATGACATTCCTCGCTCAGGCCGCCCAACGGCTACTACGGCAGTGGATGACCGCTACCTACAGATTATGGCTCGGAGGAACTCTGACAGCAACGCCACCATGTTGAATAATGCTTTTCGTGCAGCCACAGGACGACGTGTTACGACTCAAACTGTGCGCAATAGGCTGCATGATGCGCAACTTCACTCCAGACGTCCATGGCGAGGTCCATCTGTGCAACCACGACACCATGCAGCGCAGTACAGATTGGAACAACATCATGTCGAATGAATCGCTCAGAATTGGCATCACGTTCTCTTCACCGATGAGTGTCGCATGTGCCCTCAACCAGATAATCGTCGCAGACGTGTTTGGAGGCAACCCGGTCAAGCTGAACCCTTTAGACACACTGTCATGCAAGGTGGATGTTCCCTGTTGTTTTGGGGTGGCATTATGTGGGGCCGACGTACGCTGCTGGTGGTCATGGAAGGCGCCATAACGGCTGCACGATACGTGAACGCCATCCTCCGACCGATGGTGCAACCATATTGGCAGCATATTGGCGAGGCATTCGTCTTCATGGATGACAATTCGCGCCCCCATCGTGCACATCTTGTGAATGACTTCCTTCAGGCTAACGACATCGTTCGATTAGAGTGGCCAGCATGTTCCCTATCGAAGATGCCGTTGGGGAGTGTGACGATCTGGACCAACAGTGCCTTGACGAACTTGTGGATAATACGCCACGACGAATGACATGCATGCATCAATGCTAGAGAACGTGATACTGTGTGTTAGAGGTAAAGGTGTGTACAGGAATCTGGACCACCATCTGTGAAGGTCTTGCTGTATGGTGGTACAACACGTCTTGTGTGGTTTTCATGAGCAATAGAAAGGACGGAAATGATGTTGATGTTGATCTCTAATCCAGTTTTCTGTACAGGTTCCGGAATTCTCGGAACTGAGCTGATGCAAAACTTTTTTGATGTGTGTATATAAGAATCGATCAGTAGAACAAGAAATAATTACAAATCCAACAAAAAAACTTCTCCAATGAATTTTGAAGAGACGTAACGACTTTAGAACGGATTTCATTAACGGATCCCACCTCAGCTTGGCAGAGGGCCGAAGGAACTTTATTCTTTTCCTCTCTCTAGTGCTGCCAGTAGAAATTTCACCACGTCCCAGCAGCTATCCAGCACCTGAAAACCGGCCGCCGTCTGGAATTTAGCCGCAAAACAAGGTCGTAGCGGTCGAGTGGTCGCCCAACGCAACGAGACGCCGCCGCTTTCCAGTGACAAAAGTTTTCCTGAACTCTGCCTTTCAAAAAAACCACAGGCGGTCGTGGTCGCTGACCTCGTAGAGAAAGGGCGACCGGAAGAGTTACAACAGGCCGTCTACCTCTTGAAAACTACTTGTCTGCATTTGTCATAGAAGTACTTCTCTGAAAATATTGCGCAATAAGATGAGTCGCACGTTGACATTCTAAGTAGTAGAAGGGTTGTTCAGCACTTGCCACAAATCAAAGCCGTATTCCGCATGGAACACAGCACAAACATATATAGAATGAAATTTTCACTCTACAGCGGAGTGTGCGCTGATGTGAAACTTCCTGGCAGATTAAAACTGTGTGTCGGACCGAGACTCGAACTCGGGACCTTAGCCTTTCGCGGACAAGTGCTCTACCGACTGAGCTACCCAAGCACGACTCACGCCCGTCCTCACAGCTTTAATTCCGCCAGTACCTCGTCTACTACCTTCCAAACTTCACAGAAGCTCTCCTGTGAACCTTTCTTCCTTCCTTCCAGGAGTGCTAGTTCTGCAAGGTTCGCAGGAGAGCTTCTGTGAAGTTTGGAAGGTAGGAGACGAGGTAATGGCCGAATTAAAGCTGTGAGGACGGGGCTTGAGTCGTGCATCGGTAGCTCAGATGGTAGAGCACTTGCCCGCGAAAGGCAAAGGTCCCGAGTTCGAGTCTCGGCACACAGTTTTAATCTGCCAGGAAGTTTCAGCACAAACATTATTTATCATATGACTCGCACTGAACATATAATACGACAGGCTGCAGACGCTGGTCAGATTCAGTATCGTGTTTTGTTGTCTGCTAGGAAACTGCAGCAAGTTGCAGACTTCACTAGTAGTATAATGAGAAATTACCCCATGGAGCACGTCTTCATTAATGACGAGCGTTTTCGAACTGACTAGCACAACATATTAAGAACTAGACAAACAGTGTCACATTCTTACCACTGTTCTGCTAATCAGATCGAAATCGGTCATCACCAACAAACAAACAGCGGTCCAGACGGTGTTTTTCATTCATCGTACCAACTGAGATCACGGTTTCCTGCGACTTGTTGGCAGCTGTGACGTAAGTAATGTCTGTAGCTTAGATACCCAGGAGCAGGTAACGCCGAGTGCCAATTGTAGCTCTGGGAGATCCCGGCCCTGCCAACCACTTTTAGCTTTCCACAGTTTCCCTAGATGTGCTAAGGCAAATGCAGGGATGGTTTCTCTGAAATGGAGCCCGTATATCAGCATCTACCGAAAAAGCAATGGGTAGAAACCAGCGGGAAGAGAGAGACAAGTTCTCATAAATTTATGTAAAAAAAGTGATTGTTCATTTATTTAAAAATAAATTTATAATATAGTGCAGTTATTAACCTTTTAAAACTAACCAAAAACTCTTATTTAATGCCAGAAGTACGAAAAATTAATACTTTTGCATATAAATACATAAACTTTGATATTTCTTAATTTTTTACAAATAAACTTTTTGTTCATCTCTCCTTGAAATAATATACGTTATTTGTCTCTAAAAAAAAGTTGGCTACCTTAGTCATGGCCGAAAACAATTGGTTGTCTCACAATAAGTGAAACAATTTAAACCTGCAGAGTGAGTCGAAAACATTCGTAGAGCTGATGTGGCGACTGAATGAGAAAACAATCGACTGGCCGACCAGACAGTAAGTCGGTTGTCCCATCACTACACTGAGGAGTTGCCTTATGGCTACAGTGGCACCGACATCGGTGGATTCTGCCGATGACTGACATCGGCCGAAGACGGCCAATCTTTTCGAAGCAGTACGCCACGGCCCCAGTGCTGGGAAAGTACAGACTTCGGACGACGGTCGGTGTAATTCAAATCAGCATGCTTTCTTCGGTCGAATCGGCCGACGTCCTCCACACGCAAAACATTGATTGTGAGAAATTTTTAAGTTTAGTACTAGAAAGGAGTTTGTGGCAAGCGAGATGTCTCGGGACCTATGCTCTGAAATCCCTACTTTATTGGAAACCACAAGTTCCCAACAACTTAGAAATTTAAAAATGACTGAGTGAACATTCCTTAATATTATGTATGTTCTGTGGCTGTCCGTCATTCCACCCTCATGTCTATATTTTATGCAGCATGTAATCTGGAACAAACGCAAAATCTGTAGCTGAAATACAGATTATAACCTAAAAAAATTATGTGTTCAAGTGAGCTGGGAGGCGTATGTCAATTTTGATGCTTAAAGTTACTGTAACCGATCGTTCTTGATTTGTGGTAGATTAACATAAGCTGAATTATTATTACGTTAGCTGAATTATTATTAATGTCCACTGCTGTTTTTATGCCAATAGTGTGATGATCCTCCTACATGAGATGGTTTGCAAATGTGGTGTGTATTTATTCAATACAAAAATGACTTTCAAACTTGTTGTTCTTAAATAACTCGAAAACTGTGGCCTCCAGCGAAAATACATCCCCAAAAATTAACTGCATTATATTTCCTACAAAAAGGTCCTGTTCACTTTTTCTGTAGGACTAATAGTTTGCGCGTATCGACCGTGAGAGTATGGAAACCTCGTGCGTTGCTTTTGACGGTGTAGCTGTTTCATAAAACCCATAGGCAGAGGTAGCTTACTCACCCTGTATATTCGTAAAACTTGTCTAATTATTCCAATAACTGTGGAAAGAGTGTACGGTATTCGTCACTTCTTTTCGAGGCAGATATAGGTTAGAGTACATTCTAACGTACTTGACAGAATAGATTATAACCTCCTCGATACCGTCAAAAACTGACGAAGATCGGACGCACTGTGAGCAAACCGTCAACCAAATGTATTGGGCAGCCTCTGGCGATCTTTATCGGTGCCACTGCGAATGCAGGCAGAGATGTATACAAAATCGCGTACGTAATTGGTTGAGGTAGACGCGCAAAGCAAGTTCACTGAAACCGTCTGGGTTCTTACTTCACCGAGTCTACCGCAGGCGTCCTTGTGGGTGTTCTTTGCTTAGAATGTGAGATATACACAAACACTCAATTTCATCTTTCAACCTCAGAATGTATTGACCCTCATTTCATTGCATCTGTTTCATTTGTCTATAACGCACAGAGGTAACGCTATTACTTCCGGGCGCTGTGTAACTACTTCGTCATAAGCCAGACGTAAACTTCATTAGAGATTGTACATAATGAAGCTGCTCTAATGAACGATAGCTTTCAGGTTTATCTTCCGCCGTGTCAGTCACTTCACTGTGGCGCTTCAAGAGCCTATGCGATGTCGGCCATGACATGACGTACCTACGGCGCTGAGCCGACAACCGGCGCCAGAGATGGTATTTAACGGTAGAGGCAGTCACGCAGCGCGGTGACCTTGGGAGAGCCGTTACTGCTCGCGGAGCCGTTATTAACTCGCGCCTGAATCAAAGACGCCGGCTCACTGTTGACGCGTGTTGTTTGACAGCTCTGTCCTGCACACGGCACCTCGCCTCTCCTCTACTACAGCGCGAGTAACGCCGTGAACGATCGCACATATCCGGTATTAAAAACGAGTGCGCACAACTCCTAGGTCCCGGCGTTTCCTTTTTGTTGTGTTCCTCATCCCATTGTAAACACCAACAATAACGAACTCTGCTTTATAGGGGGGCAAAAGAAGCACTAAAATGCGGAATCCCGCTATACTTGTCAAGAGAGAAAATAACGGCTCTTCAGAACCATCGTCAGCGTTGGAAATGTCTCATAATTACTTAGTCATTCGTCATCTGTGTTAAGAGTACTGGAACTGTACGTGTGTCCTCAACAAAACACACACACACGCACACACACACACACATAGAGGGCCACATTCTCCCTCTGTAGCTGTACATTTATTAAGACCGCTTCCTAATTACACAATTAGTTTCTGACTGTTTACCCAGAGCAATCCAGAGAACGCAAAGCTCGTACTGCCGTTCTCTTTGGTTTAGAAATTATAGCAGAAGCGCCGCCGTTCGTGACTGTCTGATAAGCATTCCGGGAACTCAAGACGCAAAATAGCTGTGCACCGACAGTTTGTCAAACCATCGGCACGTATTTTAGTACTTTTGTTTCCTACGCTAAGGTGTGTATCGGGCTCTTCGAGGTCCGAGCACTTGTAGTGCCCAGCTGTTTTCACGAGAGCTGGTACAGCGGAGACACCATCTTTTTGGGAAGGGATTTCCAATCCTTGCATTAGACTTGCAACCAAGGAAAACTTCCCAGAAATCCGTGTGGCAGCTGAGCGTTTAAATTCTTAGACAACATAGTTGCGTGGAGATAGCAGCGATTGGTTTACTTATAATCAATTAGTCAAAATGACAAGTCACAATCGCGTAATTTATTTTGTCGCCAACCGGTTTCAACCCGCGATGGGGTCATCTTCAGGGCAATTTACACCATTTGGTCGCTCGCTGGAGTTGTCACCCTGCCTGTGGTATAGTTACCAACCGTGCACAGGCAGGCGAGCGACCAAATGGTGTAAATTGCCCTGAAGATGACCCCATCGCGGGTTGAAACCGGTTGGCGACAAAATAAATAACGCGTTTGTGACTGTCATTTTGATTGATTGAGCTGAGCGTTTGGAGTTGGTTTCCCATTAGACCACTGATCAACTCCCGGAGTCTTCCAAACGGTGACTGTAATGCGTTAACGGAATTTATACTTTTATTGGCTATGGTATACTCCTTTCTCTTTCTTATAGACACAATAGTAAAATCAGTGTGGAATTTCTACTTATGTAACATGTTATTAATCATATACCTTTCCGCCTCATTGTCATCACCATCATCATCGTCATCTTCTGGTATGAAGCCTTCTTTTATTGTTTTGCCTGTAACAGTAACCATCGCTTTGTCCGTCTTCCTTTACTTACTCTCCCAACTGAGTTAAACCTTGGTATCAGGTGGCTAGGGTGATGATGAATCATCGACAGTCATATACCTGGACATTACTCAAGTCTTCAAGAAGGCATGGCGTAATGTTTTTATTTTTTTACGTTGTTGTTGTTGTGGTCTTCAGTCCTGAGACTGGCTTGATACAGCTCTCCATGCTACTCTATTCTGTGCAAGCTTCTTCATCTCCCAGTACCTACTGCAGCCTACATCCTTCTGAATCTGCTTAGTGTGTTCATCTCTCGGTCTCCCTCTACGATTTTTACCCTCCATGCTGCCCTCCAATGCTAAATTTGTGATACCTTGATGCCTCAGAACGTGTCCTACCAACCGATCCCTTCTTCTGGTCAAGTTGTGCCACAAATTCCTCTTCTCCCCAATTCTATTGAATACCTCCTCATTAGTTATGTGATCTACCCATCTAATCTTCAGCATTCTTCTGTAGCACCACATTTCGAAAGCTTCTATTCTCTTCTTGTCTAAACTATTTATCGTCCACGTTTCACTTCCATACATGGCTACACTCCATACAAATACTTTCAGAAACGACTTCCTGACACTAAAATCTATACTCGATGTTAACAAATTTCTCTTCTCCAGAAACGCTTTCCTTGCCATTGCAAGTCTACATTTTATATCCTCTCTACTTCGACCATCATCAGTTATTTTGCTCCCCAAATAGCAAAACTCTTTTACTACTCTAAGTGTCTCATTTCCTAATCTAATTCCCTCAGCATCACCCGACTTAAGTCGACTACATTCCATTATCCTCGTTTTGCTTTTGTTGATGTTCATCTTATACCCTCCTCTCAAGTCAATAAAATTGAAATTCCTTTTGATATACTGCAAGGTTAACTCGTTCGTATCTTCTAGATCGTATATTAAGTAATTCTGACCTCAACCCCGTAACCGCCAGAGTACAACAACGCCCCATTTTCGAACAGACACTGTTTAATATGAGGGGCAGTCAAAATAAAAACCGAACATCCACAACAACGGGATAATCGTTCCATTCAAAAGTAATCACCACGCGCGTTTATAGATATTTATTTTACAGGGAGACGAGGCGATCAATTCCTGTTTCCTAGAAAGCGTTCGGCCAATGACGCATACACAACCACACCCGGTCTTGCACTTCCATGTCCAGCTGAAAACGATGTCCACGTGTGTCTTTCTTCAGGTCGCCAACGATGCGCAAATCACACGGTGAACGATCCGGTTCGTGCGGAGGATGTTGCAGTTTTTCCCAACCAAATCGCTGAAGCCTTCGCCCAATTGGTAGTGTGGGGGCGCGTGTTATCGTGTTAACTTCGACTGCGGGAGCCCTCTACTCGTCCAGTCCCTCGAGCGTGGAGCCAGAATCAGTACGCAGCGTTACGGAGACATTTTGCAGAAGTTGCGATGCGCCATAAAGTCAAAATGCCCGGGAATACTGTCGGACTGAATCATCCTATTGCACGAGAAGATTGCCCCCCCCTCCCCCGCCCCCCCCTCCCCCCCACACACACACGCTGCCAGTCGACCGAACTGTTCAAAACAAAGATTTACTTGAAATCTGAAAGCTTTTACAGCAAACTCAGCCGACACAATAATTCGTCACTTATTCACATATGACATGTATGACCACTGCAACAATAAACGTCCAAAATTAGAACTTTTACCAAGTCAGTAATACAAAATGAGGCTGACATGCAACACCATAAATATTATATCCACATATTTATGCATACAGACAAGGTAAACTTCATCGTAAATGATTATTTGTTCTTTTTCATAACAACGAAGCAAGTCATCCACTACTTAAGAGGAAGAACACTTGTAAACTGTTTAAAATTTAGTTACGAACTGGAGGTTCGGTTTATGTAAGTTCTTATCATTCTAATTTTTTTGTTTTTATGGTTTTAATTTTAATAATTATGCTCTATTGTTCATTTGCTAGATTAAGTCTTCTATCTTTATATATATATATATTGAGGCTAGATTAGTTCCTACTTTGCTTTTGAATTTAGGTTGTAACAAAAATCTTGAATATATGTTTATATATTCACCTGTATTTTGTCATGTTGTGAGTTTTAATTACGTATGAGGCATACGTTTTGCTCCGGCATTATGATATTATGGAAGTTATGCAAAATGTTTATATAGTAGGATGAAAGTGCCCCTGCATCAGGACCTTACAAAATCTAAATAATAATAATAATAAAACGACGCAGGTATACACTTGACACTTCAATAGCAGGTCGGACAAAAGCAGCGGCAAACCACCTCCACTTGAATTAAATGAAACAACAAGTTTACTCGACATAAAAGTTTTCTGGGTTTGGTACCGCGTCATAATGTAAAAACTACTGCTGCTGGAGAAAAACCAACGTTTCGGCCACGATTGCAGCGACCTCCTCCTGGGTCTAATCCAGACCCGTCTTCTGGGTCTAATCGAGACCCATAAGAAGGCCGCTGCAATCGTGGCCGAAACGTTGGTTTTTTTCCAGCAGCAGTAGTTTTTACATTATGACGCGGTACCAAACCCAGAAAACTTTTATGTAGACTGACGCTGGCCGCAGAAGCCTATGCAATTATATTAACAAGTTTACTGTTTATTTATCTCCACGACGCGTTTCAAAGGTTTAAACCTCATCATCAGGTGGATTTACACTTGTTAGTATGACATTTGTGTGTGTGTTGGGTTACGATTTTTTGGAGGAACTTGTGGAGAAAACAAAACAGCATTTCAGAACATGGTTTTGGGTTTCTTTTGACCTAAAATGTTTGCAGTTCCACTTCAGTTTGCCTGTGGCAATAATGCGGGATTTCGGCATCTGCCCACTGCATTGATCTTAAGAGAATGGGTCTGGCTTCAACTTAGACTCAAGATTGATAAACGTCCCACATTTGATCAGAAATCTCTAGCAGCAAATTGTAAATTCAGTTGTTCGGCCGGTGAACTGTTACGGCGAAGTTGTAGCCATTAGGAGACGACATTTAAAATTTCCTGTCTGAAGCTTGAAGTTACGTCGGGGGCCTAGAGCTGATACCCGTTGCGTAACCGCGCCTCTCGTTGCGTGTACAGCTACACGCAGAAAGTGTGACGAGGATGCTCAGGCGCTCTCTGACCTTTATCTCAGGAACAGCGATCGTAATTGGAGACGAGCGAGCCGGTTAACTGCGGTTAGATGCTCTGTGATGCGCTGCGGAACCGATTGCTTAAACGCTCGCCCTTTTTTCTCGGCAAAGCTAGTGATTCGTGCATTTACGTTACGAAATCTGTGGATAATTACACTTCCTGCTGATCTTGGACAATCGACATCGCCACACTCATTACTTTTTAATTTCTGAACGATTTCGCAAGCAAAAACGTTTTTAAACTTTTCATCTTATCCGTCATTTCTGAAAAGATTGGGGCTGTGGTAAGCTATAACACAAACGGTGTCTGCATTCGAAAGGTGTTGCTTTTAAATCACTTGTAATTACGTTCTCACCCCGTGAGTACATATCGACGCTCCTGTGTACACCGAACGCGGAAACGTGTTTCGATCTTTTCCTTCACGAGTATCAGAAGGCTGTGGACAAAGGTGTCCAGACTGAGGCCGTATTGCTTCACTTGCGTAAAGCCATCGATACCGTGCCGCACCCTTGTCCACGAACGAAATACAGGAGTTGGACAAAAATACGGAAACGCCGCGGGAAATATGTGCTTAAACATAAATGCAGATGCTAGTCAAAGCTACAGGGTGCTCTCTTGTATTTGATCTCGAAGCCACCTGTGCAATGTCGTCCATACGTTGCAAGTGTCCGTCGTCGCCAGAACAGTGTTATGTGTAGTTGTGAGTGCAATATGTCGGAGCTAAGTGAATTCGAACGGGGCAGATTGTAGGTGTTGGTGCGCTGGCTGCTTCAGTAACCAAGGTAGCCGAAGTGTTTGGTATTTCAAGAGGAACTGTATCAAAGATTTTTACCGCTTACAGAGAAAGCGGAAAAACATCAACCGCTAAGTCATCGCGCGGACGAAAGTGTGTGTTGAATCATCATGACAGACGATCATTGAAGAGGACTGCGACGAAAAATAAGAGGACGGCAGCTGCGAAAGTGACTGCAGAACTGAATGTCGCACTTGCGAATCCTGTCAGCACCAAAACAACACGAAGGGAGCTCCAGAAGCAGGAAACAGAATGGCGAGCTGGAATTCCAAAAGTACTCTGCACTGGTGCTAAAGCCCTGTAATCTCCCCCCTCCTTCCTACTTCCATCTATAGTGCAATTTAAGTCTTTTATGAAGATTTGAGAGGAGCGAAGATTACAATAAACTTTCTAATTTACTTAGCTTGTCATGATGAGATGGCTCCAGATCTTGTCTAGGAAGCTGATACTTGAAGTTGAAAATCTCACATTTTAGGTCCTCACGGTTGGATTGAACTAAATAAATTTGAAGGTTGTGTAGCAGAATTTTTGTTTTTACGTAAATATATTTACTCCCATTTTAACATATCATACAGTCTTTTGATTTTTCACATTAACAAAGCCTAAAATACATTGTTCGCACAAAAATACAAAATACGTCCGATTACATCAGAGGTATGCTTACGAGTCTCCCACACTCCGCGGAAAATCACAATACCCCAAAGAGTTTACAATTTTTCTTAACAAATGACTTCCTACTAGTCTTCTTACATTATTAATTTCGATCATTATTTCATAAATGAATCCACAAATAAACAAAGTAAACAGTACAGGATTGGGTAATTAATAATAGAAATGTTAAGTGCGCCAATAATTCGTAATTTCAAATGTTCCTAAAAAAATAATTTTACCTGTACATTCAGAACTGGTACTTATCGATTATAACATCGAAACTAAAACATTTAATAAAGTAATTCCTTTTCATAGATTTTAGCTCGAAATATGATATACTGATTATAAAATTATATTTAAGTTTTCAGAAAAGCAACTGGGATAATATTGGCCTGCCCAAAATCGAAAAATAATTATGGTATTGACAACTCCTATTGAGGAAAGATAACGCTAGAGGAGGGTGTCCCGTTACAGCCCGTAACAGTTAAACGTGGTGCCAAAGCATAAAACCTGGACTGTGGAGCGAATACCTCGCCAATATGCTGCCGATATGGTTGCACTATCGGTCGGAGGATGGCATTCACGTATCGTACAGCCACTACGGCGCCTTCCATGACAACAAGCGGCGTACGTCGGCCCTACATAATGCCACCCCAAAACATCAGAGGACCTCCACCTTGCTGCACTCGCTAGACAGTGTACCAGAGGCGTTCAGTCTGACCGGGTTGCCTCCAAACACGTCTCCGGCGATTGTCTGGTTGTAGGCATATGCGACACTCATCGGTGAAAAGAACGTGATGCCAATCCTGAGCGGTCCATTTGGTATGTTGTTGGGCCCATCTGTACTGCACGGCATGGTGTCGTGGTTGCATAGATGGACATCACCATGGACGTCGGGAGTGAACTTGGGGATCATGCTGCCTCTTGCGCACAGTTTGAGTCGTAACACAACGTCCTGTAGCTTCACGAAAAGCATTATTCAACATGGTGGCGTTGCTGTCAGGGTTCCTCCGAGCCATAATCCGTAGGTAGTGGTCATTCACTGCAGTAGTAGCCCTTGGGCGGCCTGAGCGAGACATGTCATCGACAGTTCCTGTCTCTCTGTACTTCCTCCATGTCCGAAGGACATCGTTTTCGCTTTGAAACTTCCTCCGAGACTCGAACTCGGGACGAGGTACTGCAGAAGTACAGCTGTGAGGACGGGGCGTGATTCGTGCTTGGGTAGCTCAGTTGGTAGAGCAGTTGCGCGCGAAGGCAAATGTCCCGAGTTCGAGTCTCGGTCCGGCACACAGCTTTAATCTGCCAGGCAGTTTCATATCAGCGCACACTCCGCTGCAGAGTGAAAATCTCATTCTGGAGACATCGCTTTGGTTCACTCCGAGACGCCTGGACACTTCCCTTGTTGAGAACCCTTCCTGACACAAAGTAACCGATCGAACCGCGGTATTGACCGTCTAGGCATGGTTGGACTATAGACAACACGAGCCAGGTACCTCCTTTCTGGTGGAATGACTGGAAGTGATCGGCTGTCGGAACCCTTCCGTTTAATAGGCGCTGCTCATGCATGGTTGTTTGCATCTTTGGGCGGGTTTAGTGACATCTCTGAACAGTCAAAGGGGCTGTGTCTGTGATACAATATGCACAGTCAACTTCTGTCTTCAGGAGTTCTGGGAACCGGGGTGATGCAAAACTTTTATGTTTTGTGATGGGACAGTTAAAACGCAAAACTCGCTGAAGAGGTACGTACAGACGACCGGGCCTGAACACCACATATTATTCTTAGCTGGCCTTGGCGGCCGAGCGGTTCTAGGCGCTACAGTCTGGAACCGCGCGGCCGCTACGGTCGCAGGTTCGAATCCTGCCTCGGGCATGGATGTGTATGATGTCCTTATGTTAGTTTGGTTTAAGTAGTTCTAAGTTCTAGGGGGCTGATGACCTAAGAAGTTAAGTCCCATAGTGCTGAGAGCCATTTGAACCTTTTTTCTTATTATTCTTACTGTGCACTTTTGTGTAATCAGTGCTTTATTTCTAAGCCATGAGTTACCCTAGAAAATTATTCCATAAGAAATTACTGATTGGAAATATGCAAATATATCAGGAAGCTGATTCGTGTGTTTCCAAGGCTAGCAATTATACGAAAAGCAAAATTAGCCGAACTTAATTGTTTGAGAGGATCAGTAATGTGCACCTTCCAGTTCAAATTTTGTGCATTATGTACATCCAAATATTTGAACATCGAAAAAGATATGATTGTCGGAAGGACAGACTCAGCATACAGGAAAGTCAAAACAAC
This sequence comes from Schistocerca piceifrons, assembly GCF_021461385.2. NCBI lineage: Eukaryota > Metazoa > Arthropoda > Insecta > Orthoptera > Acrididae > Schistocerca > Schistocerca piceifrons. The sequence continues at coordinate 1,218,902,142 of NC_060138.1, forward strand.
CTTTGGTGACATTAAAAGCAATGGTGGTAACATTAAGAGTGCAACGGGAATTCCACTGTTAAATGCAGAGGAGAGAGCAGAGAGGTGGAAAGAATACATTGAAAGCCTCTATGAGGGTGAAGATTTGTCTGATGTGATAGAAGAAGAAACAGGAGTCGATTTAGAAGAGATAGAGGATCCAGTATTAGAATCGGAATTTAAAAGAGCTTTGGAGGACTTACGGTCAAATAAGGCAGAAGGGATAGATTCCATCAGAATTTCTAAAATCATTGGGGGAAGTGGAAACAAAACGACTATTTACGTTGGTGGGTAGAATATATGAGTCTGGCGACATACCATCTGACTTTCGGAAAAGCATCATCCACACAATTCCGAAGACGGCAAGAGCTGACAAGTGCGAGAGTTATCGCACAATCAGCTTAACAGCTCATGCATCGAAGCTGCTTACAAGAATAATATACAGAAGAATGGAAAAGAAAATTGAGAATGCGCTAGGTGACGATCAGTTTGGCTTTAGGTTCAAATGGCTCTGAGCACTATGGGACTCAACTGCTGTGGTCATCAGTCCCCTAGAACTTAGAACTGCTTAAACCTAACTAACCTAAGGACATCACACACATCCATGCCCGAGGCAGGATTCGAACCTGCGACCGTAGCAGTCACACGGTTCCGGACTGCGCGCCTAGAACCGCGAGACCACCGCGGCCGGCTTGGCTTTAGGAAAAGTAAAGGGACGAGAGAGGCAATTCTGACGTTACGGCTAATAATGGAAGCAAGGCTAAAGAAAAATCAAAACACTTTCATAGGATTTGTCAACCTGGAAAAAGCGTTCGACAATATAAAATGGTGCAAGCTGCTCGAGATTCTGAAAAAAGTAGGGGTAAGCTATAGGGAGAGACGGGTCATATACAATATGTACAACAACCAAGAGGGAATAATAAGAGTGGACGATCAAGAACGAAGTGCTCGTATTAAGAAGGGTGTAAGACAAGGCTGTAGCCTTTCGCCCCTACTCTTCAATCTGTACATAGAGGAAGCAATGATGGAAATAAAAGAAAGGTTCAGGAGTGGAGTTAAAATAAAAGGTGAAAGGATATCAATGATACGATTCGCTGATGACGTTGTTATCCTGAGTGAAAATGAAGAAGAATTAAATGATCTGCTGAACGGAATGAACAGTCTAATGAGTACACAGTATGGTTTGAGAGTAAATCGGAGAAAGACGAAGGTAATGAGAAGTAGTAGAAACGAGAACAGCGAGGAACTTAACATCAGGATTGATGGTCACGAAGTCAATGAAGTTAAGGAATTCTGCTACCTAGGCAGTAAAATAACCAATGACGGACGGAGCAAGGAGGACATCAAAAGCAGACTCGCTATGTCAAAATAGGCATTTCTGGCCAAGAGAAGTCTGCTAATATCAAATACCGGCCTTAATTTGAGGAAGAAATTTCTGGGGATATACGTCTGGAGTACAGCATTGTATGGTAGTGAAACATGGACTGTGGGAAAACCGGAACAGAAGAGAATCGAAGCATTTGAAATGTGGTGCTATAGACGAAGGTTGAAAATTAGGTGGACTGATAAGGTAAGGAATGAGGAGGTTCTACGCAGAATCGGAGAGCAAAGGAATATGTGGAAAACACTGATAAGGAGAAGGGACAGGATGATAGGACATCTGCTAAGACATGAGGGAATGACTTCCATGGTACTAGAGGGAGCTGTAGAGGGCAAAAACTGTAGAGGAAGACAGAGATTGGAATACGTCAAGCAAATAATTGAGGACGTAGGTTGCAAGTGCTACTCTGAGATGAAGAGGTTAGCACAGGAAAGGAATTCGTGGCGGGCCGCATCAAACCAGTCAGTAGACTGATGACCAAAATAAAAAAAAAAAAAGTTATATACCGACTCCGGTTCGTGTGCTACAATTGTTGGTATGACAACAGGTGGAGCATTGGGTTAATTCATTGCAAGACGTTGAAAGGTTTTGCCGGTGTTGCTGGGAGTCGCGGCGCACCGGCTGACAGAGTGCAGGCGACAGGTTGCGAATCCAGGACAGCGTTGGCGGCTGCGAAAGTGAAAGCCTCGCCTCGCCGCGTAACGAGCTGGCTGGCTGCCGGCGGCGACGCCCAGCTCGGGAAGAAGGCGCAGGCTCCGGCAGAACCGCTACGCCGCGCTGGGGTCGGCCCGCCGGCTAACCTGTTCCGGCCGAGGAATGCGGTTTGCCGCTGCAGTGGGGCGCGCACTCCGCCGCCCCATTACGAGATCGACACAGCGCGGCGGCCCCGGAAACACGGAGCGGCGTGTTGCCTGTCAGGGCAGCGAGGGCGAAACCGGGTCCACGCACCTGTGTCCGCGCACGGCAGCCCAAGCCGACGTCACGCGGGCCGCGGCACTCAGCGAGCAACGAGCTGACCTGGTCTCCACTGTGCTGTACACACTATGCCCGGGTTCTCTAAATTGACAAGCGTAAACTATGTCTGCGGTAGATTTAAGCCGTCTGCCCTCGGAAAGAGGCAGGTGTCGTCGACGTGGACCCGAACGCTAAAAGTAACCGCACGAGACACAGCGCCCAAGTGACAATAGATGTGTTGGTTAATCAGATGTGCCCAAGCAACTCGCGGTAGCGTTCTCGCTTCGCGAGCACGGGGTCCCGGGTTCATAAAGACCAAATGTGCAGCCCTTCTACTGAAACGAACGCTCGCCATCCAGGAGAAAAACCCTGACAGCGTCACAGCCAAGATAATTGGAAGATACAAGCCCGCATCGCGAGAAGCGCCGGTCGACACGAGGCACATTCCCTTCAGAATGCGACACGTCAGGCTGCACTACGCCAACAAAAGTTACGTTCCGGACACCGTGGCGAACCCCAGCCACAGAACAGCCGAGAGAATATACTGGGCCCTCAGGGGGAAGCCAGCAAAAAACAAAATTGAACAAAAACTCCCGCAATACAAACAAATATGGGGGAACGTCTCGGAAAACGTGTTGCCTAAACATGCGAAGGAGACACGGTACAAAATAATTAACAGAACGGTACCAACCAACCAAAGACTGGCGGAGATAAAACTCGTCGCAAGTGACAAGTGTGACGTATGTGGCGTGACCGACACCCTCGAGCACCGATTCGCCTGCGGGAATGCCATCAACATCTAGGAAGCGCGCCAGCAGATGGTGGACCACGTCGGCAGAACGGCGCCGGGAAGCGTCACAGTGGAAGCAATCACCGCCCCACACTGCAACCCATTTCCACGGCCCAAGCGACTGGCGACTCTCTGGATCCTCGCCATGGCGGCACACGCCATCGTAGCGCGGAGGCAGACCGACCAGCTGGCCTTCCTGATGGACCTCTGGGAGGAGAACAAGACAGCCCAGCAGCACAGGCGATACCACGAGAACTTCAAAAACTTCCTGCAGATTCCACTGCAGACAGCGATCGCCAGAGTCCTTCCCAGCCTGTGACCCTCAGCACCGCCACCAGCCACCTCACCCCACCACACTCACCACAAGAATAACGTGTGCAGTGATAGCGAGCAAGTGCAACACAAAAGATAAAGAGCTTTCTCCTCTCGCATCAAATAGTGAAGTATAGTAGTATAAAGTGTTTCTTCTTAGTGAAATCAGCGATACAAAGTGCTTCTCACCAGACATCTGTCATGCTCGCAGCCAAAACAGTGTCAAAAGTATGCACAGTAGTACTACCAGTTTTTTTAATTAACTTTCCTTCCATTTTTGTACTATACTAACTAGAAAACAAGCATTACTTAGTGGAAAGTGCCAACTACTCATTATTATTATTATATATTTTTTAAATGATTTCCTTCACTTTGTGCCTATAAAATTCTATTGATTACTCACACTCTCCTTTCTGCTTCTCTTATGTAATATGACAAAATTTTCTCTCTTCTTCAATTTAGGTATATTCTGTAGTATCTGTAACAAAGTTTCTTCCACTTCTGCTCCACCTATCATGGTGACGTTTCCCTCATACTGTCCCACTTAACAGTGTAACTAGAGGAAGAGATCAAACCAGAATACACAATGTGCCTGTGGCATCACATACAGAAACATAAACTCAAAATCAATGAATGCATCGATGCCAAATATAAACTGTTATGCCTGTCCTGCAATGTCTACCCCTCAAAAAAAAAAGGCGACAAATGGCCATGTAAAAGGGTTTAAGGAACAACAATAAGAGAAAAAAGAAAAAGGAAAATATAAAAACGCAAACATATAAAATGACAGTAATATTAACCAACACTAGGAATATAATAGGTTAATAGAATAAAATGTCTTTTTTTTAATGTATCGTTGTTAATATATTTAAATAAATATACAGGGCTATTACAAATGATTGAAGCGATTTCATAAATTCACTGTAGTTCCATTCATTGACATACGGTCACGACACAGTACAGATACGTAGAAAAACTCATAAAGTTTTGTTCGGCTGAAGCTGCACTTCAGGTTTCTGCCACCAGAGCGCTCGAGAGCGCAGTGAGACAAAATGGCGACAGGATCCGAGAAAGCGTATGGCGTGCTTGAAATGCACTCACATCAGTCAGTCATAACAGTGCAACGACACTTCAGGACGAAGTTCAACAAAGATCCACCAACTGCTAACTCCATTCGGCGATGGTATGCGCAGTTTAAAGCTTCTGGATGCCTCTGCAAGGGGAAATCAACGGGTCGGCCTGCAGTGAGGGGAGAAACGGTTGAACGCGTGCGGGCAAGTTTCATGTGTAGCTCGCGGAAGTCGACGAGTAAAGCAAGCAGGGAGCTAAACCTACCACAGCCGACGGTTTGGAAAATCTTACGGAAAAGGCTAAAGCAGAAGCATTTCTTAAACAGGAGATTGGAAAACCGATGGATCGGTCGTGGTGGAGATCATGATCAACAATTCATGTCATGGCCTCCACGCTCTCCCGACTTAACCCAATGTGATTTCTTTCTGTGGGGTTATGTGAAAGATTCAGTGTTTAAACCTCCTCTACCAAGAAACGTGCCAGAACTGCGAGCTCGCATCAACGATGCTTTCGAACTCATTGATGGGGACATGCTGCGCCGAGTGTGGGAGGAACTTGATTATCGGCTTGATGTCTGCCGAATCACTAAAGGGGCACATATCGAACATTTGTGAATGCCTAAAAAAACTTTTTGAGTTTTTGTATGTGTGTGCAAAGCATTGTGAAAATATCTCAAATAATAAAGTTATTGTAGAGCTGCGAAATCGCTTCAATCATTTGTACACTCCTGGAAATTGAAATAAGAACACCGTGAATTCATTGTCCCAGGAAGGGGAAACTTTATTGACACATTCCTTTGGTCAGATACATCACATGATCACACTGACAGAACCACAGGCACATAGACACAGGCAACAGAGCATGCACAATGTCCGCACTAGTACAGTGTATATCCACCTTTCGCAGCAATGCAGGCTGCTATTCTCCCATGGAGACGATCGTAGAGATGCTGGATGTAGTCCTGTGGAACGGCTTGCCATGCCATTTCCACCTGGCGCCTCAGTTGGGCCAGCGTTCGTGCTGGACGTGCAGACCGCGTGAGACGACGCTTCATCCAGTCCCAAACATGCTCAATGGGGGACAGATCCGGAGATCTTGCTGGCCAGGGTAGTTGACTTACACCTTCTAGAGCACGTTGGGTGGCACAGGATACATGCGGACGTGCATTGTCCTGTTGGAACAGCAAGTTCCCTTGCCGGTCTAGGAATGGTAGAACGATGGGTTCGATGACGGTTTGGATGTACCGTGCACTATTCAGTGTCCCCTCGACGATCACCAGTGGTGTACGGCCAGTGTAGGAGATCGCTCCCCACACCATGTCGCCGGGTGTTGGCCCTGTGTGCCTCGGTCGTATGCAGTCCTGATTGTGGCGCTCACCTGCACGGCGCCAAACACGCATACGACCATCATTGGCACCAAGGCAGAAGCGCCTCTCATCGCTGAAGACGACACGTCTCCATTCGTCCCTCCATTCACGCCTGTCGCGACACCACTGGAGGCGGGCTGCACGATGTTGGGGCGTGAGCGGAAGACGGCCTAACGGTGTGCGGGACCGTAGCCCAGCTTCATGGAGACTGTTGCGAATGGTCCTCGCCGATACCCCAGGAGCAACAGTGTCCCTAATTTGCTGGGAAGTGGCGGTGCGGTCCCCTACGGCACTGCGTAGGATCCTACGGTCTTGGCGTGCATCCGTGCGTCGCTGCGGTCCGGTCCCAGGTCGACTGGCACGTGCACCTTCCGCCGACCACTGGCGACAACATCGATGTACTGTGGAGACCTCACGCCCCACGTGTTGAGCAATTCGGCGGTACGTCCACCCGGCCTCCCGCATGCCTACTATACGCCCTCGCTCAAAGTCCGTCAACTGCACATACGGTTCACGTCCACGCTATCGCGGCATGCTACCAGTGTTAAAGACTGCGATGGAGCTCCGTATGCCACGACAAACTGGCTGACACTGACGGCGGCGGTGCACAAATGCTGCGCAGCTAGCGCCATTCGACGGCCAACACCGCGGTTCCTGGTGTGTCCGCTGTGCCGTGCGTGTGATCATTGCTTGTACAGCCCTCTCGCAGTGTCCGGAGCAAGTATGGTGGGTCTGACACACCGGTGTCAATGTGTTCTTTTTTCCATTTCCAGGAGTGTAATAACCCTGTATATGGTTACCAAAAAAAAGTTCGATTCCCGGTGGGGTCAGGGATATTTCCTGCCTCGAGATGACTGGGTGTTGTTGTGTCGTCCTCCTCATCATCATTCATCCCCATTACGGTCTGAGGAAGGCAATGGCAAACCACCTCCGCTAGGACCTTGCCTAGTTCGGCGGTGCGGGTCTCCCGCATCGTCCCCTACGCTCTGTCGAGGAGTATGGGACCTCATCATCATTTTAAATATTTGGGCGTAACATTGCAGAGCGATATGAAGTGGGACAAGCATGTAATGGCAGTTGTGGGGAAGGCGGATAGTCGTCTTCGGTTCATTGGTAGAATTTTGGGAAGATGTGGTTCATCTGTAAAGGAGACCGCTTATAAAACACTAACACGACCTATTCTTGAGTACTGCTCGAGCGTTTGGGATCCCTATCAGGTCGGATTGAGGGAGGACATAGAAGCAATTCAGAGGCGGGCTGCTAGATTTTTTACTGGTAGGTTCGATCATCACGCGAGTGTTACGGAAATGCTTCAGGAACTCGGCTGGGAGTCTCTGGAGGAAAGGAGGCGTTCTCTTCGTGAATCGCTGCTGAGGAAATTTAGAGAACCAGCATTTGAGGCTGACTGCAGTACAATTTTACTGCCGCCAACTTACATTCCGCGGAAAGACCACAAAGATAAGATAAGAGAGATTAGGGCTCGTACAGAGGCATATAGGCAGTCATTTTTCCCTCGTTCTGTTTGGGAGTGAAACAGGGAGAGAAGATGCTAGTTGTGGTACGAGGTACCCTCCGCCACGCACCGTATGGTGGATTGCGGACTATGTGTGTAGATGTAGATGAAGTAGAAAAAAAGATCTTGCTGATTTACGACCGCAGTTCTCACCACAGCAGTTGTCTGGCTCTTAAATCACACAGTTTTTTTTACGAAATGGACGGGCGTAGAATTCCTACGTTAGCTATATTAAAACATATATTACCTCCCTTGTCCATGGGCTAATAATGTTGTTCTGTCTGTAACATACATAAACAAAAACATTGATACCCACGAACACGCTATAAGACAGAAAGGATGTTCCATGTCCATCGGCATACAGGAGTTCCATTACAGTGATGGATGGATGGATGGTTGAGAGTTTAAGGAGACCTAACAGTGATAATCTCCTATTCACCCCTTCCCCCAAGATGGGAACACGTTCCGTCTGCATATAGAGTAAAATTTGTGTGCAAGTGCGAGAAAGTGTTGTAATCGTTGCGTAGTATATATCTGAGGCGGAATATGGGAATCAGCCTGGTATTCACCAAGCGGGATGTGGAAAACCGCCTGAAAACCACTTCCGTGCTGGCCAGCACACCGACACCCCGCCCTCCCCCCCGCCCCCGATAATCCGTCGGGTACTTTTGATCGGAGACCGGCGTACCTCCCTATTCCGAAAACGGTCGCATTAACGTAATACAAATTTTCAATAGTCTTCCACATACGATAAAAATATTTTATCATTCTCTCTTTTTAATAAAACCCATACTTTACCACTGTTTCTAGTCAGTAGCAGAATCTTTAGAACGCGTGAAACACAAGGCTTGTAAAAATGAAGTGCAAAATAGTAGTGCGAGTTCTCTTTGCACTTATAGTTACGTAACATCGAATATTTACAGGACATACTTCTATTAAATTAATAAGAAAAGTCCTAAAACCTTGTAGAAAACGCGAAATTGAATTTAAAAAAATTTCGGTTTAGGGAGAGATACCGCACACACCCCACTGTAGCTCCACACCTCTGTTCATTACACTAGCCTGAACTTCCGTGATGCGGGACCATGTCGTGTCTGTTACCATCTCCTGAACACTTTAATCGCCGATATGTCGTTAACTCAAATTGCAAAATGCTGACGCCTTGTATCGTCATGCTTTCATAACTCGCAGGTTATAACGCGAAAACATCTAAATACGAAAATTCTTTAATCATCAATAACACATCCCCCGTCATATTATTATAACTAATCATGCCATCAACGATTCGTTTTCGATAGCTTCTCAATGAATTGTTGCTTTGAGACGGCATTTATTCACAGGACGTAAGTTGAAATATAAAACCCACATAACATGGGCTTCAACTGAAGTCCAATAAGGCACTTCACAATTCTGTACTGTAAAAAGATAGCGAGGGAGATGTGACGTAGGTCGCTATGTTCAAATGCGCTTTCAGTATATGTGACGTTCTCGATTTTGCTCTGCACGTTCGGTGTGGCTCCAGAGCATAAACTTCCCTAGCTACGAGGTCAGAAACTCAGCACACTCAACACTGACGTTCGAATGACGTGCAGTGTGTCGACGGAGTACGCTGCGTGTTGCTCATTCGCGGGCGGAAAACCTGATGATCAGGACAGATAAAGCTAGAAATCTGGCTAATAGGGAGAAAAGTGAGAAAGTACCGGCGTGTGTTTTGGGTACCGTAATCCAGTCCTCCGGGCGCTGGTACGAACACCTCAGTATTTCGCTAGGTATAGTCGTATTGAAGATGATGTGCTACTGTCCTTTCCAACCGTTCAACACGTTTACCAAGCCAATTTCTAAAGTGATGGCCGCGTAGTACAGGAAGTGAAAAAAGAGTCTGCCGCAACGGAAACAAACTAAAGCTTGGCCGACTCAGTAAGAACGATACAGTTAGCAGACTAGGATAGGTATAGAGAGCGTTTTCCCCCAAAGGAAGTCTTACAGCATCGAACATAGGCCTTAATTTGAGAATGAAATTTAAGCAAAATACATCTACATCTACATCTACATGGATACTCTGCAAATCACATTTAAGTGCCTAGCAGAGGGTTCATCGAACCACCTTCACAATTCTCTGCTATTCCAATCTCGTACAGCGCGCGGACAGAACGAACACCTATATCATTCCGTACGAGCTCTGATTTCCTTTATTTTATCTTGGTGATCGTTCCTCCCTATGTAAGTCGGTGTCAACAAAATATTTTCGCATTCGGAGGAGAAAGTTGGTGATTGGAATTTCGTGAGAAGATTCCGTCGCAACGAAAAACGCCTTTCTTTTAATGATGTCCATCCCAAATCCTGTATATATTTCTGTGACACTCTCTCCCATATTTCGCGATAATACAAAACGTGCTGCCTTTCTTTGAACTTTTTCGATGTACTCAGTCAGTCCTATCTGGTAAGGATCCCACACCACGCAACAGTATTCTAAAAGAGGACGGATAAGCGTAGTGTAGGCAGTCTCCTTAATAGGTCTGTTGCATTTTCTAAGTGTCCTGCCAATAAAACGCAGTCTTTGGTTAGCCTTCCCTACAACATTTTCTGTGTGTTCCTTCGGATTTAAATTGTTCGTAGCTGTAATACTAGGTATTTAGTTGATTTTACGGTTTTTAGATTAGACTGATTTATCGTGTAACCGAAGTTTAACGCGTTCCTTTAAGAACTCATGTGGATCACCTCACACTTTTCGTTATTTAAGGTCAACTGCCACTTTTCGCACCATTCCGATACTTCTTCTAAATCGTTATGCAGTTAGTTTTGATCTTCTGATGACTTTATTAGTCGATAAACGACAGCGTCATCTGGAAACAACCGAAGACGGCTGCTCAGATTGTCTCCCAAATCGTTTATATAGATAGGGAACAGCAAAGGGCCTATAACACTACTATAACGCTACTAAAAAAAATAAAAATAAAGGACGAACCACGAAGGAATTATCAGAATGGGACGGAAATCGGTAGATGTGATGCACATACACAGACAAACAACTGATTACAGTTTCAGAAAAGTTGGTCAGTGTCCTCCTCAGGCATATCGTCCCAAATTCTGTACAATTGGCGCGTTAGTTCGTCAAAATCCCATAAAGCGCCAAACGTTCTCAATTGGGGAGACATTCGGCGACCTTGCTGGTGAAGGTGTCGTTTGGTAAGAAAGACGACAAACAGTAGAAACTCTGACCCTTTGTGGCCAGTCATTATCTTACTGAAATGTAAACCCAGGATGGCTTGCCATGAAGGGCAACAAAACGGGACGAGGAATATCGTTGACTTACCGCTGAGCTGCACGGGTGCCGTGGGTGATGACAAAAGGACTAATGCTATGACAAGAAATGGCGCCCCATACCACTTCTGGTTGTTGGGCCGTATGGGGTCCAGCAGTCACACTAGAATGCCATCGCTGTTTGGGACGTCTCCAACCATGTCAAAAGAGCGAGCTGGCGCAGTGGTTAACACACTGGACTCGTATTCGGGAGGACGACGGTTGAAACACGCGTCTGGCAATCCTGGTTTAGGTTTTCTTAAACCAATTCAGGCAAATGCCAGGATGATTGCTTCCCTAATCCAATGGGACTGATGACCTCGCTGTTTGGTCCCCTCCCCCGAATCAACCAACCAATCAACCAAACAAGTATTCGGCCTGGAAGCTCTTTGGCTGGAGTAGAATTATCTCGAGTGATGAGTCCCGCTTCGAACCAAAGCCCGAAGGCTAGTGAAGACGTATCCGGGGACGCCCCAGACAGTGGTAGGAATACCAGACTAACGGACGTTCTCCGTACAGCCCAACAACCAGTTTCATTTGATTGCAGGACCCCAAGGGTTGGATTCCGCCGTACCTTACAGCACAACGGTACATCGACGATATTCTACACCAACGCCGGAGGATCGCTCTCCAAATGAGAGCGTTTGGAGCATTATCGGTAGGGCTCTCCAACCAACACGTGATTTTGACGATCTAACGAGCCAGTTGGACAGAATTTGGATGGATAGCTGTCAGGAGGACAGTCAACAACTCGGTATTCAGTGTTACCCAGCAGCAAGTTTTAAATTTACAGATGTGCACATTCGAAGTGACTGCCTCTATTTTGGTAACTGCCTTGTTTTTGTTTCAAAGAAAAGTTATTTCTCAGTTTCATAGGACCTATTCTTTCATTTCCTATTCTCTTTAGATGTAAAATTACACACTTTCACAGATGTTAAAGGAGAGCAGAGCTTATTTTGAGCAGCTAATATCTGCTGACAGGATGTTGCAACGACAGACATCGCAATTAAACTAACGGAAGAGAGCGCCACACCAAAAAATAACTAATGTAGGGTAATGGAGTTTCAGGAATCATTTGTCTAGGTAACATTGCAGGATCACAGGTTAATGTAACCGCAAGATAAGCCACTGAAAATGTGACGTGCTGGTACGTTAATAACAGTTGTAACCGCCACACAAACGTGCTTGCATTATGTTGTGCAGGCGCCGCATGTCAGTTTGTGGGATGGAGTTCCATGCATGTTATACTTGGTCGGTCAGTACAGGGACGGTTAATCCTAGCTGTGGATGACGCTCGGGTTGTCGTCCGATGATGTCTCATATGTGCCCTATTGGAGACAGATCTAATGATCGAGCAGGCCAAGAAAACATGTCGATACTCTGTAGAGCACGTTGGGTTACAACAGCGGATTGCACTCCCTGGAGTGATGTTCATGAATGAATGGCAGCACAACAGGTCGAATCACCAGACTGACGTACAAATTTGCAGTCATGGTGCGTGGGATAACCAAGAGAGTGCGCCTGCTGTCATACGAAATCGAGCCACAGACCATAACTCCAGGTGTGTAGGTTGGTTTGGGTTGGGTTGTTTGCAGGAGGAGACCAGACAGCGTGGTCATCGGTCTCATAGCTTTAGGGAAGGAAGTCGGCCGTGCCCTTTCAAAGGAACCATCCCAGCATTTGCCTGGAGCGATTTACGGAAATCACGGAAAACCCAAATCAGGATGGCCGGACGCGAGATTGAACCGTCGTTCTCCCGAGTTCGAGTCCAGTGTGTAGGTCCTGTGCGCCTAACACACAGATAGCTTGGTTGCAAGTCCCCGCCTGGCCTCTTTCTAGCCAACACACGGTCGTCACTGGCACCGAGGCCCAACTCGCTTTCATCAGAAAACACAGCAGACGTCCACGGTGCCCTACAAAGAGCTCCCGCTTGACACCACTGAAGCCGCGAATGGTGGTGATTTGGGGTCATTGGAGCGCACGGTACAGGGCTTCTGTCCCAGTGCTGTCCTTGAAGTAAACGATTTGTAACAGTTCTGCTGCAGATGCAGTACGATGCGCCCGAGCTATACACCGAGCACAATGGTTTTCCCTCTCGGTAGTTTCACGTAGCCATCTTCTTGCGACCGTACATTCTCGTGGCCACAGCTGCCGGCGTTCATGAACGGTGGCTTCATTCCCGCCGATCTTTCTGCAGCATCGCAGAAACAACACCCAGCTTCGCGTAGCTCTTTTACACGACCTCGTTCAGACCCAGCGACGTGTTGACAATGGCGTCTTTGTCGCCTTACAGGCATTGTTGACTAACAGCAGCTCAGCGCGTCCAATCCCAAAGCTAACAAACGCTCACGACCGTTACATTGTGTATTTAAAGCAAACCTGATTTGCATCCTCGTAGTGGCATTAGCAGCGCCACTCTTATGCGACTGGCGCGAAAATTGAATAGACATCGTCTTTCAGATATCGAAACACGCCTACCAACTTTCGTTTACGTCGCACAACTCCTTTTTGGTGATGCGATTTTTTCCGTCGGTGTATATTCATAATATCTCAGAATTTACAAAAGTAATATACATGTAATACAATGGGTCGCTAAATGTTTAAAATACCGTTTGATTTCAGTTATACACGAAACAACGAAACTGGTAACTGTCAGCTGCATTACGCACAGCGCGCCTGGCGTGACGCGGCCTAATTGCACCGTCTCGTGACTTAGCTACATCTATATTTGTACTCCACAACTCATCCTGCGGTGGGTGATGGAGGGCACTTTGTCTACCACTGGCACACCCCCCACCCCCCACCCCGCTTTTTCCCTGTTCCAGTCGCGAATGGTTAACGTGAAGAACGATTGCAGGTCAGCCTCCGCGTGAGTTCGAATCTTCATGATCTTCTCTGGAGATAGGTATAGCTGGAAGCAATATATTGCTTAAGTCTTCTAGGAACGTACGCTCTCGGAACATTAAACCACACTGTGGTGCAGAATGCCTCCCTTGCAGTATCTGCTATTGGATTTGGCGCAACACGTGTGTCAGGCTTTCGTGCCTACTAAAAGATATTGTAACGAAGCGTATTACTCTCGTTTGGATCCTCTCTGTTTCCTCTATCAATCCTATCTGGTACGGATGCCACACTGACGAACAATATTCAAGTATTGGTCGAACTACCGTTTTGCAAGCTACCTCCTATGTGAGTGGACTGCACTTTCTGAGGACTCTTCCAATGAATATCAGTCTGGCATCTGCCTTACCTGTTCCATTTTAAATCGCTCCGTGCTCATACTACCATATATTTAATGGATACCGGCTTACAGTGATTCCTCGGCAGTTGTGCAATCACGTAATAACAGGTCTTTCCGCCTACTTATGTGCAGTATTTGTTGTTAATTTCGATGCTCAGCACGGCAGACGTAAAACTTGTGCAGTCTACGTGTACGAATAGCCATAGAATATAACAAAGGTAGTCTGCACCTGAGAGCTTCGCTTTTCAAGTAGGCAGAAAAAGCATCATGAAGGTAGCTTTTCTGCTAAATTTGAGGCACTTTCCACCAGATTCCGTTTAAAAGCGAAGTGCGGTTCGTTTGAAGATACATCTCGTCGAAAAAAAGTACATTAACATTTAGCGGACATCGGTAGCTTATCTAATAAATTGCGTGTTTCGACATTGAATTAGGTCATTGTGTTAAAAATGTACAAAAATGTGAATGTACAAAATACTTTTCTTCATTCTTTTTATGGTGTACTAACCTAATCGTCATCCAAACGGATCTGACAACACCAAGTAATCATGACACGGTCTCATTAGTTTTACGTTAAACGGTTCCAGAATTATATTAGATCTGTATATGTATCAGTATTTTGCTTATATTATTATAAAATAGTGCAAATATACGTGGTATCAGCTCATCCAGTAGTACGTGTTACATCCTTAGAGACATGGGTCGCACGCAGCTTGGTGACAGCTGCTCCTTGTTGCTCCGTTAATGCCGATGACACAGCCTTCTGACAAAATGCACTATTTATTGAAAAAACTATAGGTCGCAGATAAAAATTATTACACTTTTCTTAATCTAGATTAAAGTAACGCAGAGACGAAAACACGAGACAATACGAGTAATTTGAAATTAAAAACAATTAAACACGTTTTGTAGCAAAGCGCCGATGGGAAACACCTACAGTTTTCCAGGCACGCTGTGTTCATGGTCTCCTCGCAGGGGATTTTTTTTTTTTTTTTTAACATTTGGAGTGTCGATGTCTTTTTGTTCAGGGACGCCCGCCTTAAGCTCTAGTATTGCTGGTGCTGTATACCGTATTATTATCATAACGTAACGTAACGGTAGCGACACGCACGTGATTAACGTCATCGGTGACGCCCCTGAGGAACTTCCTGGTACAGAGGCCACCGTAAGCTACGTCAGTAATAACGCGCGGTGTACAACCAGACGATGTCTACGGAAGCTCAATCCGACCAAGGAAGCCTTCGAACACTCGGGGCGAAGTGAGGAATGGTGGAACGCAATGACGAGACGTGACCTTCGCGGTACAAGTCTGTTCTGTGAATCACGATAATAGAACCCAACGTAGCCGCGAGCTGCTTCATTTCTATGCATTTCAAGGAGATATTATTCACCCTCGAGGTGAATACGCCCAACAGAAGGATCGTCTGAATGTAAGTATTCTACAGTACTGGGTCAAAGTTTGAATATTACACACTTCTTCCAGCTTAGGCAAATGGAGCAAACTGGTTGGTTCTTTTTGCATTAGACGTAATCTACGGTGCCTCTTCAGGGGGTTATGGAGGCACAATTTAGTTAATTTTTCACCGTCAGCAGCGGATATGTAAATAACTAACAGCGGCAAATTGTTCAAATTTTAACAGTATATTCTCTAGGTGCTTATCTAGAAGTGCCATGTTCTCGCTTCCAAAAATCTTTATCCGTCATCGAGAAACGCACCAAAAACATGGTGTTTTGATACCAGAACCGAGCGGTGGATTCCAGAACGACTGTGCAAGTCACATGGCTGAAATTTTTTCGATGTATCCCTAAGATCCAGGTCTGGAACATTTTCTTGATATCTTTATCCGTTTCCGAAATACAGAGGTCCGTAGCTACGCAACTTCTACACGTAAAATACGCACGTAAAATTCGGCGTGAGGCGAAAACGTAGCTTATGAAGTGACGTAGCACGGAGAAACATGCTGTAAAGTGTCTCTGTTATCATCAGAATGGTTCTGGTAACCCCATGTTTTAGTCCTGAAGCACACGCAAAATTTTTGTGCACGTGAAATCCGGTCTGAGGTGTCAATTTAGTTTTGCGTTATTTCAGCTTCACATAAGTACACTATCAAAATTTTACTGACCTGTAAATTTCTTTTCATGTGACTGACAAGCCCAATTGTAGCAGGAAAAGGAGGGAGACAATGGCTGTGGAATGTGGTTGACACTGACGGAACAGTGCTACGAAAGGCGTGAGGGAGGCAGCGCCAGTGGGAGAACAATAAAGGGAAGGAGATAGTGGAAGTGGGCGAGAACCTCAGTCTGTGACAATGACGAAGAGGAAGATAGAGAGAGTGGCAGTGGTAAGAGACAGCAGCAGTGGGAAGGAATGAATGACATCGTAGCAGTAAAAGATAGGAAGAGAGTGAGAGTGACAGGAAACAGTAACAGTAGGACAAATCGAAGGGAACTGTGGCTGCGTGATAGGAGACAGTTACAGAAACAGAGAAAGAGATAATGACAACGAATGGGGCTAAATGAGTGAGTGTGAATGGGAAAATGGGAGTGGATGGATAGGAGCGACTTACAGTGACACTGCTTCGGGTGTGAACCAGTTACAGTGAGGGGAGCTTGTGGAAGTGAGAGGCCAGTTACAAATTAAAATTTTTGGGACTATTTTTAAAGAGGAAGATAGGTTGATGTAGCTGTTACCCCACTTTTCAGTCGCAGTCTTTTAAACAGGAGCACTTTCGTCTTTTTTGTGCTCCAATAAGAGCATTTTTCCTCTGGTTTATGGATATACTCATGACATAATTTGTAATCTCTGCATTGTTTACATCATTATATAAACAAGAGCTCTGCGGGTATAACCAAATGTTACGTTGTGAAGCAAAGTGAATAAAAAACACAGTAATTCAATCTGCAAGCAAATTTAATTGTCTTTGGTCAAATATGAACTATTTTTTGTAGATGTCTGCTATGTAATTGAAGAACTGCGATATCACTCTATTCAAACGGGAGCCTGAGTGGATGGAAGTGGCATTAGAAGCAGTAAGAAATAGGGTCACTGCCTGATAAAAAAAATGTAAAGCACCCAGAAGTGGAGAACGAAACAAAATGAAACTTCACGGTTTGAAAGGATATGTGATGTTATTTAGATGATTACAAAATCAAGTGATATCTACAAAGAACTTGGTAGTGGTAGCCCACTTATCAATATGACGTTGTATCCCCTTTGGCCAGGATGCATGCCCTGATTAGGTTGGGAAGGATGTTCATCCTCGGCTGAGGTAAGTCGAGCCACAACTGTTGTAAATGGTTCTTGATATCCTCGACGCTGGCAATGGGATGGAGTTTATGTCCGTTCTGATCCCACACATGTTCTGTCGCGGACAGATGTGGCGATCTCGCTGGAGACTGAAGTACTTCAGCATCACTCTCACGGTCCAGAGAGACAAGTGTCGTGTGTGGACGAACATTGTCTTGGCACCATGATGCTGTCGCAGGAAAGCTACAAGTGAAGCGTAGGATGCCTGTGGTTCAAAATGGTTCAAATGGCTCTCAGCACCATGCGAGTTAACTTCTAAGGTCATCAGTCGCCTAGAACTTAGAACTACTTACACCTAACTAACCTAAGGACATCACACACATCCATGCCCGAGGCAGGATTCGAACCTGCGACCGTTGCGGTCGCTCGGCTCCAGACTGTAGCGCCCAGAACCGCACGGCCACTCCGGCCGGCGGATGCCAGTGACCTACTGTTTTGCCATCACAGTCCCCTCTATCACTAGCAGCTCTGGCCTAAAGTGACACAAAATGGCTTCCCGTACCAGGGCGCCGGTGGTAGCACCGCTGTGCCACTCCGAAATACTGGAAGAATGGAACCTCTCCCCAGGGCGCCGGTGGTAGCACCGCTGTGCCACTCCGAAATACTGGAAGAATGGAACCTCTCCCCAGGGCGCCGGTGGTAGCACCGCTGTGCCACTCCGAAATACTGGAAGAATGGAACCTCTCCCCAGGGCGCCGGTGGTAGCACCGCTGTGCCACTCCGAAATACTGGAAGAATGGAACCTCTCCGCAGGGCGCCACCACATTAGCCGGCGATGGTCATCCGCGGCAGTGCCGAACCGCGATTCATCGCTGAACACAACGCGACGCCATTCAGCAGCAGTCCACGCTACGAGATCACAGCACCACTCCAAACGCAGCTGCTCGTATTGTGGCATTAACGGCAGCCTACGTATGGGAAGGTGGTTGCCTGGCCCGGCTGCTGATGGTCTTCGCCCAATAGTAAGTGACGACATGGAATGTTGCAGGAACTACACCATTTGTTCCTCGACGGCAGGTGCGGATGTGAAGGCGTGATGATGTGTTTGGTGGTACGCAATACTGCGATCCTCTTTTGTGGTGGTCATACTTTGTCGATCGGAACCTTGACGATGAGTAGCCTATATTTGCTCTCACGTTTCTATGCAGTCCGTGGTTAGCACACTGGAATTCCATTCGGGAGGAAGACGATTCAAACCCGCTTCTGGCCATCCTGATTTAGGCTTTCCGTGATTTCCCTAAATTGGTTCCTTTGATGGGGCACGGCCAACTTCCTACCCCATCCTTGCCTAATCCATGACCTCGCTCTTTGGTCCCCTCCCCCAAATCAACCAACCAACCACGCAGTTCAACATTGGATCATAGTCACATGCGAATGCCCCACGAATCTGACTATTGCACGATTCGACCAGTTGGCCAAAAGGAGATCCACAATGAGACCCCATTCAAATTCTGCTTGGTGCTGATCTACATCTACATCCATACTCCGCAAGCCACCTGACGGTGTGTGGCGGAGGGTACCTTGAGTACCTCTATCGGTTCTCCCTTCTATTCCAATCTCGTATTGTTCGTGGAAAGAAGGATTGTCGGCATGCATCTGTGTGGGCTCTAATCTCTCTGATTTTATCCTCCATGGTCTCTTCGCGAGCTATACGTAGGAGGGAGCAATATACTGCTTGACTCTTCGGTGAAGGTACGTTCTCGAAACTTCAACAACAAAAACCCGTACCGAGCTACTGAGCGTCTCTCCTGCAGAGTCTTCCACTGGAGTTTATCTATCATCTCCGTAACGCTTTCGCGATTACTAAATGATCCTGTAACGAAGCACGCTGCTCTCCGTTGGATCTTCTCTATCTCTTCTATCAACCCTATCTGGCATGGATCCCACACTGGTGAGCAGTATTCAAGCAGTGGGCGAACAAGCGTACTGTAACCTAATTCCTTTGTTTTCGGATTGAATGTTCTTAGGATTCTTCCGGTGAATCTCAGTCTGGCATCTGCTTTACCGACGATCAACTTAATATGATCATTCCATTTTAAATCACTCCTAATGCGTACTCCCAGATAATTTATGGAATTAACTGCTTCCAGTTGCTGACCTGCTTTATTGTAGCTAAATGATCAGGGATCTTTCTTTCTATGTATTCGCAGCACATTACACTTGTCTACATTGAGATTCAATTGCCATTCCCTGCGCCATGCGTCAATTCGCTTCAGATCCTCCTGCATTTCAGTACAATTTTCCATTGTTACAACCTCTCGATATACCACAGCATCATCCGCAAAAAGCCTGAGTGAACTTCCGATGCCATTCACAAGGTCATTATATTGTGAATAGCAACGGTCCTACGACACTCCCCTGCGGCACACCTGAAATCACTCTTACTTCGGAAGACTTCTCTCCATTGAGAATGACATGCTGCGTTCTCTTATCTAGGAACTCTTCAATCCAATCACACAATTGGTCTGATAGTCCATATGCTCTTACTTTGTTAATTAAACGACTGTGGGGAACTGTATCGAACGCCTTGCGGAAGTCAAGAAACACGGCATCTACCTGGGAACCCGTGTCTATGGCCCTATGAGTCTCGTGGACGAATAGCGCGAGCTGGGTTTCACAAGATCGTCTTTTTCTAAACCCATGCTGATTCCTACAGAGTAGATTTCTAGTCTCCAGAAAAGTGATTATAGTCGAACATAACACGTGTTCCAAAATTCTACAAATGATCGACGTTAGAGATATAGGTCTATAGTTCTGCATATCTGTTCGACGTCCCTTCTTGAAAAAGGGGATGACCTGTGCTCTTTTCCAATCCTTTGGAACGCTACACTCTTCTAGAGACCTACGGTACACCGCTGCATGAAGGGGGGAGGGGGGGGGGGGGGGGCAAGTTCCTTCGCGTACTCTGTGTAAAATCGAACTGGTATCCCATCAGGTCCAGCGGCCTTTCCTCTTCTGATCGATTTTAATTGTTTCTCTATCCCTCTGTCGTCTATTTCGATATCTACCATTTTGTCATCTGTGCGACAATCTAGAGAAGGAACTACACTGCAGTCTTCCTCTGTGAAACAGCTTTGGAAAAAGACATTTAGTATTTCGGCCTTTAGTCTGTCATCCTCTGTTTCAGTACCATTTTGGTCACAGAGTGCCTGGACATTTTGTTTTGATCCACCTACCGCTTTGACATAAGACCAAAATTCCTTAGGATTTTCTGCCGAGCCAGTACATAGAACTTCACTTTCTAATTCATTGAACGCCTCTCGCATAGCCCTCCTCACACTACATTTCGCTTCGCGTAATTTTTGTTTGTCTGCAAGGCTTTGGCTATGTTTATGTTTGCTGTGAAGTTCCCTTTGCTTCCGCAGCAGTTTTCTAACTCGGTTGTTGTACCAAGGTGGCTCTTTTCCATCTCTTACGATCTTGCTTGGCACATACTCATCTAACACATATTGTACGATGGTTTTGAACTTTGTCCACTTATCCTCAACACTATCTGTACTTGAGATAAAACTTTTGTGTTGAGCCGTCAGGTACTCTGAAATGTGCTTTTTGTCACTTCTGCTAAACAGAAAAATCTTCCTACCTTTTTTAATATTTCTATTTACGGCTGAAATCGTCGATGCAGTAACCGCTTTATGATCGCTGATTCCCTGTTCTGCGTTAACTGTTTCAAATAGTTCGGGTCTCATTGTCACCAGTAGGTCTAATATATTATCGCCACGAATCGGTTCTCTGTTTAACTGCTCAAGGTAGTTTTCAGATAAAGCACTTTAAAAAAATTTCACTGGGTTCTTTGTCCCTGTCACCCGTTATAAACGTTTGAGTCTCTCAGTCTATATCCGGCAAATTAAAATCTCCACCCAGAACTATAACATGGTGGGGAAATCTACTCGAAATATTTTCCAAATTATCCTTCAGGTGCTCAGCCACAACAGCTGCTGAGCCAGGGGGCCTATAGAGACATCCAATTACCATGTCTGAACCTACTTTAACCGTGACCTTCACCCAAATTATTTCACATTTAGGATCTCCGTCAATTTCCTGCGATATTGTTTCACTTCTAATCGCTATAAACACGCCTCCCCCTTCACTGTCAAGCCTGTCTCTGCGGTATACATTCCAATCTGAGTTTAGGATTTCATTACTGTTTACGTCTGGTTTCAGCCAACTTTCTGTCCTTAGTACTATAATGCTGTCTCAAACAAGTACGCGGCATCTCCGTGTTCTTCACAGCGATCGTCCAACGTCTGGCGATGTTGACGCCTCTTATATACTCTACCAAGCATGGTAACAGTGCTAACGCAATCTGGTGGCTTTTCTACTCGTCATAGGGACTTGCAACTGTAATAATTTGCATACCCGCTGATGGTGCGTCTGTGTATGAAGTTAAGTTGACATCCGACCGTGTCTTCCCGTTGATTCACGTTTTTGTCAGGCATTGTATTTCACCTTCACTCTTCCTTTCATAACAACACAAACACTTTACTAATGGCACAAGAACTTATTATAGCCATACACAAAACATATGTTAACAAGTCGGAGGGAAGTAACGGGTGAATCATCCTTATGAGGACTTTGCCCAGGACTACCCGTATTGTTCTCGTACCGCCAGACTATGGGATACACTTTGACATTAAATTAAGTTGCCTCCTTGAATACATCGTCGAGAAAGTGCGATAGTAGAAGTGCGATACTTGGCTATCAATGGTGATCGCATCAGATATGGAATTCCTTGGAAGAACTTAAAAATGTCGAATGCAAAATACTTATCAGAAACAAATGTTCAAACAGCTTTTGTGAATGCAGTCGGGTCACTTGTTCGACAACGCTCGTTGCAATTGTGCCTTCAAAATGACGGGGTGTTCACCTGTCGAAACATCGGCAGTTGTCGAAGACGTCACTCGGCTGCATTCCCTTTAAGTTGTTAGAACATTTTGTACGCCGGGAGGCACTCAGGTTACACAGAAAGGAAATGTAACGCCAGATATTCCGTAAGGAGGTTTTGTATTAATGGTCATATTCTCACCATGTATATTGGCTTATCGGGCATCAGAACTCCTCGTTAATGTTGTTCTTACCTCCAGATGAATACCATGGCGAATGCCGGAGGTAGCGAATGTTAGCTCGTGTCAAAAAGGGTAAAATCCAGGGAAGCGAGCAAAAATAAGAAATTCCGATAGCTAACTATTATAATAATATCAAGCAGAGATATCAGTCTCATCTATAAAGATGACGTGGCGAAGCTACATGCTGTGGAACAAAGATTTAAACTCACTTCTATATAAAACGAATACAATATAGTTTCCATAAAAACCATCCACGAGCACAATACTTCGATTTATTGTAAGAATTCCAGAAATGTGCTGAGATTCTGCAAACAAGGATGTGTTGAAGTCCTGTGCGATCTCTCTTGAATAGCGTCGGAGTGTTAGAAAGCTGTGTCACGTCCGAGCAAACGAATTTATTCGAGACAGAATTCGTAGACGTTCTGCTATTGTTGCAGCCAGCAGCAGGAGAGTATGATGGAGACAGGCAAATACCTCACGTGGACGTGGGTGGATGAAAGATAAATGTAGAACACTAGCGTTCAAGGCAGATCATAAAAGAGTTTTACTGCCGCCTTCACATATTTTGTGGAACGACCGCAAGAATGGGTCGGAGAAGGTGCGGAAGCATACGGTAGCACACAGACAGTGAGTGTTTCCCTGTTCCATCCGCAACTGAAATAGTAACGGCAGCGACTTGTAAAAAAAGGAAGTAACCTCTGCCACTCACTGCAAAATGACCATATAATTTGTGGGTGCCTCGTTAAGATGTCGAGCATTGTCTTGTCCATCGCTAACACAGAAAATTGGGCGATAAGTGGCTGATGTAACCAATACACACAGTACGAAATTTACAATAATATAGGACGTAATTTCCGATCTCCGTCTTTTCGACTGGTGCATCAGCATAACGCAAATCAACAAGTTTGCTAATGTACAAGGACATCTTCTGCCGCTATTTTCTCAGTAGCTACGAGGCTACAGTTCTGTATTTGTCATAACGCCAAGAGAAGCTGGTGTGAACTTGTGTACTATGTCAACGTATTATCTAGGTACAATAGAAATTCCGCAGCGCATAATCCTGGACCGTCATTAGTTGCAATCTTTGCTTCGACAACAAGTTGTGTCAGTTATCATGCGTCCAGCTGTATGCCGTATCACCGCATCGTTTATACCTGGGGAACAAATAACGACGACCATTAGGTGACGTCAGCATTGCTTTAATTTTTAACTTTGCTGTAGAGTCGAAGCTTCAAAAGCTGATGGACGGATATGTTGCATTTCAGACTGGCTGTCATAGGTACATAAGCGCCTTTGCTAATCTGCATTGTAGACACAATTGATAAATAATGTATGTATATGTGCACATTCTATAATCGTAGTTGGGATAGAGTGGCTAATACTGCCTTTAAGTGTGCCAAGAGAACGAGTAAGAAAGAGTCAGCATCTACAGATTAAAAGTGGTCGATGGCACAGCTCTTCGGGTGAGGAGATGAGAAACTGCTACGGACGATCTTTGTATGTCCATCTCTGTAGAATATGGTGGATAAGAAGTCGGCTGGTCATTTGAAGTAAAGGGCAGTACACCTCCAGCCCTAGATTCTGAACTCTTTATTACGCTAACGGTTTCGATGTTACAGTATATCGTCATCTGGCCCCTTGACAAAAGTAGATGGGATACAAGCGAATTGCATATAGTCATTGCAGGAGCTACAATAAGATAACCGGGATATGTAGATGTCTGATATAAACGACATTATCATCCCGTGCATCTACCGACAACTTTTAGAATAAACGCTCAAATCAGAAAGGTCGAAGATTAGAGCCAGTGTAGTACTGAAAATCAGTAGTTCTTATCTTTGACCTTCCTGTTTTGAATGTTTAGTCCAACAGTTGTAGGTAGACGCACGGGCGATCACATCGTTTATCTCAGAGATCTGCAGATGTCGGTTATCTTGTTCTGGCTCTTACAATGAGTATAAGCCGTTCGATTGTATTCAGTCTGCTTTTGTCAAGGCTCCCGATGACGATTAGTGTCACATTGAAACCGGCAACGTGATAAAGAGTTCAGAATTTATGGCTAAAGGTGTACTGTTGTTTACTTCATTCTGATACGGATGAGTCTCGAGTCTAGAGCCTATGGCTAAATTTGCAACGGTATCCTGCAAACAACTGCAAGGCGCGTAGCGAAAACCGAAGTTTCTTCTTTCTGATTTACATATGGAATGTAGGATGACTGACTGCTTACAGAAATGCCTCTCTGCTGCCTGTTTTACGGCCAATATTATCTTCAACGGGCGCAAAGTTGAGGGATACGAAAAAAATCGTAGAGCTGACAATGAAAAGCAGTTCTTGATGTTTTGTAGCCAAGTCTTTGGGAAGTACTAGGTCTCTTTTCACAGTGTTTGTTTATCCATATATACCGCCGGGAAAAAAATGCAAAGCTCTCAAGAACTGTGTTCACTGGCACCAGCATATGATATGTGCACACTGAGGGGTGGTAGCGATTCATTTGTCACGGTCATCAGAGACCAGATGGCGCTCTGGAGGTCTTTCTGTGCGTCCCCTGTTTTGACTTAGCAGGCAGTAACTGTGTGCAGTTTAGAGGTGTGCAACATCCATTCTAGAATACAACCACGCCTCCCCGACGAATACCTACCCTTGTTGAACAACGTCAGCCATTTGAGCAGGGTCGCATTATGGGCCTGCGGATAGCTGGATGGACGTGTCGACGTGTTACTGTACATATCGGGCACAATGTATCGATGGTGTGTCGCTGCTTTTAGGAGTGGTCTCTGGCGCATACCGACACTCGCTGAGCAGGCTCTGGACGTCTGCAGAAGGGGGAGAAGGAGAAGGACGAGGAGGAGATTTGTGGCAGGCCGTTGTGACCGAGCGGTTCTAGGCGCTTCAGTCCGGAACCACGCGGCTGCTACGGTGGCAGGGTCGAATCCTGCCTCGGACATGGATGCGTGTGATGTCCTTAGGTTAGTTAGGTTTATGTAGTTTTAAGTCTAGGGGACTGATGACCTCAGATGTTAAGTCTCATAGAGCTTAGAGTCATTTGAACCATTTGGAGATTAGTGTTTAACGTCGACAACGAAGTCATTAGACGGAGCACAATCTTGGATTAGGGAAGGATGGGGAAGGAAGTCGGCCGTGCCCTTTCATAGGAACCATCCCGGCATTTGCAATTAGCGATCTAGGGAAATTACGGAAAATCTAAATCAGGATGACCGGATGCGGGTTTGACAGTCATCCTCCCGAATGCGAGTCCGGTGTGCTAAACACTCCGCCACCTCGCTCGGTCTGGACGTCCACGTAGTAGAGAGGACATCAGGATCGACGCATTGTGAGAGCAGCAGTGGCCGACCGGACATTGTCCAGGGAACAACTCTGGGCACATACGAGCGGCATTTGAAAAGACCGTGCAAAGATACAAACTACTTACGTGTTTGGGGTAAACATTTTGATTTTTCGACACAGTCGCCTTTTAGACTTATAAATTTCGTCCAATGCTGTTCTAATTTGTTGATCCCTTCAAAATAACAGGAATTGTCCAGGTCTGCAAAGTAGCTATTAGTTGCTGCAATCACCTCCTCGTTTGAATAAAATCTTTGTCCCACCAGTCATTTCTTCAAATTGGAGAACAAATAGAAGTCTGAGGGAGCCAAGTCTGGAGAATAGGGGGGTTGTGAAACGAGTTGGAATCCTATTTCCATTAATTTTGCGACCACAACTGCTGAGGTGTGTGCTAGTGCATTGTTGTGATGGAAAAGGACTTTTTTGCGGTCCAATAGCCGGCGCTTTTCTTGGAGCTCGGGTTTCAAACCGTCCAATAACGATGAATAATATGCACCTGTGATAGTTTTACCCTTTTCCTGATAGTGAATGAGGCTTATCCCTTGCGAATACCACAAGACAGTCGCCATAAACTTTCCGGCTGAAGGAATGGTCTTCGCCATTTTTGGTGCAGATTCTCTCTTGGTAACCCATTGTTTAGATTGTTCTTTGGTCTCAGGAGTATAGTAATGTATCCACGTTTCATCCACTGTGACGAAACGATGCTTAAAGTTCTGCGGATTCTTCCTGAACATCTGTAAACCACCCTAGCAACACTTTACACTATTCCGTATTTGGCCAAGCGTGAGCAATAGCGGAATCCATCTTGCAGATAGCTTACTGATATCCAAATGTTTATGTAAAATGTTATGTACCCGTTCATTCGAGATGCCCATAGCACTAGTAATCTCACGCACTTTAAGTCTTCTGTCATCCGCCAACATATCATGGATGTTATCAATGATTTCTGGAGTCGTAACCTCCACAGGGCGTCCAGAACGTTCAGCATCACTTGTGCCCATATGGCCACTCCGAAAATTTTGAAACCACCTATAAACTGTCCTAATCGAAGGTGCAGAGTCACTGTAATGTTTATCAAGCTTCTGTTAAGTCTACTGAAGCCTTTTGCCTTTCATAAAGTAATGTTTAATCACCACACGAAATTCTTTATCATCCATTTTTTTTTAAAATCACTCGACTTCCTTGATTCACACGGATGCCAAACACAAAGAAATAGACCAATATGGCTGAAACTTCGTGTGCGTTCTTTCCAAAGATGCTACTAACTAAACATGACCTGGATACGCGCCGGTGGTGCCATCTCTCGGACTTTGCACGGACTTTTCGAACGCCCTCGTATACCACCGTTGTGGCATGGCATGACAGGGAGTGCTGCTGCTACACACTCGAGCACCCGCCCTATAGTCCTGATCCCTCCGCATCAGATTATCACACTTTCGGTGCCTTAAAAAAAGGCCTTGAAGGGTCGACGATCCCTGTCAGACGCAGGAGGACAGGGTGTTTTACCGAACAGGTATCTTCAACCTGGAGCGTCGCGGCGATTTTGCCTCATTGTCATACTGATTCAGGACAGTACGGCCTTCGAACGGAAACTTCTTGATCGCCTGTAATGCAAACTAAACGGATGCAGAATAAACGGATTAATGCAGCAGTCCTCACAGAAATGCAAAGGAACTGTGATGTCGTTGCCGTCGCTGCAGGGACAGCTCAGCATAAGCGCCGTTGTGCTGCTCTTCCACTGCATTCGATGAACACGCATTGGCCAGCTCTCCATCTACATACCTATCCGTACTGTTGTGCATAGTTGTTTGCGCACAGCTAACACTGCCGGAAAAACTAAACTTGACACAAAGCCGAGCAGTAGTGCATACTATTCTTTCTCAACATCCTGAGACCTGAATGAGGCCTTCCTAAAGAGCGCGCACAGAATAACGTGGTCAGTAGATGTGCAGTTGGCAGGGCACGCGTGGGGAGGGGAGTAGTGTGATTGGGGGAGGGGGGGGGGGGCTACAGTCACGCGCTGTAGGGGAAACCCCTACAGCTGGAGGGGAAGTGCCATTCTAAACTGAAGCCTACGGCCACATTTTTGTTAACATTGCGAAGAGCCCAACCACGCTCACATTTGCATGGTGACCGTTCAAAAAGATCTGCTCCATCTGCTTTGGTTAGTAGCTAAAAAAAATTCCAATGAAAATGCAATAAAAGCAGCGATTTATTTTCCTCTGGCGTGTTAACCATTTGTAGCTTTCAGAGCAGCGTCATGTGAGGCGAATTTTGAGTAAACCCTACAGTTTCTCTTGTTGCCATGTTAAAATTTGCATCTTTTGCCAGAACACAGAGATGTTTACTCAGTGTCACTTCACTAACACGTTGTGCAGACTCAGTTACGAGATAATTCTGAAACAGTTATTTATTAAGTGAGGAATTGAATAAGGGCATAGCTTATGAATAAGCGTTTCCTCGGTACAAAAATAAACGTGTAATGTCTTCAGTTATGTCGTTCCAAAACCCGTAGCATTTCCCGTTCCGCCAGCTATCGATGGCCCTTAAAAATTACAATCTTTCTTCGAGAAAGTCTGTAGACAGCGGAGTAACCTATATGGCAAAATACTCTTCTCTTTGCGTGCTATCATTTGCCACAATCTCATTTCGATATCTCAACCATTTCTGAAATATGAGGAATATTGTGGTTATTCCACTCTGGCTTTATCTCTGGCGCGCGCTGTCGCAAGCGAGTGTCCTACATCAGATCAATTTTCTCGATACAGGTGACAGATAGAGATCTAGAATCAAGTCTAAAGAAAAATTCAGTATGTTAGCTAAATTTCATAACCACAAAATATTATGTGATATGCACCAAACGCAAAATCATAGCAATCCGTATGTTACGTTTCACACTTTATTCCTCGCAATGTCTTACTTACATGCAGATATCGCAATACCTATGGCCTTTAACGGAATGACTGGCACGTTATCATGAAGCTAACATATAAAGCTACAAGTAACGCATAAATGAAATTTTTTACCGAATAGTTTCTGTACAATAGTTTGATAGAGAATGCAGAGCATGCACTTCGATTCTGCCCGCCCCCGGTAGCTGAGTGGTCAGCGCGACAGAATGTGAATGCTAAAGGCCCGGGTTCGATTACCGACTGGGTCGGAGATTTTCTCCGCTCACGGACAGGGTGTTGTGTTGTCCTAATCTAATTTCATCCCCATCGACGCGCAAGTCGCCGAAGTGGCGTCAGAATCGAAAGACTTGCACCAGGCGAACGGTCTACCCGACAGGAGGCCCTAGTCACACGACATTTACATTTTTACTTCGATTCTGTCTTTGCTGACAAGCGAAAGGGAGGAGATACTGTCGGCCTCCCCTTCCGAGTAAACGAATTAACTTGCTCAGCGCTTGGGACTAAGCGTAACTGCTCGTCGGCCACCGTATCTTGGCGCGGACTTGTAGAAGTCGGTCGACAGCTAACGTTTTGTGCCCGAGCGCTGCCAACATTTGAGATCTAACAGTGCAGTACACGTTTATTCCGTAATCGTCAAAAGTTGATTGTTGTGCCTTGCCGTGCCAAACTAGTAAGCAAATGTGTAGCACCATCACTGAGTGACGAAAACGCGGATTATTCACCCGCACCGCCACACGCTCTCGGCTGACCATGTGCTCCTAGTCGGCGGGCATATCTTGCTTCCTCCGCTCCTCGCATCCCCGTAAGAATTCGTTCAGCGCGTCTCGAACAAACTATACTAGCTTGAGGGCGAAGAGTAAAACAAGCATTACTGTTGTCAACGGCAAGTACTGTGAGGACAGAACAAGTTTTGCATCCAAGCAAGATAAGCGGCGCACATCGTCGGCATTTGCACACTATTTAAGGAAGTGTCATCCTAGTGCAAATGTTCGCTGAGAGGATGCTGGAGTCCGTTTGAAACCAGTCGATGTTACTAACCAGTAATCCAACAAAGGAGCACATGTGAAGGGATGAACAACAGCCTGCACAGAATTAGCAAACTAACACCGCAGTTCAGAGTCGAGGGAATGTCTCGCTCTCATCTCTATGACAAGCTTCCTGATGATGCACCCAGTCTAGCTTCTCCTGTGTGCGCAAAGTATTCCGCGCGGCACTGAGCGGAAAGCTTTACCGAAGTTATGCAACACACGCTTCATTAGTTTCCTCTATACACAAATGAATAAGTAATGTTAGCAGCGTCCCAGTTACGAGCTCTGTCTGCGTATGCTAAAAAGTGGAGTGTATTACAGACGTTCACACACTGTCCGTAGACATCAAAACGAACCTATCACAGCGTACATCGACAAACACTGCTAAACATACTAAAAGAGTTGCAGATTTAAAATTAATCAGATTAATTAACAAGCGTACGGAAGAAGCTTTCTGTTGAATAAATTCACCAATGGGAGAAATTGAAAATTTTAAAGCGTCTACCAGACTGAGAAACACGTTGGCTTTCTCACACGTGTTATTTAACCTCATCTCGGATGAAACTGATAGACAATTTAAAAACTGATCTCAAAAGAATACATCTGCAGCGCCTAAACATTACGACAGGCACCTACACCGATTACTGTTACATTTCCGAGAAGACAGGACTACTTGGTAATCAGGAGAAGACAGAATACCTGATGAAAATTAAGAAAAAAATCTAACTAAGTAACACTTGTCTGTGGTCGAACTATCCTTCAAGAGAGGTTTATCAAAGTTGTGCAAACACCGTAGCGTCGTCACAATGCTAGAGAAGGGATCACGAGCAAGGAGCCTATTGTACTTCGAAATAGATTGCAATCAGTGGAAAAAAATAAATACAGATCAGTGAATATAAAAAATTATAATAAAATGGAAGAAATAGTTTTTATCTTTCGTAATAAGTTATCTATTTCTGTGTTCTTTCTTCCATCTTATCTGGTAACCTTAATCTATTTTTTATCTCGGTTACCCACTTCTTCTCCACGTTCGATTTCTTCTGTACTGCCGCCAAACATTTCTGTTAGTACGTCGTTGCTTCTTCCATTTGACAGGAACGTCACTAAACTGAATGTTAACAAGAATAACATTACTGTGATGCAACACATACACTAAAACACCGAAAATGGCGGCTAAAACAGCGGTAAGGCACTGGACTCGCATTCTGGAGAACGACGGTTCAAATCTTCCTCCCTCCATTCTGATTTAGGTTTTTTGAAGTTTATGTAAATGGGTTAAAGCAAATGTCGGAATGGTCCCTTTCCCATTCTGTGTTTGTGCTCCGTGTCTAGTTATTTCGTCGTCGACGGATTGTTAAACCCTAATCTTCCTTACTACATTTATAACTACAACTTATCATTATTACTATTATTACTATCAATAAGGTACGCCACATATTGTATTGTTAATTCTCTTAGGGTATCTGGGTAATTATATAAGACGGCCTGATAACCCTAAACCAATCGGATGAAATTATTCGTAATTAGATAAATGAAAAGGTCGGACGCCAGTCTACCTGATACAGTATTCTCTAGAAAAACAAGTGAAACACTAGGAAATAATTTTTTAAAGAAATTCCCGCCATTTGGCTATTAATTGTTCATTAATTTTACACAGTTATGATTTCGGCTTTGTAGCAATTCTCAAGTGCATGCTGAAATGTTAAAATATGTCTGAACCGTCTGCGAAATGTCATCATCGAAAAAACATATTTCTGGTCGTAGAGACCAGTGTCGTATTACAGGATTATTGGCTGTTAAATACGCCATATTGTATGTTAATGGTTTCTCATTATGTACAATGTCAGCCCATATTATGTATCTTCGATATGTACTCGTGCCCTGTAATACGACAACTGGTCTAAAAGACCAGAAATATGTTTCTTCGACGATGACATGTCACGGGCAGGTCAGACATTTTGACATTTCAACGTGCACTTGAGAATAGCTACAAAGCCGAAAACGTGACTGTGAAAAATAAGTGAACAATTAACTGCCAAATGGCGGAAATTTCTTTCAAAAAATTCTATATGAATGTGGTCCTCCACGACGGCAAGATCGTTAACTAGGAAAGAAGACCAGAAGTGTATGGTGGGATAACATAAGCAGGATTAATATCGACATCGAATGGACAGGGTCCGAGAAGACAATATTAGACTAATTACAGAAGTTAAGCAGTCATTCTTCCCACGCTCCATACGTGAATGGAACGAGAACAAACTTTGATAGGGGGTACAGTGGGAAGCACCCTTTGCCGTGCACTTCGCGGTTGTTCGCAGGGTACGATTGTAGCTAGACAACAACGCTTTAGGCAGAAAAAGATGGAAAAGGCGTATGGAACATGGGAACGGTCCAGTCCCCTTTCTACACACAATTAAAAGGAAGTACACGTTTCCAACACACGGTCTCATCGTCAGGAGCACGTAACGGTAGCAGAGCACAGTACCTGGATCGGCAGCCCACGGTGCACGCGAGGCGAGCTCCGCCGTCAGACTGAACTGTTGTTGCGGCGGCCGAGCTCTCCCCGGCAGGTAGCGGGGACTCCTACCTCTCTCTGCATACGGCCTCTCCCCGACTACGGCGCTCCGCGGAGGAATGTCCAATGCCCGCCACTTTCGGGTCACATCGCCGTCCTTCTTCACCCTCCTTATTTTAGTCGGAATATCTACTCCCGTACTTCGCATTGTGCCTTACACTCATTCGCTAGTTGTTTTCACCTGTGGAATCACCCCTTTATCTCGAGTGCCACTTCACAATACTTCGCCTCGCACGTACTCCGCTTTGAAGTCTTGCCGCTTCGATAATTGAAACATCCACAACGATTTCTCACACGTAATGCTCATACTACAAAGTACACTTATTGTTGAAACTTACTGGCAGATTAAAACTGTGTGCCGGACCGAGACTCGAACTCGGGACCTTTGCCTTTCCCCGAGTTCGAGTCTCGGTCCGGCACACAGTTTCAATCTGCCAGGAAGTTCCATATCAGCGTACACTCCGCTGCAGAGTGACAAACTCATTCTGCAAACACTTATTTTTGTTGTTATCAATTCAAAAAAATGTTCAAATCTGTGTGAAATCTTAAGGGAATTAACTGCTAACGTCATCAGTCCCTAAACTTACACACTACTTAACCTAAATTATCCTAAGAACAAACACACACACCCATGCCCGAGGGAGCACTCGAACCTCCGCTGGGACCAGCTGCACAGTCCATGACTGCAGCACCTTAGACCGCTCGGCTAATCCCGCGCGGCTGTTATCAATTACAACAAGTTTTTGCGATCACCAGAGTAATGAATCACCTTTCGTGCTTCAATTGAAATGTTTGATCCTGTGTAAATTTCTGCCTGACTTGAGTTAAATTTTAAAGTTAAATTATATATTCCACATCTAAAGATAAGTTCCCATACATCTGACGACCAAAACACTATTTTTCTGATTACATAATTTTGTTTTTCATATAGACCCATCTCTTTCAAATTGTAAAGGTTGCAGACGTAAAATACAGGGAGTGAAAGGCTATTTACAACTTGTATGTGAACCAGGTGGCAGTTATAAGAGTCGAGGGCCAGGAAAGGGGAGCAGTGGTTGAGAAGGGAAGAGAGACAGGGTTTTAGCCTCTCCCCGACGATATTCAATCCCTATACTGAGCAAGCAGTAAAAGAAACAAAACAAAAATTTGAAGTAGGAAATAAAGTCTAGGGAGAAGAAATTAAAACTTTGAGGTTTGCCGATGACATTGTAATTCTGTCACAGACAGCAAAGGACTTGGAATAGCAGTAGAACGAAATGTGCAGTGCCTTGAAAGGAGGATATAAGATGAACATAAACAAAGGCAAAATGAGGATAATGGAATGTAATCGGATTAAATCAAGTGATGCTGAGGAAATTAGATTAGGCAATGAGATACTTAAAGTAGTTGATGAGTTTTGCAATTTGGACAGCAAAATAACAGATGATGGTCGAAGCAGAGAGGATATAAAATGTAGACTGGCGATGGTAAGAAAAGTGTTTCTGAAGAAGAGAAATTTGGTAACGTAGAGTATAGATTTAAGCTCCAGGAAGTTTTTTCTGAAATTTTTTTATGGAATGTGCCACGTATGGAAGTCAAACATGGACGCTAAACAGTTTAGACAAGAAGAGAATAGAAGCTACAGACGACTGCTGAAGGTTAGATGGCTAGATCACATAACTAATGAGGAGGTACTGAATAAAACTGCGGAGAAGAGGAATTTGTAGCACAACTTGATTAGAAGAAGGGATCGGTTGGTAGGACACGTTCTGAATCATCAAGGGATCACCAATTTAGTATTGGAGGGAAGCGTGGAGGGTAGAAATCGTAGAGGGAGACCAAGAGATGAATGCAGTAAGCAGATTCAGAAGGATGTAAGTTGCAGTAGTTACTCGGAGATGAAGAGGCGTTCTTAGGATAGAGTAGCATGGAGAGCTGCATGAAACCAGTCTCTGGACTGAAGACCACAACAACAACAACAACATCGATCCATTTAGCAACACCGAACTTGGTTCAAAATGGTTCAAATGGCTCTGAGCACTATGGGACTTAACTTCTGAGGTCATCAGTCCCCTAGAACGTAGAACTACTTAAACCTAATTAACCTAAGGACATCACACACATCCATGCCCGAGGCAGGATTCGAACCTGCGGCCGTAGCGATCGCGTGGTTCCAGACTGTAGCGCCTAGAACTACTCGGCCACCCCGGCCGGCACACCGATCTTGAGATATGAAAATTATTAGTTACAATTGTTAACTTCAATGTGTCAAAAACCTCTGTACAGTGAAACTAGTATTATTATGCTTCAGTTTTCATGCAAACAAACTTTCTGATTTTATTTTTAATTTTTCTTATTTTATTATCAGTAATTCAGTCGACATTTATACAAAATTTGCAAGCTTCATAATTAATTATCAAGCGTATAAATCTTTATACTGTATAAATAGTTATTTCCAGAAAACATTGTGTAAATTATACCTGAAAAATAATTTCAGTGAAGACAGTCATAATAAAATTCATTTGAACTACATTGTGTTCTAGATCTGGAAGCTATATACGGAATACTATAGAAATTTTAGGCGCCAAATAGTTACAGCTGTTGTCGAGATTGGTCGTTGTAATTATCAAGTCTTTGTACTGTGTTGAAATGTTGCACAATGCATTTATTTAACAAGTGATGTTGTAGAAAGTATCAAGAATTTATTAATAAATACTAATTATGTCGAAAGCAACAATATTCCAGCGGCTTTTACTGAAAAAAAACTTGGACTTACTAATTGGAAAGCATAGACTGGAACCGCCACCCTAGACAACGCGACAGCCAAAGCAAGATAAGTAACATTTATCTGCTAGTATAATGTTTCTGGCCTTGTGAAATTATATAAATGTTGACCATACGATTAGTTCAACGGCGAATATTTACTTTCTGTACATCTACGAAGATTTTGGTAGTAAGGGAGAAGCAACTTTATACTAGTCACAATTTACGTATTTCCACTACTCGTTTCGGAAATTTAAACTTCCATCGCCACATAGACTTATGTCTACTAATAAGACGGGGTGTTGTGTGTACTACTTGTAGGTAACCTGCGACACGGTCTCGAATGATAACAAGCTGTTTTTTGTCAATTACGTTACATACAATATCACATATCGTACATTACGTATACACCAAAGTAAGTAGTTGCGCCATTTAGTTGCTAAAGTCGGACAACAACATATACAAGTCATATTAAGTGACATAAATCCTCCTGATGATGGGCGATTAAACTTTCGTAACGCATAGTGGAAATAAAAGAAATTGTGAGTCGCTACAGAAAACTTGCAGGTAAATCCTATGTAAAGTTGCTCCCATTTAAAGTTGCTGTTGTTTTTGCTGTTGTTACAGTCGTCAATACGAATACTCATTTATTGCAGCTTGTCAGGATCCTACAGCCACCCACGTCGGAATTATTTACTGCATTACCCTCTTACACTAACAATCAACCGAAGACTGACTGGTGCTTTACACATCAATGTGCCATTGCGATCGTTTTATTTCACCCAGTTACTTTTCGCAATACATTTAAATGACGTAGTGGTTAACGTCTGAAGTTACTTGAGGTGTTTCTAACATGATATTGCTGTATACAGAGGAACTGCCATGCTAGAAAATTATACCGAAAAGCAGAAAGATCTGCAGAGGATCGGCTTTTGGTGCAGGGACTGGCAGTTGACTTTCAACATAAACAAATTTAACACACTGCGCGTAGATAGTCAAAAAGAGCCATTCTTGTATGCTTGCACAATTGCTGAAAGATCATTGGGTACAGATACACCCGTAAAATATCTGGGAGGATGCGTACGGAGCGATTTGAAGTGGAACAACTTCCTAACACTAGTCGCCCGTAAGGCAGGTGCCGGACTGAGATTCATTGGAAGCATCCTCAGGAAATGTAGTCTACCCACGAAGTAGGTAGCTTACAAAATACTCGTTCGATCAATAGTTGAATGATGCTCGTTAGTCTGGGATCGATACCAGATAGGATTAATAGGCGAAACAGAGAAGATCCAAAGAAGAGCACTGCGTTTCGTTACATGTCCATTTCGTAAGCGCACAAGCATCACGGACATACCCAGCCAACTCCGGTGATTCGGATTTTCCATCCAAGGCAACCCGCTGCGTCCCCCATACCAAGAAATCTTCAATCCAGAGGCGATCGCGACGTGGTTTACTGGTAGACTTTCGAGGGCGTACGCTTCTAGCCGAGTCGAGTAATATATTGCTTTCTGCTACGTATACCTCGCGAAAAGACAATGAAGGTAAAATTACAATTGAGGTCACATGGAGACAAACAACAAGCAATGTTCTTCCTGCGGACCATTCGCGACTGGAATTGGAAAAGTGAGAAGTGACAATGGTACGGTACACAAAGTACCCACCGCCACACACCGTAAAGTGACTTACGGAATATAATTGTAGATTTGGATGTATAATTTGGATTATTCCAGTGTGACTAGCTGATATTGTAGTCATAGCATACTAAATTTTTTCGTTTTTATGTCTACACAATTACACATATCTGGACATTTAAAGCATGTTACCGATATTTGCATCATTTTGAAATGTTATCAAGATCTGACTGGATATTTATACAGCTTTATCAGGCAGTACTTGGATAATCGCATCATCTCTGAAAAGTCAGACTTTACTATTGCTACGGTCTGCAACTTCAGTTATAAAGAACATGAACAACAAGCGACGCAATAAACTTCACTGGGGCACACCTGAAGTTACTTCTACGGTACATGCGTCGAAGATTTTCCATCCAAGATTTTTCCTCCATACCAAGAAATCTTCAGTCCAGTTACAAATTCCACTTGATGCCGCGTATGATCGTACTTTCGATAATAAACGTGCGGTGGTAGTGAGTAAAATGTTTTCAGAAATCATGAAATATTGCCTCCATCTTACTGTCCTAAACTACGGCTTTCTGTTTTTCAAGTGATAAAAGTGCGAGCTGTGTTTCATGTGATCGGTGTTTTCGAAATCTATGCTGGTTGTCAAGGAGGAGGTTACTCTGTTCGAGTTCCAGAATTTACTGCCCTTCAGGAAAGTTCTCACGTTCAAATTGTTCTTGGGACAGAGACCTGACTGAAACCCGAAGTGGAAAGCTTTGAGATATTTAGCTAGTGGTGGAACGTATATCGGGAAGACACAGGGGAGTATTCATTGCAGTTAACAAAAAAATTGTCTCTATTGAGGTCGAAGTTGAGTGTGAGAGTGAAGTTATCTGGTCACGTATAACCGGTGTAGATGAAAGCAAGTTAATTGTTGGCTGTTTTTCGCGGCCACCCGACGCCGCTCTGACAGTTCTACAGTCATTAAAATTAAGTCTACGGTCAGTAGCGCGGAAATACCCAGACAATGCAATGCTAGTTGGAGGCGAGTTTAAAACTATCGAGTGTAGACTGGGATGTCTATGTTCGCGCGGCTCCCCCCGTCTGGGTTTCGTGTCCTCCCGCGGGCGTTGGTGTATATGTTGCCCTTAACATAAGTTAGTTTAAATTAGATTAAGTAGTGTGTAAGCCTATGGACTT
The DNA here is from genome assembly GCF_021461385.2 of Schistocerca piceifrons. NCBI lineage: Eukaryota > Metazoa > Arthropoda > Insecta > Orthoptera > Acrididae > Schistocerca > Schistocerca piceifrons. The sequence goes on from NC_060138.1 coordinate 1,218,939,876, forward strand.
AATACCTCAGCAGTTTGGTCCCATAGAAACTTACCACTTGGGATGTCTATGGATTCATTGCGGAGGGTACAGACAGATAATCATGCGATATACTTTTGACACGTTTAATGAAAACTGTCTTGAGTAGCTAACTCGGCAGCCTGCGGAATGGAAATATCTTAGATCTTGTAGCTACAGGCAGGCCGGACCTTAACGACAACGTCAGTATAGAAACGGGGATTAGCAATTATGATGTCATTATAGCAACTATGGTTACGAAAGTTAATAAATCAGTCAAGAAGGCTAGGATAGAGTAGATAAACAGTTGTTAGCGTCTCACTTAGTGAACTGACATCACTTAATTCCAGTAAAAATGGACGTAGAGGAATTATGGGCAAAGTTTAAGCAGATAAGTGCAGCCCCTACTTTTCCCATTAACCTGTCTTTTCGATACACAGTTCAACATCTGGGTTTAGTAAACTTTCTTATCTAGTAGTGTATGAGATCCACTGCTTTTTAGGGTAGTGTGATGGAGCCGCTATGTTGACTATATAAATCTACATCTAATAATTTTTTCATAATGTCGGGCCACAGTCATAATATATTTCTTTAAAGTCAGTACCTCCATTAGACTGTTTTTATTTGCAGTGCTATATTTACAAGACCATGATTTCGGCTTTAAAGTGCCATTATCAAGTGTTTTAATGTTATACAGTGCCTAAGATGGCATACTGTCGTATTTAAATTACACTATTAGACAGTATGCCATCTTAGGCACTGTGTAACATTAAAACACGTACTTGATAATGACTCTTTAAAGCCGAAATCATGATCGTGTAAATGTAACACTGCACATAAAAAATAGTCTAATGGCGGTACTGACTTTAAAGAAATCTACATGTATTTGTATGCACCGCAAGTATGTGGCGGAGAGTACTTCGTGTGGTATCGACCAAAGACCGCGTTGCCGTAATAAAGTCGGTGTCTCGCATCGATACCATTGGAGTTAACGATGTCCCAGTGGGTTCCGCAACGACGAATAGTGGGCGTTGGCGAAGCCTCACCCCCCCCCCCCCCCCCCCCCCCCCCCCCCCCCCCCCCACCCCCCCCGCGCGCCGCACAGAGGCCGATGTATAGCCGAGCAGAGGATGGCGCGCTCAGTTTGTGACCTGCGATCAAGCAAACAACATCGTCTAGTTGGGACAAGTGTGTTATTCTTTTCTTAGATTGAACTGTCATTTTGAACTATGTGAACCTTGTAATTCAAGATAAGTGTTTCGCAAATATGTGCATCAAGCGGTGCTATAATATTCAATAGTCGCCACATTCTTATGGCAATGGATTGTTTAAAGTTGAGTAAATATTTTTATCATTATTGAAAAAAAGTGAACTAATAATGTATATGTTCTAGTTCCACTCCACCATCTCCCAGAGCTGGTCAAAGAGCCCACAGTTATACTGGACGACTGCAGTTTCGTCAGGTCATAACAATTTATGCACAGCTGTCACTTTCTCCTTTTCTGTTCCAGCCACGCATGGTTCACGGGAAGAACTATCGCTGGTAAGCCCCCGCGTGTGTTTGAATGTTTCTCATTTTAACTTTATGATCTGTTCTTGAGATATGTGTAGCGGAAAGCAATGTACTGGTTGACTCTTCCAAGACTGCACTACCACGGAATTTCAACAGTAAGGCAGTCTGTGATGCACAACGCCTCTCTTACAGCGCCTGCTAAACAGGAGTTGGGCGAGCATCTCCGCGGCCTTTCGCACTTACTACATGAACGCATGATGAAATGCACTGTTTTTTCTTCGATCTTCTCTGTTTCCTCTATTAATCCTACCTGGTACGGATCTTAGACTGCTGAGGAATATACAAGTATTGGTCGAAAGAAGAGTTTTGTGAGTTACTTCCTTATGTGAGTGGGCCACATTTCCTGAGGATTGTTCCAGTGCATCTTAGTCTGGCATCTGCCTTACTCGACATTAGTTTCGTACGGTCGTTCCACTTTTAATACTACCGTACGGATATTCGCAGATATTTTATGGGTTGACTGCTTCTCATGACTGTTTTATCACACAATAACTGATCTTTCTTTCTGTTTCTGCGCAGTGCGTTTCATTTGTCAATGTTGAGGATCAATTGCCAAAGCTTGAACCAAGCATAAATTACCCGCAACTTACTGTGTATCGGTACAGTTTTCTAGCGTTCGACGTCTCTGTACATAACAGCACCATCCACGAAAAGCTTCAGTGAATCCTAATGGATCTTTATGTACACTGAAAGCGTTCCGCAATTATTTCTTAAACTCGTTTATATTTGTAATTATTGTTTGTTCTGCCGAAAGATCTATTGAAATATGCGTCGTTGCATCCTTGACAATAATAGAATTATGACTGAGAACAAAAAGAAACAGAAGTTAATTACTCTTCCTACAAATCATACATAAATCAGTTCTCAAGTATCTGACTGCGACTTTTAAAATATTCTTCAACAACACGTAACAAAAAATGGTTCAAATGGCTCTGAGCACTATGGGACTCAACTGCTGAGGTCATTAGTCCCCTAGAACTTAGAACTAGTTAAACCTAACTAACCTAAGGACATCACAAACATCCATGCCCAAGGCAGGATTCGAACCTGCGACCGTAGCGGTCTTGCGGTTCCAGACTGCAGCGCCTTTAACCGCACGGCCACTTCGGCCGGCAACACGTAACAACAGTTCTGCAATGCTCCTGTACTCAGGGGACAACTTACCTCGTCTTACCGCTGCAACTGCATAATGCTAAAAATATTTCAAAAGGAATATTGCTATCCATGCAGATTGCAATGCATGGTCATAATAATTGCAAAAACTACTGCCATATTTTTTATAGAGACAGATTGAATGATCGGGAGGGGTTTGGTCAATTGGTCTTAAACGGTGTAAAAAATGAAAGAAACCAATAAAGACTTTAATTTACTATATCCGCAAAATAGATTATTTAAATACTAACAAACTTGACACAAACTTTAATTATGGTTCAAATGGCTCTGAGCACTATGCGACTTAACTTCTGAGGTCATCAGTCCCCTAGAACTCAGAACTAATTAAACCTAACTAACCTAAGGACATCACACACATCCTTGCTCGAGGCAGGATTCGAACCTGCGACCGTAGCGGTCGCTCGGCTCCAGAACGTAGCGCCTAGAACCGCACGGCCAATCCGGCCGGCAAACTTTAATTACTCCACCATGTCTATACTCAACGAACATGTCTCTGGCCACAGCAAAGATACGAATATTACTCTCAATTTATGCATTCACAAATATGACAAAATCCCTCCAGTGTGCAGCAAGCAACAAATACGTGCAACTAAAAGGCAAATTACCGAAAAATCCTCAATTAATAGCGAAGTCTCCTCCGGCGCTACTAACAAGGGAACCTCCCCATCGCACCCCCCTCAGATTTAATTACAAGTTGGCACAGTGGATAGGCCTTGAAAAACTGAACACAGATCAATCGAGAAAACAGGAAGAAGTTGTGTGGGACTATGAAAAAAAAGCAAAATATACAAACTGAGTAGTCCATGCGCAAGATAGGCAACATCAAGGACACTGTGAACTGCGAAGCGCTGTAGTCCCGTGGTCAGCGTGAGCAGCTGCAAAACGAAAGGTCATGTTCAAGCCTCCCTCGGGTGAAAAACTTTTTATTTTCAGAGTTTAGGCACTCACACATAGTCAACTTCGCTCTCCAAAATTCCAGGACATGTTCAGATTTGCTTGGACACATGCAGGATTTGACGGTCTACACACGGAAAAATTTGAAAACGTTAAAAACATATGTTTTGACAGAGCACAGGGAAAACTGTGCGACTGTGAAACTGTTGCATTCATTTGTTGCAGTTCATGTGACAAACTCTTATGTTTTCATCACTTTTTTGGGAGTGATTATCACATCCACAAGAAAACCTAAATCGGCAAGGTAGAAGAATCTTTTTACCCATTCACCAAGTGTACAAGTTAGGTGGGTCGACAACATATTCCTGTCATGTGACGCACATGCCGTCACCAGTGTCGTATAGAATATATCAGACGTGTTGTCCTGTGGAGGAATCGGTTGACCTATGACCTTGCGAGCAAATATTTTCGGTGCCCATTGGAGAGGCACGTCCTTTCGTCTACTTAACGCACGGTTTTGCGGTGCGGTGGCAAAACACAGCCACTAAACTTATTACAGTGAACAGAGACGTCAATGAACAAACGGACGGATCATAACTTTGCGAGAATAAGGAAAGTAAAATTTTCACTCGATGGGAGACTTGAACCAAGGACCTCTCATTCTTTTTTTCTTTTTTTTAACGTAATAAACTTTTATATACAAAATAACAAATACAGTGATGAGATTCGAAGGTACTTTCAGTATCTATTTCTGTTAGTTATCGAGTCTTTTTCTTTTCTTTTCTGATATGTAATTTTGTTGCAGTTGTCTGTTTCGTTATATGTTGTACGCTTGCAGGTTGATTTACACTGTTGCACTGGTTTGTAAGTCAGAGGAGCATAAATATTTCATTTTTTTCAGTTTTGTCTGCATTTTTGTTACTTTTATGGGTTGTTGATTCAAACACTTCTAAGTTCTTGACTTTAGGTAGAGTTATTGGTCTGGTGCCATTATGTGGCATGTAACTATTTGTAGAGTTGTCTTACCGGAGCTGCTCACGCTAACCAAGGGACCACGGCGCTCCTGAGCTCACAGTATCCTTAATGTTGCTTATGTTGCGCATGGACTACTCAGTTCGTATATTTTCCTTATTTTTTTCGTAGTTCCACACAACTTCTTCCTGTTTTCTCGATTGATCTGAGTCCAGTTTTTCAAGGCCTATCCACTGTGTCAACTTATAACAAAATCTGAGGGGGGTGCGATGGGGAGGTTCCCTTGTAAGCACGATAACGGCAGGCTGCAACCTCACGTCGCTCAGTTTCACTCCACCGCAGGCTGCGTTCGACGACTTACGAGTCATCCCAACAACTATTCGCTCGCTACCACCCGCGATAATAATATCTCAGACTAAGAGTTTGTGCATGTACACTGCAGCAGAATCATTGGTCAACTTTGCAAAGAAGTATTAACGTCCAAATTCCAAGACTGTGAAAAGTGGTGGTCCTATAAAACACTCTTGGGTTACGCTCGACGTTACTTTTACGTCTGCACACTTCTCTCCTTGGAGAAGGAAATGTTATGTTCTGTTTGCTAGAAGCTTATCAATTTAATCACACAGCTAGTCTGATATTCCGTATGCTCTTATTAGCAGCTGTATGAAAAGTACTGAGACGGCGTTTGCCCTACCGATTACAACTTGTGCAGGCTCTCAAACCCAATGACAAATTATTAAAAATTATTAAATTTATTACACTGATATCAAACATTGTGAAAAAAACTTTGAAACTTCCTCTATTCATTTGTATAAAGCTTGTTCATTTTTGATTTGTATTCGAGTAAATACGAAGTATTGAAAATGGGTCCTTCATTTAGAATAACCCTTTATTTCCCTGAAGTACGTCGCCCTTGTATAGACTCTACATACTCCTTCCACCTTTCCGCTTTCCCTCTTTGCTTAGGACTGGTTTTCCATCTCACCTCTTGATATTCATACAGGTGGTTCTCTTTTCTCCAAAGGTCTCTTTAATTTTCCTGTAGGCAGCGTCCATCTTACCCCTAGTGATATATGCCTCTACATCTTTACATTTGTCCTCTAGCCATCCCTGCTTAGCCATTTTTCACTTCCTGTCGATCTCATTTTTGCGACATTTGTACTCCTTTTCGACTGCTTCATTTACTGCATTTTTATATTTTCTCCTTTCATCAATTAAATTCAATCTCTCTTCTGTTACCCAAGGATTTCTACTAGCCCTTGTCTTTTACCTACTTGATCCTGTGCTGCCTTCACTATTTCATTTCTCAAAGCTACCCATTCTTCTTCTATTGTATTTCTTTCCTCTGTGCTTGTCAGTCGTTCCCTAACGCTCTCTCTGAAACGCTCTACAACTTCTGGTTCTTTCACTTTTCCTACCTTTTTGCAGTTTATTCAGTTCATGATCAATAAATTGTGGTCAGAGACCACATCTGGCCCTGAAAATGTCTTACAATTTAAATCCTCGTTCCTAAATCTGTGTCTTACCATTACATAGTCTATCTGAAACCTTCCAGTGTCTCCAGGTTTCTTCCACGTATACAATCTCCTTTCATGATTGTTAAACCATGTATTAGCTATGAGTAAGCTATGCTCTGTTAAAATTCTACCAGGCAGCTTCCTCTTTCATTCCCTACCCCCAGTCGATATTCACATACTACTTTTCCTTCTCTTTCTTTTCCTCCTATCGAATTCCAGTCCTGCATGACTGTTAAATTTTCGTCTCCCTTAACTATCTGAATAATGCCTTTTATCGCATCATACATTTCTTCAATCTCTTCATGATCTGCGGAACTATTTGGCAAATAAACTTGTAGTACTGTGGCAGGCATGGGCTTTATGTCTATCTTGGCTACAATAATACTCTCACTATGCTGTTCGTAGTAGCTTATCCGTGCTCCTATTTTTTATTCATTATTAAACCTATTCCAACATTACCATTCTTTCATTATGTATTCCTAAACCTGTATTCACATGACCAGAAGTCTTGTTCCTCCTACAAACCGAACTTCACGAATTCCCACTATATCTAACTTTAACCTATCCATTTCCCTTTTTAAATTTTCTAACCTACCTGCCCGACTAAGCGATCTGACATTCCACGCTCCGATCCGTAGAACGCCAGTTTTCTTTCTCCTGATAACGACGTCCTCCTGAGTAGTCCCCGCCCAGAGATCCGAATGGGGGACTATTTTGCCTCCGGAATATTTTACCCAAGAGGACGCAATCATCATTTAACCATACAGTAAAGCTGCATGCCCTGTAAAACTGCAGGTAAGTGGCACAATAGAAGTGGGTCCATCGTTCGGTTTCGTCACACATCGGATTTGTTCGGAACACTGTATGTCCACTTACCTGTTTTTTAACTTGTGGAAACGCCAGCGACCCAGCAGCCGTAGTGTCAAAACTGCTTGGTGAAGCTAAACGTTGCAGCTTCTGTTCGGAGCGCCGAGAGCCGATTACGTCAGCATTTCCCTTCACACGTCTCCGCCCACCGCAAGGGCCAGTCCTGTCATTTAGATTTTTGTTCGTCATTTTTATTTAGCAACTGTTTTTGAAGGGTGTCGATGTGAAGAAATAGCACTCTAGTTGCGTTAAAATTATTTTTTAACGCAACTGGAGTGCTGTTGCTTCACTTCGGAAACCTTATTAAGAGAAAGATTGGACGTGATGAAAGCTCAAAAAGTAGTAAGGCTCCTTCACAAAACGAAAGTGAAATTGTGTCCCATTACGATTTTAAAAGAACAAATATTTACCGAAAATTGTGAAAGAAATATAGTTACATCGATATATCGAGGTAAGAAATAGCCTATGTATATCGATAATTTTTGAAAAAATATTTATACATCAATGTATCGATATTTCAGCAACAGTCCTATTTCCAATGTTGCCCAGGTGAGTTAAAAGGTTGGACACCCATGGTTTAAAGCACTCGTCCAAAATGACTCACGCAGCATAGTATTTTATCCAATGTGAGTATTGCATAATTACCACGATGGTAAATTAGAGTAATTCGAGCCTATACAGAAATTACCATCTGCAAACGTCGGGGGAAAGTGTGCTGGTACACAATGTGTTCTCCAGCCGACACTCTATGGTTCTGCAAATAACATGTGGGCATACAAAGTGGCCGTGAGGTATGTCCTGCACTGTTCGGCATTCGGGGTGCGAGCTCAGCTCACTATTTGTAGTATCGTACCTCGAGTTGATCCTGTCCTCTCGCCTGAACCGTGTAGGGTAGCGGAGTGCGTGTGGCGAGCACATGGAGAGTTTTCTAGGATAGAGAGACCCTCCCCCCGCTACCAGAGATCAGTCATGAATTGCCTGCCGAAATCGAAGACAGATTAGACACATTATTCTTGGTGAACACTCGTCCTCGCAAACCAGAAACAGAAAAGATTAATTCTCTTTCTTCCGAATTTGGCCAACAATGGACGGAGTAGGACTTAAAGCTTCTTGGCGTTTCTGTTGTGTACATACACTCCTGGAAATTGAAATAAGAACACCGTGAATTCATTGTCCCAGGAAGGGGAAACTTTATTGACACATTCCTAGGGGTCAGATACATCACATGATCACACTGACAGAACCACAGGCACATAGACACTGGCAACAGAGCATGCACAATGTCGGCACTAGTACAGTGTATAACCACCTTTCGCAGCAATGCAGGCTGCTATTCTCCCATGGAGACGATCGTAGAGATGCTGGATGCAGTCCTGTGGAACGGCTTGCCATGCCATTTCCACCTGGCGCCTCAGTTGGACCAGCGTTCGTGCTGGACGTGCAGACCGCGTGAGACGACGCTTCATCCAGTCCCAAACATGCTCAATGGGGGACAGATCCGGAGATCTTGCTGGCCAGGGTAGTTGACTTACACCTTCTAGAGCACGTTGGGTGGCACGGGATACATGCGGACGTGCATTGTCCTGTTGGAACAGCAAGTTCCCTTGCCGGTCTAGGAATGGTAGAACGATGGGTTCGATGACGGTTTGGATGTACCGTGCACTATTCAGTGTCCCCTCGACGATCACCAGTGGTGTACGGCCAGTGTAGGAGATCGCTCCCCACACCATGATGCCGGGTGTTGGCCCTGTGTGCCTCGGTCGTATGCAGTCCTGATTGTGGCGCTCACCTGCACGGCGCCAAACACGCGTACGACCATCATTGGCACCAAGGCAGAAGCGACTCTCATCGCTGAAGACGACACGTCTCCATTCGTCCCTCCATTCACGCCTGTCGCGACACCACTGGAGGCGGGCTGCACGATGTTGGGGCGTGAGCGGAAGACGGCCTAACGGTGTGCGGGACCGTAGCCCAGCTTCATGGAGACGGTTGCGAATGGTCCTCGCCGATACCCCAGGAGCAACAGTGTCCCTAATTTGCTGGGAAGTGGCGGTGCGGTCCCCTACGGCACTGCGTAGGATCCTACGGTCTTGGCGTGCATCCGTGCGTCGCTGCGGTCCGGTCCCAGGTCGACGGGCACGTGCACCTTCCGCCGACCACTGGCGACAACATCGATGTACTGTGGAGACCTCACGCCCCACGTGTTGAGCAATTCGGCGGTACGTCCACCCGGCCTCCCGCATGCCCACTATACGCCCTCGCTCAAAGTCCGTCAACTGCACATACGGTTCACGTCCACGCTGTCGCGGCATGCTACCAGTGTTAAAGACTGCGATGGAGCTCCGTATGCCACGACAAACTGGCTGACACTGACGGCGGCAGTGCACAAATGCTGCGCAGCTAGCGCCATTCGACGGCCAACACCGCGGTTCCTGGTGTGTCCGCTGTGCCGTGCGTGTGATCATTGCTTGTACAGCCCTCTCGCAGTGTCCGGAGCAAGTATGGTGGGTTTGACACACCGGTGTCAATGTGTTCTTTTTTCCATTTCCAGGAGTGTAGTTCCGCGTAGTCAGCGCGTACACAACTTTCCCACTAGAGCGCGCCCCGCTAAGCACAGCATCGCAGGCGCAGCGCTCGTCCGTCTCCGCACTACGAGATGGCGCTGTCTTAGAGACGGACCAAATTCTGCTACGCCGATCCGTGTATTAATATGTAACGCAGCCAGTAAGATTGCTTCTAACGTAGAACCGTTTCTCCTCGCGGATCACACTCGCGCAGTGATACCTGAACGCGCGAGGTATTATAACGAGTGTACAGACCTCCGATTAGTCAGTCTGCATTAGTCTGCATTTGTCTTTACCAGTTTATAGTCAAGTTTCAGTCTGCGCCTAATAAGATTACCATATTCCTGTACATAGCCATGAAGGTAGATGAATAGACACTTTGTCAAGTATCAGAGATATGAGAGAATAAGATTCACGTACCAGGACCAAGGGAACTTCAAATTGTCAATTGTAAACAGCGTCCAGAATCAAGTTACGTAATGTCTATGTTTTTTTATTATTTTAATAAATGTGTGTGAAAATTAATCAAGTTCTGTTTAAAGTTGGTCACCATCAATCTGCTACTCTAAGCGTGCAAGTGGCATTTCTATTGTCTGACCTAACGGCAGAAGATAAACACGCCACGATAAGACCACGAGACATATTGCTGACACTCGTCTTCTTCGTTCGAGCGACAAGTCAAATAATCTGATGGTGTGTGTACCGAAGGTCTTACAGTACGCACACCACAGCTTCCCAATGAACCTCTTATTCTTTCACTTCTGTTTTCTCCTCCTCGGAAAATTACTTCGAACACATAGAGAACCAACTGTTGGCGATAACGCCTTAGACCTCCTAGCAATAAACAGACCTGAACTTTTCGAATCAGTTAACGTAGAAGAGTGCATCAGCAATCATAAGGCTGAGATAACATTAATGGCTACGAGCGTTATAAGGAATGTTAAGAAAAGTAGAAAAATACAGGGCTATTACAAATGATTGAAGCGATTTCATAAATTCACTGTAGCTCCATTCATTGACATGTGGTCACGACACACTACAGATACGTAGAAAACTCATAAAGTTTTGTTCGGCTGAAGCCGCACTTCAGGTTTCTGCCGCCAGAGCGCTCGAGAGCGCAGTGAGACAAAATGGCGACAGGAGCCGAGAAAGCGTATGTCGTGCTGGAAATGCACTCACATTAGTCAGTCATAACAGTGCAACGACACTTCAGGACGAAGTTCAACAAAGGTCCACCAACTGCTAACTCCATTCGGCGATGGTATGCGCAGTTTAAAGCTTCTGGATGCCTCTGTAAGGGGAAATCAACGGGTCGGGCTGCAGTGAGCGAAGAAACGGTTGAACGCGTGCGGGCAAGTTTCACGCGTAGCCCGCGGAAGTCGACGAATCAAGCAAGCAGGGAGCTAAACGTACCACACCCGACGGTTTGGAAAATCTTACGGAAAAGGCTAAAGCAGAAGCCTTAGCGTTTACAATTGCTACAAGCCCTGACAACCGATGACAAAGTCAAACGCTTTGAATTTTCGGCGCGGTTGCAACAGCTCATGGAAGAGGATGCGTTCAGTGCGAAACTTGTTTTCGGTGATGAAGCAACATTTTTTCTTAATGGTGAAGTGAACAGACACAATGTGCGAATCTGGGCGGTAGAGAATCCTCACGCATTCGTGCAGCGAATTTGCAATTCACCAAAAGTTAACGTGTTTTGTGCAATCTCACGGCTTAAAGTTTACATCCCCTTTTTCTTCTGTGAAAAAAAAACGTTACAGGACACGTGTATCTGGACATGCTGGAAAATTGGCTCATGCCACAACTGGAGACAGACAGCGCCGACTTCATCTTTCAACAGGATGGTGCTCCACCGCACTTCCTTCATGATGTTCGGCATTTCTTAAACAGGAGATTGGAAAACCGATGGATCGGTCTTGGTGGAGATCATGATCAGCAATTCATGTCATGGCCTCCAAGCTCTCCCGACTTAACCCCATGCGATTTCTTTCTGTGGGGTTATGTGAAAGATTCAGTGTTTAAACCTCCTCTACCAAGAAACATGCCAGAACTGCGAGCACGCATCAACGATGCTTTCGAACTCATTGATGGGGACATGCTGCGCCGAGTGTGGGAGGAACTTGATTATCGGCTTGATGTCTGCCGAATCACTAAAGGGGCACATATCGAACATTTGTGAATGCCTAAAAAAACTTTTTGAGTTTTTGTATGTGTGTGCAAAGCATTGTGAAAATATCTCAAATAATAAAGTTACTGTAGAGCAGTGAAATCGCTTCAATCATTTTTAATAACCCTGTACTTTAGCTTAACAGAAATGACAGGATACAAATTGCAAAGTGTCTGAGTAGTCAACGTTAAATATTTAGTACTGAGAACGAGGGTGTGTAGTACAAACGGATAACATTTAAAATCATCGTTCAGTATGTTCCGAGCAAAGAAGTCGAAACCTAGCTGAAAAGCAAAAGTTGAACGAAGCGAAAAGGAGGGTAAGAAGGGCAATGAGAGAAGCGTTCAATTAATTTTAAAATAACACGTTGTCAACCGATCTCACTAAAAACCCTAAAAAACTTTACTCTTATGAAAAATCAGTAAGCAGCTTGAAATCATCTATTCTGTCTCTCCGTGACCATTTTGGCACTGAAAGACCACGGAAGAACGTAATACGGTCCCTCATTTCAGTCGTTGCAGGAATGCCGAATTGCCAGTATCGAGATAACTGATCGCGGAACAAGAATGTAACTGCAAGTGTTTGGTAGTGCATAGGCCTCTGGATACCTGTAAGCTTCTACAGAGATCATGTGAAAGGACTTCCTCTCCTTGTAGCAGCGGTATATTGTAGCTCACTGGACCAACGAAGGGTACGTAGTGACTGAAAAAAAAAGCATAGGTCATTCCTATTTTCAAGAACGTTCATAGGACAAGGGTACGTAATTATAGGCCTATATCGCTGACGTCGATGTCTTGTAACATTATGGAACATGTTTTATGCTTACCTATTATGACGTGTTGAGAAAACGA